>NC_091999.1:24585607-25977910 GCF_044704955.1 Pristiophorus japonicus | reverse complement strand
TAATAAAGCTTAAAGGATCCTGGGCTTTAAAAATCGAGGCACAGAGTACTAAAGCCGGGAAGTTATGCTAAAGCTATATAAAACACTAGCTCGACCCCAGCTGGAGGATTGGGTACAATTCTGGGCACACTTCAGGAAGGACACACAGGCTTTGGAGAGGGGACAGAAGAGATTTACTGGAATGGTGCCAGGGATGAGGAACTTCATTTATGTGGAGACTGGAGAAGCTGGGATTGTTCTCCTTGGGGCAGAGAAGGCTAAGACGAGATTTGATAGAGATGTTAAAAATCATGAAGATGAGATAGAATGAATAGAGAAACTGTTTCTAACGCTGATAACCAGAGGGCACAGATTTGAGGCGATTGGCAAAAACAGAGGTCATATGAGGAAAACCATTTTCACACAAGGAGTGGTTAGGGTTTGGAATGCACTGCCTGACGGAGCGGTGGAGACAGAGTCAATAGTAGCCTTCAAAAGTGAATTGGACAAACACTTGAAGCAGAATGATATTGCAGGGATTTGGGGAAAGAGCGGGGGAAGTGGGATAACCGGAATGCACCCCAAAAGTATCGACGCAGACTCGATGGGCCGAATGGCCCCCTTCTGTGCTGTAATATTCTGTGATTCTAGAATTCTTTACAGACGCTCCCTGCTCAGTCAGCATTGCTCCTTCATTCAGAGACGCTCCCTGGTCCATTACTATTTCTCGTTGATTTACAGACGCTCCCTGAGAGTTTGATGCAGACACAGCGCATGCACTGACCATTCCTTCGGGCTGGAGCGGACCCAGGACCCGGCAGGCAGAGGGAGAATGTTCCCCGGTTTATATCCCCCCCCGCCCCGGTGTGGGGAGAATGTTCCCTGGTTTATATCCCCCTCCCCCCCCGTTGTGGGGAGAATGTTCCCCGGTTTATATCCCCCCTCCCCCCGGTGTGGGGAGAATGTTCGCTGGTTGAAATCCCCCCCCCCGATGTGGGGAGAATGTTCCCCGGTTTATATCACCCCCCGGTGTTTGGAGAATGTTCCCCGGGTTTTCTCCCCCCGGTGTGGGGAGAATGTTCCCCGGTTTATATCACCCCCCCCGGTGTGGGGAGAATGTTCCCCGGTTTATAGCGCCCTCCCCCTCGGTGTGGGGAGAATGTTCCCCGGTTTATATCCCCCCCTAGTGTGGGGAGAATGTTCCCCGGTTTATATCCCCCCCTCCCCCCGGTGTGGGGAGAATGTTCCCCAGTTTATATCCCCCTCCAGTGTGGGGAGAATGTTCCCCGATTTATATCCCCCCCGGTGTGGGGAGAATGTTGCCCGGTTTATATACCCCCCCCGGTGTGGGGAGAATGTTCCCCGGTTCCCCGGTTTATATCCCCCCCCTGGTGTGGGGAGAATGTTCCCTGGTTTAAATCCCCCCCCCGGTGTGGGGATAATGTTCCCCGGTTTATATCCCCCCCCTCCCCCGGTGTGGGGAGAATGTTCCCCGGTTTATATCCCCCCCACCGGTGTGGGGAGAATGTTCCCCGGTTTATATCCCTCCCCCCCGCCCTGGTGTGGGGAGAATGTTCCCCGGTTTATATCCCCCGGTGTGGGGAGAATGTTCCCCGGTTTATATCCCTCCCCCCGGTGTGGGGAGAATGTTCCCCGGTTTATATCCCCCCCCGGTGTGGGGAGAATGTTCCCCGGTTTATATCCCCCCCCGGTGTGGGGAGAATGTTCCCCGGTTTATATCCCCCCCCCGGTGTGGGGAGAATGTTCCCCGGTTTATATCCAGGCCCGGGCCTGCACTCGGTGTTGTTGCCCCCAGCGTTTCTTTAACCCGCTCCCTGGATCTCGCTCACCTCCTGCGTCAGCGTCTGCCACCGCCGCCTGCACATGCTCAGCTCACACTGTCCGGGTGATTGACGGCAGCTCCCCACCAATAGGAAGAGCGGGGCGGTGCTGGAGGACCGAATGGGCGGTTGGTCCTCCAACCTATCGGAGTGTGTGAGGGGCGGGGCTTCCGGCAGGCTGTAACTAGTGGGGTGCAGCAAGGATCAGTGAAGGGGCCTCAGCTATTTACAATCTATATTAATGACCTAGATAATGGGACCGAGTGTAATATTTGCTGACGATACAAAGCTCGGTGAGACAGTAAGCTGTGAGCAGAACACAAGAGTGCAAAGATATATAGACAGACGATGTGAATGGGCAGTAAGGTGGCAGATTGAGTATAATGTCGGGAAATGTGAGTTTATTCACTTTGGCAGGAAGAATAGAAAAACAGAATATCTTTCAAATGTTGAGAAACTTTAAATGTTGGTGTTGAGAGAGATTTGGGTGTCCTTGTGCAAGAAACACAAAAAGCGAGATGCAGGTACAGCAAGCAGTAAGGGGGTGGAGTATAAGAGTAAGGATCTATTGCTACAATTGTACAGGGCCTTGGTGAGACCACACCTGGAGTACTGGGCAGTTTCGGTCTCCTTATCTAAGGAAAGATATACTTGCTTTGGAGATGGTGCAACGGAGGTTCACAAGATTGATTCCTGGGATGAGAGAGCTGTCTTACGATGAGAAATTGTGTAGAATGGACCGATACTCTCTGGAGTTTAGAAGAATGAGAGGGGATCTCATTGAAACATACAAGATTCTGAAGGGTATTGACAGGGTAGATGCAGAGAGCTCGGTTCCCCGGGCTGGAGTGACTAGAACTCGGTCGCTCAAGATAAGGGGTAGGCCATTTAAGTCAGATGAGAAATTTCTTCACTCAGAGGGTTGTGAATCTTTGGAATTCTCTGCCCCAGAGGGCTGTGGATGCTCAGTCTATTCAAGGCTGAGATAGAGAGAGTTTTTGGACTCTCGGGGAATCAAGGGATATGGAGATCAGGTGGTAAAGTGGAGTTGAGGGCGATGATCTTACTGAATGGCGGAGCAGGCTCGAGAGGCCGTGTGACCTACTCCTGCTCCTATCTCTGATATTCTAATATTGACATCTCAGGGCTCTAGATTTATTAGTCCCACCCTTTATCTTAAGGGAACACGCTTGCTCTGAACCCTCGCTATCTCCTCCTTGAATGCCTCCCACTGCTCTGACACTAATTTTCCTTCAAGTAGCTCTTTCCAGTCCACTTTGGTTAAATCACATCTCCGCTTAGTAAAATTAGCTTTACCTCAATTGAGAACTTTTATTCCTTTTTGTCTTTGTCCTTTTCCATAACTACCCTAAATCTAACTGAATTATGATCACCAGCACCAAAATGCTCTCCCACCGATACCCCTTCCACCTGCCCAAGCTTCATTCATTAAACCTAAGTCCAGAACCACCCTCTCTTGTTGGGCTTGCTACGTCATGGCTAAAAAAGTTCTCCTGAATGCATTTTAAGAATTCTGCTCCTTCTATATCTTTCATACTAAATCTATCCCAGTTAATATTTGGGTAGTTGAAATCCACGACTATTACTGCCCTATTATTTTGGCACGTATCAGAAATGTGCCGACATATTTGCTCTTCTGTCTCCCTCTGACTGTTTGGGGGTCTATAGTACATCCCCAGCAGTGTGATTGCCCCTTTTTTGTTCCTCACTTCTCCCATGTGGCCTCATTTGCTGATCCTTGGAACATATCATCCCTCCCCACAGCTGGAATTGTTTCTTGAATCAACACTGCGATACGTCCTCCTTTTTTTTATCCTTGGCTCTGTCTTGTCTTAAAACCCTGTAACCAGGAATGTTGAGCTGCCTTTCCTGCAGTTATTGTAGCCGTGTTTCACTAATAGTTACAATATCATACCCCCACATGTCTGTCTGTGCCCTCAGCTTATCTGCCTCAATCCCTAGACTCCTTGTATTGGCATTGAAGTATTTCTAGATTGATTCCTGTGATGAGAGGACTTGTCTTATGATGAGAGTTTGTGTAGAATGGGCCTATACACTCGGGAGTTTAGACGAATGAGAGGTGATCTCATTGAAACACACTGGCACTGGCATTTAGCGCTGCCAAACTCCCTTATTGTCTATTTTCTAGCCCTTGTTTCGTCTGCCTTCCAAACACTATCAAAACCCCCAGTTAGGATATTGTCCGGTCCTGTTGAGGTGCAATCTGTCCGGCTTGTACTGGTACCAACTCCCCCAGAAACGCTCCAAATGCCTCAGGAATGTAAAGCTTTCCCTCCTGCACCAAACTCCAGCCATGCATTCATCTGCTCTATCCTCTTATTTCTGTACTCACCAGCACGGAGCACCCGGAGTAATCCCGACATTACTACCTTTGAGGTCCTGTTTTTTAATCTCTTTCCTAGATCCCTAAAATCTGCCTGCAGGATCTCATCCCTCTTTCTACCTACGTCATTGGTCCCGATATGGACCACAACCTCTGGATGTTCATCCTCCCCCCTCAAATATGTCCTGCAGCCACTCAGTGACATCCTTGACCCGTGCACCAGGGAGGCAACACACCATCCTGGAATCATGTCTGTGCCTGCAGAAGCAATTGTTTGTTCCCCTATCAAATCCACTCCCACTATTGCTCTTCCACTCTTCTTCCTCCCCGCCCTGTGCAGCTGAGCCACCCACGGTGTCGTGCACATGGCTCTGGCTGCTTCTCCAGAGAAATCATCGCCCTCATCAGTATCCAGATCTGAAAACCGGTTAGCGAGCGAGATGCACTCAGAGGACTCCTGTCCTACTCTTGTCCCATAATGCTGAAAATTTGTTTAGCTCTTTCGAAAGTTACAAGTGAATTTGCTTCCACCACCCTAACAGGCAGTGCGTTCGAGGCCAGAACATCTCGCTGCTTCATTAGTCCCCTCATGTAGCATCTGGTTCATTTGCCAATCACATTCAATCTGTGCCTGTGGTTACTCAACTTTCTGACACTGAAAATTGTTTCTCCTTATTCAGAGGATTGGAGGGCTGGAGGAGGTTACAGAGATAGGGAGACGTGAGGCCTTGGAGGGATTTGAACAAGAGGATGAGAATTTTAAAGCCTGAAGCCACCAGCCGTCTCCCCCAGTGCAGAATGTGACTCACTGCTAACAGAAAGGATTTTTGTTTACTTACAAAAGATGCATAATGAACGGAAATCAATCTCTGTATTTTAACTAACAGCGACATGAGGGAAATGAATGAACTTTAAACACCTGGTTCACTTGGCACTGAAGTGTCTGAAACTCATAATAGGAACTCCAGGGAAACAAAATACTGACAAATGTTAAACTGTTTTGCTGACAAAGGAAATCTCGATTTAATTTTAAAAGATGAATAGTTTAACAGGGGTTCACACAGATTCACCTGACAGGCCGACTCAGGATCCAGCCCTCAAGCACCGCGAATGATTGCAGAACACGGTGCTCCCTGGGCCCTCCGGCCTCTGACCTCTCTTCCTGTTGGTTCCCAGTGACAGATTAAGTTGAGGGGCTCAGTGGGAGAAATAAAATGTGGTCGTGAATCTGAGTTCAGAAATAAAATTACAGCAGCAAAATTTAATTTATAAACAAAACTATTTAAAGTCAAATCAAATGAATTGTTGCATTTAATACATCCTTCTGCCTCAAGTGGGAAACAAGTCATGTGTGGGCTATGCAGAATATCTGTGCCCAGTTACACAGCGTGTCCCTGGCTTCCTGCTCCAAGTGCACATGTTTCAGCTCACATCCAACTGACTGGATAAACCTCACCCGTCTAAACCCCATCACACAAATAGCAGCATTTGATGTTTAGTTATGCTCAACCTTTATAAAACACTGGTCAGGCCTCAGCTGAAACATTGTGCTCAATTCTGGGCACCACACTTTCAGAAGGGTATCTACACCTTCGAGAGGGACCAGAAGAGATTTACTAGACTGGTACGAATATGGAGGGACTTCAGTTATGTGGAGATACTGGAGAAGCTGCGGTAATTCTCCTTGGATCAGAAAAGGTTAAGATGAGATTTGATCGAGTGTTCAAAATCATGAACGGTTTTCATAGAAAAATAAGAAGAAACACATTCCAGTGGCAGAATGGTCAGTAACCAGAAGACACAGAGTTCAGGTGATTGGCAAAATAAACAGAGGCGACATGAGGAACCATTGAATAAACAGCGAGTTGTTGCAATCTGGAATACACTGCCTGATAGGGTGGTCTAAGCAGATTCAATAGTGGCTTTCAAAAGTCAATTGGATATATACTAAAGGGGCAATATTTGCAGAGCCATGGGGAAGGAGCAGGGGAGTGGAACTAATAGAATAGCTCGACCATAGAGCCAGCGCAGGCACGATGGGCCGAATCGCCTCCTGCGCATTCATTCTATGAAAATGGCGGATGATCTTATCCAGAATGCTGTGACCACATATCCTCAGAAAACCAAGACCGACTATTTCCACCTCTGTAATATCGCCATCTCCATCCCTGCCTCAGCTCACCCTCTGCTGAAACCCTCGTCCATTCCTCCGTTACCTCTAGACTTGACTATTCCAACACACCCCTGGCTGGCTTCCCACATTCTACCCCACGTAATCTTCACCTCATCCAAAACTCGGCTCCCTTTGTCCTAACTCGCACCAAGTTACTCGTTCACCCATCACCCCCTGTGCTTACTGACCTACATTGGCTCCCGGTTAAGCAACGCTTCGATTTCAAAATTCTCATCCTTGTTCACAAATACATCCATGGTCTCGCCCCTCCCTATCTCTGTAATCTCCTTCAGCCCCACAACCCCCAGAGATATCTGCGCTCCTCTAATACAGCCCTCCTGAGCATCCCTGATTATAATCACTCAACCATTGGTGGCCTTGTCTTCTGTTGCCGAGGCCCCAAGCTCCGGAACTCCCTCCCTAAACCTCCGTGCCTCCTCCCTGAAAGAACTGACTCTGCCTTTGTTCAGTTCTACACTCACTGGTTCCTCTCCCCTGAAGGTGCTGACTCTGGCTGGGTTCAGTTCTACACTCACTGGTTCCTCTCCCCTGAAGGTACTGACTCTGGCTGGGTTCAGTTCTACACTCACTGGTTCCTCTCCCTTGAAGGTACTCACTCTGGCTGGGTTCAGTTCTACACTGACTGGTTCCTCTCCCCTGAGGGTGCTGACTCTGGCTGGGTGCAGTTCTACACACACTGGTTCCCCTCCCCTGAAGTTACTGTCTCTGGGTGCCTGTGCTCTCGTCACCTCTTTGTACACTCTGACCCTCCCTGTATATCTGTAATATCTCCCTGTTTTGGTGATGGGCTCTCTCTGATCACTCTCTCCCTGACTCTCACCATTTCAGGGAATCATACGGCACAGAATGAGGCCATTCGGCCCATCGAGCCTGTCCGACTCACTGAAAGACTCACTCCCGGCACCTGCCCAAAACACCAGAAAATGTTCCCTTTGAACATTGCTGGTTTTGAAAGTTATTATTGATGTCCCAGAATTGAGGCCAACGCTCAATATCTGAGTCTAACTCGTGAGTGATAAAGGTTGACCATAACTTGCTTGTTGTACTCTGTACTGCTATTAATGCTGGAACAGATTGATCAGCGGACCCTGCCTCCTCACAGCTTTGTGTTCACCTGCAAATTGCACCATTTGCTTTAGAATGCCTCCCATTTTTCCTCCTTCCCAAATCCCAGCTAGTGGCCGGTGACCCCGCTGACCCCGGGCCTGTCACCGCGGGTCAAGCCCGGGGTCAGCCTCTGGTCTGTGATTGGCCCTGGGCCCTACACCAGGTGTTTGTGACGCTCACCAGCTCCACGCGCGGCTCCAATTCCTGCCCCGTGCCGACAACAGACATCATCCGGGATCCACCAACTGTCGCCGCCGCCGCTCGCACATGCTCAGTGCGGGAGATCCGGGCTCAGCCCCGCTCCCAGCACGCTCCGAGTGGTTGGAGGACCCACCGCCCGCTCGGTCCACCAGCCCTGCCCCTGCTCTTCCCGAGAGACAACACTCTGCATTATCCGCTTCACACACACCCGCTGTGGGCCTCAGGCCCTGAACAACAACCTGCGGCTCCGGCCTTTCCCCGAGTGTGGCCCCCGGGGAGGTGGGCTCTGAGCCCGTGCGGGGCCCCCGGGGAGGTGGGCTCTGGGCCCCCGGGGAGGTGGGCTCTGGGCCCGTGCGGGGCCCCCGGGGAGGTGGGCTCGGGGCCCGTGCGGGGCCCCCGCGGAGGTGGGCTCTGGGCCCATGCGGGGCCCCCGGGGAGGTGGGCTCTGGGCCCGTTCGGGGCCCCCGGGGAGGTAGGCTCTGGGGGAGATTAGATTGTTAAACACACCCTGTCCACACAATGGAAAAGTGTTTGAGGAACAAGTATTTCTGGAGAGACTTTTAATCCATTGAACATATACAGTTTTTTCAATTTGTTCCGGGCTGTGGCCGTCGCTGCCAAGGCCGGCATTTATTGGCCATCCCTAATTACACTGGAGAAGGTGGTGGGGAGTCACCTAATTGAACTGCTGTAGTCCGTGTGGTGACGGTACTCCCACAGTGCTGTTAGGGAGCCAGTTCCAGGCTTTTGACCCAGTGACGATAAAGGAACGGCAATATATGACCATGTCCGGATGGTGTGTGTCTTGGAGGGGAACTTGCAGATGATGCTGCTCCCATTCACCTGCTGCGCTTTTCCTTCTGGGTGGTAAAAGCCATGCTACAGGTTTGTTGGCAGGTTCCCTTCCATCAGAACATAAGATTTAGGAGCAGGAGTCAGCCATATGGTCCTTCGAGCCTTCTCCGCCGGTCAATACGACCATGGCTGATCTTCGACCTCAACTTGACTCTCCCGCCCGATCCCCATATCGCTGGAGGACATTAGTGCGCCAGTTGGGATTTTACTGACAATCCAACAGCTTTCATGGTGACTATTTTTCTAGAGCCTGCCCCACAAATTCCCCGATTTATTAAACTCAATTTTACAACAAGCCTTTCTGTTTTTCTGGGTTCTCTCTCACTCCCTTTTATTTGTTTTATATTCATTGTGCAGGTTATTAGAAGGGGAGGACTTGTAGACGGGAAATTTAACTCCAACATCATATCAAGGTCGATCAGTCTGTTCATCGGGACCTGAATATCATCAAACATAACATGGAAGCAAAAAGCAGAGTTGACAGCGGGGAGAAACCGTACACGTGTTGTGTGTGTGGACGAGGATTCAGCCGATCCTGTGGCCTGGCGAAACACAAACGCAGTCACACTGGGGAGAAACCGTGAAAATGCGGGGACTGTGGGAAAGGATTCAATTACCTGTCTGAGCTGGAAACTCATCAACACAATCACACTGGGGGGAGGGAGGCTGTTCAGCTGCTCCGTGTGTGGGAAGAGATTCACTAAAAGAGTTTCACTCGGTCATGTGAGCTGCTAACACACCAGCGAGTTCACACTGGGGAGAGACCTTCACCTGCTCTGTGTGTGGGTCAGGATTCATTTCTTCAACCCATCGACTGACACACCAACTTGTTCACACCAATGTGAGACCTTTTAAATGTTCTGCCTGTGAGAAGAGCTTTAAAAGCAAAAAGGAACTGCTGGCACACCAGCGCACTCACACTGGGGAGTGGCCGTTCACCTGCTCCGTGTGTGGAAACACATTCAACAGTAATTACTGTCGTGTTTGCCAGCACTCTAGTAATGACTCCACGAGGTAAGGTATTGCACTTGCACTGTTGTGACCTTCGTCCTTTTATTGCAGCTCCTGAATGAGGTGACAGTAAGGTGGGCTCCCTTTTATACCTGCGGTGTGCAGGTGACATCTAGGTCTCCACCTGTTGCACCCTCTGGTGGTACAGGCATATTGTATACAGTGTAAAGATACATTCATAGGTCTTACGTAACTGTACATTTAGTGTACAATGTGTATACACGCACAACAATTATCACCTGCTGAGACACCAGCGAGATCATACCGGGGAGAGGCCGTTCACTTGCTCCATGTGTGGGAAGGGATTCACTGGATCATTCAACCTGCTGAGACACCAGCGAGTTCACAAGTGACTGCAGGGTTTGGATTCTGTTGTTATTGCTGCTGTTAATCACATCCAGGACTAAACCATGTACATTCCACTGTGGAACTCCGCTGACCCCGCTGAAGGTTGTGAGCTCAGGGAGTGGGACCTCCCGGAGTGGAGTGTAAGAAAGCTGGGTTTCGGTATCCTGACAAATATATGGCGTGGTACCAGTGGAATCCTTACAAGTTAGGATCTGATATGCACTGCCTGAGAGGGTGGTGGAGGCAGACTTAATCGCGGCTTTCAAAAGGGAATTGTGTAAGTACCTGAAAGAAAAAGATTTGCAGGGCTCCGGGGAAAGGGCGGGGGAGTGGGACTAGCTGAAGGGCTTTTGCAAAGAACCGGCACAGACTTGATGGGCCAAATGGCCTCCTTCTGTGCTGTAACCACTCTGATTCTCTACTCAGGAACCGTCCAGCGTAGGACGAGGGGTAAATGATGTCTGATTCCCTGAACTATTTCACATTGAACCCAGTTCAGATCCAGATCAATTCAGTTTACAGAAGAATAGAGAGAAATATCACCCCCAACTGAGGGAGACAAAAGCAGCCATTAGAGAAGCTCAGAGATCTTTGGAAAAGAAGAGAGTGCTCAATTATGGTAATCATTACAAAAGATTTTCCAGCTACGTCAGGAGGCAGAAGACGGTTAAAGATGGTTTAGTGCAGGGGTGGGGCATTATTTGGGCTGGAGGGCCACTGAACAAGTTTTGCTGAGCTGTTGAGGGCCGCCCACCAATGTTTCCCCGAAGGTGGGCGGCCGCACGGTCACGCATCAATCGCAGGGTCGCGCGCAGGGTGCTCACCAGCTCCCACCGCTGGAAGAGACACTGTGCAGCAGATTTAAAGGGACCGCTCACCAGCTCCCACCACTGGAAGAGACACCGTGCAGCAGATTCAAAGGGACCGCTCACCAGCTCCCACCGCTGGAAGAGACACCGTGCAGCAGATTTAAAGGGACCGCTCACCAGCTCCCACCGCGAGAAGAGACACCGTGCAGCAGATTTAAAGGGACCGCTCACCAGCTCCCACCGCTGGAAGGGACACGGTGCAGCAGATTTAAAGGGACCGCGCACATTGGTGAGAACACAGTGCTAAATTGGTAAATTTGAAACAGTCCCACTCTTGGGGCTCAAATTTGACCAGTAGAGATTTCTGTCGAAATGACCAGAGGTGAGCCGCTTTTCTACACCGATTAGGGCGCCAAAAATCTTCAGGCCGAGTTTGGCCGCTCCCCAGCCTCGCCTCGATGGAAACGCAGCCAGGTCCCGGTGCTGAAAACAGTGCCGGGACCTCTGCACATGCGCGCTAGAGTATGCATGCATGTGCAGCAGCTCCTCGCCCCCAGAATCTCTGCGTGTGCTCTGCAGGCTGTGTGGGACGGGCCCGAAGTGCGCTGCCCCTATCCCTGGCCTAATGGGCTCCCTCATCGGCGGCCCGCTGAAGGTGGGACTTCTATTTTTTGTGTGTCTATTCATTTATTGATTGATTGTGGTCCATTTTTCATTTCGCACTCTGGGTTGTAAGAGATCTCTTGAGACCCCAGTTTAAGTTCGCTAAAGAGATTCTGAGCTTTCTCTGAGTTTTGACTGCACATACATGCAAGTTGAGTTGCAGTCAGTAGGGGGTTGAGGGTATATCACCAGGAGCAGATCAACACTGAGAAAGAACCGATTCTCCGACCTTTTTATTTGTTATTGATTGATTGCTTATTACATTGAAACATAGAAAATAGATGCAGGAGTCAGCCATTCGAGCCTGCACCACCATTCAATAAGATCATGGCTGATCATTCACCTCAGTACCCCTTTCCTGCTTTCTCTCCATATCCTTTGATCCCTTTAGCCGTAAGGGCCATATCTAACTCCCTCTTGAATGTATCCAATGATCTGTCATCAACAACTCTCTGCGGTCGAGAATTCTACAGGTTAACAACTCTCTGAGTGAAGAAGTTTATCCTCATCTCAGTCCTAAATGGCTTACCCCTTATGTCCCCTGGTTCTAGACTTCCCCAACATCGGGAACATTCTTCCTGCATCTAACCTGTCCAGTCCCGAAATAATTTTATGTGTTTCTATGAGATCCTCTCTCATCCTTCTAAACTCCAGTGAATACAGTCCCAGTCGATCCAGTCTCTCCTCATATGTCAGTCCTGCCATCCCAGGAATCAGTCTGGTGAACCTTTGCTTCAATCCCTCAATAGCAAGAATGTCCTTCCTCAGATTAGGAGACCAAAACTGAACAAATATTCCAGGTGTGGCCTCACTCAGGCCCTGTACAACTGCAGTAAGACCTCCCTGCTCCAATACTCAAATCCCTGAGCTTTGAAGGGCAACATACCATTTGCCTTCTTCACCGCCTGCTGTGCCTGCATGCTAACTTTCAATGACTGATGTACCTTGACACCCAGGTCTCGTTGCACCTCCCTTTTTCCTAATCTGCTGCCATTCAGATAATATTCTGCCTTTGTGGTTTTTCCACTAAAGTGGATAACCTCACATTTATCCACATTATACTGCATCTGGCATGCGTTTGCCCACTCACCTAACCTGTCCAAGTCAGCTTGCAGCCTCTTAGCCCTCCTCACAGCTCACACCGCCACTTAGCTTAGTGTCATCTGCAAACTTGGAGATATTACACTCAATTCCTTTAGCTAAATCATTAATGTATATTGTAAATAGCTGGGGTCCCAGCACTGAGCCATGCAGCACTCCACTAGTCACTGCCTGCCATTCTGAAAAGGACCCGTTTATCCCGACTCTCTCCTTCCTGTCTGCCAACCAGTTCTCTATCCATGTCAGTACATTACCCCCCAAACAATGTGCTTTAATTTTGCACAACAATTTCTTGTGTGGGACATTGTAAAAAGCCTTTTGAAAGTCTGGACACACCACATCCACTGGTTCTCCCTTGTCCACGCTATCAGTTACATCCTCAAAAAATTCTAGGTTTGTCAAGCATGATTTCCATTTCATAAATCCATGCTGACTTGGACCGATCCTGTCACTGCTTTCCAAATGCATCTTTAATAATTGATTCCAACATTTTCCCCACTACTGATATCAGGCTAACCGGTCTATAATTACCCGTTTTCTCTCTTCCTCCTTTTTTAAAAAGTGCTGTTACATTGGCTACCCTTCAGTCCATAGGAACTGATCCAGAGTCGATAGACTGTTGGAAAATGATCACCAATGCATCCACTATTTCTCGGGCCACTTCCTTAAATACTCTGGAATTCAGACTATCAGTCCCCGGGGATTTATTGGCCTTCAGTCCCATCAATTATTTTGGTCTCGGTGCTTTAGATGCAGGATTCCTTCTATTTTTTATTTGTTAATTAATTGCTCATTACTTTTTGTGCTTTGTTTCGTGCTTTGTAAATCTTGGTGCTAGGTGCAGGTCCTCTCAGCTTCCTTGTATTTTTTATTTGTTATTGAATGTTTATTTTTGTGCTTTGTTTAGTGCTTGGTGCTTTAAATGTACTGCTTTGTTTAGTGCTTGATGCTTTCTCAACTCCCCACAAGGTTTTTCTGTGTGGCCAGATACGCTGGCTTAAGTTAGTTTGGAATAACTATTAGCTGTTCAAACTAGCTTAATGACATCACTGCAGTACCTAGCAACCAACCTCCCTGAGCCCTGCTCATTATGGGCAAGGTTAAGCGTTTGATGGGACATTGTAGAGGGAGCTTTACTCTATATCTAACCCTTGCTGTACCTGCCCTGGAAGTGTCTGATGAGACAGTGTCGAACATAAGAACAAATGAACATAAGAAATTGGAGCAGGAGTAGGCCATACTGGAGCCTGCTTCATAACCCAACACGATCATGGCTGATCCGATCATGAACTCAGGACCACTTCGCTGCCCTCTCCCCATAAACCCTTATTCCCTTATTGGTTAATAAACTGTCTATCTCTGTCTTAACTTTATTCAATGACCCAGCTTCCACAGCTCTCTGAGGCAGCGAATTCCACAGATTTACAACCCTCCGAGAAGAAACTGCCACCAAAGCAAGAATATCCTTTCGTAAATATGGAAACCAAAACCGCACGCAATATTTCAGGTGTGCCCTCACCAATATCCTGTATAACTGTAGCAAGACTTCCCTGCTTTTATACTCCAACCCCTTTGCAATAAAGGCCAAGATTTAATTGGCCTTCCTGAGCACTTGCTGTACCTGCATACTAACCTTTTGTGTTTCATGCACAAGTACCTCCAGGTCCCGCTGTACTGCAGAACTTTGCAATTTTTCTCCATTTAGTTAATAACTTGCTCTTTGAATTTTTCTGCCAAAGCACATGACCTCACACTTTCCAACATTATACTCCATCTACCAAACGTTTGCACGCTAATTTAGTCTGCATGTCCTTTTGAAGATATTGTGTGTCCTCCTCACAGGGGTATTCAACATTCAGGAAAGATAGAATAAAAGGAAAAGGAGGCGGGGTAGCATTGCTGGTTACGGAGCAAATTAAGGCAATAGTTCGGAAGGACATCAGCTTGGATGATGTGGAATCTATATGGGTAGAGCTGCAGAATACCAAAGGGCAAAAAACGTTAGTGCGAGTTGTGTACAGACCTCCAAACAGTAGTAGTGATGTTGGGGAGGGCATCAAACATGAAATTAGGGGTGCGTGCAATAAAGGTGCAGCAGTTATAATGGGTGACTTTAATTAGCACATCGATTGGGTTAACCAAACTGGAAGCAATACGGTGGAGGAGGATTTCCTGGAGTGCATAAGGGATGGTTTTTTAGACTATAATGTCGAGGAACCAACTAGCGGGGAGGCCATCTTAGACTGGGTGTTGTGTAATGAGAGAGGATTAATTAGCAATCTCGTTGTGCGAGGCCCCTTGGGGAAGAGTGACCATAATATGGTGGAATTCTGCATTAGGATGGAGAATGAAACAGTTAATTCAGAGACCTTGGTCCAGAACTTAAAGAAGGGTAACTTTGAAGGTATGAGGAGTGAATTGGCTAGGATAGATTGACGAATAATACTAAAGGGGTTGACTGTGGATGGGCAATGGCAGACATTTAGAGACCGCATGGATGAACTACAATAATTGTACATTCCTGTCTGGCGTAAAAATAAAAAAGTGAAGGTGGCTCAACCGTGGCTATCAAGCGAAATCAGGGATAGCATTAAAGCCAAGGAAGTGGCTTACAAATTGGCCAGAAATAGCAGCGAACCCGGGGACTGGGAGAAATTTAGAACTCAGAAGAGGAGGACAAAGGGTTTGATGAGGGCAGGGAAAATGGAATACGAGAAGAAGCTTGCAGGGAACATTAAACGGATTGCAAAAGTTTCTATAGATATGTAAAGAGAAAAAGGTTAGTAAAGACAAATGTAGCTCCCCTGCAGTCAGAATCAGGGGAAGACATAACGGGGAACAAAGAAATGGCAGGCCAATTGAACAAGCACTTTGGTTCGATATTCACTGAGGAGGACACAAACAACCTTCCGGATATAAAAGCGGTCGGAGGGTCTTGTAAGGATGAGGAACTGAGGGAAATCCTTATTAGTCGTGAAATTGTGTTGGGGAAATTGATGGAATTGAAGGCCGATAAATCCCCAGGGCCTGATGGACTGCATCCCAGAGTACTTAAGGAGGTGGCCTTGGAAATAGCGGAGGCATTGACAGTCATTTTCCAACATTCCATTGACTCTGGATCAGTTCCTATGGAGTGGAGGGTATCCAATGTAACCGCACTTTTTAAAAAAGGAGGGAGAGAGAAAACAGGGAATTATAGACCGGTCAGCCTGACATCGGTGGTGGGTAAAATGATGGAATCAATTATTAAGGATATCATAGCAGTGCATTTGGAAAGAGGTAATATGATAGGTCCAAGTCAGCATGGAATTGTGAAAGGGAAATCATGCTTGACAAATCTTCTGGAATTTTTTGAGGATGTTTCCAGTAAAGTGGACAAGGGAGAACCAGTTGATGTAGTATATTTGGACTTTCAGAAGGCTTTCGACAAGGTCTCACACAAGAGATTAATGTGCAAAGTTAAAGCACATGGGATTGGGGGTAGTGTGCTGACATTGATTTAGAAGTGGTTGTCAGACAGGAAGCAAAGAGTAGGAGTAAATGGGCACTTTTCAGAATGGCAGGCAGTGACTAATGGGGTACCGCAAGGTTCTGTGCTGGGGCCCCAGCTGTTTACACTGTACATTAATGATTTAGATGAGGGGATTAAATGTAGTATCTCAAAATTTGCGGATGACACTAAGTTGGGTGGCAGTGTGAGCTGCGAGGCGGATGCTATGAGGCTGCAGAGCGACTTGGATAGGTTAGGTGCGTGGGCAAATACATGGCAGATGAAGTATAATGTGGATAAATGTGAGGTTATCCACTTTGGTGGTAAAAACAGAGAGACAGACTATTACCTGAATGGTGACAGATTAGGAAAAGGGGAGGTGCAAAGAGACCTGGGTGTCATGGTACATCAGGCATTGAAGGTTGGCATGCAGTTACAGCAGGCGGTTAAGAAAGCTAATGACATGTTGGCCTTCATAGCGAGGGGATTTGAGTACAGGGGCAGGGAGGTGTTGCTACAATTGTACAGGGCCTTGATGAGGCCACACCTGGAGTATTGTGTACAGTTTTGGTCTCCTAACCTCAGGAAGGACATTCTTGCTATTGAGCGAGTGCAGCGAAGGTTCACCAGACTGATTCCCGGGATGGCGGGACTGACCTATCAAGAAAGATTGGATCAACTGGGCTTGTATTCACTGGAGTTCAGAAGAATGAGAGGGGACCTCATAGAAATGTTTAAAATTCTGACGGGGTTAGACAGGTTAGATGCAGGAAGAATGTTCCCAATGTTGGGGAAGTCCAGAACCAGGGGACACAGTCTAAGGATAAGGGGGAAGCCATTTAGGACCGAGATGAGGTGGAATTTCTTCACCCAGAGAGTGGTGAACCTGTGGAATTCTCTACCACAGAAAGTTGTTGAGGCCAATTCACTAAATATATTCAAAAAGGAGTTCGATGAAGTCCTTACTACTAGGGGAATCAAAGGGTATGTTCAGAAAGCAGGAATGGGGTACTGAAGTTGCATGTTCAGCCATGAACTCATTGCATGGGGTGCAGGCTAGAAGGGCCGAATTGCCTTCTCCTGCATCTATTTTCTATGTTTCTATGTTTCTATATTGCTTTTCCTCCCATCTTTGTATCGTCAGCAAATGTGGCCATGTTACACTCGATCCTTTCTTCCACATCGTTAAAATAGATTGTAAATAGTAGGGGTCCCAGCACTGATCCCTGCGACACCCCACTAGTTACCGATTGCCAACCCGAGAATGAACTATTTATCCTCACTCTGTTTTCTGTTAGTTAGCCAATCCTCTATCCATGCTAATATATTACGCCCAACCCCGTGATACTTTATCTTGTGCGTAACTTTTTATGTGGCATCTTGTCAAATGCCTTCTGGAAGACCAAATACATCACATCCACTGGTTCCCCTTTATCCACCCTGTTTGTTACATCCTCCAAGAATTCTAACAAATTTGTCAAACATGACTTCCCCTTCATAAATCCATGGTGACTGCCTGAATGAATTGTGCTTTTCCAAATGTCCTGCGACTACTTCTTTAATGATGGACTCCAACATTTTCCCAAACACAAATGTTAGGCTAACTGGTCTATAGTTTCCTGCTTTTTGTCTGCCTCCTTTTTTGAATAGAATGGTTACATTTGCAGTTTTCCAATCTGCTGGGACCTCCCCAGAATCCAGGATATGTTGGTAAATTACAACCAATGCATCCACTATCCCTACCATTACTTCTCTTAAGACCCTAGGATGCAAGCCATCAGGTCAGGGGATTTATCCGCCTTTAGTCCCATTATCATAATGAACACCACCTTCTTAGTGATTGTGATTGTGTTAAGTTCCTCCCCCGCTATAGCCCCTTGACTATCCGCTGTTGGAATATTGTTTGTGTCCTCTACCGTAAAGACCGATACAAAATATCTGTTCAGAGTTTCTGCCATCTCCATGTTCCCCATTACGAATTACACGGTCTCGTCCTCCAAGGGACCAACATTTACTTTAGCCACTCTTTTCCTTGTTATGTACCTTTCGAAACTCTTGCTATCTGTTTTTATATTTCGTGCTAGTTTACTTTCATAGTCTATCTTCCCTTTCTTAAATTTGTTATACATTCTTTGCTGGCTTTTAAAAGGTTCCCAATCTTCTGTCCTCCCACTAGTTTTGGCTACTTTGTATGCCCTTTTAATTGGATACCGTCCTTTATTTCTTTAGTTAGCCACGGATGGATATCTTTTCTTTTACACCTTTTTCTCCTCACTGGAATGTATTTTTCTTGAGAGTTGTGCAATATCTCCTTAAATGTACGCCACTGTTCATCAAACATCCGACACTTTAATCTATTTTCCCAGCCAACTTTAGCCAACTCTGCCCTCATACCTACATAGTCTCCTTTATTTAAGATTAGTACGCTGGTTATAGATCCAGCTTTCTCACCCACCATCTGAATTTGAAATTCAGATCATGCTCTGATCACTCATTCCAAGGGATCCTTTACGAGGAGATTGTTCATTAATCCTGTCTCATTAAACAGGACCAGATCTAAGATAGCCTGCCCCCTGGTTGGTTCCATTACATACTGCTGAAAGAACCCATCTCTTATGCACTCTATGAACTCTTCCTCAAGGCTACCCTGACCAATTTGATTTGTCCAATCAATATGGAGGTTAAAATCACCCATGCTTATTGCTGTTCCCTTTTTACAAGCCCCCACTATTTCCTGGTTTATACTCCAACCAACACAGTTGCTACTGTTAGGCGACCTATAGACTACGCCCACCAGTGACTTTTTCCCTTTATTATTCCTTATCTCCACCCAAACTGTTTCAACATCCTTATCATTTGAGCCAATATTGTTTCTCATTATTCCATCCTTGATCAATAGAGCTGCCCCACCTCCTTTTCCTTTCTGTCTGTCCTTCTGGATTGTCAAGTACCCCTGAATATTTAATTCCCAGACCTGGTCACCTTGCAACCATGTCTCTGTAATAGATATTAGATCATAACCATTTGTATTTATTTGTGCCGTCAACCCATCTATTTTGTTGCAAATGCTCCGTGCATTTAGACAAAGTGCCTTTAAGATTGTTTTTCCCCCTTTTTTCCCCACTTGTTTCCTCTCTCCTTCAAACTCACTTTCTTTAATTTTGCTTTCTAATTCCAGCTTTACTCCCCTCCCTACTGAATCTATTCTAAGGTTCCCATCCCCCTGGCAGGCTAGTTTAACTCTCCCCAACAGCACTAGCAACCCCTGCCCCCGCAAAGATATTGGTCCCGGCTCTGTTGAGGTGCAACCCGTTCAGCTTGTACCGGTCCCACCTCCCCCAGAAGCTGTCCCAATGCCTCAGGAAACTAACGCCCTCCCGCCTGCACCATCTCTCCAGCCACGTGTTCATCTGCTCTTTCCACCCATTTCTGTACTCACTCGCTCGTGGCATCGGGAGTAATCCAGAGATTACTAGCTTTGAGGTCCTGCTTTTTAATCTCTCCCCTGGCTCTGTAAACTCTGCCTGCAGGACCTCACCCCTCTTTCAACCTGTGTCATTGGTCCCAGCGGAAGTAGCACACGACAACCCAAGCACTTCAAGAAACCGGCACTTCAACCAACGTACTTTCAACCACCGTCTGTCCAACCTGCGACAGAGACTGTAGCTCCCGCATTGGACTTAACAGACATCTGAGACCTCATTTGTAATGTGGAAGCAAGTCATCCTCGACTCCAAGGGACTGCCTTTGATGATGATGGTTTATATCAGACAGGAGGGGATTGGTGTCAGTTACTGTGGGGTGGGTTTATTTCAGACAGGAGGGGATTGGTGTCGGTGACTGTGGGGTTGGTTTATTTCAGACAGGAGGGGATTGGTGTCAGTGACTGTGTGGTGGGTTTATATCAGACAGGAGGGGATTGGTGTCAGTAACTGTGGGGTGGGTTTATATCAGACAGCAGGGGATTGGTGTCAGTCACTGTGGGGTGGTTTTATTATCAGACAGGATGAAATTGGTGTCAGTGACTTTGTAGGAGGAGTCTCCAGCTTCAACTACTCGAGCTCCATGTTTCGGAGCATGAGCGGCGGCTGGACTCAATACGGTGCATCCGCGAGGCTGAGAGCTCCGTGGATAGCACCTTTTAGGAGATGGTCACCCCACAGATTAAAAGCGTGCAGGCAGCGGGGAAGTGGGTGACCACCAGACAGAGTAAGAACGCTTGGCAGGTAGTGCAGGAGTGCCCCCGTGAGTCCATCTCACTTTCAAACCGATATTCACATCTGAGCATCGGTGAGGGCAATGGTGCCTCTGGGGTGTGCAGCTCGAGCCAATTCCAAGGCACCACGGGTGGCTCAGCTGCACAGGGGAGAAACACGAAGAATAAAAGAGCTGTAGTGATTGGGGATTCTATAGTTAGGGGAGCAGAGAGGCGTTTCTGCGGCCACAGACGTGACTCCAGAATGGTATGGTGCCTCCGTGGTGCCAGGGTCAGGGATGTGACAGAGCAGACGCAGGGAATTCTGGGGGAGGGAAAGAGGGTAAACAGCTAGAGGTCATGGTACATATCAGCACCAGCACCATAAGTAGAAACAGGGATGAGGTCCTACAGGCAGAATTTGGGGAGCTAGGAAGAAAATTAATGAGTAGGACCTCAAAGGTAGTAATTTCTGAATTACTACCAGTGCCACGTGCTAATGAGCACAAGAATAGAAGGAGCGAGAGAATGAACGCGTGGCTGAAGGATTGGTGTAGGAGGGAGGGCTTTAAATTACTGAGGGATTGGGACCATTTCTGGGGGAGATGGGACCTGTACAAACAGGACGGGTTGCACCTCAACAGTGCCGGGACCAATAACCTCGCAGGGAGCTTTGCTAGTGCTGTTGGGGAGAGTTTAAACTAGCTTGGCAGGGGGATTGGAACCTGAGAAAACATTCAATAGGGAAGGAAGTAAAGCAGAAATTGGATAGCAAGAATTTAGAAATCGAATCTGTAAAACAGAGGAAACAAGGGTTAGTAAGTAGCAATCAAGGAGGGCTTCCTTTGCTAAATGGTATATACTTTAATGCAAGGAGTATAGCGAGTAAGGCAGATGAGCAAAGAGTACAGGTAGATACTTGGGAGGATTATATTATAGCCATTACAGAGACATGGCTGAAAGAGGGGCAGATTTGGCAGATCAATACTCCTGGTTACAGGATTTTTAGACAAGAGAGAGAGGGGGGTAAGAAGGGTTTCGCGGTATTGATTAAAGAATTTATTACAGCGGTGAGGAGGGATAGTTAAGAGAGATCATCAAATGAGGCCACATGGATCGAATTTAAAAATAAAAAATGGGTGATCACACTGCTGGCCGTGTATTATAGACCCCCAAACAGTGGGAGGGAGATAGAGGGAGATAGAGTAACAAATATATCGGGAAATTGCTGTGAAGTCCAAAAACCTTAGGGCACTAATAGTAGGGGATTTTAACTATCCTAATATTAATTGGGACAAATATAGTGCGAAGGGTATAGAGGGTACGGAATTCTTAAACTGCATTCAAGAGAACTTTTTAGTCAGTATGAAACAAGCCCAACACGAGAGGGGGCGGTTTTGGATTTAGTTTTGGGGAATGAAGCTGGGCAGGTTGAAGGTGTATTCGTGGGAGAGCACTTGGGTGCCAGTGACCATAATTCAGTCAGATTCAAGTTAGTTATGGATAAGGACAAGGATAGGCCTCGAATAAAAGTCCCAAATTGGGGAAAAGCTAAGTTGAGGAGTGATTTGGCCACAGTGGACTGGAAACTGCTACTTGTTGGTAAATCAGTGTCGGAACAGTTGGAAACATTCAAGGAGGAGGTCTGGAAGGCTCAGGCCAAACATGTGACTTTAAAGAAAAAGGGTGGAATAACAATTCTAGAACCCGCTGGATGTCTAGGGACTTACAGGGGAGGGTAAAGAAAAAACGGGAAGCTTATGTCATACACCAATGGCTAAATACTGTCGAATCTTTGGCGGAATATAGAAAGTTAAGAGGTAAAATTAAAAAGGATATTAGGAATGTTGAGACAGAGCATGAAAAATACTTGGTTAGTGTCATGTATCTCACATTACTGTATATAGCTGTATCTTACCATGCTATACATGACAGTAATTGGATATGACCTGTAACAATAAGCATACCTTACAACCAGGAGTGCACTTGCAGGAGACACTCCATACCTGTCCCACTGTGGTATATAAAGGGAGGTCTCAGGCAAGTGCAGCACTGGAGAGCTGGAATTAAAAGTGCAGGTCCTGAGTGACCTTGACTTCAGCCTGTGTCTCGTGTAAGTCAGTACATTAGAGTCAGGACTTAACAGTGGCGATGAGTTACAGGATCACAGAATCCACAGAATGGCTACCAACAGCTCAAATGAGAAATACAATGCTGGAGACAATTGGGATGACTTTATAGAAAGGCTCCAGCTAAGCTTTGTGACCAAAGACTGGTTGGGCGACGATAAGGCAGACAAGAGAAGAGCCCATCTCTTGACCAGCTGTGGCTCGAAAACATGCGCTTTAATAAAAGACCTGCACCCGAGAAACCGGCAAGCAAGTCGTTTGAGGAGTTGAGCACACTGGTGAGAGACCATCTGAAGCCAGCGAGCAGCCTACACATGGCCAGACATAGGTTCTACAACTACAGACGCTGTGTGCGCCAAAGAATACCCGACTTTGTGGCGGAACTTCAGAGGCTGGCTAATTCATGTGAGTTCCCCGATAAACTAAGGAGAGAAGTACTGAGAGACTTATTTATTGAAGGAATAGGCCACGCAGGCATATTCCAAAAGTTTATAGAGACGAAGAACTTGACTCTAGAGGCAGCAGCACTGGTCGCGCAGACGTTCTTGGCAGGCGAAGAAGAAAGGAGGCTGATCTATACTTCGGGTACGACAACCAACGAGGCATCAGAACAAGGGGTTCAGATTGTGAAACAAATCGCTACCCCCACATACAGACAAAGGCAGGAGAGCAGGCTTTCAACAGCAGACAGTGGCGCCAGAAGCCATCAAAATCAAGGGCCACATGAACGGCCAATCACACCTCATCAACCCACAATGCGAGCAATCAACAACAGATTGAGAGAAGCTCAAGGGAGATCAGCCAGATGCAGCTCATCCTTCAGAAACAATGGAAACGGTCTGTGTTGGAGATGTGGGGGCAGGCACTCAACCAGGGGGTGTCGATTTCAGCATGCCGTTTGCAGAAACTGCAAATACACAGGGCATCTGTCTCGCATGTGCAGAAAAACAGCAGCTCGGCTTGTATACGAATCGGAAAGGTCGGAAAGCGGACCAGAAAACGGTTGGAACAGTGCACGGGACGCCGAGGTACAGCGGGTTAACATGATCAACGTCCACTGTTCTTACACCAAGACGCCTCCAATTATGATGAGGGTTCTACTCAACGGGATACCCATCAACATGGAACTGGACACGGGGGCCAGTCAATCCCTCATAAGCGTTCAACAATTTGAACAGCTGTGGCTGCACAAAAGTAACAGACCAAAACTCACAAAGATCGACACCAAACTAAGGACCTATACTAAAGAAATCGTCCCAGTCCTTGGCAGCGCCAGGCTCTCATTCACACACAAAGGGATGGTGCACCAACTTTCCCTGTGGATTGTCCCCGGGGATCTCCCAGACCTGTTGGGGAGAAATTGGCTAGCAGAACTTAATTGAAAATGGGATGATGTTCACGCCATGTCGTCAGAGGAATGGACCTCCTGCTCAACAGTTCTAAGCCGTTTTGAACATCTCTTTCAGCCAGGTGTGGGCACCTTCAAAGGGGCTAAAGTTAGAATCTACATCACACAGAATGCCAGACCGGTCCATCACAAGGCTAGAGCTGTGCCTTATGTGATGAGGGAAAAGATTGAAAAAGAACTGGACCGGCTTCTGCGGGAAGGCATAATTTCTCCCGTGGAATTCAGTGACTGGGCAAGCCCCATCATCCCCATCATGAAGCCTGATGGATCCGTGCGAATCTGTGGGGATTACAAATCTGCCATAAACAGAGTCTCCCTACAGGACCAATACCCGCTGCCCAGATAGGAGGACCTATTTGCCACGTTGGCTGGAGGAAAACTTTTTTCGAAACTTGACCTCACATCTGCTTATATGACGCAAGAACTGACCGAAGAGTCTAAGCTACTCACCACCATCAACACACATCGAGGCCTTTTTGTGTGCAATCGATGCTCCTTCGACATCAGGTCGGCAGCTGCTATATTCCAGTGCAACATGGAAAGTCTGCTCAAGTCCATCCCGGGGATGGTTGTGTTTCAAGATTACATACTCATCACGGCCAGGGACACCTACCCTCGCCTCCGCAATTTTGAGGAAGTACTAACTCGATTGGATCGGGTAGGCCTAAGAGTTAAGAAATCCAAGTGTCTGTTTTTCACGCCTGAGGTTGAATCTTTGGGCAGAAGGATTGCCGCTGATGGAATCTGCCCAACCGAATCCAAAACCGAAGCGATTCGCCTGGCACCCAGGCCCCGGAATGTCTCGAAACTGCGTGCCTTTCTCGGGCTACTCAATTACTTTGGGAACTTTATGCAGAACTTGAGCACGCTGCTGGAGCCTCTCCATGTGCAACTCAGAAAGGGGTGCAATTGGTTTTGGGGAGACGCCCAAGACGCTTCAATAAGGCACGCAACTGTCTATGTTCCAAGAGTGTTTTAGCCATTTTGACACATGTAAAAAGTTAGTCCTTACGTGTGATGCATCAGCATATGGGATCGGGTGCGTTTTACAGCATGTCAATGATGTGGGTAAATTGCAGCGCGCTGCTTATGCCTCCAGGTCACTTTCGCGGGCGGAGTGCACGTACGGTATGGTTGAGAAGGAGGCGCCCGCGTACATGTACGGTGTCAAAAAGATGCACCAATTCCTTTCCGAGGCAAAGTTTGCGTTAGAAACTGACCACAAACCTCTCACGTCCCTACTATCCGAGTGCAAGGCGATCAACGGCAACACCTCGGGGCGCATTCAGTGACTTACGACTACACGATAAGGCACAGACCAGGCACAGACAACTGTGCCGACATGGTTAGCAGGCTACCCCGGCGACCACAGAAGGGTCCGACAAACAGGACTGTGAGATGGTCATGTCAATCAATGCCTTTGAATCCACAGGTTCGCCCATTACGGCTCGCCAAATCAGAGCCTGCACGACCAGCGACCCCACGTTATCTCTAGTTAAAAGATGCATTTTAACCGGTGACTGGGCAGAGGCTCACGATGCCTGCCCCGAGGTGGTCAAACCCTTCCGTAGGCGCATGCATGAACTATCACTAGAGGCAGACTGCCTGATCTGGAGCAGGCGAGTAGTTATGCCTTTATGAGGCAGGGAGGCGTTTGTCCAGGAGCTCCATCGCGAGCACCCGGGGATCGTCCTTATGAAGGCCAAAGCCAGATCTCATGTCTGGTGGCCTGGCATTGATGCGGAATTGGAGCTCTGCGTCCGTCGGTGCACCATTTGTGCCCAACTTAGTCATGCCCCCAGGAAGGCCCCCCTAAGCCCCTGGCCCACCAAACTGTGGTCGCGGGTACATGTAGAGTATACAGGCCCATTCATGGGCAAAATGTTCCTTGCAGTCGTTGATACATTTTCAAAATGGATCGAGTGCACCATTTTAAAATCGAGCACCACCTCCACCACTGTGGAGAGCTTTAGAACCATGTTTGCAACGCACGGCATTCCTGACATATTGGTCAGTGATAATGGTTCGTGCTTCACTAGCGCAGAATTTCACAATTTTACAGTTGACCATGGTATAAATCATGTTATGACGGCACCTTTCACGACGGCACATTTCAAGCCGGACTCCAATGGCCAGGCAGAGCGAGCAGTGCAGATCATTAAACAAGGCATGCTCATAATCCAATTTCCCACGCTGTAGAGCCGCCTGTCACAACTGCTGCTGGCATACAGATCTTGTCCGCATTCGTTGACTGGGGTTCCCCCCATGCAACTATTGATGAAACGAACCTTAAAGACCTCCCAGACATGCATGAAATTATTGAGGCTATGTGGCAAAAGGTAACTGAGTACCATGACCGAAATTCGAAGGGGAGGTGGAATGAAATAGGGGACAAAGTGTTTGTGCTAAACTATGGCCGGGGTCCCAAATGGCTTGCAGGGACATAGAAACATAGAAAATAGGTGCAGGAGTGGGCCATTCGGCCCTTCGAGCCTGCACCGCCATTCAATGAGTTCATGGCTGAACATGCAACTTCAGTACCCCATTCATGCTTTCTCACCATAACCCTTGATTCCCCTAGTAGTAAGGACTTCGTCCAACTCTTTTTGAATATATTTAGTGAATTGGCCTCAACTACTTTCTGTGGTAGATAATTCCACAGGTTCACCACTCTCTGGGTGAAGAAGTTTCTCCTCATCTCGATCCTAAATGGCTTACCCCTTATCCTCAGACTGTGACCCCTGGTTCTGGACTTCCCCAACATTGGGAACATTCTTTCTGCATCTAACCTGTCTAAACCCGTCAGAATTTTAAACGTTTCCATGAGGTCCCCTCTCATTCTTCTGAACTCCAGTGAATACAATCCCAGTTGATCCATTCTTTCTTGATAGGTCAATCCCGCCATCCCGGGAATCAGTCTGGTGAATCTTCGCTGCACTCCCTCAATAGCAAGAATGTCCTTGCTCAAGTTAGGAGACCAAAACTGTACAGAATACTCCAGGTGTGGCCTCACCAAGGCCCTGTACAATTGTAGCAACACCTCCCTGCCCCTGTACTCAAATCCCCTCGCTATAAAGGCCAACATGCCATTTGCTTTCTTAACCGCCTGCTGTACCTGCATGCCAACCTTCAATGACTGATGTACCATGACACTCAGGTCTCTTTGCACCTCCCCTTTTCCTAATCTGTCACTATTCAGATAATAGTCTGTCTCTCTGTTTTTACCACCAAAGTGGATAACCTCACATTTATGCACATTATACTTCATCTGCCATGCATTTGCCCACTCACCTAACCTATCCAAGTCGCTCTGCAGCCTCATAGCATCTTCCTCGCAGCTCACACTGCCACCCAACTTAGTGTCATCCGCAAATTTGGAGATACGACATTTAATCCCCTCGTCTAAATCATTAATGTACAGTGTAAACAGCTGGGGGCCCAGCACAGAACCTTGCGGTACCCCACTAGTCACTGCCTGCCATTCTGAAAAGTCCACATTTACCCCTACTCTTTGCTTCCTGTCTGACAACCAGATCTCAATCCATGTCAGCACCTTAACAGTAACAGACAAAGAGGGAAACAGGCTACTGGTTGTACAAATGGACAATGGCCAAACCTGGTGGAGGCATGTAGACCAAGTAAAAAGTAGATTCACTGATAACACTGAAGAACCAGAGGCAGACTACCAACATGGAACTCACACCACACCTGGTGGACAGACAGGTGGAACAACCTGAAGGAAGGGCAGTCTCAACAGACAGCCCAGGCGAGATACCAGGAAACACACAGAACGAAAAACAGGCACCAAGGCAAACAACTGAACCACAACAAAGACGCTCCACGAGAGAGCGCAGACCACCCGAGAGACGGAATCTATAAAGGCAATAAGACCTTGGGGGAGGGTGATGCATGTATCTCACATTACTGTATATAACTATATCTTACCATGCTATACATGACTGTAACTGGATATGACCTGTAACAATAAGCATACCTTACCACCAGGGGTGCACTTGCAGGAGACATTCCATACCTGTCCCACTGAGGTATATAAAGGGAGATCTCAGGCAAGTGCAGCACTGGAGACCTGGAATTAAAGGTGCAGGTCCTGAGTGACCTTGACTTCAGCATGTGTCTTGTGTAAATCAGTACATTAGAGTCAGGACTTAACAGTTAGTAAACTTAAGGAAAGCCCAAAGAAATTCGATAAATATATTAAGAGCAAGAGGATAACTTAAGAAAGGGTAGGGCCTATTAGAGACCATGAAGGTAATCTTTGTGTGGAGGCGGAAGATGTTGTTATGATTCTTAATGAATACTTTGCATCTTGTTTTCACAAAGGAAAGGGGCAATGCAGATACTGTTATCGAGGAGGAATTTGAAATTCTGGATGAAATAAACAGTGAGAGAGGATTATTAAGGGGTTTAGCAGCTTTGGAAGTAGAAAATTGCCCAGGCCCAGATGAAATGCATCCCAGGCTGTTGAGTGAAGTAAAAGAGGAAATAGCAGATCCCTTGACCATCATTTTCCAGTCCTATTTGGATTTGGGCATGGTGCCAGAGGACTGCTAATGTGGTACCCTTGTTTAAGAAGGGAGAAAGGAATCGGCCGAGTAATTACAAGCCTGTCAGCCTAACCTCAGTGGTGGAAAATTATTGGAAAATTATTGGAGGATAAATCTACATTTAGAAAGGCAAGGACTAATTAGGGACAGTCAGCAGAGATTTGTAAAGGGAAGATCGTGTTTCACTAACCTGATTACCTCCTCACAAAATTCAACCAAGAGGGTCGATGAGGGTACTGCATACAATGTAGTGTATTTGGCCTTTAGCAAAGCTTTTGATAAGATCCCACATGGTAGACCGGTCACGAAGGTTAAAGCCCATGGGATCCAGAGCAAAGTAGCAAGTTGGATCCAAAATTGCCTTTGAGGTAGGAAGCAAAGGCTAATGAATGATGGATGTTTTTTGACTGGAAGGATGTTTCCAGTGGGATTCTGCAGGGCTCAGTCATGGGTCCCTTGATTTTTGTGGTATATATCAACGATCTAGATTTGAATCGAGGGAGTAAGATTAAGACATTTATAGACATATAGAGAGAGAAAGACATAAAAGAGGTGCAAAATTCCCTAAGTACTGCATTTGAGTGTCAGCCAAGATGATGCGCTCAAGTCTCAGGAGAGGGACTTACACACACGACCTTTTGAATGGAGCCACTGAAACAAAGCCGATACCAAAGATCACAACCGTATTATTTTCCCCAAGTTTTTTAAAAAGTTCCAGGACATACCAAATTCTTGGTGATGATTTCCATCGACAGTTGCACATACACAGAGACATACAAAAAGATCGACATACACAGACACACACACACATAAAATAACCAAAAATATACACGCATCAACATAGAAACATAGAAACATAGAAATTAGTTGCAGGAGTAGGCCGTTGGCCCTTCGAGCCTGCACCACCATTCAATAAGATCATGGCTGATCATTCAACCTCAGTACCTATATCCTCCTTTCTCTCCATATCGCTTGATCCCTTGAGCCGTAAGGGCCATATCTGACTCCCTCTTCAATATATCTAACGAACTGGCTTCAACAACTTACTACGGTAGAGAATTCCACAGGTTAACCACTCTCTGAATGAAGCTGTTTCTCATCATCTTGGTCCTAAATGGCTTACCCCTTATTCTTAGACTGTGACCCCTGGTTCTCGAACTCCCCAGCAACAGAAACATTCTTCCTGCCTCTCACTTGTCCAATCTCGTCAGAATTTTATATGTTTCTATGAGATCCCCTCTCATTCTTCTAAACTCCAGTGGATACCAGCAGAGTTGATCCAGTCTAGCCTCATATGTCAGTCCTGCCCTCCCTGGAATCAAGCTGGTGAACCTTCCCTGTGCTCCATCCATAGCAAGGACGTCCTTCCTCAGATTTGGAGACCAAAACTAACAGAATATTTAACGTGTGGCTTCACCAAGGCCCTGTACAACTGCAGGAAGACTTCCCTGCTCCTATATTCAAAGCACCTAGCTATGAAGGCGAACATGTCATTTGCCTTCTTCACTGCCTGTTGCACTTGCATGCCCACTTTCAATGACAGATGTAGCATGACACCCAGATCAAGATATACACAGAATGCCTTAGACAAATAGACGGATAGACAGGCAGGGTCACTGTCGCTACTTTGGCTGGTCTTTGCGTTTTTCCTTCGAGAATGCTGCCACTGAACCAAAGCCAATGCAAAAGTTCACAAACGTATTATTTTGTCCAAGTCTTTTGAAAAAGTTCCAGGACATACCAAATTCATGGTGATGATTTCCACAGACAGTTGCACATACACAGAGACATATATACAGATAGACAGACACAGAGACACACACACACACATAACCAAAAATATACATGCACCAACGGACATACACAGATGCCTTAGACATATCGAGGGATAGACAGGCTGAATCACGACTTTGGCTGATTTTAGCATTTTTCTATCCGTATGTATCGTGAATATTGCAGACTAATAGAAATGTGAAAAAAATGTCAGTGTTGAAAGGTGTGGGACGTTATTCCATCTATCTCAGGATCAGTTTTGCCAAAACCTGGTTAAATTGTAAAATGGAATGAAAAATGTTGAGAATCGTAGTCGGCAGGATTCTAACCTACGCGCAGAAAACCCAAAGTGTTTCTAGTCCATCGCTTTAACCACTCTGCCACAATTACTGCGTCTCTGGCACATTAAATGTTACTCAGAAAAAACTCAGTCGTCCATCTCTGTGCAGCAGACGGCCACAGAATCCTGAAAAAGTCTCCGTTTGCAAAAAATCTGGAAGAGGCAATCTCCTCTTGCTGTATTTTTACTGTTCTATATTGCTCTGGAACTTTTTAATAAAATCTATACCAAGAAACAGAAGTAAAATTCGACATTTTGAAAAAACTACTGCGCCGTCGGGAAATTGAACCCTGTTCTCCCGCATAACTAGCGGCGATAATCACCACTATACGGACGAGGGTATGGGTTGCGTTAGAGCAGTAATCCAGCTGTGAACAGAAGTCGACAGAAACATTGATCGACAGAGACAAACCGACAAACAGGGTTAGACAGACATCGAGAGAGAGAGACAACGCGAGACAGAAAGGGTGAGACTGAAAAGTGAGGCAGACTCAGTGAGAAAAAGACTCAAACACCTACATATACAGAGATATGTGTGTGTGATCTATATACAGAGAGAGGGAAAGAGTGAGAGAACGACAGTGACAAGGAGAGAGACAGATAGAGAGATAGCGACAGATAGAGAGAGAGACAGATATAAACAGAAAATGATGGAAATACTCAGCAGGTTAGAGGTAGAAACTACCAGCGACAGGCAAAGAGAGACAGACAGGCAGAAACATAGAGTGACGGAGATGATGGGAAAGAGTGAGACAGTCAGACAGAGAGTCTGAGTGAATCCCTTTCGAACAGAACTGGGCACCGTGAGAAAGAGACAGACACATTCAGAACCAGAGACAAACAGGGAAACAGGGAGAGACAGACAGTGAGATAGAGACAAAGAGAGACAGAAAGTTTGAGACTGAAAGGGAGGATCAGACTGAATGAGAAAAAGACTCAAACACATACATACACAGAGATGTATTTGCGTGCTCCAAAAAGTGAGGGAGGCAATTAGCGATGGAATGACAGAGAAAAGGACAGGGACAAAGAGAGAGAAAAAGAGGGAGACAGATAGAGAGAAAGACTGAAAGAGAGAGAGAGACATAGAGACAAAAACAGAAAATACTCAGTCATCCATCTCTGTGAAACAGACGGCCACAGAATCCAGAAAAAGTCTCCGTTTGCAAAAGATCTGTAAGAGGCAATCTCCTCTTGCTGTATTTTTACTGTTCTATATTGCTGTGGAACTTTTTAAGATGAATCTATACCAAGAAACAGAAGTAAAATTCGACATTTTGAAAAAGCTGCTTTTCCATCGGAGAATTGAACCAGATTCTCCCGCGTAAAAGGGGGGCATTATCGGCACGAGATGGACGAGGTAACGGGTTGCGTCAGAGCAGTAATCGAGCTGTGAACAGAAGTCGACAGAAACATTGATCGACAGAGACAAACCGATAAACAGGGATAGGCAGACAGCAAGAGAGAGACAACGAGAGACAGAAAGGGTGAGACTGAAAAGACAGTCAGAGTCAGCGAGAAAAAGACTCAAACACCTACAGATGCGTGTGTGAAACAGGGAAACAGGGAGAGACAGACAGTGAGATAGAGACAAAGAGAGACATAAATTTTGAGTCTGAAAGGGAGGATCAGACTGAATGTGAAAAAGACTCAAACACATACATATACAGAGATATATTTGCGTGCTCCATAAAGAGAGGGTGGCAAATAGCGATGGAATGACAGAGAAAAGGACAGGGACAAAGAGAGAGACAAAGAGGGAGACAAATAGAGAGAAAGACAGAGAGAGAGAGAGGGAGAAGAGTCATAGAGACAAAAACAGAAAATAATGGAAATACTTATCAGGTTAGAGTCAGGGACTAATAGCGACAGGCAAAGACATGGACAGACAGAAATAATGGGACAGAGAGAAACAGTCAGACAGAGAGTCTGAGAAAATCCCTTTGCAACAGAACTAGACACCGTGAGAAAGAGACAGATTGAGAGACAGAGACAAACAGAGAAACAGGGACAGACAGAGTGTGTCAGAGAGAGGCAGACTGAGAGAGACAAAGACTCAAACACACAAACACAAACACAGCTCTCTAAAGAGAGAGAGCGGCAGAGACCGGGCGACACAGATACATTTCACAATTTCATTTCATTATCGGCTCAGAGTGTCATATCGTTACAGAAAATTGGAGATTCAGCATTTGAGAATCGTGTATCACTGAGCAGGATGGGAAAAATCTATGTTTAATTAAGGAATTACCAGGACTGGGGTTCAAACCCACGCGGGTATAAACCCATTAGATCTTAAGTCCAACACATTTACCACTCGGCCATCCTGGTCCTGATCCTGTCAGTGGTTGGACTCTGCCTCTGTGAGAATCTGAGCTTCAGCTCCACGCCCACAGCGACACACAGACACATAGGATTTCAGGGAGCATTTACGAACATTTTTCGTCATATTGACACGGGCGCAACTCTCCTATTCTTTTTCGACTAAGGCTCTGGGAACTTTCACATCCACCCGAGGGTGCAGATGGAGCTTCAATTTAAAATTTCAGCCGATGGTCAACAGCTTCAACAATGCAACATTCCCCAAGTACTGCATTTGAGTGTCAGCCAAGATGATGTGTTCAAGTCTCAGAAGTGGGACTTACACACACAACCTCCTGATTCAGTCGAGAATGGAGCCACTGAACCAAAACCGATATCAGAGATCACAACCGTATTATTTTCCGCAAGTTTTTTTAAAAGTTCCAGGACGTACTAAATTCATGGTGATGATTTCCACAAAGAGTTGCACGTACACAGAGACATACATACAGATAGACATACACAGACACATACACACACAATAACCAAAGATATACACGCATCAACATAGAAACATAGAAATTAGGTGCAGGAATATGCCATTCGGCCCTTCGAGCCTGCACCACCATTCAATAAGATCATGGCTCATCATTCAACCTCAGTACCCCATTCCTGCTTTCTCTCCATACCCCTTGATCCCTTTAGCCGTAAGGGCCCTTTTGAATATATCTAACGAACTGGCCTCAACGTCATTCTGCGGTGGAAAATTTAACAGGTTAACCACGCTCTGAATGAAAAATTTCTCCTCATCTCGGTCCTAAATTGCTTACACCTTATTCTTAGACTGTCATCCTTGGTCTCGAACACCCCAGCAACGAGAACATTCTTCCAGCCTCGAAGCTGTCCAATCTCGTCAGAACTTTTTATGTTTCTATGAGATCCCCTCTCATTCTTCTAAACTCCAGTGGATACCAGCCCAGTTGATCCAGTCTCTCCTCATATGTCAGCCCTGCCATTCCGGGAATCATGCTGGTGAACCTTCGCTGTGTTCCCTCAATAGCAAGGACGTCCTTCCTCAGATTTGGAGACCAAAACTGAACACAGTATTTAACGTGTGGCCTCACCAAGGCCCTGTACAATTGCAGTAAGACCTCCCTGCACCCATACTCAAATCCCCTCGCTATGAAGGCGAACATGCCATTTGCCTTCTTTACCGCCTTCTGCACCTGCATACCAACATTCAATGACTGATGTACCATGACACCCAGATCAAGATATACATAGGTTGCCTTAGACAAATAGATGGATAGACAGGCAGCGTCACTGTCGCTACTTTGGCTGGCTTTTGCATTTTTCAGTCAAGGATGCTGCCACTGAACCAAAGCCAATACCAAAGTTCACAACCGTATTATTTTCCCCAAGTCTTTTTTAAAAGTTCCAGAACATACCAAATTCATGGTGATGATTTCCACAGACAGTTGCACATACACAGAGACATAGATACAGATAGACAGACACAGAGACACACACACACACACATAAACAAAAATATACATGCACCAACGGACATGCACAGATGCCTTATCCATATAGAGGGATAGACAGGCTGAATCACTTTCGCTACTTTGGCTGATTTTTGCGTTTTTCTATCTGTATGCATCCTGAATATTGCAGATATTGAGATATTGCATAACAATGAGAAATAGATTTCAGTGTTGAAAGGTGTGGGACGTTCTTCCGCCTATCTTAGGAACGGTTTTGCAAAAACCTGGTTAAATTATAAAATGGAATGAAAAATGCTGAGAATCAGAGCCGGCAGGATTCGTTCCTGCGCGGGGTAAACCCAAAGGATTTCTAGAAAATCGCGTTAACCACTCAGCCACAACTACTGCGTCTCTGGCACTTTAAACGTTACTCAGAAAAAACTCAGTCATCCATCTCTGTGCAGCAGACGGCCACAAAATCCTGAAAAAGTCTCCGTTTGCAAAAAATCTGGAAGAGTCAATCTCCTCTTGCTATATCTTTACTGTTCCATATTGCTCTGAAACTTTTTAATATGAATCTTTTCCAAGAAACAGAAGTAAAATTCGACATTTTGAAAAAGCTGCTTTTTCATTGGGGAATTGAACCCGGTTCTTCCACGTAACAGGCGGGGATACTCACCACTATGCGGACGAGAATACGGGTTGTGGCAAAGCAGTTATCGAGCTGTGAACAGAAGTCGACAGACACTTTGAGAGACAGAGACAAACCGACAAACAGGGAGAGACAGAGAGCGAGAGAGAGACAACGAGAGACAGAAAGGGTGAGACTGAAAAGTCAAGCAGACTCTGAGAAAAAGACTCAAACACCTACATATAAAGAGATGTGTGTGTGTGATCAATAAAGAGAGAGAGGGAAAAAGTGAAAGAAAGACAATGATAAAGAGAGTGACAAGGAGAGAGACAGATAGAGAGACAGCGACAGATTGGGAGAGAAGCAAAGATGTAAACAGAAAATGATGGAAATACTCAGCAGGTTAGAGACAGGAACTACCAGCGACAGGCAAAGAGAGACAGATAGGCAGAAAGATAGACAGACAGAGATGATGGGAAAGAGTGAGACAGTCAGACAGAGAGACTGAGAGAATCTCATTCGAACAGAACTGGACACCGTGAGAAAGTGACAGACACATTGAGAACCAGAGACAAACAGGGAAACGAGGAGAGACAGACAGCGAGGTAGAGACAAAGAGAGAAATAAAGTTTGAGACTGAAAGGGAGGATCAGACTGAATGAGAAAAAGACTCAAAAGACGTGCACAGAGATGTATTTGCATGCTCCATAAAGAGAGGGAGGCAGATAGTTATGGAATGACAGAGAAAAAGACAGGGACAAAGAGAGAGACAAAGAGGGCGACAGATCGAGAGAAAGACAGATAGAGAGAGAGAGACATAGAGATAAAAACAGAAAATAATGGAAATACTTATCAGGTTAGAGACAGGGACTAACAGAGACAGGCAAAGACATGGACAGACAGAGATAACGGGACAGAAAGAGACAGTCAGACAGAGAGTCTGAGAGAATCCCATGGCAACAGAACTAGACACCGTGAGAAAGAGACAGATTGAGAGACAGAGACAAACAGAGAAACATGGACAAACAGAGTGGGTCAGAGAGAGGTAGACAGAGAGAGAGACAAAGACTCAAACACGCAAACACAAACACAGCTCTCTAAAGAGAGAGAGTGACACAGATACATTTCAAAATTTCATTTCTTTTTCGGCTCAGAGTGTCACATAGTTACAGAAAATTGGAGATTCAGCAGATGAAAATCGGGTATCACTGAGCAGGATGGGAAAAATCTCTGTTTAATGAAGGAATTACCAGAAGGCGGGGTTGAACCCATGTGGGTATAAACCCATTACATCTTAAGTCTAACGCCTTTACCCCTCGGCCATCCTGGTCGTGATCATGTCAGTGGTTGGTCTCTACCTCGGTGAGAATCTGGGCTTCAGCTCCACCCCCACAGTGACACACAGACACATTGGATTTCAGGGAGCATTTACGAACATTTTTCGTCATATTGACACGGGTGCAGATCTCCGATTCTTTTTCGACTAAGGCTCTGGGAACTTTCACATCCACCTGAGGGGGCAGATGGAGCTTCAACTTAAAATTTCAGCCGATGGTCAACAGCTTCAACAATGCAACATTCCCCAAATACTGCATTTGACTGTCATCCAAGATGATGTTTTCAAGTCTCAGGAGTGGGACTTACACACACAACCTCCTGCTTCAGTCGAGAATGGAGCCACTGAACCAAAGTTCACAACCGTATTATTTCCCCAAGTTTTTTTAAAAGTTCCAGGACGTACCAAATTCATGGTGATGATTTCCACAGACATTTGCACATACACAGATACATACATACAGATAGACATACACAGATACACGCACACACAATAATCAAAAATATACACGCATCAACATAGAAACATAGAGACATAGAAATTAGGTGCAGGAATATGACATTCGGCCCTTCGAACCTGCACCACCATTCAATAAGATCATGGCTCATCATTCAACCTCTGTACCCATTTCCTGCTTTCTCTCCATACCCCTTGATCTCTTTAGCCGTAAGGGCCATATCTAACTCCCTTTTGATTATATCTAACGAACTGGCCTCAACGACTTTCTGCGGTAGAAAATTTCACAGGTTAACCACTCTCTGAGTGAAGAAGTTTCTCCTCATCTCGGTCATAAATGGCTTACCACTTATTTTTAGAATTTAATCCTTGGTCTCAACACCCCAGCAACGAGAACATTCTTCCAGTCTCTAAGCTGTCCAATCTCGTCAGAATTTTATATGTTTCTGTGTGATCCCCTCTCATTCTTCTAAACTCCAGTGGATACCAGTCCAGTTGATCCAGTCTCTCCTCAGATGTCAATCCTGCCATCCCGGGAACCATGCTGGTGAACCTTCGCTGTAATCCCTCAATAGCAAGTACGTCCTTTCTCAGATTCGGGGACCAAAACTGAACACAACATTCCAGGTATGGCCTCACCAAGGCCCTGTACAACTGCAGTAAGACATCCCTGCTCCTATACTCAAATCACCCAGCTATGAAGGCGAACATTCCATATATAGAGATAGAGAGACACAGAGACACACCCACACATAACCAAAAATTTCCACGCACCAACGGGCATGCACAGATGCCTTAGAAATCTCGAGGGATATACAGGCTGAATCACTGTCGCAACTTTGACTGATGTTTGCGATTTTTGAAACGGATGTATCCTGAATATTGCAGATTAATAAAAATGAGAATAAACTGTCAGTGTTGAAAGGTGTGGGACGTTATTCCATCTATCTCAGGATCACTTTGCCAGAGAACCGATTAAATTGTGAAATGGAATGAAAAATGCTGAGAATCGTCGTCGGCAGGATTCGAACCTGGCGGGATAACCCAATGGATTTCTCTTCCGTCGCCTTAACCACTCGGCCACGAGTACTGTGTCTTTCAAGGACAGACAGAGTGAGTCAGACTGAGAGAGACAAAGACTCAAACATCCAAACGCATGCACAGTTCTCTGAAGAGGGAGAGGCAGAGACAGGGCGACACAAATGCATTTCATAATTTAATTTCATTATCGGTTCAGAGTGTCACAGAAAATTGCTGATTCAACCGATGAAAATTCGGTTTTATTGATCAGAATGGGAGAAAATCCGTGTCAAATTGAAGAGATACCAGGAGTAGGGTACAAACCCACGCGGTAAAAGCCCCATTCAATTTTAAGGACAACGCCTTAACCACTCAGCTACCCTGGTCCTGTGAAAACCTTGTGAGTACAAGGTAGAGATTCATAGAAACATAGAAACATAGAAACAAAGAAAATGGATGCAGGAGCAGGCCATTCAGCCCTTCGAGCCTGCACCGCCATTCAATGAGTTCATGGCTGAACAAGAAACTTCAGTACCCCCTTCCTGCATTCTCATCATAACCCTTGATCCCCCGAGTAGTAAGGACTTCATCTAACTCCCTTTTGAATATATTTAGTGAATTGGCCTCAACTACTTTCTGTGGTAGATAATTCCACAGGTTCACCACTCTCTGGGTGAAGAAGTTTCTCCTCATCTCGATCCTAAATGGCTTACCCCTTATCCTCAGACTGTGACCCCTGGTTCTGGACTTCCCCAACATTGGGAACATTCTTTCTGCATCTAACCTGTCTAAACCCGTCAGAATTTTAAACGTTTCCATGAGGTCCCCTCTCATTCTTCTGAACTCCAGTGAATACAAGCCCAGTTGATCCAGTCTTTCTTGATAGGTCAATCCCGCCATCCCGGGAATCAGTCTGGTGAATCTTCGCTGCACTCCCTCAATAGCAAGAATGTCCTTGCTCAAGTTAGGAGACCAAAACTGTACACAATACTCCAGGTGTGGCCTCACCAAGGCCCTGTACAACTGTAGCAACACTCCCCTGCCCCTGTATTCAAATCCCCTCGCTATAAAGGCCAACATGCCATTTGCTTTCTTAACCGCCTGCTGTACCTGCATGCTAACCTTCAATGACTGATGTACCATGACACCCAGGTCTCGTTGCACCTTCCTTTTCCTAATCTGTCACCATTCAGATAATAGTCTATCTCTCTGTTTTTACCACCAAAGTGGATAACCTCACATTTACCCACATTATACTTCATCTGCCATGCATTTGCCCACTCACCTAACCTATACAAGTCAGTCTGCAACCTAATAGCATCCTCCTCGAAGCTCACACTGCCACCCAACTTAGTGTCATCCACAAATTTGGAGATACTGCATTTAATCCCCTCGTCTAAATCATTAATGTACAATGTAAACAACACTCAGAAAAAACTCAGTCATCCATCTCTGTGCAGCAGACGGCCAAAGAATCGTGAAAAAGACTCCGTTTGCTAAAAATCTGGAAGAGGCTCTATCTTCTACATGTATTTTTACATTTCTTTCTTGCTCTGGAACTTTTTAATATGAATCTCTACCAAGAAACAGAAGTAAAATTCTATATTTTGAAACAACTGCCTCTCCGTCGGGGAATTGAACGCCGGTCTCTCGCGTGACAGGCGGGGTTACTCACCACTATACTAAGGAGGAACTGACGAGTGCCAGTTTTGTCACAGCAGGAATCGAGCCAGTGTGAACAGAATTGGACACCATGAGAAGTCGACAGACACATTGAGAGACAGAGACAAACCGACAAACAGGGAGAGACGGACAGCGAATAGAGACAACGAGAGACAGAAAGTGTGAGACTGAGAAGGAGAGGCAGACTGAGTGAGAAAAAGACTCAAACATATACATATACAGAGATGTGTGTGTGTGATCTATTAAGAGAGAGAGGGAAAGAATGAGAGAAAGACAATGATAAAGACAGTGACAAGGAGAGAAACAGATTGAGAGAGAGCGATAGAGACTAAAACAGAAAATGATGGAAATACTTCTCAGCTTACAGGCAGGGACTAACAGAGACAGGCAAAGACATGGACAGACCGAAATGATGGGAAAGAGAGAGCCAGTCAGGCAAAGAGTCTGAGAGAATCCAATTGGAACAGACGTGGCACCGTGAGAAAGAGACAGATTGAGAGACAGAGATAAACAGAGAAACAGGGACAGACAGAGAGAGACAAAGACTCAAACATATACACAACACTCTGAAGAGAGAGAGAGAGGCAGAGACCGAGCGACACAGATACATTTCACAATTTCATTTCATTATCGGTTCAGAGTGTCACATTGTTACAGAAAATTGCTGTATCAACCGATGAAAATCCGGTCTCACTGATCAGAATGGGAGGAAATCCGTGTTAAATTAAAGAGATACCAGGAGTCGGGTACGAACCCACGCGGGAGAAACCCATTGAATTTTAAGGCCAACGCCTCAACCACTCGGCTATCCTGGTCCTGTGAGAGTCTGGATTCTGTCTCGGTGAGAATCTGGGCTTCAACCCCAACCCCACATACAAACACATACAATTCGGCTTTCAGTGAGCATTCCCGAACATTTTTAGTAATATTGACACGGGTGCAATATCCAGATATTTTTGTTTTTGTATCCCCTCAAAACAATACTATTTAGATGATACTGCCTCTCCATGTTCCACCCAAAGTGCACCGCTTCTCAATTATCAGCATTAAATTGCACCTGCCATGTCCCTGCCCATTTCACTCGTCTCTCTGATTCCTCTTCAAGTCTGTTACTATCATGCTACGTTGCCATGTTTTGCTTCATCTTCGGACTTCGAGATGGAATCTCTATAACCAAGTCCAGGTCATTGTTATATAACAAGAACTACAATGGGAATTGAAATGGGCCGTTTTAAGGAGAATCTTCCAATTAACCGGATTTTGGAATGGTATTTAATTCGAATTATTTATTGAGTGGGAGGAAGGAGGAAACTCAAGAAACGTCCATTCAATAGAATGGAATAGAGCCCAGATCACAGTGCGCTGAGTAGGGAGAAACTGCTTCCGCTGTTTGGCGATGGACTACTAACCAAAAATCACCAGCTTTTCCTGGAAGAAAGATAAAATCATCAGCCTTTCCTGGAAGAACGAAAAAGAGCCGGTTAACCATCACCGAGTCAGAGGTGTGCAGCAGCACAATCTACTGCGAGGTTTGACGTGGTGTGTCGTTCTAGGCCATCACAATGCTAGGTTAGTGATGTGGGATACAGGGCAAACTGTGATAAGATGAGAAGGTATGTTCAACTTGGACAGAAATTTGGTTAGACGACACTTAGAGTGCTGTGTACAGTTCTGGTCTCCATATTACACTTGGAATGCTGTGTACAGTTCTGTTCTCCATATCACACTTAGAGTACTGTGTATAGTTCTGGTCTCCCTATCGCACTTATAATGCTGTGCACCGTTCTGGTCTCCCATATCACAATTAAAATACTGTGTATAGTTCTGGTCTCCCTATCATACTTAGAATATTATGCACAGTTATGGTTTCCATATCACATTTAGAATACTGTCCACAGTTCAGGTCTCCATATCATACTAAGAATATTGTTTACAGTTTTGGTCTCCTAATCACTCTTGGAATACCGTGTAACGTTCTGGTCTCCAGATCATACTAAGAATATCATGCACAGTTCCGGTCTGCAGATCACACTGAGAAGACTATGCACAGTTCTGCTCTCTGTAAATGCCAGGTTAGTGTTAGTCTGACAGCGAAGAACCTGTTAAAATATAAGGACACTTTGCATTTCTTAATGATTGATTTTGCAAGCATTGTCAATAATCTGTCTTCTCTTGAAGATCCTGAACGCGACATCATCCCTCCAACTGTTCTCCTCACGCTGAGTTCTACTGAACAAATCACCAGCAGCAGATATGCAAGCGCCGTGTGTTCAATCATCGATTTCCGGCCAAAGTCACTGACCGTGAATTGGCTGGAGAGTGGACAACTCCTGGATTCTGGCTCCGTCACCTCTCCCGTATTTGAGGTGAATGGGAACTTCTCGGCGGTCAGTCGGCTGACAGTCTCCGCCGAGGAATGGTTCACCGGCTCGGTCTACACCTGCCAGGTCACTCATGAAGGGGTCACGCAAAGCCGTAACTTCATCAGATCTCCGGGTAAGAGGCACAAACCCAGGAGGTTATAGACCATTCTGAGCGTTGATCTCAGTCAGGACTTTTATTGAAATTAGTAAAAAGCACCGAACTGTTCCTAATTTCCAATCATGCAGTTTGTGTATTATTGTGATTACAAACTTGCCTTGAAACAGCGCCTTCAGCTACCTTAGTCTGAACCAAATCGCTTGCCAGCCAATGAATTAATTTGTGAAATGTGATCACAGTTGTAATGTACAACGTGCAGCAATCATTTAGTGCACAGCAATCTCCCACAAACAGCAGTGTGATAATGACCAGATTATATTTTGCTTAGTGGTGTTTTTTGAGCTATAAATATTCCCAGGCCACCAGGGAGAACTCCTCGGCTTTTCATTGAAATAATTCCAGGGGAACGTTTACGTCCACCTGAGGCCAGACGGATCCTCGGTTTAACATGTGATCTGAAAGACGGCACCTCCGATAGTGCACCACGCCCCCAGTACTGCACTGGGAATCTCAGCTTACATTTTGTGATCAAGTATCTGGAGTGGGACTTCAACCCACGATCTTCTGGTTCAGGATTCCTCATTGTTCAGGATTTAATAAACTCGTCAACGAAGCTTTCCCCCTGCTCTGATTTCAGGCAGTGAGTGACGTGCCCTTATTCTCAGGTTTATCCTGAGTTGGCTGATCATATACGGAGTGGCAGTCGGAGTCTGGAACCCTTTACTGCTAGCTGTCCAGGAACCCACTGTTGGAATGGGCATCTACTCTATTCAGAGCACTGAGCCCAATTCTGGGCTCCGCACCTCAGGAAAGATATACTGGTCATGGAGGCGGTAAAGTTCAGGTTTACCCGAATTATACCGGGACTAATAAAATAAAATGATGAGGAGACGAGTAGAGAATATTAAGAGGTGATACAATTGAGGTGTTCAAGTCGATAAATACAATTGATCAAGTAGATGTTGAACAATTATTTCCTTTGATGGAAAAGTCCAGAACAAATAGCAGAATCTTAAAGTTAGAGCTAGTTCGTGCAGAAGTGATGTCAGGAAGGATTTCTTCACAGGAAGTCTGGATTTCCCTCCCCAAAAGCTGCTGAAGCTTGGTTTCAATTGAAAAGTTGAAAACTGAGATTGATAGATTTTTGTTAGGCAAGATTATCAAGGGTTACAGAACCAAGGCGTGAAGATGGTGTTGAGTGTAGATCAGCCCTGATATAACTGGATTGCGGGAGAGGATAGATGGGATGAATGGCCTCCTCCTGTTCCTATGTTGCTATTAATGCCCTGAGGTCATATTTAACTCTGACTCTCTCTCACCAGACATGATAAATGTTCAGTAATGACAGAAATTAACAAACTACCTCACATCATTAAAAATGATGCCCCACCACAAAAGACCCTTTGGAACTCCATTCTCCGGACCTTGTACTTCTCCTCTGACGGGGGCTGTGACTGGTTCCTGCACCTTTTCACCGCAATAAAGATCACAGCAAGTGACCAGAAACTTAGCTTTGTTTCCTGTTGTCCCATAAATCCTGAAATTAAATTGACACTTGTTTCGAACGAGAGTAATGCTGGTGTAGACCTCTTGACCTTCGGGCTATTTGGGCTTCACTATTACAACCAGCGGAGATGCGTTTGGATGCAAGGATCTATAGATGGGTGTAAAGGAGCAAGGGATTTCAGGAAGAGCGCTATTCAGTGCCTAACACAATTGCACCACAATGTATTCCCGTTTTACGCTGGTTATTTGCTTCACAGCCCATTACAGGTGACTCTGGCAGCAAATACACAGGAAATGTTACAGATCTCCCCGAATCGTTGCCAATTCATTGTCCTTCCAATAACGTCGGTGTTAAAGCAACAGCGAGAGGTTGATATCTCAAAAGTGATTTATCCCCCTTGAACGAGTTAAGGCTAAATATTGTGTCCTGATTCTGAAGATGCAGCTTTTTCTGACTTTCATTCCTGTTTTGCAGTGGATGTCCCATGCAGCGATTCAAAAATCTCAGTCACTGGCACAGGACTTACGGGAGGCGACGGTGACCTTAACCTGCGTCGTGTCTGACGCTCCTTATGGGCTCACCGTGACCTGGACCAGAGAAAAGGAGGCTTTGAAATCAGAGATTACCGTCCAACCCGGTGAGGATCCCAACATAGTGATCAGCAACTTAAACATCTCGAAACAAGACTGGCTGAGTGGGGATAAGTTCGACTGCGTGGTGAGCCAGCAGGATATGCCGACTCCTATCAGAGATTCTATCCACAAGGAAAAGGGTGAGCGGGGAGACTGTTGCAATAAGTCAGACACTTTGAATATTTCCGGTGCATGTTCAAGGGCCAATTCATTACATAAAGTGTTTAATGGGCTACTCTGATCATTCAGTTTGGTAATCCCACTCTTGGACCTGAGGTTATGTATTTTAGGGGAAACTGGATAAGTCCATGAGCGATAAAGGAATAGAAGGGTATGTTATTAGGGTTAGATGAACTGAGTCAGGTTGAGGCTTGTATGGAGCATAAACACAGGCATAGACCGGTTGGCCAAATCGCCTTGATCTGTGCAGTAAATTCAAGTCCAACCCTTCAAGATTTCAGAGAGAAAGATTATGTTCACTCTGCTGCGGGATGGTAAACCAGAGAGGCCCCAGAGGGGAAATAATAAAGGGTTAAATGTCAACGAAGAGCATATTTCTCTGACGTGTAACTACGGGACATTGGCGAATTTAAACGGAGAAGGCGATTTGGTGGTGGTGGTCTCACAGGCCACCCGGGAGAAGAGGAGGATTGGAATCCGAGTGAGGAGCTCTCGGATCGCGGGGGGTGGGTTAGGCAGGGACCCTGGATCCAGGAGGGAGGTGTAAGGGCAATAACCACCTGGGTGCAGCAGTCCCCGCATCGCTGTAACTGCTGGGATTTACACAGTATGTCAAGCCGGACCAGCTACAGTTAAAAACCGAATAGAGGTTAAAATAGAGGATTCCAGCCTCCTATAAATATATTATTCAAATACAATATTGCAACCAGGAGTGGTCGGGTTGATGTCGGGATTCCGATGTTTACCAATTTAATCACCCTCACAACCTCAACACGCCTGCTTTATTAGATTAAAACTCCCACCATTTTCTCTGGAACTGTCCAGTTCATTGGCCTTTATTGTAACTGTTCTACAGCGAAAGATCCATGGGAAGCAGCCGTGTCTGACCTCCTGCCCTCGGCAGAAGAAGTCTCTGCTCAGAGCTTGGTCATCCTCACCTGTTTAGTGAGAGGTTTCTCCCCCCGAGAGATCTTCGTCAAATGGACCATCAAGGAGAAGCCGGTCAACTACAAGAACACTGAGGTGATGGCGGAGAATGGCAGCAGATCATTCTTTGTGTACAGCCTGCTATCCATTGCAGCCGACGAGTGGGCCAGCGGCGCCTCTTACTCCTGTGTGGTGGGACATGAAGCGATCTCCTTGAAGATCACCAAAAGAACCGTCAATAAATCCAGAGGTAAACCCAGTTTTGTGAATATTTCCCTTGTTCTGATGGACAACATCAATTCTTATCAATGAGAATCTCTCGATTGCCTTTCAGTTCTTAAATAAAAAACAATAAAGGCCTTTTCTTCCAATCGTGAGTTACACACACAGCCGCTCAATTAATATTGTTTTCTATTTTAGCCAAGCGGCGGGCTGTTAATCTGAAGCAGAATATTTGTCGGACTTGTGGCAAAGCTCGTACATTCAGCGCTCTCAGCTCATGTACAGGTTGGAGACAAAGAGAAGCTCTTTAATGACAGGATACCTCAAAGTCATTTCAGCAACTTTCGTCCCACTGGGAGAATCTGCATAGTTCTATTTCCCTATAAACAAATGCTGTACATTTATATCTCGGTGCCATTGTTTCTCGTGTTGTCCATCCCTTCAGATTTGGGGCCAGTTTTATTTGGCAGCATCGCACACTCTGGGATCTGAAATGAGGTCCACACACGAACACGAACTGTATCTCCCATCGCCCCACCAGAGAGAGGTGAAATGGCAATTGTTATACCCCTGTACCTCCCACTACCCCACCAGAGAGGTGAAAGGGCAATTCTGAACCAACTGTACCTCCCACTGCACTACCAGAGAGAGATGAAAGGGCAATTATTCACCCACTGTAACGCCATTGCCGTACCAAAGAGTGGTGAAATGGCAATTCTGAACCCACTGTACTTCCCACTGCCCCACCAGAGTGAGGGGAAACGGCAATTGTTAATCCACTGTAACCTCACTCCGTCTCTGCAAGATTCTACAAGTTCCCTGGCAGGACAGACGCACCAACATTAGCGTCCTTGTCCAGGCCAACATCCCAGCACCGAAGCACTGACCACACTTGATCAGCTGCTCTGGGCAGGCCACATTGTCTGCACACCAGACACTAGACTCCCAAAGCAAGCGCTCTACTCGGAACTCGTCCATGGCAAATGAGCCAAAGGTGGGCAGGGGAAACGTTACAAGCGACCTCAAAGCCTCCCTGATAAAGTGCGACATACCCACTGACACTTGAGAGTCCCTGGCCAAAGACCGCCCTAAATGGAGGAAGTACATCCGGGAGGGCGCTGTGCCCCTCGTCTCTCGTTGCCAAGAGCATTCAGACATCAAGCGCAGGCAGTGGAAGGAACGTGCGGGAAACCTGTAAAATCTTCCCCTTCCCGCAACCACGGTCTTTCCCACCTGTGACAGAGACTGTGGTTCCCTATTGGACTGAACAGCCACCTAAGAAATCATGCTAAGAGTGGAAGTAGTCTTCCTTGATTGCGAGGGACTGCCTATGATGATGTAAACCCTCTTCCCCACTCAGAGAGAGAGGGGAAAGGGCAATTGTTAACTTACTGTCCCGCCCACTACCCCAGCATAGTGAGGGGAATCTGCAATTGTTAACCCAATGTATCCGACTTCCGCACAAGCGAGAGGGAAAAGGGCAATTGTTAACTCATTGTACCCCTCAATGCCACCAGAGAGAGATGCTCATCGATTGAGTTGTTGTATTCCGTCGGCTGATGTGACATTGTGTCTCACACTGAACACATTTACACAGAGCGAGGAAGAATGCGTGTAAACGTTAGTAGTGTATGTTTTTGTAGAAGTTCACACTTACACATAAACACAACACGGACTTACACATAAACACACAGCGACTTACACATAAACACACACATTGACACACTGACACAAGATATTACGCATACCCAGAATATAATACACACTGTCATTGTCAGAACCACAGCACCATTAACATGACAGCAAAAATAAACACACCCTTAAATAAAACAGAAGCACGAACACACACACACACACACACACACACACACACAAAAACACACACACTTAAACTCGCATAAACACATATTCAACACAAACTAACTAACGCATAACACACACACACATTTACATGCGAACATACACAGTTACACATAAATGCACACATTCTTACCCATAAACATACACAACACTTACACATATCCATACACAAACACATTAAAACACATACATGAACGTACTTACAAAGAACACACATATTTAAGCATAACCACAAAAAATTGCATATATACACACAAAGGCTTACATGTAAACATACACAAACTTACAAAAAATCACAAACACTTACACATAAAAAAAAATATATGGAATGACACGTTAAAACATTCAAACTTACATATCAATACACATCAACACACAAACACAGACAACACCAAAAGAAGAGATCGTCATACACACATACACAAACACTAAAGTGCAAAAAATACGTCAGGTAACAGACGAACATAGAATTAAAATAAATTCTTTGAACAGACAGTCTGCAACGATTGTATTAAACAAATCATTTCTGATAACATAATATCTTACATTCCTATATTCTGGTCCTGCACACAAACTGAATCAAAGTTCTTAGTTGGAAACTCATGCAAATTAATTATGTTCAGAACCTTGACTACCACAAATTAATCCAGATTATAACTCACATCTGATGTCTTACCCTGTCCCTTTGACAGCCTCCGAATAATTAGCTATCTGAAGCTATTGTTAAATTAATCGATATCATTCAGTATAGGTCCCTCGATATTACATCATACTATTCCCGAATGGTAAATCCTATGGAATTGATGCAAAATCAATTAGCCTATAACATTGAAGGAAAACTGTCATATTTTCCAAAACCTACTATAGAAGGATCATAAAGAAGGAACGACTGTGGAATTAGGAACACAGATAGATTAGTGAGCGTGATTAACTTAACACAGGGCGTACATTGAACATTAAAATAGAGAACAAACTAACACCTTAAAAAAAGAAAATAGAATACGTAATAATAAGATGAGATCTTGGATTAACAAACGATCTGAATATATTTCCTTCCCTACATCCCGTAGATTCCTCAGACCACATCTGGAGTGAAGAGTGTGAGGACGAGAGCAGCAACATCTGGACAACCGCTTCTACATTCATCATCTTGTTCTTCCTGAGCATTTCTTACAGCGCTGCCATCACTCTGATGAAGGTGAGAAGATTCAATGCACTCAGTTCGAGTTGATTGAAGAGTTTGACAAATCTCTAAATGTTTCATTGATAACAACCCTGAAATTAATGCGCCAAATCATTAAAACGCTGCTTCAAACTTTTATCCCTCTTTTACAGGTCAAGTGATTGACTGAATTTCGGCCGCCGTGGATTTTTCTCCTCTGGTTGTTCACATCACTGTGTCCTGAAAATAAATTATGTCCTCTTGGTGATTCCCGGAGTCAATTGCCTTCAATTTTTTCATTTCTCTGTTTGAAATGTGTGAGATAACCGTGGCTATAATGTAAATGTATCTCGGAGTTAAACAATTGTTTGAATATCTCATGTGTACATAAGTCACTTTTATCATTCATGATTCACAATTATTCCCTTCTCTTGGTGTTGAACATCTGTTTCTCTCTCCCTGATGTCTGTTAGAGTTGTACAGATAGCTGGCAGCTCAGACCGACTGTGTTCTGGTATTAATGTGACGCTCATTTGTTATATTCAATTTGTGTGAACTTTTGAAAACCTTCATGTAAATTGTTCTCTGTGAAATTGTTAATAAAACTGCAATGGCAAATGGAATAAATTGGACTTTGCTGAACTCCTTACTCCAAGGCTCCTTCACATGTTCTATTTCCCTATCACATGTTGTTTTATTTCCATGAAATTTATTCTTCCCGCGTCCTATCCTGTTTGTGTTTGAATCCAAGTCCCTTCGGTTAAGGAGCCACTGCGCCACCTAGTGTCCCATCAGAGTGAAGGCACATTTTCCCCTGTCTTGTTGCATCATGCACCAGAGGCGGAATGACTGCACAGCGACCAGGCGGTCTCCTCTAATATTATTGTCTTTCACGTGCCAGGTTATATTAAAGAGCAGGCCTCTGATGCACCAAAGTCCGATACAGTATAGTATGCGTCAGAGCAAATCTCCCTCTACTGTCCTAACAAACACTCTCAGGGCAGGTACAACACGGGTTAGATACAGAGTAAAGCTCCCTCTGCACTGTCCCATCAAAACTCCCAGGGCAGGTACAGTACGGGTTAGATACAGAGAACAGCTCCATTTACACTTGCACTCCACACCCTCCCAGGGCAGGTACAGTACGGGTTTAATATAGAATAAATCTCCCTCTATACCGTCCCATCAAACACACCCAGGGCAGGAGCAGCACGGGTTAAATACAGATTAAAGCTCACTCGATACTGTCCCATCAAACACTTCCAGACATACTAGGGAGCACAAACTCTTGGAATGATTCCCAAAGACTGGGGCCTAACTGACACACAGACAGGCGCTCCAATGTTTCTGTTATATACATACAGAAAGCCAAGAAAGAGACGACAGGTGGAGAGACTATTTTTGACAGAGAGGAGATGAGGGTTCACGCGGCATCTGCAGGTACATTTGGAGCTTTGTGCCCGTTGGGCACCTACATACAGAATGTGTGATGCACGGGCAATATCAATTTCTGATGTAAAATCATTGTCGTTTTGTTCTGCCCAAATATACGATTGACATCCTCCTCTCTGGGAGGGCATTCGTATAATGTAAGTTTTGTTTTCGATTCAACTCTTTAAAGGTGACCTGAATGCATATGGTCCACACAGACAGAAATGAGTACGGTGATCACTGCCAGCCGTTCTCCTTTATGAGGAACATACATAAAAACATAAGAATATAAGAAATTGGAACAGGAGTAGGCCATACTGCATCTCGAGCCTGCTCCGCCATTCAATAATATCATGGCTGATATGATAATGTCCTGAGCTCCACTTCCCTGCATGCTCCCCATAGCCCCTTATTGTTTAAAAAACTGTCTATTTCTATCATATGGTTATTCAATGTCCCAGCTTCCACGGCTCTCTGAGGCAGCGAAGTCCACAGATTTACAACCCTCTTAGAGAGGAAATTTCTCCTCATCTCTTTTTTAATTGGGCGGCCCCATATTTTAAGATCATGCCCTCTAATTCTAATCTCCCCCATCAGTGCAAACATCCTCTCTGCATCCACCTTGTCAAGCCCCCTCATAATCTGATACATTTCGATAAGATCACATCTCATTGATCTGAATTCCAATGAGTCGAGGCCCAAACTACTCAACCTTTCCTCATAAGTCAACCCCCTCATCTCCGGAATCATCCGAGTGAACCTTCTCTGAACTGCCTCCAAAGCAAGTATATCCTTTCATAAATATGTAAACCAAAACCGCACACAGTTCCAGCTGTGGCCTCCCCAATATCCTGTATAACTGTAGCAAGACTTCCCTGCTTTTATACTCCATCCCCTTCACAATAATGGCCAAGATACCAATGGCCTTCCTGATCACTCGCTGTACCTGCATATCATCCTTTTGTGTTTCATACACAAGTACCCCCAGGTCCCGCTGAACTGTGGCACTTTGCAATCTTTTTCCATTTAAATAATAACTGGCTCTTTGATTTTTTTCTGCCAAAGTGCATGATCTCACATTAAACACAACCCGCTGTCACCTCTTCCCCGGACTGCCTTTCTGTCTGCTCTGCACTGTTCCCTCTGATACCATCTCGCTTAACTCACTGAACATCAACCACGGATTTGTTCTCACTGCTCTGCTCCATTCCTTCTGATACCATCTCCCTGAACTCACTGAACATCTTCCTAGGGATCCTGCCTCCCTGCTCTGCTTCATTCCCTTTGATACCATCTCGCTGAACTCACTGAACATCACCCTGGAGATCCTGTCTTCCTGCTCTGCGCCATTCCTTCTGATACTATCAACGTGAAATCAGTGAACAAATGCTACGGATACGGCAGTAACCTTCGAAGAAACAGCCAATCACTGTGCTATGATGTATGCGAGGGATTATGGCGTCATCCACGGAATCCAGGTACGCAACTCAGTTGAAGTTAGTACCAGGGACACATATATTTCCTGATGTTTGATTTCTGATTTAAGCAAATTGGAAAAGGAGCCTGAGGTGAAAAGGGCCGAATTTATTGATGCAGTTATGATCAGGAATATACTACGTGAAAGAGTGGGGAAAAGAATTAATATTAACTTTCAAAAGGGAATTAGTTAAATAACTAAAGGGAGAAAATTGCAGTGCTTTAGGAAAAGAGTGGGACTAATACGATAGCTCTTTCAAAGTGCCAGCACAGGCTTAATATTCTGATTCTAGATTCGAGGCGATGCCAGCGAATGTTGTCATTCTGTTCTCACAATTAACTTTAGCTGCAACCAGTTGGCTTCTGCTTCGTGCATGTCGCTAAGATACTCAACCTGCCCAATTGATTGGCTCTGCAGGACATTGCCACGAGTATCAAGAAATCAGTTTATTGTGAGCCCTTCATACAGGAGACTCTCCTTTGGGTCCATCTCAGTGTGTGTCGGCTCACAGGAACCAATGTGGCAGGATCTGCCCGCCGTTATATACGACTTCAGCAGTCGGAGCCAAGATCTACAAAGTTGCGGGAGGTTCTTTATGAGAGTTGAACTGAGTTCCATCACTGTGAGTGCCAGGGCACGTTAATAAACTGCAGGTCCAGTCATCTGCAGCCCAGAGATGGTTAAACCGGTAAACTTAGTCACAATTTAGAGATCTGCAGAGAAACGTATCTGGCAAAATATATTACCTTCATAATAGCCGATGTATTTCACCAGAATAATCTCGATCGCAGGTAGGTTGTGGTAAGTGTTCCCTGTGCTGGTTTAAATTGTGCTAATTAAGAAGGACATTAAATGATGATCTAAATAAGCTTTACAGGTAAAATCCAATGGAGTTCGGTAATGCAGCCTCAATATGAGATGACGGTATATGAAGGAGAAAAAACCTGAAATAAATGCACTTACAACACCAGTTCCGAAGATCCAGATCGTTACTGGTACGCCTGCACCCGATCCCGACAACGCAGTTTACCTTATACCGCAATAACACCAGAGAAATTGGTGCCGATTTTGCAAGAGGAAAATTCGGTGCTCGTCATTTAAATGTATATTAATTTTTCCTTTGTCAATTCAGAAAATGAATACAGCGCCGTTTATTTCTGTTGACGGAGAATCACGGTGCTTCAAACTGCTCGACTATGTAAAAAATTCTAGGGAAGCCACAGACCAAACCAAGAAGATATCTGTCATCGAGCGATTCAATAAAGCAATATCTGTAATTGAGGGAACTTTTAAAACAACATGTTTAATTTCTTTTCATATCAGGGATGTGGGGATTTTGTGGAGGGACTGGAGAAGCTGGCATTGATCTCATTAAAACAGAGAAAGTTAAGAAGAGATTTAATAGAGTTGTTCAAAATTATGAAGAGTTTTGCGAGATTAAATTAGGGAAACTCTTTCCACGAGCAGAAGGGTCGGTAACCAAAGGACAAAGATTTAAGGTAATTGGGAAAGGAACCACAGATGACACGAGGAAACATTATTTTACCCAGCGAGTTGCTTTGATCCGCAATGCAGAGCCTGAAAGGGTGGAGGAAGCAGAGTCAGTAGCAACGTTATAAATCGAATTGTGTAAACACTTGAACGAATAAACGAACAGTTTTATGGCGGAATGCAAAGGTGTGGGACTAATTGAACAGCTCTTGCAAAGAGGAGGCACAGGCACAAAGGTCGTAACGGCGTCCTTAGGTGTTGTATCATTCTACGTACGGGACCGTTGTCCCACAGCAATGCTCCAATTCCCGTTGAATCATGCTGCAAGTCTCTTTACTGCAACTCATTAGAAGAAGCGTATTCGTGTCGACCAAAACACAGCGGGGTTAATGGAAGGAGTAGATTGGAGAAGGTTCTTTCACAGAGCGAGCACAGACACGATTGGTCAGACGGCCTCCTTCAATGCTGTATTATTGTGTGATTCTATAAGTCAAGCACCATCCGGAATTTTCATTTATCGTTGTTACTTTATTGTCCATGGGTTGAAATACTGGAACTTCCTACGTGACATCACATTCACCACATGGACTGCAGCGGTGCAAGGAGAAAGCCCACCAACACTTTTTCAAGGGCAGCCAGTAATGCACAATAAATTCCGGCCTTGCCATCTACGCCCATATCTTGAGAATAAATACAAACATCTAAGAGAAACAGCGAGTATAGAAGGACAATTACAAAGTAAAACATTTCTTGATTTCTGTCATTTTTCCTTTCCTTTACTATTATCTTATTTTTTTCTCTTACGCTTCTTGTTCTTTCTCCATTTCAATCTTTCTCTCCTCTCTCACACTTTCCCTTGTTCACTCTATTTACTGATTCCAATTTCTTCTTTTGCAATGTTCATAACGTTGAATGGTTAAATTGCATCCCCGAATATTTTCTTATTTTGAACAAGTGGGGTGCAGTTGGGAGGGAGGCTTGAATTACCATTGAGAAATACTACCCAGAGAAATGCTCCTCCAAAATCTGTATATCTCCTCCTTCATTGTTACTGAGTGGTATTCTGAGTGATGCGCCAAATTCACATGAGAGGGAGTAGAGTAAGTACATCGTGGCGATTTGTCAATCCTATTCAAACGCTGTTACCCAATTAAAGAATTTGGTGCCTTTTACCAGGAAAAGAATTGCATGCAATGCTTCTTTACTTTCTGTTATACCTCCCTGCCAAACAGTTGCTCACTTTACTGAGTATAGCAGCTTGCAATGGGAAATAGAATTTAAATTTTAAGGTGTTGTTGGTGACGTTGTAATAGCGCCCATATCATACCATCATATCATTATGTTGTGGCTGGTGCAGGATCATAGAATCATAGATTGGGTTACAGCATAAATGGACACATTTCGGCCTGTGGAGCCCCTGTCCGCACTCTGCAAGAGCACCTCAGCTATTCCCACACCCTACCTTTTCCTCATAGCCCTGCATTTTTCCCCTTTAGGTAGCTATCCAACATCCTTTTGAAAACTACGATTGAACTTGCCACCACCATCCTTTCAGGCAGTGCTTTCCAGATCATAACCACTCGCTGCATAAAAAAGTTATTCCTCAAGTCGCCTTTGGTTCTTTTGCCAGTCCACTTAAATCTGTGTCCTCTTGTTCTCGAACCTTCCGCCAATGGGAAGAGTTTCGCCCTGTCTTTTCTGTCCCGAACCCTCATGATTTTGAACACCTCTATCAAATGTCCTCTCGAGGTTCACTGCACCAGAGAACAACTCCAGCTTCTCCAGTCTATGTACGTAAATGAAATCCCTCATCCCTGTAACCATTGTTCTAATTTTTCTGCACTCTCTCGAAGGCCTTCACATCCTTCCTAAAGTGTGGTGCACAGCATTGGATACAAAATCCAGTTGAGCACGAACCAGTGTTTTATAGAGGATTATCTTAACTTCCATGCTTTGGTACGCTATGCCTCTATTTATGAAGCCCAGGATGGCGATTATTGTTTTAACTGCTTTCTCAACCTGCCACTCTCAACGATTTGTGAACGTGTATCCCAGGTCTCTCTGTTCATGCACGCCCTTTAGGATTGTACCCTTTAATTTATACTGCTTCTCCTTGTTCTTCCTACCAAAATGTTACACTTCACACTTTTCTGCATTGGATTTCATCTGCCACTGGTCCGCCCATTCCGCCAGCCTGCGGTGCCCTTTTGAAGTCTATCACTGTCCGCGTCAATGTTCACCATACTTCTAAGTTTTGTGTCGTCTGTAAATTTTGCAATTGAGACAAGTACACCCAAGTCCAATTCATTAATATATATCAAGAAAAGCAACGTTCCTGATAAAGACTCCTGGGTAACACAGATACCAGTCAGAAACACATTCCATTCATCACTAATCACTCTTTCCTGTCATTCAGCTAATTTGGTACCCATGCTGCAACTTTCCCTCTTACTCTATGGGCTTCTACTTTGCAGGCAAACGTATTAGCTGGCACTTCGACTTTTTGGAAGTTCATGTATACCACATCAACCGCATTGCCCTCAACTACTCTCTCTGTTACCAACGTAAAAAAACTCAATCAAGTTATTTAAACACAATTTACCTTTAACAACTGCATACTGGCGTCCTTTAATTAATCCATACTTGTCCAAGTGACTGTAAATTTTGTCTCCATTTTTCGCAGGATCACAGAGACTGCTGCCATGATCCACCACTCGCAATAGTCCTGAGAGTTATGGATCAAGGATATTCAGAGCGGTCTCTACAGGATAACAACTGGTTGTCACATAGTCGCATAATCCTGACTCTAAGAAGGAAAGAAAGAAAGTACTGGATTTATATAGCACCTTTTACAACGAGTGGATGTCTCAAAGCGCTTTACAGCCAGTGAAATACTTTTTGAAAGTATAGTCACTGTTGTAATGCAGTGAGCCGATGGTGATTCATGAGAGCACGATAGAATGGAAAAGTATCTGTTAGCATTGGTTTGATAATACTACTCTGAGGAAACAAACCGCCGGCAGTACTGAAATAAGGCCCTCTGATTAAAATATAATCTTAATTACACGCAAATCAGTTGTACGATTTCTCACACATGGATGTCAAGATGTACGATATCGTGCATGTGGATGTCGAGATATTCAATTTCTCAGACTTGCATGTCGAGATGGACCATGTTATTGGGGCTGATGGAGCTGGACAAAGCTGGTTCAGAACTGACAGGACAGGATGGCCCACTGGGTGTGATGTAATGCAGAATTAACACGAAAATACATTTTTATAATTTGTTTAATTTTATAATGAGATTCATTGGATATTTCAGCGCATCCATTAACTCCTCTCTGAATTTACTCTGGAACACTGAATAAATACACGTGTTTGTGCAGGAACTCAAAAGCTGAAGACTATTTCCGGTTTCTTGGAGAATACATTTTGGGTCTTTGAAATTGGAACCTGAGAAATAATTATTCTTTGTAATTCGGACATACAAGAAATTTACAACGTACACTGTCCATAATAGGATGAAACTGCCCGAGATGGTAAAGTGTAAAACGATTAATTTTCTCCGGCTCTCCAACTCCGGGTCGCTTTGATTCTCTCCATTGCTGTGGGCCCGGAGCCTTCTGCGGGCTCTGCTCGTCGCTAGAATATGTCTGACGATCAGAGCATTGAGCAGCAATATCAGGAGAAAGGGGAGTCATGGCGTTAAAATTCTGTCAAGCCAGTCATATACTATCCATAGAGGAGAACGATAAAATATTACTTTGATGTTACATAACCATGGACATTGTCAGTTATGAACATAGGTTCATAAGTGAGATAAGAAGTGATGTTTTTTTAAACAGCCAGGGCACCGACCATGACTATAATCAGAGCCGCACTTTTCTCAGTGCAATATTTTGTTTTCAGTTTCTGGCATCATATCGCCACAAATCGATCGAAGGTGAAAGCGACTGTTAACCAGATGGAACTATCCGTGGCTACATAAATTAGGATAGATGTTATAGTACAGCCTGGAGTAGTGGACAGCAGACTAAATTGAAAATAAATTCCACTGATCCGGTTTAATATCACAGCGGTGATAATGACCAGGAGATCTGCCACTGCCATGGACAGCAGGTACCAAGTGATACATCTGGAAAGACCGCACTTTCCTCGGGACAGGATCACAATTATCACCAAGTTAGCTGCAGGAAATAGACAGAAAAGAAAACAGTAACATTAAGTATCACTCCTCCTTGATGTTTATTTATTTTGATCATATTTCAGCCTCGCGATGGGAATGATTCAGTGACCTGTCGGCAGAGATTGATCTGTTAAGATTTGAATAATGTTTGAGGAAGGGAAGCAGGAACAGCGAAAGTGAAGGAGCGTGGGCGGACTAAAGCAATGAATGAGGAGCAGGACAGTGAGAGCAGGCCAAGGAGTTTTAGGTGCAACTTCGTGACTACAACCGTTTATCGTTCACTGATTGCCATCCATTTAATGACTCAGAATATCCCTTCAATAATTGCATGGCTAAAATCACACGTCAATGATGCAATCATTCAATCAGTTCAGAAATTCGATCATATAGACTCATAGATTCATAGAAGCTTACAGCACGGAAGGAGGCCATTTAAGGCCCTCGACCAACAAGAAGCTTTCCAGCTTAATCACACGTTCCAGCTCTAGGTCTGTAATCCTGCAGGTTACGGCACCTATGGTGCATATCCAAGTACTTTTTAAATGTGGTGAGGGGTTCTGCCTCTACCATCCTTTCAGGCAGTGAGTTCCAGAACACTCTGCATGAAGAAATTCCCCTCAAATCCCCTTTAAAACTTTTAATTATTTTAAATTGATGTATCCTGGTTGTTGATCCCTCTGCTAATGGCAATAGACCCTTTCTATCCACTATATCTAGGCCCGTCATAACATTATACACATCAATGAAGTTTCCCCTCTGTTCCAAGAAAAACAAATCCAGCCTATCCAATCTGTCCTCGTGGCTAATATTCCCCACTACCGGCAACATGCTCGTAAATCTCCAGTTCAATCATCTCCTTCCTGCAATGCGGTGACCAGAACTGCACACAATACTTCAGCTGTGGTCTAACCAGTGTTTTATACAGTTGACGCATAAGCCCCCCCTGCTCTTGAATTTTATGCCGCGGCTAATAAATGCAAGCTTTAATTATGCCTTATTAATCACCTTATCTACCTGTACTGCTAACTTCAGGGATCTGTGGACATGCACTCCAACGTCTCTTTGTCCCTCGACACTTCTCAGTGAACCATTTAATGTGTATTCCCTTTCCTTTTCAACCTTCCCCAAATGCATTACCTCACAAACCTCTGGATTAAATTCAATTTGCCACTGTTCTGCCCACCTGACCCGTTGATAGACATTTTCCTGCTGTCTGCACCTTTATTCTTCATTATCAACCACACAGTTGATTTTAGTATCGTTTCAACGCAATAGTCAGAAATAGATGCATTTTAAATACCCTTTACACGCATCATTTCTGGACATTTGAACGTCGACAGCATTTGTGAACCTGTGTTTGATCACCAGAATTAACTGTACTGATAAAAAGTGGCGGGAAATACATATCAAGACACACATTATTGACCGATCATTGTCGCATCGGTTCACTTCAGATTTTTTCATCAGTCACACGATTCTTACTTTTTAAAAATAACGACTTTTGGACTTGAACAGAGATTATTAGCTGAAGGCAGTGCGAATATAGTTCTGGGACAGGAAGTCACGCTGATGCAGAATAATGTTGTAATAAATTTTGCATTGGACACCCGGGGAACTTTACAATTCCAATAAAATGTCACACTGAACAGGGATACAGAAGACACATACTCTCACTCAGGGAGATTTGAAATGAGACCAGAAAACCTGGAAGGTCAAGCAACATCTGTGGAGAGAGAAAATGAGTTAATGTATCAGATCAGTGATCTTTCATCAGAACACAATGAACAAAGCGGCTGTGAAGCAAAATCTCGAAACACAAAATGCCAAATCGGGTAAAGATGCAGATCATCAGTAGAAACCGTGATATCCTTAACAACCAATGACTTGCTGTAATACCTTACCTGGAACACCGACAGCAGCGAGAAGCGGATAGTAAATGGCAAGTATTGGACTGTTTCCAGGGGCGTGCATTCTCTGTGAGAAACGAATTGCTGGAGACAGTAGCTCCAATATGAGTTGTGGCTCATTCTAATGATCCCTTAGTTATACCGAATGTTAATCCCTAGTGAGCCAATCAGATTATGCAATTTTATTGTGAGCTACGGTCATTGAAACAAACAAATTAAGATAGCCATTTTCGAGTTCACCTTTTCTACATTACAATAACTTCCAATGAATATTGCACCATGTGGCAGGGGAAAAAAGACTTCCGTATCTTTCTAAGGAAAATATAATGTAAATCTCCATCTGGACATTCGAAGATGGCATAAAACCATACACAGCATAGAGGTCCGAGTTCAATTCCTGGTGTTTTCATTTGAACTATGGGGCACAGTCTCAGGATAAGGGGAAGCCTATTTAGGATCGAGATGAGGAGGAATTACTTCACTCAGAGGGTTGTGAATCTTTTGAATTCTCGGCCTCATCGGGCTGTGGATGCCGAATCTCTGAATATATTCAAGACTGAGGTAGATAGATTTTTGGAGTCTATGGGGAATCTGGGGATATGAAGATTGTGCAGGAAAGTGGAGTTGAGTTCGATGATCAATTATGAATTTATTGAATGGCAGAGCAGGCTCGAGAGGCATAGGGCCTACTCCTGCTCCTATTTCTAATGGTTTGTTATGTTCCTTAATCAGACCCAAATTATCTCAATGGGAGAAAGCAGTTGTGCGATCTAATGATAACTTTTGTCTCCCATCCTGCAATAAAGCAGTCATAGTGTAGTAGGTGGTGCTATCTTTGGACAGAGCACCCCTTGTTCTGCAGCAAACCATCATACGGCAGAAGGGGTGCTAAAATTATAAAGCACATCCCTCATCATCCGATAAATCAATAATCGGGATGGTACAACTAGACAGACAAATAAGATGTAAACAGAAACGTGTTTTATCAATTAAAACATGCAATACTCAAATAAACAGGGTTGAATACAGGAAACAGCTAAAGAAAATGATGGCTGCTATCACATCATCAAACACTAATGGACTAATGGTTTGTAGACAACTGTGGCAGTAATGGGATCAGCATTTTTCTTTACGTGGTGAATCAGAGACTTATCAAAGATTGTATTGGGCCACTGAAGGGTGTTCAAGGGCAGGTTTCAAAGGAATCACTAAGAATGGTGGAAATATTACATTTGTACTTTGCATCAGTCTTCACCCTTGAAAATGATTCTCGAATATTAGAATTTAATTCTACTAGTTTTGTTAGCAGCATTACCAAAGATAAAAACGTTAGGGTAAAAGTAATTAAGAACTTGGAAATAGATAGAGCAGCCGCACTGGATGATATCCACCTGATGGTCCTCTGGGAGATAGGACATGAGCTGTGAGAGCTGCTGGCCTGTATTTATAATAGCTCACTGCTCTCTTGAATGGGTCCTACAGATTGGATGGAGACTAATGCAGACCCCATTTTTGAAATAGGTGACAAGACAGACTCGGGCAACTATAGGCCCATCAGTTTAACATCAGTAATATGTAAGATGCTTGAAGCAAACATAAGGGATTTAAGAATACTTGGATAGGGAGGGACATTTTAGGCATACCAATATGACTTCATAAAAAAGAGGTAGTATCTCACAAATCTAATTGTATTTTTTGAAAAAGTTACGAAGTTTGTGGATCAGGGAAGCCCAGTAGACATTGTCCACTCAGATTTCCCAAAACATTTTGAAAAATACCGCACAAAAGGCTTTTGTATAAGATCGGAGCCTCTGGTATACGTTGAAATATATTGAGTTGGATTCAGAACTGGCTGGCAGGAAACAGTCAAAAAGTAATAATTGATGGATTTGAATCTGATTGTAGACTAGTCACCCGTGGTGTCCCGCAGGGGTCAGTGTTGGGTATATTGTGTTTTACTATTTTTAATAATGATCTAGATTTTGGGATTGCGCGCAAAATTTTTAAATTTGCAGATGATACCAAGATCTGAGTGAGATTTTGAATTATAGCAGATGCTCGACTGCTTCAGGCAGATCTTGATGTGCTGGTAGATTATGCTCAAGGCTGGAAAATTATGTACAACTTAGATAAGTGCATATTTATGCATGTAGTTAGGGCAAATGTTCACATTCTTACACCCTCCAGGGAAAGGTATTAAAGTTGGCGCAGATAGAAATGGAATTGCGCATTCTAGTACATACATCCTTAAAGTTACATGAGCAATGCCGTGCAGTGATAGTTACAGCAAATAAGGCATCGGGGTGTATCCAAATGACATTTGATTATAATAGGACGTATACTGTTATGTCCTTGATCAAGGCCTTAATCAGACCGAGTTTTGAATACTGTGTCCATTTTTGTCCTCCTCACATGATAGGTGATATTGACACTCTGAAAAGGAGAACAAGAAGGTCACGAGGCTATTTCCAAGTATAAAGCATTTTAATTACCAATATAGGTTGAATGAGTTGGTACTCAATTCCTTAGATCAGCGTAGACTTAGGGGGGATCTGATTGAGGTTTATATAATAATGAAGGAAATAGAAGGTTTTCCAACCGATAGTTAATTTCAATTAATTAGGTTAGGTTGGACCAGGTATCACACATTTAAGTTGTATAGGACTAGATCTAGGTTAGATGTCAGGAGGTGGATCTTTTCCCAGAAGATAGTAGACCACTGTACAATCTGTCGTTTCATGAAATGAATGCAGACTCACTGAATTCCTCAAGTGAAAGCAGGATTTGTTTCTGGCTGCGGTAGAGATCACATGTTATAGAAGGGAGGTACTGCAGGGAATTCAAGGCCAGAGTAATCACCTGGACTAGTTTCGATCATCTAGATGGATCAGAGAAGAATTTGCCAAATTTCTTCCCCCAAATTGGCCTGGGTTTTTAATCAGACTTTTGCTACTTCCAGGAGATCACATGGTTTCGGGCGGCGTGGGACAGGCTCAATGGACCAGATGGTCTTAACCTTTCCATCATTGCATGTATGCTCGTATCTTTGTTTGTAGAGTGTCCGTTCTCTTGCAGTAAATGTGTCATATGGCAGTGGGCGTTGCTAAATGTATACAGAGCGTCGTTTGTCTTGCGGCAAATCAGTCAGAGGGAGGCAGGGGGCGCAACAATTATTAAAGAACATACTATTCCATGCGTTAAAAAATTAAGAAAGCAGTAGGGGGCGCTACAATTATAAACGAATAAAGATATTGAAAAAGAGATAAATTCCTAGATCTAGAGATGGATAGATAGATAGATAGATAGATAGATAGATAGATAGATAGATAGATAGATAGATAGATAGATAGATAGATAGATAGATAGACAGATAGATAGATAGATAGATAGATAGATAGATAGATAGATAGATAGATAGATAGATAGATAGATTGATTGATTGATTGATTTATAGATAGATTGATTGATAGAGTGATAGAAAGAGAGAGGGATAATCTGCCAGCTAGGCAGATAGAAAGATAGACAGACAGCCAAATAGATTGATAGTTACATAGATCGACTGATACATACATAGATAGATAGACAGACATATCGACAGACAGACTGATAGGCAGACTGACAGACTGACTAACAGATAGATAGTTAGACAGATAGACAAAGAGGGCTAGAAGAATCTATAGATATATAGACAGACTGAAAGATAGATATTGATAGGGCATACAGATAGCTCGGTAGATAGGTAAATATCATGTTGAAAGCAACATATTAATGAAAGGAATGTCCTTGAAGAGAAAATGAGCGCTGTTTGCAGTTCGAGTTGTGTGTGTGGAAAAGTTACAATTTCAAAATCAAGTTATGGAAATCTCATTTTGTACTGACATGTAATGCACTGCATGGTGGGACTGGTGACCAGAGTCTGCAATAACATAATGCAGGAGAGGGGCGAGGGTCAGGAGATGGAAACAGCAGGGTGTATTGACACTTGATAAATGTACATTTGGCACACTGTAATTAAAGAATATAAACAACTTGCTCATCCAGTCTGAATCAGACCGACCTTCATCTCCTTTCCTTGTTGCTGGATGTGATGCTATGTCTCAGGATCAAGTGGACACTATCTCAACAGTCCTTAAAACCGTGGATGTACATTACGAGTCACATCAGAAATTATATTCAAATGAAAATCAGTGAGGCACAATGCAGGGATACATAATAACATAAAAAATCGGAGCAGCAAGAGGCCATTTGGCCCTGCGAGCCTCTCCGCCCTTCAGTAAGGTAATGGCTGATCTTGTACCTCAACTGCACTTTCCAGCACTATCAAGAATCTCTTGATTCTCTTATTATCCGACAATCTATCGACATGTGCATTGAATATACTGAACGAATATGCCTCCACTGCCCTCTTGAGCAGAGAATTCCAAAGAATCACCCCCCTCTGTGAAGACATTTCTTTTCATCTAAGTCCTGGTTTATCCTGAGATAGTGAAAGCCTAGTTCTAGAATCTCCTGCCAGATCTTCCCTGCGTTTACCCTGTAAAGCCCTGGATGAATGTTGTAGTTTTTATATGACATTTTATTCTTCGTAACTCTAGAGGATATAGGAGTAGTCTACTCAATCTCTCCTTATAGAGTAATCGATAGATAGATAGATAGATAGATAGATAGATAGATAGATAGATAGATAGATAGATAGATAGATAGATAGATAGATAGATAGATAGATAGATAGATAGATAGATAGATAGATAGATAGATAGATAGATAGATAGAGAGATAGAGAGATAGAGAGATAGATAGATAGATAGATAGATAGATAGATAGATAGATAGATAGATAGATAGATAGATAGATAGATAGATAGATAGATAGATAGATAGATAGATAGATAGATAGATAGATAGATAGATAGATAGATAGATAGATAGATAGATAGATAGATAGATAGATAGATAGATCAATCGGTCGATATCTACCTGAGCAAGCAGGGACTAAGAGGCACCCGTCACCGTGCAGATATTACCATGAGGGTTTCAGACTGAGACACCAGTCGATGTACTGATATGTCCCTGAGGAAGGAAGTCATATGGATACCAATCAATGTCGAGATCTCCCCCTGAAGGAGAGGGAGTGAGATAAATCAGTCAATGTACAGATATCTCCCTGTGGAGTGGAACTGAGGGACATCAGTCAATATTCTAATATCTCCATGAAGGAGAGAGACAGAGATAAACCGTCCATTGTACAGATAGCTCCTCAGGACATCAGACAGAGAGACACCCGTCAGTGTCCAGATATCTCTTGAGTATGCAGGTATAGCCATGAGGGATAGGGGAATGAGGGCAACAGTCGATATATTGATACCTCCATGCTTGACAGGGATGGAGAGACAGGAGCCAGTGCATAGCTATCTCTCTCAGAGAGAGGAGACTGAGACGCCAGGCACTGCACAGATATCTCTTGTGCGAGCAGGGACTGAGGGACACCAGCCAGTCTATAGAAATCTCCCTGAGTTGGAAAGGGACTGAGAGATACCAGCAGTGTACAAACATTTCTTGAGTGAAAGAGACTGGGAGACACCAGTCAATGTAAATATGTTTTCCTGCGAGAGTGGTGGGGGTCATCGAGACATCTGTAAATATACAGTTAACATCGGGAGGGAGAGGGACTTAGATCTTAGTCAGTGCACAGATATCTCGCTTTCTCACGTATAGGATGATATTATTTTCAGTATTTCAATAACTTTAATCATATCCGTCCATTTACAGGATGCAATTTCCTCCTTGATGTGTGAAATTATGCATGCTGGAACCTCAGGGATCTCTTGTATCTACTGGTTTCCAAAGATTTCAGAGAGGAACGTCATAGAATCAGAAAAGTTTACAGCACGGAAGGAGGCCATTTCCTCCCATCGTGACTATGCCGGTCAATCAGAGGCAAACCAGCCAAATCCCACTTCCCATCCTTGGTCCGTAACCATGCAGGTTACGATACTTCAACTGCACATTCAAGTACTTTGTAAATGTGGTGAGGGTTACGCCCTATACCACACTTTCAGCCAGTGAGTTCCAGACCTCCGAAACGCTCTGCATTAAGAAATTCCCCTCAACTGCCCTCTAAACCTTCTACCAATTACTTTAAATTTATGCCCGCTGTAAGTCGACCCCTCTGCTATGGGAAATAGACCCTTTCTATCTATTCTATCTTGGCCCCTCATAATTGAATACACCTCAATCAGTTCTCCGCTCAGCCTCGTCTGTTCCTAGGAAAACAAATTTAGCCAATCCAATCTGTACTCACAGCTAATATTCTCCACTGCTACCAATATCCTCCTAAATCGCCTCTATACCCTCTCGAGTGCAATCACGTCCTTCCTGTAATGTGGTGACCAGAACTGCACTCACTACTACAGCTGAGGCCTAACCAGTATTTTATACAGTTCAAACATAAACCACCTTTCTTGTATGCTTTGCTTTGCCAAATAAAGGCAAGCATTCCGTAAGCCTTCTTAACCAGCTTATCTACCTGGTCTATTACCTTCAGGGATCTGTGGACATGCACTTTGGACATCCAAAGTCTCTTTGTTCGTCTACACTTCTCAGTTTCCAACCATTTAAAGTGTATTTCCGTTCCTTGATAGCCATCCTCAAATGCATTACCTCACAGTTCTCTGGATTCAATACAAATTTGCACTATTCTGCCCCCCTGACCAGTTGATTGATATCTTCCTGCATTGCGCAACTTCCCTCTTCATTACCAACCATATAGCCAGTTTTAGTATCATCTGCAAACTTCTCAATCATACCCCCATATTCAAGTCTAGATCATTGATGTATATCACAAAACGTTGAGATCTAGTACTGAGCCCTGTGGAACCCCACTGGAAAGATCCTTCCAGCCACAAAAACACCCATCAACCGTTACCCATTGCTTCCTGCCTCTGAGCCAATTTTTGGTCCAACTTGCCACTTTGCCCTGTATCGCAAGAGTTTTTACTTTTGTGATCAGTTTGCCATGTGAGACCTTATCAAAAGCCTAGCGAAAATCCATATTCACTACTTCATATGTTTGGCTCTCATCGACCCACCTGGTTAATTTCTCAAAAAGGAGGTAACTTCAACCAGTCAAACCCAGTGAGATCGGATTAACATGGTGGAGAAGCAACTGATAACTTCAACAACAAATAACCTTACATTGCAGTATCAACTGTTTTTGGAGAATATATCGTTAATTTACCCCATATTTTGATCGGTTGCTCTTTTTTATTTGCCACAACATCAAATGGTTAGTTTTGAGAGTTGGAAAGCAAGTCAACAGATCAGGGTCGGAGATCAACTCATCCAATCAGACTGGGCCCTCGATGGACAACGCCTATGACGAAGTGGCACAGAACAAAACCATCGTCCTTCCCTGTTTCCTTGTATTAGTGCTTGTATCGGGCATTGCCGGGACCTCAAGTGCACTGTGGCACGTCGTACGAATGAAGAAGGTCTCACAAGCAAGTGATGTCCTCCTTCTGGATTTAATGATCACCGACTTCTTGATTATCCTGGTCTCTATACTTTCTCTTATTCAATTTATCCTTGGAAGCAGATTATGGAGTAATTCCGTGATGTCAGTGCCCTCTTCCGTCTAATCAATCTTTATGGCAACGCACTTTTCATGACCTGCATTGCTATTACATAGAAACATAGAAAAAAGGTGCAAAAGTAGGTCATTCGGCCCTTCGAGCCTGCACCACCATTCAATATGATCATGGCTGATCATGCAACTTCATTACCCCATTCCTGCTTTCTCTCCATACCCCTTGATCCCTTTAGCTGCAAGTGCCTCATCTAAGTCCCTGTTGAATATGTCTAACCAACTGGCCTCAACAACTTTCTGTGGTAGAGAATTCCACAGGTTCACATTTCTCTGAGTAAAGACGTTTCTCCTCATCTCGGTCCTAATTGGCTTACCCCTTATCCTTAGACTCATGGTGCTGGACTTCCACAAGATCGGGACCATACTTCTTGCATCTAACCTGTCCAATCCCATCAGAATTTAGCATGTTTCTATGAGATCCCCTCTCATTCTTCTAAATTCCAGTGAATATATGCCTAGTCGATCCAGTCTTTCTTCATATGTCAGTTCTGCCATCCCGCGAATCTGTCTTTTGAACCGTCGCTGCACTCCCTCAATAGCAAGAATGTCCTTCCTCAGGTAAGGAGACCAAAACTCTACACAAATATCAAGGTGTGGCCTCACCGAGGCCCTGTACAACTTCAGTAAGACCTCACTGCTCCTATATTCAATAACTTTCGCTATGAAGGCCAGCATGCCATTCACCGCTTGCTGAACCTTCATGCCAACTTTCAATAACTGATGTACCATGACACCCAGGTGTCGTTGCACCTCCACTTTTCTTATTTGTCACCATTCAGATAATATTTTGCTTCCCTGTTTTTGTCACCAAAGTGGATAACCTCACATTTATCTATATTATACTGCATCTGCCATGCATTTGCCCACTCACCTAACCTGTCCAAGTCACCCTGCAGCCTGTTACCATCCTCCTCACAGTTCACACTGCCATCCAACTTAGTGTCATCTGCAAACTTGGAAATATTATTTTCAATTCCTTCGTCAAAATCATTAATGTATACCGTAACTAGCTGAGGTCCCAGCACTGAACCTTGAGGTACCCCACTCGTCACTGTCTGCAATTCTGAAAAGGAACCGTTTATTCCTACTCTTTGCTTCCTGTCTGCCAATCAATTCTCTATCTACGGCAATACATTACCCCCAATACCATGTGCTTTAATTTTTACACACTAATCTCTGATGTGGGACCTGGCCAAAAACCGTTTGAAAGTCCAAATACACCACAACCACTGGTTCTCCCTTGTCCACGCTACTGGTTACATCCTAAAAAGCTTCTAGACGATTTGGCAAACCTGATTTCCTTTCATTAATCCATGCTGACTTGGACCGATCCTGTCACTGCTTTCCAAATGCGCTGCTATTACATCTTCAATGATGGATTTCAACATTTTTCCCACTACCGATGTCAGGCTAACCGGTCTATAATTCCCTGTATTCTCTCTCCCACCTTTTTTAAAACGTGGGGTTACATTTGCTATCCTCCAATCCATAGGAACTGATCTAGAATCTATAGAATGTTGGAAAATGAACACCAATTCATCCATTATTTCTAGGGCAACTTCCTTAAATACTCAGGGATGCAGAATATCAGTCCCTGGTGTTTTATCGGCCGTCAATCCCATCAATTTCCCTAACACCTGATTCTGACTGCAAGGGAACTATATTTGTCCTAACTAATTTTTTTCTCTTTACATATCTATCGAAGCTTTGCAGTCAGTTTTCATGTTCTCGGCAAGCTTCCTCTCATACTCTAGTTGCCCCCTCCTAATTAAATCCTTTGTCCTCCTCTGCTGAATTCTAAATTTCTCCCAGTGCTCAGGTTTGCTGCTTTTCTGGCTAGTTTATATGCCTCTTCCTTGGATTTAACACAATCCCTAATTTCACTTGATAGCTACGGTTGAGCCAATTTCCCCGTTTTATTTTTATGCCAGACAGGGATGTGTAATTATTGAATTTCATCCATGTGATCTTTAAAAGTCTGCAATTGCCTATCCACCGTCAACCCTTTAAATATCATTCGCCAGTCTATCCTAGCCAATCCACGTTTCATTCCATCGAAATTAACATTCTTTAATTTCAGGACTTTATTCTCTGAATTAACTGTGTCACTCTCCATCTTAATGAAGAATTATATCACATTAAGGTCACTCTTCCCCAAGTGGCTTCGTAGAACAAGATTGCTAATTAATCCTCTCTCATTACACAATCTAGGGTGGCCAGCTCTTTGGTTGGTTCCTCGACATATTGGTCTAGAAAACCATCCCTTATACACTCCAGGAAATCCTCCTCCACAATATTGCTACCAGTTTGGTTAGCCCAATCTATATGTAAATTAAAGTCACCCATGCTAACTGCTGTACCTTTATTGCACGCATCCCTAATTTCCAGTTTGATGCCACCCCAACCTCACTATGACTGTTTGGTGGTCCGTACACAAATTCCACTAGCGTTTTCTGCCCTTTGGTGTTCCGCAGCTCTACCCATACAGATTCCGCTTCATCCAAGCTAATGTCCTTCTTTACTATTGCTTTAATCTCCTCTTTAACCAGCAACGCTACCCCATCTCCTTGACCAATATATATTTTTGTCCACCACATTAGGTCTCATGTCTGGTGAAGGCCTTGATGCAACCTCATTCTAGTCTATGCAATTTGGGTGGCAGTGTTGGCCCTGAGCCTGATAGCCTTTTCATAATGAGAATTAGCTGATAAGGTTTCATGCAAATATATGCAATTATCGTGGCAAATTTTCATGCAATTTTTTAAAATTAAATTAGTTCCGATCCTGATGTTGTTGATCTGCTATACCCTAACCGCAAAAGTAATGATAGAAGTGGGAGCTGAGAAGGAATCTATAGAGCTGATGAAGAAGAAAGTGCTGAAGTACATTCGTGTAATTTTGGTGCTTCTTTTCTGCTTTGACCCTTATCACATCCCTGAACTGTATTTTGATTGTATTTTGAGATTAAGGATTTGCTAGATCCATCGAATCCATTCCCAGTTTTATTACAGGGGCAATAGTAAATTTTACAACTGGACCCTCCCTTCATTCATTGCCTTCCTCAATCCCTTGCTGTACCTTTTCAGGTCGCAGAGCTTTGAATGGCGATCGCGCTGCTGCACTGTGTAACATGCTCGAAACAGTAACCCACACGCTCACATCAGCAGGGTCTGAATTAGAGTGTAAGAACTCACCATCTGCTTTTCCACATTAAGTACGGAGAGAATGTGCTGAAGACACGGACATCAGGAGCAACAGTGTTTGTCCAGTTGTTGCGACTGAGCAAATAGGCTACAAATTATAGCAGATTGAACTTGCCTGAAGTGAAATCATTCCAAACTTAGCTTATGTGTCCATCAAGAACGAATGATTACATTTATCTCTCAATGTTACGTACTCATAAATTTGTTTTCTGTTGATTTATCTTACCGCGTATCACTATAAGTACCGTTTAACCATATGCATATCTATCCAACCATCCATCAATTTCCATCTTTCTATGTATGTTGCTGTTGATGCATCGATTAATATCTCTATCACAGAATCCTTCTACCATTATCTACATATTTATGTATCTCCATAATCTATCTATCTCTCTATCTAACTTTATTTATATGTTGCTATCTAAATCTGTTTATCTCTCCATCTATCTGTATCCATCACTCCTTCTATCGATCTGTCTCTATCGAATATTATTGGCCTGAATTTGCGGTCAGAGCTTTCCCATGGTCGAATGCCTCTGAACGACAAGAAAATACGAACCTAACTGATGGTCACGGAAGTTCGAAGACTGGCGCTCCTGGGCCTCTACAGGTACGCAGGCATAAACGTCCACATATCCCAGGGGTGCACGCGTTTAGCATGTGACCCTGGGACCATTTGGGCCAGGCCGACCAAACTTTTGGAATCAACAAATGCATAAATAGGAATGTGCCTGTTGGACATGGCCAGAAAAAGCAGCAAACCTGAGGACTGGGAGAAACTTAAAATTCAGCAGAGGAGGACTAAGGGTCAATTTCGGACCGTGGAATATAGATTATGAGAGGAAGCTTTCTGGGAACATAAAAACTGACTGCAAAAGCTTCTATAGATATGAAAAGAGGAAAATAATAGTGAAGACAAACGTAGGCCTCTTTCAATCAGAACCAAGTGAATTTATAATGGGAAACAAAGAAATGGCAGACAAATTGAACAAATACTTTTGTTCTGTCTTCACTGAGGAAGACACAAATAACTTTTCAGAAATACTAGTTCCTCCATCTCGATGGTCTATCGAGAAGGAGGAACTGAAGGAAATTCTTATTGGACAGGAAATTGTGTAAGGGAAATTGACGGGATTGAAGGCCGATAAATTCCCAGGGCCTGATAGTCTGCATCCCACGAGTACTTACGGAAGTGACCCTAGAAATAATGGCTGCGTCGATGATAATTTTCCAACAGTCTATCGACTCTGGATTAGTTCCTATGGACTGGAGGGTAGTTAATGTAACACCGCTGTTTAAAAAAGGAGGGAGAGAGAAAAGGGGAAATTATAGACCAATTAGCCTGACATAAGTACTGGGGGAAATGTTGGAATCAATTGTTAAAGATGAATTAGCGGCATTTGGAAATCAGTGAAAGGAGCGCTCCAAGTCTGCATGCATTTAGGAAAGGGAAATCATGCTTGAAGAATCTTTTAGACTTTTTGAGGACGCAACTAGTGGAGTGGACAAGGGAGAACCAGTGGATGTGATGTATTTGGACTTTCAAAAGGCTTGTGACAAGGTACCACACAAGAGATTGGTGTGCAAAGTAAAGCACATGGTATTTGGGGCAATGTATTGACGTGGATAGAGAAATGGTTAGCAGACAGGAAGCAGAGAGTCGGGTTAAACGTGTCCTTTTCAGAATTGCAGGCAGTGACTAGTGGGGTGCCACAGGGGTCAGTGCTGGGATCCCAGATATTTACAATATACATCAATGATTTAGATGCAGGAATTGAGCGTAATATCTCCAAGCTTGCAGATGACACTTAGCTGGGTGGTGGTGTGACCTGTGAGGAGGATGCTAAGAGACTGCAGGATGACTCGGACAGGTTAGGTGAGTAAGCAAATGCATCACAGATGCAGTATAATGTGGATAAATGTGTGGTTATCCAATTTGGTGGCAAAAACGTGAAGCCAGAATATTATCTGAATGGTGGCAGATTATGTAAAGGAGAGGTGCAACAAGACCTGCGTGTCATGGTACATAAGTCATTGAAGCTTGAAATGCAGGTGCAGCAAGTGGTGAAGAAGGCAAATGGCATTTGGGCGTTCACAGCTAGGGGTTTTGAGTATAGGAGCAGGGAAGTCTTCCTGCAGCTCTACAGGGCCTTGGTGAGGCCTCTCTTGGAATATTGTGTTCAGTTTTGGTCTCCTAATCTGAGGAAGGAAGTTCTTGCTATTGAGGGAGTGCAGCGCAGGTTCACCAGACTGATGCCCGGGATGGCAGGACTGACATCTGAGGAGAGACTGGATCTACTGGGCGTCTATTCGCTGGAGTTTAGAAGAATGAGAGGGGATCTCCTACAAACATACAAAATTCTGACGAGACTGGACAGGTTAAATGCCGGAAGAACGTGCACGATGTTGGGGGAGTTCAGAACTAGAGGTCAGAGTCTAAGGTTGAGGGGTAAGCCATTTAGGACCGAGATGAGGAGAAACTACTTCACTCAGAGAGTTGCTCTCCTGTGGAATTCTTTTCCGCAGAGAGTTGTTGATGCCAGTTCGTTAGATATATTCAGGTGGGAGTTGAATATGGACCTTATGGCTAAAGGGAGCAAGGGGTATGGAGAGAAGGCAGGAAATGGGTATTGAGGTGAACATAGAATCATAGAAACATATAAAATAGGTGCAGGAGCAGGCCATTCAGCCCTTCTAGCCTGCACCGCCATTCAATGAGTTCATGGCTGAACATGAAACTTCAGTACCCCCTTCCTGCTTTCTCGCCATAACCCTTGATTCCCCGAGTAGTAAGGACTTCATTTAATTCCCTTTTGAATATATTTAGTGAATTGGCCTCAACTATATTCTGTGGTAGAGAATTACACAGGTTCACCACTCTCTGGGTGAAGAAGTTTCTCCTCATCTCGTTCCTAAATGGCTTACCCCTTATACTCAGACTGTGACCCCTGGTTCTGGACTTCCCCAGCATTGGGAACATTCTTCCTGCATCTAACCTGTCGAAACCTGTCAGAATTTTAAACGTTTCTATGAGGTCCCCTCTCATTCTTTTGAACTCCAGTGAATACAAGCCCAGTTTATCCAGTCTTTCTTGATAGGTCAGTCCCGCCATCCCGGGAATCAGTCTGGTGAATCTTCGCTGCACTCCCTCAATAGCACGAATGTCCTTCCTCAAGTTAGGAGACCAAAACTGTACACAATACTCCAGGTGCGGCCTCACCGAGGCCCTGTACAACTGTAGCAACACCTCCCTGCCCCTGTATTCAAATCCCCTCGCTATGAAGGCCAGCATGCCATTTGCTTTCTTAACCGCCTGCTGTACCTGCATGTTAACCTTCAATGACTGATGTACCATGACACCCAGGTCTCGTTGCACCTTCCATTTTCCTAATCTGTCACCATTCAGATAATAGTCTGTCTCTTTGTTTTTAACACCAAAGTGGATAACCTCACATTTATCCACATTATACTTCATCTGCCATGCATTTGCCCACTCACCTAACCTATCCAAGTCACTCTGCAGCCTAATAGCATCCTCCTCGCAGCTCACACTGCCACCCAACTTTGTGTCATCCGCAAATTGGGAGATACTGCAGTTAATCCCCTCGTCTAAATCATTAATGTTCAGCCATGATCTTATTTAATGGTGGTGCAGGCTCGAAGGTCCGAATGGCCTACTCCTGCAGCTATTTTCTATGTTTCTATGCTTCGATGTTCCTACTGACCTGCTCTATCAGTTCCTCTCTACCTGGTTTTCAGAGATCACATTGTAGGTGAGCACCGTAATCGTGGAGCAGTTTGCGGACTTCTGCATAGTATACTGACACAGTGCCCCGCCCCCCGCCCCCCACCCCTGCACCAGTTCCAGCACGTGACTCTCCTGCGCTTTCCGATTCTCTCTCCAACAGCTCACACTTTTGTCGTTGGTTATTTTCTACTGACCACGTATTTTCTGGCCTCGTGTCTCGACTTCGCTGCTAGCCACCTGTGACGGTATTTTCTGCATCTTCCCTGGGTCCCGATCTCCTTGTTGGTCCGTGCTGTACTTTTCCTGGTCACAACCTACCTGTTGGACCGTGCTGTACCTTCCCTGGGTCCCGATCACCCTGTTGTTCCGTACCTTACTTTCCTCGAGTACCGATATTGCTGTTGGCCTCAGCCTCCGACCTCACTGCTGGTTTGTGATGAACCTTCCCTGGATGCCAAATTTATTGCCTGTCTTGGCTTCCCGACCTCGCTTCTGCGCTGTGCCTCACGACCCTGCAGCTGGTCCGTGCTGTTTCTTCCCAGGGTCCCGACCTTACTGCTGACCTTGGCTTCCCAACCTCGCTCCTGCACTCGGTCTCCGGACCTAGCTGCTGGTCTGTGCTGTACCTTCCCTGGGTTCCGTAATCGCTGCTGACCCCTGCTAAACCGTTCATGGGTCCTCCGATCTTCGCCGGCCATCGATTCCCACCGGTCCTCCGATTCTCCATTCCCGCCGTCACCCAGCAACTGGTGCCACGTATTTTTACCGGGGTTTTACCCGTTTTCTTGCCAATCGCTGCCCGACTTGGATGGATTGGAGACACCCGGTGTTTGCGCCACACACACCTTGACACCCATGCAGCAGAGCCTCGTCTCAAATCATCTTGCATCCCCTTGCCATTGGACCAAGACTTAGTCTGTCAGGTTCGGTGGTAGCTCGTGTGCAAGGGACACACCTCAGTAATATAATTCATGCAGGGGTATCTTCTAACCTTTAAAATGAAGTTCAGGACCTGAAAACTTTAGGACCCTCATGGACAATCCCAACATTAACATACTGTCATACTGCTGCCATTGTCCGGGAACTGAGATGCTTCGACATCGACAACACTGCCCTGAGTGATACAAAGTGGGCAGGACAAGGTCAGCTCAAGGAACTAGGTGGTTGATACACATTCTCAAACGGCACACCAGAAGAATAACACCGTCTCAATGTGGCATACGCACCAACCCTGGAAACTACGGACACGGACAAAGAGGAATTCTACTCCAGCCTGGAACAATCCCTGTCCCGACTCCCAATAGGCAACACGCTGATTATTCTTAATGACTTTAACGGCAGAGTTGCAAAGGACACAGACTTCATGAGAGGGGTGATTGCCAGGGAAGGAGTAGGGAAAACCAACTCCAATGGGATCCTCCTCCTGAGGAATTGCTTATAACATGGTCTTGTCATATCCAACGCATTGATTCGTCAGAATGACTACTACAAGGCCACATCGCAACAACCTCGTTCCAGGCACTGGCATCCGATTGAGGGACCACAAGGATGTCCGCATCACTCATGACATGACAGGAGCTGTTGACTGCTGCATTGACCACCGCCTAATCCGTTCTATTATCTCCATCAATATAGCCTCAAAACAGCAGGGGCAACATAAATCCTGCCGTAAAAAATCAACATTGAAGGTCTCAAAGACCCTGTAAAGAAAGTCCTAATCAGCCAACTGCTCACAGCCTACATAACGACTTCCAATCAACCAAAGCCGTAGAGTGTCCATAGTGCCTGTTCTGCCCTAAATCCACTAAAATTAGCATCTGCGAATAAACACTTGGCTACAATACCAGAAAATATCAAAACTGGTTCGATGCGAATGACCAAGAGATCCAGGAGCTAATAAACCGCAAACGCAAATCATTTCTGAATTGGAAACAACACCACAACTCGAGTGAAAGCAAGCAGTTCTAGAGACAACTAAAGGCTGATGTACAACAAAAAACTCGTGACATAAGAACAGATGGTGGGTGGAAAACGCGCAGGAGATCCAGCAATTAGCTGACAATCATGACGTGCGTGGATTTTCTTTAGCACAATCAAGATCACCTACGGGCCAAGCACACTGTCCGATTCTGCAGAGAACCGAGAATGGAGGAGTGCTCTTCATGGACAGAGAGGCAGTCATTAGCCACATGAAGGAGCACTTTGTGGATCTCCTCAACCAAGCCTCTGTCTTTGATGTGAGTGTCCTTGAACCCATCCCACAACATATAACCCGTCACCACATCGGTAAAATCCTGACCCAGCACGAGAGTGAAAAGGCTATCTGACAACTAAAGAACAACAAGGCATCAGGAATCCCCGCCGAAGCACTAACATATGGTGGAGTAATACACTTGGCGCGAATTCATGTCCTCATATCCCTTAACTGGAAGGAGGAGAGCATACCAGGGCCTCTCAAAGATGCCGTAATCGTGCTCATCTTCAAGAAAGGTGACAAGTCCGATTGCAGTAATTACAGAAATCCGCAGGGAATATTATCGCACAAGTCATCCTCAATTATCTCCTCCCAATGACTGAAGAGCTCCTCCCACAGTCGAAATGCGGATTCCACAAACTAAGGGGCACAATGGGCATGATATTCACCGTGTGACAATTCCACGAAAAATGTATAGAGCTACTTCAATCTCTGTACATCGCTTACTTTGCTCTCACAAAGGTCTCTGAATCCGTCAACCATGAGGGATTATGGAGTATCATTGTTGAAAAAAAATATGTAGTGGGAACCTAATTGGTTAATAAGGGGACCTAATTAAGTAAAGCTAAAAATTAAAAGCAAGTTTGTAAGAGAAAAAAAAACGTGCTACGAACATAGGGAAAATGATAGAACTAGAACGCTCAGGAAGATATATCAACTTATCACAGTATAAACCAGACAGTTTGGAAAAATACATTCCAAGGCTAGGTTATATGGGGTAGTAAGAGATTACGGGAAACAAAAGATGATTGAAGAATATCTCACCTGATTCAAAGCAGTTAGGCAAAGAGGAGAAGAGCAAAGATTGATGTGACACTTCACTTATCAGATAAAAAGTGCACAAGGACGTAACGAAGCTTGCTTTCAAAGCAATTGCATTAACCAATTAATATTTGTAATCGTAGTAGGTAGGCGAAAATTTTGTGATGCAGCAGGGAAACAACAAATGGAAAGCCTCTACATGGAACTTTATGATTTTGTATGTATTCATAGACAAACCTGTGTCGAGTATCTTTTGTAATACTCCATATCAGTCATTCTCAAATTTGGATCTCCTCTGAAATTTGTCACCAAAGGATCTACTACAAACACAATATAAGTGCAGAAGCAGATTAAGCAAGGCTGTGTCATCACAAGGACGCTCTTCTCAATCTTCCTCGCTGCAATGCTTCACATCATCTTTAAAAATCTTCCCACTGGTGTGTAGTTAATGTAATGGACAAGCAGGAAATTGTTCACCTGTGACGCCTCCAGTACAGATCCAAGCTAGGTCCAGGCTCTTCCATTGAATTACAGTATTCAGACGTTGCTTGCTTTTGTGCACATTCGGAGCCCATACACCAAACCTTCATTGACACTTTCACTGGAGCATACGAGAGTGTGGGCCTTTCATTAAGCATCAGTATGACAAACGTTCTCCAGCAACCCGACCCCGCTGCACAGTACTACTTCTCGATTATCAAGATCCATGTCGGGATCTTAGACAATCGGGACCACTTCCCATAACTTGGAAGCCTACTTTCAGCAAGGACAGACATCGATGACTAAGTCCATCACATTATTCAATGTGCCAGTGGAGCCTTTGGTCGTCTGAGGAAAAGAGTGTGCAAACACCAAGATCTCAATCCCAGCAACAAGCAAATGGAGTAAAGTGCAGTGGTGGTATCCGCCCTCTTCTATGCTTCAGAGACATGAACTATGTACAGTAGGCACCTCAAAGCACTGGAGAAGTAGCACCAATGCTTCCTCCGCGAGATCATGCGAACTTATTGGCAGGATAAGCGCAACAACATCAGGGGTCTCTCTCAGGCCAAATTCCCTTTTATCATGGCATTTAATATGCTCGATCAGTTCCGATAGACGGGCCACATGGTCCACATGTCCGATACGAGAGTTCCGAAACAAGCATTCTTCTCTGAGCTATGTCACAGCAGGCGAGGTCGAGGAGGGCAGAGAAAACGCTTCAACGACACCATCAAAGCCTCCTTGATAAAAATTAGCATCCCCACTGACCCTTGGGAATCCCTGGCCCAAGTGGATCAGAAGAATCCTACAAGGCACCAAGGACTTCAAGTTTCTCCGCCGTGATCAAGTAGAAGCCAAGTATAAAGAGCGGAAGGAGTGAACGACAAATCAAGCACCCCACCCACCAGTCCCTCCAAAAACCCTCTGCCCCACCTGTGAGAGAGACTCTAAATCCAGCATTGTTCTCAGCAGTCACCTTAGAACCCATTTTAGTTTGGAAGCAAGTCATCCTCAACTCGGGGGTCTGCCTAAGAGAAGATAATAGGAAGCCCCTAATAACAGAACTACACACCTGTTAATTATAAATCAAGCAAAACATCAAAATGAATTAAAATACAATTAAAGTAAACATTTTAAACAAATATTAAACTTTTTGAAAAATAAATGTAAACGTTTTCAAGAAGTTAAGTTAACATAATAACTTTTAAAGGTTTTATTATGTTTAAATGATTAAAATATATTTTAATAATAACTGCAATCTTACACTGGTAAAATAAAACACTCTGCCTCCTTTTAACAGGTGCAAGATTTTCATGGGCATTCGCTAGGCAAATAGCCAAAATCTCCACCATCAAATGTCCATTTCCCAGGGATGCGGCCGATCTGTCAAGCAAAATCTTGACAGATTGCAATTTCTGTGTTTTCATGCATGCACATCACTCCCAGAAAGCTGGAACTTGCGTGGCACTTATGGCCCCATTGGCACCATGTATGCATTAAATGCCACGGAAATTCCTGGCCATTATACTTATGTAACTCTATATATGTCTAAACCGTGTTGGAGATATTCCCACTGTTATGATGCTCATTATTTCTGCGAACCAATCACCAACTTGCCGTACTGGACACTGGGCAGGGGAATGGAGAGGGATTCACAAATGGGACTTGTTCTGGAATATTCTCTTGTCCCTTTGAAACCAAAGCAGGGCAGTACACTGTAGGATATGGGCAAAATGCAAGATCTGAAATGGAGGACTTGAAAGAACCTGCAACGACCATCAGTCCATCAGCTTCACAGCAGCTGTCCAACGTTGTAGAGTTTGCTGACTATACAATGTACCACTTGCTTAAATTGTGGCGTAAATTTTACAAATTCAATGTTAATTTTTTTGATCAGTATGATAATTGATGCAAATTCAAAATAAATGGTGGAGTTTCAGAATAAATGTAACTTACGTTGATTGTAATGTATTATATACATGTTGAGAAAAAGCTGATGTGGCGACCTGGAGGGTCTGGAGCTGCCTTAAGGCGCTAATAGGAATAAGTAGCATTTCTTAATGTGCTGATATGTTGAGAACCTGTGATTATTCCATCACGTGCAAGTCAGAATGACATTTCAATGGATGCTGTAGCTATGTTAGTAACAAGCTATTGTCATCGTAAGGCATGACGTTTCGTTTGGCCATTTGTAAGCTGAACATGTTAAAACTGCAGGCTTAGCAGTTTAGAACAAAGGACAGAAATTTCAACTTGAGACTTCAGATATGGTGGTTTAGAACCACCGAACGTGAGATGTAAATGTCTTGATACTGAAACATTTGAGATAACGGAAAGCATCTTCCAAAGCCTACGTGCGAGACTCTGATCGCTTTGTAAGAGACATGGGTGTATACATTAACCAGTCACATGGGCAGAGCCAACGGTTGAACAGCTGCTAGTCACAGACATATATGGATGTTTTTTATCATTGTAAATTGTCAAGCTTACGCTTCCGCACAATCATTTATAAAACCTGATGCAATTGTTTCTCGGAGAGAGCCTTTGCTAATATTCTCTCCCCTGCATGCTTGTAATAACGTTTCTCACATCATAGCCTGCCCACGACCCAGGGTAGTTTCTTTCCACATCAACAACTGAGGAGTACTGTGAGGTAGGATGAGGTGGAGCAATTGGAATGATGTAAAACAAAAATCAGAAGCCACTATCAACCAGGACCCAGAGATTGTTTTTCACTCTTGAAGCATGCTGCCAGTGCGTCTGCCGTATAATACCGGAAATTGGGTTTTTGAAGTCCTTTTAATTGGACTCTGGATTTGTGGGACATGAATACACCAGAATTGTAAATTAGGCTATATTTTACTGTCTGATACAAGCATTATTTTGCTTTCGATGATTACTAGTCGAAATCACCTAGCATTTTATATAGTGACCAAGAAACAAGTGTAGTTCTCAGTTTAAATGGAGTTGGAAAGCTGAGGGAGAATTAAGATCAGAGATATGCAGAAATAATTCATCAATGATATAGATACAGGAATTGAGAGTAATATCTCCAAGTTTGCAGATGACACTAAGCTGGGTGGCAGTTTGAGCTGTGAGGAGGATGCTAACAGGCTGCAGGGTTAATTAGACAGGTTAGTTGAGTGGGCAACTGCATTAAAGATGCAGTATAATGTGGATAAATGTGCGGTTATCCAATTTCGTGGCAAAAACATGAAGGCAGATTATTATCTGAATGTTGGCAGATTAGGTAAAGGGGATGTGCAACGAGACCTGGGTGTCATGGTACATCAGTCATTGAAGGTTGAAATGCAGGTGCAGCAAGCGGTGAAGAAGGCAAATGGCATGTTGGCTTTCCTGGCTAGGGGATTTGAGTATGGGAGCAGGGAGGTCTTGCGGCAGCTCGACAGGGCCTTGGTAAGGCCTCACCTGGAATATTGTGTTCACTTTTGGTCTCCTAATCTGAGGAAGGACGTTCTTGCTATTGAGGGAGTGCAGCGAAGGTTCACCAGACTGATGCCCGGGATGGCAGGACTGACATATGAGGAGAGACTGGATCGAATGGGCGTCTATTCGCTGGAGTCTAGAAGAATGATAGGGGATCTCATAGAAACATATAAAATTCTGACAGGACTGGACAGGTTAGATGCAAGCAGAATGTTCACGATGTTGGGGGAGTCCAGAACCAGGGGTCACAGTCTAATGATAAAGTGTAAGCCATTTAGGACCAAGATGAGGAGGAACTTCTTCACTCAGAGAGTTGTTAACCTGTGGAATTCTTTTCTGCAGAGAGTTGTTGAGGCCAGTTCGTTAGATATATTCAAGCGGGAGTTGATTATGGACCTTACGACTAAAGGGATCAAGGGGTATGGAGAGAAGGCAGGAAAGGGGTACTGAGGTGAATGATCAGGCATGATCTTATTGAATGGTGGTGCAGGCTCGAAGGGCCGAATGGCCTATTCCTGCACCTATTTTCTATGTTTCTATATTTCTATGTTCCTACTGACCTGCTCCCTCAGGTCCTCTCTAAAATGTTTTCAGAGATCACAGTGTAGGTGAGCACCTTAATCTTGGAGCGGTTTGCAGAATTGTGCATAGAATATTAACACTGTGCCTCTCCCACCCCCCGCGCCAGCCTCGCACCAGCACCAGCATGCGGCTCTCCTGCGCTTTCCTATTCTCTCTCCAACCGCACACACTTTTGTCGTTGGTTGTTTTCTAGTGACCACGTTTATTCTGGCCTCGTGTCTCGACCTCGGTACTGGCCTCGGGTCCCAGCCATGCTGCTAGCCTCCTGTGCCAAACTCCCTGATGGTCTTTTCTGTATCTTCCTTGCGTCCTGACCTCCTTGTTGGACCGTGCTGTACCTTCCTTGGATCCCGACCACCCTGTTGTTCTGTGCTGCTCTGTACTTCCTCGTGTCCTGACCTCGCTGTGGGTCTCAGCCTCCCACCTCACTGTTGGTTCGTGCTGTACCTTCCCTGGGTCCCGAGCTTACTGCCGGCCTTGGTTTACCGACCTCGCTGCTGCGCTCTGCCTCCCGGCCCTGCTGCGGGTCCATGCTGTACCTTCCCTGGGTCCCGAGCTTACTGCTGGCCTTGGCTTCCCGACCTCGCTGCAGCATTTGGACTCCGGATCCTGCTGCTGGTCTGTGTTCTACCTTCCCTGGATTCTGTCCTTGCTGCTGACCCGTTCTAAACCGTTCCTGGGTCCCGACCTCACTGGTTGTCCGTGCTGACTATTTCCTGGGTCCTCGCGACCCGCCGATTACTGCCAGTCCTCCGATCCTCGCCGGCAATCGTTTCCCACCAGTCTTCCAATTCTGTAGGCCCGCTGTCACCCGGCAACTGGTGCCGCATTTTCTTTACCGGGATTTTACCAGTTATCTTGCCAATCGCTGCCCGACTTGGACGGACTGGAGACACCGGGTGTTTGCGCCACATACATCTTCACCGACTGCCAGTGCGTCCGCCTGTATAATGCCAGAAATGGGGTTTTTGAGGTCCTTTTAATTGGACTCTTGATGTGTGGGACATGAATGCACCAGAATTGTAAATTAGAATATATTTTACTGCCTGATACAAGCATTATTGTTGCTTTAGATGATTACAAGTGGAACTCACCTGGCATTTTATATAGGGCGCAAAAAACAAGTGTAGTGCTCAGTATAAATGGGGTTGGAAAGCTGAGGGAGAATTAGACCAGAAATAATTGCAGAAATAAGTCTTCTCCATTTTAAAGTTATACATGCTGCATTCGTTTCATTATATTATGTTTTGGTTTCATGTTATTACCTTTAGGTAAATAACAAGAGTTAGTGTATTTTGGGAAGGAGAGAAGTAGATTTGTATCGAAAATCGGGCATTGCTTGCTGTCGAGGCGGGGAAGGCTAGAGATGCAAAACTGAGGCAGTACAGCGCCACCGCTATCGGGAGAGTGTAATCAAAGCGTGGCACGTTTGCATAAGCAGTTTCCATTATAAATGTAGAGATAGGAACATAAAATGCGAGAAGTTCGCACAAAGATCGCAAAGATATAAGATTTCTATGATATTATAGATAGATATATGGGTCCTGAATTTGAGGTCTGAGGCATACACCCGGAGTACGCCACCGACACGAAAATAAATTGGTGTCTCTGGAGCTTTGGAATCTTCAGGTCTTGGGACTCAATGCATATATCTGCATAAAGGCCAATGGATCCCAGGGAAGCAGCCGGTTCGGAAGCATTCCTGGGATCACCTGGCTGGGCCAGCCCAACCAATTAAATAGAGGGATTCAACATTACCTTATGGGGCTTCCAATTACAAAATACATTCCCATAAGCTTGTGAGAAATCTCTCAATAAAACACAATTCTAATAAAAATAACGAATCCCCTGTTCCAAATGAATGAAACGTCCCTTTTATTAAGCATTTAAAATGTTTCAGGGGCATTCGGTGGGGCGCAGTTGGGCCCTGCACAAGGAAGAGTGTTTTCGGGGTGATCGCAGATGATCAATAAAGATGAATCTTGACAGATCGGAACTTCCGGGTTTTACGTGCATGCGCGGCGCATATGGAAAGTCAGAAGTTGCGGACCCATTCTGAGGACTTACGACGGCGCACGCTGTGCAGACACCATCATCAGCCCGGCTAAATCCGGGCAATTATGAATATTCATCATTTTATTCCAATCGTAAATGGACAGACAGACATATCGATAGATAGACAGTTAGATAGACAGATCGACAGATAGATAGATGGATAGATAGATAGATAAATAGATAGATAGATAGATAGATAGATAGATAGATAGATAGATAGATAGATAGATAGATAGATAGATAGATAGATAGATAGATAGATAGATAGATAGATGGATAGATAGGTGGAAAGATATATCGACATGTATACAAACATATAGTGAATGTTGTTGATATAAATTATGACATATAGAGCAATATATAGGTAGACATGCAGACAGACAGACAGTCAGATACAGAGAACGGTACAGTGATGCAGAGAGATCGATAATACTTTTCACAAATCATTTTAATATTTTAAGAGACTAATGTGTAGCCTTGAGTACAGATGGATAGATTGCCATGGTGAATGAGTGTTTGTTTGCTGTTCGTGTTAAGAAAATGGAAAAGGCTCTTTGTAAACATGAGGGTATGGAAATCTCAACGTGCAGTGGCATCTGATCTACAGCAATGTGGCATTGGGTACCAGAGTCTGTAATACTATAATTGAGAAAGGGGGACATGACATGAGCTGGAGATCTCCCTCTGTACTGACTTCTGATCTACAGCAGTTTAGGACTGGTCCCGGGACCGTTCTCATATAATGCGGAAGGGGTGGAGGGGTGGGGGTGGGGGGGGGGGTTGCCTTGTGTAGTGAAACCTGATAAAAAGTAGTGAGCGATTTGACTAAAATATGTAGACAAATCATGGTGGTGGGAGGGGGTGCGGCAGAGAATTGAATATCAATGAGTATAGACACTTGAACTACTGAAGGTTGGGACGGGGTGTCAGAGTCTGTAATAATATAATGTCAGGAGATGGAAATCTTAATGAATACTGAACTACTACGGGGCAGTTCAATTAGTACTAATCTTGCCCCATAGCCATTTACATCTTTATTTTTGAAGAATATATCAAGGTAATTATGAAGGTTACTAATAAAATCTGCTTCCACCTCCCTCTCAGACAGTGCATACCCTGTCACAATATCGCGCTGCACAAAAATGCCTCCTAATTTGCCATCTCTTTTAATACCGATTAACTTAAATCGATATTGCCTGGTTACGATCCTTCCTCCAGTGGAAACTGTTCAGTTTAATTTACTCTATCGATATCTTGTCTAATATTGAAGACCACTATCAAATCTCCACGTAATCCTCTCTGCTCAAGGCGTCAGCGTTTGCTCAGCAGTCGCACCCGCACCTCTGACATCAGAAGCTTGTGGGTTCAAGTACCGCTACAACGATTTAAGCACATAATGTAGTCTGGCACGCCAGTGCATTGCTGAGGGAGTGCTGCACAGTCGAACGTGCCGTCTTTCTAATGAGATGTTGGTCTGAGGTTTTCCCTGCTCTCTGATGTGAATAAAAAAGAACCCATGGCAGGGGAATTTTCCTGGTGCTCCGGCTAATATTTATCCCTCACCCACCATCATTAAAGTACATTATATGCTCATTTATCTCATTGCTGTTTGTGGGGTCTTGCAATGTATCGATTGGCTGCTGCGTGCCCTACAATGAACAGTGGCTTCACTTCAAAAGTACTTCATTGATTCTAAAGCGTTTTGAGACGTCCTGAGCTCATCAAGCGCGCTAAATTAATTCGTTATTTATTTCCTTTCCACACGCAAACAAGAAAAAATCTCCTTCCCTTCACCCTTCCCCCACTCCATCAGGGCCTACCCATTGGTTTGAGTAGAAACCTCTTTCCACACACTGCCAAGAGCCAGGGCTACTCTTCGCGGTCTCACGCTGTTAACTGGTGTCCCATAAGTATCTATCCCTGGCCCCCAGATATTTCTCATCTAAACGGCGCCCGTCGGGGCCGTCATCCAAAAACACAATATCACGTTCGACATATATGCTAACGACACCCAGCTCGACCTCACCACTACCTCTCTCCACCCCACCAGTTTCTCTAATTTGTCAGGCTGCTTTTGTGACATACGGTATTGGATGAGCAGAAATGTTCTCCAACAAAATATTGGGAGTACTGAAGCATCGTCTTTGCTCTCGCCACAAACTCCGTTCCATAGCCACCCACTCCATTCCTTTCGCTGGCGTCTGACTGAAGCTGAACCAGTCTATCTGCAATCTTGGGATCGTATTTGACTCCGAGATGAGCTTCCAACCACCTTTGCGCTCCATCACCAAGATTGCCTATTTTAACCTCAGTAACCTCGCTATACACCACTCCTACCTCAGCTCATCTGCTGCGGAAACCCTCATTCATGCCTTTCTTATCTCTAGACTTCACTATTTCAACGCTCAGATGGATGTGCTCCCATCTTACACCCTCTATAAACTTTACCATATCAAAAGCTCGGCTGCCCGTGCCCTAACTCACACCGACCCGCTCCTCCATCACTGACCTTCATTGGCTCTCGTTCCGGAAAAATCTCCATTTAAAACTCTCATTGTTTTTTTAATTCATCCCTTTCTCGCTAAGCTCTGTAACCTTCTCCAATACAACAACCCACCGACATCTGTGCACATCTCTAAATCCCGGCCTTTTGCGCATTCTCTTTGTTAATCACTCAACATTGGTGGCCGTACATATAGCTGCGTAGTTCCTCAGCAAAATAATTCCTCCTTAAACTTCTCCACCTCTCGACCTCGCTCTCAGTCTTTAAGACGCTGCTTAAGACCTACATCTTTGACCAAGCTTTTTCTCATCCATCCTAATTTCTTCTTATGAGGCTCGGTGTCAGATTCTGTTTAATAACTCTCCTGTGTAGCACCTTGGGACGTTTTTCTTGGTTAATGGCGCTACATTGACATAAGTTCTTGTTGGTGTTGACAGACGAGGAACGCATTGCTATAACCTTGAATTAGTAGATTGTGGTGTTTTTAAAAAATTAAATGGTTCGGCTCTTTAACATATACATTCAGAGTTTATTGACTGCCAATTTTAGAATTACAACATTCACAGATTCAAACAACATTTCGCATCAAACAGCAGGTAACGAAACAGACAATGAGAATTAGTATCTATGTTGAGAACCTGATCGCATTTCTCCTTGATGAAGCAACTAATTAATAAATTGTTTACTTTGACCAAATGCAAGTGTCCACATATAGAATCTGGGATATGAACCAAAATTTTATAGCGGCACAAACTGAAGCCATTCATTCAGATCGGAATTACTGATTGCAATTTTGCCCCTTGTGTGATCCTGTCCCCTCTCTCTGAAGAGCCGTATATAAATATCAATCTAATCCCACAGCCGCGCTCATTCCTCATAGTGCTGTATAAACCGAAACTAATCATACAGCCACTCTCTCTCGGAAGCCCGATACCAATTGCAAACTAACACCAATGCGCCTCTTTCCCCAGATTCATGTAGGAATTCTAATCTAATCCCACAGCCTCGCTCATTGCCTATACCCCAGTTACAATCCCAAACTAAGTATGCTTTCTTCTATTTCCCTATATTCGTCGAACTATTCCACTGCATACTCTCCACAAAGCTCTGTATTACTGAAAAACAAATTGCTCTTTCCCCTCTTTCCCCATATTTCTGCATCAATTCAAAACGAATCCCACTGTCCAGCTCACTCCTCATTGCCCTGTACAAATCCCATACTAATCCGACAGCCCTCTCTCTCCCCACAGCCCTCAATCTCACCCAAACTGCTCCTGCTGCCCCACTGTCTCCCCATAACCCTGTATCAATCCCAAACTAATCGCATGGCCCCGCTCTCTCCCCACAGCCCTGTTTCAATCCCACACTAATCACACTGCCACACCCACGCAACATAGCCCTTTATCAATGCCACAAAAATCACACTGCCCACTCAAGCACCATAGCCTTTATCCATCCGAAACTAACCTCAGTGTGCCACTCTCTCCCTATAGTCGTATATGAATCCCAAACTAATGCCACTGCCATGCTCTCTCCTGGCTCTCTTCACGTAGCCTTCTATCAACGCCAAACAATTCCCACTGATCCATCATGAAGGAAGGGAAAAAGCACATGGACCTGCTCCATGCAGTCGATATTTTCCAATTGAGGAACATGGGTGGAGACTCGGTAAAATCAAGTCCCCACATCAATTCTAACCATATACCATCCCGAAAGACTTATGCCTTCCTATTGCCTCCCCGCCCTGTCTACACACAGCATGTCTTAAATTTTATCGTCTTCCATCAGTGAATTATTTGGTCCCATAACTAGATCTACCGTATGCAAACTGCATGTGAAGCACCACTGCTGGCTTGGAGTCGCCGGAAACGTTACAGTACGTCACCAGCAATGAGGTCCAGTAGTCCGAGGTTCGCTCGTGACTTCCGATATTCAGCAGCAGATTGCTCGTGGCGTTGCCCAGGTCAAATTGATGCATGCAATTTGTTTTCATATACTCAAAATGGCAACACATTTGGGATCGAGACAGTAGAAACGAAGTGGCCTCGTAGTGAGTCTCAGCAACTACAACTACATTTAATAATGCACAATTGAATGAAAAATGTTGATGTACCAATTTGCAATGGGAGATGGTGAGAGAAAAGCATGATCGAGAGATAGATAGATAGACAGATCGATAGATCGATCGATAGATAGATAAATACATAGATAGATAGATAGATAGATAGATAGATAGATAGATAGATAGATAGATAGATAGATAGATAGATAGATAGATAGATAGATAGATAGATAGATAGATAGATAGATAGAAAGATAGATAGATAGACAGATCGATAGATAGTTAGATAGATAGACATACAGACAGATAGATAGACAGATAGACAGACAGTTAGACAGACAGATAGATTGAGAGATAGATCGATAGATAGATCCCTACCGCAGAGAGTTCTTAATGCCAGTTCATTGGATATATTCAAGAGAGAGTTAGATATAGCCCTTGTGGCTAAAGGGATCAAGGGGTATGGAGAGAAAGCAGGAAACGGGTTGTGATGTGAATGATTATCCATGATTTTATTGAATTGTGGTGCAGGATGTAAGGGCCGAATGGCCTACTTCTGCACCTATTTTATGTGTTTCTATGTTTCTATCTCCCATTTCCTCCCGCCACCCCAATTGGATGTGATTTCTGGGGTAAAATTCGATAGAGATAGACGGGGTACAGTTGACCCCCACCTATTGGGGAACTGGGTAGGCCAATGGTCCTGAGCTATGTTATTACAGTGCGACAAATATTCATATTAGATCCGGTGTCAGTCAACACAGAGATTTTGAGCAGTGACTTCCTCTCACTACATTTGTATATGACTGGTCCCCACTGCCACGGTGCAGTAGATCAGCTGTTAGTACACAATAAGATTTCCATACCCTGATGATAAAGCTCAGCATTTTCTACATTCTTAATCCGAACTACAAAAAGAGATAGGGTTTTATTCAAAATAATTCAGATATCCGTCCATTCACATTCTTGTTCCAATCTTTCATATTGAACTTTTATCAATCAACCAAATTGTTCAATGCATCAATATCTTTCTATCTATCAGTCTGCCCTATAATCTACATAGAGCTCTATTTGTCTTAATTGCTTAACTTATATCAACAACTCTCTCTATATGTTTGTATATATGTCGGTCGATCTATCTATCTATCTATCTATCTATCTATCTATCTATCTATCTATCTATCTATCTATCTATCTATCTATCTATCTATCTATCTATCTATCTATCTATCTATCTATCTATCTATCTATCTATCTATCTATCTATCTATCTATCTATCTATCTATCTACCTATCTATCTATCGATCTATCTATCGATCTATCTGTCTATTTATCTATCTATCTATCTATCTATGAACAAATATTTTGTCTCGGCCTTCATGGTACACGACACTAAAAACATCCCAATAATAGACAACAAAGTGGAAATGGGGAGGAGGAAACTTAAAACATTTCACTTAAGAAAAAGTATTGGTTAGCATAATGGGACTAAATTTTCACAAGTCGCCTGGAACTGATGGTCCGCATCCTCGGGTCTTAAAAGAAGTGGCTGCAGAGATATTGGATGCATTGTTTGCATTCTACCAAAATTCCCTGGATTCTGGAGATATCGCAATGGATTGGAAAATCGCAAATATAATGGTGCTATTTAAAAAATGAAGGCGACAGAAAAAAGGACATTATACACTGGTTAGTTAAGCATTTGTCGTGGGGAAAATGCTCGAATCCTTTCGTAAGGAAGTAGTAGCATTGCATTTGCAAAAGCATAATACATTCAAGCAGAGTCAGCATGATTTTTTTTAAAGTAAATCATGTTTGACAAATATTCTGGAATAATTTTAGAATGTAACTATCACGGTGGATAAGAGGGAATGAGTGGATGTTGTGTATTTTGATCTCCAGAAGGCATTCGATCAGGTGCCACATAAAGGTTACTGCACACGATACAAGCTCAGGGGGTCGGTGATAATATATTGGCATGGACAGAGGATTGGCTAACTAACAGAAAATAGAGAGTCGGGATAAACGGGTCATTTTACTTTGGGAAAACCGTAATTCATGGGATGCTACAGTGATCAGTGCTATGGCCTCAACTATTTACAATGAAGATTAACGATTTGGATGAAGGAACCATGTGTAATGTCGCCACGTTTGCTGTTTATACAAACATGGGCGGGAAAGCATGTTGTGAGGAGTACACAACGAATATAAAACGGGATATAGACAGGCTAAGTGAATGGGAAAAGATTTTGCAGATGGTGCATAATGTGGGAAAAAGTGAGGTTGTCCACTTTGGCATGAACCATAAAAAAGCAATTTAATATTTTAATAGAGAAGGACTACAAAATTCAGCAGTGCAGAGGGACCTATTTCTCTATCCCTCTGTGAACAAACATTTGGTTTCGATCTTCACGGTACAAGACACTAAACACATCCCAATAATAGACAATAAAGTGACTATAGGGAGGAGGAAACGTAAAACAATCACTTTCACGAAAGAAAAGGTATTGGGTAAAATAATGGAACTAAAGTTGGACAAGTCGCCTGGAACTCATGATCCGCATCCTCAGGTCTTAAAAGAAGTGGCTGCAGAGATATTGGATGCATTGTTTGCAATTTACCAAAATTCCCTGGATTCTGGAGAGATCCCAACGGATAGAAAAATCGCAAATATAACGGTCCTATTTTCAAAAAGTAAGATGACAGAAAGCAGGAAATTAGACACTAGTTAGCCTAACATCTATCGTTGGGAAAATGCCACAGTCCTTTAGTAAGGAAGTAGGAGCATTGCATTTGGAAAAGCGTAATTCATTCAAGCAGAGTCAGCATGAATTTTTTGAGAAGTAAATCATGTTTGGCAAATATACTTGAGTTCTTTGAGGATGTAACTATCAGGGGAGACGAGTGGCTGTGCTGTTTTTGGATTTCCAGAAGGCATTCGATCAGTTGCCACATAAAAGGTTACTGCACAGGAGACAAGCTCAGGGGGTCGGTGGTACTATATTTGCATGGACAGAGGATTGGCTAACTAGCAGAAAACAGAGAGTCGGGATAAACAGTTCATTTTACGGTGGGCAACGGTAACTAATGGGGTGCCACAGTGATCGGTGCTATGGCCTCAACTATTTGCAATCTATATTAATGACATGAATGAATGAATGGAGTGTAATGTGGCCAAGTTTGTTGATTAAGCAAAGGTGGGTGGGAAAGCATGTGGTGAGGAGGACACAGAGAATCTGCAAAGGGATATAGACAGTCTAAGTGAGTGGGAAAATATTGGGCAGATGGGGCATTATATGGGAAAGTGTGGCAGGAACAACAACAAAAAAAATAATATTTTAATAGAGATGGATTACAAAATGCCGCAGTACAGCGGGACCTGAAGTCTTGAGCATGAAACACAAACGTTAGTATGAATGTAAGGCAAGTAATCAGGGAGGCAAATTGAATGTTGGCCTTTATTGCAATGGGGATGGAATATAAACGTAGGAAAGTCCTGCTACAACTGTACAGGATATTGGTGTGACCACACCAACAACACTTCGTACAGTTTTGGTCTCCTTATTTAACGAGGGATATACTGGCATTGGATGGAGTTCAGAAAAGATTCACTAGTTTGAATCCTGAGATAAATGTGGTGACTTATGAAAAAAGGTGGAGCAGGTTGGATCTATACACATTGAGGATTAGAAGAATGAGATGTGAACACGTTGAAACATATAAGTTACTGAGGGTGTTCGACAAGTTAGATGCAGAGAGCATGCTTAACTATCTATCTACCTCTCCGTTTTCCTCTGCCACCCCAATTGGATGCGAATTCTGATGTGAACCTCAATAGTATACAAGCATTGGTAGGATGAGTGTTTGATTCACCCCTGGAACTTGAGGTGAAATGCAAACGCGGAAAAGGGGATGAACGTCTGTTCTATCTAATGGTGGACAGGATGTGTCAGTAGCTCAGTGACTTTCGTTTGGAGACGGGATCAAATTCATACACAGATAGACGGGATATAGTTGTCCTCCCTCTATTGGGGGACTGGTTAGGGCAATGTTCCTGGAATTTGTTATTACAGATAAACACGTGTTCATATTAGATCCAGTGTCAGTTGACACAGATATTTTCATCTGTGACTTCCTCACACTACATTTGTACATGACGAATCCCCATAACCACAGTGCAGTAAATCATGTGTCAGTACATACTGAGATTTATATCTCCTGACTTCCTCCCACAGTATTAGTGTATGATTAGATCTCATTGACATTGTGCAGTAGATCAGGTGTCAGCACACAATAAGTTTTCCATACCCTGATGATGACACTAAGCATTTTACACATTCTTAATCAGAACTTCAAACAGAGATAGGGTTTTATTCAAAATAATTCACAATTCATCTGTTCACATTCTTATTCTACTCCTTGGGATTCAACATGACATTTGTCAATCTACCAAATTATTTATTGCATCAATACCTTTCGATCTATCAGTCTGTCCAATAATCTACATATTGCACTCTCTGTCCTAATTTATATCAACAACCCTCTCTATAATGTTGTACATATATCGATATATCTTTCCATCTATCTATCTATCTTTCTATCTCTATCTCTTCTCTCTCTCTCTCTCTCTCTCTCTCTCTCTCTCTCTCTCTCTCTCTCTCTCTCTCTCTCTCTCTCTCTCTCTCTCTATCTATCTATCTATCTATCTATCTGTCTATCTATCTATCTATCTATATATCTAACTATCCTAACATGTATCTATCTATCTATCTATCTATCTATCTATCTATCTATCTATCTATCTATCTATCTATCTATCTATCTATCTATCTATCTCTCTCTCGCTCTCTCTATCTCTCACACACAATCTCTCGCTCTTTTTCTCCATCTATCCATCTATCTACCTTTATATGTACATATCTACCTATCCATCTATCTATCTCTCTATCTATATATGAACGAATATTTGTTATCGGTCATCACGGTACACGATACTAAAAACATCCCAATATAGAAACATAGAAACTAGGTGCAGGAGTAGGCCATTCGGCCCTTCTAGCCTGCACCGCCATTCAATGAGTTCATGACTGAACATGCAACTTCAGTGCTCCATTCCTGCCTTCTCGCCATACCCCTTGATCCCCCTAGTAGTAAGGACTTCATCAAACTCCTTTTTTAATATATTTAGTGAATTGGCCTCAACAACTTTCTGTGGTAGAGAATTCCACAGGTTCACCACTCACTGGGTGAGGAAGTTTCTCCTCAGTTCGGTCCTAAATTGCTTACTCCTTATCCTCAGACTGTGTCCCCTGGTTCTGGACTTCCCAACATTGGGAACATTCTCCGTGGATCTAACCTTTCTAAACCCATCAAAATTTTAAACGTTTCTATGAGGTCCCCTCTCATTTTTCTGAACTCCAGTGAATACAAGCCCAGTTGATCCAGTCTTTCTTGATAGGTCAGTCAAGCCATCCCGGGAATCGCCGCACTCCCTCAATAGCAAGAATGTCCTTCCTCAGGTTAGGAGATCAAAACTGTAAACAATACTCCAGTTGTGGCCTCACCAAGGCCCTGTACAATTGTAGCAACACCTCCCTGCCCCTGTACTCAAATCCGCTCGCTATGAAGACCAACATGCCTTTTGCTTTCTTAACCGCCTGCTATACCTGCATGACAACCTTCAATGACTGATGTACCATGAAACCCAGGTCTCGTTGCACCTCCCATTTTCCTAATCTGTCACCATTCAGATAATAGCCTGTCTCTCTGTTTTTACCACCAAAGTGGATAACCTCACATTTATCCACATTATACCTCATCTGCATGCATTTGCCCACTCACATAACCTATCAAAGTCGCTCTGCAGCCTCCTGGCATCCTCCTCGCAGCTCACACTGCCACCCAACTTAGTGTCATCCGTAAATTTGGAGATACTACATTTAATCCCATCGTCTAAATCATTAAGGTACAATGTAAACAGCTGGGGCCCCAGCACAGAACATTGCGGTACCCCACTAGTCAATGCCTGCCATTCTGAAAAGTACCCATTTACTCCTACACTTTGCCTCCTGTCTCACAACCAGTTCTCAATCCATGTCAGCGCACTACCCCCAATCCCATGTGCTTTAACTTTGCACATTAACCTCTTGTGTGGGACCTTGTCGAAAGCCTTCTGAAAGTCCAAATATACCACATCAACTGGTTCTCCCTTGTCCACTCTACTGGAAACATCCTCAAAAAATTCCAGAAGATTTGTCAAGCATGATTTCCCTTTCACAAATCCATGCTGACTTGGACCTATCATGTCACATCTTTCCAAATACACTGCTATGACATCATTAATAATGGATTCCATCATTTTACCCACTACCGGTGTCAGGCTGACCGGTCTATAATTCCCTGTTGTCTCTCTCCCTGCTTTTTTAAAAAGTGGGATTACATTGGCGACTCTCCACTCGATAGGAACTGATCCTGAGTCAATGGAATGTTGGAAAACGACTGTCAATGCATCCCCTATTTCCAAGGCAACCTCCTTAAGTACGCTGGGATGCAGTGCATCAGGCCCTGGTGATTTATCGGCCTTCAATTCCATCAATTTCCCCAACACAATTTCCCGACTAATAAGAATTAACTCAGTTCCTCCTCCTTACTAGACCCTCTGACCCCTTTTATATCCAGAAGGTTGTTTGTGTCCTCCTTAGTCAATACCGAACCAAAGTACTTGTTCAACTGGTCCGCCATTTCTTTGTTCCCCGTTATGATTCCCCTGATTCTGACTGCAGGGGACCCACCTTTGTCTTTACTAACCTTTTTCCCTTACATATCTATAGAAACTTTTGCAATCCATCTTAATGTTCTCTGCAAGCTTCTTCTCGTAATCCATTATCCTTGCCCTCATCAAACCCTTTGTCCTCCTCTGCTAAGTTCTAAATTTCTCCCAGTCCCCGGGTTCGCTGCTATTTCTGGCCAATTTGTATGCCACTTCCCTGGCTTTAATACTATACCTGATTTCCCTTGATAGCCACGGTTGAGCCACCTTCCCTTTTTCATTTTTACGCCAGACAGCAATGTACAATTGTTGTAGTTCATCCATGCGGTCTCTAAATGTCTGCCATTGCCCATTCACAGTCAACCCCTTAAGTCTCATTCGCCAATCTATCTTTGCCAATTCACGCCTCATATCTTCAAAGTTAGCCTTCTTTAAGTTCTGGACCATGGTCTCTGAATTAACTGTTTCATTCTGCATCCTAATGCAGAATTCCACCATATTATGGTCACTCTTCCCCAAGGGGTCTCGCAAAACGAGATTGCTAATTAATCCTCTCTCATTACACAACACCCAGTCTAAGATGGACTCCCCCCTAGTTGGTTCCTCGACATATTGGTCTCGAAAACCATCCCTTATGCACCCCAGGAAATCCTCCTTCACCGTATTGCTTCAAGTTTGGTTCGCCCAATCTATGTGCATATTAAAGTCACCCATTATAACTGCTGCACCTTTATTGCTTGCACCGCTAATTTCCTGTTTGATGCCCTCCCCGACATCACTACTACTGTTGTGAGGTCTGTACACAACTCCGACGAACGTTTTTTGCCCTTTGGTGTTCTGCAGCTCTACCCATATAGATTCCACATCATCCAAGCTAATGTCCTTCCTAACTATTGCATTAATCTCCTCCTTAACCAGCAATGCTACCCCACCTCCATTTCCTTTTATTCTATCCTTCCTGAAAGTTGAATACCCCTGGATGTTGAGTTCCCAGCTCTGATCATCCTGGAGCCACGACTCTGTAATCCAAATCACATCATATTTGTTAAGAACTATTTGCACAGTTAATTCATCCAACTTATTACGGATACTCCTTGCATTAAGACACAAAGCCTTCAGGCTTGTTTTTTTAACATCCTTTGTCCTTTTAGAATTTTGCTGTACAGTGGCCCTTTTTGTTCTTTGCCTTGGGTTTCTCTGCCCTCCACTTTTCCTCATCTCCTTTCTGTCTTTTGCTTTTGTCTCCTTTTTGTTTCCCTCTGTCTCCCTGCATTGGTTCCCATCCCCCTGCCTTATTAGTTTAACTCCTCCCCAACAGCACTAGCAAACACTCCCACTCGGGCATTGGTTCCGGTCCTGCCCAGGTAGGACAATAAAGTAGCTATAGGGAGGAGGAAACTTCAAACAATCAGTTTCACTAAAGAAAGATTATTGGGTAAAATAATAGGACTGAAGTTGGATAAGGCGCCTGGAAATGATGGTCTGCTTCCTCGGGTCTTAAAAGAAGTGGCTGCAGAGATATTGAATGGATTGGTTGCAATTTACCAAAATTCCCTGGATTTTGGAGAGATCCCAACAGATTGGAAAATCGCAAATATAACGGTCATATTTAAAAAAGTAAGACGACAGAAAGCAGGAAATTGTGCACAGGTTCCTTTAGTAAGGTATAAGAAGCATTACATTTGGAAACGCATGACACATTCAAGCGGAGTCAGCATGCTTTTTTGAAAAGTAAATCATGTTTGGCAAATTTTCTTGAGTTCTTTGAGGATGTAATTATCAGGGTGATAAGCGGGTACGAGTGTATGTGCTGTATTTGGATGTCCAGAAGGCATTCGATAAGTTGCCACATAAAAGGTTACTGCAGAGGATACAAGCTCAGGGGGTCGGTTGTAATATAATGGCATAGATAGAGATTTGGCTAACTAAAGAAAAGAAAGTGTTGGAATAAACGGGTCATTTTACGGTGAGCAAACGGTTACTATTAGGATGCCACAGTTATCGGTGCTATGGCCTCAACTATTTACAATCTATATTAATGAGTTGGTTGAAGGGACCGAATATAATTTAGCCAAGTTTGCTGATGACACAAAAATGCGTGGGAAAGCATGTTGTGAGGAGGACACAAATAATCTGCAAAGGGATATAGACAGGCTAAGTGAGTGGGAAAACATTTGGCAGATGGTGTATAAATTGCGAAAGTGTGAGCTTATCCACTTTGGCACGAACAATAAAAAAGCAATGTAATATTTTAATGGAGATGGATTACAAAATGCAGTAGGACAGAGGGGCCTGACGTCTTGAGCATGAAATACAAAAGTTAGTATTTATGTACAGCAAGTAATCAGGAAGGCAAATTGAATGTTGGTCTTTATTGCAAAGAGGATGGAAGTTAAACACAGGGAAATCCTGCTACACTGTAGAGGTTATTGGTTTGACCACACCAACAGTACTGCATACAGTTTTGGTCTCCTTATTTAAGGATGGATATCCTGGAGGCAGTTCAGAAAAGTTTCACTAGTTTGAATCCTGTGATAAAAGGGGGGACTTATGAAAATAGGTTGATCAGGTTTGATCTATACACATTGGGGATTAGAAGAATGAGAAGTGATCACATTGAAACATATAAGTTACTGAGGGTGTTCGACAAGGTAGATGCAGAGAGTATGTTTAACTATTAATCTAGCTGTCCATTTTCCTGCACCCACCCGAATTGGATCCGATTTCTGATGTGAATCTCAATAGTATACAAGCATTGGTGAGATGAATGTTTTATTCAACCCCAGAACTTGAGGTGAAATGTAAACGCTGACAGGGGTTGAAGGACTGCGATTTCTAATGGTGGACAGGACGTGTCAGTAGTTCAGTACCTTTATTTGGATCTGGATTCAAATTCAGACACAGATAGACGGGATACAGCTGTCCTCCCATATTGGTGGACTGGGTAGGCCAATGTTCCTGAGCTATGTTATTACAGAGTGACAGTGTTCATCTTCGATCTGGTGTCAGTCGATACTGATATTTTCATCTGTGACTTCCTCACACTACATTTATACATGCCTGCTCCCATAACCACCGTGCAGTAAATCATGTGTCAGTACATACTGAGATTTATATCTCCTGACTTCCTCCCACAATATTTGTGTATGACTTGTTCTCACTGCCATTGTGCGGTAGATCATGTTTCAGCACACAATATGATTTCTATACCCTGATGATGACACTAAGCATTTTCCACATTCTTAATCCGAACGGAAAACTGAGATGAGCTTTTATTCAAAATAATTCGCTATCCTTCTGTTCACATCCTTGATCTACTCCTTGGCATTCAAAAGGAATTTTGTCAATCAGCCAAATTGTTTATTGCATCAATACCTTTCTATCTATCAGTCTGCCCAATAATCTACATATTGCTCTATCTATCTTAATTTATATCAACAACTCTCTCTATATGCTTGTACATATATCGACATATCTTTCCATCCATCCATCCATCTTCTATCTATCTATCTATCTATCTATCTATCTATCTATCTATCTATCTAATTATCTATCTATCTATCTATCTATCTATCTATCTATCTATCTATCTATCTATCTATCTATCTATCTATCTATCTATCTATCTATCTATCTATCTATCTATCTATCTATCTATCTATCTATCTATCTATCTATCTATCTATCTATCTATCTAGCATCTATCTATCTATCAATCTATCAATCTACCTATTTATCTATCCATCGATCTGTCCATCTATGCACATATCTATCTATCTGTCTATCTATCTGTCTACTGAACATGCTGGACATAATCAGCAGGTCTGACTGTGTCTGTGGAGAGATAAGTAGGTTTAAGATTTCAGGTCGAAGACCCTTCATCAAAAGTGGAAACAGTTGGATATGTTACATATTATTAAGCAAGTTTCAAGTCAGGGTTAGGTGGTGTGGAGTAAAGAACAAATGATAAGCTCTGTGATAGAATGGAAGGCAAGAGTGATATAAAGACAAAAGCGATGATGGTGCTAGGCAAAAGGAGATGGTATGGGACAAGTTAAGAAACATATGTTTGGTCCGCATGAAGTATAAATGGGAACGGCAGAACCATCAACTGCTGCCATTTGGCAGAAAAACATAGAGGCGGAAGTTCTGGTATGAAATTCTATTGAATTCGATATTGAGCAAGTAATGCTATAAAATCGAAGATAAGGTGCTTTTCCTCGTGCTTGCATTGAGATTCGTTGGAACCGTGTAAGAGACTGAGGATGGAGACGTCAGTGTGGGAGTGGAGCAGAAAATTAAAGCGAGAAGCGGGTTCATGCTTATGGGCTGAATGGAACTATTCTTCAAAGGTGTACAAGTGTGGTCTCGATATCACACTTAGGACGCTGTGTTCAGTTCTGACCTACATAATCACACTTAATTTACTGAGCATAGTTCTGGCTTCCATATGAGAAGAATGATACAGAAGCACTGGAGAAGTGCAAATAAAGATTTCCAAGGAGAATACCAGAACTGAACGATTTTAACTGCCAAGAATAAATTAAACCGGCTGGGGTTCTTTTTTTTCAAGAAAAGGGAAGGCTGAGGGGTGACCGAATAAAGTTTTTTGAAATTATGAAGGAGTTTGAAAGGTTAGTCGGGTAGAAGATATTTCTGCTTGAGTAGGAGCCTGATACTAGGGCCCATAAATATAAGATATTCAATAGGTAATTCAGGAGGGTCTTCTTTACCCAGAGAGTGGGTAGATTGTGGATCTCGCTACCATAGGTAGTAGTAATTGAGGCAAATATCATAGATGCGTTTCAGGGGAATGCAGATAAGTACACGACGGATAAAGGGATCGAAGGTGTTGATAGGTGGTGATGAAGTAGGGAGAGAGGAGACTCATGTGTAACATAAAAATCAGCCTATTGGACTGAATGGCCTGTTTCTATGAAAAAAACTCTTCACAATTCTTAATTGTTTGGATTGCAATAAATAATATCAATAAAATAAATTTCTTGCACATCGTGTGGTACATCATTCAACCGTTATCCTCATCCTGACGTCCGTGAAGAAATCACCAGCATCAAATATGCATCAGCTGTGTGTTCAATCCTCGAATTCCGTCCAAAGAGTGAGACCTTGAATTGGCTGAGCACTCATGCATCAGGGCTTCGTCACCTCTCCCATCTGTGAAGTGAACTGAAACTTCTCGGTGACCAGTCGGCTGACATTGCCCCTGGTCTCTACCTGCCAGGTCTCTCATCAAGGGTTCAGACAAAGCCGAAACTTTGCCAGATCTCACGATAATGGACACCAGCCCGTGGAGTCCCAAATGATTATGAGCGCGGATGTCAATCAGAGCTTTTATTCGAATTAGTAAAGAGCACAGAACTTTTTTCATTGCCAAACATACAGATTGGACTTCCTTTCGTTGTACGTCCTAATTTAAGTTCCCTCATGGTTCAGGATTCCATAACCTCGTCAAAGGTTTCCCTGAGCGGTGATGTCGGATAGTGAGTGAGGTGTCCTTAGTCTGAGGTTTATGCTGAGAAAGCTCTATTTCTAATATACAATCGTGCTGTTTATGGTTTCTTCCATTATAATATAAAAGAAAGAAATGCCATGGCCGAACTCCAGTTGTCCTAAAGTGCTTCACCACAAAGGAAGTTCTTCTTGAATTGTGGTCACTGTTTTACTGTAGAAATCGCGTCGGCCAATGTTCAGACAGTAAGGTCCCACGAACAGCAATTTGATAATGACCAGATAATCCTTTTGTTTAGTGCTGTTTGTTGAGTCGTAAGTATTGTCCAGGACAACTGGGAGAAATGCCCTGCTCATCTTCGAAATAACCCCAAGGGATATTTTCCATCCACTTCAAAGGGCAGATGGGGCCTTGGTTTCCTATCTCATCCGAAATATGGTACTCCCACAATGCAGCGCTCCCTCAGTATTGCACTGGGAGTAGCAGCTTACATTTTTTGTTCAAGAATGTGGAGTGCGACTTGAACCCACAATCTTCTGATTCGGGATTCCTCATGGTTCAGGATTTAATAACCTCGCAAGATGTTCGCCCTGACGAAGGGTCATCGACCTGAAACGTTAACTATTTTGTCTCTCCACAGATGCTGCCTGACCCGCTGAGATTTCCAGTATTTTCTGTTTTTTTTTCAGATTGCAGCATCTGCAGTATTTTGCTCTTGCTTTCCCTCTGCTCTAATTTCACATAATATGTCTGCTGCCCTTGGTCTCAGGTTTATACTGAGATGGAGCGACAGGAGGTGTTGGAACCCTTTGCTGGTAACTGTCTCAGGACCCACTGCTAGAAAGGGCGCCTGCCCTATTTAGAACATTGTGTTCAGTTCCATGCACCGCGCTGCAGGATGGATATACCGGCTTTAGAGCGGGTGCAATCCAAATTCACCCGAATCGTACCGGGGCTAAAATGCGGACAGGTAGCACAGAATAGGCTTGTATTACTTTGCATTTTGAAGGTAAGGAGGTGATATAAGTTGTTTAGCTTGATAAACGGAATTGTTAGGGTAGAGGGAAAATATTTCCTTGGTGCGGGATTGAGAACAAGGGGCAGAAACTCAAAATTCGAGCGAGCCCATTGAGGAGTGAGGTCAGGAAGGATTCTTTCACACAAATGATAATAGTAATCTGGAAATCCCTCCCCCAACAGCTGTTGAGGCGGAGGATCAATTGAAAATGTCAAAACTGAGATTGATACATCTTTGTTAGGCAAAGGGTTACACAAATGAGGCGGATAGATGATATTGAGGTATAGTATTGTGTTCCTAACACAGATGAGACTTCAGAGGAAGGTTAAAGTAACAGTGACCTCAGTCTTTATTAAGACAATCCAGAGTGAGTAACAGACCTTCGGGGCCAGCTCATATACAGTGCTCTCAAGGGATGATGGGATCCCTTGGGTCTTCTGGGGATGCGCTCCCTGGTGGCGGAACATGGGAGTGCATGCTTTACAGATGCACAGCATCACTCCCCCTCAAAGTCAAAGTGAAAACTATTTACAAGGTGAGGCGGTCGGGAGCCTTTCTTTCCCTGGTGGACGGCCTTGATACAAATGTCGGTTCTGGTGTGTTGGCTGCACCCTCGCTGGGCTGGTGTGTTGTTGGCCCTGCAGAGCTGCTGGGTGAGCCTGGCCTTGCTGGGCTGTTGGGCGTGATGGGTTCGATTTCCTGGTCCGGCGTGGTGTTTTTGATCCTTTTGGTGTGTGTTATGCGCTCGAAAAAGATGGTGTCTGTTGTGGGTTGTTCAGGGCAGTCTATGAACCACAGCCTCGTGTGGTCCAAGTGCTTCTGCAAATTTGTCCATTGGCTAGTTTGAGTACAAACATCCTACTCCCTTCTTTAGCTATCACCCTGCCCGCGATCCACTTCGGACCATGTCCATAGTTTAGCACATACACAGGGTCATTCAGATCAACTTCCCCTGACAGAGTGGCGCGACCATCGTTTACATTTTGTTGCTGCCGCCTGCTCTCTACCTGGTCATGCAGGTTGTGGAGAACCAGTGAGAGTCTGGTTTTAAGTGTCCTTTTCATGAATAGCTCAGCCGGGGGAACCCCTGTGAGTGAGTGGGGTCACGTGCAGTAGCTGAGCAGCACTCGGGACAGGCGGGTTTCGAGTAAGCCTTCTGTGACTTGTTTGAGGCACTGTTTGATTGTTTGTACTGCCCGCTCTGCCTGCTCATTGGAGGATGGTTCAAACGGGGCGGAGGTGACATGTTTGATCCCATTGCGGGTCATGAATTCTTTAAATTCGGCACTGGTGAAACATGGCCCGTTGTCACTGACCAGTATGTCAGGCTGGCCGTGGGCGGCAAACATGGCCCTCAGGCTTTCAATGATGGCGGTGGCGGTGCTTCCCGACATTATTTCACATTCAATCCATATCTTAAAAATCATCCACCACCACCAGGAACATTATACCGAGAAACGGTCCCGCATAGTCGACATGGATCCTCGATCATGGTCTAGAGGGCCAGGACTACAAATTTAGTGGTGCCTCTCTGGGCGTGTTGCTCAACTGAGCACGCATGCTGCATTGGCATACACAAGACTTCAAGTCAGAGTCGATACCGGGCCACCACACGTGGGATCTGGCTATCGCTTTCATCATTACTTTACCCGGTGGTGTGCTTTGGAGATCCGAGATGAACGTCTCCCTGCCCGTTTTGGGTAGCACTAGGTGGTTACTGCACAACAGGCAGTCTGCCTGAATGGACAGCTTGTCCTTTCACCGCTGGAACGGCTTGATTAGCTTTTGCATTTCAACGGGTTTGCTGGCCCAGCTCGCATGCAGTACACAGTTTTTTACTCGGGACAAAAGGGGTTCTTGGCTGATCCAAGTCCGAATCTGGTGGTCCGTGATCGGTGATTTATCATTTTCAAACGCTTCCATGCCCATCAACAAGTCTGCGGGCTGCGCCACCGTCAATAAGTTTGCAGGCTGCGCCATTTACACCCCCATGGTGGGCAATGGTAGCCAACTGAGAACAACTGCACAGTTACCGGTGCCTGGCCTGTGGCGGATGGTATAGTTATACGCTGATAGTGCGAGTGCCCACCTTTGTATGCGGGATGAGACATTAGTATTTATCCCCTTGTTTTCAGTGAACAGGGATATGAGGGGCTTGTGATCGGTTTCTAGCTCAAATATGAGGCCAAACAGGTACTGACGCATTTTCTTTACCCCGAACACACACGTTAATGCGTTTTTATCAATCATTCTGTAGGCCCTCTCGGCCTTAGACAAGCTCCTGGAGGCATAGGCGACAGGTTGCAACTTCTCCACATTGTTAGCTTGTTGTAATACACACTCGACTCTGTACGACGACGCATCACATGCTAGCTCTAGTCTTTAACATGGGTTATGCAATACAAGCAGCTTAATGGAGCATAAAATATTTCTGGCTTTCTCAAAAGCAATACTTGTTTTTTTCCCCATAACCAGTTCTCACCTTTAGTCAATAACACATGTAGGGGCTCTAAGAGGATGCTTAACCCCGGTAGGAAGTAATCAAAATAGTTAAGGAGTCCCAGGTACGACCGAAGCTGAAGGACCTCCTCCAAGTTTTGTAGGTGCTCGATGGTGTCCCGACCTGTGACCAATATGCCGTCATGAAAAACCACCGTGCGTGGTACTGACTTGAGTAGGCTCTCCGTCTTTCTCTGGAAGATCGCTGCAGCCGACCGAGTTCCAAATGGGTATCTGTAGTAGATGAACAATCCTTTTGCGTGTTGATGCAGGTGAGGCCATTCGAAGACTCCTCCAGCTCTTGCATCATGTAGGCCGAAGTCAGGTCGAGCTTGGCCAACATCTTGCCTCCTGCCAGCGTCAAAAATACGTCATCTGCCTTAGGTAGTGGGTATTTGTCCTGTAGAGAGAAACGATTAATAGTTACTTTATAATCGCCACAAATCCAGACCGTGCCATCACTTTTGAGTACTGGAACAATCGGGTTGGCCCACTCGCTGAATTCTACTGGGGAGATGATGCCCTCGCGTTGCAGCTGTCCAACTCGATTTCCACTCTGTCCCTCATCATGTGCAGTACCTCTCGCGCCTTGTGGAGAAAGGGTCGTGCCTCTGGGACCAAGTGGCACCTTCGCCCGGAAATGTTTCCAATTCCTGGCTCAAAAAGGAAGGACATTTTTGAAGAACCTGTGATAGCGCTCGGAAGTCATCCCAGTTCCGACGGATTTTGCCCAGTCAGCTCCTTCCAAGCAGTGTGGGGTCATCCCCCGGGACAAACCAGAGTGGCAGTTCATGCACCATGCCCTCGTAGGTGACGTTGACCATGGCGCTGCCCATGACAGTGATAAGCTATTTGGTGCAAGTTATCTGTTTCGTGTGGATGGGGCTTAGTGATGGTCTGAGTGCCTTGTTGCACCACAGTCTCTGAAACATCTTTTTACTCATGGTAGATTGGCTAGCGCCAGTGTCCAGTTCAATGGCTACGGGTAAGCAATTCTATTTTATATTTAGCATTATAGGTGGACATTTCATCAAAAATGTGTGAACCCAGTATATTTCAGCATCTGCCTCCTCTCTCTGTGGCTCGAAATAGCTTTGATCCATCATGGACCGATCTTCCTCTGCCACGAGGTGGTTAGCACGTTTTGCCGAGCTTGCAGCTCATCTGCAAGCTCGTTGGAGGAGCTCCATTGTTCCACAGCTCTTGCAACCATACCCTTTGAAGCGGCATGAACAGGCTGAATGGAAGCCTCCACAAAACCGTCAAGGTGGAATTGCCTTGCATTCATCCTTTGTTGCGGGCTCTGAGTCATCTGGGTCACCTGCCGCCTTCTGGCAGTTGCAGACTCGTGCGTTCTGCCCTGTACATTTCTGCTCGAAAACACAGTTCCAGTTAATTTATGAACATTGATAGCACTTGTGTACTGAGAGATTTGTTTGCTGTTTTCACTGGTGGACATAAACGCCTGTGCTATCGCAGTGGCCTTAATGAGGGTAGGTGTCTCTACAGTCAAAATTTTCATAGGATGGTCTCGTGTCCAATACCCAGTACAAAAAATCTGAGCATTTGCTCCAGGTAGCCATTAAACTTACATTGTCCTGCAAGTTACCTTAGCTCAGCGACGCAGCTCGCCAATTCCTGACCTTCAGATCGCTGGCACATGTAGAACCGATAGCTCGCCATCAACACGCTCTCCCTCAGGTTAAGATGCTGCAAAACCAGTGTACAGTGCTCCTCATATGACATATCTGTGGGTTTCACCAGAGCCAGAAGAAACTTCATGAGGCTGTAGGTCGGTGCCCCGCACACCATGAGGAGCACCGCTCTCCTTTTTCCAGTGCTTCCTTCTCCATCCAGCTCGTTGGATACAAAGTACTGGTCTAGCCGTGCGACATCCACTTCCCAGTCCTCACCATCCGAGAAATTCTCCAGGATGCCCACAGTTTGGTGCATCTTTGCGTTGGATTCGTATACTCGTCGCCAGTTATTGTGTTCCAAACACAGATGAGACTGCACACAGGGAGGTTAAATTAACAGTGACCTCAGTCTTTATTAAGACACTCCAGAATGATTAACAGGCCTTAAAGGCCGGCTTATATACAGTGCTCTCAAGGGATGCTGGGATCCCTTGGGACTTCAGGGGATGCGCTGCGAGGTGTCGGAACATGGGAATGCATGCTATACAGATACACAACATGCAGGTCATCCAAGAACTAATTGAATGGAGGAACAGGCTTGATGGACTGAAATTCATATTTCCTTCTGACACTCTTTAACAAGGCATGATAAAGGCTCACTAATGATAGAAATGAAAAAAACTACTTCACACCAACATTACAAATGATTCCCAAACACAAAAGACCCCTTGGAATGCCATTCTCCCGACCTTTCTCCTTGGATGGGGGCTGCAAGTGCTGCTTGTACATTTTTATCGCCCCAAAAATCACAAGACACCAGGATATTAACTGTATTTCGTTTCGATTCTAAAATCCTGAGTTGGATTTGTTATTCGTTTTGAGCCAGTGTAAGTTTCGTGTTGAGCTCTTGAACCTGGGGCAGAGTCATTTTTAGAACGGTGATAACGTTTGGGCACAAGGATCTTTAGTCGGGCGTAATGGAACAAGGGTTTTCGGGAGGAGCGCTATTCAGTTCGTAACACTATTGTGCATGAATGTATTTAATATTTTACGCCGGGTATTTGCTTCACAGCACATTACAGGTGGCTCTGGATGTAAACACACAGAAAATTTGAAAGATTCTCCCGGGCACGTTGCCAATCTGTTGTCCTTCCAATAACGATTTGTTTAAGCGACAGCGAGTGCTTGATATCTCAAAGGTGATTTATTCTTCTTGGGGGAATGAAGGCTGCATGCTGTTACCCTGATTGTGAAGATGAAGCTTGGCTTGATTTATATTTCTGCTTCACAGAATATATCCAATGCAGAAATCACTCTTCTGCAACCGTCAGTAGAACAGGTCTTACTTGAGACATTATCCTGTGTCGTGTCTAATGGTCCTTATGGAATCAAAGTATCCAGGACTCGAGAAAAGGAAACTTGGAAATCAAAGATTGCCGTCGAAGTCGGCGAAGCTCCCAACAGTGTGATCAGCAACATAAACATCTCGAAACAAACCTGGCTAAGCGGTGTTGAGTTCTGCTCCGTGATGAGGCACCATTATTATAGCGACTATAAGAGATTCCATCCACAAGGAAAAGGATGAGCGGAGAAATTGTAGCAACAAGTGAGACGCTCTGACTGTTTCCGTGCATGTGCTAATTGGCTCTATTAAGTGTGTTAATGGATTGCTCTGATAATTGAAATGGTAATTCCACTAAATAATCCGACTGGACCCGAAATTATGCACTTAAGTGGAATCTGGATAAGTCCATGAGGGAAAAAGGGAAATATATTTTATTTGTGTTGGATAAAATTAGCTGGACAAGGCTCGTTTGGAGCATAAACAACGATAATGACCAGTTGGGAAGAAAATGCTATGTTATTTTCCAGTCCGACTCCTAAAGGACCCAGAGAGAAGGATTGCATCCCCCTCTGCTCCGTGCTGCAAAGCCTGACAGGCCACAGAGGGGAAAAAGGGAATCCTTTAAAAATCAGCGCAAAGCACATTTCTCTCACATCTAACCACCGGTTCCTTTGTCTCTGGAATTATCCAGTTTATTGACTTTTAAAGTAATTGTTCTGCAGCTAAAGATCCGCGGGAACCGGCCGTGTCTGTCCTCCTGCCCTCGGCAGAAGAAATCTCCGTTCAAACTTTCTTTACCTTCAACTGCTTAATGAGAGGTTTCTCCCCCCAAGAGATCTTCGTCAAATGGACCATCAATGACAAGCCGATAGATTCCGGCAACTACAAGAACACCGAGGTGATGGCGGAGAACGGCAGCAGCTCCTTCTTCATCTACAGCCTGCTATCCATTGCAGCCGAGGAGTGGGCCGGCGGCGCCTCTTACTCCTGTGTGATGAGACATGAAGCGATCCCCTTGAAGATCAACAACAGAACCGTCAATAAGTCCAGTGGTAAACTGACTTTTGTGAACATTTCATTAAAGCTGGTAGATACGGTGAATTCTTGTCAATGAGAATCTCTCGATTGCATTTAAATTCTTAAATAAATTACTGTAAAGGTCTTTTCTTCCAATTGCGAGTTAACTACATAGCCACTCAATTAATATTGTTTTTCTACCCATTTTTCCGAACGCGGGAGGCTGCTAAACTGAAGCAGGCTATTTACAGGAGTCGGGTCCAAGGCTTGTACAGCCAAAGTTCCCAGCTCAGATAAACCACTGGTTGGAGACAGGGTGAAGCTCTTTCGTGACAGGTTTCCTCAATGTAACTTCAGCAAATTTCCTCCCACTGGAGGAATCTTTAACGTTCCCATTTCCGACACACAAATGCAGCCATTTAGATATTGGCGTCCCTGTTTCTCATGTTGTCCATCCCTTCAGAATTGAGGCCAGTTTTATTTTGAAGCTTCGCATCTTCTGGAAACTGAAAAGAGGGCCAGACACGTACATGAACTGCACGTCCCATTATCACATCAGAAAGAGAGGACAGGGAATGGTTAACCCACTGTCCCTTCAACTCGCCAGCAGAGAAAGGGGAAAGCATAATGGTTAACACCCTGTACCTCACACTGAACCACCAGAGATAGGGGAAGGACAAGTGTTAATCCAATGTACCTCACACTCAAACACCAGAGGGAGGGGAAAGGTCAATTGTTAACCCAATGTACCTCACACGCCCACCATCCGCCCCCCGTCCCTACCGCAGAGAGGGGAAGTCAACCAATCTCCATTCTGTGAACTCAGTAGCAACCAGTAAAATGATAGATTCCAACTCGCTGTCAGAAAACGTTAAACTTGCCGAATATGCATCATATTGTATTATAAATTTTGTTCAACATTTTAGCTTTAACTAGTATTTGGCTAAATCTATATCAGTTATTCGTAAACTAACTGATTGAATTTTAATAGTCAAAATGTAAACTAGTTATTCAATCCTCTGCAGGTTTTTCATGGTTATCTCCAAGATAGGTCCGACGCCCATTGTTGAATTGTTGAAATCCATCAACTGACATCGCATTGCGTCTCACACGGAAACACTTTTACATAGAGCGGGCGAGAATGCCTGTAAAGGTGCGTATGTGTCTTTATGTGAACGTGTGTTCGTTGTTGTGTGTAAATTTGCGTGGTTTTGTGTAAGTGCACACTTCCATACAAACACACTCAGACTTACAAATAAACAAACAATCTTCATACTAACAGAATAATATAGGTATCCAGAATATAATGCACACTGTTATTTTCACACTCGGTTACTGGTACTCTCTGAAACTTTGAGTAAACATACACAGTCTTACACAAAGTACACAAACACACGCATTAACACACAGATTTACACACGCATAACCACACATATCAACACAAACACACATACACAAATCACACACACAGATACACACGCAGTTACACTCAAACTCACACAGTTACACATAAAAACACAAACATAGACCTCAACATACAAAAACGCTTACATATACACATAAGGTACATGCACATTGCTACACATAACACGCACACTTATATATGTAAATACACATATACAAAAACACACAAAGACTTACATATAAACATACACACACTTACATAAACACTCGCACAATTATATAAAACACACACAGTTACATATTAACATAAACATTAAAACACAAACACAGGGAAAACGAAAACAAGAGATCATGATCCACACATATGCAAACAGTAAAGCGCACAAAACACATCAGGATATAAACATATGTGGAATTCAATGCACTTTTTATATAGGCACAGCATGCAACGATTGCACTGAATAAAAAATTCCTGAAAACATAATTCTCACTTTCTCAATTCCTACACTGAATCCATGTTCTTGTTGGAAACTGATACAAGTTAATTATGTTCATAACACAGCCATAACAAGTAAATAAACAATATTATAACTCACAACTGATCACTTACCTTGTCTCCTTGACAGTCTCCAAATAAGTAGCTATCTAAACCTCGTTAAATCGTTAAATTATCGATATCAATCAGTAAACCTCCCTCGATCTTACATTATACTATTCCCGAATGGTAGAATGTAGAAAATTGATGCAAGATCAATTGAAGGCAACATTCATAATTTCCAACAAGCACTATATGAGGATCATAAAGGAAGAATGACTGTGGTGGTAGGAACAGAGATAGATGGCCGAGAGTGATTAACATAACACAAGGTATATATTGACAATTAAATTAGAGAACAAAATAATAATTCATGGAAAAGAAAAGAGAATATATGATCACATGATATCTTGGTTTCATAAGCGATCTCGATATATTTCTATCTCTTCATCCCCGTAGATTCCTCAGACCACATCTCGAGTGAAGACTATGAGGATGAGTGCGACAACATCTGGACAACCGCTTCCTAATTCATCATCCTGTTCTTCCTGAGAATTTCCTACAGCGCTGCCGTCACTCTGATGAAAGCGAGAAGATTCAATCCATTCACATCGATCTGTTTGAAGCGGTTTGACAAATCTCTGGATGTTTCATTGATAAAAACCTTGCGATAAATGTCCCATACCACTAGATCTTCACTTCACTCTTTAATACCTCTTTTACAGGTCAACTGAACGGTTGAATTTCGGATGCCGTGGATTTTCCTCTCTGTTTATTAACAACTCTGTGTCCTGAAAATAAATATGTCCATCGTGATTCTCAGAGTAAAATGCTTCAATTAATAGTTCCGAATCTGTAGCTGAGAATATCGTAACCGAGATTTCCATCTTTCTGTTTGAAATGTGTGAGATAATCGTGGCCATAATGTAAATATATCTCAGAGTTTCACCGTTGTTTGAATATTTCTTGGGGAATAAGTCACTTTTCTAGTTCCTAATTCTCAATTATTCCCTTCCTTTTATGTTGATCCCTTATTTTCTCTCCCAGATGCCTGTTACATTTGTACAGATAGCCGGCCAGCTCAGACCACCGGTGTTGTGGTCTCAATGTGCTGTTATATTCACTTTGTGCTACATTTTTGAAAAACTTCTCTACAAATTGTTCTTTGCGAAATTGTTAATATATCTGGAATGGCGATTGGACTAAGTTGGAAATGTTGTTGAATTCCTTTCTAGGAGGCTCATCCGCACCGTTGCATATCCCATTACACTTTGTTGTATTTCCCTGACTGATATTTTTTACACATCCTGTTTTGGTTTTGTTTCAATCCAAGTCCCTTCGGTTAAGGAGCCACTGTGCCACCCAGTCTCCCATCAGAAGAAAGACACCTTTATCTCTGCCTTTGTAAGTCAAGTCCCAGAGTGCAATTGACAGCACAGCGACAACGCAGTACCTCTAACATTATGGTCTGTCACAGTAAATGTCAGGTTCTATTAAAGAGCAAGCGGAGAGGAAGAAGAATGGAAGAGCTGTAGTGGTTGGGGCTTCAATAGTCAGGGAAGCAGACAATCAGTTCTGCGGCCGCAGCTGTGACTCCAGGATGGTATGTTGCCTCACTGGTGCTAGGGTCAAGGATGTCACCGAACGGTTGCAGGGCTTTCTGAGTGGAGGAGGATGAACAGCCAGAGGTCCTGATCCGTATCGGGACAAACGTCATGGGTAGTAAGAGGGATGAGGTTCTGCAGGCAGAATTTAGGGAGCTAGGAGACAGATTAAAAAGCAAGACCTCAAAACTAGTAATCTCCAGATTAATCCAGTTGTCAAGAGCTAGTGAGTACGGAAATAGGAGAATAGAGCAGGTAGATGTGTGACTGATTGAAATAGTACAAGAGGGAGGGCTTTCGAATCCTGAAGCATTGGAACCGCTTCTGGTGGAGGTGTGACCTGTACAAGCCAGAACGGGTTTCACCTCAACAGAGCCGGACCAATATCCACGCGGGTTGGTCGGGTGGGGTTGCGGGGGTTGAGAGGGGTTGCTCGTGCTGTTGCGGAGGGTTTAGATTATCTTGGCTTGGGAATAGGAACAGGAGAATAGATTCTCTTTGAAGGGGAATTAATAATGGAGCGCAGGGAAATGGCAGAGACTTTGAACAAATATTTTGTACCGGTATTCACGGTAGAAAACACCAAAAACATCCCAATAGTGGATAATAAAGGGGCTATAGGTAGCGAGGAACTTAATCCAATCACTATCACTAATGAAGTAGTATTAGGTAAAATAATGGGACTAAAGTTGGACAAGTCTCCTGGACCTGATGCATTATATCTTAGGATCTTTAGAGAAGTGGCTGCAGAGATAGTAGATGCATTTGTTGTAATCTACCAAAATTCCCTGGATTCTGGGGTGGTCCCATCAGATTGGAAAACCACAAATGTAATGCGACTATTTCAAAAATCAGGCAGCTACAAATCAGAAACTAGACCAGTTAGCCAAATATCTGTCATTGTGAAAATGCTGGAGTCCATTATTAAGGAAGCAGTAGCGGGACATTTGGAAAGCAGGATCCAATCAAGAAGAGTCTGCATGGTTTTATGAAAGGGAAATCACGTTTGAAAAATTTGCTGGAGTGGGTAACGAGCAGGGTGGATAAAGGGTAATCATTAGATGTGTTGTATTTGGATTTCCAGAAGGCATTCGATAATGTACCACATAAGTGGTTACTGCACAAATTAAAAGCTCACCTGGTTGTGTAATATATTACCATTGATTGAAGATTGACTAACTAACAGAGCAAACCATACAATAGCCAAGAGATCAGGAGAAATGGAATGTGGAAGGAACATAGTTATGATTATACATTCTGGGGAGGTTTTCTTGGCAAGATATGCAGTTACTGTTGAAGAAGCTGGTAATGAGCAAGGGAATTGCAGCTGCAAAAATCCCAACCACCTTTAAAGCTGGAGTAGCAGGAACAGCTGCATCTGAGTTTCCTGTGGGCGGCTGGGCATGTGAGCCGCTCTTACGCCCGGATGAAACGTGCTGCAATAAGCACTGAGACACCGCCTACTTTTCAAATGCATCTGTTTGACGGACATTCCACCATTTGTTTCTGACAAACAGTTGGCCATATATGTCTGATGTGCTGTCGGCCGTGTTAGTATGACGGAGCCATGTTTCTGTGACGTCTCATTACATGAACTAATGTTTCTTTACAACCATTTAAATAAAACATGACTTAAATTCCCACAAAGGAAACAATTTTACTTTTTCAATAAAAACTAGCAAATAGGCGACAGAAATAAAGATACAGGCAGCCACGATTAAAGGGTTTGACAGGTTTGAGCCACAATGCCCTTCACACTACCCAGATGCTTTGTCGTTTGGCGAGTAGCACATGTGCGAACAGTCCTCCCATAGAGCACCGCGGCCCGGGGACCACATTGAGCCTTTTTTGGCCGCTTTGCATTGTGAAAGCTCTGTTATTCACGACTCCTTAAATCATTGAAAGGATGTGAGCTAAAGGAACCAGTGAATGCCAATTTATTCAAGCCCCCATAAGGCAATCAGAGCTCTCCGTATGAGCTAATAGCACTTGGCCAGATGTATTTCAGGTTAATCAAAGCATGGAAGTTATATTATTGAGTCAGAGACCGGAAAGTAAGAAGAGCAAATTGTACAAAAATCTTTATTTTCCCCAGAGTCCTCGAAACATACAACTATTTTCTCTTTCATGTCCTCCCTCATTCGGTTGAGTGATTGCAAGACCACTGTTTTCAAGTTTGGAAAGTTACAGCTGTCTTTAGGTGAAATCTAAAGAAAGTAGTGGGCCGGAGCCTTCCACGAGCAGAACAACACGATAAATATCCAGCTTTAAAGGAATACACGGGATGAAATCACCCACAGAGGCAGAATATAGGAACTAGAACCTTTCCTATTATCTAAGCGACAAGCTGACCTTGGAGCTCCTGGAGCTGATCTGAACATCCATCCATCAAGTCAAGGGAAAACAGCTGATCAGAAGCAGAAAGGACAGTTTAGAAGTCAGTTCATTCGATGGTGGTCGATTCACAGGTCGATTTTCGGACCGATTGAATAATGCAACTTGTTTTCTCGGCCGCTCCTGGAATCATTTGGCTGACAATTGGATCCGAGGTTAATTTGGTATATTCTCTGTGTGTCTGAGCTCCTGACAGCGCGCTGCACACTGTGGCTGCATCTGCCCGCGATTCCAACAGGCAGGAGCTCCGCCGAACTGGCCAATGGCAGTTTTTGTACGGTGGTGATGTTGCTTTCCATCTCTGCATGTCTCAGGGCGCTGTAATACACGCCAGCGTCAGTAGGGTGCAGCCCGGAGATGTTTAAGCTGATGAATTTATTCGTGGTCTGGAGCTCTGCAGAGAAACGGGTTTGAGCAAAATCTGCATTATTCTCACCACCGTTCGAATATTGCCTCAGTGTAAACGTGGGCTGTGTGTCTGGGTGTTACCAGTAGCAGAATAAATAATACAAGCTCCATGCAGTTTCATAATACAGCTTAAAGTCACCATTTCACCCTGTGCCTTAACTCCTGAGGACAGCTGGTGAGTGACAGAGTCTCCTTTACTCAGATCTGGGCAACTTGTTCAAACAGGAAAAGGTCAGACCGGGCTGTGATTACAATTCAGTTTCAACCCATATTAGAAATGATAGAAAAGATTAAATAGGTTTTGTCCACAATTATCTTTCAGAAATGTCCCACGCAACCCCGCTGCTGAGTCATCGCATTGTCGCTGCTGCTTTGTAAAAGGGGTTTGTATATTTAAAGACACCCATTCTAATACCCACTCTCAATATTCGTGTGTCGTGTCTCAGGATGCTCTCGGTTGTGCTGTGAAACCGTAGGTGGTGAGCGGGCAGCCAGTGTACGGCAACACTCCGAGCTGGGCTACACTCAGTGTACTTATACGGGAATGGTTTGGTTTTAAACACCAGTGCTGGGAATGAAACCTTTACCTGGTTATTGTGAATGAAATTTGCAGGATTGTTGATGGCTTTGTTTTATAGGGGGAGGGGCGCTTTTTAGCAATTTCCCGGTCGTCTATTTAATGTTCACGGGAGCAGAATGCGGGGAAATTGTACAAAAGGGCAGGGTGATTGGAGGCTGGGTTCAAACGCAGAGGATGAATGTTGGGCGGCTATAAATCGCCAGCGTGTGGTGCAGGGCAGATTCACGGCCCCCGAAGTGAGGTGTTGGACGGCATCAAACCACCAGACTGAGGTGTTGGGCGTGTTCAGAGCGCTAGGGTAGGTGTAACGTGAACCAATAGCGCCAGGGTGAGATGTATGGCGTGTTTAGACCCCCAGGGTGAGATGTAGGGCGATTTCAGTGCCCTAAGGGTGAGGTGTGGAGCTGGTGCAGAGCACCAGTATGAGGTGTAGGGCGGGTTCAGAACCCTGAGGCGAGGTGTAGGCCGGGTTCTTTTTAATAAAAGATCAACATCAGCATGGCCGGAAAAAATGTCCTTACAACTTTCACTCATATTAGAAATGGATATGGCGCAGAAATCAAATAAATTACAGGCGGATTCGATTTATTGTTCGCCCCGTTAATATCGCTCTCTACCATTGGTATAATTAATGGCATCAGAAATCAGATCTCAGTGTGTGTCATTGATTCACATTTTAATGTTGTGTTTTCGATCTGCCACACTCTTCTAGTCACGTGTTCTGTCCACAGTTTACTAACCAAAGCCATCGTTCGATATGACTGATGTCTTTTTTTGATGATTGTGCCCGATGTACCGACCCAACCCATTTGCGGATTTCACACATTAATCTTCAATTCATTCCACAATTTGCACAACTTTTGGAATAAAGCAGAATTTAACACAATGCCCGGGATCTGATCCACAAAATGTATATTGTGACCTGACACCATCTACAGATATTCAGTGAATTGTTCAGACCTCGGGGGAAAGTGTGGGATATTCACTGACCTGATGCAGTTCCTCCTTATGGGAAGCTGGGTTAGAGCAGTCCTGAAATAATATGCCGAGCAGCAGCAAAGGTTTTACTAAAGACAGAGAGAAGGAAGTTCGTAGCATTATGGATAAAGTGTGGAGACAGGGGAAGAGAAGTTAGAGACAGGCACGGAATTAGCATCGAAAGACAAAGGGTGAATTGTGGCACCACAGACATGATTTCTGAAGTTCATTTTATTATAACTACGAGTTGAAATCACAAACTAATATTAATCCGCCGTTTTACTCTCGCTGCATAGAGATAAATCACGAAGGAATTATTTTCAAGTGGCAGGCGTTTGTGTTAATACTTTCCTCTTCAACCATCATTTCAGGAACTGCCTATTCCACTGTGCCGTGGTGTCTCCATGGTAACATTAAATAATAGTAATAGTCATCATATTCATCGTCACCATCATCTCAAACAAAATAACCATCATCGCCACCATTACACATTTAACCAATAATAACATCTGGGTTACAGCAGTGAAGGGGAGAATGGATTTTCACTGAGAAAGAAATACTTATTAAGAAGTGATATAATAAGAACATAAGAACATAAGAAATGGGTACAGGATTAGGCCATGCACTCCCTCGAGCCTGCTCCGCCATGCAATAGATCAATGCTGATCTGATCGTGAACTCAACTCCACTTCCCTGCCTGCTCCCCATAACCCATCATCCCCTTTATCATTTAAGTAACTATTTATGTCTTAAATTTATTTTATGTCCCAGCATCCACAGTTCCCTGCGGCAGCGAATTTCACAGATTTTCAACACTCTGAGAGAAGAAATGACTCCTCATCTCTGTTTTAAATGCGCGGCCCATTATTCTAAGATCATGCCCTCTAGTTCTACTCCACCCCATCAGTGGAAACATCTTCTCTGCATCCACGTTGTCAAGCCCTCTCATACTCTTATACGTTTCGATAAGATCACCGCTCATACTTCTGCATTCCAATGAGTAGAGGCCCAATCTACTCAACGTTTCCTCAGAAGTCACCCACTCATCCCCGGAATCAACTTAGTGAAGCTTCTCTGAACTGCCTACAAGCAAGTATATCTTTTCGTAAATATGGAAACCAAAACTGCACACAATATGTGGCCTCACCAATATTCTGTACAGCTGTAGCAAGACATCCCGGCTTTTATACTCCATCCCCTTTGCAATAAAGGCCAAGATTCCATGGGCCCTCCTGATCACTTGGTGTACATGCCTACGATCGTTTTGTTTTTCATGCACCAGCACCTTCTCTTCCCGCTGAACTGTGGCACTTTGCAATCTTTCTCCATTTACATAAGAACTTGCTCGTTGATTTGTTCTGCAAAAGCGCTTGACCTCCCACTTCCCAGCATTATGCTCCATCTGCCAAATTCTTACCCATTCACTTAGCCTGTCTATGTCCTTTCGCAGTTTTTTGTGCCCTCCTCACACATTGCTTTTCATCTCATCTATTTATCATCAGCAAAATTGAATACTTTACTCTCAGCCCCTTCTTCCTAGTTGTTAATATAGATTGTACATATCTGAGGTCCCTGCACTGATGCATGCGGCGCCGCACTGGTTGCCAACCAGAGAATGAAAAATTTTTCCCGACTCTCTGTTTTCTGTTAGTAAGCCAATCCTCTATCCATGCTAATATATTACCCCAACCCCTTGAACTATTATCTTGTTCTGTAATCTTTTATGTCAAATGGCTTCCGGAAATCCAAATACATCACATCTTCTGTTCCCCATTTATCCACCCTGTTCGTTAGATCCTCAAAGAATTCCAGCAAATTTGTCAAAAATGATTTTGCTTCATAAATCCATGGTGACTCTGCTTGACCGAATTTTGCTTTTCCAAATGTCCTGTTACTGCTTCTTTGATAATGGACTCCAACATTTTCCCAACCACAGATGTTAGACTAATTGGTCTATAGTTTTCTGCTCTTTGGCTGACTCCTTTTTTAAACAGGGATTTTACATAATGATGAGGAGCAGTGCGAGATGGTTCCACATTACATTCCCTGAGTCTGAAGCTATGCGGTCCTGGAAACCCTCTGTCGGAACAGAAATAGAGTACCATGCCCCACTGCCCTGCTGATCCAAACAATGCTAAACAGGGATCTGCAGCAGCAATCTCTCCAATAAAACAGGGCATGCAAGCAGTTTAAGGGCGCCCATGAACAGACTAACTATTTGTACTACGTCGCCCTTCTGCGCATATGCACATTAATGTGTCTGTGTGTGTGTATGTGCGTGTGTGTGTGTGTGTGTGTGTGTGTGTGTGTGTCTGTGTATGTGTGGCTGAGTGCATGTCTATATGTCTATGGATGTCTATGTGTGTGTGTGAGTACGGCTGTCTGTGCATGTGTGTATGTGTATATGTATGTCTATTTGTCCGTGTTGCCAATGCACTATGCCATAGTTGTATGATCGGCAGGAGTGAGCTCTCTGATCACTTTACAAAGATCATGATCTCTATGTACAGTGGTGGCTGTTTAGAGAGGTAAAAATGGGCGGGAAGAAGAAATCCCAGCCAAGCTGATAAGATCCCCTTCCTATTTGAGTTTTCCACTTCAGGCCTGGTAAAGGCAGTGATGACAGTCTCTTTTTCCTGGAGTTTAGACTGGAACAATTGAAGTGAAACTCTTCCTGTCTCTGATTATTGTCCTGAACAGAGTTTGTGATATTTTGAACCATTCTATAAGATTCTCCAATTCTCATACAACTTCTCGTTTCCATCTACGGGTGCTTCTTCTCTATCTGTTTCTCTGTCTAACCTGCTGTGTGTCTGCTGTTTATTTTCAGGGATGACTAGCGGAGACTCTGTGTCCCAAGGAGTCGGGTCAGAGTTGGGTGCAGATTCAGCAATAAATTGCAGTTACTCTGTATTGGCTACAAGCTATGGCCTGTTCTGGTATAGAAACATAGAAACATAGAAAATAGGTGCAGGACCAGGCCATTCAGAACTTCTAGCCTGCACCGCCATTCAATGGGTTCATGGCTGAACATGAAACTTCAGTACCCCCTTCCTGCTTTCACGCCATACTCCTTGATCCGCCGAGTAGTAAGGACTTCATCTAACTCCCTTTTGAATAAATTTAGCGAATAGGCCTCAACTACTTTCTATTGTAGAGAATTCCACAGGTTCACCACACTCTGGGTGAAGAAGTTTCTCCTTATCTCGGTCCTAAATGGCTTACCCCTTATCCTTAGACTGTGACCCCTGGTTCTGGAATTCCCAAACATTGGGAACATTCTTCCTGCATCCAACCTATCCAAACCCGTCAGAATTTTAAACGTTTCTATGAGGTCCCCTCTCACTCTTCTGAACTACAGTGAATACAAGCCCAGTTGATCCAGTCTTTCTTGATAGGTCAGTCTCACCTTCCCGGGAATCAGTCTGGTGAGTCTTCGCTGCACTCCCTCAATAGCAAGAATGTCCTTCCTCAAGTTAGGAGACCAAAACTGTACACAATACTCCAGGTGTGGCCTCACCAAGGCCCTGTAAACTGTAGCAACACCTACCTACCACTGTACTCAAATCCCCTCGCTATGAAGGCCAACATGCCATTTGCTTTCTTAACCGCCTGCTGTACCTGCATGCCAACCTTCAATGACTGATGTTCCATGACATCCAGGTCTCGTTGCACCTTCCCTTTTCTTAATCTGTCACCATTCAGATAATAGTCTGTCTCTCTGTTTTTACCACCAAAGTAGATAACCTCGCATTTATCCACATTATACTTCATCTGCCACGCATTTGCGCACTCACCTAACCTATCCAAGTCACTCTGCAGCCTAATAGCATCCTCCTCGCAGCTCACACTGCCACCCAACTTAGTGTCATCCGCAAATTTGGAGATACTACATTTAATCCCCTCGTCTAAATCATTAATGTACAATGTAAACAGCTGGGGCCCCAGCACAGAACCCTGCGGTACCCCAGCAGTCACTGCCTGCCATTCCGAAAAGTACCCATTTACTCCTACTCTTTGCTTCCTGTCTGACAACCAGTTCTCAATCCACGTCAGCACACAACCCCCAATCCCATGTGCTTTAATTTGCACATTAATCTCCTGTGTGGGACCTTGTCGAAAGCCTTCTGAAAGTCCAAATATACCACATCAACTGGTACTCCTTTGTCCACTTTACTGGAAACATCCTCAAAAAATTCCAGAAGATTTGTCAAGCATGATCTCTCTTTGACAAATCCATGCTGACTTGGACCTATCATGTCACCATTTTCCAAATGCGCTGCTATGACATCCTTAATAATTGATTCCATCATTTTACCCACTACTGAGGTCAGGCTGACCGGTCTATAATTCCCTGCTTTCTCTCTCCCTCCTTTTATAAAAAGTGGGGTTACATTGGCTACCCTCCACTCGATAGGAATTGATCCAGATTCAATGGAATGTTGGAAAATGACTGTCAATGCATCCGCTATTTCCAAGGCCACCTCCTTAAGTACTCTGGGATGCAGTCCATCAGGCCCTGGGGATTTATTGGCCTTCAATCCCATCAATTTCCCCAACACAATTTCCCGACTAATAAAGATTTCCCTCAGTTCCTCCTCCTTACTAGACTCTCTGACCCCTTTTATATCCGGAAGGTTGTTTGTGTCCTCCTTTGTGAATACTGAATCAAACTACTTGTTCAATTGGTCTGCCATTTCTTTGATCCCCGTTATGACTTCCCCTGATTCTGACTGCAGGGGACCTACGTTTGTCTTTACTAACCTTTTTCTCTTTACATACCTATAGAAACTTTTGCAATCCGCCTTAATGTTCCCTGCAAGCTTCTTCTCGTACTCCAATTTCCCTGCCCTCATCAAACCCTTTGTCCTCCTCTGCTGAGGTCTAAATTTATCCCAGTCCCCAGGTTCGCTGCTATTTCTGGCCAATTTGTATGCCATTTCTTTGGCTTTAATACTATCCCTGATTTCCCTAGATAGCCACGGTTGAGCCACCTTCCCTTTTTTATTTTTACGCCAGACAGCATTGTACAATTGTTGTAATTCATCCATGCGGTCTCTAAATGTCTGCCATTGCACATCCACAGTCAACCCCTGAAGTATCATTAGCCAATCTATCTTACCCAATGCACGCCTCATACCTTCAAAGTTACCCTTCTTTACGTTCTGGACCATGGTCTCTGAATTAACTGTTTCATTCTACATCCTAATGCAGAATTCCACCATGTTATGGTCACTCTTCCCCAAGGGGCCTCGCACAATGAGATTGCTAATTAATCCTCTCTCATTACACAACACCCAGTCTAAGATGGCCTCCCCGCTAGTTGGTTCCTCGACATATTGGTCTAGAAAACCATCCCTTATGCACTCCAGGAAATCCTACTCCACCGTATTGCTTCCAGTTTGGTTAGCCCAATCTATGTGCATATTAAAGTCACCCATTATAACTGCAGCATATTCATAGCATGCACTCCTAATTTCCTGTTTGATGCCCTCCCCAACATCACTACTACTGTTTGGAGGTCTGTACACAACTCCCACTAACTTTTATTGCCCTTTAGTGTTCTGCAGCTCTACCCATATAGATTCCACATCATCTAAGCTAATGTCTTTCCTAACTATTGCATTAATCTCCTCTTTAAACAGCAATGCTACCCCACCTCATTTTCCTTTTATTCTATCCTTCCTGAATGTTGAATACCCCTGGATGTTGAGTTCCCAGCCCTGATCATCCTGGAGCCACGTCTCCGTAATCCCAATCACATCATATTTGTTAACATCTATTTGCACAGTTAATTCATCCAGCTTATTGCGGATACTCCTTGCATTAAGACACAAAGCCTTCAGGCTTGCTTTTTTAACACCCTTTGTCCTTTTAGAATTTTGCTGTAAAGTGGCCCTTTTTGTTCTTTGCCTTGGGTTTCTCTGCCCTCCACTTTTCCTCATCTCTTTTCTGTATTTTGCTTTTGCCTCATTTTTGTCTCCCTCTGTGTCCCTGCATAGGTTCCCATCCCCCTGCAATATTAGTTTAACTCCTCCCCAACAGCACTAGCAAACACTCCCCCTTGGACATTGGTTCCGGTCCTGCCCAGATGCAGACCGTCCGGTTTGTACTGGTCCCACCTCCCCCAGAACCGGTTCCAATGCCCCAGGAATTTGAATCCCTCCCTGCTGCACCACTGCTCAAGCCATGTATTCATCTGCTCTATCCTGCGATTCCTACTCTGACTAGCACGTGGCACTGGTAGAAATCCCGAGATTACTACTTTTGCGGTCCTACTTTTTAATTTAGCTCCTAGCTCCTTAAAATCTTTTCGTAGGACCTCATCCCTTTTTTTACCTATGTCGTTGGTACCAATGTGCACAGCGACAACTGGCTGTTCTCCCTCCCACTTCAGAATGTCCTGCACCCGCTCCGAGACATCCTTGACCCTTGCACCAGGGAGGCAACATACCATCCTGGAGTCTCGGTTGCGGCCGCAGAAACGCCTATCTATTCCCCTCACCATCGAATCCCCTATCACTATCGCGCTCCCAATCATTTTCCTGCCTTCCTGTGCAGCAGAGCCAGCTACGGTGTCATGAACTTGACTGCTGCTGCCCTTCCCTGGTGAGTCATCCCCCCCAACAGTACTCAAAGCAGTGTATCTGTTTTGCAGGGGGATGATCACAGCGGACCCCTGCACTATCTTTCTTGCACTGCTCTTCCTGCTGGTCTTCCATTCCCTATCTGGCTGTGGACACTTCTCCTGCGGTACGACCAACTCACTACACGTGATACTCACGTCATTCTCAGCATCGTGGATGCTCCAGAGTGAATCCACCCTCAGCTCCAATTCCACAACGCGGACCGTCAAGAGCTCGAAGCGGATACACTTCCCGCACACGTAGCGCCCAGGGACACCGAAAGTGTCCCCTAGTTCCCACATGGTACAGGAGGAGCATATCACGTGACCGAGCTCTCCTGCCATGTCTTAACCTTAGATACCCTTAAATTGGTAATAACAATGCTAAAGTCCACTTACTGATACAAAAAAGAAAAGAAAAGCTACTCACCAATCACTAGCCAATCACTTACCCCATTGGCTGTGACGTCACTTTTTGATTCCTTTCTACTTCTATTTTGCTTTCTCTCCCGCTGTAGCTGCAGCGGTCGCCTTTATAGGTCGCTCCCCTCTCACCAACTGCCGCTGGCTCTCGCTCTCCCGCTGGGCCTTTTATTGGTCGCTCCGCTCTCACCAACTGCCGCTGGCTATCGCTCTCCCGCTGGGCCTTTTATAGGCCACTCCCCTCTCACCAACTGCCGCTGGCTCTCGCTCTCCCGCTGGGCCTTTTATTGGTCGCTCCGCTCTCACCAACTGCCGCTGGCTCTCGCTCTCCCGCTGGGCCTTTTATAGGTCGCTCCCCTCTCACCAACTGCTGTTGGCTCTCGATCTCCCGCTGGGCCTTTTATAGGTCGCTCCCCTCTCAGCAACTGCCGCTGGCTCTCGATCTCCCGCTGGGCCTTTGATAGGTCGCTCCCCTCTCAGCAACAGCCGCTGGCTCTCGATCTCCCGCTGGGCTTTTGATAGGTCGCTCCCCTCTCACCAACTGCAGCTCTGCAGTATCCCCACCAAGCACCCCAGTATCTGATCGGAGCCGATAGTTAAGGCATTTGAACACTTCAGCAGGAATCTCAACCGGACACAAAGAACTTTTCACTTATCCATGAAAGGCATTAAGATCAGAAACAGTGCCGTGTATTACTATGTGCGATGACCCACAGTGAATAAGAATCCCTCGGGCCTCATGCATAAACAGGTCACAGGTCAGCAAATGTGGGCTCTGGAAAAATGCCAGCGATTGAATCCTACAGAGTTTGTTGAGGAAATAAATGTGAAAGTACAACCTGATCCGAGAGGTATTCTTCAGTTAAAGTCATTGCTGTCAGTGTTGGGAAACGTGAAATATCTCTAGCATTTTATTGTACCATCAAATTCAGACATTTCCACTCCAGTAATACACAACCCTGCAGATCTCTCTGATTGCTAACAGGCTCAATTTGTGAAAGTAAAAGTCCTGGGTGATGCAGATCTGACATTTGAGTCTTTCAAAAGTGATCTAATCTCTAAGTCGGCCTCGGGGGCGGGAAAATTCAGAGCTTCTGGGATGCTAATACCACAAGTAGTGACTGATTGAAATCAGCTCTTTACTGGTATCGTATCCCGGTTTAACTATTATCGTGTCCTAGTGGCTTTAAGACTGTAACTATTAATGATGCTGATGAATTGGACGATATTCATTAATACTAGGGCTTGAAATTAATTTGGAATTATTTACTTTTTCACCTTAATTATGGCGAGATCTATATATCTATTGATAGAGACATTGAGGTCGACCAAAGGTATACAAAGCCAGAAACGCAGTCCGATTGACAGAGACACGTTGCAGGAGTGTGAGACAGATAGAAAGACACACAGGCACTGACTGGGAAGGAAAGAGTTTTGAGGGAGCCATCAGTAATTGGTCCTCAACTGACAGTGATTCGTCCACAGCTGGCGTTGGATTTGAGAGATCATCCAATCCAAGCCCTGAGAAACGCACCTCAGTTTTGAAATAAATGATGACTGCCGCTGATTTGGGTTTGCTCTTTATTATCAGACCAAAAACGGCAACATATTTAAAACATTCAATTATTGTACATCGAAATCTAAACTAGACACCATGTGTTCCCCATCTTCACTACTGATAATAATTGCCATGCTGCCCGGTGAGTCTATGTTTAAAGGGTCAGTTTGTGTTCCATGGGTTATATTTACTATCAGACTTTTAACACATTCTGTATTTTGTTCCAGGAAGGAGTGGCGAAGATTCAGTGTCCCAGCATCCGTCTGAAGTAATGATTCAGGAGGGTCAGACCTTAAAACTGAACGGTAATTACTCAGCAGCGTACACTGCCCCAATTCTCTTCTGGTATGTCCAGTATCCCGGGGAAGCTCCGAGATATTTACTGAACAGATACGGCAAGGGTAATAGGGATCATTCTCCTGATTTCCCAGGACGGTTTTCTGCTGCTTTGGACCAAGACTAGTAAACAGTTCCTTTAAATATATCCGGGGCTCTTGTCTCTGAATCTGCCGTGCATCACTCTGCGCTGACCCCCACACTGCTACACGGGCGCAGTCAGTCCGTACAAAACAAGCAATGGAATTTAATTACCTCTCACTGAATCAGCTCTGAGACCCGGCATTGGGATGTTACAATAGAAATCAAACAATAAAACGAAAACGCTCGATAATATATAGCTGGGTAGATAACTAACTAGATAGACCGGCAGATATCTAAATACACAGTCTTTCTCACTCTCTCTCTCTCTCTCTCTCTCTCTCTCTCTCTCTCTCTATCTCTTCACCCAATGATCCCTTCCTCCTTTCTTTGAAATTATCATCAGATGCAGACAAAAGTGTTAATTCATGCTGCGGCGTCTGCAACGTGTTTCACTGCTCAGTAACGGCGTTGTAATGATTAGTTTCGCAGCTGAATGATGAAATAATTGGACACTAGCGCTGTTCCAACCATCACCCGAATTCCAGACTGCAATTACTCCAACAGGTTTTCAAGATCGCGAAGTGCATAAAAAAGTTAACTCTGATTATTACTTTAAATGAAACCGCGGAAGTAGAACCTGAGGACGCAAGTTCAAACTATGAAAGGTCAGCTTAGGACTGATGCTGAAAATTCTTCAGACGCAATATGATTTACCTATTTTCTCTTTTATTCTTTCTTCCCCTCCCCCTTTCAGTGCTCCATAAGAATCTTTTCATTCGGAACAATCGCCAGTTCTGATGAAGGTTCATCTACCTGAAAGGTCAACTCTGTTTCTCTCTCCACAGATGCTGCCTGGCCCTCTGAGATTTCCAGCATTTTATTTTTTATGTCAGATTCTATCATCCGCAGTATTTTGCTTTTGTATTATGATTTACCTCTTGGTGTTCGTGCCATCGCATTCTGCTCAAACCTGCCAGTGACTCTCCATTTTATTGAGGTTAAAGGAGTTCTTTTAATTTACCACATCATTGTGTTCAAATCCTTCATGGCTCGCTTCCCGTCTACATCCCCCTTTTATCGGCTATGCTTAGTGGTAATGGTCAGCAAACAGCTCCTTTAATGGGAAGCTCCCGCACAGCTGCCAGAACAACATTAATTGTTTCCTTCACTGCTCTCGCTTTACAAATTGACCCTGTTAACGAGGCAACATGGACAGATTTTTGAGCGATAAGGGAATAAATGGTCATGGGGAGAGCGCAGGGAAGTGGAGCTGAGTCCATGATCCGATCAGCCATGATCTTGTTGAATGACGCAACAGGCTCAAGGAGCCAGGTGGCCTAATCCTGCTTCTATTTCTTGTGTTCTTATAACATTTGCCACCTAGCTACATACGGAGATATTAGGGCAGATATTTAGGGGTGGAATTCCAAAGTTTAGGGCCGAGGCAGGTGAAGACACGGCGGCTAATTTTGGAGCGATTAAATTGGGATTGCACAAGTGGCCAGAATTGAAGGAGCAGACAGGTCGTGGAGGGTTGTCGGTTTCAACAGTCTGAAATTAATGCAACTGCATCTTAAACCTTTCCTTTCGTTATTAATTATAGGGATATGGATTTCACTGGCATGTCAGCATTTATTGCCCATCCCTTGGTTTCCCCTTGAGAAATTGCTGGTGAGCCATCTGCTTTTCGAACCACTGCAGTTCTGCTCCTTTCAAGCGTTTGATACAACTGGGGGGCATGCAGGGCCATTTCAAAGAGCTAAATTACGTTGAGTATGGGACTGGAGTCACTTTTGGGGTAAGGACGGCTGATTTCTTTCCCTGACGTGACATTAGTGTACCCGTTGGGGTTTTTGCCAAAGCCGATCACTTTATGGTCACTTTTTCTGATACCAGCGTCTCATTTATTTTTTAAAAATCGGAATTTAAATTCCCAAACTACGCAGGTACCATTTTAATTCGTGCAATAAACTGCTTCGCCCAGGCCTCTGGATTACAAATTGAGTAACATAACGAAAATACCGCTGCAACTTTTTTAAGGCGTAATGTTCTCTGCCTCAAACACTATTTGTGGCAAAATGTCCCATGCTCCAACAACTCCCACGCTCGCGTCCATGCATATATTTTTCTGAGCTTCTGTCACTCTCTTGTTAATATTTTGAATTTTATGATCTTTCTTTACCGATTCCCACAAGCAGAGGAATCAGTCTTTTCATCTTCTCTCCAGTAAAGCTACTTTACAACAAAAACTCGATTAGATCGCGTAAACTTATTAGCTTCAATCGAAATCTCAAGTCTCCAATCATAAATGCAGTTACAATTGCTAGGTTCGTCTTTGTCCATATCAGTAGTTAAAGCTTCCAACTTTAATATGATTTCTATAATGGGCCATCTTGCTCTACAGATATCAACCTTACAGTGGAACAACCAGCCCAGCAGTAAGAGTACTAGACCAGTAACTCGCAGTTCGTAAGTTCGAAGCTCCCCAAGCCGTGAAACTGATGTAAAATACAGCTGAAAATATGTGAGTTGCCAAAAGGAAAGTAGGATGAAAGCTGACGGATGGTTGTTAAAAACCACAATTGGTTGAATAATATCTTTCATTGTAGGGAATCTGTTCCTCACTTAACCTGCTTCTCTGCTAATACACTCAAGGCGCCTGGGGATTGGCTAGTAAAACCTCGCTGTAGTCATTCACCTCCCAGGAACAAAGAACATTTTGAGCCCTAAAAATTTCGTTGTCCGAGTACAGCAATCACTAAAAGCTAGCGGACTGGACAGCTACACAGGCTCTCGTATGGACTGTTCAGCCACCAAAGAACTCACTTCCGGAGTGGAAGCAAGTCTTTCTCGATTCCAAGGGACTGCCTATGATGATGATGATTATGAACACATTTAACACAGAATTTGACAGATTTTTGATCGATAAGGAAATAAAAGGGTCAGGGGGAGCAGGCAGGGAACTGAGTCCATGATCAAATCAACCATGATCTTATATATTGTGGAGTAGGCTTGTGGGGCCAGGTGGCCTCCTCCTGTTGCTATTTCTTATGTTCTTGTGTAACTCCGTGCTTCGAATCCGAAGCTCCCCTGTTTACCCTGGCACCCAGAAGAGCAGATACAGGACATTGAAAAACTAACTCCTACAAGACGATGGAAACCTACTTCTGCCGATGGCATCTCCGGCCAAACCCGGAAAAGATTGTCACCTCGGCATTCCACCTTCACACCCATCAAGCATACCAAGCTTTGAAAGGCTCCTTATGTGGAATAGCAATAAACGATGCCAAAAAAAACCCTCCTATTTAGGATTCAGGCTGGATCACACGCTGTCATATAGACAACATCTCCAGTGCCTTGGCAAGAAACTGAAGAGTAGAATGAACATGATCGAGAAACTCGCCGGAACCACATGAGGATCAGACCCTCAAGCCCTCCCCCTCCCCCCGTACTACAGCACTCGCACTGGTTTACTCTGCAGTGGAGTTCCGCTTTCCGGCTTGGATATCAATTTCGGTTGTTAAATCCGTTGATGTCCAGCTGAATTCTACTATGAGAATAATCACCGGTACGCTTTTATCGACACCAACACCTTGGCTCCCCGTGCTTACAAACATTGCACTACCACACACACGTCGCAAATAATTATTCTCCAGAAAATACATGCTGATACAAAAATATGCTGATCCAGGCAGAATTGAACAATCTGCTACCAACCCGTCTTAAATGTAGAAGGCCATTTTGGGGCACTACCAAAGCCCCTCAACGATCTCCCCTCAGCCTTAACGACCGATGGCCAAATGCCTGGTAGAACTGAAATGGATTCCTTATAGTAAACCCCACAGTACATCCTGTAGAATCTGAACTTCATCACAAAGAGTGCGCGACCATTTAACTGCCTCAGAACTGGTCATGATAGATGCAGCCTCCATCAATATAGGAGAAATATTAATGCAACCCCATCAGGCCACAGTGGAGCTACAAAGCAGACTCAGGAGCACATTATTGAGTACTTGGATACTGACATTTGTAATTTGATACTACCTAACGAATTAGAGGAGGCATACGGAGAGAGAGAGAAGCAATGGGAAATCAGATAGAGAAATACTGCGACATTCAGAAGTAGAGGGAAAACGATAGGTATTTAGATAGAGAGACACTGAGAGTCAGACAGGGAGAAAAACAGGAGTGATCAGATAGAGAGACACGGAGACAGTCAGACAGGGAGAAGATCAGGCGTAGTCAGATAATAAGACATTGAGGTAATCTGACAGTGAGACTGAAACAGTGGGTGATCATACAGAGAGAAACTGAAACAGTCAGGCACAGACAGTAACAGGGTGTAATCATAGAGCGAGAGACATTGACATAGTCAGACACACAGAGAACAGGGACTAATCAGAGAGGGCAACAATGTGACAATCAGACAGAGATAGAGAGAGGGAGGAGTAATCAGATAGAGACACGCTGAGGCAGTTAGATTCAGAGAGCCATTCGCAAATATTAATCAGATAGGGAGACACTGAAATAGCCAGACAGAGAGTGAGAAGCAGGGAGTAATGAGATAGAGATATACTGCGACAGTCATACAGATATAGAAACAAGGGGCAATCATATAGAATCTCACTGAGACACAGTCGGACAGAGAGCGAGAGAGACGCAGGATGTATTCAGGTAGAGAGACATTGAGACATACAGAAAGAGAGAGAGAGAGAGAGAACGAGAGAGAAATAGAGAGAGAGAAATAGAGAGAGAGAGAAAGACAGAGAAATAGAGAGAGAGAGATAGAGTGAGAGAGATAGAGAGAGAGATAGAGAGAGAGAAATAGAGAGAGAGAGAGAGAAAGAGAGAGAGGTAGAGAGAGAGAGAGAGAAGCAAGGGATAATCTGATAGATATACACTGGGAATGGCAGACATAGAGAGAGACTCTGAGATACAGACAGAGAGAGAAAAACGGGTTAATCAGATGGATTGTAACTGAGACAGTCAAACAGCGTGAAGCACGGAGTAATCAGTTAGAGAGACTCTGACACTGTGAGACCGAATGATAAACAGGGATAATCAAATAGAGAAATACTGAGACAGACAGACACAGAGAGACACAGTAGTAAATTAGATAGGTTTACAGCCAATCATAGAAATATAGAAAATAGTTGCAAGATTAGGCCATTCGGCCCTTCGAGCCTGCACCGCCATTCAATACGATTATGACTGATCATTCCCTCAGTATCCTTTTCCTGCTTTCTATCCATACCCCTTGATCCCCTTAGCCGGAAGGGCCATATCGAACTCCCTGTTGAATATATCCAATGAACTGGCATCAACAACTCTCTGCGGCAGGGAATTCCATCGTTTAATAACTCTCTGAGTGAAGAAGTTTCTCCTAAATGGCTTACCCGTTATCCTAAGACTACGTCCCCTGGTTCTGGTCTTCCCCAACATTGGGAACATTCTTCCTGCATCTTAGCTGTACAGTCCCGTCAAAATCTTATACGTTTCTATGAGATCCCCTCCCATCCTCCTAAAGTCCAGTGAATAAAGGCCCAGTTGATCTTGTCTCTTCTCGTATGACATTAATGACAGAAGGAGGCGTTAATTGTATAGAGAAACACCGAGACAGTCAGACACATAGAGAGAGAAACAGGGGTTAATCAGATAGTGAGACAGTGAGTCAGGCCGAGAGGGAGAAGCAGGTAATATTCAGATAGAGAGATATTTTGACAGAGAGAGAGAGAAAAATGGTCAATCAGAAAGATAGGTACTGTGGTAACAGACACAGAGAGAGAGAAGGAGGGAGTATTCAGAAAAGACGCTGAGACTGTCAGACACAGAGAGAAAAACAGATGAATCAAATGGAGTGAAACTGCGACAGACAGAGATAAAATCAGGGAGTGATCAGATTGTGAGACTCTGAGACAAAAAGACCGGAAGACAAACAGTGTTAATCATACATAGATATACTGAGAGAGACAGGTAGACAGACGAACAGCGGTAAATTAGATAGTGACACTGAGAGAATCAGATACTACGAGACAGAACCAGGGGTTAATCGAATAGAGATATTGAGATAATCAGACAGAGAGAGGGAGAACAGGGGAAATCAGACAAATACATTTCGCTACAGTCAGGAGGATAGAGAAACAGGAGGTAATCAGATAGAGGCAGTGAGACAGTCAGACAGAGAGGGTGAAGCAGGTAATATTCAGATAGAATGATATTTTGACAGACAGACAGAGAGAGAAACAGGGGATAATGAGAAAGTGAGGTACTGAGGTAACAGACACACAGAGAGAGAAGGATGGAGTATTTAGATAGGGACACTGATAGTGTCAGACACAAAGAGAAAAACAGATTAATCAGATGGAATGAAACGGCACAGTCAGGGAGATAAAATCAGGCACTGATCAGATATGGAGACTCTGAGACAGAAAGACCGAAAGACAAACAACGTTAATCATATAGAGAGATACTGAGACCGAATTACAGAGAGAGAAACAGGGGTAAATTAGATAGAGTGAGACTCAGACAATCAGTTACTACGAGACAGAAGCAGACGTTAATCGAATAGAGATACATTGAGACAATCAGGCAGAGAGATAGAGAGAACAGGGGTAATCAGATAAAGAAATTTCGATACACTCAGGAAGATAGAGAAACAGGGGTAATCAGATGGAGACAGTGAGACAGTCAGACAGAGAGGGAGAAGCAGGTATTATTCAGATAGAGATACATTTTGACAGACAGACAGAGAGAGAAATAGGGGGTAATCAGACAGAAAGAGAGACAGAGGCTGTCAGACAGAGAGATAACAGGAATTCGTCAGATAGGAAGACAATGAGGCAACAGACAGTGAGAGAGAAATACGGGTAATCTGATCGATATACACTGATGTAGTCTGAAACAGAGAGATCACAGATGTTAATCAGACATTGAGACAGACAGACAGAGAGAGAGAGAGAGAGAGAGAGAGAGAGAGAGAGAGAGAGAGAGAGAGAGAGAGAGAGACAGAGAGAGAGAGAGAGTGAGTGAGAGAGAGAGAGAAGCATGGGGTAAACAGATGGATAGACATTGAAACACATAGACGGGGAAAGAGAGAGGGGTTAATCAGATAAATAAATACTGGGACAGTCAGAAAGAGAGCAACGTAGGGTAAGCAGATAGAGAGACACTGAGATAATCAGACAGAGGGAGTGAAACAGGAGGTAATCAGATCGACAGACACTGAGACAGTCAGAGAGAGCGAATGAGACAAGGGGTAATCAGACAGAGAGACAGAGAGACAGTGAGAAAGTCAGGAGTGAAAAAAACAGGGCGTGATCAGATAGATAGACACTGATAATTCAGAAATAGGGAGAAAACAGGGGTTAAACTGATAGAGAGACATTGAGAAAATCAGGCACAGGGTAAAGCAGGGCTTATGAGATACTGAGCGAGATAGAGAGATAGAGAGACCGCTATGGGGAGAGACAGAGATACAAAGAGGTATATAGATAGAGAGATACAGGTATAGATTTAGAGAGAGGGAGAGAAAGAGAGAGAGAGAGAGAGAGAGAGAGAGAGAGAGAGAGAGAGAGAGAGAGAGAGAGAGAGAGAGAGAGAGAGAGAGAGAGAGAGAGAGAGAGAGAGAGAGAGAGAGAATGAAACGGGGATAGATATAGCATAAGACAGACACAGGGATAAAGAGATACAGAGTGATTCAGAGAAACAGAGAGAAAGAGAAAGGGAGAGCGAGAGTTAAAGGGAGAGATAGAGAGAAAGTCAGACTGTCAGAAATACAGATATGTATAGACATATATATATATATAGATAGATACAAATTATACAGAGGTAAAGAAATCGAGAGAGATAAAGAGAGACTTTAAGGGGATAAAATACCATCACTAAAGTGGGAGTGGACAGACGGACAGATGGTCATTAAAGTGGCTACTGAAGGTAGTGAATTGATCTAACACATGGTCTAGATTGTAGGCCTTATCAGTATTAGGAGGTTCTGAGGAATCAGGAGTTCCTCTGTCTTACGGTAGGGATTATAATATATATTAAATTGACCGGTTGTATGAAAAACTCACTTATGTATGTACAGCACGCTTATACTCTCGCTTTTTATGGGTTTTCAGTCACGGAAACAGCAAATTATGCTTCACAGTAAAGCGTGATGAACCATTCGTTGTGTTAACCTTAATAAAGACTGAGGGAAACATACATTCAGTACAGAATAACACATCCATCAAAGTCAGTGGAGAATTAACAGTTTGAAACAAGATTGGACAGCATCTCAATCTCATGAGATTCTTAAGGGAACTCGAACATTTTCACTAGAATTCTCTTGGGCACAGGATAAGAAAGTATGTATTTGGGAACAAGATAGCAAATCCTGGGAAGCAATTTCAATTCACACTTCATGAGGAATTGAGGCAAATTTGACACCACAGAATAACACATTCCAGAAGGGTGACATGTGATGCAAGATGGAGAGGTGGGGAAGCACTACTCAGAGCCAGTCTGACAAGGGTCGACACATCAATGTAAGTTCGTTGATAGCAGTATGCCAATCGATGTTTTTTTTAAGAGGGGCGCACACCTCTAAAATTGTAGAAGTGTATTTGCAAAACCTCTGTTCTGGGAAGGTCCATCCATGAAAACTTCCCCTGCATGCTTGAATACAAACCAGTTGAAACGAAGTTTCGTCTGAGTGATTCTGTGGTCGCTATACGGGCGGGTGGGTGTCGATTCCTTACATGAGGGAGTCCACCTTGAGTAAGAGAAGTTTTCCTTCTACACCAACAGAGACAATGATACAAAGAGGTTGAGAGATACAGCGATTGAGCAAGCGGTACAGGGAGCGAGGAAAAGAGATAAAGAAAGAGAGAGCGAGAGAGATACATAGATAGATAGACTGATACAGAGATACAGAGAAAGATAGAGAGATGGAAAGAGAGAGAGATAGAGAGAAAGAGAAAGGTACATAGATAGAGAGACTGATACAGAGATAATGAGAGACAGAGAGCAATGTAAAGAGAGACAGAGAGAGAGAGAGAGAGAGAGAGATTCATGATTGTGTTTCTTGATAAAGATCTTCACTCCAAACTCAGTATCATGATTTCAATCCTGTCTTCTGACGCTGATTCGTCCTGTTTTTTTGAATGGACAATGAAAGGTTGACAATGTTATAAAACCCATCAGCACCTGTCAGTATGTGCTAGAAGCTTTGTTTTCCACTTATGGTTTGCAGAGATCTGTTCCCGAGGTGCCATTCAGGTATTTGTTTCCAGTTGCTCTCCTGTTTACACTGAGGGTGGGCTTTGCGCAATGCATTGAGCTGTGTGTATGTGTTACTGGCATTTATGAAATTGCACGTGTGGGTCCAGCCTCCATTGCTTGAGTGTTGTTTAATCTGATAACATGATGCCTTTTACTTGCTAATGCTCCTTATCTAGTCCAGTGAGGAAATAGTGTCCGTGTTTCAGGACCCACCGAGTAACACCTTGGGTGACGGGCAAAGTTTCACTTTGAAGTGTAATTATCCGACATCACCTCCTCACTCTTCATTTTTTCTCATGCATTCAGCAGCCAGAGGCAAATCCGCAATAAATACTGCAAAGCTCGATCTAGAAATAATGTAACTGCCTTTGGGAAGTGTCTGCTGTAGTTACATTAGACAATGCCACAGGAACGGTTCCTTTAAACATTCAATATTGCCAGGTGTCTGACAGCGTCATTTATTACTGTTCACTTGGTACAATGTGCTCTGTGCACAATGTGCATGGTTGAAAGCCGGCTTTTCCCATCTGTCAAGCTCCAACTTGACAGATCCTCCACATCTCAGCAGCCAGCACATTCGCATGGGCAAGATTGCAAATGTCCTGAAAACTTGAAGCTGATAAAAGCAGGCGCAAAGCCTTCTTTTATAGGCATAAGAGTTTTAAATCATGAAACTCATAGCAAAATAAAATTTAAAATACATTTTTTGTTAAAACCCTGCCCACTGAGGTAAGTTTATTTTAAACCGGAAATAAAAAAAACTTTTTTTTAAATTGGAAAGATTTTTTTATTGGACAAAAATAGCTTAAATTTAAATAAATATAAAAAATGTAGTGTATTTTTTCTTTTTTTTCTTTTTGTTTTGATGTTTGGCGGGTGTGTTTCTCAATCAAAATAACCGGAAATCCAACTTATGGAGTTCCCGTTTTTTAAATGAGAAAATATTGTACCTTGATTGGCTGCCCAGGGCCATGTGATTCCAGCTCAAGCTTATGGACGTTGAGACGTGCACGCCTCTGCTGCACAGCGTGGAGGCCTTAGGCCTGAATTGATGGTAGTCGCAGCAATTGCAGGTAGTTGTGCAACTTTTAACATTTTTTAGTCCATCGCCTTCGGGAAGACTTCGACTGGGATTTCTAGGCCATTGTTAAACATAGAAACATAGAAACATAGAAAATAGGTGCAGGAGAAGGCCATTCGGCCCTCCAACCTGCACCGCCATTCAATGAGTTCATGGCTGAACATTCAACTTCAGGACCCCATTCCTGCTTTCTCGCCATACCCCTTGATCCCCCTAGTAGTAAGGACCTCATCTTACTCCTTTTTGAATATATTTAGTGAATTGGCCTCAACAACTTTCTGTGGTAGAGAATTCCAAAGGTTCACCACTCTCTGGGTGAAGAAGTTCCTCTGCATCTCGGTCCTAAATGGCTTACCCCTTATCCTTAGACTGTGACCTTTGGTTCTGGACTTCCCCAACATTGGGAACATTCTTCCTGCATCTAACCTATCTAACCCCGTCAGAACTTTAAATGTTTCTATGAGGTCCCCTCTCACTCTTCTGAACTCCAGTGAATACAAGCCCAGTTGATCCAGTCTTTCTTGATATGAAAGTCCCGCCATCCCGGGAATCAGTCTGGTGAACCTTCGCTGCACTCCCTCAATAGCAAGAATGTCCTTCCTCAGGTTAGGAGACCAAAACTGTACACAATACTCCAGGTGTGGCCTCACCAATGCCCTGTACAACTGTAGCAACACCTCCCTGCCCCTGTAATCAAATCCCCTTGCTATGAAGGCCAAGATGCCATTTGCATTCTTAACCGCCTGCTGCACCTGCATGCCAACCTTCAATGACTGATGTACCATGACACCCTGGTCTCTTTGCACCTGCCCTTTTCCTAATCTGTCACCATTCAGATAATAGTCTGTCTCTCTGTTTTTACCACCAAAGTGGATAACCTCACATTTATCCACATTATACTTCATCTGCCATGCATTTGCCGACTCACCTAACCTATCCAAGTCGCTCTTCAGCCTCACAGCATCCTCCTCGCAGCTCACACTGCCACCCAACTTAGTGTTATCCGCAAATTTGGAGATACTACATTTAATCCCCTCATCTAAATCATTAATGTACAGTGTAAACAGCTGGGGCCCCAGCAAAGAACCTTGCGGTACCCCACTAGTCACTGCCTGCCATTCTGAAAAGTACCCATTTACTCCTACTCTTTGCTTCCTGTCTGACAACCAGTTCTCAATCCATGTCAGTACATTACCCCCAATCCCATGTGCTCTAACTTTGCACATCAATCTCTTGTGTGGGACCTTGTCGAACGCCTTCTGAAAGTCCAAATATACCACATCAACTGGTTTTCCCTTATCCACTCTACTGGAAACATCCTCAAAAAATTTCAGAAGATTTGTCAAGCATGATTTCCCTTTCACAAATCCATGCTGACTTGGACCGATCATGTCACCTCTTTCCAAATGCACTGCTATGATATCCTTAATAATTGATCCATCATTTTACCCACTTCCGATATCAGGCTGACCGGTCTATAATTCCCTGTTTTCTCTCTTCCTCCTTTTTTAAAAAGTGGGGTTACATTGGCTACCCTCCACTCCATAGGAACTGATCCAGATTAAATGGAATGTTGGTAAATGACTGTCAACGCATCCACTATTTCCAAGGCCACCTCCTTAAGTACTCTGGGATGCAGTCCATCAGGCCCTGGGGAATGTAAAGATTGCAGTTGCGACTGTGTTTGCTGACAGACATTTCGATGTACCACATGGTCGAGACCGTGGCTGTGACTGTATCAAAACCTAATGTGCAGCGTCAGGAAAACATTGTGCCAATTTGGAACAGTAATAGGAGGGCAGACCTTCCAATGATGAAGTTTCTTCTTGAGAACTTAACTTTGGTATTTTTTGCCCAGGAGCGCACACTTTAATAGGTTTAAAGTCCATGTTAAGAAAATATACAAAGGAATTTATTACACATTTGTTCGTGTTCCTTTGTGAACTTTACTGACCTGACGATTTGCCAGATCATTTTGCATTATCCTTTGATTTCCACAGGGTTAAAATGGAGAAGGAAGTGGCCTCGTGTCAGACCGAGAGATTAAAGCTTGAGTAGAGTGGGCCTATATTCTCTGGAGTTTAGAGGAATTAGGTGATCCCATTGAAACGGGGACAATTTTAACAGGGCTTGGCAGCGTCGATGATAAGAGGATGATTACCCTCGCTGGAAATTCTAGGACTAGGGGTGATAGACCCAGCATAACGGGTCGGCCATTTAGGACTGAGATGAGGAGGGATTACTTACTCAGAGGATGGTGAATATTTGCAATTTTTATCTTCCCGGGGGCTGCGGAGGCTCAGTCGTTGTATATTCGAGACAGAGGTCAATAGATTTTTGGGCTCAAAACGAATATGGGAATGGGAAGTGGAGATGATGTACAAGTTCAGCCATGACCTTATTGACCAGCAAATGAGGCTGGAAGGGCCACATGACCTACACCTGCACATATTTCTTACGTTCTTATGTTCTTAAGGGGAAAATCGTCACGGACGAAGGGGACAGTCTTGAAGGGAGCGGTAGTGCAAAGCTGGCAATAGCGAATCGGCTGCACATTTTACAAGGCCGACAAAGACCAATGTCATGACAGAATGTCAGGCCGAAGAAAAGAAAGACACCAAGATATAATCCGAGTAGTAATTGAAGCCGACTCTTAAAGCTTTTCTAGTTTACTAAATTTACAATTCGATTGCAAAAATATTTTGCCGCATGCTTTAACTTCTCCCTAAATTTTTTCTGGTTCACTGCATAAATACACGTGTTGGTGCAGCAACTTAGGAGCTGGAGCATGTTTCTACTTTCCTGGCGAATTAAATTGGGTTCATTGAAATTGGAACCTGCGAAATAAGATCCGTTTGTAATTTTCACGTACAAGAAATCTACAACATACGTCATCCATAACAGGATTAAACTGCCCGAGACGGTGAAGAGTAAAATGATGGACTTTCTCCGGCTTTCCATCTCTGGGTCACTCTCGTTCTTTCCATTGATGTGGGTCCGGAGCCTCCTGCGGGCTCTGTTGGCTGCTACAATGTGTCTGACGGTCAGAGCATTCAGCAGCAAGATCAGGAAGAATGGGAGGCCTGTATTGAAAAGACGAGCAAACCAATCATACGCTATCCACACGAGTGAAGTGTAGAAGGTTGATTTAATATTTCAAAACTACGGGACCTTGTTGATTATATAGAGCGGTTCGTATATAAAGTACCAAGGAACGCTTTTTAAACAGCTCAGTAAACAGACCGTTCCTATAACCACAGCCGCTGTTTTCTCGGTGCAATAATTTGTTTTCAGCTTCTGGCAACAAATGGCTACAAATCGATCAAAGGTGAAAGCGACCGTTAACCAGACCGAACTCTCCGTGGCTGCATAAATTACCACAGGACATAGAGTACACGCCGGGGTCAGGGACAAAAAACTACCTGGAAAATAAATGCCACAAATCCGATTGAATATCACAGCTGTGATAATGACCAGAAGATCCGTCACCGCCATGGACACAAGGTACCGAGTGGTACATCTGGAGAGACCGCACCTTCCTTGGGACAGGATCACAATTGCCACTAAATTAACTGAGACTAAGAAGAAAGTTAACATTGGGAAGCTACCAGTCAAAGATTCAGCAAACACATAAGTGTGACAGTTATTCTGTGACATTTTGAGACTTCATCCAACCACAGCAGAACACCGTTTACAAAAGATACCCCAAAAACTATTAGTGCGTTTCCAGTGTCACCTGTATCTCGACATTTTTCCCGATAATTAGTTGTCAACTGTAGGATACAGTATAATGTAACAGGAAAGTAACTTAAAATACAATCGTCAGTATTAATAAGTTGGTATTATGAGAATGTATTATTTGATAGAGCCGACCACGGTTTAGATGAGACCATTGGGATACTACAAGAGCATACTCAGTAAGCAGGAGGATTCATGTTAATGCAATTTAAGGAGCATCAAAGGGTATGTGTAAGATTTCTCGCTTGTGTGGAGCTAACACGCCTCCAAACTGTTCTCGATTCGGTTTACTTCTGATCTTTATAACCAAACAATCTCTATATATTCTACATAAACACAACTATAACCCCAGCGAGACTGGAGTGTCTATGGTGCCACATTTCCATTTACAGGTGATGTGGCACATGACAACAGAAACACGACATGAGAATAATCTCAGAATTGATAGGTTCAGAGCGACTGATCTCACATCTAGGTGTATAAATCGGCGAAAGCTCACGGAGCGAAATTGCCCTGCACCCTGATTGGGGTGGTAACCAGCTGGGGTTGGGAAATCCTGCGCCCAGTATGGAAGTCCCGCCCCGGTTGCAGAATTTGGCTTATTGCCGCTCAAATGAAGTGGAGTGCAAACTCGCGCGTTCCACTTATTTTAGTGGCGGTACCAGCTGCGCTAACAGGGTGAGTAGTGCAGCGCTACACAGATGCTCCACATAACGCTGATGCGGTTTAATGCCCCTACCCTTCGCCTAAAGGGGAGGGCCTCTGTGCACTTTTCACGCCTCTGGTGGTCTCCACTAAACCACCAGGACTGCGTGGTACCGGTCCTGCAGCCTGGCATCCAAAAGAGAATAACGGGCTCCACGATGGTGGCTAGGACCATAAGAACATAAGAACATAAAAAAGAGGAACAGAAGTAGGTGAAACGGCCCCTCGAGCCTGCATTGTCATTCAATAAGTTCATGGCTCATCTGATGATGGACTCAACTCCACATCCCCACCCGCTCCCCATAACCCCTTATCCCCTTATCGTTTAAGAAACTGTCTATTTCTGACTTAAAATTATTCAGTATCCCAGCTTCCACAGCTCTCTGAGGCAGCGATGTCCATAGATTTACAACCCTCTGAGAGAATAAATTCCTCCTCATCTTTGTTTTAAATGGGCGGCCCCTTATTCTAAGATCATACCCCCTAGTTCTAGTCTCCCCCATCAGTGGAAACAGTCTCTCTCCATGCATTTTGTCAAACACGATCATAATCTTATACGTTTCGATAAGATCACCTCTCCTTCTTTTGAACTCCATAGAATATAGGGCCAACCTTCTCAGCCTTTCCTCATAAATCAACTCCAGAATTCTCGGAAGCAACCTAGTGAAACTTCTCTGAACTGCCTGCAAAGCAATGATACCCTTGCGTATATATGGAAACCAAATCTGCACACAGTGTTCCAGGGGAGGCCTCACCAAAACATTTTATAGCTGTAGCAAGCCTTCCCTGTCTTTATACTCCATCCCCTTTGCAATAAAGCCCAAGATACCATTGGCCTTACTGATCACTTGCTGTACCTGCGTACTATCCTTTTGTATTTCATGTTCAATTACGCCCAGGTCCCGCTGTACTGCGGCACTTTGCAATCTTTTGCCATTCAAATAATGACTTGCTCTTTGATTTTTTTATGCCAAACTGTCTCACACTTTCGAACATTTTACTCCATCTGCCAAATTTTTTGCCCACTCACTTCGCATTTCAATGTTCTTTTGCAGATTTTTTGTATCCCACTCACACATTTGTTTTCCTCTCATCTTTTTATCGTCAGCAAACGTGGCTACGTAATACTCAGTCCTTTCTTTCAAGTCATTAATATAGATTGTAAATAGTTGGGGTCCCAGCCTGATCCCTGCGGCACCCCACTAGTTACTGGTTGCCAACCAGAGAATGAACCATTCATCCCGACACTCTGTTCTCTGCTGGTTAGCCAATCCTCTTTACATGTCACAACCAAGTGAACTTTATTTTGTGCAGTACCCTTTGACCATGCCAGAGGGGGACATGTAGTGCTAACCCTAGAGTTGTCAAAACGAGGAAGATGATGTTGCCGGGCTCTGGCGACATTACCTTTAACTTCTGGCTGCAGCGCGCGCCAGCCTTGCGGGAAGCGTTCTCCAAATTCCCGTGCAATTTAGCAGGAGCCAGGAGTGTCCCCCACCCCTTGCGAAAATTGTCTTTTGCCCCGTTGGCACCCCTGGAGGCACTAACGGGCCTCTAAAAATGGGCAATTTGGCCCCATCAGTTATCCTTTTGCACTCCGTGCTGAGAATTATCCTGGGTTGATCCATAGTTCTTATAAACCGGTGGGTATCCTAATAGTAAGTGTAGAAGTATGACATACTTGCATGTTCTGTCAATATTAATAAAGTAAAAAAGTTCGAGAATATGTGTGGTTATAGATTTTCGATATATATGTGCAGATAGAGAAATGGGAGGGGGAATGTGTGCGCGAATGCTCTGTTCAAGAGATGATGGATCCTTATACTTTATCAAGAGTGTAGCATTGGCTGCGTTTCATTTCGATTTACTTCAATGTTTAACACAAACAGCGATCATTATAATGGGCAAAGTCGATGAAAATAGATTGGTGTGCAAAAGGGGCTGGGATTGCCTGCGACACATTTTTTGCCTGGCAGCAAAAGTAGGAATTCACCCCAGTCCTACAACACTGATTCAGTATTATTATTCCTAGTTAAATAGAAACCGTTACTGAATTTGAGGAAAATAGTTGGTTGAAGATTTGGCGATTTTTTATAGTGTAAAGTGAGCAGCTGTGTAACATCAAACTAAAGCGCTATAACGCCCTTTATGCCGGAATTGTGTCAGTAAATAGTTAGCAGTTTCTATTAATGTAATGAAATAAATTCGCACAAACATTTGCCAACATGTAAAAATGGAAAGTCACTTTCCTTTAGTCACCAAGAGCAAGCAAAAATATGTTTAGCATATTATTATTCAAGATTGCAATCGCTAGATTTTTGCATATTGGAGGTATCAAGAGATATGGTGATAGTACGGGAAGGTCGAGTTGAAGTCGAAGATCAGTGCTGTCCCTGTGATTTTGAAGCAACGGCCTCATTTACGCCAGGCCGGCAATTCGGGTCACCAAACGGGTGTCCCGATGCTGCTTCTGGGTTGAGATCTCCCAATATCCGGACGCTACATGTCACGTGAATTTCCTGTTCATCACTCTTTCTATCTCAATTTTTTCTCAGAGTTTTGTGTCACACTCAATTAGATGCGAACATATTTAAATGGAAATTTCATGCAGCTTATTGTTTTATATCAAATGTTCATCTATCACTAAAATATTATAGCTTCTCTTTGCAACTAAATATAATATTTACAAGACAAAAACATCAAACTTATTTATAGTTTATTTAATTACGCGTGGCTACTAATGTACACTTTTTAAATAAATCTTAGCCAAAACTTGTTTTGTTCTACTGGCCTACGACTTGGCCCTGTGCCCAACGCTCACCCTAATGACCGTTTCAAGACCTGTTCCAGCTTCCCCGATGAATGTCGACCCCTCTGACTCCCTCAACGTTCATTATGTCTTAAACACTGGTCCTTTGATCCATGTTAAATTCTAATTCTGTCTACTCAGCCTTAACGATTTTCCTCTCAAACCCATCACTCCTCGGTTATCTAGCCCGGTTTTATGCTGAACGCGCAAGCAGCATGTCTTCCATGCCATCTTCCTTGCTCATCCACTTCTGGCCATCAGGAGTGTCTCAGAATCGTGCATCGTGAAATTACCCATTAACACTAAGCAGCCATACCTGAACAACGTTCTATCCAGTAAATAAACTATTCACCTTATTTGATAGTGATACTGACTCTCTCAATTAATAATTATTGTATAAATTAAACATAATCACTTAAGTTAACTTACTCGATAAATGTAATCATTGATTGAATAATTGATTTAACAGCCTCACTTTTTAAAAATTCTATCCGATACATGTGATCGTTCTCGTCTGATATCTACATTGGTTTACAAAATGTAGTCTGTATTCAGTTTATATTCAGTCTTTCATTATCAGCAACGCAATCATTTCTGCTAGGAAACCCACTAGAAGCCGACGAAAGATCCGATTTAAAGGCCAAAATTAGCGCATTATGAGAAATAACAATCAAAAGTGGGTAACAAAAATGAACCAAAACCCTCTGAAATGAAACTGCAAATGTTGCAGCTCTGAAAATAAACCACTGAGATGGAAATGCACAACAACTCAATTAGCATCTATAAAGAAGACAGAAAGAACCTGGCTTCGGTTACAGGCCCTTCACCAGAAATGATAAATTCCTCACCAATGACCTACACATCAACCCTTACATGTCGAATGTTCCTTACAACCGGGGACCCATCTGTTACTCATGTGCAACTTTTCAATGTTGTCTTTTCATGCACACTGTACGACAACGAAAATATTGAAGATTGCAATCCCCAATAATAGAAGCAACTAATTAAATGGGGATAAACCCCGAGATTTTATCTCTAGTGGAATAGAAAATAAAAGCCAAGAGATAATAATGAAACTATATAATACAAGAAATTGCATTTATATAGCGAATTTAACGTAGTAAAGCGTCCCAAGACGCTTCACAGGAGTATCATGCTGAGCCAAATATACGGAACGATAACCAAATGCTTGATCAGAGAGATAGGTTTAAGGAGCGTCTTTCATGACGAGAGAGAGATAGCACGGTTCGAGAGAGAATTCCAAAGCTTAACGACTAGGGAGCTGAAGGCATGGCCACCAATGGTGGAATGAAGAACATTGGGGATGGGGGATAGGCCATAATTGAAGGAATACATTCATGATCAAAGATGGTAGGGCTGAAGGAGGTTACAAAGTCTGGAGGTGTGGTGCAATGGAACGATTTGGCCAACGGTGAGAACGTTCAAATCAAAGCGTTGTTCGACCAGGAACTCGTGTAGGTCAGCAAGCACAGGGCATGATGGATGAAACTGATGGTTGGAGTTAGTATACGGAAAGCATGGTTAACGAGATTTAGTTAAGAATACGGTATAAAGTATTGCAGTATAGGAAGGATAGTGAGGCAATAGAGAGAGAAAATCACGCGATGCTGATTGGCATGATGGTATACAAATATCAATAAATCTTCCAAAATTGTTTTTTTTATTGATTAGAACCCTAATTATGGGATGATGTGATAGAAATGTTTCAAATTATGAAAAGATAGGACAAGGGAGCGAGAAACAGACTGCTTGCATTGATTGAGATATGTAGAACGTGGAACACAAAAGGTCGATCCCAACTGAGCAGCTTGGTGTTGGAGCTGGAAATGAAAATCGACCAGCTTCCATAAGGACAAGTGATCAGCGATGCCAGTTTTAGGTAATAGCTGCAAATTGCAATCCTACCTCAATATTGAAAGTCAGGGCCGAAGATATCATCTCAGGTGTTAGACACTGAATGTCAGGCACTGCGTATACCGGGCGATATATACACCTGGATATTGTAAATTGCCTCCGTCCTTAGCAACACGGGAATATAAAAATCAGAAGGAACACTGGGGTGAAATTAGTGACGGGCTGTAGCGAATAGGCCACCTGTTATATGCTCAATCGTAATTTCTTCTCCTTCGATGTCAATGGGCAGATAACCGGGAGAATTGTAAAACTGTTTAGTGATTACCTCAACCATGAAAGACCAATTTCACCCATAATCATTTCAAGCAGGCACATCTTCACTTCAAGAGGTAGTGTAAAGCGGCTGATAATGAACCTGCAGCTCGTTTTATGGCCGCAATTTCGCCTACCTCAGTGGCTCCGTGCAGGTTCCGATATCGCTGCTGGCTCCAGCCAGTTATGTCGATTAGATTATCCATTGATTAAGCTTGTTAAGCCCGCCCAGAGCATTGCTCGGGCGGTTTGAAAGAAGGGGGCCTGATGACGTCATTTGGCGACGCGTCATCAGACGGTTTCCTGAAAGGGTCCTTTTCGAAATTGAATTTAATAGTTGTGCTCTGAGTGTTCCACAGCATTGAATAGCTACAAACAGTGACACGCACTGCAGAAAGATGCACGGCTTCACCCTGGCTCTCCAATGCAGCACAGAGAGACGTTTTCGTTACTGACTATGGGCAGGGGCGACCTCCCCAGGAAACCAAATCAACACGGTTGCATATTGCAGTGGAATCAAAGGCAGTGATATCGTCAGCAGGACCAGACTGCAGTGGTGAAAATCTTTCCATGATCTAAGTGGATCACACACTTTATTGCAAAGCCATTCTCAACCTTATCCTGCTGTGCCACTCACCACAGCCCCATCACTTCCTGCACATTCTTACGCACATCAACTTTCCTTGCACATCCACCTATCCCTCTCTATCTACATTATAACTTCTCCATCTCGCTAGCCACGCCCCATACTCACCCTCATCCTGTTGCAATTATACCAACTAACAACACACAAGGGTAGGCATGTGTGGTTTAGCCAATGATCATTCAAGGTTTCTGTTAATGTGCTGTCAAACATTGACACCTTTAATTTCATCACTTTGTGTTCTTGGACAGATTTATGCGCATCTTCAGATGTGATGCTATGAGCTGTGTGAATGTTGAAACATAACGGTACCCCCCGCAATGGCAACGAGTGCGAAAGCTGTGGCTTTGGCACTGTAACGACGCTGTATGATGTTCTTTTGGAGTGGTGTCAAAATGGCGCATTATGTGACAGGCAGGATGTACAGAGTCTGCTGAAGTAAATCATGGTCAGGCCATCCCTCCCGTCCTGGTCAGCAATATGGCCGAGTTCTGATGCCCTCTCTCCTGTGCAGCATCAGTTGATTGCGGAGAAGGATGTTGTTGTTGGTGCTGCTAGTGTTAATTGTGATTATGGTGCTGGCGCTAATCGTGATGGGATTCAGAGGAGCAAGGTGAGAAAGCTTAAATTGCCAAAGGCTAATGTAATCGATGGCAAGTGACCTTGAGAGGACAGAAGTGATCTATCAATGGTGAGAGATTGTTCCGAATGTGAAACTTCCAATGAGAGATTGTTCCAAGGACGTGCAACGTCCACAAAGTTCAATGTGCCTCCCAAACCCAGTAAGCAAGACGTTTTAATCTTGAAATACAAACAGCTGTGAGATGGGAGTATTACAACATATTTGTAGCTAACAGGTAAAGAAATGAATTCATGGTAACAGATCGCCCGAAGTCCTGCTTCCCGAGCCGTGTGAATCTCATTGAAAACCTGGCAAAATGGGAAGTTCAGCTCAACATTCTTTTTAATAAACACTTAACAAGGTCACAATGACCTAAATTGCCTTGCCTGCTGCAGCGTGGCGGGTCTGCTGAGAGTTTACAGACCGGACATCTGTGAAAGTAGCATGGTGCTCCGTCCCAACCCACTGTCAATGTTTTTATTTTGATAGCTGACACTCCACCGATCCCGTCCTCTGTGCGCTGGCAAAACTCCAGCATCCCAATTTGTATTTCTATTGAAGTCACACAATACAAGGTGTACTAATACAAAATAACGTGTCGGTAGACAATACAAGGTGTACACACACAATATAAGCACTACTCACACAATACAAGGTGAAATCACACAATACAATGTATCCTCACAAAATACATGGTGTACTCACACAACACAAGATGCATAAACTGACAATGCAAGTTGCAGTCACACATTACAATGGATTCTCACACAATACATGATGTACTCACACAATAGAAGCTGTACTCACACAATAGATAATATATTCACACAATACAAGATGTACTCGCACAATAGAAGATGTGCTAACACAATACAATGTCTACTTATACAATACAATGTGTACTCACCTGCTTTAAAGTGTACTGCCACAATACAATATATATTCACACAATACAAGATGTACTCACACAATACAAGGTGTACTCATACAATACAAGATGTACTCGCACAATACAAGATGTACTCGTTCAATAAAATGTGTACTCACACAATACAATGTGTACTCAAATATTCCAATTTATTCTCACACAATAAAACGTGAACTGGCAGATTACGGGATGTACTCACACAATACAAGGTGTATTCACATAATGCAAAGTGTAATCACACAATACAAGCTGTACACTAACAATACAAGGGTAATCACATTACAAGTTGTAATCACACAATACAAGGTGTAATCACGCAATACAAGGTCAATTCACAATACAAGATGTATTCACACAATTCAAGGTGTATTCACAATACAAGGTGTAATCACACAATACAAGGTGTAATCACACAATACAAGATGTATTCACACGATACAAGGTTTACTCACATGATACAAGGCATACGCACAAAATGCGAGGTGTACTCACAAAGTGCAAAGTGCTCACAAAATACAAAATGTACTCACGAAATCCAAGGTTTACTCACACAGTACAACGTGTACGTACACAATACAAGATGTACTCATGCAACTCTGATTGTCCTCGCAAAATACAAGGTGTGCACACACAATACAATGTGTAGAAACATAGAAACCAGAGAAAATAGGTGCAGGAGCAGCCCATTCGGAACTTCGAGACTGCACCACCATTCAATATGATCAGGGCTGATAATGCAATTTCAGTACCCCATTACTGCCTTCTCTCCATACCCCCTGATCCCTTTAGCCGTAATGGCCAAATCTAACTCCCTTTTGAATATATCCAACGAACTGGACTCAAAAGCTTTCTGTGGTAGAGAATTCCATAGGTTCACGATATTCTGGGTGTAAAAACTTCTCCTCATCACGGTCCTATATGGCTTAACCCTTTTCATTAGACTGTGACACCTGGTTTTGGACTTCCCCAACATCGGGAACAATGTTCGTGCATCCGACCTGACCAATCTCGTCAGAATTTTATATACTTCGATGACATTCCCTCTCATTCTCCTAAATTCCAGTGAATATAAGCCAATTGATCCAACCTTTCTTCATATGTCTGTCCTGCCATCCCGGGAATCAGTCCGGTTAACCTTCGCTTCACACCCGCAAAAGCAAGAAAGTCCTTCCTCAGATTAGGAGACAAAACTGCACACAATACTCAGGGTGTGGTCTCAGCAAGGCCCTGTACAACTGCAGCAAGACCGTCCTGCTCCCATATTCAAATCCTCATGCTATGAAGGCCAACATGCCATTTGTTTTCTTTACTGTCTGCTGTACATGCCTGCCTATTTTAATGACTGATGTACCATGATGCCCAGGTTTCGTTGCACCTCCCCTTTTACTAATATTTCACCATTCAGATAATAATTTGCCTTCCTATGTTTGCCACCAAAGTGGATAAGCTCACACTTCTCCATATTTTACTCAATCTGCCATGCATTTTTCCACTCACTTATCCGGCGAATTCAACCTGCAGCCTCTTAGTATCCTCCTCACAGCTCACACTGCCACCCAGCTTAGTGTTATCTGAAAAGTTGGAGATATTACATTCAATTCCTTCGTCTAAATCATTAATATATATTGTAAATAGTTGGGGTCCCAGCACTGAAACTTGCGGTATCCCACTACCCCTCAAAATTAAACCCTTTGTCTTTCTCTACTGAATTCTAAATTTCTTCCAGTCCTCAGGTTTGCTACTTTTTCTGGCCAATTTATATGCCTCTTCCTTGGATTTAACAATATCCACAATTCCCCGTGTTAACCACGGCTGAGCCTCCGTCCCCGTTTTATTTTAATGCCAGACAGGGATGTACAATTGTTGTAGTTCATCCATGTGATCTTTAAATGTCGGCCATTGCCTATCTACCATCAACCCTTTAAATATAATTCGCCACTCTATCCTAGCCAATTCATGTCTCATACCATCGAAATTACCTTTCTTTAAGTTCAGGACCCTAGACTCTGGATTAACTGTGACATTATCCTTCTTAATGAAGAATTATACCATATTATGGTCACTCTTCCCCTCGCATGACAAGATTGCTAATTAATCCTTCCTCATTACACAAGATCCAATCTAGGATGGACTGCTCTTTAGTTGATTCATCGACATATTGGTATAGAAAACCATCCCAAATACACTCCAGGAAATCCTCCTCCACAGTACTGCTACCAGTTTGGTTACCCAGTCCATATGTAGATTTAAGTCATCAATGATAACTGCTGTACCTGTATTGCACGCATCCCTAATTTCTTGTTTCTTCCCATCCCCACGCTCACTACTACTGTTTGGTGGTCTGTACATAATTCCCGAAAACATTTTCTGACATTTGGTGTTTCGCAGCTGTATCCATATAGATTCCACATCAGTCAAGGTAATGTCCTGCCTTACTATTGTGTTAATCTCCTCTTTAATCAGGAACGCTACCCCACCTGCTTTTCCTTTCTGTCTATCCTTCCTGAATATTGAATACCAATGGATGTTGTGTTCCCAGCCCTGGTTACCCTGGAGCCATGTCTCCGAAATTCCCAATTACATTATATCCGTTAAAAGCTATCTGCGCTGTTAATTCATCCACCTTATTATGAATGCTCCTCGCATTGAGACTCAAAGCCTTCAGGCTTGTTTTTTTAAAACTCTTTGTCCTTTAGAATTATATTTTAATATGCCGCTTTTTGATTTCTCTGCCCTCCACTCTTACTTTTCTCCTTCCTATCTTTTGCTTCTGCCGCCTTTTTACTTCCCTCTGCCTCCCTACATAGATCCCCATCCCCCTGCCATATTCGGTTAAACACTCGCCAACAGCACTAGCAAACACACCACCTAGGAACTCGGTCCCGGTCATGCCCAGGTGCAGACCATCCGGTTTGTACTGGTCCCATCTCCCACACAACCGGTTCCAATGTCCCAGGTATTTGAATACCTACCCCTTGCCCCAGTCCTCAAGCCACGTATTCATTTGAACTATACTGCTGTTCCAACTCTGAATAGCACGTGGCACTGATTGCAAACCTGAGATTCTACCTTTGAGGCCCGACTTTTAAATTTAACTCTTAGCTCCCTAAATTCAGCTTGTAGAATGTCATCCAGTTTTTTACCTATATTGTTGCTACCTATATGCACCACGATAGTTGGCTGTTCACCCTCCCCCTCCACAATGCCCTGCACCCGCTCCAAGACACCCTTGACCCTTGCACCAGGGAGGCAACATACTACTCTGGAGTCTCGTTTGCGGCCGCAGAAACGCCTATCTCTTCCTCTTATAATAGAATCTCCTCTCACTATATACCTTCCACTCTTTTTCCAGTCCACCTGCGCAGCACAGTTACCCCTGCTGCCATGAACTTGGCTGCTGCTCCATTTCCCTGATGAGCCACCATCCTCAACAGTATCCAAAACTGTATATCTGCCCTACCTTCCTTCCCCTGCTCTTCCTGATGGTCACCCATTCCCTATCTGTCTGTGTCACCTTTACCTGCTGTGTGACCAACTCACCAAACATGCTATCCAAGACATCCTCAGCATCGCGGATGCTCCAGAGTGAATCCATGCGCAGCTCCAGTGCCTCAATGCGACCTGGCAGGAGGTGTAGCTCGACACACTTCACGCACACATAGTAGCCAGTGTCCCTGACTTCCCACATACCACAGGAGGAGCAGAACACGGCTCAGGGCTCTCCTGCCATGACTTAACCTTTAGATTAACATAATTTGGCAACAATGCCAAAGGTTTCCTACTGATAAGAAAAGAAAAAGATAAAGAATAATGCTTAACAATCAACCAGCCAAAAACTCACCCGCTTGGCTGTGACATTACCCTTCGATTTCTTTTTACTTCTATTTTGCTTTTTGATTTTTGACGCTGCACCAGCTGTTCCTACGACTGCTCTTCCTGACGATCTACCGCAGAACTTTTATCCACCTCGATCCTCCCACTCCCTCTAGCTCCTCCAACTGCTGCTCCTCCCGATCAGAGAGCAAGTTTTACTCACATAATACATGGTGTACTTATACAATACAAGCTGAAATTACGCAATACAATCTATTCTCACACAATACAAGGTGTACATACACATTACAAGGTTTACGCACACAACCCCAAGGTGTACTCACATAATAAAAGGTGTACACATACAGTAAAAGGGGTGCTCATACAATACAAGGAGTACACATACAACAAAAGCTTTACTTTCACAATACAAGATGTACTTACACGATAAAACGTGTGCTCACACCATAAAAGTTATACTCACACGATATAAAATGTGAACTCACACCATAATATCAATACTCACACTATATAAGCTGTATTCATACAACAAAGTCAGTACGCACACAATACAAGGTGTGCTCACACAATAAAAGCTTTACTTATAAATACATGGTGTACTCCCACAATACAAGATGTAGTCACGCAACACAAGCTGTACTCATGCAACACAAGTTCTACTCACACAATATATCGTGACTTCACACAATACAAAGTGTACACACAAAACAACATATACGGACAAATGTTAATCTGTACTCACACAACACATTGCATACTCACCCGATACAAAGTATCATCATTGGCAGTGCGTCGAAACGAGGATGACTTGCTTCCACGCCAAAAAGAAGGATGAGTTCACAGATGTTTCAATGAAGAACCTAATATTCCAGGTTCCAAACTACATCCTGACGGGTGGAAGATGCTTGTGCATGGATTTTTTAACGTGTGGTGGCCGTTACACACCAGCCGCCACACGGGCTTGACAGAGCTAGGTCTTATTCCAGTGGCAAGGGTTATCCTAGATGTGCTCTGTTGCACGGACCTAGTGTGCACACATATCACTGTGTGGTCTGGCCCGCGCTGCCCAATGGCACCGAACCCACGCCTCTGTAAGCTACAAGGCTACGGACTCACAGCTGGAAAGTGGGATTAGGCTGGATAGCTCTCTATCAGTCTGCGCAAACACGATGGGCCTAAATGGCCTCCTTCCGTGCTGTAAATTTCTATGGTTATATAATGAGAAATAATTTACAGTTTCGGGGGTCGATAACCAGGTTTTTAAAGGCCATTCATTTCTCTCTTTCCATTTCGCTGTTAGTTAAAGGTACACAGATTGATTTCCCCTCATTATGCATCTTTAGTTGTGAAACAAAAATCCTTCCTGTTAATAGAGAACCACATTCTGCACTGGGGTAGCTTCAGCCTTTAAAATTCTCCTCCTCTTGTTCAAATCCAGCCAACACCTCGCCACTCCCTATCTCTGTAACCTCCTCCAGCCCACCAACCCTCTTAATGAAGGAAAACATTTTCAGTGTCAGACGGCTCGGTAGCCAGAGGACACCGATTTAACATGATTGGCAAATGAACCAGATGCCACAAGAGCGAAAAACATTCAGTAGCGAAATGTTATGGCCTGGAACGCACTGCCTGTAAGGGTGGTGGAGGCAGATTCACTCTTTACGTGCAAAAGAGATAAATATTTGAGTTGCAAAGATTTGCAGGGTTATGAGGCAGAGCAGTGGAGTGGACTAATTATACAGCTTAGGATAAGCAAGAGAGTAAAGAATGTTCCAGAGAAACTAGAAATGTCTGTAGAGAATTTATATCTTGGGCAGGCAGCACTGTCGGTTGGAAAGCACATCCTGGGCAGGCAGCTCAGTCCCATGGAATGCACATCCTGGGCAGGCAGCTCAGTCCCATGGAATGTACATCCTGGGCAGGGAAGCTCAATCCCACGGAATGCACATCCTGGGCAGGCAGCTCAGTCCCATGGAATGCACATCCTGGGCAGGCAGCTCAGTCCCATGGAATGTACATTCTGGGCAGGCAGCACAGTCCCATGGAATGTACATCCTGGTCAGGCAGCACAGTCCCATGGAATACACATACCGAGCCATGTGGGAGCATCTGGATGACCACGTTGCGGGAAGTGTCGCCAGCTCCCTAATGGCCTGTTTGATGCCCTCCCCAACATCACTACTACTGTCTGGATGTCGGTAAACAACTCCCACTAACGTGTATTTCCCTTTGGTGTTCTGCAGCTCTACCCATATAGATTCCTTATCATAGGGGTGCATTTTGAGCACCGGGTTTCGGAGCTTGAGCAGTTGCTAGCGTCAATGAAGTCTATCCGCGGGGCTGAGAGCTTCGAGGATAACGTATTTCAGGAGGTAGTCACCCAGCAGCTTAAAATTGTGCAGGCATAGAGGGAATGGAAAATCGTCAGACAGAGAAGGAGGAACTGGCATGTAGGACAGGAATCGCCTGACTCATTAACCGCTTTTCAGTTCTGGTTAATGAGGAGCATGATGGTTGCTCTGGGGAGTGAAGCCAGTGCCAAGTCCATGGAACCATGGGGGCTCGGCTGTACAGAAGGGAAGGAAGAAGAGTGGAAGAGCAATAGTGGTAGGTCATTTGATACATGGGGAATAGACAGACATAGAAACATAGAAAATAGGTGCAGGACTAGGCCATTTGGCCCTTCTAGCCTGCACCGCCATTCAATGAGTTCATGGCTGAACATGCAACTTCAGTACCCCATTCCTGCTTTCTCGCCATACCCCTTGATCCCCCTAGTAATAAGGACGTTTGGAGGCTGCAGACGTGACTGCAGGATAGTTATTGCCTCCCTGGTTCCAGGGTCAAGGTTTGTCACTGAAAGGGTGCAGGACATTGTGAGGGAACGGGGGGGAGGGGGGTGAATAGCAGAAGTCGTGGTCTATATTGTCAGCAATGACAAAGGTCGAAAGAGGGATGACGTCCTTCAGGCAGTTTTAAGGGAGCTGGAAAGGAGACTAAAAAACAGGATATCAAATGTAGTAATCTCCAGATTACTCCCAGTACCACGTGCTAGTGAGTACAGAAATAGGAGGATCGAGCAGGTGAATATGAGGCTTGAGACGATGCAGGAGGGATGACTTTAAATTCCTGTGGTATTGCGACTGTTTCTGGGGGCGGTGGGACCTGGACAAGCCAGTCGGGATGCACCTGAACAAAGCTGGGACCTAGATCCTCTACAAGCTGGGGAGAGCCTCAGCTCGTTGGTGGGAAAATGTTTGGATAACATGCTGAGGGATAGGATAAATCTTCATTTGGGAAGACACGGATTAATCAAGGACAGTCAGCATGGATTTGTTAAGGGAAAGCCGGGTCTGTCTACCGATTGACTCTCCTGTATAGCCCCTCAAAAAAATTAATGAGGGCAGTGCATTTGAATATGTGTATATGAATTCTAGCAGCGATTTTGATAAAGTCCCACAAGGCAGACTGGTCACAAAATTATAAGCAATTGGGATACAAAGCAAAGTGGCAAGTTGGATCCAAAATTGGCTCAGAGTCAGGAAGCAAAGGTTAATGGTTGATGGGTGTTTTTGAGACTGGAAGGCTGTCTCCAGTGGGGAATCCATAGGGCTCACTACTAGGTCCCTTTTTTATCAATAATTTGGACTTCAATCTATAGGGTATGATTAGGAAGTATGCAGATGACACACAAATTGGCCTTGTGTTTGATAATGAAGAAGAAAGTTATAGACTGCAGGAAGATGTCAATGGACTGATCAGGTGGGCAGAATAGTAGCAAGTGGACTTCAATCCGCGGAAGTGTGAGGTCTTGCATTTGGGTGGGCTAACAAGGCAAGGGAATACACAATGAATCGTAGGATACTGAGAAGTGTAGATGAATAAAGAGACCTAGGAGTGCATATCCACAGACCCATGAAGGTTTCAGGAGAGGTAGACATTATAAATACATTAAGAGGATAACTAGAGAAAGAATGGGGCCTATTAGAGACCACAAAGGAAATCTGTGTGTGGAAGCAGAAGATGTGAATATAATTCTTAATAAATACCCTGCATTTGTTTTCACAAAAGAGAGGGGCGATGCAGATTTTGCAATGAGGGAGGAGTGTGAAATATTGGACGAGGTAAACATAGTTGGAGAAGAAGTATTAAGGGACTTAGCAGCTTTGAAAGTGGATAAATCCCCGGCCCAGATGAAATGTATTTCAGGCTGTTAAGCGAAGCAAAAGAGGAAATAGCAGAGGCTCTGACCATCATTTTCCAATCCACACTGGCTACAGGTGTGGTGCCAGAGGACTGAAGGACCTCTGATGTTTAACCTTTGTTTAAAAAGGGAGACAAGGATAGATCGATTTATTAAAGGCCAGTCAGCCTAACCTCAGTGGTGGGAATTTTTTTTGGAAAAATCCTGAATGACAGGATAAATCTTTATTTGGAAAGACATGGATTAATCAGGAACAGTCCGCACGGATTTGTTCAGGGAAGGTCATATCTGACTAACTTGATTGAATCTGTCCCCTCTTCCAGGTCATCTATGCATATTGTAAACAATTGTGGTCCCAGCACCTATCCCTGTGGCACACCACTAACCACCGGTTTCCAACCCGAAAAGGACCCATTTACCCCGACTCTCTGCTTTCTGTTTGCCAGCCAATTCTCAATCCATGCTAATACATTTCCTCTGACTCCACGTACCTTTATCTTCTGCAGTAACCTTTTGTGTGGCACCTTATCGAATGCCTTTTGGAAATCTAAATACACCACATTCATCGGTATTCACCATGCTCATTATATCCTCAAAGAATTCCAGTAAATTAGTTAAACTTGATTTCCCCTTCATGAATCCATGTTGCATCTGCTTTATTGCACTATTCCTATCTAGATGTCCCGCTATTCCTTCCTTAATGAGAGCTTCAAGCATTTTCCCCACTACAGATGTTAAACTAACCGGCCTATAGTTACTTGCCTTTTGTCTGCCCCCTTTGTTAAACAGAGGCGTTACATTAGCTGCTTTCCAATCCGCTGGACCTCCCCAGAGTCCAGAGAATTTTGGTAGATTATAACGAATGCATCTGCTATAACCTCTGCCATCTCTTTTAATACCCTGGGATGCATTTCATCAGGTCCAGTGGAGTTGTCTGCCTTGAGTCCCATTAGCCTATCCAGCACTACCCCCGTTGTGATAGTGATTATCTCAAGGTCCTCCCTTCTCACGTTCCCTTGACCAGCAATTTCTGCAATGGTTTTTATGTCTTCCATTGTGAAGACCGAAGCAAAATAATTGTTTAGGGTCTCAGCCATTTCCACATTTCCCAGTATTAAATCCCCCTTCTCATCTTCTGAGGGACCAACATTTACTTTAGTCATTCTTTTCCGTTTTATATATCGGTAAAAGCTTTTACTATCTGTTTTTATGTGTTGCGCAAATTTACTTTCGTACTCTATCTTTCCTTTCTTTATTGTTCTCTTAATCATTCTTTGCTGTCGATTAAAATTTTCCCAATCTTCTAGTTTCCCACTAAAATTGGCCACCTTATACGCATTGGTTTTTAATTTGATACTCTCCTTTATTTCCTTGGTTATCCACGGCTGGTTATCCCTTCTCTAACCGCCCTTCTTTTTCACTGGAATATATTTTTGTTGAGCACTATGAGCTCCTCAAACGTCCTCCACTGTTCCTGAATTGTGCCACCGTTTAGTCTGCGTTTCCTGTCTACTTTAGACAACTCTGCCATCATACCACTGTAGTCCCCTTTGTTTAAGAGACTGTAATATAAATAGAGACAGGGTCTCGTGTAATGTAAACAGAGACAGGGTCTAGTGCAATGTAAGTAGGGACAGGGTCTAGTGTAATCTCAGCAGAGACAGGGTCTAGTGCAGTAATACATTTTAAATCTCTGGCTTGCGGTTACTGTCCGTCTTACCAGTGGTAAAGTTTTCTAACTATTTACTTGATTAAAACTCCTCATAATTTTGATCGCCACTATTAAATCTGCCTTAACATTCTCGGATATAAGGAGCACCGTCCCAGTTTCCAGCTGTTCTACTGATGCACCTCATGAACATCCAGATGAGGATTCGATAAGATTTGATCCCATTTTACAACAGTGCCAGAATATCATCCCAGGCAAGATAAGAGCATTAACCCCGGGAATTAAACCGATTGTGTAAGACTCGTCTCAGGCAATGAACTTTGGACACTCTGAACTAAATGACAACATCTAAAAAATTAAGCTGTGACGTGCTAAAGCCCCGGTACAATGGGATCACTCTCACCTCTGAGTGAGAAGGCTGTGGGTTCTCAACCCCTCTCCACAGACTGAGCACATAATCTCGGCTGGCACTCCCGGTACCAGTACCGAAGGAGAAGGGGAGGAGGGGCTATATTGACGGTGGAGCAGTCTTTCGGATGAGACGTTACATCTGCTGGGTCTTCATTCACAGTTGGATGTAAGAGATTGAATGGCACAATTTTAAATAGCAGGGGAGTTCACCCCGAAGTCCATTACACATACTTATCCATTAACCAGCATCGCTAAAGAACAGATTCTGTGGTTATTATCACATTATGTTTGTGGGAGCTTTCTGTGTGCAATTTGACTCCACGTTTCCTGCATTACAAAAGTGACTACACTTCAAACGTACTTCATTATAAAGCACTTTTGGACATTCTGAGGACGTGAAAGTCGTGAAAGTTATTTCTAAACGTCAACATTTAAAATACACGTTGCAATGGGTGACTCCTCTGTTCGCTGTTTTAACTTGTTTAGATTAAGTGGCTGGAATCTTACGCTAAATGGACATCCAGTGAATTACTGATCTGTTCAGCGAGGTTCCATTGACATTGGTAGCAGAATTTTCAGAATTGAATTATTAATTTTAATATGTTCCCTTTGATATAAATCACATCTCTTCTAATTGAACAAACCAAAAACCGATGTCACAGCTGGAGATATTTCCATTTCTTTGTACCAACTACCAATATTCATAAAATAAACCCGTGCTGTGAGTTAAAACTAATCAGTAAATGACTTTGTGGATCTGCTTTTGCTACCATGAACACTTCATGGAAACCTGTAAGGTGTTTATGTAAATAAACGCAGAAATAGAAGTCCCAGATTAGAATAGTGAACGACAGAATAGAAATAAACAGAGAAAGAAACGCTAATGTCTCAACGGATTCCAGCAACAATTGATGTTTGGGATATTTATTTTCAGTTATTGGTGAACAAATCAACGATGTTTTCCGCGGCCAGAATAGGGAAAGCTTCTAGTCAATGTATATAGTGACAGCTCAAATGTATTCGTGGCAATTCTCTGTATCCCCTCCCTCTCTGCCTCTCTCTACTATCCCCACCTTTTGCCTTGCCTCTAAAGAATGCGTCATTATTTTTACTTCACAACAAGAAGTCAATGTCAAACAAAAATATTCTCTAAGGTCTATTTCCAGGCCTCAAACCAAATTGGTGGGTGTGCGGAGAGGCAGCTTTATAATAAAATATGTCGTGTGAACTCAATGATCTTGGGTGTTTGATGTGACTCTGTAGCGGGAACTTTACTCTGCATCTAACTACGTGCGGTACCTGCCCTGCGAGTGTTTAATGGGACGGTTTCGAGGGAGCTTTTCTCTGCATAGACCAGTGATGTACCTGCTCTGGAAGAGTTTGATGGGACGGTGTAGAGGGGGCTTTACACTATAGCTTACCCGTGCTGTACCTGCCCTGGGAGCGTTTGATGTGACGGTGTAGAGGGAGCTTTATTGTTTTTCGAATCGTGCTGTACCTGAGCTGGGAGTGTTTGATGGGACAGCATCGAGGGAGCTTTTCTTTGCATAGACCCGCGCTGTCCCTGCCCTGGGAATGTTTGATGGCACAGTGTGACATCACTATCGCAGAAAATTGTTTTTGTCAGTGCAACTTCCTGTATATTGCATTTCGTGTTTACCTCTTTGACATCATCACGTCAGCAACACGTAAACAATGGGTGACGTCATTGTTTACAACAAAGCAGCGTCATCAACGTGATTTGGTCGCCATAGCTTCATCGGTGCGACGTCTGACCCTCAGCCAAATGGATTGCTCGATTTGACCTATATAGACACATCTATACCCCAGGGTCTAGTGCAGTAATAACCGAGACACGTCCCAGTGTAACATAGACAGAGAGAGGATATAGTGTAATATCTACAATGACAGGGACCAGTGTAAAATATAAAGACACAGCGTCTAGTGTAATATAAACAGAGACAGGGCCTAGTGTAATATAAACAGAGACAGTGTCTAGTGTAATATAGAAAATAAAGGGGCTAGTGTAATACAAACAGAGACGATATCTAGTGTAATATAAAAATTGCAGGGTCTAGTGTACTATAAACAGAGACAGTGTCTAGTGTAATATAAACAGAGACAGTGTCTAGTGTAATGTAAAAAATACAGAGTCTAGTATAATATAAACAGAGACAGGGCCTAGTGTAATATAAATAGAGACAGGGTCGAGTGTAATATAAATAGAGACAGGGTCTAGTGTAATATAACCAGAGACAGGACCAATCTATTATAAAGAGACAGGGGATAGTATAATATAAATAGTGACAGGGTCCAACATAATATAACAAAGGATAACGTGCTCTAATACTAACTAATACATGAGCTATTGTAGTAGAAACATTGACATTTTCTAGTGCAATATAAACTGAGACATATCGAGTGTAATATAAAGAGAGACAGGAACTAGTGAAATATTGACAGAAACATGGTGTACGGTCATATAAACAGAGACAGCGTCTAGTTCAGTAGTAACTGAGAATGGGTCTAATGTATTATAACGGAGGGTCCAGTACTGTGATAACTGATACAGAGCCGAGCATAATATAAGCAGAGACACGGTCTAGTGCAGTGTAACTGAGACAGTATCCACAGTAATAAAATTGGTCCCGAGACTTGTGCAGTAATAACTGAGACAGGGCCTTGTGCAATCCGAAAAGAGAGATGATCGAGTGTAGTTATAATTAAACAGGGTCCAGAGTAATTTAAACATATAGAATGCCTGGAATAATTTGATGGTAACATTCCAGCCATGCGAATCTTCATGTCTGTCTGACTGTCTATCTGTCTGTCGTTCGGTCGGTCGGTCCATTCGTCTGTCCGTCCGTCCGTCGATTCGTACTTCTATCCATCTATCTGTACTTCTATCTAATATTACACTAGAACCTGGGTCTCTTAAGACCCTGTCCCTGTTAATATTACACGAGACCCTGTCTCTGTTTATATTACCCGTGTCCCTGTCTCTGTTTATATTGTACCAGACCCTGTGTCTGTTTATATTGCACTAGACTCTGTCCCAGTTTATATTACATTAGACACTGTCTCTTTTTATATTAGTCTCGACCCTGTCTCTGTTTATATTATAATGGACCCTGTCGGTGTTTATATTATACTGGACCCTGTCCCAGTTTATATTGCACTAGATCCTGCCTCTGTTTATATTACTGTAGACTCTGTCTCTGTTTTTATTACACTGGACCCTGTCTCTGTTTATATTACACCAGACCCTGTCCCAGTTTATATTACACTAGACACTGTCTCTGTTTATATTGTACTAGACCCTGTCTCTGTTTATATTACACTAGACCCTGCCTCTGTTTACATTACATTAGACCCACTCCCAATTCATATTACACTAGAGACTGTCTCTGTTTATATTAGTCTAGACCCTGTCTCTGTTTATATTCGACTAGACCCTGTCTCTGTTTATATTACACTGGACCATGTTTCTGTTTATATTAAACTAGGCCCTGTCTCTGCTTATATTACACTAGACCCTGTCTCTGTTTATATTGTTCCAGACACTATCCCTGTTTATATTACACTAGACCCTGTCTCTGTTTATATTGTACTAGACACTGTCTCTGTTTATATTACACTAGACCCTGCCTCTGTTTACATTACACTAGACCCTCTTCCAGTTCTTATTATACTGGACCCTGTCTCTGTTTATATTAAACTAGCTCCTGTCTCTGTTTATTTTACACTAGACTCTGTCTCTCTTCATATTACACTAGACCCTGTCTCCGTTTATATTAAACTAGACCCTGTCTCTGTTTATATTACACTAGACACTGTCTGTGTCTATATTCTTCTTAACACTATCCCTGTTTATATTGGACTCGACCCTGTCTCTGTTTATATTAAGCTAGACCCTGTCTCTGTTTTTGTTACACTAGACCATGCCTCTGTTTATATTACACCTGACACTGCCACTGTTTATATTCTTTCTGACACTATCCCTGTTTATATTACACTAGACCCTGTCTCTGTTTGTATTACACTAGACTCTGTCTCTGTTTATATTACACTAGACCCTGTCTTTGTTTATATTCTTCCAGACACTATCCCTGTTTATATTACACTAGACCCTGTCTCTGTTTATAATACACTAGACCCTGCCTCTGTATATATTACACTAGACACTGTCTCTGTCTATATTCTTCTTAACACTATCCCTGTTTATATTGGACTCAACCCTGTCTCTGTTTATATTAAACTAGACCCTGTCTCTGTTTATATTACACTAGGACATGTCTCTGTTTATATTACACCAGACACTGCCTCTGTTTATATTCTTTCTGACACTATCCCTGTTTATGTTATACTAGACCCTGTCTCTGGTTGTATTACACTGGACCCTGTCTCTTTTTATATTACACTAGACCATGTCTCTGTTTATATTACACCAGACACTGCCTCTGTTAAATTCTTTCTGACACTATCCCTGTTTATATTGCACTAGACCCTGTCTCTGTTTGTATTACACAAGACGCTGTCTCTGTTTTTATTACACTAGACCCTGTCTCTGTTTTTATTCTTCCAGACACTATCCCTGTTTATATTACAATAGACCTTGTCTCTGTTTATAATACAATAGACCCTGTCTCTGTTTATTTTACTCCAGACCCTGTCTCTATTTATATTACACTGGACCCGGTCTCTGTTCATATCACACAAGACCCTGTCTCTGTTTATATTCTTCCAGACACTATCCCTGTTTATATTACACTAAACGCTGTCTCTGTTTATAATACACTAGACCCTGTCTCTGTTTATAATATACTAGACACTGTCTCTGTTTATACTACATTAGACCCTGTCTCTGTTTATATTACACCAGACACTGCCTCTGTTTATATTCTTTCTGACACTATCCTTGTTTATATTTCCCTAGACCCTGTCTCTGTTTATAATACACTAGACCCTGTCTCTGTTTATACTACACTAGACCCTGTCTCTGTTTATTTTACTCTAGACCCTGTCTCTATTTATATTACACTGGACCCTGTCTCTGTTAATATCACACAAGACCCTGTCTCTGTTTATATTCTTCCAGACACTATCCCTGTTTATATTACACTAGACCCTGTCTCTGTTTATAATATACTAGACACTGTCTCTGTTTATACTACATTGGAATCTGTCTCTGTTTATATTACACTAGACCCTCTCTCTGTTTATATTACACTAGACAGTGTCTCTGTTTATATTGCACCAGACACTATCTTTGTTTATATTCTTTCTGACACTATCCTTGTTTATATTACACTAGACCCTATCTTTGTTTGTATTACACTAGACTCTGTCTCTGTTTATATTCCAATATACACTGTCTCAGTTTATATCACACGAGACCCTGTCTCTTCTTATAATACGCCAGGCATTGTCACTGTTTATATAACATCGACACTGTCTCTCTTTTTATTACACCAGATCATCTTTCCTTTTCAAATATATATTGATTTCCCTATTTGAAAGTTATAATTAAATTTGCTGCCATCACCCTTTCAGACACTACATTCCAGGTTATTGCAACTCGCTGCATAAAATATCTCCTTATCTCCCGTCTGGATTTATTTTTTCATTCATCTTAATCTTTGTGTTCTGGTTACCGATAGACCTGCCGATAGAATCCCCACCTTACTATCAACTCAATGAAACCCCTTCACAATTTTGAAAACATCTGTTAATTCTCCCCTAAGCATTCCCTGCTATAATAAGAATAAACCCATCCTCTCTCGTCTCCAGAAAACTGAACTCCCTCATGCCTTGCACCAATCTTCTCTGCTTCCTCGACAAGAGCCCGACAATCTTCTTAAAATTTGGATTGAAAAAAATTCAATCTTTATTTGCCCTTCAGATTATTTCTAAGGATACATGCTCCCTTCAAATTTGACTGACTGAGAAGCATTAATTATATTGTTTTACTTGTTTTGACAAAATGGACGGTGACTGAAATGCTCAGCAACATCCGTCTCCACATGACTCATGTATCAATATGATCATTGTCGCCACCTGCTGATAAACGACATCTACTGCAAGCTCCAGAGCTTACTTCAAACATGATTCACAACACCCACAACAATAACTTGCTTGAACGTTTACCCAGAGGATTTTTTTTAGAACAAACCACAAGAGGTGCAGATGATCAGGAAGTATAAAGGGCGGAATTAGCCAAATTATTATTGCAAATTCACCTTCAGCTCATCATACAGAGCCGTCAGATTAGATAAACTTCCATAATGAATAAAAACCTCAGAGGAAAAATGGTGCAACCGTGGCTAACAAGGGAAGTTAAAGATCGTATTAGATTAAATTAACAGCCATGGAATGTTGACAAAAAGAGTAGTAAGCCCGAAAATTGGGAAGATTTTGGAATTCTGCAAAAGATGCACATGCAACTGATAATATGGGAGAAAATATAAAATTAAATAAGCTATCAAAATCTACAAACAGATTGTTAGAGCTTCTACACGTGTATAGAAAGATGACTTAAATTAGCGTACTTTACAATACAAAGGTAGATGGGACAGTAAACAGTGAGGAAGAAGTAAGGAGGCTGCAAAGGGATATTGACAGGTTAAGTGAGTGGGCATGAACATGGCAGTTTGAGTATAATGTGGAGAAGTGTGAAGTTACGCACTTTGGTAGGATAAATAGAGATGCAGAAAATGTTTTGAATGCTGAGAAACTGGGTAATATTGTTATTCAGAAAGACCTGGATGGCCTTGTACACGAATCACAGAAAGCTAACATGGAGCCAAAGTGAGCAATTCGGAAAGCAAATGGTAAGCAACATTTTATTGCAAAGGGATTGGAGTATTAGAAAAAAGAAGCCTTCATGCACGTATATAGGGCTCTGCTGAGACTACACCTGGTGTATCGTGTACAGTTTTGTTCTCCTTATCTAAGGAAGGATGCACTTGCCTTGGAGGGAGTGCATCTCAGGTTCATCAGACTGATCTGATTCCTGGGACGGCGGCGGGGGCGTGAGGCTGTTCTATCAGGAGAGATTGAGTATCTAATGTCCATATTTCCTCGGAAATCACAACATAAGAACATAAGAATTGGGAGCAGGAGTAGGCCATATGATTCAGCGAGCCTGTTCCGTCATTCAACGGGATCATGGCTGCTGTTCTACCTCAACTCCCCTTCCCTGCACTATCCACATATCTTAATGGAAACATATGCAGGGCTTCAGGGAAATGGCGGGGGATTGGTCAATTATACAAAGTACGTCAACTGTGGTCTAACCATGTTCAGCATAACTATTGCACGTTTCAATTTTATCCCTCTAGAAATAAACCCGAGTGTAGGTGTTCTTCTCTTTATAGCATTATTAACCTGCGTCGCTACCTTTAGTGATGTGTGTATTTGCATTCTCAGAGACCTGTGTTCCTCCATCCCACATAGATTCTTATTTTAAACGTGATAAGTGACCTCCTTATTTTTCTCACCAAACTGTAATAACTCATACTTGTCTGTGTTGAAATTAATTAGTCAGTTCGTGTATTCTTTTAATTAGTTGCAGTGTTCCACAGTATTTACACGCCGACCCGCCCGCCCCAAGTGCATTGGTAAAATTTAGATATTGTGTGTTTGACTCCAAAATCTAAATTTTAATATAAGTTGTGAACAATAGTGGACCCAGCACTGACCTTTGTGGGATCCCTCTTTCTATCTATCTGTTTATCTATCTATCTATCTATCTATCTAACTATCTATCTATCTATCTATCTATCTATCTATCTATCTATCTATCTATCTATCTATCTATCTATCTATCTATCTATCTATCTATCTATCTATCTATCTATCTATCTATCTATCTATCTATCTATCTATCTATCTATCTATCTATCTATCTATCTATCTATCTGTCTGTCTATCTATCTATCTATCTATCTATCTATCTATCTATCTATCTATCTATCTATCTATCTATCTATCTATTTATCTATCTATCTATTTATCTATCTATCTATCTATCTATCTATCTATCTATCTATCTATCTATCTATCTACCTATCTATCTATCTATCTATCTATCTATCTATTACAGGATTATGTGCAGTACTGATACTCCAGCTGACTGCTGCTACTGACATGATGTCTGAGACTTTGGATATATTTCCTTTCCTGCAATATGTGAATAGTTACACACATTTACACAACGAAAACATTTTACTTAACACCAGTTCTGTTATTGGGTAGATGTGTATATAAATAGGTCTTTTCACAACGTAAATGTTTTGAAGTTGGCTTCCAGGCATGCGGTCAGTAGAGCGAAAAGTGACCTTTGATGGAGTGCACAGAACCCCAGATGCTTCCTGAAAATGACACTGGTGTTCGAGGCTCGCTGACGGCAGTCGGTTGGGTTACTGCCAAATATTGTGCGGGTCAGATTAGCGTGAACAAGAATGAGAGAAAGATGGTATTTAACTATTTAAATATTACATTATTCAGTCGAACTTTTAAAATAAGAAACATTTTACATAGTATAACATCTCAAGAATGATTTTACGTAAATTGCATGCTCACAATATTACAAAACAGTATCGGAAAATAATGAATTGATCCACACGGTACCTAATGAAAACTATTTCCAAATAAAGACCATTCTAAATCTTTCAGTCGATTTATTCAGTACAGCATGAAGTGCTGGAGAGAGGTTTAATGTCCTCACCCCACACTGTAATGAGATGAGTGGGATTCGCAAAGTAACTAAAACAGGTTGAAGTGCCTTGAATATTCTCACAGAGAAGTGCCAGCTGCACTTCTTTAATATTCTCACAGAATTTCGCGCCTGGTCTAAACTAATGTCTCCATTATTCGTGATTAGTAGCCGCGCAGTGTGCAGTGTAATTTGAACTGATTTGGATCGCTGAACAAGCCCTCTCACAGCCCGGCTACCAGTGGGTGGTGAAAGGCCCAGATTGTGATCTGTTTCTGCTGGAGATGAAGCATTTATTCCTGTGATATTCTGTAACATATCAGTATGTCCTGATAGACCGTGTTCCTGTTACCCGTGTCTGTTACACATTCGGTCGCTATTAAAGTTAGCTGCAAGGATTTGGATGTCGAGGTTTGCTGATCACATTATCGATTCTGATTCACCAGCTTCTCTCATAAAACGCTGGTCTGAAGCGGGCGGGCCCCACTTTCTTATGTGTCTTCGTCAACTCACTCCTTAATCATCAGACAAGCGGACTTATTTTACAGCTAAATTTACAAACGGCTGTCTTAGAGTCACAGACTCAGGGGCAGTTAGTGAAATGCAGTGAGAGACAATTGTATAATGTGAGGAGTATGATCTCATCTCCAGAACAAAAGTGTAGCTTCAGCCAAGTACACTGTAAATAGAATCACATTACCCATCTACCGCACTCGGGTACATAGAGTGATATCAATTCAGATTATAGGGGATACTTTACTGGTACAGTTGCATGGATAGATAGCGGGAGATGTAAAAGCACAAACTGGCCGTGTCTTTAGATCCTGATAATGTAATTCAATCTCAAAGATTTACATCCCCTGTGAAAGAGTGAGCAATAAAGGGATTTAATTTACAGTCCAGATGTGAGTCCATTCTGTTGGTGATGTGGAAAGAGTGACGTGGATCCAGAAACCGCTTCTATCAGGGAATCAATGGGTGGCGCCTTTAACTTCGCCCCCATCTCCCGGTATTTAGCTGCCGGCCACTGGGAGCGCAGTACAACAGTCTGGGAGTGGGTTTGCTCAGTGAGTTCTTGCCGGAAAGAGTCACCACACATTGCCAGGAGGATGAGGTCGGCGATTGCTTTCGTTCTGTTGCTGGCTTTACTTTCCCGTGAGTAGTTTTTATTGTCCAATTCTCTCATTGTTACTGTCTCAGTGATAGTCTCTCTATGGAATTTTACAGAGTCAGGAATCATTTCTCGAGGATTGATCCTCGGGGTATTTTGATTATTTTTACAGGTGTCCAGTCGGATGTGGTGTTGACTCAGCCCGAGGCAAAGACCAGGATTTCCTGAGGCTCCCTGAGACTGACCTGTAAACCAGCGGGTTCGATCTTAGCGGCTATGGCATGAACTGGGTCCGCAAGGTTCCCGCACAGGAGCTGGAGTGGCTGGTTTACTACTACACTCCAGCGAGCAACAATGACGTCCCAGGGATTGAGAGCCGATTTACTGCGTCCAAAGACACTTCAAACAACATCTTCACGTTGGACATGAAGAACATGAGGAGCGAAGACACCGCCATCTATTACTGTGCAAGGAAGGACTACGGGAGTGGGTCACGGTGCAATACAGAGCGAGCTCTACATACAAAAACCCCAGACAGGGAGTTTGCTCATACCTGCGACCATTACCACGCCAGGAGCGTCGAAGGAACTGAGGCTTAAATAAAAATAATTAGAAATAAGTTATATATATATATATATATTTAAATGTATAACTGTTTTCTTCTTTATTACTATTGATTGCCATGTTGAACATGCACAGATGCTTCAGAAGTATTCCAATCATTTTTTAAATATAATGAACGGTACAAAATGAAATATCTCGCTGATTCACTCTTACGATAGTCGGAATCGGGTTTTTAGAGCTGGGTGGAATTTAATCTCTGTATTTTACAGTTAACAGTCCGCCGGAGTATTTGACACAACGTGTCTCACTCTGTTACGCAATTGGCTACTGGGGACAAGGAACCATGGTGACGGTGACTGCAGATAAGGAGCATTCACTGATTCAGTAACACTTGTATTTGTGTCTTTATTTTATATTTCTGTTTATTTTAATAATTATTTCGTTCACTGAAACTTGGGTCCGGTGGATTTTGTTTTGAGATTTTTTGCAATTATCAATGTGATTCTGCTGCAAAGTGATTATAGGATTCAACTGTTTCTCCACAGAAAATGTTGTTCATGTGATTTGGTATTTATTTGCTGATGAGACTGTGTGTCGAGGTTACTTTAAATACCTTATGATTATTACACTGTTTGACGTTTCTGCAATGTTTAATCTTGGTGACCTCTGATTGCTGCAGTTTTTCTGATCGAATGCAAACATTGTGTTTGAATGTGTTTAAAAGAACATTGTAGGCACAAAACAGAGAGCTTAGAGGTCAGTAAATAACCTTAAGGTCTTTTAAGTTTTTTCATGAAAATTACATTGTCATCTACTGACCGAATGTTCCCGAATGATCAGATTCAATACGTGAGTTGTAATTAAGAACTGAAAAATTAACATATTTCCAGCTGGAACACATTTAAATTAACATTATTATAACGTAGTAATATCACCAATTATTATTGAAATACGCTATAATATCAAAATTAATGTATTTAACATGATCCGTCCAATCACAATTCTCTGTCAGTATTTTATATTTCTGTTGAATTCAATCTTTCGTTATTTCAGTGTTAGGCGGGTTTGGTGATTGTGTAATGAGATTTTTTGCAATGATACATTTGATTCTGCTGAAAGGGTTTATAGAATTACGGATCTGCTCCATGAAAGGTTCTGTCGAGGGATTCCGCCCCTCAGCGATGTGATTTAGTGTTGATCTGCTGAGGAGAGTTTGTGCCTGTGTTACTCAGAATACCTAGAATTTGTGAAACTGTTTGGCGTTTCTACAATGTTTAATATCGGTGACAGCAGCAGGTTTCTGATCGAATCCAAACACGATATGTATTTTGAAACTGTTTGAAAACAGTCGGTAGGCAAAGAACAGGACGGGTTTAGACATCAGAAATTATTGAAAGGTATTTTAACATCACAATTATTGAAGTGATAATTATATATTCAACTATTAATCTATGTTGACGATGCTGGTATATTAATATGTGAAATGTAACTAGTTGCCATCTACATAATTAACTTATTCAGGTTGTAGTTGGATTAAATTACTATTAACCAACCGATTATAATGCAATAATATCTCTGAATGTTATTCAAATATGCTATAAGTCCAATGTTCATTTACTTAATATTATTCGCCTTCAAAAATCCTGCTCTACACTGGGCACCATTAAGGGAAGCAGAAACTTTTAGAGGCTGGATACAGTTATTAATTATGCCTGCAATTATTTCATTAACAACATACTGATTCCACCGCTGTGTTCAGTTTGAGTCGGGAGTTCAATTACTTGCTACCTCCTGTTTACACAGATGAATGACTGAGTGCAATTAATTATAACTTAAAGCCGTGTTGCAAATTCCATTTTGTCAATTTAATCTATCTGCCGGGGTATGACATTCTCACTGTGTAGCAGAAATTTGTTATTGAATCAATATTGTGTGTTGTTTGATAGAATTATCACTAAGTTAATCTTGAACACTTTGCAAGAACAAAAGCTGAGAGACAGGCGTCGCTGGCAGTCAAAGAATTGTTCATGTAATTATATTGAAATTCAAGGCAGGTTCCGACTGCGTATGGCTGGAGACAGCAAATAATCCATTGAAATTCAAGCAGATTAATTTACTTACAAAAGGTTCATCTCATTTTAAATTTCAAACAAAATCCTATCTCCCAAAACGCTGCTGTATGCGGAATAGAACGGTAGACAAAGCACAAATCATATCTGAGAGCTATGTTTAATTCGTATTAATATTAAATTGATGAACAATGTCTCTCCTCCATTTGCTCATTCAGTTTCAGTGCCCCAGATGGTCTGAATGAATTGTTCTCCTCTAGTTTTACACTGACCATTCTGGAAACTATTTTCAAGAAGTAGCAGAATATATTTAATCATTAACTTACGGGCATTTTGTGAATAACTGGAGTGTTCAGCCATGAACTCATTGAATGGCGGTGCAGGCGCGAAGGGCCGAATGGCCTACTCCTGCAGCTATTTTCTATGTTTCTATGAACGTTAAAAGATTGTCTGTGTTATTAAGTAGCGGAGGCTCTGCTACTGACTGCAAACTGCAAGGATGGATTTTAATTAATAAAACCATTTTTGGGGTTTAAGATTGAGGAGAATATTTCAGCTCGAGATTCCAGCATTAGTAAACAAGCGGTTTACAGCCCATCGGAGTTGTGACCCCGGCTGGACAGAGAACTATTTAAATTAGTCCACCCCCAAATCCATCATGTGAAATGTTCTCTGCGAATAGACGCAGTTTATGCTATATTAGAAAAATGCAGATTTTAAAAAGGTGTCGGTCGAGAGCGGGACAATAGTTGAACTGCGTGATTATTGTCAATTATTCAAGTTTGATTCCATTTAAGTAAAAATAAGGTATATTTCTGAGTAGTTATGTATTAATATGCTGCTTAATATTTTAATATTGATTAATTGTTATGGTAAGTTAAGTAAACCATAATATATCACAAGTTATCAGGCAGAAAAGGTTTTAGAATTATTAATAATTACTTGTATTTGTATGGCTGAAATTCAAGCACATTAATTTAATTTCAAAAGTTCCAGGTAGGTATGCTTCTGAGGCGGAAGGGCCAGACTGGCACTCAGATTATTTTCAATATTCAGCTAACATGAACATTAAATTAGAATGTAACATCAGTGCTAATTCATTAAAACATAAGCGAGCCCTTACAATTGTGTTGCATACTGGTCAGTATTACAATTATTGCAAAATTTCATGCGTTGGAGATAATGTTTAATTCATTCATAAATTAATTTAGAAAACAATGCATTGATAACTCGGCTGTGCTGAGTTCGACAAGGTGTCGCTGCAGATTTTAGTGAATTAATTTCCTGTTTTGCCACGATGATTTTACAGGTTATATTTACTGACGAAAACATATAAAATCAGTGGGTGATTAGGTATCACTGGATATGTCTCCTGGATTGTGACATTCTTTCTCTGTCACCGAGACCCGTGTGACGGGCAGAAAATTCCCGTGGAATATGAATTATTTGCAGATACTTGCTTTCAGGGAAGTTAATCTTTACACGGTTTACAAGATAGTTGACAGAGATGGGGAAATGGCTGGATGTTGAAGAGTCTCTCAAATTAATATCAGATTAATTTCAAAGAATCTGCAGCGTTGAGGTGGTTGGAAATTGACAAGAAATAAACTAGAAATCAAACAGCTTCATTGAAATTAACAGATTGAACTGGTCTCTCTCTGCCTAGAGCACCCTTGTTGCACCGTTTGTGTCTGTTCTGTTTCTGTGCGCCTGCTCACTGGGTGAGAATCAGGAGTCCTCCTGACGGGTTGTAAACCTTCTGGGTTGTGATCCTGTATTGCGGGGAGTGTCACTTAATTTAGTTATTTAAGAAACTGGTATATGTGAGAAACGGGAAAGATTGACTTTAAGGTTGAGGAGTCGCCGTAGAGATGAGATCAGTAATCCAGATTGTGACAGTCAGAAGGAGCAGTTCTGAAACACCACGGGGAGACAGTCGAAGGAGCTTTAATCAGTTTCTAACCCGGTTGTACCTGCCCTGACAGTGTTTGATATGACAGCTTTACTCTGCAACTAACCCGTGCGTTATCTTATCTGGCAATGCTTGATGGGACATTGCAGAGATAGCTTTAATCAGTCTTTAACCTTTTCTTTACAAGGACGTGGAACTTAATTGGGTCCTTCAATATAGAATGATCTTCTATTTAATCAGAGCTTTGGAGGGGTGGTGCGCTTTAATGGGACAGTGTATTGGAAGCTTTTCATTGTACTCGTCATAATTGTGCTTAATTAATCGGTCAATTTGATAACGCATTTTAAGGGAAGACATTTCGTAGCACATCTCTGCAGTACTTGAGCTGGGAATGTTTGACGAGATAGTATAGATAACATATTACTCTGTGTGCAACACTTGCTATACCTGTCCTGACCCACACGGCAGCATAGCGGGAGCTTTGCTCTCTTATCCGTGCTGTATCTGACCTGAGAGTGCTTGGTCAGGCAGTGTTCTAGGCATCGTTATCTGCGACGAACAGATAGCAGATAAACTGCTCGTGCCAGATATATACAATAATTCGTCCCATTGCCCAGATTAAAAAGCGCACATTCTTTGATGTTTATATTCTTTCTGAAAAAATGCCCAATTTTTAATGAGTTATTAATGTTTGAACATTTTGAGCATCAGATTACTAATGAACATGATTGGCCTGATCTTCAGCTCACTTTCAGAACAAACAGGTTCAGGAAGTGAATAACGCTCCAGAAAGCAGCGCCTGTTCTGATCTGATGGGAGGTTACAAGTTATTTCCACAATTAAAATAGAGAATATCGAGACTCCCATTTCAAATAACCGTCATGGGGACCTCATGTTTAGAAAAATTATGTTGTCCAATTCTTCCTGAGAAGGTTAAAGGCAGGGACAAACTGTGACGAGATGCAGCTATTGGCCTGGGTCACAACACAAGGCACACAGTCACTGAGCTGCAATTCTGTGAAACATTTAAAGAGAGAGAGTCAACCTGCAATAAGTCATCATTCGCAATGAATTTAAGCCTTTCTAACAGCATGTGATTGACTAATTTGCGTCAGATTTATAAGATCCCTTTATTTTAAATATCCTCTTTTATTATAACGAACAATAAAAATAGATCTGGTATAGGTGTCCAAAATATGAAGTGTTTCCTTCCATGAAATCTAGAAGAACTGTTCCCACTCACTCGTGTAGACTGATAGCATCTCACAGCATTGGAAGAGGCCATTCAGGCATCGTGCCTGTGCCGGCTCTGAAAGGCTGTCCAATTTAGTCCAACTCCCCAGAGTTTACATTGTAAACGTGCAAATGAGTCCTCCTGACGTACTGGAGATACTGCCTTGTGCATTCCTGAAATTACCAACCCTCTGTGTGAAAAAAACACCTTAATTTCACCTTCTGATCTTTTCACAATTATTTTAAAACGGCGACATTTGGTTACCCACCTACTTTCCAGCGGAACAATTTCTCCCGACTTGGTATATCAAAACCTGACATAATGTTGAATATCTCTCTTAGGTCTCCTCTTAACCTCTGCTCTAAGGAGAATATTCTAGCTTCTCCAATCTCTCCACATAACTGAAGACCCCATCCCTGGCATCATCCAGGTAAAAGTCTCCCCTCTACGCTCCCCAAGTGCTTGACATCCTTCCTACATTGTGGTGACAAAATTGTACGCAATAGTCCAGCTGAGGCCTAACACGTGATCTGTAAGCTTAGCATAACCGCCTTGTTTTTGTAGTCAATGCCCCATTTACAAAGTCAAGTATCCCATACGCTTTCCTAACAGCCTTACCAGTTTGCCCTGCCCTCTTCAAAGATTTGTGAATATGTACATCCAGATCTCTCTATTCGTGCATCCCCTCAAAACAATACTATTTAGATAATACTGCCTCTCCAACTTCCACCCAATGTGCATCGCTTCTCAATGATTCGCATTTAATTGCAATTGCCATGTCCCAGCCTATTTCACTGGTCCATCTGTCTCCTCATGGAGTCTGCTGCTATCATGCTCACTATTGGCTGCGTTGCCAGGTTTTGTATCATTTTTGAACTTCGAAATTGTATTCCCTGTAACCAAGTCCATGTCATTGTTATATAACAAGAACAACAATGGGAATTGAAACGGGCCATTTAAGAAGTAAACTTCAAATTAAGCGGATTTTGGAATGGTATTTTATTCGGATTATTAATTGAGTGGCAGGAAGCAGGCTACTCAAGAGACATGCATATAATTGGATGGAATAGAGCTCAGATCACAGTGCGCTGAAGGACATCGCTCTCACTCAAATGCTGAGAAAATAAGGAAGACATTCGACTCAATCACGGTTCATTTACAACTTGCATCTTAGAAACTAGACTATGGAAATGCTACCTGTTGAATTATGTGGTAGCCAAGTTTGGAGGGTATTTTGCTAACGTCCTAAGCAGGAATTCCGCTGCTCCTTTGAAGTGCAGTCACTGTTGTTTTGTAGGGATACACCACAGGCAATGTGCACAGAGCAAATTTCCCCAAACTGCAATTAAATAAAGGACAAGAAATGGTGCTCATTGAGAAATAAATGCAGGCCGAAATAACAGGAACACGTCTCTGTTCTGCTATTGCATGATCCAATGAAGGCTTCTTTATTGACGAGTTGTGTAAAGGTTCTTGTTGTGTAATGTGATAGAGCTCGGTGATAGAGTGGTGCGTTCCTGACCAGCGCCTTGACAGGTGCTTACGATAGAACTGACAAAGCTCAAATGCCCGTGTCGCCTTTGATGGAGAAATGGTGGAATTAGTTTATTCTGCAGTCAAATTTCGATTTGTTTATTTCTTTTATAAGCACGGATTACAGAGTCTAACTTGTTCAATGGGCCATTCCTTCCCAGTAACACCGTCTCCCCCATCCTCTGCGCCCTGCTCTCCTCCTGTGAACAACCCAGCACCGATGGCTCCATCACGTAGGGCTGTTTGGTGATGGGCGACTCCCGTGACATCATCAGCCTTTTCTGGGAGGAAGATAAAGAGCCGACCACCACTGGATTGAAGACCTACCCGTCATTGCTCAAAAAGAATTGAACCAACACCCTGAGCAGCCAGTTAACCATCACCGAGTCCGAGGTGGGGAGCAGCACAATCTGCTGCGAAGTTCGACGTGGTGGGTCGCTGTGGAACATCACAATGTCAGGTTAATGATGTGGGATACAGGGCAAACTGTGATAAGGTGAGAAGTTATGTTCAATTTGTATCGAAACTTGGTTAGACAATACTTAGAGTACTGTGCATAGTTCTGGTCTCCATATAATACTTAGAATACTGTGCACAGTTCTAGTTTCCTTATCACATTTAGGATCCTGTTTACAATTCTGGTTTCCATCTCATACTTAGAATACTGTGTAAAGTTCTGTTCTCCATATCATACTTAGAATAATATGCACAGCTCTGCTCTCCATATCACACTTAGAATACTGTGCATGGTTCTGGTCCCCATATCGCACTTACAATATTATGCACAGTTCTGGTCTGCATATTACACTGAGTATACTGCGCACAATTTTGCTCTCTGCAAATGCCAGGTTAGTGTGGATCTGACAGCAAAGAACTTGTTAAAATATAAGGACACTTTGCCTTTCTTAATCATTTATTTTGCAAGCAATGTCAATAAAATGCCTTCTCGTGAACGTCCTGAACGGATCATCGTTCCTCCAATTGTTCTTATCTTGCTAAGCTCCACTGAACAAATCATCTGCAGCAGATATGCAAGCGCCATGTGTTCAATCATCGAATTAAGGCCAAAGTCACTGACCGTGAATTGGCTGAAGAGTGGACAACTCCTGGATTAGGGCTTCATCACCTCTCCCGCCTATTAGATGAACGGAAACGTTTTGACGGCCAGTCGTCTGACACTCCCCGACAGGGAATGGTTCACCGGCTCGGTCTACACCTGCCAGGTCACTCATGAAAGGGGCACACAAAGCCGTAACTTCAGCAGATCTCAGGGTAAGAGGCACAATCCAGGGAGGTTCCAGACCATTCTGAGCGCTGATCTCAGTCAGAACTTTGATTGAAATTAGTAGAAAGCAGAAGAATATTCCTAATTCCCAATCATGCAGTTTGTGTATTCTTGTGATAAAATTTTGCCTTTATACAGCGCCTTCAGCGACCACAGACTGAACCAAAGCGCTTGCCAGGCATTGAATTAAGTTGTGAAATGTGGTCACATTTGTAATGTACAAAGTGCGGCAGTCATTTAGTGCTCAACTAGCTCCCACAAACAGCAGTGTGATAACGACCATTTTTTTTCTTTAGTGTTATTTCTTGAGGGATTAATATTCCCAGGCCACCAGGGAGAACTCCTCTGCTTTTCATTGAAATAATTCCAGGGGAACTTTTACCTCCACCTGAGAGGCTAGACGGATTCTTGGTTTAACACATGATCCGAAATACGGCACCTCCGAAAATGCACCACGCCACCAGTACTGCACTGAGAGACTCAGCTTACATATTGTGATCAAATATCTGGAGTGGGACTTCAACCCACGATCTTTTGGTTCAGGATTCCTCATTGCTCAGGATTTATTAACCTCGCAAAAGAAGCTTTCCCTTGCTCTGGTGTCAGGCAGTGAGTGAAGTGTCATTAGTCTCAGGTATATCCTGAGTTAGCTGATCATATACGGAATGGCAATAGGAGTCCGGAATCCTTCACTGCTAACTGTCCAGGAACCCACTGCAAGAATGGGCATCTACCCTATTCAGAGTACTGAGCCGAATTCTGGGCTCCGCACCTGAGGAAGGATATACGTGGAGGTGCTAAACTGCAGGTTTACCCGAATTATACCGGGGCTAATAATGTAAAATGATCAGGTGGTGAGAATAGAACGTTAAGAGATGGTCCAATTGACGTGTTTAAGTTGATAAATGGAATTGTATCGACTAGATATAGAAACATTTATTTAGTTTGATGGGAGAGTCCAGAACAAGCAGCAGAACCTTAACATTAGAGTTAGGCCGTGCAGAGGTGATGTCAGAAAGGATTTTCTAACAGGAAGAATAGTGCAAGTCTGGATTTCCCTCCCCAAAAGCTGCTGAAACTTGCTTTCAATTGAAAAGTTGAAAACTGAAATTGATAGATTTTTGTTCGGCAAGGTTATCATGGGTTACATAACCAAGGCGTGAAGATGGTGTTGAGTGTTGATCAGCCATGATCTAACTGGATGGCGGGACAGGATGGATGGGCTGAATGTCCTTCTCCTGTTCCTATGTTGCTATTAATGCCCGGATGTCATAGTGCTTTCTGAATCTCTCTCACCAGACATGATAAATGTTCAGTAATTACAGATATTAACAAACTACCTCACATCATTACAAATGATGCCCCACCACAAAAGATTCCTTGCAACTCCATTCTCCGGACCTTGCACTTCTCCTCTGACGGGGGATGTGACTGGTTCCTGCACATTTTCATCGCAACAAAAATAGCAGCAAAAGACTAGAAACTTAACTTTGTTTCCTGTTGTCCCATAAATCCTGAAATTAATTTGACACTGGTTTTGAACCAGTATAATGCTGGTGTAGACCTCTTAAACTTGGGGATATTCGGGCTTCAGCTATTATAACCAGTGGAGATGCACTTGGGTGCAAGAATCTATAGACAGGCGTAAAGGAGCAAGGGATTTCAGGAAGAGCGCTATTCAGTGCCTATCACAATTGCGTCCCAATGTATTCCCATTTTACGCCAGGTATTTGCTTCACAGCCCATTACAGGTGGCTCTGGCTCAAATACACAGGAAATATTACAGACCTCCCGGAATCGTTGCCAATTCATTGTCCTTCCATAACGACGGTGTTCAAGCAATAGCGAGAGGTTGATATCTCAAAAGTGAGTTATTCCCCTTGAAAGAGTTAAGGCTAATTATTGGTGTCCTGATTCTGAAGATGCGGCTTTTCCTGACTTTCATTCCTGTTTCGCAGTGGATGTCCCATGCAGCGATTAAAAATCACTCTTCGCCCACCGTCACTGGAACAGGTTTTACTGGAGGCGACGGTGACCTTAACGTGCGTTGTGTCTGACGCTCCTTATGGGCTCACCGTGACCTGGACCCGAAAAAACGAGACTTTGAAATCAGAGATTGCCGTCCAACACGGAGAGGATCCCAACAGTGTGATCAGCAACTTAAACATCTCGACACAAGAGTGGCTGAGTGGGGATAAGTTCTACTGCGTGGTGAGCCATCAGGATATGCCGACTCCTCTCAGAGATTCCATCCACAAGGAAAAGGGTGAGCGGGGAGATTGTTGCAATAAGTGATACACTGCGACAATTTCGATGCGTGTGCAAGGGCCAATTGATGATATAAAGTGTTTAATGGCTACTCTGATCATTCAGGTTGGTAATTCCACCAACGCAGCACTCTGGGACCTGACATTGTGTATTTTAGGGGAAACTGGATAAGTCCATGAGCGAGAAAGAAATAGAAGGGTATATTATTAGGTTTAGATGAAGTGGGCTCGCAGGAGGCTTGTGTGGATCATAAACACCGGCATAGACCAGTTAGCCAAATCTCCTCGTTCTGTGCATTAAATTCTTTGTCATTTTCCAGTCCAATGCTTCAAGATTTCAGAGAGAAAGAATACGTTCCCTGGGATAAGGGATGAAAAACCAGAGAGGCAACAGAGGGGAAAAGGAAAAGTGTTAAAATTCAATGCAGTGTCCATTTCTCTCACATCTAACCACCGGAAATTGGCTGAATTTAAATGAGGAAGGCGAGTTGTGGGCGTTGGTCTCACAGGCCACCAGTGAAAACGGGAGGATTGGAAGCCGAGTGAGGAGGTCGCGGATCGCGGGGGGTGGGTTAGGCAGGGACCCTGGATCCAGGAGGTAGGTTTAAGGGCAATTACCACCTGGGAGCAGCAATCCCCACCTTGCTGTAACTGCTGAGATTTACACAGTGTGTCAAACCGGACCAGCGACTGTTAAACACCAAATGGTGGTTAAAATAGAGGATTCAATTCTCATTTAAATATATTACTCAAATATAATATTACAACTGGAAATAGGCGAGTTGAGGTAGGGATTCAAATTTTTACCAATTTAACAACCTCCACGCCCAAAATCCGCCCGCTATATTGGGTTGAAATTCCCCCATTGTCTCTGGAACTATCCAGTTCATTGGCCTTTGTTGTAACTGTTCTACAGCGAAAGATCCGCGGGAACCAGCCGTGTCTGTCCTCCTGCCCTCAGCAGAAGTCTCTGCTCAGAGGTTGGTCAGCCTCACCTGCTTAGTGAGAGGTTCTCCCCCCGAAAAATCTTCGTCAAAAAGACCGTCAATAACAAACTGGTGGATTACGGCAACCACAAGAACACCGAGGTGATGGCGGAGAACGGCGGCAGCTCCTTCTTCATGTGCAGCCTGCTATCCATTGCAGCCGAGGAGTGGGCCAGAGGCGCCTCTCACACCTGTGTGGTGGGACATGAAGCGATCCCATTGATAATCACCAACAGAACCGTCAATAAATCCAGTGGTAAAGCATTTCCCTTGTTCTGATGGACACCTTCATAAGAACATAAGAACATAAGAATTAGGAACAGGAGTAGGCCATCTAGCCTCTCGAGCCTGCTCCGCCATTCAACAAGATCATGGCTGATCTGGCCGTGGACTCAGCTCCACTTACCCGCCCGCTCCCCATAACCCTTAATTCACTTATTGTTTAAAAATCTATCTTTCTGTGAATTGAATACATTCAATGAGCTATCCTCAATTCTTTCCCTTTGCAGATAATTCCACAGATTCACAACTCTGTGGGAGAAGAAATACCTTCTCAACTCGGTTTTAAATTGGCTCCCCTGAGGCTGTGCCCTCTAGTTCTAGTCTCCCCGAGCAGTGGAAACAACCTCTCTGCTCTATCTTGTCTATGCCTTTCATTGTTTCAAATGTTTCTATCGATCACCCCTCATCCTTCTGAACTCCAACGAGTAAAGACCCAGTCTACTCAATCTATCATCATAAGGTAACCCTCTCATCTCCTGAATCAGCCTCGTAAATCGTCTCTGTACCCCCTCCAAAGCTAGTATATCCTTCCTTAAGTAAGGTTACCAAAACTGCACGCAGTACTCCAGGTGCGGCCTCACCAATACCCTATACAGTTGCAGAAGGACCTCCCTGCTTTTGTACTCCATCTCTCTGGCAACGAAGGCCAACATTCCATTCGCCTTGCTGATTACCTGTTGCACCTGCAAACAAACATTAATTGCCGGTGCTTTTAGTGTCCCCCTCCCCTTTTATAGGGGGCACTTGGAGAAAAAATATGTTTTTTGCCCAAAAAAAAACCCCAAAAAATACCACAAAAAATAAAAGGGCCTGTAAATGTTTGGTGTTTCCCCCAGATCGGGGGGGGGTTACGGTTTAATGTTTTTTGTTTACTCCCAAAAAGAGTTTCATGCACAAGGACCAATGATGGAGCTTTGGAGGCGTGGCCTATGCACTTGGAGCCTGGCTGCTGTGAGAGAAGGAACTCCCTGCTTTAGCTTCTGTTTGGAAGGCCTGGAGTTAGCCCTGAGACCAGCCCAGGAACAGGAGGTAGGAAGGGGCTTCATTACCATTCATCTAGAGTGAGAGGAGGAGAGCCGAAGACTGCAACACCTTCATTATTTCAACAAAGAGTTGGAAAGAGGTGGAAAAAAGAACAACAACTTACCAGTGTGGAAGGAGGGAAAGACTTCTTCAGCCAAAGGTGGGTGTGTTTTGGTGCATTCACCAAAAAGACTTTGTTGTATCGGTGGGGGGAGGAAAGAAGACCAATCGAGGGCCAGAACATCGCGGGGGGGTGTGTGTGTGTGTGGAAGTGTGTGTGGGGGTCTTGCCTACAGCTAGGCCCACACACCACTGAAGCACCCCTCACCCAATTGCCCAGCCTGGGATAGCTGGAGCTACCAGGCTGAAGAAACTGAATCACCCTAATTAACATCGTTGGGAGTGTGTACCTGTGTGGCTCCAGCTGCCCCAGGTGAAGACATCTTCTCCCCCCACCCGAAGATCACCCCAAAGACTGTTTTGTTTGCCATCTGGGGAGTGCACCCACCCATTACTGTGAGGGGAGACCTGCCCTTGCAGCCTCCCTCTTTCCCACACCCCATCACTCTGTCTCTCTCTCTGTCTCCCCCCTCTCTCTCTGAGAGCCTTTCCTCCCAATTGGAAAAAAAAGACAAGAACAATTAAGACAACTGAGCAGAGGGAGCAAGGCCCCTCCCCAATTGCAAACTAGGGGAGAGCAGTGCCTCTTTCAGAGCTGCCGCTGTTAAATACTTAAACGAGGCCAGTTAAGACCATTAAGGCATGTGACTTTGGGGTGGGTGTCGCCCTTAAAGGGACCCCGTGATGGCGACACCATCCACGCCGGTGGCAGGGCCAGCTAGGAATTATGTGCAGGCGGCGTCCACATCCACGGCACCTCCTACGCCTCCTGCTGCCCTGCCACCATTCGGACTGATAACTAAAAAACACGGGGTCAAGGGCTACACTCACCCCAAAATGAGCATTGAGGAGTGCGCGCGGGCGATGGCTGGGGTAGTCGGCCCCTCGGCCATTGTCGCAGCCTCCAAGATGTCTGGGAAGGCTGTGTTCTTCCTGGGGTCGGAGCGACCGGTGTCCCTGGCCCTTGAAAAGGGTCTCACGGTGGGCGGGACGTTCCTGCCGGTGGACCCTCTCGAGGCCACCGCGCAGAGGGTCATCATTTCAAACGTCCCGCCCTTTGTACCCGCTGAGCTCCTCCTCCCTCACCTACAACAACTGGGGGAGGTAAGGTCGGGTATCAACCCCATACCGCTCGGCCTCAGGGAGAACAGCCTGCGCCATGTGCTCTCCTTCCGCCGCCAGCTCTTTGTCCGGCAGGCGCGGGAGGAGACGACGGAGGGCAATGTTAATGTGGTGCACGAGGGGACTGCCTACCGCAACTTCTGGACGTCGGATGGCGTGCGGTGCCATGCCTGCAGAGAGGTGGTGCATGTTCGCAAGAACTGCCCCGCCAACAAGGCTGCCAAACCACCGAGGGCGTCCAAGGCTGGCGCCGCCGCCACCCCTCCCTCTAGTAGCGTCCGCTTGCCGGGAGCCGTAGGTGCGCGGGCATCGCCGGAGGCCTTTGTTTTCACGGCCGGAAAGAAGGCGCGGAAGAAGGCGAAACATCCCCTCGGTGCGCCAAACAACTTGTTTGCCGCGCTCGGCCAAACCCCGTCAGCTGCGAGCGCGGGGTGCCCTGAGCCGGTGCCCGAGCCCTTGACTAGTATCACAGAGGGGTTCGGGCGTGGGCAAGACAAGAAAAAGGGGGGAGTGGAGCGGGAGGCCTCGGCAGGCATGGGGGTCTCCCTGCCTCCGCGCACCCACAGGAAAAAAAGGAGGCGTCGCTCCAATGAGATGGAGGGAGAACAACATCCCTCTGCGGAGGAGGCGGTGCCCGCCGCGTGTCCCGCGTCCCCCACCAGCGCCCCCAAGCTGCGCTGTAGGCGAGAGGAATCTGTCCCCGGGGAGGGTGAGGCAGTCGAGGCTGCCCAGCCGCTGCCTCCCGGGGATGACGTGGAAGATCTGCCTGTCGTGGGGGGCGTGGGGCCAGCGGAAGAATCCGTAGCCGCCGGGTCGAGCATCCCGGGGACTGAGGCGTGCGAGGACGAAAAGGCCGAACCTGAGCCCGCCCAGCAAATACCCAACTTGCCCCGGGATTTGCTCGACTCGGCAGAAGCTGACACTGCAGACAACTGTAATATACATCCACACGCTGGGCCGGGGGGTGGCGGCGGGAGGGGGAAGAACAACAACCCTCGCCCCCTACTTTGGAGCTGAGGGGCTTGGTGGACCTGGAGAATTTTCGTAACCAGGTCTCTCCGTGTTCCCCGGCTCCTGGGGCGGGGGAGGACCCCCTTCCGCTGTCGCCTCCCGACCCAGCACCACTTTTAAAAGAGCTCAGTGGGGACTCCTCTGCCGACGATCCTGGGGGTGGGATCGGGGCGGAGCCAGGGCCGGATGGAGCGGCCGGGCCGTTTGCCGTACCTCGTGCGGTCGACGGGCCGGCTGCTTGCGGCGACCTCCCGGAGGGGGACGGAGACTGGGTGGGGGACGCAGGAGAAGATCTAGAGACCATCGCCAGTGAGGCGGTGGATCTGCTCGCGGCCGCCGCTGAGACCCTCCTCATTCCTGTAAAGGAACTCCGGGACTTTTTGGTCCAGTGCCGGGGTCGCCGCGACCAAGCCCGTCTGGCCCTGGAAAGATGGTCTGAGCCAGTGTTGCTCGTCGCTTCCGTCCGCGCCGCAGCTAAAACCATGGCCGCGGGCGGGCCCTTATCAAGAGCGCAAGGCCTTGAGCTGCGCCGGCTCAACGGGTTCCTCGCTGGGCTGCTGAAGGAGTGGAGGTCAACAAACGACTCCACTCCCCCCCCACAATAGGTTAGGTAGAGGTTGCTCTATGCTTTTGCCATGAAGATAACCATAGCCAGCCTCAACATCAACGGCGGCAGAGAGGCACGCCGTAGATTTGACAATTTTTCGCTCATGTGGGAGGGGAAATATGCGGTGTGCTTCCTGCAAGAAACCTACACCGTTCCGGGAGATGAAGCCACCTGGCTCCTGGAATGGCAAGGAGAGGTCCGCATGAGGCACCTCACTATCACTTCTAGTGGGGTGGCCATCTTGTTGGCCCCGCATTTTCAGCCGGAGATCTTGGGGGTCGAGGATCCCCTTCCAGGCCGCTTGCTGCACGTAACGGTTCGCCTGGGGGACGTGCCACTCCATCTCGTGAACGTGTACGCCCCTCAGCACGGCCAACAGCAAGTGCGCTTCTTCGAAGAAGTGTCCGCTCTTCTTGGCTCCGTCGACGTCGGCGACTGCATTGCCCTGTGGGGGGAATTTTAACTGCACCCTCGAGGCGATGGACCGCTCCAGTGCCCCGCAGAGCATGACGGTGATGGGGAAGTTGAGGGACCTGGTCGGGTCCTTCGACTTGGTGGACGTCTGGCGAAATCTCCATCCCGACTCCAGCGCCTTTACTTGGGTGAGGCCTGGAGTAGGATGGTCCAGAGTCGACCGCGTTTACGTGTCTCGGGCATACGTTTCCTGCGTCCTGGCGGCCTCCATGCGGCCGGTGCCGTGTTCGGACCACCACCTGGTGTGGGCGGAGCTCGCTTCGCTCCGCACGAGAACGGGGTCCGCGTACTGGCATTTTAACACCCGGCTGCTGGAGGACGTGCGGTTCCAGGACTCGTTCCGTCGTTTCTGGGCCGACTGGAGAAGGAAGCAGGGAGGCTTCCCCTCCTTGAGGCTATGGTGGGACGTGGGCAAGGCTCACGTCCGTGTCTTCTGTCAAGAGTACGCGAGGGGGTCGACCAAGAGGCGGGCGGCCAGGGTTGGGCGCCTAGAAAAAGAGGTGCTCGACCTAGGGTCCCATCTCAGTCAAGTCGTCGGGGACTCGGCCCTGCGGACGGTGTAAAAAGCGAAGAAGGCCGCGCTGAAGCACCTGCAGCTCGTCGGGTCCCGAGGCCAATTCGTAAGGTCGCGGATCCGGTTCCTGCGGGATCTGGACTGCGGCTCCCCCTTCTTCTGCTCACTGGAAAAAAGACAGAGTGTCCGTAAGCAGCTCTTGATGCTGCTGGCCGATGACGGCTCTCTCGTCTCGGATCCGGAGGGCGTCAGCAACAGGGCCCGTGAACATTACGGGGCTCTGTTCTCTCCGGAGCCGTCCAGCGAGGAAGCGCATAGAGTTTTGTGGGAGGACCTGCCAAAGGTCATCCCGGAAGGCGCCGAAAATCTGGAAGCTCCGCTAAGCCTGGCGGAGCTGACCGGTGCCGACCAGCTCTCGAGGGGAAAAGCCCCGGGGCTGGACGGGCTGACCGTGGAGTTCCACAGGGCGTTCTGGGACGTCCTGGGGGGTGACTACGCGCGGGTCCTGGGGGAAAGTCTGGTGACCGGGGAGATGCACCTCTCTTGGCGCAGGGCAGTCATCGTCCTGCTGCCTAAGAAGGGCGATCTCCGCCTCCTTAAGAACTGACGCCCGGTCTCGCTCCTCAGCACAGACTACAAAATCTTCGCCAGGGTGATGTCTGCTCGCCTTGGTGCCGTGCTGGACCACATGATCCACCCCGACCAGTCCGACACGGTCCCGGGCCGGACAATCCACGATAACATCCATCTGGTCCGGGACCTCATCCATCATTCCCAGGAGGCTGGTCTGTCGGTCTCCTTCCTATCCCTCGACCAAGAGAAGGCGTTCGACAGGGTGGATCACGACTATCTGCTCGGAACTCTGCGCGCTTTCGGGTTCGGGATGCATTTCGTCGCCCAGATCTGACTATTGTACGCTGCCGCGGAATGTCTGATTCAGGTTAACGGGTCCTTGACGGCGCCCCTTCGCTTTGGGAGAGGGGTGCACCAGGGATGCCCCATGTCCAGCCAGTTATATGCCATCTGCATGGAGCCTTTCCTGCACCTCCTGCGGATGAGTTTGACGGGACTGGCTCTGCAAGGGCCGGGCGTGGAGGTCGTCCTCTCGGATTACGCCGATGACGTGCTCCTCGCGGTAGAGGATCCCGCTGACCTGCGGAGGATGCGTGAGTGCCAGGAGATTTACTCAGCTGCATCCTCCGCCAGAATCAATTGGGAGAAATGCTCCGGACTCCTGGTGGGTCAGTGGCGGGTGGACTCCCTGCCGGAGGAGCTCAGGCTTTTTGCCTGGAGCACGACCCATCTCCTCTATCTGGGAGTCTACCTTAGCCCCGACGAGGAAGTGTGGGTGGCGAACTGGCAGGAGCTGGAGGCCAAGGTCGCCGCTCGCCTAGGCCGCTGGACAGGACTGCTCCGAGTGCTGTCCTACAGCGGTCGAGCGCTAGTCATAAACCAGCTGGTGGCCGCCATGTTATGGTACCGGCTGGTCACTTTGACCCATCCCCCTACGTTTGTCGCCAAGATACAGAAGAAGCTGGTGGACTTCTTCTGGAACAACAGGAAGCACTGGGTCTCTGCCGCGGTCTTGAGTCTCCCGCTTGGGGAGGGCGGTCAGTCGTTGGTGCGCGTCAGCGCCCAGCTCGCGACTTTCCATCTTCACGTCGAGCCTCCTCCTAGGTCGCGTGCTCTGGCAATGTATTTCTTTCGCCATCAGCACGGCCCCAACTACGACACGCAGCTCCTGTTTGTGAGTGTGGGGGGCGTCAGGACCGCCCTCCGGGAGCTGCCTGTCTTTTACAAGGAACTCATCAGGGTCTGGAACAGAGTCTCCAGCAAGCCCAGCTCTGCACCAGCTGGAGTGGCGGCCGTCCTGCAGGAGCCGCTGCTCGCGATCCGTATCTCCACGACCGAGTTTTTTTGTGGCGGTCGGATGAGAAGGCTGTGGCTGGTGAGGTGACCAGGGTCCGGGACCTGCTCGATGGTGGAGGAGCGGGCTGCATGGCACCAGACCGCTGGCGCGGCGCCTAAATTCTGCCAACGTCCGCAACGAGGCCGATGCCATCGAGTCGCTAAAAAGAGCTCTGGGCCCTGACTCCGTTTGGTGCATCGAGGAGGCTCAAGCACGTGGGGAGAGCCCTTCCGAACTGACCCCCGTCCGGACGGAATTCCTCCTTGGCGCCAAACCCCGGAACCTCCCTCGGGAGCAGGCGCCTCACAACTTGAGCCGCCCCGGGGAAATCCCCTCCGTGCCTTTCAGTTCCGCACGGAGGGGTTTCCTGTACGGGCTGCTCCTGCACACTCTCAACTTTGCCAACCTCGCCTGCCTTCCGGACACGCCATGGCGTACCATCTTGCCGTCCGGAGGAGGCGGGGGTCACCGATGGAGGGCACTCTACGCAGGCGTCCTCCCAGTATTTATCGGGGACTTGGCCTGGAGGGTGGTGCACGGAGCAATCCCGTGCAATAAATTTTTAAGCCGGTTCACGGGCTCCCAGGCCGCTTGCAATTTCTGCCGCCTAGAAGAGTCCGTCTTCCATGTTTTTATTGAGTGCACGAGGTTGCAGTCCCTGTTTTGTTATTTAAAGGGGCTGCTCCTGAAATTCTGGCTGCACTTCAGTCCCACACTCCTGATCTTCGGGCGCCCTGTGCGGAGGGGAGCGGGTAGGTCCGAGGGCCTCCTCGTAGGACGGCTCCTGGGCACGGCCAAGGGGGCCATCAGCCGGTCCAGGCAGCTGGCGGTCGTGGGGGTCGTTCAGCCAGACTGCCTGCCTCTCTTCCGCGCATACATCCAGTCCAGGCTGTCCTTGGAGATGGAGCACGCGGTGTCCACTGGTACGCTCGCGGCCTTCCACGAGAGGTGGGCACCGGAGGGACTGGAGTGCATCATCACGCCTGGCAACCAAGTTTTAATTTGACTTTATGTGTTTAATTGCCGGTGCTTTTCGTGTCCCCCTCCCCTTTTGTAGGGGGCACTTGGATAAAAATTCAATTCTGTGCCCAAAAAAAAAAGGACATTGTAAATGTTGGTGTTTCCCCCAGATCGGGGGCACGGTTTAATGTTTTTTGTTTACTCCTAAAGGAGTTTATGCACAAGGAACAATGGTGGCGCTTTGGAGGCGTGGCCTATTCACTTGGAGCTGTGCTGCTGAGAGAGAAGGAACTCCCTGCTTTGCTCCTGTCTGGGAGGCCTTGAGTGAGCCCTGAGACCAGCCCAGGAATAGGAGGAGGAAGGAAGGGGCTATATTACCATTCATCCAGAGGGATAGGAGGAGAGCAGAAGACTGCAACAACTTGATTAATTCTACAAAGTGTTGGAGAAAGGGGGAAAAAACAACTGTGTGGAAGGAGGGAAAGACTTCTTCAACCAGAGGTGGGTGTGTTTTGGTGCATTCCCCAATAGACTTTGTTGTATCGGTGGGGGGAGGAAAGAAGACCTATCGAGGGCCGGAACATCGCGGAGGGTGTGTGTGTGTGTGTGGAAGTGTGTGTGGGGGTCTTGCCTACAGCTAGGCCCACACTCCACTGAAGCACCCCTCCCCCATTGCCTAGCCTGGGATAGCTGGAGCTACCAGGCTGAAGAAACTCAATCACCCTAATTAACATGGTTGGGAGTGTGTACCTGTGTGGCTCCAGCTGCCCCAGGTGAAGACATCTTCTCCACCCACCCGAAGACCACCCCAAAGACTGTTTTGTTTGACATCTGGGAGTGCACCCACCCATTGCTGTGAGGGGAGACATGCTCTCGCAGCTTCCCTCTTTCCCATCCCCCCTCTTCCTCTATCACTCTCTCTCTGTCTCTCCCCTCTCTCTCTGAAAGCCCTTTCCTCCTAATTAAAATAAACAAACAATTAAGACAACTGAGCAGAGGGAGCAAGGCCCCTCCCCAACTGCCAACTAGGGGAGAGGTGTGCCTCTTTCAGAGCTCCCTCTGTTCAAATATTTAAACGAGGCCATTTAAAACCATTAAGGCCTGTGACTTTGGGCTGGGTGTAGCCCTTAAAGGGACCCCGTGATGGCGACCGCATCCACGCCGGTGGCAGGGCCAGCTAGGGCATATGCGCAGGCGGTGTCCACATCCACGGCACCTCCTGCGCCTCCTGCTGCCCTGCCACCATTCAGACTGATAACTAAAAAACACGGGGTCAAGAGCTACACTCACCCCACAATGAGCATTGAGGAGTGCGTGCGGGCGATGGCTGGGGTAGTCGGCACTTCGACCATTGTCGCAGCCTCCAAGATGTCTGGGAAGGCCGTGTTCTTCCTGGGATCGGAGCGGGCGGTGTCCCTGGCCGTCGAAAAGGGGCTCACGGTGGGCAGGACGTTCCTGCCGGTGGACTCTCTCGAGGCCACCGCGCAGAGGGTCATTCTATCGAACGTCCCGCCCTTTGTTCCCGCTGAGCTCCTCCTCCCTCACCTACACCACCTGGGGGAGGTAAGGTCGGGGATCAACCCCATGCCGCTCTGCCTCAGGGAGAACAGCCTGCGCCATGTGTTCTCCTTCCGCCGCCAGCTCTTTGTCCGGCTGGCGCGGGAGGAGACGATGGAGTGCAATTTTAATGTGGTGCACGAGGGGACTGCCTACCGCGTCTTCTGGACGTCGGACGGCGTGCGGTGCCATGCCTGTAGGGAGGTGGGACACGTTCGCAAGAACTGCCCCGCCTCCAAAGCCGCCAAACCACCGAAAGCGGCCAAGGCTGGCGCCGCCACCACCCCTCCCCCTAGTTGCGTCCGCGTGCCGGGAGCTGTAGGTGCGCGGGCATCGTCGGGGGCCTTTGTTTTCACGGCCTCCGGCGGGGGGGAGGGAGAGCGTCCGGCCGGAAGGAAGGCGCGGAAGAAGACGAAACATCTCGAGGCGCGTCCCTTCGGTGCGCCAGACAATCTGTTTATCGCGCTCAGCCCAACCCCGTCACCGGCGAGCGCGGGGTGCCCTGAGCCCGTGCCCGAGCCCTCGATCAATACCGCAGAGGGGTTCGGGCGCGGGCATGATAAGTAAAAGTGGGGAGTGGAGCAGGAGGCCTCGGCAGACATGGGGGTCTCCTTGCCTCCGCTCACTCCCAGGAACAAAAGGAGGCGCTGCTCCAATGAGGCGGAGGGGGAACAACATCCCTCCGTGGAGAAGTCGGTGCAGCCGCGTGTCCCGCGTCCCCCACCAGCGCCCCCAAGCTGCGCTGTAGGCGAGACGAGTCTGTCCCCGGGGAGGGTGAGACAGTCGAGGCTGCACAGCCGCTGCCTCCCGGGGATGGCGTGAAAGTTCTGCCTGTCGTGGGGGGCGTGGGGCCAGCGGAAGAATGTGTAGCCGCTGGGTCGAGCGTCCCGGGGACTGAGGCGGGCGGGGCCGAAAAGGCCAAACCTGAGCCCGCCCAGTCAATACCCAACTTCCCCCGGGATTTGCTCGACTCGGCAAAAACTGACACTGCAGACAACTGTAATATCCATCCACACGCTGGGCCGGGGGGTGGCGGTGGGGAGGGGGAAGAACAACAACCCTCGCCCCCTACTTTGGAGCTGAGGGACTTGATGGACCTGGAGAATTTCCTAAACCAGGTCTCTCCATGTTCCCCGGATGTTGGGGCGGAGGAGGAACCCCTTCCGCTGAAGCTTCCCGACCCAGCACCAATTTTAGAAGAGCACAGTGGGGACTCCTCTGCCGACGATTCTGGCGGTGGGATTGGGGCAGAGCCAGGGCCAGATGGAGCGGCCGGGCCGTTTGCCGTATCTCGTGCGGTCGACGGGCCGGCTGCTAGAGGCAACCTCCCGGAGGGGGACGGGGACTCGGTGGAGGACGCGGGAGAAGATCTAGAGTCCAAAGCCAGTGAGGCGGTGGATCTGCTCGCGGCCGCCGCTGAGCCCCTCCTCATTCCTGCAAAGGAACTCCGGGACTTTTTCGTCCAGTGCCGGGGTCACCGCGACCAAGCCCGTCTGGCCCTGGAAAGATGGTCCGAGCCGGGGCTGCTCGTCGCGTCCGTCCGCGCCGCCGCTAAAACCATAGCCGCGGGCGGGCCCTTATCAAAGGCTCAAGGCCTTGAGCTGCGCCGGCTCCAAAAGTTCCTCGCTGGGCTGCTGAAGGAGTGGAGGTCAACAAACGACTCCACTCCCCCTCCCACAATAAGTTAGGTAGAGGTTGCACTATGCTCTAGTCATGAAGATAACCATAGCCAGCCTCAACATCAACGGCGGCAGAGAGGCACGCCGTAGATTTAACAATTTTTCGCTCCTGCGGGAGGGAAAATATGTGGCGTGCTTCCTGCAAGGAACCCACAACGTTCTGGGAGACGAAGCCACGTGGCTCCTGGAATGGCAAGGAGAGGTCCGCATGAGCCACCTCACCGCCACTTCGAGTGGGGTGGCCATCTTGCTGGCCCCGCGGTTTCAGCCGGAGATCTTGGGGGTCGAGGAGCCCGTGCCAGGCCGCTTGCTGCACGTAACGGTTCGCCTGGGGGACGTGCCGCTCCATCTCGTGAACGTGTACGCCCCTCAGCCCGGCCCGCAGCAAACGCGCTTCTTTGAATAGGTGTCCGCTCTTCTTGGCTCCGTCGACGTCGGCGACTGCATTGTCCTCGGGGGGGATTTTAACTGCACCCTCGAGGCGAGGGACCACTCCGGTGCCCCGCAGAGCATGACGGCGATGGAGAAGTTTAGGGACCTGATCGGGTCCTTCGACTTGGTGGACGTCTGGCGAAATCTCCACCCAAACTCCAGCGCTTTTACTTGGGTGAGGCCTGGAGTAGGATGGTCCAGAGTCGACCGCCTTTACGTGTCTCGAGCGTACGTTTCCTGCGTCCCGGCGGCCTCCATGCGGCCGGTGCCGTGTTCGGACCACCAACTGGTGTGGGCGGAGCTCGCTTCGCTCCGCGCGAGGACGGGGTCCGCATAGTGGTATATTATCAACCAGCTGCTGGAGGACGTACGGTTCCAGGACTCGTTCCATCGTTTCTGGGCCGACAGGAGAAGGAAGCAGGGGGGCTTCCCCTCCTTGAGGCTATGGTGGGACGTGGGTAAGGCTCACGTCCGCGTCTTCTGTCAAGAGTACGCGAGGGAGTCGACCAAGAGGCGGGCGGCCAGGGTCGGGCGCCAAGAAAAAGAGGTGCTCGATCTGGAGTCCCGTCTCGGTCAAGTCGTTGGTTCCCCGGCCCTGCGGACGGTGTACAAAGCGAAGACGGCCGCGCTGAAGGACCTGCAGCTCTTCGGGTCCCGAGGCGCGTTCGTGAGGTCGCGGATCCGGTTCCTGCGGGATCTGGACCGCGGCTCCGCCTTTCTTCTAGTCGCTGGAAAAAAGAGAGGGTGTCCGTAAGCAGATCTTGACGCTGCTGGCCGACGACGGTTCTCTCTCTCGGATCCGGAGGGCGTCAACAACAGCGCCCGTGAATATTACGGGGCTCTGTTCTCTCCGGATCCTTCCAGCGAGGAAGTGCATAGAGTTTAGTGGGAGGACCTGCCGAAGGTCAGCCCGGAGGGCGCCGAAAATCTGGAAGCTCCGCTAAGCCTGGCGGAGCTGACCGGTGCCCTCGACCGGCTCTCGAGGTGAATAACCCCCGGGGCTGGACGGGCTGACCGTGGAGTTCCACAGGGCGTTCTGGGACGTCCTGGGGAGCGACTACGCGCGCGTCCTGGGGGAAAGTCTGGCGAGCGGGGAGATGCCCCTCTCTTGGCGCAGGGCAGTCATCGTCCTCCTGCCTAAGAAGGGCGATCTCCACCTCCTTAAGAACTGGCGCCCGGTCTCCCTCCTCAGCACGGACAACAAAATCATTGCCAGGGCGAAGTCTGCTCGCCTTGGTGCCGTGCTGGACAACATGATCCACCCCGACCAGTTCTACACGGTCCCGGGCCGGACAATCCACGATAACATCCATCTGGTCCGGGACCTCATCCATCATTCCCAGGAGGCTGGTCTGTCGGACGCCTTCCTATCCCTTGACCAAGAGAAGGCGTTCGACAGGGTGGATCACGACTATCTGCTCGGAGCTCTGCGCGCTTTCGGCTTCGGGACTCATTTCGTCACCCGGATCCGACTTTTGTACGCCACCGTGGAGTGTCTGATTAAGGTTAACGGGTCCTTGACGGCGCCCCTTCGCTTTAGGAGAGGGGTGCGCCAGGGATGCCCCATGTCCGGCCAGTTATATGCCGTCTGCGTGGAGCCTTTCCTGCGCCTCTTGCGGACGAGGTTGACGGGACTGGCTCTGCAAGGGCCGGGCGTGGAAGTCGTCCTCTCGGCTGACGCCGATGATGTGCTCCTCGCGGTAGAGGATCCCGATGACCTGCGGAGGATGCGTGAGTGCCAAGAAATTTACTCGGCTGCATCCTCCGCCAGAATCAACTGGGAGAAATATTCCTGACTCCTGGTGGGTCAGTGGCGGGTGGACGCCCTGCCTGAGGAGCTCAGGCCTTTTGCCTGGAGCACGACCCATCTCCTCTATCGGGGAGTCTACCTTAGCCCCGACGAGGGAGCCTGGCCGGCGAACTGGCAGGAGCTGGAGGCCAAGGTCGCCGCTCGCCTAGGGCGCTGGACAGGACTGCTCCGAGTGCTGCCCGACAGGGGTCGAGCGCTAGTCATAAACCAGCTGGTGGCCGCAATGCTGTGGTACCGGCTGGTCACTTTGACCCCTCCCCCTGCGTTTGTCACCAAGATCCAGAAGAAACTGGTGGACTTCTTCTGGAACAACAGGAAGCACTGGGTCTCTGCCGCGGTCTTGAGTCTACGGCTTGGGGAGGGCGGTCAGTCTTTGGTGTGCGTCAGCGCCCAGCTCGCGACTTTCCATCTTCAGACCCTGCAGAGATACCTTTACGTTGAGCCCCCTCCTCGGTGGCATGCTCTGGTGATGTATTTCTTCCGCGAGCAGCACGGCCTCAACTACGACACGCAGCTCCTGTTTGTGAGTGTGGGGGGCGTCAGGACAGCCCGCCGGGAGCTGCCTGTCTTTTACAAGGAACTCATCAGGGTCTGGAACAAAGTCTCCACCAAGCGCAGCTCTCCACCAGCTGGAGTGGCGGCCGTCCTGCAGGAGCCGCTGCTCGGAAATCCGTACCTCCACGACCAAGGTTTTAGGTGGCGGTCGGACGAGAGGGCTGTGGCTGTTGAGGTGACCAGGGTCAGGGACCTGCTCGATGGCGGAGGAGCAGGCTGGATGGCGCCAGACATGCTGGCGCGGCGTCTAAATTCTGCCAACGCCCGCTAAGCGGCCGATGCCATCGATCGCTAAAAACAGCTCTGGGCCCCGACTCCTTTAGGTGCATCGAGGAGGCTCAAGCACGTGGGGAGATCCCGTCTGAACTGACCCCCGTCTGGACGGAATTCCTCTTTGGCGCCAAACCACGGAACCTCCCTTAGGAGCAGGCGCCTCACAACTTGTGCCGCCTCGAGGAAATCCCCTCCATGCCTTTCAGTTCCGCGCGGAGGGGTTTCCTGTATGGGCTGCTCCTACACACTCTCAACTTTGCCATCCTCGCCTGCCGTCCTTACACGCCATGGCGTACCATCTTGCCGTGCGGAGGAGGCGGGGGTCCTCGATGGAGGGCACTCTACGCAGGGGTCCTCCCACTATTTGTCGGGGACTTGGCCTGGAGGGTGGTGCACGGAGCAGTGCCGTGCAATAAATTTTTAAGCCGGTTCACGGGCTCCCAGGCTGCCTTCAATTTCTGCGGTCTGGAAGAGTCCGTGTTCCATGTTTTTATTGAGTGCACGTGGTTGCAGCCCCTGTTCTGTTATTTAAAGGGGCTGCTCCTGAAATTCTGGCTGCACTTCAGTCCCACACTCCTGATCTTCGGGCACCCTGTGCGGAGGGGAGCGCGTAGGTCCGAGGGCCTCCTCGTAGGACTGCTCCTGGGCACGGCCAAGTGGGCCCTCAGCCGGTCCAGGCAGCAGGCGGTCGAGGGGTTCGTTCAGCCAGACTTCCTGCCTCTCTTCTGCGCATACACCCGGTCCAGGGTGTCCTTGGAGATGGAGCACGCGGTGTCCACCGGCACGCTCGCGGCCTTCCGTGAGAGGTGGGAACCGAAGGGACTGGAGTGCATCATCACGCCCGGCAACCAAATTTTAACTTGATTTTATATTTTTAAGTTCATTTGTTTTAATTGCCGGTGCTTTTAGTGTCCCCCTTGGCTTTTATAGGGGGCACTTGGAAAAAAAATTGATTCTGTGCCCCAAAAAAAACCCAAAAATTAAAAAAAGGGACTTGTAAATGTTGGTGTTTCCCACAGATCGGGGGGCACGGTTTAATTCTTTTGTTTACTCCTAAAAGAGTTTGATGCACAAGGACCAATGGTGGAGCTTTGGAGGCGTGGCCTATTCACTTGGAGCTGTGCTGCTGAGAGAGAAGGAACTCCCTGCTTTGCTCCTGCCTGGGAAGCCTTGACTGAGCCCTGAGAACAGACCAGGAATAGGAGGAGGAAGGAAGGAGCTTCATTACCATTTATCCAGAGTGAGAGGAGGAGAGCAGAAGACTGCAACACCATTATTATTCCTACGAAGAGTTCGAGAGAGGGGAAAAAAAAAGAACAACAACTTACCAGTGTGGAAGGAGGGAAAGACTTCTTCAACCAGAGGTGGGTGTGTTTTGGTGCATTCACAAAAAATACTTTGTTGTATCGGTGGGGGGGAGGAAAGAAGACCAATCGAGGGCCGGAACATCGCGGGGTGTGTGTGTGTGTGTGTGTTGAAGTGTGTGTGGGGGTCTTGCCTACAGCTAGGCCCACACACCACTGAAGCACCCCTCCCCCATTGCCTAGCCTGGGATAGCTGGAGCTACCTGGCTGAAGAAAGTCAATCACCCTAAATAACATCGTTGGGAGTGTGTACCTGTGTGGCTCCAGCTGCCCCAGTTGAAGACATCTTCTCCACCCACCCGAAAACCACCCCAAAGACTGTTTTGTTTGACATCTGGGGAGTGCACCCACCCATCGCTGTGAGGGGAGACCAGCCCTCGCAGCTTCCCTCTTTCCCACCCCGCCTGGCTCTTTCACTCTTTCTCTGTCTCTCCCCTCTCTCTCTGAGAGCCCTTTCCTCACAAGTGAACAAAAACAAGAACAATTAAGACAACTGAGCAGAGGGAGCAAGGCCCCTCCCCAATTGCCAACTAGGGGAGAGGAGTGCCTCTTTCAGAGCTTCCTCTGTTCAAATGCTTAAACGAGGCCATTTAAGACCATTAATGCCTGTGACTTTGGGGTGGGTGTAGCCCTTAAAGGGACCCCGTGATGGCGACCCCATCCACGCCGGTGGCAGGGCCAGCGAGGACATATGCGCAGGTGGCAACCGCTTCCACGGCACCTCCTGTGCCTCCTGCTGCCCTGCCACCATTCAGACTTATAGCCAAGAAGCACGGGGTCAAGAGCTACACTCCCCCCACAATGAGCATTGAGGAGTGCGTGCGGGCGATGGCTGGGGTAGTCGGCCACTCGGCCATTGTCGCAGCCTCCAAGATGTCTGGGAGTGCCGTGTTCTTCCTGGGGTCGGAGCGGGCGGTGTCCCTGACCATTGAAAAGGGGCTCACGGTGGGCGGGACCTTCCTGCCGGTGGACCCTCTCGAGGCCACTGCGCAGAGGGTCATCATTTCAAACGTCCCGCCCTTTGTTTCCGCTGAGCTCCTCCTCCCTCACCTACACCAACTGGGGGAGGTAAGGTCGGGGATCAACCCCATACCGCTCGGCCTCAGGAAGAACAGCCTGCGCCATGTGTTCTCCTTCCGCCATCAGCTCTTTGTCCGGCTGGCGCGGGAGGAGACGACGGAGGGAAGTTTTAATGTGGTGCACGAGGGGACTGCCTACCGCGTCTTCTGGACGTCGAACGGCGTGCGGTGCCATGCCTGCAGGGAGGTGGGGCACGTTCGCAAGAACTGCCCCGCTTCCAAAGCCGCCAAACCACCGAGGGTGGCCAAGGCTGGCGCCGCCGCCACCCTCCCCCAAGTAGCGTCCACGTGCCGGAAGCTGTAGGTGGGCGGGCATCGTCGGAGGCCATTGTTTTCACGGCCTCCGGCGGCGGGGAGGGAGAGCGTCCGACCGGAAAGAAGGCACGGATGAAGACGAAAGATCTAGAGGCGGGACCCCTCAGTGCGCCAGACAACCTGTTTACCGCGCTCGGGCCAACCGCGTCACCGGCGAGATGGGGGGTGCCCTGAGCCCGTGCCCGAGCACTTGACCAGTATCACAGAGGCGCTGGGGCGCGGGCAAGAAAAGAAAAAGAGGGGGGTGGAGCGGGAGGCCTCGGCAGACATGGAGGTCTCCCTGCCTCCACGCCCTCCCAGGAACAAAAGGAGGCGCCGCACCAATGAGGCGGAGGGGGAACAACATCCCTCCGCGGAGGAGTCGGTGCCCGCCGCGTGTCCCGCGTCCCCCACCAGCGCCCCCAAATTGCGCTGTAGGCGGGAGGAATCTGTCCCCGGGGAGGGTGAGGCAGTCGAGGCTGCCAGGCCTCTGCCTCCCGGGGATGGTGTGAATGATCTGCCTGTCGTGGGGGGCGTGGGGCCAGCGGTGGAATGCGTAGCCGCCGGGTCGAGCGTCCCCGGGACTGAGGCAGGCGGGGCCGAACAGGTCGAACCTGAGCCCGCCCAGCTTTTAATTATCTGCCCCCTAGAGTCGCTCGGCCCAGAAGAAACTGAAAATGGATTAATTTTAACGATTCTGTACACGCTGGGCCGAGGGGTGGCGGCGGGGAGGGGGAAGAACAACAACCTTCGCCACCAACTTTGGAGCTGGGGTACTTGGAGGACCTGGAACATTACTTTGACCAGGTCTCTCCGTGTTCCGCGGTACCTGGGGCGGAGGAGGAACCCCTTCCGCTGTCGCTTCCCGACCCAGTACCAATTTTACAAGAGCCTAGTGGGGACTCCTCTGCCGACGATCCTGGGGGTGGGATCGGGGCAGAGCCGGGGCCAGATGGAGCGGCCGGGCTCTTTGCCGTACCTCGTGCGGTCGAGGGGCCGGCTGCTGACGGCGACCTCCCGGAGGAGGACGGGGACTCGGTGGAGGACGCGGGTGAAGATCTCGAGTCCATCGCCAGTGAGGCGGTGGATCTCCTCGTGACCGCCGCTGATTCCCCCCTCATTCCCGTAGAGGAACTCCGGGACTTTTTGTTCCAGAGCCTGGGTCGCCGCAACCGAACCCATCTGGCCCGGGAAAGATGATCCGAGCCGGGGCTGCTCATCGCTTCCGTCCGCACCGCCGCTAAAACCATGGCCGCGGGCGGGCCCTTATTAAAGGCGCAAGGCCTTGAGCTGCGCCGGCTCAAAAGGTTCCTCGCTGGGCTGCTGAAGGAGTGGAGGTCAACAAACGACTCCATTCCCCCCACCCACAATAGGTTAGGTAGAGGTTGCACTATGCTCTAGTCATGAAGATAACCATAGCCAGCCTCAACATCAATGGCAGCAGAGAGGCACGCCGTAGATTTAACAATTTTTCGCTCCTGCGGGAGGGGAAATATGTGGCGTGCTTCCTGCAAGAAACCCACACCGTTCCGGGAGACGAAGCCACGTGGCTCCTGGAATGGCAAGGAGAGGTCCGCATGAGGCACCACACTGCCACTTCTAGTGGGGTGGCCATATTGCTGGCCCCGCATTTTCAGCCGAAGATCTTGGGGGTCGAGGAGCCCGTGCCAGGCCGCTTGCTGCACGTAACGGTTCGCCTGGGGGACGTGCCGCTCCATCTCGTGAACGTGTACGCCCCTCAGCCCGGCCCGCAGCAGACGCGCTTCTTCGAATAGGTGTCCGCTCTTCTTGGCTCCGTCGACGTCGGCGACTGCATTGTCCTAGGGGGGGATTTTAACTGCACCCTCGAGGCGAGGGACGGCTCCGGTTCCCCGCAGTGCATGACGGCGATGGAGAAGTTGAGGGACCTGGTCGGGTCCTTCGACTTGGTGGACGTCTGGCGAAATCTCCACCCCGACCCCAGCGCCTTTACTTGGGTGAGGCCTGGAGTTGGATGGTCTAGAGTCGACCGCCTTTACGTGTCTCGGGCATACGTTTCCTGTGTCCCGGCGGCCTCCATGCGGCCGGTGCCGTGTTCGGACCACCACCTGGTGTGGGCGGAGCTCACTTCGCTCAGCGCGAGGACGGGGTCCGCATAGTGGCATTTTAACAACCAGCTGCTGGAGGACGTGCAGTTCCAGGACTCGTTCCGTCGTTTCTGGGCCGACTGGAGAAGGAAGCAGGGCGGGCTTCCCCTCCTTGAGGCTATGGTGGGACGTGGGCAAGGCTCACGTCCGCGTCTTCTATCAAGAGTATGCGAGGGGTTCCACCAAGAGGCGGGCGGCCAGGGTCGGGCGTCTAGAAAAAGAGGTGCTCGAACTGGAGTCCCGTCTCGGTCAAGTCGTCGGGGACCCGGCCCTGCGGACGGTGTACAAAGCGAAGAAGGCCCCGCTGAATGACCTGCAGCTCGTCGGGTCACGAGGCGCGTTCGTGAGGTCACGGATCCGGTTCCTGCGGGATCTGGACCGCGGCTCCCGCTTCTTCGACTCGCTGGAAAAAAGGCAGAGTGTCCGTAAGCAGCTCTTGACGCTGCTGGCCGACGACGGCTCTCTCGTCTCGGATCCGGAGGGCGTCAACAACAGGGCCCGTGAATATTACGGGGCCCTGTTCTCTCCGGAGCCGTCCAGTGAGGAAGCGCGTAGAGTTTTGTCGGAGGACCTGCCGAAAGTCAGCCCGGAGCGCGCCGAAAATCTGGAAGCTCCGCTAAGCTTGGCGGAGCTGACCGGCGCCCTCGACCGGCTCTCGAGGGGAAAATCCCCGGGGCTGGACGGGCTGACCGTGGAGTTCCACAGGGCGTTCTGGGACGTCCTGGGGGGCGACTATGCGCGGGTCCTGGGGGAAAGTCTGGCGACCGGGGAGATGCCCCTCTCTTGGCGCAGGGCAGTCATCGTCCTGCTGCCTAAGAAGGACGATCTCCGCCTCCTTAAGAACTGGCGCACGGTCTCCCTCCTCAGCACGGACTGCAAAATCTTCGCCAGGGCGATGTCTGCTTGCCTTGGTGCCTAGCTCGACCACATGATCCACCCCGACCAATCCTACACGGTCCCGGGCCGGACAATCCATGATAACATCCATCTGGTCCGGGACATCATCCATTATTCACAGGAGGCTGGTCTGCCGGTCGCCTTCCTATCTCTCGACCAAGAGAAGGCGTTCGACAGGGTGGATCACGACTATCTGCTCGGAACTCTGCGCGCTTTTGGGTTCGGGACTCATTTCGTCGCCCGGATCCGACTTTTGTACACCGCCGCGGAGAGTCTGATTAATGTTAATGGGTCCTTGACGGCGCCCCTTCGCTTTGGCAGAGGGTTGCGCCAGGGATGCGCTATGTCCGGCCATTTATATTCCGTCTGCGTGGAGCCTTTCCTGCGCCTCCTGCGGACGACGTTGACGGGACTGGCTCTACAAGGGCCGGGCGTAGAGGTCGTCCTCTCGGCTTACGCCGATGATGTGCTCCTCACGGTAGAGGATCCCGCTGACCTGCGGAGGATGTGTGAGTGCCAGGAGATTTACTCAGCCGCATCCTCCGCCAGAATCAACTGGGAGAAATGTTCCAGACTCCTGGTGGGTCAGTGGCGGGTGGACTCCGTGCCGGAGGAGCTCAGGCCTTTTGCCTGGAGCACGACCCATCTCCTCTATCTGGGAGTCTACCTTAGCCCCGACGAGGAAGTGTGGGTGGCGAACTGGCAGGAGCTGGTGGCCAAGGTCGCCGCTCGCCTAGGGCGCTGGACAGGACTGCTCCGAGTGCTGTCCTGCAGGGGTCGAGCGCTATTCATAAACCAGCTTGTGGCCGCCATGTTGTGGTACCGGCTGGTCACTTTGACCCCTCCAACTGACTTTGTCGCCAAGATACAGAAGAAGCTGGTGGACTTCTTCTGGAACAACAGGAAGCACTGGGTCTCTGCCGCGGTCTTGAGTCTCCCGCTTGGGGAGGGCGGTCAGTCGTTGGTGTGCGTCAGCGCCCAGCTTGCAACTTTCCATCTTCAGACCCTGCAGAGATACCTTTACGTCGAGCCCCCTTCTAGGTGGCGTGCTCTGGCGATGTATTTCTTCCGCCAGCAGCACGGACCCAACTACGACACGCAGCTCCTGTTTGTGTGTGTGGGGGGCGTCAGTACCGCCTTCCGGGAGCTGCCTGTCTTTTACAAGGAGCTCATCAGGGTCTGGAACAAAGTCTCCACCAAGCGGAGCTCTCCACCGGCTGGAATGGCGGCCGTCCTGCAGAAGCCGCTGCTCGGGAATCCGTACCTCCACGACCGAGGTTTTAGGTGGCGGTCGGATGAGAGGGCTTTGGCTGGTGAGGTGACCAGGGTCAGGGACCTGCTCGATGGCGGAGGAGCGGCTTGGATGGCGCCAGACACGCTGGCGCGGCGCCTAAATTCCGCCAACGTCCACCGCGCGGCTGATGCCATCGAGTCGCTAAAAACAGCTCTGGGCCCCGACTCCATTAGGTGCATCGAGGAGGCTCAAGCATGCGGGGAGATCCCATCCGAACTGACCCCCGTCCGGGCGGAATTCCTCATCGGCGCCAAACCCCGGAACCTCCCTCGGGGGCCGGCGCCTCACAACTTGAGCCGCCTCGGGGAAATCCCCTCCGTGCCTTTCAGTTCTGCGCGGAGGGGTTTCCTGTTCGGGCAGCTCCGACACACTCTCAACTTTGCCATCCTTGCCTGCCGTCTGGACACGCCATGGCGTACCATCTTGCCGTCCAGAGGAGGCGGGGGACCCCGATGGAGGGCACTCTACGCAGGGGTCCTCCCACTATTTGCCGGGGACTTGGCCTGGAGGGTGATGCACGGAGCAGTGCCGTGCAATAAATTTTTAAGCCGGTTCATGGGCTCCCAGGCCGCCTGCAATTTCTGCGGTCTGGAAGAGTCCGTGTTCCATGTTTTTATTGAGTGCACGAGGTTGCAGCCCCTGTTTTGTTATTTAAAGGGGCTGCTCCTGAAATTCTGGCTGGACTTCAGTCCCACACTCCTGATCTTCGTGCACCCTGTGCGGAGGGGAGCGGGTAGGTCCGAGGGCCTCCTCGTAGGACTGCTCCTGGGCACGGCCAAGGGGGCCCTCAGCCGGTCCAGGCAGCAGGCGGTCGAGGGGGTCGTTCAGCCAGACTGCCTGCCTCTCTTCCGCGCATACATCCGGTCAAGGGTGTCCCTGGAGATGGAGCATGCGGTGTCCACCGGTACGCTCGTGGCCTTCCGCAAGAGGTGGGCACCGGAGGGACTGGAGTGCATCATCACGCCCAGCAACCAAATTTTAACTTGATTTCATATTTTTAAGTTAATTTGGTTTAATTGCCGGTGCTTTTAGTGTCCCCCACCCCTTTTATAGGGGGCACATGGAGAAAAAATATGTTTTTGTGCCAAAAATAAACCTTGTAAATGTTGGTGTTTCCCCCAGATCGGGGGGCACGGCTTAATGTTTTTTGTTTGCTCCTAAAAGATTTTCATGCACAAGGACCACCAGGTCCCTCTGCATCGCAGCATCTTATAATTTCTCCCCATTCAAATAATATTCCCTTTTGCTGTTTTTTTCCCTCAAGGTGGATGACCTCACACTTTCCGAGATTGTATTCCATCTGCAAAATCTTAGCCCATTCTCTAACCTATCTAAATTTCTTTGCAGCCTCTCTGTGTCCTCTGCACAACCCGTTTTCCCACTAATCTTTGTGTCATCTGCAAATTTTGTCACACTATACTCTGTCCCCTCTTCCAGGTCATCTATATATATTGTAAACAGTTGTAGTCCCAGCCCCGATCCCTGTGGCACACCACTAACCACCGATTTCCAACCCAAAAAGGACCCATTTATCGCGACTCTCTGCTTTCTGTTAGCCAGCCAATTCTCTATCCATGCTAATACTTTTCCTCTGACTCCACGTGTCTTTATCTTCTGCAGTAACCTTTTGTGTGGCACCTAATCGAATGCCTTTTGAAAATCTAAATACAGCACATCCATCGGTACACCTGTATCCACCATGCTCGTTATATCCTCAAAGAATTCCAGTAAATTAGTTAAACATGATTTCCCCTTCATGAATCCATGCTGCGTCTGCTTGATTGCACTATTCCAATCTAGATATCCCGCTCTTTCTTCCTTAATGATAGTTTCAAGCATTTTCCCCACTACAGATGTTAAACTAACCGGCCTATAGTTACCTGCCTTTTGCCTGCCCTCTTTTTTAAACAGAGGTGTTACATTTGCTGCTTTCCAATCCGCTGGTACCTCCCCAGAGTCCAGAGAATTTTGGTGGATTTTAACGAATGCATCTGCTATAACTTCCGCCATCTCTTTATCCCTGCGATGCATTTCATCAGGACCGGGGGACTTTTCTACCTTGAGTCCCATTAGCCTGTCCAGCACTACCCCCCTAGTGATAGTGATTGTCTCAAGGTCCTCCCTTCCCACATTCCTTTGACCAGCAATTTCTGGCATGGTTTTTGTGTCTTCCACTGTGAAGACCGAAGCAAAATAATTGTTTAAGCTCTCAGCAATTTCCACATTTCCCATTATTAAATCCCCCTTCTCATCTTCTAAGGGACCAACATTTACTTTAGTCACTCTTTTTCGTTTTACATATCGGTAAAAGCTTTTACTATCCGTAATCATGTTTTGCGCAAGTTTACCTTTGTAATCTATCTTTCCTTCCTTTATTGCTTTCTTAGTCATTCTTGTCAATGAGAATGTCTCGATTGCATTTCAGTTCTTAAATAAAAAACAATAAAGGGCTTTTCTTCCATCGTGAGTTAAACACACAGCCACTCAATTAATTATGATTCCTATTTTGGCCAATGTGAGGGCTGTTTGTCTGAAGTAGGGTGTTTGCGGATCTTGGTCCCAAGGCTTGTACAGCCAGCGCTCCCAGCTCAGATACAGCATGAGTTAGAAACTGGGTGGAGTTCTCTCATTACAGGATTCCTGAAGGTAACTTCAGCTGAGAGGGAGTAAAGGGTAATTTTAACTCACTGTACCTCTCACACGCACCAGCGAGAGGAGAAAGGGAAACGTGTAATTCATGTAACCCCCACTGCCCCTCCCGCAGGGAGATGGGAAGTGAACCACGCTCTTTTTAATGCACTAAGTTGCCATCGTACATTCTAACCCATGATCTAAAAATATTAAACTTGCCATATGAGTATTATATTCTGAAATAACTATTTATTCCACGTAATATTTTTAAATAGGGTTGGGGGTGCAACAGTCAATGTTAATTGTAAACTAACATGTTGAATTCTAATGGGCCATGTCTAAACTGGTGACTGAATCCTCTGCGGGTTTCTCACAGTTGTGTCCCTGATGGTGCTGAAGCCCATCGGTTGAATTGTTGCAATCGTTCGGCTGATGTCACATTGCGCCTCACACAGAACACATTTACACAGAGCGGAGGAGAATACATGTGAAAGTGAGTTTGTGTGTGTTCACATGTAAGTGTTTTGATGATTTTGTATAAGTTTGTGTTTTTGTGTAAGTGCACAATTACACATGAGCACACAAAGATTACATATAAAGACATATTAACAACCTGAAACATAATATTATACATGACTAGAATATAATGAAAACCATCATTGTCAAATCCAGTTATTGGTACTCTCTGAAACTTTGAACAAAACAATAATACACGTCAATCGAAACGTACACTAACACAACGGAAACTTATACACACTTACACAAGCATAGACACACATATCAATCCAGACACGCATACACAAAACACACTTACACACATTTACACATATATCAACACATACATCAATCTACACACACATTTACACAAAGCACACACACACTTACACAAACATAAACACACACATCAATCCACACACACACACTTACACAAAACACATTTATACACACTTACACACACATAAACACACACATCTACCCACACACACACTTGCAAAAACACACTTACACACACATCAATCCACACACACAATTACACAAAACACAAAAACAGACTTACACACAGATAAATACACACGTCAATCCACACACAGACTTGCACAAAACACACACACACTCGTAAACAAATGCATCAAATCAAATACAGATTTACACAAAACACACACACGCTTACATGCAAACACACTATTGCACTTATACACACACAACAAAACACACACTTACACGAAACATACACACACAAACACTCACCAAACATGAACAACATTGAGACATAACCATACACTTACAGGAAAACACATACCTCAACACAATTACACAAGCATGGACATGCCTATAAATCCAAACACAAACTAACACAAAACACACACACACACACACTTACATGTGAACACAATGTTACACGAAAACTCACACACACTTACACCTCAACATAAACAAACATTTCGACATAATCACATATATACATTTACAAACATGAACAAAGCATAATTTTAAAATTGAGTCATTAATATTTTATCCATTTTTGTAACTGCTGATAAAGCTTCATTTAGAAATAGAAAGATCAAGGCCAAAATTATTAATCAATAACATAAAGGTGTACATTGCGTACCAGTTCTTGTCATATTTTTGTAAAGCCAAGCTCAGTAATGAATTCTGTGTGACCATGGTCTGTATAATTGTTCTCAGAGAAGTGATTCCTGCCACAGAGAGGGAGGGAGATAGAGATAACATAGAAAGTCAAAGGCAGTAGATAATATGACCTACTGTAAGGCTACAACAGCTGTAAATTTTCACAGCTTTTGAATGGGAGAAAAATGGTATAAAGTAACAGCTCTTCTACTCAGAAGGCAGTGCGAATCAAGCGAACAGGAGATAAGGAGTCGGCACCACGGTCAGCTCGAGAGGACGCTATGGAGAATTGGACTGTGACTATAATTTGTTAAGTATTACTTTTTGTAACAGAATGTAATTTACTTGATAAAACACTGTTTTTACTCACTATACCTGTATTAAAAGTATTTGGTATGATCTGAACAAGAGTCTCCCAGTTTGAATTAAGTATATACCCTGGAAATAGCTGAATTGCAATAGTTAGCAAAGCGGCAAAAAAGCTGCTCATTGGTTAAAAACTACATCTGGCGACCACGAAGGAACAAAACAAAGAGATATTGAACAAAATGCAATATACTCAATAATCAAGTTAATTGGGAACTCTTGTAATTTTTTCTGTCCATTTGAAAACAAGTTCTTGTGTGTCACCAGCAGATGCAAGGCAGATCAAATCTTGTGTAAGGTTGATTTACGTCAACTGCTAGTGACTGTTATCTTCATTAAGGAAGCTTACTTAAAAATAATTAATTTTCAGATGCCGGAGGAGTGTCTCTTGGAAGAGTAATCCGAAAAAGTTAGAAAAAAGATGTGACGAAACGCAAGTGCAGACACTGTTGCTAGATTGCCTAGGGAAGAATCCGAATGTATCCCTGAAGGATACGGTCACTTTTATTGATGAACAGATTAAAGCTAAGAAATGGAAGCTGGGTAAGGCGATGAGTCTAGTCACCTGTGCAGCTTCGTACTTCGCAGGACGTCAATCAAAGGTCAAGAAAAATTAGAGGATAAAATATCAGAACTGGAAAAAAAAATTCGGCTAAGAATGAAGAATTGCAGAAAATAGATTCAGACATTAAACAGAAAATTTTGAATTTGCAGAGTCAATTTGCCTCAGCTACTGCAGTAATGCAACAGCAGAGTATCAATGCAATTCATGTAGGGGCTGCAATGTAAACAATTAGGAAATCTTGAGATTTAAAAAGAAGATCTAAGCAGAGAGTATAAACGTCTCACCAAACAATTAGAGGACTCATGGGGAACAATGATGGAGGCTTTGCATCGACCCCTTCAAGGGATAAATTATAAGGTTGCAAATAGGAGCTCAGAATTACGATGAAGGTCTTGAACTTATAATTGCTATGTAGGTAACACTTGCTTATATCGGTACAGTGCAAATGTATAACGCATTGAACTGAATCCGTAACCTCTGTAATACTTAAACAGCCGGTCAGCAGTTTTTTTACGTCCCTGAGGAAGAGACAAATAAGCAAGTGCAGCCACTCTAACCGTCGGATAGACTGGGGTAGAGGGAAAAATGGAACAAAACAATGATGAGAGATGGACTGTTGCATTTACCACTCAGAACCCGTCGGATAAGAGTCGACAAATCAATGTAACTTCGCTGATATCAATAGACCTATCGATGATTTTGCAGGAGCATAGCTCCTCTCCAAAACCTGTATAAGTTATGCTTGAAAACTCTTGTATTTCGGAGGTTCCACGACTGAACCTTCCCTTGCAATTGCTCGTAATAAAAGCCAGTTGATCGTGGGATTTCGTGTGTTCACATCCGTGGTCGTTATACAGTGGGAGAAAGGTGAGGTGTCGATGAACTATATCAGTTAGTCCACGTCGAAGAAGAGAAGCCTCCTTTTTAACCCCAACATTTGGCGTCATGAACCGGATGCAGACCTTCCGACCTGGATCACGTGACAGCTAAATGGGAGTGAGCATGTTTTTTACCACATGCAGCTGTAGCATTGACGGGGAAGGAGCTAATTTGTATAAAGGATTAGAAGCGGTCAGCTGTAGGACAACTTATAACGAACCACAGATTGCTGAAAACCAAGGGTGGGATAGGTGTATGCCTGAGAAAGAAGGAATGCAACCGCAGGGGGAGTGGGAAATATAAGGTGTATGTCCTGAAGCATGACGTGGTAATCACACAGTGAAGCTGGTATTGATCGTGTGCGGTGCAAACAAGAAGGAATACAACCTAAACTGTGGGATGGGACCCCAGGATCCTAGGAAAACTGGCCAGTGGGATAAAATGCTCGCTGAGATAAATGGAAAATTAATAAAAGAAAAGATAAATGTTGGATATCAAATTGAATTTACAAAGGACAGTTTGTTTTTATCAAAAGATAGAAATTTGACCTTGAAAGCTGCAGAGAAACAAAGATGTTGAGCAAAATGGACTGTAGGAAGATCATCAAAATACAAAACCTAATTTGAGAAACGAGATTTAAATTGGCTGTGAAAAGGATATTGGTGAAATATAAAAACTTATGAGTTAAACCCGACAAGGCTTTGTGCCGAGGAAGAGAAACAAAGATGTTTAACTATGGACTGGAGTAAGGTCATCAAAAAATGATTAAGTTCAGATTCAAAAGGGGGAAAAGATCTAAGTTATGTGAACTCAGCACAGAAAGAAAAAACTGGGAATTACAGGATTCTTAAAAAGATGGACCGGCACCGAAGTTTAGATTTTGTGCCGAGAGAAAATAAAACACAAGATTTACTCAGTGAACGGGACCATAAGAAAACAAAATGCTGGAATGTATATAGCTTGCGTGGAAATTGGATTTCTGTAAACAAAATAGCTATTAAAATGTGTGGTCTCGCTTTAAATCAATGAAAAACTCGTTGGCACGTATATGAAATGGGTGTGTAGAGAAAATGGAGTTTAATCTAAAATGTTGCCTTTCCCGCTGAGAAAGTTTTATTTTGACAACTTTACCAATAATTTCTGCTATTTTAACGGATTCCTAATTTCTTATCAAGTTTTGAAAGCACAAAGACTTGGGGTAATATTTTCAGATGGATACCCGAAGTCACGTAATGACGCCAGAACTTCTTACAAACCTGTAGTGGAGTTAACCCTTTCCATTGAAAGATATTTTATACTGGACATTATTAGTTTGGATTTCTTAATAAAAGAAAAAGACTCACCTGACAGACAGAAGAAATGTGGTGATATTCAGAATGAAAACAAAACGAAGAAAGCCTATGTAATAATACTCACCTGCTACAGAGGACAGATAGATACTTAAACACATCACATTCAAGAGTTAGAAGCTAAGATAAATAAGCTGGCAGAGAAAAAGACAGGACCAGATAGATAGTGCAGAGCACAGCCATAGCACCATCACCTACGGTAATAGAGATAATGTACCCCAAGGTGGGTAAGTGCAGTCCACAACCCCAACCTAACAGTCAATCAGACAGGGATAATGAGTTTGGAGTAGAGGTGGTCCCGGCACATGATAATGGCTATTTATCAGTGGCACTGATACGCACGACCACCATTCGCTCCAGCGGATGTAGAGCAGCCCACATTGCCATACAGGAGGTGCCCCTCAGCCCACAGCAGACAAATTCTATTGAATAAGTTACCACGTGCTAAAGCAAAATAGTAGAGATACAGAACTCTGACAAAAAACTGGAGTAGAATACTTTGACTCAAAAGACAGGGAAAAGGGTTGGGGAGTAATGGGAACGAAAGTGGATTGAATACAAAAACCACTCTGGGGCTGATGACCGCAACAGAAATGATGCAGCATTCTTGAAAATGTTTAAGGATGGACTAGGAAAGGCACATCAAAAGATAATTAAGTGAGTATTTAAGACAGGAGATGATTATGATAAAACTTTGGAATGGGCAGAACATGTAGAGTGGTTAAAGTTAGAACAAGGGATAAATGAGCAAAAATAGCAGCAACAGCGTTAGCAGCAGAGACGAAGGAGGAAGAGACAGACTCCCGCGCAGCTCCACTGATATGTTTAAACTGCAATCAGGAAGGTAACTTCAGTAGGGATTGCCTGCAGAAAAGCAGACGTTACAGCAATTCTAAAGGGACATGTCAAAATTGTGGTAAACTTGGACATTTGGCCAAAGATTGCTGGAGTTATGAGGAAGGCGCTGGATGGCGAGACCACAAACAGGCAAAGAAGGGAATACCATTAACCAGGGAAGATCTGATGGACATGCTCAGACAGGTACCACTGCCACCACCGCCCCAACCCGAGAACACCCAATAACCAACTTAGATTTGCCCCTGACCCATAGGACCATCAACATACAAGGAGAGAGTGGGGGATATCAGAAAGCAACCCGAAGTGAGATGGTGTTGTCGAAGTACAGGGGTAATGCTACCTGCTCAGTTTTGGTGCTGTCAGAATACAGAAGACAACCTAAAGAAGGCATACAGAAGGCAGCGATACATTTCGGGAGATAGGGGTACTGATAGTTATTCAGCGTAATCGGATAATTTTGGGAGATAAGCACGGAACCGAATTAAGTTCGAAAACCCGGGACACCAGCAGCAACGAGTGGTAGGAACAACCATAATACAACCCGAGTGGGAAACAAAGGGTGTATGGGGTAGCGTGTGCCAATTATACCCGACTCTGTGGACACAATGCAAACAAGATTATGGATTAGCAGAGATATCACCCATCAAATTTCCTGGACCCTAACACAAAGCTCACCGACAGTTCCAATTAACACCCGAAGATGAGGTAGCGGTCTGTCAGATAGTGCATGAATTAGAGGAGCAAAGTATATTCAAACATGTAATAGCCTCCATTAATTCACCTGTGTGGCTGATGAAGAAACCCGACAAGTCTTACCGATTGACTATCGATTATACCACCCTGAATAAGGTGACTTCCGGAGAACACCCAATAGTGGCAAGTCCAGCCACAATTATTAATGGCCTGGATCCAGATCATCAGATATTCACCATGCTGGATATAGTGAATGGAACTTGGACCATTCCCTTAGCCAAAGGGTCTCAAGGAAAATTTGTCTTCAAGGTAAATGGATAACAAAACACATGGGCGAAGGTACCACTGGGATTCAATAACAGCTGGAGCATCTTTCATCGAATATTGTCTGGGATTTTGGAACCAGTAGACTTAGGAGAAAGAAGGAGCGAAGTAACATATCTGGGATACATAATATCGTAAGGGAAGAAACAGATGCCCGAGGACAGTAAGGAACAATTCAATCAATCCCCAGACCAGGAACCGTGAAAGGGGTCAGGCAGGTACTCGGGCTATTAAACTACTGCAGAAATGTTATTCCCGAATATGCCAAGATGACCTAACCTATACAGAAACAGGTCAAAGGATGGGACCCCTCCTAAGAGCCAGTAATCTGGGGCCTAGATCAAGAAACTGCATATGTGCGGTTAAAACAAACTCTCACAAGTGCTCCAGCCCTGGGACTACCAGACCAGAATAGGCCCTTTCACGTCTATACCTACCATATTAACCATCATTATAACGCGGTGGTCATTCATGGCGACAGGCATAGACCGTGGCATATTACTCAGATAAACCGCAACCTGTAGCTGCAGGACTGTCCAGGTGCGTTGCTGCCCTCGACTGTGCGGCTTGGGCCATCAGAGTTAACGAACCAATAATAATGTCAGGGTCCATTATTCTACAAACCCAGCGTACCTTAGTAGAATTACTTAAAACTGGAAGGCTAAAAATGTATTCGATGCACAAATGGCGAGGTGGTAAATAATGTTCTCCCCCCTCCTTTCCCGCCACCCCCCACCCCCCGCCCCACCCCACTCAACGGGACGGTAACAATAATAAAAGACGCCTGCAGGGTGGATCATTACAGAGGGAGAGGAGCATCATTGTAGCACAACAGAAGATGAGGAAGTAGTCAGGCAAGTGAAACCCTGCTTGAGGAGGCAGACATGGATCTATATGTAGATGAGTTTCGGCGCTATATCAATGGGACACCACAGACAGGATGGGTCGTGGTAGATAGCAGCGGTCAGGTCAAAGAGGAAGGACGGTTAGTAGAGAATCTATCAGCTCAAGTGGTTGAATTAGTGGTTCTCACTGAGGATCTGAGGCTTGCGAGGGGAAAATGAGTAAATATCTATACAGACAGTCGATATGCTTTCGGAGTAGAGCATGATTATATGATAGCCTGGAGCAGACGGTGATACAGGACCTCAGGAGGAGGACCGATTAAACATGAGGAGATTGGGAAACATCTAGTGGAAGCCTCCTTCCTACCCCAGGAGTGTGCGATAATAAAGATCAAAGCACACGTAAAAAATAATGATCAGTATGAACAGGGGAATGCATGGACAGATGAAGCAGCAAAGCGAGTGGCAGGTATACTGGCCGGGGAAGCCCTAGGCAGAGCATGTACAATTGGGCCTGAGGAAGTAAATATGCTTGAGGGACAGGGAGAGGCCACTCCGCAGGAACAGGAGGAGTGGAAGCAGAGAGGGCCAAACAAGGGACCGACAGGATATGGAGAAAAGATGGGAATGTGGTGGCCCCGGAATGCATCCAGGGGAGCCTATTAAATTTATACCACGGGTATGTGCATACAGGTAGAACCAACATGATAAGCTCGATATCCAGATGCTGGTGATGGATTTAGAGAACGACACTAAGAAACGGAAGTTCCAAACACCCCAAATAGGCAGTCAAGAGATTACCCCAGAGAGGTTCGGGATCGCATCCAAATGGATCGGTCTCGATCAGGTAATCATGGTAAGTTATGGTACTTATAAGGAGTATCGGCAAGTGGAAACACTGGATCCAGTTAAAAAAGCATGGTCACTAACTAACCAGTGACGACCGGAAAATATTGCTTTTTGCAGGACTCAAGAGCTCGTGGAAATAACGTGGAGTAACGCAGCCTCATATCAGGGACAACAGACTGAGGGATGGCAAGGCCTGTATTACAGGGACTTGGGCGACATTAGTTTAATAAAACATCAAAAACACTGATGGTGACGGACGGAACAACAGTAGAGTTAAATAACGGGCATAAAACAACGTAACAAGGAAACGAAACAACATTGGGGATGTGTCAATAATACGGGACCATAATTAGTGGGAATAAGACCGCGGTGTGTTTTATAATCAGGAGGGTCAAACATACTGCACCCGGGGAAGGGGGTGCAGATTTCACTAACATCTATGAATAGTGGTGGAGGGATATCTCCAGAGATAGACCCACCAACACGGCCCCATCCACTAGTTTAGCAACAGTGAGCATTACCAGGACCTCGACCATCACACCCCTAGCGCCACAAACATGTCCAAATGTGAACACTGGGGCAAAAGAGAAATTGCTATGGCAGACCAAGGATAAGATACACTTCAGGGTACGTCAGCGAATAATTACTGTATTCGTAAATTTAAACAATATAACTAACACCAACATCTGCAGGTTAAACAGTATAAGCCTGTATAGAAACCTGACCCTGCGAGCACTTAAAGGCCCTCAATCAAAAGCCATGAAATTTATTGTCGAAAGAGGGTCAGGTAAAAAACGGGACAGGGGAAAAAGAGGGATGCTAGAAATGGTACACGGTGGGATACGTTGCGGGAGTTGGAACACTATAGAGCCAGACACGATAGATGATCGAGTTAACGCCCAAACACAAACCTTACAGGAATTGCTGGAAAGGGATGAGGATCATGAAACGTTACAGACACAACTGGGTAATGGCGCAGAAAGAGAATTATTAAAGTGGCCCACACATTGCGAGACCACGCCAGAACTAAAAATGAATAGAGCAGAAACGAATTTAAGTAAAACCATACAGACAGAACAATTATATATAGGATATGGAGTGTGGTTGCTGAATGGAATAAAACATAACATTGAACAGCTTCAGAATGGAAAGGTGCCGGATTGGATAACACTCGATATATTTACCAACTGGACCTGCGAAAAAACATGACTCATGCCTGCGAGGTGCAGAGAAACAGTCATGCTTGGGTTTCAAAGGCCTGCTGTGTAACCACACATTAAATAGATGTTTTATTATCTATATGACAGTATGATGTGACAATGGTAGATACTCTAAACCAAACAATGTAGGAGTAAAAAGGAATCAAACTCGTGTGCAGTACGATGAAAAAACAGAAATTTAATTGAAGAGAACAACAGTACTAAGAGTCTCAGCATATCTAGATTGTTATTAAAATAACCAAGTTGCTTTATGTCGAGATCTACTACGAATGATCAAAGATGACTGTGGATATAACCAAGTGGACGGGTGCACCTTGAGCATCACCTCCACTAACACAGGACTACAAAATTATCGCTGTTTCACGAGGATATGGAGATTCATGTGTGAGCACCACGGCAACTGAAATGAAGAAAGGAACACGTCATGCACCATTATGGATATTGACTTCTGCTTTACTCCACTTAACGAGACAGATATAAATGGGTTTATTATAACCCCTGAGCTAAAGGAGGAAAATCGACGGGGCAATGATGGACATTACCTGAGGAGGTTATGCGAAGGCCATCGGACAACAAGGAAAACCAATACTCCAACTGAAAGAGAAACAAACTGGACTGAATTGGACACCATTCGTCAACATAGAGGATACCCCAGGCAGGGCAGGAATTCGATAGAATAGAGAAGACCCCAAGTGGAGGAAAAATAGAAGAAAGAGATGATACCCCAGGCGGGGCATAATTCGAACACCGAGAAAATATTGGCTAGAAAGGACTTATACACAAACTATGCTGGACTCAATGTACTGGTTGTAGTGCAAGGGAACTCACCTTGCTAGTATTATCCTTTAAAAAGCTGTAACCGACGTAAGAGGCAGGCCCTAGTCCGTACTATGCATAAAACATTGAAGAAAGGGAAATCAGACAGTCCGGCAGAAAGGACATACATAGTATAACCTTGATGGGAAAACCAACAGATAGCTCCAGGAGCTCGGGAAGTAGCACTAACCAAGTAAAAGGTCACCCCTGGAAGCTCACCCATGTGGAATTAATTGCGAAATTGCCTATCTTGGGCATATAGCCAAGGGCCATTATGGGGAATTGTAAAGGATAAATAATAAGGTTGTAGATATGGGGTCAGAATTATGCTGAAGGTTGTGAACTTATCAATTACCTATGTATGTAACACTTGCTTATAAAGGTATAACACGCTTATACGCAGTATATTATAGCTTAACCTTAGTAAGACTTAAGCAGCCAAAGCCAGCAGTTTTCTTTACAAGTCCCTGAGAAGAGATAAAGAAGCCAGGAGAACCACACCAGGCATCGGATAGACTGGGGTAGAGGGCAAAATGGAACAAAACAAAGATGAGAGATGGGCAGTTTCATGTACCACTCAGAGCCCGTCTGATAAGAGTCAACAAATCAATGTAACTTCGCTAATAGCAATAGACCTATCAATGATTTTGCAGGAGGTTAGCTCCTCTCCAACACCTGTATAAATTATGCTTGAAAACCCTTCTATTTCAGTGGTTCCAAGACTGAACCTTCCCGTGCATTACTCTTAATAAAACCAACAAACCTGAGGTTTCGTTTGTTTACTTCCTTGGTCGTTATACAGTGGGAAGCTGGGCAAGATGTCGTTTAACTACATCAGTTAGTCCACCTTAAAGGAGAGAAGCCTCCTTTTTACCCCAACACCTCCCCTCCTCACCCCTCCCCTCTCCTCTCCTCTATCCTCACATCTCTCCTATGCTCGTCTCCTCTCCTCTCCCCTGCCTTCTCCCCTCCTCTACTCTATTCTCCTCTCCTATCCTCGCCCCTACCCTCTCCTGTCCCCTGCCCAGTCCTCTCCTCTAATCCCCTCCCCTCTTCACTCCAATTACCTCTCCTCTCCTCTCATCACATCTACTCTCCATTCCTCTACTCTCCCCTGCTCTGCTTTCTTCTCACCTCTCCTCCCCTACACTCTCGTCCCCTCCCTGCTCATCTCTACCCTCCTCTCTCCGCTCGTCCCTCTTTTCCACCCCTCTCCACAACTCTCCTCCTCTCGCCTCCCCTCTCCTCCACACTCCTCTCATCTCCTCTCTCCTCTGCTCACCTCCTTTTCCTTTCATCTTCTCTCCTCCTCTCCCCTCTCCTCCTCTATCCTCTCCACTCGGCTCATCCCTTCTCCCATCTGCTCCTCTCTCCTCTCCACTTCTCTCCTCACCTGTTTTGCCGTTCTCTCCTCTCTCCTCTCCCATCTCCCCGCCTTTCCACAACTCTCCTCCCCTTTCATCTGTTCTCCTCAACTCTCTTATGTCCTCATTTTCTCCCCTCTCGCCTACCTTCTCCATGCCTCTATTCCATTCTCCCCTCACCCCGACCCTCTTCTCCTCCCCTTTCCTCTCCTCCATTCTCCTCTCATCTCCTCTCCTCTGCTCTCTCATCGCCAATCATCTCCTCTCCTCCCCTATCCTCTCCTCCCCCCTGTTTTCAAGTCGCTTCTATCTCTACTCTCCTCTCTACTCCAATCATCTCTATTCCGCTCCCCTAAATTCTCCCCTCTTCTCCTCTCCCCTCTGTCTCACCTCTTCACCCCTTTCATTTTAACTCCTCTCCTCACACTGTGTCCTCTGATGTTCTCCCCTCTCTTCTCCTTCCCGCTCCTCTCGTTCCCTCTGCTCTCCTGTACCCTCTCCACTCCTCTCTTCTCCACTCCTCTCCTTGCCCTCCTACCCTCTCCTCCCATCTGCTCTCCTTTCCTCTACCCTCTTTTCACCTCCTCCTCTCATTCATTGTCTTCTCTCTCCTCTCCTCTCCTCTAACTTCACCACCCCTCTTTTCCATTCACCTCTACTCACCTCTGCACTACCCACTCTTCTTTCCTCTCCTGCCCTCTTTTCTACTCTCCGCTCTTGTCCCATGTCTCATCCTCTCCTCTCCTCTAATCTACTACCCTCCTCTCTCCTTTTCTTCTTTTCTCTCCTCTCCTCTCATCTCCTCTACTCTCCTCTCCGTTGCTCGACTCTCCACAGCTCTTCTCCCCTCCATTCTCCTCCCCACTTCCCCTCTCTTCTCCCCTCTCCTCCCCTCCCTTCTCATCTCTTCTCGCCCCTGCTCTCCCCACTCTCTACCTCTCTTCTCCTCTGATGGTCTCTCCTCTACTCTCCCGGCGCCCTTCCCCTCTCCTCTGCTCTACTCTCCTTCCCTCGCATCCTCTCTCCACTCTCCACTTCACTCCATTCCTCCCTTCTGCGTTCCGCTCCTCTCCTCCTCTCCCCTCTCATCTCTCTTCTCTCCCCTACCTTCTCCCCACCTCTATTCCACTCTCCTCTCCTACCATCTCCCCTACACTCTCATCTCCATTCCCTTCCTCTCTTCTCTTCCCCTCTCATATCTTCTCCTCTGCCCTCTTTTCTCCTCTCTTGTCCTCTCCTTAGATCTTATCAACTCTCCTCTCCATTCCTCTACTCATCTCTGCTCTGCTCTCCTCTCTACTTCCCCTCTCCTCTATCCTCTCCTCCACTAAACCCTCCTCCCCTTCCTGCTCATCTTCTCTCTTTCCTCCTCCAACCTCTCCTCTCACCTCCTATCCTCTACTCTGCTCTGCTGTCTTCTCCACTCCACTCATCTCCTCCCCTCACCTCTGCTCTCCTATTCCCCTCCTCTCCTCTCCTCCACACTCATCTCCTCTCGCCTACTCCCCTCCCGCCTCCTGTCCTCTCTCTTCTCCCCTCCTCACCTTTCTGCTCCTTTCATCGCCTTTCCTCACTTCCAGTCTCTCCATTCCATGCTCTGAGTAAAATAAACGATAGCACGGCGTGTGACTATCTGCATGGCATTGGTCGCCATGAATCCTTACTGACAATTGTATTAACAGCACACATGTATCCTTACTGACCATTGTATTATCTGTCCCCATGTACCCTTACTGACCAATATGTTATCTGCCCTCATATGCCCTTACGGACCACTGTATTATCTGTCCCCATGAACCCTTACTGACCAATATATTATATGCCCCATGTCCCCTTAGTGACCACTGTATTATCTGTCGCCACGTATCATTACTGACCTCTGTATTATCTGTCCACATGTATCCTTACTCACCATTATATTAACAGTCAGCATGTACCCTTACTCACCATTTTATTATCCTTCCCAATGTACCCTTACTGACCATTGTATTATCTGTCCCCATGTATCCTAATTGACGACTGTATTATCCATCCGCATGTACACTTAGTGACCACTGTATTATCAGTCGCATGTATCCTTACTCGCCATTATATTAACAGTCACCATGTACCCTTACTGACCATTGTATTATCAGTCCCCATGTACCCTTACTCACCACTGTATTATCAGTCCCCATGTACCCTTACTGACAACTGTATTATCAGTCCCCATGTACCCTTACTGACCATTGTATTATCTGTCCCCATGTATCCTAATTGACGACTGTATTATCCATCCGCATGTACACTTAGTGACCACTGTATTATCAGTCCCATGTATCCTTACTCGCCATTATATTAACAGTCACCATGTACCCTTACTGACCATTGTATTATCAGTCCTCATGCACCCTTACTGACCACTGTATTATCAGTCCCCATGTACCCTTACTGACCATTGTATTATCTGTCCCCATGTATCCTAATTGACGACTGTATTATCCATCCGCATGTACACTTAGTGACCACTGTATTATCAGCCCCATGTATCCTTACTCGCCATTATATTAACAGTCACCATGTACCCTTACTGACCATTGTATTATCAGTCCTCATGTACCCTTACTGACCACTGTATTATCAGTCCCCATGTACCCTTACTGACCATTGTATTATCAGTCCTCATGTACCCTTACTGACCACTGTATTATCAGTCCCCATGTATCCTTACTGACCATTGTATTATCAGTCCTCATGTATCTTTACTGACCATTGTGTGATCAGTCGTCATATATCTTTACTGACCATTGTATTATCAGTGCCAATGTATCCTTACTTAGCACTGTACTCTCAGTCCCCATGTATGTTACTGACCTTTACTTAGAAATCTATCCTTCCATTTGTTTTATTTCACTTGTGTTACGCCGAGAAGTGAATTGAAAATCTGAAATTACAGAGTTATTTTACATCTCAGTAATAATAGAAACTCCCTAAATGAAGCTGCTCCCTTCACATGCATGCTGTGATTCTGTGGACTTAACTATTTTTGCTTTTACCAATAGTGCTTGGTTTTGGATAACGTTATTTGATTTGAAAGCCACGTTGCTTTTAAGATATTTTGCAATTGAAAGTGATGCAAAGAAAAGTTTCGGACAACTTGTTTATTCAGTGACTGTGATCAATATCCTTCAGTGTGCAGTTTAATTGTCTCACTGGAGAGTTCACTCAGGCTATAAATAGGTGTTTTTTCAGCCTGTATAGCAATGTTTGACTGAAGTTGTTGTCTAAAACGAACAGTTCTCATTGGAGGTCACAGAAAGTCAAATCATGTTCTGGGAGATTCCAACTGAGCTTAGTATCCTGTGGGCACTTTTAAATGTGGAACGTATTTATTACCCGCTCCTCGCTGCTGTTGGTGTTCCTGGTGAGTCCTTCATCTGCAATTAATTATGTAACCCATGTTTCTCTGTATTTTCTGTCCTTGTCCTTTAGTTCTAGTTATTAATTGTATTCAATTTAAACCTCTTGTTCTGTGTCTGGCAATGCAAAGAAGTTTCTGTCATGTAATGTTTGATCATTTGTGAATTCGCTGCTCCCAGTTCAATGAACAGTATGTTGTTTTCACAATTTAAACCTGTTTTCTGTGTCTGGCAATGCACGGAAGTTTCTGTCATGTAATGTTTGATAATTTGCTGATTCGCTGCTCCCAGTTCAATGAACAGTATGTTGTTTTCACAATTTAAATCACTTGTTCTGAGTCTGGCAATGCACAGAAGTTTCTGCCATGTAATGTTTGATCATTTGCTGATTCGCTGACCCCAGTTCAATGAACAGTATGTTGTTTTCACAATTTAAATCACTTGTTCTGAGTCTGGCAATGCACAGAAGTTTCTGTCATGTAATGCTTGATCATTTGCTGACTCACTGCTCCCAGTTCAATAAATAGTGTGTTGTTTCCGCAACTTGTTTCCAGTGATAGTGGTTTACAGGATTTGACAGAAATTTGATTTTATTGACACAAGATATGTTAGTGAACGATTATATTATAGAACAGCTTGCAGTCAGCTTTCTGCACTGATGCCCAGTGTTAGATAATAAATATGTGTTCAGCGATAATACGTGTTTTAAGGACCGCTGGTTATTGTTAATGACACTGCTCTGTGGAAATCAGCGTTAAGAGATCCTTCACAAATACACTGAGATATGGGAGATTATCCACTAATGATTCAGCTATAGACAGTTGTCGTAATTTCCACTGCCTCCCGCTCTGCCTCACAGTCACTACTTCCAGATGGTCAGGACAGGGTTAAAACTGCAATACGTCTTCCAGTAAAATGTTTATTCAGTTGTGTTTGAATTTATTTATTTCCCTTGTTCAGCCACAGTTCAGGAGATTTCGGTGTGGGCCGCACGGTAGCAACTATTCAAAATGGAGCACTATATTGTGAAATATTTTGATATTTCCAGTCTCAAACTCTCTCTGTCAACTGGAAGTCTGTAACATTCTCACACCAGGTGAAAGGCAGCAGGTTGACACAGTTCCAGCTGTAAACAGACACGTTCGAAAATCCTCTGTGACATCATACAACATGCGTCATCATCAGTCTATTGTAAAGCGACAGTCCCTTCTTTAAAGATTATTTGCAATATTCTTGGAAAGTCAGCTTAAGCCAGTTACAAAGTGTACTTTCAATACAATGGTTGGAAAGGTTCTGATTTCGATACATAATGCAATTCAAGTCATCTTCTTCAGCCTTCGACACAACCGCCATAATCTCGCCAAAGACTCCATTCTCCTCTCTGGCAACAAATTTCATTCCCCACCTTGGCCACAGACTCCATTCCCCTCCCTGTACAGAATCCATTCCTTTTCATGGCCACAGACTCCATTCCTCCCTTGGCCCACAACTCCATTCTCCTCCCTGGACACAGATTCCATTCCCCTCGCTGTCCCCAGACTACATTCCCATCCCTGGACAATGACTCTATTCCCCTCAATGGACACAGGTTATTGACAAACTCGCGGCTTCTTGTGCTGAATTATTGCTCACTCTGACTTGGATATGGCGTTATATATTAGTCTCATTCAGCGCTTTAACATCCCGGCAAAAGTCCAACACATTAATTCTTTCAGTCATGACCCAGCAACCACACATCACATCCACCGCTTCACTCAATCCCTGTCACAACACCCAAACATCCCATCCACTGGTACATTCAGTCCAGAGCCAACACCCACACTTTCCATCCATTGGTACATTCAGTCCTTGCCACGACACCCACACGTCCCATATATTGGTTCTTTCAATACCTGTGCCAAACACCACACGACCCATCCGCTGGTGTAATCAGTCCTGACCCAAACACCACACGACCCATCCGCTGGTGTAATCAGTCCTGACCCAAACACCACACGACCCATCCGCTGGTGTAATCAGTCCTGACCCAAACACCACACGACCCATCCGCTGGTGTAATCAGTCCTGACCCAAACACCACACGACCCATCCGCTGGTGTAATCAGTCCTGACCCAAACACCACACGTCCCATCCGCTGGTGTAATCAGTCCTGACCCAAACACCACACGTCCCATCCGCTGGTGTAATCAGTCCTGACCCAAACACCACACGTCCCATTGGATAGTTCTTTTAATCCTGACACATTTCACACATAATTCTTTGAGACTGCTGTTGTTGCTCTCAATCTGAAATATAAATTCCCTGTTTTTCTCTTTCTTGCAGTGAACTTAGTGACGATAATGATCCTGTCTCGAGGAAGGTGCGGTGTCTCCAAGTGTGTTTGTCGTTACCTGGTGGCAATGGCAGCGGCAGATCTACTGGTCGTTATCCTCGACCTGATATCCAGGCAGATTTCTATTCTTTATTCAACCGTGTTTGAGTTCATGTGGAAGATTAATGTTTGTAATATCCATGCCATCCTGCTTTACGCAGTCACAGACTGTTCCGTCTGGTTCACAGTTGCTTTTACCTTTGATCGATGTATAGCCATTTGTTGTCAGAAGCTCAAAACCAAATATTGCACCGAGAAAACGGCGACTGTGGTTGTGGGAACAGTGACTGCGCTGTTCTGTGTAAAGAACACTGTCTGGTACCTTATGTATGGAGGTATGTATCAGATTTCCAATGGTCCCTGGTTTTGTTTTGTTACATGGGAAGTCTCTGAGTCACTATCATGGGCAGTAATTGAATTCCTTCATTATTTTATAACACCGTTTATTCCATTTGTTCTGATCCTTCTGCTCAATACTTTAACTGTCAGACAGGTTTTAGTATCGAGCAGAGCCCGCAGGAGACTCCGGGCCCACAGCAGTGGGGAGAGTCCCAGTGACCCAGAGATGGAGAAGCGAAGGAAATCCGTAATTTTACTGTTTGTTATATCCGGCAATTTTATCCTGTTATGGGCAGTGTTTCTGTTACATTCTGTGGTTACACGATTGTATTTGTTAAACGTTATTCGTGTATCTCTACCTGAATATGTACAGGAAATGGGATTTATGCTTCAGCTCCTGAGTTGCTGCACCAACACATGTATTTATGCCGTGACCCAGACGAAATTCAGAGAGGAGTTGAAGAATGTGGTGAAATATCACTTTACTGTAATTGTTAAATGTATTAAATAATAAGAATCACACAATGTTTTGGGCGTGTATTCTGCCCAATCCGCTCATCTCTGTTATACACACACAGTGAGGCCTGTTTTCATCTTTAATGCGCGCGGATTCAGCGACTAACAAAACTGATAGAGGTGAGGAAGTCCACGGAGATCAGTCCCGCTGGACTCCTGCGGGATTTATCCCCGCTAAGACGTCTGCTGCGGCCTGGGACGGATTTATAAAGTTCCCGACCGCCAGGCTCGTGTCGGATGTGTTTACCCAAAGGGAGCGGCACGGGGAAGGTGGCTCTGTTACTTTTCAGACCACGGGCGGGCCGCTCAGTCCCCAGTACTCCCAGGAGAATCTGGGGGGAAATGGCCTGGGACCAAACAACAGCCAGAGAGGGAAGGTTTCAAAGGCTCAAAGGTCAGTGCTTTCATCCTTTTGCAGGCTCCTTGTGTTTTTCTCCCAGTGGGGTTTAACCTGAGCAGCTCCAACGCCTGGTGATAGCGGCGTATCCTTGTTTCAGAAAATCTACCTTTGGGATTAAAGGGTCTCCTGCAGACGGAGTATATCCCAGTGACATTCACCACTATAACGTTCATTTGTAAGTTTGCCTGAACAATGCGGTGATCTGCAGGATGAAGTGTTCCCCGCAAACACTCGACACACATTAAACTCAGCTCCTCCTCACTCTGTGTAAAATCTCCGAGCTCAACATAGCCCATAATATGCAGTGTTCAGGGAGGGTGGTAACGAGCTTTGTTACTAGGTATTGCTGTACCTGTGTAGTAATACAGCGGTGAAACCCCCATGACACTGTGCCTGAGCATTGTGACATCACAGACCTGCCCTTCTGACCACGCCCTGGTTTGTGGTTGACACAGAATCGCATTTCAGACATCCCTTCTCCCTCACCCATCACTTTACAAAGAGTTACTTAATGTCTGCAGCACAGAAATAGGCCATTCGGTGCTCGCGGCTGCAAACTGGTCTGAGGGGTCCCCCTGAGGTTTTCCTGGGGGTGCTGGGAGTTAGCAGCCCGTCTGCCTGTGGACTGCAAATTTACAGAGCGACCTTCCCCACCCCGACCCTTTCGGCCCAGCAGAGCATGCCAGAGCTTACTCGATCATCACATCCTGATCTTAAACAGAGTGCACAAAGAGAGTAGTAAACTTGGGAACGTAGAGAAAGGTGGGATTCAGTGGTAAGTCCGTGGTGAGTCTGGCTGAGTATTAGCTGTAAGAAGGGAAATTTAGTTTAACGTTTTGAATTGAACTTAGAACTTTAAAAACAGAAGTTAGCAGAAACTGCCTGTTAGTGGTAGTTAACTATCAGTCAGCTGTAAGTGTTAGTCTTAAATATGTGCTAATTACTGCGAGCAATGGGCATGGAGCTGAGACAGCACTTGTAACTTGTGTGTGGCTCCAAAGGGATGAACTAAACACTAACTGCTGACTCACAGTGTGTTCTGCACAGTGATATTAAACGGAATTTGGTGAGAGTTTGAATGGGAAATGTGGTTGAAGGAGGTGCTGCTTTGGCCTCCAAAATACAGCAGGTAGATGAACGTTTGGTGAGTATTACCTTTTTTCTCGAAGCTTGGTCCACACTAAGACCTGGGAGCAATACAATACTTTATTAAATTAATAATTTAACTATAATTACTAATTAATTAATATCATTATAAATAACCATTGAATAAAAACTAAGTAATTCAATTAATTCAGTGTGTAAATAAGCAAATACATTTATAAAAAATAACTAAAGATGGCAGGGCAGGCAATGAGTCGAGACATTAATGTGTGTGAGTTTGTGGACATCAAATCTGTCCCACATTCCCACATCTGCAGGAAATGTCTCTGCTTTATTCTCTCTGGCTCAGGGTAATTGGGCTGGAGTGCGAGTTCGACACACTCTGAAACACACAGGATAAGTAATTTAATCCAGAAAACAGTCACATCCCACAGAAAAACGCAGTTTCAGGAAAGTCCGTGTCTGATTGGGTGCCGTGTAGCGAGAACTGAGGAGAGGCTGATAATGAGATACTGCTCCTGCCCAACGATAAGGATAAAGATTGCGTGGAGGACATCCACAATACATACCAAGGTACGTGGCTCAGAAGGTTGTCCACAGGCAGAGATAGGAAGAAATATTAAACAATTACTTTGCATCAGTATTTATCAGGGAGTCAACACAGGTGGACATGACATTGGATGATATTAGAAATGAAATAACTGCATTTAAAATAACAAGAGGGAAAATATTATATAAACTAATCAAACCGAAAATGGATAAAATGCCGGCTTCGGATTATTACATCAAGGGAAGAGATAGCAGAGGCATTAATAAACATATTTAATACATCGTTAGAATAAAGTGCAGTGCCGGAGGATTGGCAGATACCTAATGTAATACCTATTTTTAAGAAGGGAGGTAGAACGTGTCTGAGGAACTATAGTCCAGTCAACTTAACTTCGTTGGGAGGAAAAATAATGGATTCCCTACTAAAGGAGAAAGTGGAAGAACAACTAGAAACCAAACATGAATAGTCAGCATGGATAAGAAAAGGGAAAGTCTTGAATTGACCAAATTCTTTGAATTTTTCGAATAAGTAACAGATAGCGTAAACTAACGTAATGTAGTAGATGTAATTTATCTAGATTTCGAAAGGCCTTCGATAAGATACCCCATAATAGACTGAAAGGGAAGATCACAAATTGTAATTACAATTAATAATAATAATTGGGATGTTTAAAATGGAGTTAACAGATTTTTAAAATAGATCCCACAGCCTGTTTTTCAGACTGTGGGAAGCATGTGTGGGATGCCTTCCGCAGAGGGTCAGATGTTTCAATTCATAGACCAAAGCCCTTGGGAGCTGGGCACAGACACAGATAACATAGAATTTGAATTCTGTAATAAGATACAAGTTAAATAAAAGGAATCATAACAACACGTATCCTGAATTACTAATTAAAGTATATAGAGGCCAGATTGGAGGAAGCAACCTACCAGATAATCATGTATTAATCAATCAGCACATATTAATTGTAACTTGCGTAATTACGTAAGACGATAGTCTGAAACTGTATAAAATAAGATGTCTCTGGCAGTTTCTCTGAGCATTCGTTCAAGGGTAGCACACCTGCCAGCTTGTATCTCCGAGTGGTGGTTTGAAGTTAACTCTAACAACGTGGCGCAGTCAGCAGGATCTACTGGACGGGCAGATTGTCGTCAAAAAGCCAAACCAACCGAATAATGAGTGAGTAGAGAATTACCTTGAGAAATTCTCCTCGCAAAGTAACCAGAGATCCAACGAATCTGAGGTAGAGTCCATGCAGCCAGTAAATCCAGTTGAAGGGTGCGTCAGGACAATGTAAATAAATACTGTAAGTGTCGGTACAATAAGCACGTATACGGGATATCGGGGAAAAAGCCTCAGTGTAAATAGTGCCGCATAAGTAAAGGCAGAAAAACAGCACTAGGTAAAAAGCCTTGGTTTAAAAAGTTCTGCTTAAGTAAAGATGGTAAAACAGGAACTGGGGAAAAAGCCCCAATGTATGAAATGGCAAAGGAATCTGCCAAGGCCTTTGGAGGGCTGATGTATAAACTACCAGAAGAGTTTCTGAGAGATAAATCTGAAAAGGTCATGAAGATGGTTAAGGCAGGATATGATGAAGGGAAAAAGATAATTTTAACAGCCGGAAAGATGAATAGAAAGATACCCGAAGGTGAGATGGACAGAGAAAGTGACAAAAGACAACAGGATGTAAGTGGAGAGAGGTGGGAGTCGAGAGAGGCAGCGGCCTATAAAAGGCTCAGCAGTCCGGGGAGCGTCGAGAGAGGCGGGAGTCGAGAGAGGCAGCGGCCTATAAAAGGCTCAGCAGTCCGGGGAGTGTCGAGAGAGGCGGGAGTCGGGAGAGGCAGCGGCCTATAAAAGGCTCAGCAGTCCGGGGAGGGTCGAGAGAGGCGGGAGTCGAGAGAGGCAGCGGCCTATAAAAGGCTCAGCAGTCCGGGGAGCGTCGAGAGAGGCGGGAGTCGAGAGAGGCAGCGGCCTATAAAAGGCTCAGCAGTCCGGGGAGCGTCGAGAGAGGCGGGAGTCGAGAGAGGCAGCGGCCTATAAAAGGCTCAGCAGTCCGGGGAGCGTCGAGAGAGGCGGGAGTCGAGAGAGGCAGCGGCCTATAAAAGGCTCAGCAGTCCGGGGAGCGTCGAGAGAGGCGGGAGTCGAGAGAGGCAGCGGCCTATAAAAGGCTCAGCAGTCCGGGGAGCGTCGAGAGAGGCGGGAGTCGAGAGAGGCAGCGGCCTATAAAAGGCTCAGCAGTCCGGGGAGCGTCGAGAGAGGCGGGAGTCGAGAGAGGCAGCGGCCTATAAAAGGCTCAGCAGTCCGGGGAGCGTCGAGAGAGGCGGGAGTCGAGAGAGGCAGCGGCCTATAAAAGGCTCAGCAGTCCGGGGAGCGTCGAGAGAGGCGGGAGTCGAGAGAGGCAGCGGCCTATAAAAGGCTCAGCAGTCCGGGGAGCGTCGAGAGAGGCGGGAGTCGAGAGAGGCGTACCGGTGCAGCTCCAGCTGGGAGAGAAGGCAAAAAAGAAGTAGAAATAAATCAAAAGGTGACGTCACAGCCAACGTGGTAAGTGATTGGCTGCTGATTGGTGAGTAGTTTTTCTTTTTCTTTATTAGTCAGTAACTTTTAACATTGTTGTCGGCAATTTAACTGTATCTAAGGGTTAAGTCATGGCAGGACAGCTCGGTCACGTGATATGCTCCTCCTGTACCAGGGGACAACACCAGTGTCCCTGACGACTACATGTGCGGGAAGTGTGTCCACCTCCGGCTACTGACGGTCCGCGTTGCGGAGTTGGAGCTGAAGGTGGATTCACTCTGGAGCATCCACGATGCTGAGAATGACGTGAGTATCACGTGTAGCGAGTCGGTCTTACTGCAGGAGAAGGGTCCACAGCCAGCGAGGGAATGGAAGACCAGCAGGAAGAGTAGTGCAAGGAAGGTAGTGCAGGGGTCCCCTGTGGTCATCCCCCTGCAAAACAGATACACCGCTTTGAGTACTGTTGAGGGGGATGACTCATCGGGGGAGGGCAGCAGCAGCCAAGGTCATGGCACCGTGGCTGGCTCTGTTGCACAGGAGGGCAGGAAAAAGCGTGGAAGAGCGATAGTGATAGGGGATTCAATTGTAACGGGAATAGATAGGCGTTTCTGCGGCCGCAACCGAGACTCCAGGATGGTATGTTGCCTCCCTGGTGCAAGGGTCAAGGATGTCTCGGAGCGGGTGGAGGACATTCTAAAAAGGGAGGGAGAACAGCCAGTTGTCGTGGTGCACGTTGGTACCAATGACATAGGTAAAAAAAGGGATGAGTTCCTACGAAATGAATTTAAGGAGCTAGGAGCTAAATTAAAAAGTAGGACCTCAAAAGTAGTAATCTCGGGATTGCTACCAGTGCCACGTGCTAGTCAGAGTAGGAATCGCAGGTTAGCTCAGATGAATACGTGGCTTGAGCAATGGTGCAGCAGGGAGGGATTCAAATTCCTGGGGCATTGGAAACGGTTCTGGGGGAGGTGGGACCAGTACAATCCGGACGGTCTGCACCTGGGCAGAATCGGAACCAATGTCCTCGGGGGAGTGTTTGCTAGTGCTGTTGGGTAGGAGTTAAACTAATATGGCAGGGGGATGGGAACCAATGCAGGGAGATAGAGGGAAACAAAAAGGAGGCAAAAACAAAAGACAGAAAGGAGATGAGGAAAAGTGGAGGGCAGAGAAACCCAAGGCAAAGAACAAAAAGGGCCATTGTACAGCAAAATTCTAAAAGGACAGAGGGTGTTAAAAAAACAAGCCTAAAGGCTTTGTGTCTTAATGCAAGGAGTATCCGCAATAAGGTGGATGAATTAACTGTGCAAATAGATGTTAACAAATATGATGTGATTGGGATTACGGAGACGTGGCTCCAGGATGAGCAGGGCTGGGAACTCAACATCCAGGGGTATTCAACATTCAGGAAGGATAGAATAAAAGGAAAAGGAGGTGGGGTAGCATTGCTGGTTAAGGAGGAGATTAAGGCAATAGTTAGGAAGGACATTAGCTTGGATGATGTGGAATCTATATGGGTAGAGCTGCAGAACACCAAAGGGCAAAAATCGTTAGTGGGAGTTGTGTACAGACCTCCAAACAGTAGTAGTGATGTTGGGGAGGGCATCAAACAGGAAATTAGGGGTGCGTGCAATAAAGGTGCAGCAGTTATAATGGGTGACTTTAATATGCACAAAAATTGGGCTAACCAAACTGGAAGCAATACGGTGGAGGAGGATTTTCTGGAGTGCATAAGGGATGGTTTTTTAGACCAATATGTCGAGGAACCAACTAGGGGGGAGGCCATCTTAGACTGGGTGTTATGTAATGAGAAAGGATTAATTAGCAATCTCGTTGTGCGAGGCCCCTTGGGGAAGAGTGACCATAATATGGTGGAATTCTGCATTAGGATGGAGAATGAAACAGTTAATTCAGAGACCATGGTCCAGAACTTAAAGAAGGCTAACTTTGAAGGTATGAGGCGTGAATTGGCTGAGATGGATTGGCGAATGATACTTAAGGGGTTGACTGTGGATGGGCAATGGCAGACATTTAGAGACCACATGGATGAACTACAACAATTGTACATTCCTGTCTGGCATAGAAATAAAAAAGGGAAGGTGGCTCAACCGTGGCTATCAAGGGAAATCAGGGATAGTATTAAAGCCAAGGAAGTGGCATACAAATTGGCCAGAAATAGCAGCGAACCTGGGGACTGGGAGAAATTTAGAACTCAGCAGAGGAGGACAAAGGGTTTGATTAGGGCAGGGAAAATGGATTATGAGAAGAAGCTTGCAGGGAACATTAAGACGGATTGCAAAAGTTTCTATAGATATGCAAAGAGAAAAAGGTTAGTAAAGACAAATGTAGGTCCCCTGCAGTCAGAATCAGGGGAAGTCATAACGGGGAACAAAGAAATGGCGGACCAATTGAACAAGTACTTTGGTTCGGTATTCACGAAGGAGGACACGAACAACCTTCCGGTTATAAAAGGGGTCGGGGGGTCTAGTAAGGAGGAGGAACTGAGCGAAATCCTTATTAGCCGGGAAATTGTGTTGGGGAAATTGATGGGATTGAAGGCCGATAAATCCCCAGGGCCTGATGGACTGCATCCCAGAGTACTGAAGGAGGTGGCCTTGGAAATAGTGGATGCGTTGACAGTCAGTTTCCAACATTCCATTGACTCTGGATCAGTTCCTATGGAGTGGAGGGTAGCCAATGTAACCCCACTTTTTAAAAAAGGAGGGAGAGAGAAAACAGGGAATTATAGACTGGTCAGCCTGACATCGGTAGTGGGTAAAATGATGGAATCAATTATCAAGGATGTCATAGCAGTGCATTTGGAAAGAGGTGACATGATAGGTCCAAGTCAGCATGGATTTGTGAAAGGGAAATCATGCTTGACAAATCTTCTGAAATTTTTTGAGGATGTTTCCAGTAGAGTGGATAAGGGAGAACCAGTTGATGTGGTATATTTGGACTTTCAGAAGGCGTTCGACAAGGTCCCACACAAGAGATTGATGTGCAAAGTTAGTGCACATGGGATTGGGGGTAGTGTACTGACATGGATTGAGAACTGGTTGTCAGACAGGAAGTAAAGAGTAGGAGTAAATGGGTACTTTTCAGAATGGCAGGCAGTGACTAGTGGGGTACCGCAAGGTTCTGTGCTGGGGCCCCAGCTGTTTACACTGTACATTAATGATTTAGATGAGGGGATTAAATGTAGTATCTCCAAATTTGCGGATGACACTAAGTTGGGTGGCAGTGTGAGCTGCGAGGAGGATGCTGTGAGGCTGCAGAGCGACTTGGATAGGTTAGGTGAGTGGGCAAATGCATGGCAGATGAAGTATAATGTGGATAAATGTGAGGTTATCCACTTTGGTGGTAAAAACAGAGAGACAGACTATTATCTGAATGGTGACAGATTAGGAAAAGGGGAGGTGCAAAGAGCCCTGGGTGTCATGGTACATCAGTCATTGAAGGTTGGCATGCAGGTGCAGCAGGCGGTTAAGAAAGCAAATGGCATGTTGGCCTTCATAGCAAGGGGATTTGAGTACAGGGGCAGGGAGGTGTTGCTACAGTTGTACAGGGCATTGGTGAGGCCACACCTGGAGTATTGTGTACAGTTTTGGTCTCCTAACCTGAGGAAGGACATTCTTGCTATTGAGGGAGTGCAGCGAAGGTTCACCAGACTGATTCCCGGGATGGCGGGACTGACCTATCAAGAAAGACTGGATCAACTGGGCTTGTATTCACTGGAGTTCAGAAGAATGAGAGGGGACCTCATAGAAACATATAAAATTCTGACGGGGTTAGACAGGTTAGATGCAGGAAGAATGTTCCCAATGTTGGGGAAGTCCAGAACCAGGGGTCACAGTCTAAGGATAAGGGGTAAGCCATTTAGGACCGAGATGCGGAGGAACTTCTTCACCCAGAGAGTGGTGAACCTGTGGAATTCTCTACCACAGAAAGTTGTTGAGGCCAATTCACTAAATATATTCAAAAAGGAGTTAGATGAGGTTCTTACTGCTAGGGGGATCAAGGGGTATGGCGAGAAAGCAGGAATGGGGTACTGAAGTTGAATGTTCAGCCATGAACTCATTGAATGGCGGTGCAGGCTAGAAGGGCCGAATGGCCTACTCCTGCACCTATTTTCTATGTTTCTATGTTTCTATAAAAATAGATATAGATGACTGAAGGGAATGGACAGAGAAATTTGGCCCAAATTTGTATCCCCCACTAACAGGGTTATGATTAGGACCTGATGAAAATGAAGGATTGATTGGGAGCCAGAAAGCTCGCTTGTAGATAATTTTCGGAAGTCCATAACAAAAACTGTTCGTGACTATCTTAAGTGAAGTATGGATACAAAAATAGAGCCGGCCAAACAATAAGCTTTGTTGAATGAAGAGAGATTTTTGTGAATGTCTGTCTTTGAATGAATGTGCTTGTGTGATTTTTAACTTCGGAATATTTGAGGTGGGAATTAATGAATTTTTCAGGTGTCTGAAAGCCTGCTTCAGAAGTGGTAGAGCTGTCTGTTGTTATGGCCCCACCCACTTTTTCAGACAGAGTGAATTTGTTTTAACCCTTTGAAGTGTTGTCCTGTATGAGGGAAGTTTTAAGAAAGTGTGAACCTAGAATTGAATTACATTTTAATTTAGAAACGCAGGTGTGGATTTATTCAGATGATATGTTATGGAGCTAGGAAATGCACAAAGGATATGTTTGTTGAGCAAAAGATAAAAAATGTGTGGTCCCGATGGTTTTAAAAAAAATGTTTTGACACGCTCACTTGTCAAAAGAAAACACGTATGCATTGATTACATTTTGTTGAAAGACAATACATTTAGTCTAGGAATGAAATAAAGAACGATGAAGGGAAATTGTAATGCCTTAAAAAAAGAAGCCTGCGTGGGTGTCTCAAGGCTGTGGGCTGGGGAAATACGCCCCCATATTCCTTTGTGTAAAATCTTGATGCGAAAGCTTCTAGCTCAGTAAAAAGATTTTTAAATAAAAGATTGGCAATACGATATTTGAATTGGGATTTTGAGATATTTCTGGTGATTCTCCTTGATAAACATTTTGGTTGTATTGGAAAATCTTGGATTTGGAAGACTTTTAATAAAAGTAAACATATTGCATCTGAAGCTGAAGCTTAAAAAGATTAAAATTATGAGATACTGTATCACAAAATTGAAGTTACAGCGCAAAAGAATAGAGTTTTTGATGTTCAGCTTCTAAAACAGAAGTCAGGCACATAATTATAAAACAAGTACTTTGTATTCTGTGATCTGTGAATCACTATAAGCATAAATGATAAGTCCGATTAAAAAACAGTATTACCATATTTGACATTTCATAATCCAACAATGAATACAAATACTACAAAAGGGGAGCAGAAATTAGGATGGGAGCAGTGAAGAGTTAATTTTGTTGTGAAGATTTCAAGTTCCACTCTTTAAGAAAATACACAACAAAATGAAATACATTTAACATAAAAATTTAAAGCTGATCTCTTAAAAAAAAGAAATAAAACAATAATTTTTGGAAACAATGTAGAAATACCTTCAGGGATCAGGTCAAATTCCTGGGCAAGTGGGGAGCTATCTGCGAAAGTGTAAAAGGAATTTTGAAAAAAATTAAATGTTAAAACGGCAGGCTTTAGCAGTTTAGAACAAAGGAAAATATAAGTTGAACTTGTGACTTAAGATACAGTGGTTGAAGAACCATAGAAACTGAGACGTAAAGGCTTTGAAACTGGAACATGTGAGATAACAGAAAGCAGCTATCAAAGCCTCCGTGCTAGACTCTGTTCTAGTTATGAAAAATACATTTGAGATAACGGAAAGCAGGATTTAAAGTAAATCCCAAAAAGGCACAAATCGGACAAGCTGTGGTACAGTACCTGGGACACGAAATATCTCAAGTAACTCGGACCATGTCCAATGGCAGGAAGGAGGACATTAGGATTATGCCCCGACCAAAACCAGTCTGAGGGGTTTGTAAGGTACTGGGGTTCTTTAGCTATTGCAGGAATTTTGTGCCTAACCACAGCAATTGCAGAACCAATACAATGGCTAGTGAAAGGAAAATCCGGTTGAAATGGAAATGGTAAGAGTCTAACTAAAACCTGGAATATCCAAGATGTGTTTTATCAACAGAATATAAACGTGACCATCACCGTCCTTCCGATTCTACAAGGACAAGCTACAAGGCCGCCCCGAGGGGGCCCAGAAGCATTTAACCACAGCGGAGGGTACAACAACTACGTAAAGCAGCCTCTAGGGGGCGGCATCTAAGTGTCCGGAGCGTTTGTCTTGAAGCCATAAGATAAGTGTGTAAAAAATGTTACCTGAATATTGTAAACCAGGGGAATTAACCTTGGGAAATTGCGTGGTAGTTAAACCTGGAACAGAAGTAATGTTGTTATTTGACAATGTGCAGCATGAAATGTTACCTGTGAGCATAAATTAATCAGCCCTATACCTGCCAGAAAAAAATAGCCACAAGACTAAAGCTTTGTAAATAGGATTGCTAGACACAATCCTGAGAATAGCTAGTGACACATCAGGAGCAAGGGAGTAACACAAGAAGCTGAGACACAAAGAAGGAAGACAGAGGAGATTTACAGCGAATGACGTATTAACTTTACAGGGACATCTCTAGTAGATGCACCAGATATACAGGCGATCCAGGCAGGTGTAGATAGTTTGAGGGGAACAACGGAGTTACTATTCAGGAAACAGACCAGGATTGAGATACAATCTTCACAGTTAGGATCTAAAACATCCAAAAAAATGCTAGAGGGTGTATCCGTATTGGAAGGCCATGCACGAACAATTCACGAGCAAAATAAGCAGGAATTGAGAGGACGGTGCCGAGGACAGGAAAAGAGACACATGTCATGCCTATGGGAGATGGATGATTGGTCAGGTGAGACACAATGTGGATCAGATACAAACCGGGCGAGTTACAGGTTCAATAAATAGTACCCAGTTGAAAGAAATTGCACAACACACTGGGCCATTAGATGCATGCACCCTGAAACACAGAAACATAGAAACATAGAAAAAGGTTGCAGGAATAGGCCATTCGCCCCTTCGAGCCAGCACCAACATTCAATAAGATCATGGGTGATCATTCACCTCAGTACCCCTTTCATGCTTTCGCTCCACACCCCTTGATCCCTTTACTTTAAGGGCTATATCCAACTCCCTCTTGAATATATCTGATGAACTGGCATCAACAACATTCTGCGGAAGAGAATTCGACAGGTTAACAACTCTCTGAGTGAAGAAGTTTCTCCTCATCTCGGTCCTAAATGGCTTATCCCTTGTCCTCAGACTGTGACCACTGGTTCTGGACTTCCCCAACATCGGGAACATTCTTCGTGCATCTAACCTGCCCAGTCCCGTCAGAATGTTTCTGAGGTCCCATCTCATTCTTCTAAACTCCAGTGAATACAGGCCCAGTCGATCCTATCTCTCCTCATATGTGCTCCCATCCCGGAAATCAGTCTGGTGAACTTTCGCTGTACTCCCTCAATAGCAAGAACGTCCTTCCTCAGATTAGAACAAAACTGAACACAGCATTGCAGGTGAGGACTCACCAAGGCCCTGTACAGCTGCAGCAAGACCGCCCTGCTGCTATATTCAAATCCCTAAGATATGGGGCCAACATGCTATTTGCCTTCTTTCTGTCTGCTGCACCTGCATGCCAACCTTCAATGACTGATGTACCATGACACCCGGATCTCGTTGCACTTCCCCTTTGCCTAATCTGCCGCCATTCAGATAATATTCTGCCTTCGTGTTTTTGCCACCAAAGTGCATAACCTCACATTTATCGTTTTTACACGACATCTGCCACGCAATTGCCCACTCACCTGACCTATCCAAGTCACCCTGCAGCCTCTTAGCATCCTCCTCACATTTCACACCGCCATCCAGCATAATGTCACCTGCAAATTTAGAGATATTATACACAATTCCTTCATCTAAGTCATTGATGTATATTGTAAATTGCTGGGGTCCCAGCACTGAGCCCTGCGGCACCCAACTAGTCACTGCCTGCCTTTGTGAAAAGGACCCGTTTATCCCGACTCTGTCAACCAGTTCTCTATCCACATCAATACATTACCTCCAATGCCATGTGCTTTAATTTTGCACACCAACCTCTTGTGTGCGACCTTGTCAAAAGTCTTTTGAAAATCCCACTACACCACATCCATTGGTTCTCCCTTGTCCGCTCTACTAGTTACATCCTCACAAAATTCTCAAAGATTCGTCAAGCATGATTTCACTTTCATAAATCCATGCTGATTTGGACCAATCCTGTTAGTGCTTTCCAAATGTGCTACTATTTCATTTTTAATAATTGATTCCAATATTTTCCACACCACTGATGTCAGGCTAACTGGTCTGTAATTACCTGTTTTCTCTCTCCCTCATTTTTCAAAATGTGGTGTTACATTCGCTACCCTCCAGTCCATACGAACGGATCCAGAATCGATGGACTGTTGGAAAATGATCACCAATGCATCCATTATTTCTAGGGCCACTTCCTTAAGTATTCTGGGATGCAGACCATCAGGTCCCGGGGATTTATCGGCCTTTAGACCCATCCATTTTCCGAACATAATTTCCGACAAATAAGGATTTCCTTCAGTTCCTCCTTCTCACTAGCCCCTCGGTCACGTACTATTTCCAGAAGGTTATGCGTGTCTTCCTTCGTGAATGCAGAGCCAAAGTATTTGTTCAACTGGTCTACCATTTCTTTGTTCCCCATTATAAGTTCACCTGAATCTGACTGCAAGGGACATACGTTTCCCTTCACTAATCTTTTTCTCTTCACATATCTATAGAAGTTTTTATGTTCCCAGCAAGCTTCCTCTCATACTCTATTTTCCCCCTCCGAATTAAACCCTTTGTCCTCCTCTGCTGAATTCTAAATTTCTCCCCGTCCTCGGGTTGATGCTTTTTCTGACCAGTTTATATGCCTCTTCCTTGGATTTAACGCTATTCTTACTTTCCCTTGTTAGTCACGGTTGAGCCACCTTTCCCATTTTATTTTTTACTCCAGACAGGGATGTCCAATTGTTGAAGTTCATCCATGTGATATTTAAATGTTTGCCATTGCCTATCTGCCGTCAACCCTTTAAGTATTATTTCCCAGTCTATTCTAGCCAATTCATGTCTCATACCTTCGAAGTTACCTTTCCTTAAGTGCAGGACCCCAGTCTCAGAATTAATTGTTTCACTCTCCACCTTAATAAAGAATTCAACCTTATTGTGGTTACTCTTCCCCAAGGGGCCTCGCACAACAAGATTACTAATTAGTCTTTTCTCATTACACATCAACCAGTCTAGGATGGTCAGCCCTCTAGATGGTTCCTCGACATATTGCTCAAGTAAACCATCCCGAATACACTCCAGCAAATCCTCCTCCACCGTATTGCTACCAGTTTGGTTCGCCCAATCTTTCTGTAGATTAAAGTCTCCCATGATAACTTCTGTACCTATGTTGCACACATCCCGACTTTCTTGTTTGATGCTGTCCCCAAACTCACTACGATTGTTTGGTGATACACAACTCCCACTAGCGTTTTCTTCCCTTTGATATTCCGCAGCTCCACCCACACAGAATCCACGCGAATGTCCTTCCTTACTATTGCGTTAATTTCCTCTTCAACCAGCAATGCCACCCCACCTCCTTTTCCTTTCTGTCTATCCTTCCTGAATGGTGAATCTCCCTGGATGTTGCGTTCCCAGCCTTCGTCACCCAGGAGCCATTTCTCCGTGATGCCAATTTCATCATATTCATTAATTGCTGCCTGTGCAGTTAATTTGTCCACCTTATTAAGAATACTCCTTGCATTGAGGCACAGTGCCTTCAGGCTTGTTACCTTAACACACCTTGTCCCTTTAGAATTTGGCTGCAATGTGGCCCTTTTTGATTTTTGCCTTGGGTTTCTCTGCCCTCCACCTTTATTTTTCAGCCCCCATTTTACTTCCCTCTGTCTCACTGAATAGTTTCCCATCCCACTGCCATATTAGTTTAACCCCTCCCCAACAACACGAGCAAACTCTCCCCTGTGGACATTGGTTCTGCACACGTACAAAGCGTCCGGTTTGCACTGGTCACAGCTCCCCCAGAACCGGTTCCAATGTCCCAGGAAATTGAAGCCCTCCCTTCTGCACCACACATTCATCTGAGCTATCCTGCGATTCCTACTCTGACTAGCAGTTGGCAGTGGTAGCTATCCTGAAATTGCTACCTTTGAGGTCCTATTTGTTAATTTAGCTCCCAACTCCCTAAATTCAGCTTGTAATTCCTCAGACAGAGTGAGTCAGACTCAAACACAAACGCATAAAGAGCTCCCTTAAGACAGAGAGTGAGAGGCACAGAAACATTGCATAATCCCATTTATTTGTCAGTTGAGAATGTTATAAAGTTATCGACATGTACAGATTTAACAGAATAGATTCAGGTACAACTGAGCAGGATGGGAGGAAATCGGTTTGAATTTAAAGATTTACCAGGAGTGGGGTTTGAACCCATGCAGCTATGCACCCATTGGATTTTATGTCCAACGCCTAACCCACTCGGCCATCCTGGTCTGGTCAGTATTCGGATTTTGTCTCTGTGAGAATCTGGGCTGCAGATCCACTCTCACAGACATCGGTTTTTAATGAGCATTTTCAAATATTTATAGTAATATTGACACAGGGGCAACTCTCATATTATTTTTCGAGTAATGCTCTGGAAACTTTCACATCCACCCGAGGGTGCAGACGGAGCATCAATTTAACATTTCATCCGAAAGTCAACAGCTTCAACATTGCAAAATTCCCCAAGTGCTGCATTTGAGTGTCAGCCAAGATTATATGCTCAAGTCTCAGGAGTCGGACTTACACACACAACCTCCTTATTCAGTCGAGAATGCTGCCACTGAACCAAAGCCGATACCAAAGCTCATATCCGTATTACTTTCCCCAAGTCTTTTTATAAAGTTCCAGGACATACAGAAGTAATATTCAACATTTTGAAAAAGCTCCACCCTCGTTGGGGAATTGAACACCGACCTCACGCGTGACAGGAAGGGATACCAACTACTACACTAACGAGGAACTGACGGGTATTTGTTTTGACAGAGCAGGAATCGAGCTGTGAACAGAACTGGACACCATGAGAAGTCGACAGGCACATTGAGAGACAGAGACAAACCGACAATCAGGGAGAGACAGACTGCGAGATAGAGACAAGTTGAGACAGAAAGTATGAGACTGAGAAGGAGAGGCAGGCTGAGTAAGAAAAAGACTCAAACACACACATATACAGAGATGTGTGTGTGTGTGCTCTATAAAGAGAGAGAGGGAAAGAGTGAGAGAAAGAGTGAGTGACAAAGAGAGAGACAGAGAAAGAGTCAGCGACAGATAGAGAGATAGACAGAGATATAAACAGAAAATGATGGAAATACTCAGCAGGTAAGAGAAAGGAACTAACAGAGACAGGCAAAGAGAGGGACACGTAGAGACATGGACAGACAGAGTTGATGGGAATGAGAAAGACAGTCAGACAGTGGGACTGAGAGAATCCCATTGGAACAGAACTGGACATCGTGAGAAAGAGACAGATAAGTTGAGAGACAGGGAAACAGGGAGAAACAGACAGCGAGATAGAGACAAAGAGAGACAGAAAGAGTGAGACTGAGAGGGAGGGTCAGAGTGAATGACAGAAAGACTCAAACACATACATACATAGAGATGTGTTTGTGTGCTCCATAAAGAGAGGGAGGCAAATAGTAATGGAATGACAGAGACAAAGACAGGGACAAAGAGAGAGACAAAGAGGGAGACATATAGAGAGAAAGACAGATATAGAGAGAGATAGAGACAATAATTCGGTTCTGTCTTTACAAAGGAAGATCCAAAAAACCTTCCAATTCTACTAGGGGACTGTGAGTCTAGTGAGAATGAGGAACTGAAATATATCCTTATTGGCGGGAAATTGTGTTCGGGAAATTGATGGGATTAAAGCCCGATAAATCCCTGGGTCTTGTTAGTCTGCATCCCAGAGTACTTAAGGAAGTGGCCCAGGAAATAGTGGATGCATTGGTGATCATTTTTCAACAATCTATCAATTCTGGATCAGTTCCTATGGCCTGGAGGGTAGCTAATGTGACGGCACTTTTTAAAAAAGGAGGGAGTGAGAAAGCGGGTAAGTCTATACCGGTTAGCCTGACATCAGTAGTGGGGAAAATGTTGCAATCAATCATTAAGGATGAAATAGCAACCCATTTGGAAAGCAGTGACAGGATCGGACCGATTCAGCATAGATTTATGAAAGGGAAATCATGCTTGACGATTCTTCTGGAATTTTTGGAGGATGTAACGAGTGGAGTGGACAAGGGAGAACCAGTGGATGTGGTGTATTTGGACTTTCAGTAGGCTTTTGACAAGGTCCCGCACAAGAGATTGGTGCACAAAATCCAAGCGCATGGTATTGGGATTAATGTACTGACGTGGATAGAGAACTGGTTGGCAAACAGGAAGCAGAGAATCGCGATAAACAGGTCCTTTTCAGAATGGCAGGCAGTTACTGGTGGGGTGCCGCAGGGCTCAGTGGTGGGACCCCAGCTCTTTACAATATACATTAACGATTTGGTTGAACGAATAGAGTGTAATATCTCCAAGTTTGCAGATGACACTAAACTGGGCTGCGGTGCGAGCTGTGAGGAGGATGCTAAGAGGCTGCAGGGACAGATTAGGTGAGTGGGCAAATATATGGCAGATGCAGTATAATGTGGATAAATGTGAGGTTATCCATTTTGGGGGCAAAAACACGCAGGCAGAATATTATCTGAATGGCGGCAGACTAGAAAAAGGGGAGGTGCAACGAGACCTGGGTGTCAAGGTTCATCAGTCACTGAAAGTGGGCACGCAGGTACAGCAGGCAGTAAAGCAGGCAAATGGTATGCTGGCCTTCAAGCGAGGGGATTTGAATATAGGAGCAGGGAGACCTTACTGCAGTTGTACAAGACCTTAGTGAGGCCAGACCTGCTTTATTGTGTTCAGTTTTGGTCTCCTATTCTGAGGAAGGACGTTCTTGTTATTGAGGGAGTGCAGCAAACCAGTTGCCAAACAGTTCTCTATTCACGTCAGTACATTGATCCCAATACCATGCGCTTGGACTTTGTGCACCAATCTCTTGACTACATCCACTGGTTCTCCCTTGTCCACTCTACTCGTTACATCCTCAAAAAATTCCAGAAGATTCATCAAGCATGATTTCCCTTCCATAAATCCATGCTGACTCGGTCCGATATTGTCAACAGACTGATTTCAGGGATGGCAGGACTGTCATATGAGGAGAGATTGGATCAACTGGGCCTTTATTCACTGGCGTTTAGAATGTTGAGAGGGGATCTCATAGAAATATACAAGATTCTGACGGGACTGTACAGGTTAGATGGGGGAAGAATGTTCTCGATGTTGGGGAAGTCCAGAACCAGAGGACATAGTCTTAGGATAAGGGGTAGGCCATTTAGCACTGAGATGAGGAGAAAGTTCTTCACTCACAGAGTTGTTGACCTGTGGAATTCCCTGCCGCAGAGAGATGTTGATGCCAGTTCATTGGATATATTCAAGAGGGATTTAGATATGGCCCTTACGGATAAGGGGGTGAAGGGGTATAGAGAGAAAGCAGGAAAAGGGAACTGAAGGAATGATCAGCCATGAACATATTGAATGACGGCGCAGGCTCGAAGGGCCTAATGGCCTACTCCTGCAGCTATTTTCCATGTTTCAATGTTTCTAAAACAGAAAATGATGAAAATACTCATCAGGTTAGAGACAGGGACAAACAGAGAAACAGGCACAAACAGAGTGAATCAGAGAGAGGCAGACTCAGACTCATGCACACAGACACATGCACAGCTCTCTAAAGACAGAAAGGCAGAGACTGAGATACACAGATACATTTTACAATTTCATTTCATGATCGGCTCAGAGTGTCACAGAGTAACAGAAAATTGTTGATTCAACAGATGAAAATCAGGTATCACTGATCAGCATGGGATGAAATCAGTGATAAATTAAAGAGATTCGGGTACGAACCCTCGTGGGAAAATCCCATTGAATTTTAAGGCCAACGCCTTAACCACTCGGCCAGCCTGGTCCTTCCAGTGTTTCGATTCTGTCTCAGTGAGAATCTGGGCTTCAACTCCACCCCACAGACACACATATACACATCGGGTTTCAGTGAGCATTTCGGAACATTTTTAGTAATATTGACATGGGGGCAACTCTCCTATTCTTTTTCGAGTAATGCTGTGATCCACCCGAGGGTGCAGACGGAGCTTTAATTTAACATTTCTTCCGAAAGTCAACAGCTTCAACATTGCAAAATTCCCCAAATACTGCACTTGAGTGTCTGCCAAGATTATCTGCTCAAGTCTCAGGAGTGCGACTTAAACACACAAACTCCTGATTCAGTCGCGAATACCGCCACTGAACCAAAGCCGATACCAAAGTTCACAACCGTATTATTTTCCTCAAGTTTTTTAGAAAGTTCCATGACATACCAAATTCATGGTGATGATATATACAGACAGTTGCACATACACAGATATATATATATATATATATATATATATATATATACAGATAGACAGACACAGACACACACACACATAAGCAAAAATATACTCGCACCAAGGGACATGCACAGATGTCTTAGACATATCGAGGGATAGACAGGCTGAATCACTGTCGCAACTTTGGCTGATTTTTGCGTTTTTCTATACGTAAGTATCGTGAATATTGCAGTTTAATAAAAATGATTTAAAAAATGACAGTTTTGAAAGGTGTGGGACTTTATTCCTTCTATCTCAGGATGAGTTTTGCAGAGACCTGGTTAAATTGTGAAATGGAATGAAAAATGCTGAGAATCGTAGTCGGCAGGATTCGACCTGCAAGGGGAAAATACGATGGATTTTCTCCTCCATCTCTGTAACCTCTTGGCCACGACTACTCATTATGTCTTTAAATGTTACTCAGATAAAACTCAGTCATCCACCTCTCTGCAGCAGATGACACAGAATTCTGAAAAAATCTCCTCTTCCTGTATTTTTACTGCTCTGTATTGCACTGGAACTTTTTAATATGAATCTTTCCCAAGAAACAGAAGTAAAATCCTGCATTTTGAAAAAGCTTCTTGCCTGTTGGGGAATTGAAACCCTGCCTTCTGCATAACAGGCCGGGATACTAAGCACTATACCAACGAATGTGGGTTTGGTCAGAACAGGAATCGAGCTGTGAAGAGAACTGGACACCATGAGAAGTAGAGAGACACATTGAGAGACAGAGACAAACCGACAAACAGGGAGTGACAGACAACGAGATAGAGACAACGAGAGACAGTAAGTGTGAAACTCAGAAGGAGAGGCAGACGCAGTGAGAAAAAGACTCAAACACATACATATACAGAGATATGTGTGTGTGCTCTATAAAGAGAGAGAGGGAAAGAGTGAGACAAAGACAATGTTAATGACAGTGACAAGGAGAGAGACAGATAGAGAGAGAGCGACAGATAGAGAGAGAGACAAATATATAAACAGACAATGATGGAAATACTCAGCAGATTCGAGACAGGAACTAACAGCGATAGGCAAAGAGATACAGACAGGCAGAGGCATAGACAGACAGAGATGATGTGAAAGAGAGAGACAGAGAGATTGAGAGAATCCCATTCGAACAGAACTGGACACCGTGAGAAAGAGACAGACACATTGAGAACCAGAGGCAAACAGGGAAACAGGGAGAGAGAGAGACAGCGAGATAGGGACAGAGAGAGACAGAAAGTTTTAGACTGAGAGGGAGGGTCAGACTGAGTGAGACAAACACGCAAATACTTACATACACAGAGATGTGTTTGCGTGCTCCATAAAGAGAGGGAGGCAAATAGTGATGGATTGACAAGAAAAAGACAGAGACAAAAAGGGAGACAGATAGAGAGAAAGACAGATAGAGAGAGAGACATAGAAACAAAAACAGAAAATGATGGAATGACTCATCAGGTTAGAGACAGGGACCAACACAGAAAGAGATGATGGGAAAGAGAGAGACGGTCAGATAGAGAGTCTGAGAGAATCCCTTTGGAACAGAACTGGACAAGTGACAGACTAAGAGAGACAAAGACTCAAACACATGCACAGCTCTCTAAAAAGAGAGAGAGGCAGAGACTGAGCGATACAGATACCTTTCATTATCTGCTCAGAGTGTCACCAAAACATGCAAATGCAACAGATGGAAATCGGGTATCACTGAGCAGCATGGGAAGTAATCTCTGTTTAATTAAGCAATTACCAGTTGTGGGATTCGAACCCTCGCAGTTATAATTCCATTGGATCTTAAGTCCAACACCTTAACCACTCGGCCATCCTGGACCTGGCAGAAACGGGCTTTGTCTCTGTCAGAATTTGGGCTTCAACTCCACCCCCACAGACACACACATACACAGAGAGTTTCAGGGAGCATTTTCGAACATTTTTAGTGATATTGACACGGGGGCAACTCTCATATTCTTTTTCGAGTAATGCTCTGGGACCTTTCACATCCATCCGAGGGTGCAGGCGGAGGTTTAATTTCACAACCGCATTATTTTCCCCAAGTTTTTTTAAAAGTTCCACGACGCACCAAATTCATGGTGATGATTTCCACATACAGTTGCACATACACAGAGACATACATACATAAAATAACCAAAAATATACACGCATCAACATAGAAACATAGAACTTAGGTGCAGGAATATGCCATTCGGCGCTTCGAGCCTGCACCACCATTCAATAACATCATGGCTGATCATTCAACCTCAGTACCCCTTTCCTGCTTTCTCTCCATACCCCTTCATCCCTTTAGCCGTAAGGGCCATATCTAACTCCCTTTTGAATATATCTAACGAACTGGCCACAACGACTTTCTGCAGTAGAGAATTTCACAGGTTAACCACTCTCTGAGTGAAAACGTTTCTCCTCATCCCGTTTCTAAATGGATTACCCCTTACTCAAAGACTGTGATACTTGGTCTCGAACTCCCCAGCAGCGAGAACATTCTTCCAGCCTCTAAGCTGTCCAATGTCGTCAGAATTTTACATGTTTCTTTGAAATCTCCTCTCATTCTTCTAAACTCCAGTGGATACCAGCCCAGTTCATCCAGTCTCTCCTCATATGTCAGTCCTGCCATCCCGGGAATCATGCTGGTGAACCTTCGCTGTACTCCCTCAATAGCAAGGACGTCCTTCCTCAGATTCGGAGACCAAAACTGAACACAATATTCCAGGTGTGGCCTCACGGAGGCCCTGTACAACTGCAGTAAGACCTCCCTGCTCCTATACTCAAATCCCCTAACTATGAAGGGGAACATGCCATTTGCCTTCTTCACCACCTGCTGCACCTGCATACCAACAATCAATGACTGAATTATCATGACACCCAGATCAAGATATACAAAGATTGCCTTAGACAAATAGATGGATAGACAGGCAGGGTCACTGTTGCAACTTTGGCTGTCTTTTGCGTTTTTCAGTCGAGGATACTGCCACTGAACTAAAGCCAATACCAAAGTTCACAACCGTATTATTTCCCCAAGTCTTTTTAAAAAGTTCCAGCACATACCAAATTCATGGTGATGATTTGCACAGACAGTTGCACATACACAGAGACATATATACAGAACGACAGACGCAGAGACACACACACCCACACACATAACCAAAAATATACATGCACCAACAGACATGCCTTTGACATACAGAGGGAGAGACAGGCTGAATCACTGTCGCTACTTTGGCTGATTTTTGCGTTTTTCTATCCGTATGCATCATGAATATTGCACATTGATAAAAATGAGCAATAGATGTCAGTGTTGAAATGTGTGGGACATTATTCCGCCTATCTCAGGATCCATTTTGCAAAAACCTGGTTAAATTGTAAAATGGAATGAAAAGTGCTGTGAACTGTAGTTGGCAGGATACGAACCAATGCACAGAAAACCCAAAGGATTTCTAGACCATCGCTTTAACCACTCAGCAACAACTACTGCGTCTCTGGCACTTTAAATGTTGCTCAGAAAAAACTCAGTCATCCATCTCTGTGCAGCAGACGGCCACAAAATCCTGAAAAAGTCTCCGTTGCAAAAAATCTGGAAGAGGCAATCACCTCTTGCTGTATTTTTATTGTTCTATATTGCTCTGGAACTTTTTAATATGAATCTACACCAAGAAACAGAAGAACAATTCGACATTTTGAAAAAGCTGCTTTTCAGTCAGGGAATTGAACCCGGTTCTCCCGCCTAACAGGGAAAGCATAATCACCACTATACGGACGAGGGTTGCGTCAGAGCAGTAATCGAGCTGTGAACAGAAGTCGACAGACACAAACCGACAAACAGAGAGAGACAGACAGCGAGAGAGAGACAACGAGAGCCAGAAAGGGTGAGACTGAAAAGTCAGTCAGAGACAGCGAGAAAAAGACTCAAACACCTACATATACAGAGATGTGTGTGTGTGATCAATAAAGAGAGAGAGGGAAAGAGTGAAAGAAAGACAGTGATAAAGACAGTGACAAGGAGAGAGACAGATAGAGAGAGAGCGACAGATAGAGAGAGAGACAAAGATATAAACAGAAAATGATGGAAATACTCAGCAGGTTAGAGACAGGAACTACCAGCGACAGGCAAAGAGAGACAGACAGGCAGAAACATAGAGAGACAGAGATGATGGGAAAGAGTGAGACAGTCAGACAGAGAGACTGAGAGAATCCCATTCGAAAAGAACTGGACACGGTGAGAAAGAGACAGACACATTGAGAACCAGAGACAAACAGGGAAACGGGGACAGACAGACAGCGAGATAGAGACAAAGAGAGACATAAAGTTTGAGTCTGAATGGGAGGATCAGACTGAATGAGAAAAAGACTCAAACACATACATACACAGAGATGTATTTGCGTGCTCCATAAAGAGAGGGAGGCAATTAGCGATGGAATGACAGAGAAAAGGACAGGGACAAAGAGAGAGACAAAGAGGGAGACAGATAGAGCGAAAGACAGATAGAGAGAGAGAGATATAGAGACAAAAACAGAAAATGATGGAAATACTTATCCGGTTAGAGTCAGGGGCTAACAGAGACAGGCAAAGACATGGACAGACAGAGATAATGGGACAGAGAGAGACAGTCAGACAGAGAGTCTGAGAGAATCCCATTGCAACAGAACTAGACACCGTGAGAAAAAGACAGATTGAGAGACAGAGGAAAACAGAGAAACAGGGACAGACAGAGTGGGTCAGAGAGGTAGACTGAGAGAGACAAAGACTCAAACACACAAACACAAACACAGCTCTCTAAAGAGAGAGAGCGACACAGATAAATTTCACAATTTCATTTCATTATCGGCTCAGAGTGTCACATAGTTACAGAAAATTGGAGATTCAGCAGATGAAAATCGGGTATCTCTGAGCAGGATGAGAAAAATCTCTGTTTAATGAAGGAATTACCAGAAGGCGGGATTGAACCCACGGGGCAATAAACCCATTACATCTTAAGTCCAACGCCTTTACCACTCGGTCATTCTGGTCCTGATCCTGTCAGTGGTTGGACTCTGCCTCTGTGAGAATCTGGGCTTCAGCCCCACCCCCACAGCGACACACAGAGACATTGGATTTCAGGGAGCATTTACGAACATTTTTCGTGATATTGACACGGGCGCAGCTCTCCAATTCTTTTTCGACTAAGGCTCTGGGAATTTTCACATCCACCCGAGGGGGCAGATGGAGCTTCAATTTAAAATTTCAGCCGATGGTCAACAGCTTCAACAATGCAAAATTCCCCAAGTACTGCATTTGAGTGTCATCCAAGATGATGTGTTCAAGTGTCAGGAGTGGGACTTACACACACAACCTCCTGATTCAGTCGAGAATGGAGCCACTGAACCAAAACCGATACCAATGTTCACAACCGTATTATTTTCCCCAAGTTTTGTAAAAAGGTCCAGGACGTACCAAATTCATGGTGATGATTTCCACAGACAGTTGCACATACACAGAGACATACATACAGATAGACATACACAGACACACGCACACACAATAACCAAAACTTTACACGCACCAACATAGAAAGGTAGTGACAGAGAAATTAGGTGCAGGAATATGCCATTCGGCCCTTCGATCATGGATCATCATTCAACCTCAGTACCCCTTTCCTGCTTTCTCTCCATACCCCTTGATGCCTTTAGCCGTAAGGGCCATATCTAACTCCCTTTTGAATATATCTAACGAACTGGCCTCAACGACTTTCTGCGGTAGACAATTTCACAGGTAAACCACTCTCTGAGTGAAGAAGTTTCACCTCATCTCGGTCCTAGATAGCTTACCCCTTACTCTTAGACTGTAATCCTTGTTCTCATACTCCCTAGCAACGAGAACATTCTTTCAGCCTCTAAGCTGTCCAATCTCGTCAGAATTTTATATGTTTCTGTGATAATCCCCTTTCAGTCTTCTAAACTCCAGTGGATACCAGCCCAGTTGATCCAGTCTCTCCTCATATGTCAATCCTGCCATCCCGGGAATCATGCTGGTGAACCTTCGCTGTACTCCCTCAACAGCAAGGACGTCCTTCCTCAGATTCGGGGACCAAAACTGAACACAATATTCCAGGTGTGACCTCACCAAGGCCCTGTACAACTGCAGTAAGACCTCCCTGCTCCAATACTCAAATCCCCTAGCTATGAAGGCGAACATGCCATTTGTTTTCTACACCGCCTGCTGCACCTACATGCCAACATTCAATGACTGATGTACCATGACACCAGATCAAGATACACACAGGTTGCCTTAGACAAATAGATGGATAGACAGGCAGGGTCACTGAGGCTACTTTGGCTGGCTTTTGCGTTTTTCTATCCGTATGTATCGTGAATACTGCAGATTAATGAAAGAAAGAAAACAGCGGCTGCATCGAAAGATGTGGGACGTTGCTCCATCTATCTCAGAATCAGTTTTGCAGTAACGTGGTTAAATTGTGAAACAGAATGAAATATGCTGAGAAACATAGTCGGCAGGATTCAAACCTGCGCAGAGAAACCCCGATGGATTTTTTGTCCATTGTCTTACCCACTCGGCCACGACTACTAGCTCGCTGCATCATTCAATGTTACTCAGATAAAACTCAGTCATCCATCTCTGTGCAGCAAACGGCCACAGAATCCGGAAAAAGTCTCCGTTTGCTAAAAATCTGGAACAGGCAATCTCCTCTTACTGTATTTGTACTGTTCTATATTGCTCTGGAACTTTTTAATATGAATCAACACCAAGAAACAGAAGTAAAATTCTGCATTTTGTAAATGCTGCCACCGCGTCGGGAAGTAGAACCACGGTCTCCGGCGGAACAGGCGGGGATACTCACCACTATACTAACGAGCATGAGTTCTATCAGAGCAGGAAGCGAGCTGTGAACAGAACTGGACACCATGACAAGTCGACAGACACATTGAGAGACAGAGACAAACCGACAAACAGGGAGAGACATACAGCGAGATAGAGACAACGAGAGACAGAAAGTGTGAGACTGAGAAGGAGAGGCAGACTGAGTGAGAAAAAGACTCAAACATTTCCATATACAGAGATGTGTGTGTGTGATCTATTAAGAGAGAGGGGGAAAGAGTGATAGAAAGACAATGATAAAGACAGTGACAAGGAGAGAGACAGATGGAGAGAGAGCGATAGAGACTAAAACAGAAAATGATGGAAATACTTCTCAGCTTACAGGCAGGGACTAACAGAGACAGGCAAAGACAGGGACAGACCGAAATGATGGGAAAGAGAGAGCCAGTCAGACAAAGAGTCTGAGAGAATCCCATTGGAACAGACGTGGCACCGTGAGAAAGAGACAGATTGAGAGACAGAGACAAACAGAGAAACAGGGACAGACAGAGTGAGTCAGACTGAGAGAGACAAAGACTCAAACATACAAACACATACACAACTCTCTGAAGAGAGAGAGAGAGGCAGAGACCGAGCGACTCAGACACATTTCACAATTTCATTTCATTATCGGTTCAGAGTGTCACACGGTTACAGAAAATTGCTGATTCAACCGATGAAAATCCGGTCTCACTGATCAGAATGGGAGGAAATCCGGATTAAATTAAACAGATACCAGGAGTGGGGGACGAACCCACGCGGGAAAAAAACCCATTGTATTTTAAGGCCAACGGCTTAACCACTCGGCTATCCTGGTCCTGTAAGAACCTGCATTCTGTCTCTGTGAGAATCTGGGCTTCAACCCCAACCCCACATACAAACACATACACATCACACTCCCTCAGTACCCTGTGTTACTCACACTCCCTCAGTACCCTGTGTTATGCACACTCCCTCAGTACCCTGTGTTACTCACACTCCCTCAGACTCCTGTGTTACTCACACTCACTCAGTAACCCGTATTACTCACACTCACTCAGTAACCCGTGTTACTCACACTCCCTGAGTACCATTTGTTACTCACACTCCCTCAGTGTCCTGAGTTACTCACAATCCCTCAGTACCCTGGGTTAGTAACACTCCCTCAGAACCTTGTGTTACTCACACTCCCTCAGTATCTTGTGACACTCACGCTCCCTCAGTACCTTGTGTTACTCACACTCCCTCAGTATCTTGTGATACTCACACTCCCTCAGTACCCTGCGTTACTCACAGTACCTCACTAACCTGTGTTACTCACACTCCCTCAGTAACCTTTGTTACTCACAGTGCGTCAGTACCCTCAGTTAGTGACAATCCCTCAGTACCTTGTGTTACTCACAGTCTCTCAGTACCCTGTGTTATTCACACTCGCTCCGTCCCCTGTGTTACTCACACTCCTTCAGTACACTGTGTTACTCACACTCCCTCCGTACCCTGTGTTACTCACACTCCTTCAGTACCCTGTGTTCCTCACACTCCCTCAGTACCCTGTGTTACTCAAACCCCCTCAGTTCCCTGTGTTATTCACACTCCCTCAGTACCTTACTAATTGACACTCTCTCAGTACGCTGTGTTACTCACACACCCTCAGTCTCATGTGTTACTCACAATTTCTCAGTACCGTGTGTTACTCAAACTCTTCAGTAGCCTGTGTTACTCACACCACCTCATTAACCTGTGTTACTCAAATTCCATCAGTACCCTGTGTTACTCACACTCCCTTATTACCCTGTGTTACTCACACTCCCTTAGTACCCTGTGTTACTCACACTCCCTCTGTATCCTGTGTTACCCACACCCCCTCAGTACCCCGTGTTACTCACACTCCCTCAGTACCCTGTGTTACTCACACTCCCTCAGTACCCTGTGTTAGTCACACTCCCTCAGTATCCTGTGTTACTCACATTCCCTCAGTAACCTGTGTTTCTCACACTCCCTCAGTACCCTATTTTACTCACACTCCCTCAGTACCCTGTGTTTCTCAAACTACCTCAGTACCCTGTGTTACTCACACGTCCTCAGTACCCTATGTTAATCACACTCCCTCAGTACCCTGTGTTATTCACACTCCCTGAGTAACCTGTTTTACTCACACGCCGTCAGAACCCTGTGTTACTCACACTCTCTCAGTATGCTGTATTACTCACGTGCCTTCAGTACACTGTGTTTCTCACACTCCCTCAGTACCCTGTGTTACTCACACACCCTCAGTAACCTGTGTTACTCACAATCCTTCAGCACCCTGTGTTACTCATACTCCCCCGTCCCCTGAGTTACTCACACTCGTTCAGTACCCTGTGTTACTCACTCTCCCTCCGTCCCCTGTGTTACACACTCTCCTTCAGTAGCCTGTGTTACTCACACTGCCTCAGTATTCTGTGTTACTCAAACCCCCACAATCCCCTGTGTTAATCACACTCCCTCAGTACCTGTGTTACTCACACTCTCTAAGTACGCTGTGTTACTCAAACACCCTCGGTCCCATGTGTTACTCACAATCCCTCAGTACCCTATGTTAATCACACTCCTCAGTAGCCTGTGTTACTCACACACCCTCAGTCCCCTGTGTTACTCACAATCCCTCAGTACCCTGTGTTATTCAAATTCCCTCAGTACCCTGTGTTACTCACACTCCCTTATTACCCAGTGTTACTCACACTCCCTCAGTACCCCATGTTACTCACACTCCCTCGCTACCCTGTGTTACTCACACTCCCTCAGTACCCTGTGTTAGTCACACTCCCTCAGTATCCTGTGTTACTCACATTCCCTCAGTACCCTGTTTTTCTTACACTCCCTCAGTACCCTGTGTTGCTCACACTCCCTCAGTACCCTGTGTTACTCACACGTCCGCAGTGCCCTATGTTACTCACACTCCCTCCGTACCCTGTGTTACTCACACTCCCTCAGTACCCTGTGTTACTCACACTCCCTCAGTACCATGTGTTTCTCACAATCCCTCAGTAACCTGTGTTACTCACACTCCCTTAGTACCCTGTGGTACTCGCACTCCCTCAGTACCCTGTGTTATTCACACTCCCATAGTACCCTGTTTTACTCACACTCCCTCAGTACCCTGTGTTACTCTCACTCCCTCAGTATGCTGTATTACTCACGTGCCCTCAGTACACTGTGTTTCTCACACTCCCTCAGTACCCTGTGTACTCACACACTCTCAGTAACCTGTGTTACCAGCACTCCCTGAGTACCCTGTGTTACTCACACCCCCTCAGTAACCCGTGTTACTCACACTCCCTCTGTCCCCTGTGTTACTCACACTCCCTGAGTACCACGTGTTACTCACACTCCCTCAGTGCCCTGTTTTACTCACAATCCCTCAGTACCCTGGGGTAGTAACACTCCCTCAGTACCTTGTGTTACTCACACTCCCTCAGTATCCTGTGATACTCACACTCCCTCATTACCCTGTGTTACTCACATTCCCTCAGTACCCTGCGTTACTCACAGTGCCTCACTAACCTGTTTTACTCACACTCCCTCAGTAACCTTTGTTACTCACACTGCGTCAGTACCGTCAGTTAGTGACAATCCCTCAGTACATTGTGTTACTCACAGTCCCTCAGTACCCTGTGTTACTCACAATCACACGGTAACCTCTGTTACTCACAATCCCTCAGTACCCTGTGTTACTCAAACTCCCTCCGTCCCCTGTGTTACTCACACTCCTTCAGTACACTGTGTTAATCACATTCCCTCCGTACCCTGTGTTACTCACACTCTTTCAGTACCCTGTGTTACTCACACTCCCTCAGTACCCTGTGTTACTCAAACCCCCTCAGTTCCCTGTGTTATTCACACTCCCTCAGTACCCTGTGTTATTGACACTCTCTCAGTAGGCTGAGTTACTCACACACCCTCAGTCCCATGTGTTACTCACAATGCCTCAGTACCGTGTGTTACTCAAACTCCTCAGTAGCCTGTGTTACACACACCACCTCAGTAACCTGTGTTACTCACACTCCCTCAGTACCCTGTGTTATTCACACTCCCTCAGTAATCTGTGTTACTCACACTCACTCAGGACCCTGTGTTACTCACACTCCCTCAGTATCCTGCGATACTCACACTCCCTCAGTAACCTGTGTTACTCACACTCCCTCAGTATCCTGCATTACTCACAGTACCTCAGTAACCTGTGTTACTCAAACAGCCTCAGTACCCTTTGTTACACACACTCCGTCAGTACACTCTGTTACTGACAATCCCTCAGTACCTTGTGTTACTCACAGTTCCTCAGTACCCTGTGTTCCTCACAATCCCTCAGTCACCTGTGTTACTCACAATCCCTCAGTACACTGTGCTGCTCACACTCCCTCAGTACCCTGTGTTATTCACACTACCTAAGTACCCTGTCTTACTCACACGCCCTCAGTACCCTGTTTTATTCACACTCCCTAAGTGCCCTGTCTTACTCACACTCCCTCAGTACCCTGTGTTACTCACAATCCCTCAGTACCCTGTGGTACTCACACTCCCTCGGGACCCTGTGTTGCTCACACTCTCTCAGTAGTCTGTGTTACTCACACTCCCTCAGACTACTGCGTTACTCACACTCCCTCAGTACCCTGTGTTACTCACACTCACTCAGTACCCTGTGTTACTCACACTCCCTCAGTTCCCTGTATAAATCACACTACCTCAGTAACCAGTGTTACTCACACTCCCTCTGTCCCCTGTGTTACTCACACTCCCTGAGTACCATGTGTTACTCACACTCCCTCAGTGCCCTGAGTTACTCACAATCCCTCAGTACCCTGGGTTAGTAACACTCCCTCAGTACCTTGTGTTACTCACACTCCCTCAGTATCTTGTGATACTCACACTCCCTCAGTAACCTGTGTTACTCACACTCGCTCAGTACCCTGCGTTACTCACAGTACCTCACTAACCTGTGTTACTCACACTCCCTCAGTAACCTTTGTTACTCACACTGCGTAAGTACCCTCAGTTAGTGACAATCCCTCAGTACCTTGTGTTACTCACAGTCTCTCAGTACCCTGTGTTACTCACAATCCCTCAGTAACCTCTGTTACTCACAATCACTCAGTACCCTTTGTTACTCACACTCGCTCCGTCCCCTGTGTTACTCACACTCCTTCAGTAGACTGTGTTACTCACATTCCCTCCGTACCCTGTGTTACTCACACTCCTTCAGTACCCTGTGTTCCTCACACTCCCTCAGTTCCCCGTGTTATTCACACTCCCTCAGTACCTGTGTTATTGACACTCTCTCAGTACGCTGTGTTACTCACACACCCTCAGTCTCATGTGTTACTCACAATCCCTCAGTACCGTGTGTTACTCAAACTCCTCAGTAGCCTGTGTTACTCAAATTCCATCAGTACCCTGTGTGACTCACACTCCCTTATTACCCTGTGTTACTCACACTCCCTTAGTACCCTGTGTTACTCACACTCCCTCTGTATCCTGTGTTACCCACACCACATCAGTACCCCGTGTTACTCACACTCCCTCAGTACCCTGTGTTACTCACACTCCCTCAGTACCCTGTGTTACTCACACTCCCTCAGTACCAAGGTGGGTAACTGCAGTCCACAACCCCAACCTAACAGTCAATCAGACAGGGATAATGAGTTTGGAGTAGAGGTGGCTATTTATCAGTGGCACTGATACGCACGACCACCATTCGCTCCAGCGGATGTAGAGCAGCCCACATTGCCATGCAGGAGGTACCCCTCAGCCCACAGGAGACAAATTGTATTGAATAAGTTACCACCCGCTAAAGCAAAATAGTAGAGATACAGAACTCTGAGAAAAGACTGGAGTAGAATACTGTGACTGAAAAGGCAGGGAAAAGGGTTGGGGAGTACGGGGAACGAAAGTGGATTGAATACAAAAACCACTCTGGGGCTGATGACCGCAAAAGAAATGATGCAGCATTCTTGAAAATGTTTAAGGATGGACTAGGAAAGGCACATCAAAAGATAATTAAGTGAGTATTTAAGACAGGAGATGATTATGATAAAACTTTGGAATGGGCAGAACATGTAGAGTGGTTAAAGTTAGAACAAGGGATAAATGAGCAAAAATAGCAGCAACAGCGTTAGCAGCAGAGACGAAGGAGGAAGAGACAGACTCCCGCGCAGCTCCACTGATATGTTTAAACTGCAATCAGGAAGGTAACTTCAGTAGGGATTACCTGCAGAAAAGCAGACGTTACAGCAATTCTAAAGGGACATGTCAAAATTGTGGTAAACTTGGACATTTGGCCAAAGATTGCTGGAGTTATGAGGAAGGCGCTGGATGGCGAGACCACAAACAGGCAAAGAAGGGAATACCATTAACCAGGGAAGATCTGATGGACATGCTCAGACAGGTACCAGCACCACTGGTACCACTGCCACCACCGCCCCAACCCGAGAACACCCAATAACCAACTTAGATTTGCCCCTGACCCATAGGACCATCAACATACAAGGAGAGAGTGGGGGATATCAGAAAGCAACCCGAAGTGAGATGGTGTTGTCGAAGTACAGGGGTAATGCTACCTGCTCAGTTTTGGTGCTGTCAGAATACAGAAGACAACATAAAGAAGGCATACAGAAGGCAGCGATACATTAAGGGAGATAGGGGTACTGATTGCTCTTCAGCGTAATCGGATAATTTTGGGAGATAAGCACGAAACCGAATTAAGTTCGAAAACCCGGGACACCAGCAGCAACGAGTGGTAGGAACAACCATAATCCAACCCGAGTGGGAAACAAAGGGTGTATGGGGTAGCGTGTGCCAATTATACCCGACTCTGTGGGCACAATGCAAACAAGATTATGGATTAGCAGAGATATCACCCATCAAAATTCCTGGACCCGAACACAAAGCTCACCGACAGTTCCAATTAACACCCGAAGCTGAGGTAGCGGTCTGTCAGATAGTGCATGAATTAGAGGAGCAAAGTATATTGAAACATGTAATAGCCTCCATTAATTCACCTGTGTGGCTGATGAAGAAACCCGACAGGTCTTACCGATTGACTATCGATTATATCACCCTGAATAAGGTGACTTCCGGAGAACACCCAATAGTGGCAAGTCCAGCCACAATTTTTAATGGCCTGGATCCAGATCATAAGATATTCACCATGCTGGATATAGTGAATGGAACTTGGACCATTCCCTTAGCCAAAGAGTCTCAAAGAAAATTTGTCTTCAAGGTAAATGGATAACAAAACACATGGGCGAAGGCATCACTGGGATTCAATAACAGCTGGAGCATCTTTCATCGAATATTGTCAGGGATTTTGGAACCAGTAGACTTAGGAGAAAGAAGGAGCGAAGAAACATTTCTGGGATACATAATATCATAAGGGAAGAGACAGATGCCCGAGGACAGTAAGGAACAATTCAATCAATCCCCAGACCAGGAACCGTGAAAGGGGTCAGGCAGGTACTCGGGCTATTAAACTACTGCAGAAATGTTATTCCCGAATATGCCAAGATGACCTAACCTATACAGAAACAGGTCAAAGGATGGGAACCCTCCTAAGAGCCAGTAAACTGGGGCCTAGATCAAGAAACTGCATGTGTGCGGTTAAAACAAACTCTCACAAGTGCTCCAGCACTGGGACTACCAGATCAGAATAGGCCCTTTCACGTCTATACCTACCATATTAAGCATCATTATAACGCGGTGGTGATTCAATTACATGGCGACAGGCATAGACCGTGGCATATTACTCAGACAAACCGCAACCTGTAGCTGCAGGACTGTCCAGGTGCGTTGCTGCCCTCGACTGTGCGGCTTGGGCCATCAGAGTTAACGAACCAATAATAATGTCAGGATACATTATTCTACACACCCAGCGTACCTTAGTAGAATTACTTAAAACTGGAAGGCTAAAAATGTATTCGATGCACAAATGGCGAGGAGGTAAATAATGCTCTCCCCCCTCCTCTCCCGCCACCCCCCGCCCCACTCAACGGGACGGTAACATTAATAAAAGACGCCTGCAGGGTGGATCATTACAAAGGGAGAGGAGCATCATTGTAGCACAACAGAAGATGAGGGAAGTAGTCAGGCAAGTGAAACCCTGCTTGAGGAGACAGACATGGATCTATATGTAGATGAGTATGACCATCACGGCAACTGAAATGAAGAAAGGAACACGTCATGCACCATTATGGATATTGACTTCTGCTTTACTCCACTTGACGAGACAGATATAAAAGGATTTATTACAACCCCTGAGCTAAAGGAGCAAAGATCGACGGGGCAATGATGGACATTACCTGAGGAGGTTATGCGAAGGCCATCGGACAACAAGGAAAACCAATACTCCAACTGAAAGAGAAACAAACTGGACTGAATTGGACACCATTCGTCAACATAGAGGATACCCCAGGCAGGGCAGAAATTCGGTAGAATAGAGAACACCCCAAGTGCAGGAAAAATAGATGAAAGTGAGGATACCCCAGGCGGGGCATAATTCGAACACCGAGAAAATATTGGCGAGAAAGGACTTATACACGAACTATGCTGGACTCAATGTACTGGTTGTAGTGCAAGGGAACTCAACTTGCTAGTATTATCCTTTAAAAAGCTGTAACCGACGTAATAGGCAGGCCCTAGTCCGTACTATGGATAAAACATTGAAGAAATGGAAATCAGACAGTCCGGCAGAAAGGACTTACATAGTATAACCTTGATGGGAAAACCAACAGATAGCTCCAGGAGCTCGGGAAGTAGCACTACCCAAGTGAAAGGACAACCCTGGAAGCTCACCCATGTGGAATTAATTGCGAAATGGCCTATCTTGGGCATATAGCCAAGGGCCATTAGGGGGAATTGTAAAGGATAAATAATAAGGTTGTAGATATGGGGTCAGAATTATGCTGAAGGTTGTGAACTTATCAATTACCTATGTATGTAACACTTGCTTATAAAGGTATAACACGCTTATACGCAGTATATTATAGCTTAACCTTAGTAAGACTTAAGCAGCCAAAATCAGCAGATTTCTTTACAAGTCCCTGAGAAGAGATAAAGAAACCAGGACAACCATACCAGGCATTGGATAGACTGGGGTAGAGGGCAAAATAAACAAAACAAAGACGAGAGATGGGCAGTTTCATGTACCACTCAGAGCCCGTCTGATAAGAGTCAACAAAACAATGTAACTTCGCTAATAGCAATAGAACTATCGATGATTTTGTAGGAGGAAAGCTCCTCTCCAACACCTGTATAAATTATGCTTGAAAACCCTTCTATTTCAGAGGTTTCCTCGATTGAACCTTCCCGTGCATTGCTCGTAATAAAACCAAAAACCTGAGGTTTCGTTTGTTTACTTCCTTGGTCGTTATACATTGGGAAGCTGGGCGAGATGTCGTTTAACTACATCAGTTAGTCCACCTTAAAGGAGAGAAGCCTCCTTTTTACCCCAACACCTCCCCTCCTCACCCCTCCCCTCTCCTCTCCTCTCTCCTCACATCTCTCCTATGCTAGTCTCCTCTCCTCTCCCTTGCCTTCTCCCCTCCTCTACTCTATTCTCCTCTCCTATCCTCGCCCCTACCCTCTCCTGTCCCCTGCCCAGCCCTCTCCTCTAATCCCCTCCCCTCTTCACTCCAATTACCTCTCCTCTCCTCTCATCACATCTACTCTCCATTTCTCTACTCTCCCCTGCTCTGCTTTCTTCTCACCTCTCCTCCCCTACACTCTCGTCCCCTCCCTGCTCATCTCTACCCTCCTCTCTCCGCTCGTCCCTCTTTTCCTCCCCTCTCCACAACTCTCCTCCTCTCGCCTCCCCTCTCCTCCACACTCCTCTCATCTCCTCTCTCCTCTGCTCACCTCCTTTTCCTTTCATCTTCTCTCCTCCTCTCCCCACTCCTCCTCTATCCTCTCCACTCGGCTCATCCCTTCTCCCATCTGCTCCTCTCTCCTCTCCACTTCTCTCCTCACCTGTTTTCCCGTTCTCTCCTCTCTCCTCTCCCATCTCCCCGCCTTTCCACAACTCTCCTCCCCTTTCAGCTGTTCTCCTCAACTCTCTTATGTCCTCATTTTCTCCCCTCTCGCCTACCTTCTCCATTCCATTCTCCCCTCACCCCGACCCTCTTCTCCTCCCCTTTCCTCTCCTCCATTCTCCTCTCATCTCCTCTCATCTCCTCTCCTCTGCTCTCTTATCTCCAATCATCTCCTCTCCTCCCCGATCCTCTCCTCCCCCCTGTTTTCAAGTCGCTTCTATCTCTACTCTCCTCTCCACTGCAATCATCTCTACTCCGCTCCCCTAAATTCTCCCCTCTTCTCCTCTACCCTCCGTCTCACCTCTTCTCCCCTTTCATTTTAACTCCTCCCGTCAACTTGTGTCCTCTGATGTTCTCCCCTCTCTTCTCCTTCCCGCTCCTCTCGTTCCCTCTGCTCTCCTGTACCCTCTCCACTCCTCTCTTCTGCACTCCTCTCCTTGCCCTCCTACCCTCTCCTCCCATCTGCTCTCCTTTCCTCTACCCTCTTTTCACCTCCTCCTCTCATTCATTGTCTTCTCTCTCCTCTCCTCTCCCCTAACTTCACCACCCCTCTTTTCCATTCACCTCTACTCACCTCTCCACTACCCACTCTTCTTTCCTCTCCTGCCCTCTTTTCTACTCTCCTCTCTTGTCCCATGTCTCATCCTCTCCTCTCCTCTAATCTACTACCCTCCTCTCTCCTTTTCTTCTTTTCTCTCCTCTCCTCTCATCTCCTCTACTCTCCTCTCCGTTGCTCGACTCTCCACAGCTCTTCTCCCCTCCATTCTCCTCCCCACTTCCCCTCTCTTCTCCCCTCTCCTCCCCTCCCTTCTCATCTCTTCTCGCCCCTGCTCTCCCCACTCTCTTCCTCTCTTCTCCTCTGATGGTCTCTCTTCTACTCTCCCGCCGCCCTTCCCCTCTCCTCTGCTCTACTCTCCTTCCCTCGCATCCTCTCTCCCCTCTCCACTTCACTCCATTCCTCTCTTCTGCGTTCCGCTCCTCTCCTCCTCTCCCCTCTCATCTCTCTTCTCTCCCCTACCTTCTCCCCACCTCTATTCCACTCTCCTCTCCTACCATCTCCCCTACATTCTCATCTCCATTCCCCTCCTCTCCTCTCTTCCCCTCTCCTATCTTCTCCTCTGCCCTCTTTTCACCTCTCTTGTCCTCTCCTTACCTCTTATCAACTCTCCTCTCCATTCCTCTACTCATCTCTGCTCTGCTCTCCTCTCTACTTCCCCTCTCCTCTATCCTCTCCTCCACTAAACCCTCCTCCCCTTCCTGCTCATCTTCTCTCTTTCCTCCTCCAACTTCTCCTCTCACCTCCTATCCTCTACTCTGCTCTGCTGTCTTCTCCACTCCACTCATCTCCTCCCCTCACCTCTGCTCTCCTATTCACCTCCTCTCCTCTCCTCCACACTCATCTCCTCTCGCCTACTCCCCTCCCGCCTCCTGTCCTCTCTCTTCTCCCCTCCTCGCCTCTCTGCTTCTTTCATCGCCTTTCCTCACCTCCAGTCTCTCCATTCCATGCTCTGAGTAAAATAAACGATAGCATGGCGTGTGACTATCTGCATGGCATTGGTCGCCATGAATCCTTACTGACCATTGTATTAACAGCACACATGTATCCTTACTGACCATTGTATTATCTGTCCCCATGTACCCTTACTGACCAATATGTTATCTGCCCCCATATGCCCTTACGGACCACTGTATTATCTGTCCCCATGAACCCTTACTGACCAATATATTATCTGTCCCATGTCCCCTTAGTGACCACTGTATTATCTGTCCCCATGTATCCTTACTGACCTCTGTATTATCTGTCCACATGTATCCTTACTCACCATTATATTAACAGTCACCATGTACCCTTACTCACCATTTTATTATCCTTCCCAATGTACCCTTACTGACCATTGTATTATCTGTCCCCATGTATCCTAATTGACGACTGTATTATCCATCCGCATGTACACTTAGTGACCACTGTATTATCAGTCCCATGTATCCTTACTCGCCATTATATTAACAGTCACCATGTACCCTTACTGACCATTGTATTATCAGTCCTCATGTACCCTTACTGACCACTGTATTATCAGTCCCCATGTACCCTTACTGACCATTGTATTATCAGTCCTCATGTACCCTTACTGACCACTGTATTATCAGTCCCCATGTATCCTTACTGACCATTGTATTATCAGTCCTCATGTATCTTTACTGACCATTGTGTGATCAGTCGTCATATATCTTTACTGACCATTGTATTATCAGTGCCAATGTATCCTTACTTAGCACTGTACTGTCAGTCCCCATGTATGTTACTGACCTTTACTTAGAAATCTATCCTTCCATTTGTTTTATTTCACTTGTGTTACGCCGAGAAGTGAATTGAAAATCTGAAATTACAGAGTTATTTTACATCTCAGTAATAATAGAAACTCCCTAAATGAAGCTGCTCCCTTCACATGCATGCTGTGATTCTGTGGACTTAACTATTTCTGCTTTTACCAATAGTGCTTGGTTTTGGATAACGTTATTTGATCTGAAAGCCACGTTGCTTTTAAGATATTTTGCAATTGAAAGTGATGCAAAGAAAAGGTTCGGACAACTTGTTTATTCAGTGACTGTGATTAATATCCTTCAGTGTGCAGTTTAATTGTCTCACTGGAGAGTTCACTCAGGCTATAAATAGGGATTTTTTTCAGCCTGTATAGCAATGTTTGACTGAAGTTGTTGTCTAAAACGAACAGTTCTCATTGGAGATCACAGAAAGTCAAATCATGTTCTGGGAGATTCCAACTGAGCTTAGGATCCTGTGGGCACTTTTAAATGTGGAACGTATTTATTACCCGCTCCTCGCTGCTGTTGGTGTTCCTGGTGAGTCCTTCATCTGCAATTAATTATGTAACCCATGTTTCTCTGTATTTTAGTTCTAGTTATTAATTGTATTCAATTTAAACGTCTTGTTCTGTGTCTGGCAATGCAAAGAAGTTTCTGTCATGTAATGTTTGATCATTTGTTAATTTGCTGCTCCCAGTTCAATGAACAGTATGTTGTTTTCACAATTTAAATCTCTTGTTCTGAGTCTAGCAATGCACAGAAGTTTCTGTCATGTAATGTTTGATCATTTGCTGATTCGCTGACCCCAGTTCAATGAACAGTATGTTGTTTTCACAATTTAAATCTCTTGTTCTGAGTCTGGCAATGCACAGAAGTTTCTGTCATGTAATGTTTGATCATTTGCTGACTCACTGCTCCCAGTTCAATAAATAGTGTGTTGTTTCCGCAACTTGTTTCCAGTGATAGTGGTTTACAGGATTTGACAGAAATTTGATTTTATTGGCACAAGATATGTTAGTGAACGATTATATTATTGAACAGCTTGCAGTCAGCTTTCTGCACTGATGCCCAGTTTTGGATAATAAATATGTGTTCAGCGGTAATACGTGTTTTAAGGACCGCTGGTTATTGTTAATGACACTGCTCTGTGGAAATCAGCGTTAAGAGATCCTTCACAAATACACAGAGATATGAGACATTATTCACTAATGATTCAACTATAGACAGTTGTCGTAATTTCCACCGCCTCCCACTCTGCCTCACAGTCACTAATTCCAGATGGTCAGGACAGGGTTAAAACTGCAATAATTCTTCCAGTAAATTGTTTATTCAGTTGTGTTTGAATTCATTTATTTCCCTTGTTCAGCCACAGTTCAGGAGATCTCGGTGTGGGCCGCACGGTAGCAACTATTCAAAATGGAGCACTATATTGTGAAATATTTTGATATTTCCAGTCTCAAACTCTCTCTGTCAACAGGAAGTCTGTAACTTTCTCACACCAGGTGAAAGGCAGCAGGTTGACACAGTTCCAGCTGTAAACAGACACGTTCGAAAATCCTCTGTGACATCATACAACATGGGTCATCATCAGTCTATTGTAAAGCGACAGTCCCTTCTTTAAAGATTATTTGCAATATTCTTGGAAAGTCAGCTTAAGCCAGTTACAAAGTGTACTTTCAATACAATGGTTGGAAAGGTTCTGATTTCGATACATCATGCAATTCAAGTCATCTTCTTCAGCCTTCGACTCAACCGCCATAATCTCGCCAAAGACTCCATTCCTCTCTCTGGCAACAAATGTCATTCCCCACCTTGGCCACAGACTCCATTCCCCTCCCTGTACAGACTCCATTCCTTTTCTTGGCCACAGACTCCATTCCTCCCTTGGCCCACAACTCCATTCTCCTCCCTGGACACAGATTCCATTCCCCTTGCTGTCCCCAGACTACATTCCCATCCCTGGACAATGACTCTATTCCCCTCAATGGACACAGGTTATTGACAAACTCGCGGCTTCTTGTGCTGAATTATTGCTCACTCTGACTTGGATATGGCGTTATATATTAGTCTCATTCAGCGCTTTAACATCCCGGCAAAAGTCCAACACATTAATTCTTTCAGTCATGACCCTGCAACCACACATCACATCCACCGCTTCACTCACTCCCTGTCACAACACCCAAACATCCCATCCACTGGTACATTCAGTACAAGCCAACACCCACACGTTCCATCCATTGGTACATTCAGTCCTTGCTCCGACACCCACACGTCCCATATATTGGTTCTTTCAATACCTGCGCCAAACACCACACGACCCATCCGCTGGTGTAATCAGTCCTGACCCAAACACCACACGTCCCATCCGCTGGTGTAATCAGTCCTGACCCAAACACCACACGTCCCATCCGCTGGTGTAATCAGTGATGACCCAAGCACCACACGACCCACCCGCTGGTGTAATCAGTCCTGACCCAAACACCACACGTCCCATCCGCTGGTGTAATCAGTCCTGACCCAAACACCACACGACCCATCCGCTGGTGTAATCAGTCCTGACCCAAACACCACACGACCCATCCGCTGGTGTAATCAGTCCTGACCCAAACACCACACGACCCATCCGCTGGTGTAATCAGTCCTGACCCAAACACCACACGTCCCATCCGCTGGTGTAATCAGTCCTGACCCAAACACCACACGACCCATCCGCTGGTGTAATCAGTCCTGAACCAAACACCACACGTCCCATCCGCTGGTGTAATCAGTCCTGACCCAAACACCACACGACCCATCCGCTGGTGTAATCAGTCCTGACCCAAACACCACACGACCCATCCGCTGGTGTAATCAGTCCTGACCCAAACACCACACGACCCATCCGCTGGTGTAATCAGTCCTGACCCAAACACCACACGACCCATCCGCTGGCGTAATCAGTCCTGACCCAAACACCACACGTCCCATCCGCTGGTGTAATCAGTCCTGACCCAAACACCACACGACCCATCCGCTGGTGTAATCAGTCCTGACCCAAACACCACACGACACATTGGATGGTTTATTTAATCCTGACACATTTCACACATAATTCTTTGAGACAGCTGATGTTGCTCTCAATCTGAAATATAAATTCCCTGTTTTTCTCTTTCTTGCAGTGAACTTAGTGACGATAATGATCCTGTCTCGAGGAAGGTGCGGTCTCTCCAAGTGTGTCAGCCGTTACCTGGTGGCAATGGCAGTGGCAGATCTACTGGTCGTTATCATCGACCTGATATCCAGGCAGATTCCTATTCTTTATTCAACCGTGTTTGAGTTCATGTGGAAGATCAATGTTTGTAATATCCATGCCATCCTGCTTTACGCAGTCACAGACTGTTCCGTCTGGTTCACAGTTGCTTTTACCTTTGATCGATGTATAGCCATTTGTTGTCAGAAGCTCAAAACCAAATACTGCACCGAGAAAACGGCGACTGTGGCTATGGGAACAGTGACTGCGCTGTTCTGTGTAAAGAACACTTTCTGGTACTTTATGTATGGAGGTATGTATCAGATTTCCAATGGTCCCTGGTTTTGTTTTGTTACATGGGAAGTCTCTGAGTCAGTATCATGGGCAGTAATTGAATTCCTTCATTATATTATAACACCGTTTATTCCATTTGTTCTGATCCTTCTGCTCAATACTTTAACTGTCAGACAGGTTTTAGTATCGAGCAGAGCCCGCAGGAGTCTCCGGGCCCACAGCAGTGGGGAGAGTCCCAGTGACCCAGAGATGGAGAAGCGAAGGAAATCCATCATTTTACTGTTTATTATATCCGGCAATTTTATCCTGTTATGGGCAGTGTTTCTGTTATATTCTGTGGTTACACGATTGTATTTGTTAAACGTTATTCGTGTATATCTACCTGAATATGTACAGGAAATGGGATTTATGCTTCAGCTCCTGAGTTGCTGCACCAACACATGTATTTATGCCGTGACCCAGACGAAATTCAGAGAGGAGTTGAAGAATGTGGTGAAATATCCCTTCACTGAAATTGTTAAACGCATTAAATAATAAGAATCACACAATGTTTTAGGCGTGTATTCTGTCCAATCCGCTCATCTCTGTTATACACACACAGTGAGGCCTGTTTTCATCTTTCACCGCGCGGATTCAGCGACTAACAAAAATGATAGAGGTGGGGAAGTCCACGGAGATCAGTCCCGCTGGACTCCTGCAGGTTTTATCCCCGCTAAGACGTCTTCTGCGGCCTGGGACGGATTTATGAAGCTCCCGACCGCCAGGCTCGTGTCGGATGTGTTTACCCAAAGGGAGCGGCACGGGGAAGGTGGCTCTGTTACTTTTCAGTCCACGGGCGGGCCGCTCAGTCCCCAGCACTCCCAGGAAAAGCTGGGGGGAAATGGCCTGGGACCAAAGAACAGCCAGAGAGGGAAGGTTTCAAAGGCTCAAAGGTCAGTGCTTTCATCCTTTTGCATGCTCCTTGTGTTTTTTTCCCAGTGGGGTTTAACCTGAGCAGCTCTAAACGCCTGGTGATAGCGGCGTATCCTAGTTTCAGATAATCTACCTTTGGGATTAAAGGGTCTCCTGCAGACGGAGTATATCCCAGTAACATTCACCACTATAACGTTCATTTGTAAGTTTGCCTCAACAATGCGGTGATCTGCAGGATGAAGTGTTCCCCGCACACACTCGACACACATTGAACTCAGCTCCTCGTCACTCTGTGTAAAATCTCCGAGCTCAACATAGCCCATAATATGCAGTGTTCAGGGACGGTGGTAACGAGCTTTGTTACTAGGTATTGCTGTACCTGTGAAGTAATACAGCGGTGAAACCCCCATGACACTGTGCCTGAGCATTGCAACATCACAGACCTGCACTTCTGACCACGCCCTGGTCTGTGGTTGACCCAGAATCGCATTTCAGACATCCCTTCTCCTTCACACATCACTTTACATAGAGTTACTTAATGTCTGCAGCACAGAAATAGGCCATTCGGTGCTCGCGGCTGCAAACTGGTCTGAGGCGTTCCCCTGAGGTTTCCCTGGGGGTGCTGGGAGTTAGCAGCCCGTCTGCCTGTGGACTGCAAATTTACAGAGCGACCTTCCCCACCCCGACACTTTCGGCCCAGCAGAGCATGCCAGAGCTTACTCGATCATCACATCCTGATCTTTAACAGAGTGCACAAAGAGAGTGGTAAACTTGGGAACGTCGAGAAAGGTGAGATTCAGTGGTAAGTCCGTGGTGAGTCTGGCTGAGTATTAGCTGTAAGAAGGGAAATTTAGTTTAACGTTTTGAATTGAACTTAGAACTTTAAAAACAGAAGTTAGCAGAAACTGCCTGTTAGTGGTACATTAACTATCAGTCAGCTGTAAGTGTTAGTCTTAAATATGTGCTAATTACTGCGAGCAATGGGCATGGAGCTGAGACAGCACTTCTAACTTGTGTGTGGCTCCAAAGGTATAAAACTAAACACTAACTGCTGAATCACAGTGTGTTCTGAACAGTGATATTAAACGGAAATTGGTGAGAGTTTGAATGGGAACAGTGGTTGAAGGAGGTGCTGCTTTGGCCTCCAAAATACAGCAGGTAGATGAACGTTTGTTGAGTATTACCTTTTTTCTCGAAGCTTGGTCCACACTAAGACCTGGGAGCAATACAATACTTTATTAAATTAATAATTTAACTATAATTACTAATTAATTAATATCATTATCAATAACCATTGAATAAAAACTATGTAATTAAATTAATTCAGTGTGTAAATAAGCAAATACATTTATAAAAAATAACTAAAGATGGCAGGGCAGGCAATGAGTCGAGACATTAATGTGTGTGAGTTTGTGGACATCAAATCTGTCCCACATTCCCACATCTGCAGGAAATGTCTCTGCTTTATTCTCTCTGGCTCAGGGTAATTGGGCTGGAGTGCGAGTTCGACACACTCTGAAACACACAGGATAAGTAATTTAATCCAGAAAACAGTCACATCCCACAGAAAAACGCAGGTTCAGGAAAGTCCGTGTCTGATTGGGTGCCGTGCAGCGAGAACTGAGGAGAGGCTGAGAATGAGATACTGTTCCTGCCCAACGATAAGGATAAAGATTGCGTGGAGGACATCCACAATACATACCAAGGTACGTGGCTCAGAAGGTTGTCTACAGGCAGAGATAGGAAGAAATATTAAACAATTACTTTGCATCAGTATTTATCAGGGAGTCAACACAGGTGGACATGACAGTGGATGATATTAGAAATGAAATAACTGCATTTAAAATAACAAGAGGGAAAATATTATATAAACTAATCAAACCGAAAATGGATAAAATGCCGGCTTCGGACAAATTACATCGAGGGAAGAGATAGCAGAGGCATTAATAAACATATTTAATACTTCATTAGAATAAGGTGCAGTGCCGGAGGATTGGCAGATACCGAATGCAATACCTATTTTTAAGAAGGGAGGTAGAACGTGTCTGAGGAACTATAGTCCAGTCAACTTAACGTCGTTGGGTGGAAAAATAATGGATTCCCTACTAAAGGAGAAAGTGGAAGAACAACTAGAAACCAAAAATGAATAGTCAGCATGGATAAGAAAAGGGAAAGTCTTGAATTGACCAAATTCTTTGAATTTTTCGAAGAAGTAACAGATAGCGTAAACTAACGTAATGTAGTAGATGTAATTTATCTAGATTTCGAAAGGCCTTCGATAAGATACCCCATAATAGACTGAAAGGGCAGATCACAAATTGTAATTACAATTAATAATAATAATTGGGATGTTTTAAAATGGAGTTAACAGATTTTTAAAATAGATCCCACAGCCTGTTTTTCAGACTGTGGGAAGCATGTGTGGGATGCCTTCCGCAGAGGGTCAGATGTTTCAATTCATAGACCAAAGGCCTTGGGAGCTGGGCACAGACACAGATAACATAGAATTTGAATTCTGTAATAAGATACAAGTTAAATAAAAGGAATCATAACAACACGTATCCTGAATTACTAATTAAAGTATATAGAGGCCAGATTGGAGGAAGCAACCTACCAGATAATCATGTATTAATCAATCAGCACATATTAATTGTAACTTGCATAATTACGTAAGACGATAGTCTGAAACTGTATAAAATAAGGTGTCTCTGGCAGTTTCTCTGAGCATTCATTCAAGGGTAGCACACCTGCCAGCTTGTATCTCCGAGTGGTGGTTTGAAGTTAACTCTAACAACGTAGCGCAGTCAGCAGGATCTACTGGACGGGCAGATTAGACTCAAAAAGCCAAACCAACCGAATAATGAGTGAGTAGAGAATTACCTTGAGAAATTCTCCTCGCAGAGTAACCAGAGATCCAACGAATCTGAGGTAGAGTCCATGCAGCCAGTAAATCCAGTTGAGGGGTGCGTCAGGACAATGTAAATAAGTACTATAATTGTTGGGTCAATAAGTACGTATACGAGATATCGGGGAAAAAGCCTCAGTGTAAATAGTTCCACATAAGTAAAGGCGGAAAAACAGCACTAGGTAAAAAGCCTTGGTTTAAAAAGTTCTGCTTCAGTAAAGATGGTAAACCTGGAACTGGGGAAAAAGCCCCAATGTATGAAATGGCAAAGGAATCTGCCAAGGCCCTTGGAGGGCTGATATATAAACTACCAGAAGAGTTTCTGAGAGATAAATCTGAAAAGGTCATGAAGATGGTTAAGGCAGGATATGATGAAGGGAAAAAGATAATTTTGACAGCCGGAAAGATGAATAGAAAGATACCCGAAGGTGAGATGGACAGAGAAAGTGACAAAAGACAACAGGATGTAAGTATAAAAATAGATATAGATGACTGAAGGGAATGGACAGAGGAATTTGGCCCAAATTTGTATCCCCCACTAACAGGGTTATGATTAGGACCTGATGAAAATGAAGGATTGATTGGGGTCCAGAAGGCTCGCTTAGTAGATATTTTTCGGAAGTCCATAACAAAAACTGTTCGTGACTATCTTAAGTGAAGTATGGATACAAAAATAGAGCCGGCCAAACAATAAGCTTTGTTGAATGAAGAGAGATTTTTGTGAATGTCTGTCTTTGAATGAAAGTGCTTGTGTGATTTTTAACTTCGGAATATTTGAGGTGGGAATTAATGAATTTTTCAGGTGCCTGAAAGCCTGCTTCAGAAGTGGTAGAGCTGTCTGTTGTTATGGCCCCACCCACTTTTTCAGACAGAGTGAATTTGTTTTAACCCTTTGCAGTGTTGTCCTGTATGAGGGAAGTTTTAAGAAAGTGTGAAACTAGAATTGAATTACATTTTAATTTAGAAACGCAGGTGTGGATTTATTCAGATGATATGTTATGGAGCTAGGAAATGCACAAAGGATAGGTTTGTTGAGCAAAAGATAAAAAATGTGTGGTCCCGATGGTTTTAAAAAAAATGTTTTGACACGCTCACTTGTCAAAAGAAAACACGTAAGCATTGATTACATTTTGTTGAAAGACAATACATTTAGTCTAGGAATGAAATAAAGAACGGAGAAGGGAAATTGTAATGCCTTAAAAAAAGAAGCCTGCGTGGGTGTCTCAAGGCTGCGGGCTGGGGAAATACGCCCCCATATTCCTTTGTGTAAAATCTTGCTGCGAAAGCTTCTAGCTCAGTAAAAAGATTTTTAAATAAAAGATTGGCAATACGATATTTGAATTGGGATTTTTAGATATTTCTGGTGATTCTCCTTGATAAATATTTTGGTTGTATTGGAAAATCTTGGGTTTGGAAGACTTTTAATAAAAGTAAAATATATTGCGTCTGAAGCTGAAGATTAAAAAGATTAAAATTATGAGATACTGTATCACAAAATTGAAGTTACAGCGCAAAAGATTAGAGTTTTTGATGTTCAGCTTCTAAAACAGAAGTCAGGCACATAATTATAAAACAAGTACTTTGCATTCTGTGATCTGTGAATCACTATAAGCATAAATGATAAGTCCGATTAAAAAACAGTATTACCATATTTGACATTTCATAATCCAACAATGAATACAAATACTACAAAAGGGGAGCAGAAATTAGGATGGGAGAAGTGAAGAGTTAATTTTGTTGTGAAGATTTCAAGTACCACTCTTTAAGAAAATACACAACAAAATGAAATATATTTAAAATAAAAAGTTAAATCTGCTCTCTTAAAAAAAAGAAATAAAACTATAATGTTTGGAAACAATGTAGAAATACCTTCAGGGATCAGGTCAAACTCCTGGGCAAGTGGGGAGCTATCTGCGAAAGTGTAAAAGGAATTTTGAAAAAAATTATATGTTAAAACGGCAGGCTTCAGCAGTTTAGAAAAAAGGAAAATATAAGTTGAACTTGTGACTTAAGATACAGTGGTTGAAGAACCATAGAAACTGAGACGTAAAGGCTTTGAAACTGGAACATGTGAGATAACAGAAAGCAGCTATCAAAGCCTCCGTGCTAGACTCTGTTCTAGTTATGAAAAATACATTTGAGATAACGGAAAGCAGGATTTAAAGTAAATCCCAAAAAGGCACAAATCGGACAAGCTGTGGTACAGTACCTGGGACACGAAATATCCCAAGGAACTCGGACCATGTCCAATGGCAGGAAGGAGGACATTAGGATTATGCCCCGACCAAAACCAGTCTGAGGGGTTTGTAAGGTACTGGGGTTCTTTAGCTATTGCAGGAATTTTGTGCCTAACCACAGCAATTGCAGAACCAATACAATGGCTAGTGAAAGGAAAATCCGGTTGAAATGGAAATGGTAAGAGTCTAACTAAAACCTGGAATATCCAAGATGTGTTTTATCAACAGAATATAAACGTGATCATCACCGTCCTCCCGATTCTACAAGGACAAGCTACAAGGCCGCCCCGAGGGGGCCCAGAAGCATTTAACCACAGCGGAGGGTACAACAACTACGTAAAGCAGCCTCTAGGGGGCGGCATCTAAGTGTCCGGAGCGTTTGTCTTGAAGCCATAAGATAAGTGTGTAAAAAATGTTACCTGAATATTGTAAACCAGGGGAATTAACCTTGGGAAATTGCGTGGTAGTTAAACCTGGAACAGTAATAATCTTGTTATTTGACAATGTGCAGCATGAAATGTTACCTGTGAGCATAAATTAATCAGCCCTATACCTGCCAGAAAAAAATAGCCACAAGACTAAAGCTTTGTTAATAGGATTGCTAGACACAATCCTGAGAATGGCTAGTGACACATCAGGAGCAAGGGAGTAACACAAGAAGCTGAGACACAAAGAAGGAAGACAGAGGAGATTTACAGCGAATGACGTATTAACTTTACAGGGACATCTCTAGTAGATGCACCAGATATACAGGCGATCCAGGCAGGTGTAGATAGTTTGAGGGGAACAACGGAGTTACTAATCAGGAAACAGACCAGGATTGAGAAACAATCTTCACAGTTAGGATCTAAAACATCCAAAAAAATGCTAGAGGGTGTATCCATATTGGAAGGCCATGCACGAACAATTAACGAGCAAAATAAGCAGGAATTGAGAGGACGATGCCGAGGACAGGAAAAGAGACACATGTCATGCCTATGGGAGATGGATGATTGGTCAGGTGAGACACAATATGGATCAGATACAAACCGGGCGAGTTACAGGTTCAATAAATAGTACCCAGTTGAAAGAAATGGCACAACACACTTGGCCATTAGACGCATGCACCCTGAAACACAGAAACATAGAAACATAGAAAAAGGTTGCAGGAATAGGCCATTCGCCCCTTCGAGCCAGCATCAACATTCAATAAGATCATGGGTGATCATTCACCTCAGTACCCCTTTCCTACTTTCGCTCCACACCCCTTGATCCCTTTACCTTAAGGGCTATATCCAACTCCCTCTTGAATATATCTGATGAACTGGCATCAACAACATTCTGCGGAAGAAAATTCGACAGGTTAACAACTCTCTGAGTGAAGAAGTTTCTCCTCATCTCGGTCCTAAATGGCTTATCCCTTGCCCTCAGACTGTGACCACTGTTTCTGGACTTCCCCAACATCGGGAACATTCTTCGTGCATCTAACCTGCCCAGTCCTGTCAGAATGTTTCTGAGGTCCCCTCTCATTCTTCTAAACTCCAGTGAATACAGGCCCAGTCGATCCTATCTCTCCTCATATGTCCTCCCATCCCGGAAATCAGTCTGGTGAACCTTCGCTGCACTCCCTCAATAGCAAGAACGTCCTTCCTCAGATTAGAACAAAACTGAACACAGTATTGCAGGTGAGGCCTCACCAAGGCCCTGTACAGCTGCAGCAAGACCGCCCTGCTGCTATATTCAAATCCCCAAGATATGGGGCCAACATGCTATTTGCCTTCTTTCTGTCTGCTGCACCTGCATGCCAACCTTCAATGACTGATGTACCATGACACCCGGATCTCGTTGCACTTCCCCTTTGCCTAATCTACCGCCATTCAGATAATATTCTGCCTTCGTGTTTTTGCCACCAAAGTGCATAACCTCACATTTATCGTTATTACACGACATCTGCCACGCAATTGCCCACTCGCCTGACCTATCCAAGTCACCCTGCAGCCTCTTAGCATCCTCCTCACATTTCACACCGCCATCCAGCATAATGTCACCTGCAAAATTAGAGATATTATACACAATTCCTTCATCTAAGTCATTGATGTATATTGTAAATTGCTGGGGTCCCAGCACTGAGCCCTGCGGCACCCAACTAGTCACTGCCTGCCATTGTGAAAAGGACCCGTTTATCCCGACTCTGTCAACCAGTTCTCTATCCACATCAATACATTACCTCCAATGCCATGTGCTTTAATTTTGTACACCAACCTCTTGTGTGGGACCTTGTCAAAAGTCTTTTGAAAGTCCCACTACACCACATCCATTGGTTCTCCCTTGTCCACTCTACTAGTTACATCCTCACAAAATTCTCAAATATTCGTCAAGCATGATTTCACTTTCATAAATCCATGCTGATTTGGACCAATCCTGTTAGTGCTTTCCAAATGTGCTACTATTTCATCTTTAATAATTGATTCCAATATTTTCCCCACCACTGATGTCAGGCTAACTGGTCTGTAATTACCTGTTTTCTCTCTCCCTCATTTTTCAAAATGTGGTGTTACATTCGCTACCCTCCAGTCCATACGAACTGATCCAGAGTCGATGGACTGTTGGAAAATGATCACCAATGCATCCATTATTTCTAGGGCCACTTCCTTAAGTATTCTGGGATGCAGACCATCAGGCCCCGGGGATTTATCGGCCTTTAGTCCCATCCATTTTCCGAACATAATTTCCGACAAATAAGGATTTCCTTCAGTTCCTCCTTCTCACTAGCCCCTCGGTCACGTACTATTTCCAGAAGGTTATGCGTGTCTTCCTTCGTGAATGCAGAGCCAAAGTATTTGTTCAACTGGTCTACCATTTCTTTGTTCCCCATTATAAGTTCACCTGAATCTGACTGCAAGGGACATGCGTTTCCCTTCACTAATCTTTTTCTCTTCACATATCTATAGAAGTTTTTATGTTCCCAGCAAGCTTCCTCTCATACTCTATTTTCCCCCTCCGAATTAAACCCTTTGTCCTCCTCTGCTGAATTCTAAATTTCCCCCCGTCCTCGGGTTGATGCTTTTTCTGACCAGTTTATATGCCTCTTCCTTGGATTTAACGCTATTCTTACTTTCCCTTGTTAGTCACGGTTGAGCCACCTTTCCCATTTTATTTTTTACTCCAGACAGGGATGTCCAATTGTTGAAGTTCATCCATGTGATATTTAAATGTTTTCCATTGCCTATCTGCCGTCAACCCTTTAAGTATTATTTCCCAGTCTATTCTAGCCAATTCATGTCTCATACCTTCGAAGTTACCTTTCCTTAAGTTCAGGACCCCAGTCTCAGAATTAATTGTTTCACTCTCCACCTTAATAAAGAATTCAACCTTATTGTGGTTACTCTTCCCCAAGGGGCCTCGCACAACAAGATTACTAATTAGTCTTTTCTCATTACACATCAACCAGTCTAGGATGGCCAGCCCTCTAGATGGTTCCTCGACATATTGGTCAAGTAAACCATCCCGAATACAGTCCAGCAAATCCTCCTCCACCGTATTGCTACCAGTTTGGTTCGCCCAATCTATATGTAGATTAAAGTCTCCCATGATAACTTCTGTACCTATGTTGCACAGATCCCGACTTTCTTGTTTGATGCTGTCCCCAAACTCACTACGATTGTTTGGTGATACACAACTCCCACTAGCGTTTTCTTCCCTTTGATATTCCGCAGCTCCACCCAGACAGAATCCACGCGAATGTCCTTCCTTACTATTGCGTTAATTTCCTCTTCAACCAGCAATGCCACCCCACCTCCTTTTCCTTTCTGTCTATCCTTCCTGAATGGTGAATCTCCCTGGATGTTGAGTTCCCAGCCTTCGTCACCCATGAGCCATTTCTCCGTGATGCCAATTACATCATATTCATTAATTGCTGCCTGTGCAGTTAATTTGTCCACCTTATTACGAATACTCCTTGCATTGAGGCACAGTGCCTTCAGGCTTGTTACCTTAACACACCTTGTCCCTTTAGAATTTGGCTGCAATGTGGCCCTTTTTGATTTTTGCCTTGGGTTTCTCTGCCCTCCACCTTTATTTTTCAGCCCCCATTTTACTTCCCTCTGTCTCACTGCATAGTTTCCCATCCCACTGCCATATTAGTTTAACCCCTCCCCAACAACACGAGCAAACTCTCCACTGTGGACATTGGTTCTGCACAGGTACAAAGCGACCGGTTTGCACTGGTCCCAGCTCCCCCAGAACCGGTTCCAATGTCCCAGGAAATTGAAGCCCTCCCCTTCTGCACCACACATTCATCTGAGCTATCCTGCGATTCCTACTCTGACTAGCAGTTGGCAGTGGTAGCTATCCTGAGATTGCTACCTGTTAGCGTTAGTGTTTTCTCTGAAGAATCACTCAACACTCAGAGTCGGTTCCAATGCCTGGCGGCCTTTAATAACGCTCAGCGGGGACGAAACACACAGGACCGTATCCAGGTTTCTCTCCACAGAACAAAGGGTTACATGTACCTTTATATGTTTCACAACAGTTACAAAACAGTTTGTTACAGTGACACAGCCCATCACGGCCGGACACAAGCCAATCACAACGATTATAGATTACATATAGGTTCTTTTAACCCAATAGAATTCTCCTAGTATCCAGGGAACCATATGTTCGGTTATTGTCAGCTTGGGCTGATCGATGACTTGAAAGGTTCTCTCCCTAGTTCTTTCATCTGGGAGAAATAATTGGTTTATAGCCTTGTTTACAGCAAATGGTTTCCCTCTTATCTTTCTTCCTGGGGAATTAATTGGTTTATGACCTTGTTCACAGGAGATGGTTTCCTTCTTATCTCTGTCTTCCCAGGCATTCCGACAGTGGGCCTCACAGGGTTATTACTCGGTCAGTGAACGTTCAACAGTTCACAGCTTGACTACCTGATTTCCCATCATGCCTGGGCAGCCATTTTATGTGTGTGTCCATTTAAGCTTATGTGAGTTTTAAATATCCAGCAGGTGCCTAATGCCTAGTATTCTGGTATATTCTAAAGGTGCCTACCTCCTACAACCATACCTTTGAGGTCCTATTTGTTAATTCAGCTTGTAATTCCTCAGACAGAGTGAGTCAGACTCAAACAGAAACACATAAAGAGCTCCCTTAAGACAGAGAGTGAGAGGCACAGAAACATTGCATAATCCCATTTATTTGTAAGTTGAAAATGTTATAAAGTTATCGACATGTACAGATTCAACAGAATAAATTCAGGTATAACTGAGCAGGATGGGAGGAAATCGGTTTGAATTTACAGATTTACCAGGAGTGGGGTTCGAACCCATGCAGCTATACACCCATTGGATTTTATGTCCAACGCCTAACCCACTCGGCCATTCTGGTTTTGTCAGTATTCGGATTTTGTCTCTGTGAGAATCTGGGCTGCAGATCCACTCTCACAGACATAGGTTTTTAATGAGCATTTTCAAATATTTATAGTAATATTGACACAGGGGCAACTCTCCTATTATTTTTCGAGTAATGCTCTTGAAACTTTCACATCCACCCGAGGGTGCAGACGGAGCATCAATTTAACATTTCATCCGAAAGTCAACAGCTTCAACATTGCAAAATTCCCCAAGTGCTGCATTTGAGTGTCAGCCAAGATTATATGCTCAAGTCTCAGGAGTCGGACTTACACACACAACCTCCTGGTTCAGTCGAGAATGCTGCCACTGAACCAAAGCCGATACCAAAGCTCATATCCGTATTACTTTCCCCAAGTCTTTTTATAAAGTTCCAGGACATACAGAAGTAATATTCAACATTTTGAAAAAGCTCCACCCTCGTCGGGGAATTGAACCCCGACATCACGCGTGACAGGAAGAGATACCAACTACTACACTAACGAGGAACTGACGGGCATTTGTTTTGTCAGAGCAGGAATCGAGCTGTGAACAGAACTGGACACCATGAGAAATCGAGAGGCACATTGAGAGACAGAGACAAACCGACAAACAGGGAGAGACAGACAGCGAGATAGAGACAACGTGAGACAGAAAGTATGAGACTGAGAAGGAGAGGCAGACTGAGTAAGAAAAAGACTCAAACACACACATATACAGTGATGTGTGTGTGTGTGCTCTATAAAGAGAGAGAGGGAAAGAGTGAGAGAAAGAGTGAGTGACAAAGAGAGAGACAGAGAAAGAGTGAGCGACAGATAGAGAGTTAGACAGAGATATAAACAGAAAATGATGGAAATACTCAGCAGGTAAGAGAAAGGAACTAACAGAGACAGGCAAAGAGAGGGACAGGTAGAGACATGGACAGACAGAGATGATGGGAATGAGAAAGACAGTCAGACAGTGGGACTGAGAGAATCCCATTGGAACAGAACTGGACATCGTGAGAAAGAGACAGATAAGTTGAGAGACAGGGAAACAGGGAGAGACAGACAGCGAGATAGAGACAAAGAGAGACAGAAAGAGTGAGACTGAGAGCGAGGGTCAGAGTGAATGACAGAAAAACTCAAATACATACATACACAGAGATGTGTTTGTGTGCTCCATAAAGAGAGGGAGGCAAATAGTAATGGAATGACAGAGACAAAGACAGGGACAAAGAGAGAGACAAAGAGGGAGACAGATAGAGAGAAATACAGATATAGAGAGAGATAGAGACAATAATTCGGTTCTGTCTTTACAAAGGAAGATACAAAAAACCTTCCAAATGTACTAGGGGACTGTGAGTCTAGTGAGAATGAGGAACTGAAATATATCCTTATTGGCGGGAAATTGTGTTCGGGAAATTGATGGGATTAAAGCCCGATAAATCCCTGGGTCTTGTTAGTCTGCATCCCAGAGTACTTAAGGAAGTGGCCCTAGAAATAGTGGATGCAATGCTGATCATTTTCCAACAATCTATCAACTCTGGATCAGTTCCTATGGACTGGAGGGTAGCTAATGTGACGGCACTTTTTAAAAAAGGAGGGAGTGAGAAAGCGGGTAAGTCTATACCGGTTAGCCTGACATCAGTAGTGGGGAAAATGTTGCAATCAATCATTAAGGATGAAATAGCAGCCCATTTGGAAAGCAGTGACAGGATCGGACCGATTCAGCATAGATTTATGAAAGGGAAATCATGCTTGACGAATCTTCTGGAATTTTTTGAGGTTGTAACGAGTAGAGTGGACAAGGGAGAACCAGTGGATGTGGTGTATTTGGACTTTCAGTAGGCTTTTGACAAGGTCCCGCACAAGAGATTGGTGCACAAAATCCAAGCGCATGGTATTGGGATTAATGTACTGACGTGGATAGAGAACTGGTTGGCAGACAGGAAGTAGAGAATCGGGATAAACAGGTCCTATTCAGAATGGCAGGCAGTTACTGGTGGGGTGCCGCAGGGCTCAGTGGTGGGACCCCAGCTCTTTACGATATACATTAACGATTTGGTTGAAGGAATAGAGTGTAATATCTCCAAGTTTGCAGATGACACTAAACTGGGCTGCGGTGCGAGCTGTGAGGAGGATGCTAAGAGGCTGCAGGGTGACTTGGAAAGATTAGGTGAGTGGACAAATATATGGCAGATGCAGTATAATGTGGATAAATGTGAGGTTATCCATTTTGGGGGCAAAAACACGAAGGCAGAATATTATCTGAATGGAGGCAGACTAGAAAAAGGGGAGGTGCAACGAGACCTGGGTGTCAAGGTTCATCAGTCACTGAAAGTGGGCACGCAGGTACAGCAGGCAGTAACGAAGGCAAATGGTATGCTGGCCTTCAAGCGAGGGGATTTGAATATAGGAGCAGGGAGACCTTACTGCAGTTGTACAAGACCTTAGTGAGGCGGCCAAACCTGCTTTATTGTGTTCAGTTTTGGTCTCCTATTCTGAGGAAGGAAGTTCTTGTTATTGAGGGAGTGCAGCAAACCAGTTGCCAAACAGTTCTCTATTCACGTCAGTACATTGATCCCAATACCATGCGCTTGGACTTTGTGCACCAATCTCTTGACTACATCCACTGGTTCTCCCTTGTCCACTCTACTCGTTACATCCTCAAAAAATTCCAGAAGATTCATCAAGCATGATTTCCCTTTCATAAATCCATGCTGACTCGGTCCGATATTGTCAACAGACTGATTCCAGGGATGGCAGGACTGTCATATGAGGAGAGATTGGATCAACTGGGCCTTTATTCACTGGCGTTTAGAATGATGAGAGGGGATCTCATAGAAATATACAAGATTCTGACGGGACTGTACAGGTTAGATGGCGGAAGAATGTTCTCGATGTTGGGGAAGTCCAGAACCAGAGGACATAGTCTTAGGATAAGGGGTAGGCCATTTAGCACTGAGATGAGGAGAAAGTTCTTCACTCACAGAGTTGTTGACCTGTGGAATTCCCTGCCGCAGAGAGATGTTGATGCCAGTTCATTGGATATATTCAAGAGGGATTTAGATATGGCCCTTACGGATAAGGGGGTGAAGGGGTATAGAGAGAAAGCAGGAAAAGGGAACTGAAGGAATGATCAGCCATGAACATATTGAATGACGGCGCAGGCTCGAAGGGCCTAATGGCCTACTCCTGCAGCTATTTTCCATGTTTCAATGTTTCTAAAACAGAAAATGATGAAAATACTCATCAGGTTAGAGACAGGGACAAACAGAGAAACAGGCACAAACAGAGTGAATCAGAGAGAGGCAGACTCAGACTCAAGCACAGCTCTCTAAAGACAGAAAGGCAGAGACTGAGATACACAGATACATTTTACAATTTCATTTCATGATCGGCTCAGAGTGTCACACAGTAACAGAAAATTGTTGATTCAACAGATGAAAATCAGGTATCACTGATCAGCATGGGAGGAAATCAGTGATAAATTAAAGAGATTCGAATACGAACCCTCGTGGGAAAATCCCATTGAATTTTAAGGCCAACGCCTTAACCACTCGGCCAGCCTGGCCCTTCCAGTGTTTCGATTCTGTCTCAGTGAGAATCTGGGCTTCAACTCCACCCCACAGACACACACATACACATCGGGTTTCAGTGAGCATTTCGGAACATTTTTAGTAATATTGACATGGGGGCAACTCTCCTATTCTTTTTCGAGTAATGCTGTGATCCACCCGAGGGTGCAGACGGAGCTTTAATTTAACATTTCTTCCGAAAGTCAACAGCTTCAACATTGCAAAATTCCCCAAATACTGCACTTGAGTGTCTGCCAAGATTATCTGCTCAAGTCTCAGGAGTGCGACTTAAACACACAAACTCCTGATTCAGTCGCGAATACCGCCACTGAATCAAAGCCGATACCAAAGTTCACAACCGTATTATTTTCCTCAAGTTTTTTAGAAAGTTCCATGACATACCAAATTCATGGTGATGATTTATACAGACAGTTGCACATACACAGATATATATATATATATATATATATACAGATAGACAGACACAGACACACACACACATAAGAAAAAATATACTCGCACCAACGGACATGCACAGATGTCTTAGACATATCGAGGGATAGACAGGCTGAATCACTGTAGCAACTTTGGCTCATTTGTGCGTTTTTCTACACGTAAGTATCGTGAATATTGCAGTTTAATAAAAATGATTTAAAAAATGACAGTTTTGAAAGGTGTGGGACTTTATTCCTTCTATCTCAGGATGTGTTTTGCAGAGACCTGGTTAAATTGTGAAATGGAATGAAAAATGCTGAGAATCGGAGTCGGCAGGATTCGACCTGCAGGGGAAAAATACGATGGATTTCCTCGTCCATCTCTGTAACCTCTTGGCCACGACTACTCGTTATATCTTTAAATGTTACTCAGATAAAACTCAGTCATCCACCTCTCTGCAGCAGATGACACAGAATTCTGAAAAAATCTCCTCTTCCTGTATTTTTACTGCTCTGTATTGCACTGGAACTTTTTAATATGAATCTTTCCCAAGAAACAGAAGTAAAATCCTGCATTTTGAAAAAGCTTCCTGCCTGTTGGGGAATTGAAGCCCTGCCTTCTGCATAACAGGCCGGGATACTAAGCACTATACAAACGAATGTGGGTTTGGTCAGAACAGGAATCGAGCTGTGAAGAGAACTGGACTCCATGAGAAGCAGAGAGAGACATTGAGACACAGAGACAAACCGACAAACAGGGAGAGACAGACAACGATATCGAGACAACGAGAGACAGAAAGTGTGAGACTCAGATGGAGAGGCAGACGCAGTGAGAAAAAGACTCAAACACATACATATACAGAGATATGTGTGTGTGCTCTATAAAGAGAGAGAGGGAAAGAGTGAGACAAAGACAGTGTTAATGACAGTGACAAGGACAGAGACAGATCGAGAGAGAGCGACAGATAGAGAGAGAGAGAGAGACAAAGATATAAACAGACAATGATGGAAATACTCAGCAGATTCGAGACAGGAACTAACAGCGATAGGCAAAGAGATACAGACAGGCAGAGGCATAGACAGACAGAGATGATGTGAAAGAGAGAGACAGAGAGATTGAGAGAATCCCATTCGAACAGAACTGGACACCGTGAGAAAGAGACAGACACATTGAGAACCAGAGACAAACAGGGAAACAGGGAGAGAGAGACAGCGAGATAGAGACAGAGAGAGACAGAAAGTTTTAGACACAGAGGGAGGGTCAGACTGAGTGAGACAAACACGCAAATACTTACATACACAGATATGTGTTTGCGTGCTCCATAAAGAGAGGGAGGCAAATAGTGATGGATTGACAAGAAAAAGACAGAGACAAAAAGGGAGACAGATAGAGAGAAAGACAGATAGAGAGAGAGACATAGAAACAAAAACAGAAAATGATGGAATGACTCATCAGGTTAGAGACAGGGACCAACACAGAAAGAGATGATGGGAAAGAGAGAGACGGTCAGATAGAGAGTCTGAGAAAATCCCTTTGGAACAGAACTGGACAAGTGGTAGACTAAGAGAGACAAAGACTCAAACACATGCACAGCTTTCTAAAAAGAGAGAGAGGCAGAGACTGAGCGATACAGATACCTTTTATTATCTGCTCAGAGTGTCACCGAAACATGGAAATGCAACAGATGGAAATCGGGTATCACTGAGCAGCATGGGAAGTAATCTCTGTTTAATTAAGCAATTACCAGTTGTGGGGTTCGAACCCTCGCAGTTATAATTCCATTGGATCTTACGTCCAACACCTTAACCACTCGGCCATCCTGGGCCTGGCAGAAACGGGCTTTGTCTCTGTCAGAATTTGGGCTACAACTCCACCCCCACAGACACACACATGCACAGAGGGTTTCAGGTAGCATTTTCGAACATTTTTAGTGATATTGACACGGGGGCAACTCTCCTATTCTTTTTCGAGTAATGTTCTGGGACCTTTCACATCCATCCGAGGGTGCAGACGGAGCTTCAATTTCACAACCGCATTATTTTCCCCAAGTTTTTTTAAAAGTTCCAGGACGCACCAAATTCATGGTGATGATTTCCACAGACAGTTGCACATACACAGAGACATACATACATAAAATAACCAAAAATATACACGCATCAACATAGAAACATAGAAATTAGGTGCAGGAATATGCCATTCGGCGCTTCGATCCTGCACCACCATTCAATAACATCATGGCTGATCATTCAACCTCAGTACCCCTTTCCTGCTTTCTCTCCATACCCCTTCATCCCTTTAGCCGTAAGGGCCATATCTAACTCCCTTTTGAATATATCTAACGAACTGGCCACAACGACTTTCTGCAGTAGAGAATTTCACAGGTTAACCACTCTCTGAGTGAAAACGTTTCTCCTCATCCCGTTTCTAAATGGATTACCCCTTACTCAAAGACTGTGATCCTTGGTCTCGAACTCCCCAGCAGCGAGAACATTCTTCCAGCCTCGAAGCTGTCCAATCTCGTCAGAATTTTACATGTTTCTTTGAAATCTCCTCTCATTCTTCTAAACTCCAGTGGATACCAGCCCAGTTCATCCAGTCTCTCCTCATATGTCAGTCCTGCCATTCCGGGAATCATGCTGGTGAACCTTCGCTGTACTCCCTCAATAGCAAGGACGTCCTTCCTCAGATTCGGAGACCAAAACTGAACACAATATTCCAGGTGTGGCCTCACGGAGGCCCTGTACAACTGCAGTAAGACCTCCCTGCTCCTATACTCAAATCCCCTAGCTATGAAGGGGAACATGCCATTTGCCTTCTTCACCACCTGCTGCACCTGCATACCAACAATCAATGACTGATGTATCATGACACCCAGATCAAGATATACAAAGATTGCCTAAGACAAATAGATGGATAGACAGGCAGGGTCACTGTTGCATCTTTAGCTGTCTTTTGCGTTTTTCAGTCGAGGATACTGCCACTGAACTAAAGCCAATACCAAAGTTCACAACCTTATTATTTTCCCCAAGTCTTTTTAAAAAGTTCCAGCACATACCAAATTCATGGTGATGATTTGCACAGACAGTTGCACATACACAGAGACATATATACAGAACGACAGACGCAGAGACACACACACCCACACACATTACCAAAAATATACAAGCACCAACAGACATGCCTTAGACATACAGAGGGATAGACAGGCTGAATCACTGTCACTACTTTGGCTGATTTTTGCGTTTTTCTATCCGTATGCATCATGAATATTGCACATTGATAAAAATGAGAAATAGATGTCAGTGTTGAAATGTGTGGGACATTATTCTGCCTATCTCAGGATCCATTTTGCAAAAACCTGGTTAAATTGTAAAATGGAATGAAAAATGCTGTGAACTGTCGTTAGCATGATTCGAACCAATGCACAGAAAACCCAAAGGATTTCTAGACCATCGCTTTAACCACTCAGCAACAACTACTGCGTCTCTGGCACTTTAAATGTTGCTCAGAAAAAACTCAGTCATCCATCTCTGTGCAGAGACGGCCACAAAATCCTGAAAAAGTCTCCGTTGCAAAAAATCTGGAAGAGGCAATCACCTCTTGCTGTATTTTTATTGTTCGATATTGCTCTGGAACTTTTTAATATGAATCTACACCAAGAAACAGAAGAACAATTCGACATTTTGAAAAAGCTACTTTTCCGTCAGGGAATTGAACCCGGTTCTCCCGCCTAACAGGGAAAGCATAATCACCACTATACGGACGAGGGAACGGGTTGCGTCAGAGCAGTAATCGAGCTGTGAACAGAAGTCGACAGACACAAACCGACAAACAGAGAGAGACAGACAGCGAGAGAGAGACAACGAGAGACAGAAAGGGTGAGACTGAAAAGTCAGTCAGAGACAGCGAGAAAAAGACTCAAACACCTACATATACAGAGATGTGTGTGTGTGATCAATAAAGAGAGAGAGGGAAAGAGTGAAAGAAAGACAGTGATAAAGACAGTGACAAGGAGAGAGACAGATAGAGAGAGAGCGACAGATAGAGAGAGAGACAAAGATATAAACAGAAAATGATGGAAATACTCAGCAGGTTAGAGACAGGAACTACCAGCGACAGGCAAAGAGAGACAGACAGGCAGAAACATTGAGAGACAGAGATGATGGGAAAGAGTGAGACAGTCAGACAGAGAGACTGAGAGAATCCCATTCGAACAGAACTGGACACGGTGAGAAAGAGACAGACACATTGAGAACCAGAGACAAACAGGGAAACGGGGACAGACAGACAGCGAGATAGAGACAAAGAGAGACATAAAGTTTGAGTCTGAATGGGAGGATCAGACTGAATGAGAAAAAGACTCAAACACATACATACACAGAAATGTATTTGCGTGCTCCATAAAGAGAGGGAGGCAATTAGCGATGGAATGACAGAGAAAAGGACAGGGACAAAGAGAGAGACAAAGAGGGAGACAGATAGAGAGAAAGACAGATAGAGAGAGAGAGACATAGAGACAAAAACAGAAAATGATGGAAATACTTATCAGGTTAGAGTCAGGGGCTAACAGAGACAGGCAAAGACATGGACAGACAGAGATAATGGGACAGAGAGAGACAGTCAGACAGAGAGTCTGAGAGAATCCCATTGCAACAGAACTAGACACCGTGAGAAAGAGACAGATTGAGAGACATAGACAAACAGAGAAACAGGGACAGACAGAGTGGGTCAGAGAGGTTGACTGAGAGAGACAAAGACTCAAACACACAAACCCAAACACAGCTCTCTAAAGAGAAGAGAGATACAGATACATTTCACAATTTCATTTCATTATCGGCTCAGAGTGTCACATAGATACAGAAAATTGAAGATTCAGCAGATGAAAATCGGGTATCACTGAGCAGGATGGGAAAAATCTCTGTTTAATGAAGGAATTACCAGAAGGCGGGGTTGAACCCACGGGGCAATAAACCCATTACATCTTAAGTCCAACGCCTTTACCACTCGGTCATCCTGGTCCTGATCCTGTCAGTGGTTGGACTCTGCCTCTGTGAGAATCTGGGCTTCAGCTCCACCCCCACAGCGACACACAGAGACATTGGATTTCAGGGAGCATTTACGAACATTTTTCGTGATATTGACACGGGCGCAGCTCTCCGATGCTTTTTCGACTAAGGCTCTGGGAACTTTCACATCCACCCGAGGGTGCAGATGGAGCTTCAATTTAAAATTTCAGCCGATGGTCAACAGCTTCAACAATGCAACATTCCCCAAGTACTGCATTTGAGTGTCATCCAAGATGATGTGTTCAAGTGTCAGGAGTGGGACTTACACACACAACCTCCTGATTCAGTCGAGAATGGAGCCACTGAACCAAAACCGATACCAATGTTCACAACCGTATTATTTTCCCCAAGTTTTTTAAAAAGGTCCAGGACGTACCAAATTCATGGTGATGATTTCCACAGACAGTTGCACATACACAGAGACATACATACAGATAGACATACACAGACACACGCACACACAATAACCAAAACTTTACACGTATCAACATAGAAAGGTAGTGACAGAGAAATTAGGTGCAGGAATATGCCATTCGGCCCTTCGATCATGGATCATCATTCAACCTCAGTACCCCTTTCCTGCTTTCTCTCCATACCACTTGATCCCTTTAGCCGTAAGGTCCATATCTAACTCCCTTTTGAATATATCTAACGAACTGGCCTCAACGACTTTCTGCGGTAGAAAATTTCACAGGTAAACCACTCTCTGAGTGAAGAAGTTTCACCTCATCTCGGTCCTAGATGGCATACCCCTTACTCTTAGACTGTAATCCTTGTTCTCATACTCCCTAGCAACGAGAACATTCTTTCAGCCTCTAAGCTGTCCAATCTCGTCAGAATTTTATATGTTTCTGTGAGATCCCCTTTCAGTCTTCTCAACTCCAGTAGATACCAGCCCAGTTGATCCAGTCTCTCCTCATATGTCAATCCTGCCATCCCGGGAATCATGCTGGTGAACCTTCGCTGTACTCCCTCAACAGCAAGGACGTCCTTCCTCAGATTCGGGGACCAAAACTGAACACAATATTCCAGGTGTGACCTCACCAAGGCCCTGTACAACTGCAGTAAGACCTCCCTGCTCCAATACTCAAATCCCCTAACTATGAAGGCGAACATGCCATTTGTTTTCTTCACCGCCTGCTGCACCTACATGCCAACTTTCAATGACTGATGTACCATGACACCAGATCAAGATACACACAGGTTGCCTTAGACAAATAGATTGGTAGACAGGCAGGGTCACTGAGGCTACTTTGGCTGGCTTTTGCGTTTTTCTATCCGTATGTATCGTGAATACTGCAGATTAATGAAAGAAAGAAAACAGCGGCTGTGTCGAAAGATGTGGGACGTTGCTCCATCTATCTCAGAATCAGTTTTGCAGTAACGTGGTTAAATTGTGAAACAGAATGAAATATGCTGAGAAACATAGTCGGCAGGATTCAAACCTGCGCAGAGAAACCCCGATGGATTTTTTGTCCATTGTCTTACCCACTCGGCAACGACTACGAGCTCGCTGCATCATTCAATGTTACTCAGATAAAACTCAGTCATCCATCTCTGTGCAGCAAACGGCCACAGAATCCGGAAAAAGTCTCCGTTTGCTAAAAATCTGGAAGAGGCAATCTCCTCTTACTTTATTTGTACTGTTCTATATTGCTCTGGAACTTTTTAATATGAATCAACACCAAGAAACAGAAGTAAAATTCTGCATTTTGTAAATGCTGCCACCGCGTCGGGAAGTAGAACCACGGTCTCCGGCGGAACAGACGGGGATACTCACCACTATACTAACGAGCATGAGTTCTATCAGAGCAGGAAGCGAGCTGTGAACAGAACTGGACACCATGAGAAGTCGACAGACACATTGAGAGACAGAGACAAACCGACAAACAGGGAGAGACATACAGCGAGATAGAGACAACGAGAGACAGAAAGTGTGAGACTGAGAAGGAGAGGCAGACTGAGTGAGAAAAAGACTCAAACATTTCCATATACAGAGATGTGTGTGTGTGATCTATTAAGAGAGAGGGGGAAAGAGTGATAGAAAGACAATGATAAAGACAGTGACAAGGAGAGAGACAGATGGAGAGAGAGCGATAGAGACTAAAACAGAAAATGATGGAAATACTTCTCTGTTTACAGGCAGGGACTAACAGAGACAGGCAAAGACAGGGACAGACCGAAATGATGGGAAAGAGAGAGCCAGTCAGACAAAGAGTCTGAGAGAATCCCATTGGAACAGACGTGGCACCGTGAGAAAGAGACAGAGACAAACAGAGAAACAGGGACAGACAGAGTGAGTCAGACTGAGAGAGACAAAGACTCAAACATACAAACACATACACAACTCTCTGAAGAGAGAGAGAGAGGCAGAGACCGAGCGACACAGATACATTTCACAATTTCATTTCATTATCGGTTCAGAGTGTCACATTGTTACAGAAAATTGCTGATTCAACCGATGAAAATCCGGTCTCACTGATCAGAATGGGAGGAAATCCGTGTTAAATTAAACAGATACCAGGAGTGGGGGACGAACCCACGCGGGAAAAAAACCCATTGTATTTTAAGGCCAACGGCTTAACCACTCGGCTATCTTGGTCCTGTGAGAACCTGCATTCTGTCTCTGTGAGGATCTGGGCTTCAACCCCAACCCCACATACAAACACATACACATCACACTCCCTCAGTACCCTGTGTTACTCACACTCCCTCAGAACCCTGTGTTATTCACACTCCCTCAGTAACCTGTATTACTCACACTCCCTCAGACTCCTGTGTTACACACACTCACTCAGTATCCCGTGTTACTCACACTCACTCAGTAACCCGTGTTACTCACACTCCCTGAGTATCATGTGTTACTCACACTCCCTCAGTGCCCTGAGTTACTCACAATCCCTCAGTACCCTGGGTTAGTAACACTCCCTCAGTACCTTGTGTTACTCACACTCCCTCAGTATCTTGTGACACTCACACTCCCTCAGTACCTTGTGTTACTCACACTCCCTCAGTATCTTGTGTTACTCACACTCCCTCAGTACCCCGTGTTACTCACACTCCTTCAGTACCCTGTGTTCCTCACACTCCCTCAGTACCCTGTGTTACTCAAACCACCTCAGTTCCCTGTGTTATTCACACTCCCTCAGTACCTGTGTTATTGACACTCTCTCAGTACGCTGTGTTACTCACACACCCTCAGTCTCATGTGTTACTCACAATCCCTCAGTACCGTGTGTTACTCAAACTCCTCAGTAGCCTGTGTTACTCACACCACCTCAGTAACCTGTGTTACTCAAATTCCATCAGTACCCTGTGTTACTCACACTCCCTTATTATCCTGTGTTACTCACACTCCCTTAGTACCCTGTGTTACTCACACTCCCTCTGTATCCTGTATTACCCACACCCCCTCAGTACCCCGTGTTACTCACACTCCCTCAGTACCCTGTGTTACTCACACTCCCTCAGTACCCTGTGTTAGTCACACTCCCTCAGTATCCTGTGTTACTCACATTCCCTCAGTAACCTGTGTTTCTCACACTCCCTCAGTACCCTATGTTACTCACACTCCCTCAGTACCCTGTGTTTCTCACACTACCGCAGTACCCTGTGTTACTCACACGTCCTCAGTACCCTATGTTAATCACACTCCCTCAGTACCCTGTGTTATTCACACTCCCTGAGTACCCTGTTTGACTCACACTCCATCAGAACCCTGTGTTACTCACACTCCCTCAGTATGCTGTATTACTCACGTGCCTTCAGTACACTGCGTTTCTCACACTCCCTCAGTACCCTGTGTTACTCACACGCCCTCAGTAACCTGTGTTACTCACAATCCTTCAGTACCCTGTGTTAATCATACTCCCCCGTCCCCTGAGTTACTCACACGCGTTCAGTATCCTGTGTTACTCACTCTCCCTCCGTCCCCTGTGTTACACACACTCCTTCAGTAGCCTGTGTTACTCACACTCCCTCAGTATCCTGTGTTACTCAAACCCCCACAATCCCCTGTGTTAATCACACTCCCTCAGTACCTGTGTTACTCACACTCTCTAAGTACGCTGTGTTACTCAAACACCCTCGGTCCCATGTGTTACTCACAATCCCTCAGTACCCTATGTTAATCACACTCCTCAGTAGCCTGTGTTACTCACAAACCCTCAGTCCCCTGTGATACTCACAATCCCTCAGTACCCTGTGTTATTCAAATTCCCTCAGTACCCTGTGTTACTCACACTCCCTTATTACCCAGTGTTACTCACACTCCCTTAGTACCCTGTGTTACTCACACTCCCTCTGTATCCTGTGTTACTCACACTCCCTCAGTACCCCATGTTACTCACACTCCCTCGGTACCCTGTGTTACTCACACTCCCTCAGTACCCTGTGTTAGTCACACTCCCTCAGTATCCTGTGTTACTCACATTCCCTCAGTACCCTGTTTTTCTTACACTCCCTCAGTACCCTGTGTTACTCACACTCCCTCAGTACCCTGTGGTACTCGCACACCCTCAGTACCCTGTGTTATTCACACTCACATAGTACCCTGTTTTACTCACACTCCCTCAGTACCCTGTGTTACTCTCACTCCCTCAGTATGCTGTATTACTCACGTGCCCTCAGTACACTGTGTTTCTCACACTCCCTCAGTACCCTGTGTTACTCACACACTCTCAGTAACCTGTGTTACTCACACTCCCGGAGTACCCTGTGTTACTCACACCCCCTCAGTAACCCGTGTTACTCACACTCCCTCTGTCCCCTGTGTTACGCACACTCCCTGAGTACCATGTGTTACTCACACTCCCTCAGTGCCCTGTTTTACTCACAATCCCTCAGTACCCTGTGGTAGTAACACTCCCTCAGTACCTTGTGTTACTCACACTCCCTCAGTATCCTGTGATACTCACACTCCCTCATTACCCTGTGTTACTCACATTCCCTCAGTACCATGTGTTACTCACACTCCCTCAGTGCCCTGTTTTACTCACAATCCCTCAGTACCCTGGGGTAGTAACACTCTCTCAGTACCTTGTGTTACTCACACTCCCTCAGTATCCTGTGATACTCACACTCCCTCATTACCCTGTGTTACTCACATTCCCTCAGTACCCTGCGTTACTCACAGTACCTCACTAACCTGTTTTACTCACACTCCCTCAGTAACCTTTGTTACTCACACTGCGTCAGTACCGTCAGTTAGTGACAATCCCTCAATACATTGTGTTACTCACAGTCCCTCAGTAACCTGTGTTACTCACACCACCTCAGTAACCTGTGTTACTCACAATCCCTCAGTACCCTTTGTTACTCACACTCCCTCCATCCCCTGTGTTACTTACACTCCTTCAGTACACTGTGTTAATCACACTCCCTCCGTACCCTGTGTTACTCACACTCTTTCTGTACCCTGTGTTACTCACACTCCCTCAGTACCCTGTGTTACTCAAACCCCCTCATTTCCCTGTGTGATTCACACTCCCTCAGTACCTGTGTTATTGACACTCTCTCAGTACGCTGAGTTACTCACACTCCCTCAGTCCCATGTGTTACTCACAATGCCTCAGTACCGTGTGTTACTCAAAATCCTCAGTAGCCTGTGTTACTCACACCACCTCAGTAACCTGTGTTACTCACACTCCCTCAGTACCCTGTGTTATTCACACTCCCTCAGTAATCTGTGTTACTCACACTCACTCAGTACCCTGTGTTACTCACAATCCCTCAGTATCCTGCGATACTCACACTCCCTCAGTAACCTGTGTTACTCACACTCCCTCAGTAACCTGCATTACTCACAGTACACACAGCCTCTGTACCCTTTGTTACTTACACTCCGTCAGTACCCTCTGTTACTGACAATCCCTCAGTACCTTGTGTTACTCACAGTTCCTCATACCCTGTGTTCCTCACAATCCCTCAGTCACCTGTGTTACTCACAATCCCTCAGTACCCTGTGCTGCTCACACTCCCTCAGTACCCTGTGTTATTCACACTACCTAAGTACCCTGTCTTACTCACACTCCCTCAGTACCCTGTGTTATTCACACTCCCTAAGTACCCTGTCTTACTCACACTCCCTCAGTACCCTGTGTTACTCATAATCCCTCAGTACCCTGTGGTACTCACACTCCCTCGGGACCCTGTGTTGCTCATACTCCCTCAGTACTCTGTGTTACTCACACTCCCTCAGACTACTGTGTTACTCACACTCCCTCAGTACCCTGTGTTACTCACACTCACTCAGTACCCTGTGTTACTCACACTCCCTCAGTTCCCTGTATAACTCACACTCCCTCAGTAACCCGTGTTACTCACACTCCCTCTGTCCCCTGTGTTACTCACACTCCCTGAGTACCATGTGTTACTCACACTCCCTCAGTGCCCTGAGTTACTCACAATCCCTCAGTACCCTGGGTTAGTAACACTCCCTCAGTACCTTGTGTTACTCACACTCCATCAGTATCTTGTGATACTCACACTCCCTCAGTACCCTGTGTTACTCACACTCCCTCAGTACCCTGCGTTACTCACAGTACCTCACTAACCTGTGTTACTCACACTCCCTCAGTAACCTTTGTTACTCACACTGCGTCAGTACCCTCAGTTAGTGACAATCCCTCAGTACCTTGTGTTACTCACAGTCTCTCAGTACCCTGTGTTACTCACAATCCCTCAGTAACCTCTGTTACTCACAATCACTCAGTACCCTGTGTTACTCACACACGCTCCGTCCCCTGTGTTACTCACACACCTTCAGTACACTGTGTTACTCACACTCCCTCCATACCCTGTGTTACTCACACTCCTTCAGTACCCTGTGTTCCTCACACTCCCTCAGTACCCTGTGTTACTCAAACCCCCTCAGTTCCCCGTGTTATTCACACTCCCTCAGTACCTGTGTTATTGACACTCTCTCAGTACGCTGTGTTACTCACACACCCTCAGTCTCATGTGTTACTCACAATCCCTCAGTACCATGTGTTACTCAAACTCCTCAGTAGCCTGTGTTACTCACACCACCTCAGTAACCTGTGTTACTCAAATTCCATCAGTACCCTGTGTTTCTCACACTCCCCTATTACCCTGTGTTACTCACACTCCCTTAGTACCCTGTGTTACTCACACTCTATCTGTATCCTGTTACCCACACCCCATCAGTACCCTGTGTTACTCACAATCCCTCAGTACCCTGTGTTACTCACACTCCCTCAGTACCAAGGTGGGTAAGTGCAGTCCACAACCCCAACCTAACAGTCAATCAGAGAGGGATAATGAGTTTGGAGTAGAGGTGGCCCCGGCACATGATAATGGCTATTTATCAGTGGCCCTGATACGCACGACCACCATTCGCTCCAGCGGATGTAGAGCAGCCCACATTGCCATACAGGAGGTGCCCCTCAGCCCACAGGAGACAAATTCTATTGAATAAGTTACCACCCGCTAAAGCAAAATAGTAGAGATACAGAACTCTGACAAAAGACTGGAGTAGAATACTGTGACTCAAAAGGCAGGGAAAAGGGTTGGGGAGTACGGGGAACGAAAGTGGATTGAATACAAAAACCACTCTGGGGCTGATGACCGCAACAGAAATGATGCAGCATTCTTGAAAATGTTTAAGGATGGACTAGGAAAGGCACATCAAAAGATAATTAAGTGAGTATTTAAGACAGGAGATGATTATGATAAAACTTTGGAATGGGCAGAACATGTAGAGTGGTTAAAGTTAGAACAAGGGATAAATGAGCAAAAATAGCAGCAACAGCGTTAGCAGCAGAGACGAAGGAGGAAGAGACAGACTCCCGCGCAGCTCCACTGATATGTTAAAACTGCAATCAGGAAGGTAACTTCAGTAGGGATTGCCTGCAGAAAAGCAGACGTTACAGCAATTCTAAAGGGACATGTCAAAATTGTGGTAAACTTGGACATTTGGCCAAAGATTGCTGGAGTTATGAGGAAGGCGCTGGATGGCGAGACCACAAACAGGCAAAGAAGGGAATACCATTAACCAGGGAAGATCTGATGGACATGCTCAGACAGGTACCAGCACCACTGGTACCACTGCCACCACCGCCCCAACCCGAGAACACCCAATAACCAACTTAGATTTGCCCCTGACCCATAGGACCATCAACATACAAGGAGAGAGTGGGGGATATCAGAAAGCAACCCGAAGTGAGATGGTGTTGTCGAAGTACAGGGGTAATGCTACCTGCTCAGTTTTGGTGCTGTCAGAATACAGAAGACAACATAAAGAAGGCATACAGAAGGCAGCGATACATTAAGGGAGATAGGGGTACTGATAGTTCTTCAGCGTAATCGGATAATTTTGGGAGATAAGCACGAAACCGAATTAAGTTCGAAAACCCGGGACACCAGCAGCAACGAGTGGTAGGAACAACCATAATCCAACCCGAGTGGGAAACAAAGGATGTATGTGATAGCGTGTGCCAATTATACCCGACTCTGTGGGCACAATGCAAACAAGATTATGGATTAGCAGAGATATCACCCATCAAAATTCCTGGACCCGAACACAAAGCTCACCGACAGTTCCAATTAACACCCGAAGCTGAGGTAGCGGTCTGTCAGATAGTGCATGAATTAGAGGAGCAAAGTATATTGAAACATGTAATAGCCCCCATTAATTCACCTGTGTGGCTGATGAAGAAACCCGACAGGTCTTACCGATTGACTATCGATTATACCACCCTGAATAAGGTGACTTCCGGAGAACACCCAATAGTGGCAAGTCCAGCCACAATGTTTAATGGCCTGGATCCAGATCATAAGATATTCACCATGCTGGATATAGTGAATGGAACTTGGACCATTCCCTTAGCCAAAGAGTCTCAAGGAAAATTTGTCTTCAGGGTAAATGGATAACAAAACACATGGGCGAAGGTACCACTGGGATTCAATAACAGCTGGAGCATCTTTCATCGAATATTGTCAGGGATTTTGGAACCAGTAGACTTAGGAGAAAGAAGGAGAGAAGAAACATTTCTGGGATACATAATATCGTAAGGGAAGAGACAGATGCCCGAGGACAGTAAGGAACAATTCAATCAATCCCCAGACCAGGAACCGTGAAAGGGGTCAGGCAGGTACTCGGGCTATTAAACTACTGCAGAAATGTTATTCCCGAATATGCGAAGATGACCTAACCTATACAGAAACAGGTCAAAGGATGGGAACCCTCCTAAGAGCCAGTAAACTGGGGTCTAGATCAAGAAACTGCATGTGTGCGGTTAAAACAAACTCTCACAAGTGCTCCAGCCCTGGGACTACCAGACCAGAATAGGCCCTTTCACGTCTATACCTACCATATTAACCATCAATATAACGCGGTGGTGATTCAATTTCATGGCGACAGGCATAGACCGTGGCATATTACTCAGACAAACCGCAACCTGTAGCTGCAGGACTGTCCAGGTGCGTTGCTGCCCTCGACTGTGCGGCTTGGGCCATCAGAGTTAACGAACCAATAATAATGTCAGGATGCATTATTCTACACACCCAGCGTACCTTAGTAGAATTACTTAAAACTGGAAGGCTAAAAATGTATTCGATGCACAAATGGCGAGGAGGTAAATAATGCTCTCCCCCCTCCTCTCCCGCCACCCCCCACCCCGCCCCCCGCCCCACTCAACGGGACGGTAACAATAATAAAAGACGCCTGCAGGGTGGATCATGACAAAGGGAGAGGAGCATCATTGTAGCACAACAGAAGATGAGGGAAGTAGTCAGGCAAGTGAAACCCTGCTTGAGGAGGCAGACATGGATCTATATGTAGATGAGTATGACCATCACGGCAACTGAAATGAAGAAAGGATCACGTCATGCACCATTATGGATATTGACTTCTGCTTTACTCCACTTGACGAGACAGATATAAAAGGATTTATTACAACCCCTGAGCTAAAGGAGGAAAGATCGACGGGGCAATGATGGACATTACCTGAGGAGGTTATGCGAAGGCCATCGGACAACAAGGAAAACCAATACTCCAACTGAAAGAGAAACAAACTGGACTGAATTGGACACCATTCGTCAACATAGAGGATACCCCAGGCAGGGCAGGAATTCGGTAGAATAGAGAACACCCCAAGTGGAGGAAAAATAGAAGAAAGAGAGGATACCCCAGGCGGGGCATAATTCGAACACCGAGAAAATATTGGCTAGAAAGGACTTATACACGAACTATGCTGGACTCAATGTACCGGTTGTAGTGCAAGGGAACTCAACTTGCTAGTATTATCCTTTAAAAAGCTGTAACCGACGTAAGAGGCAGGCCCTAGTCCGTACTATGGATAAAACATTGAAGAAAGTGAAATCAGACAGTCCGGCAGAAAGGACTTACATAGTATAACCTTGATGGGAAAACCAACAGATAGCTCCAGGAGCTCGGGAAGTAGCACTACCCAAGTGAAAGGACAACCCTGGAAGCTCACCCATGTGGAATTAATTGCGAAATTGCCTATCTTGGGCATATAGCCAAGGGCCATTAGGGGGAATTGTAAAGGATAAATAATACGGTTGTAGATATGGGGTCAGAATTATGCTGAAGGTTGTGAACTTATCAATTACCTATGTATGTAACACTTGCTTATAAAGGTATAACACGCTTATACGCAGTATATTATAGCTTAACCTTAGAAAGACTTAAGCAGCCAAAATCAGCAGATTTCTTTACAAGTCCCTGAGAAGAGATAAAGAAACCAGGACAACCATACCAGGCATCGGATAGACTGGGGTAGAGGGCAAAATGGAACAAAACAAAGATGAGAGATGGGCAGTTTCATGTACCACTCAGAGCCCGTCTGATAAGAGTCAACAAAACAATGTAACTTCGCTAATAGCAATAGAACTATCGATGATTTTGTAGGAGGAAAGCTCCTCTCCAACACCTGTATAAATTATGCTTGAAAACCCTTCTATTTCAGAGGTTCCAAGATTGAACCTTCCCGTGCATTGCTCGGAATAAAACCAATAAACCTGAGGTTTCGTTTGTTTACTTCCTTGGTCGTTATACAGTGGGAAGCTGGGCGAGATGTCGTTTAACTACATCAGTTAGTCCACCTTAAAGGAGAGAAGCCTCCTTTTTACCCCAACACCTCCCCTCCTCACCCCTCCCCTCTCCTCTCCTCTCTCCTCACATCTCTCCTATGCTCGTCTCCTCTCCTCTCCCCTGCCTTCTTCCCTCCTCTACTCTATTCTCCTCTCCTCTCCTCGCCCCTACCCTCTCCTGTCCCCTGCCCAGTCCTCTCCTCTAATCCCCTCCCCTCTTCACTCCAATTACCTCTCCTCTCCTCTCATCACATCTACTCTCCATTCCTCTACTCTCCCCTGCTCTGCTTTCTTCTCACCTCTCCTCCCCTACACTCTCGTCCCCTCCCTGCTCATCTCTACCCTCCTCTCTCCGCTCGTCCCTCTTTTCCTCCCCTCTCCAGAACTCTCCTCCTCTCGCCTCCCCTCTCCTCCACACTCCTCTCATCTCCTCTTTCCTCTGCTCACCTCCTTTTCCTTTCATCTTCTCTCCTCCTCTCCCCTCTCCTCCTCTATCCTCTCCACTCGGCTCATTCCTTCTCCCATCTGCTCCTCTCTCCTCTCCACTTCTCTCCTCACCTGTTTTCCCGTTCTCTCCTCTCGCCTCTCCCATCTCCCTGCCTTTCCACAACTCTCCTCCCCTTTCAGCTGTTCTCCTCAACTCTCTTATGTCCTCATTTCCTCCCCTCTCGCCTACCTTCTCCATGCCTCTATTCCATTCTCCCCACACCCCGACCCTCTTCTCCTCCCCTTTCCTCTCCTCCATTCTCCTCTCATCTCCTCTCATCTGCTCTCCTCTGCTCTCTCATCTCCAATCATCTCCTCTCCTCCCCTATCCTCTCCTCCCCCCTGTTTTCAAGTCGCTTCTATCTCTACTCTCCTCTCCACTCCAATCATCTCTACTCCGCTCCCCTAACTTCTCCCCTCTTCTCCTCTCCCCTCCGTCTCACCTCTTCTCCCCTTTCATTTTAACTCCTCTCCTCAACTTGTGTCCTCTGATGTTCTCGCCTCTCTTCTCCTTCCCGCTCCTCTCGTTCCCTCTGATCTCCTGTACCCTCTCTACTCCTCTCTTCTGCACTCCTCTCCTTGCCCTCCTACCCTCTCCTCCCATCTGCTCTCCTTTCCTCTTCCCTCTTTTCACCTCCTCCTCTCATTCATTGTCTTCTCTCTCCTCTCCTCTCCCCTAACTTCACCACCCCTCTTTTCCATTCACCTCTACTCACCTCTCCACTACCCACTCTTCTTTCCTCTCCTGCGCTCTTTTCTACTCTCCTCTCTTGTCCCATGTCTCATCCTCTCCTCTCGTCTAATCTACTACCCTCCTCTCTCCTTTTCTTCTTTTCTCTCCTCTCCTCTCATCTCCCCTACTCTCCTCTCCGTTGCTCGACTCTCCACAGCTTTTCTCCCCTCCATTCTCCTCCCCACTTCCCCTCTCTTCTCCCCTCTCCTCCCCTCCCTTCTCATCTCTTCTCGCCCCTGCTCTCCCCACTCTCTTCCTATCTTCTCCTCTGATGGTCTCTCCTCTACTCTCCCGCCGCCCTTCCCCTCTCCTCTGCTCTACTCTCCTTCCCTCGCATCCTCTCTCCCCTCTCCACTTCACTCCATTTCTCCCTTCTGCGTTCCGCTCCTCTCCTCCTCTCCCCTCTCATCTCTCTTCTCTCCCCTACCTTCTCCCCACCTCTAATCCACTCTCCTCTCCTACCATCTCCCCTACACTCTCATCTCCATTCCCCTCCTCTCCTCTCTTCCCCTCTCCTATCTTCTCCTCTGTCCTCTTTTCTCCTCTCTTGTCCTCTCCTTACTTCTTATCAACTCTCCTCTCCATCCCTCTACTCATCTCTGCTCTGCTCTCCTCACTACTTCCCCTCTCCTCTATCCTCTCCTCCACTAAACCCTCCTCCCCTTCCTGCTCATCTTCTCTCTTTCCTCCTCCAACCTCTCCTCTCACCTCCTATCCTCTACTCTGCTCTGCTGTCTTCTCCACTCCACTCATCTCCTCCCCTCACCTCTGCTCTCCTATTCCCCTCCTCTCCTCTCCTCCACACTCATCTCCTCTCGCCTACTCCCCTCCCGCCTCCTGTCCTCTCTCTTCTCCCCTCCTCACCTCTCTGCTCCTTTCATCGCCTTTCCTCACCTCCAGTCTCTCCATTCCATGCTCTGAGTAAAATAAACGATAGCATGGCGTGTGACTATCTGCATGGCATCGGTCGCCATGAATCCTTACTGACCATTGTATTAACAGCACACATGTATCCTTACTGACCATTGTATTATCTGTCCCCATGTACCCTTACTGACCAATATGTTATCTGCCCCCATATGCCCTTACGGACCACTGTATTATCTGTCCCCATGAACCCTTACTGACCAATATATTATATGCCCCATGTCCCCTTAGTGACCACTGTCTTATCTGTCCCCATGTATCCTTACTGACCTCTGTATTATCTGTCCACATGTATCCTTACTCACCATTATATTAACAGTCACCATGTACCCTTACTCACCATTTTATTATCCTTCCCAATGTACCCTGACTGACCATTGTATTATCTGTCCCCATGTATCCTAATTGACGACTGTATTATCCATCCGCATGTGCACTTAGTGACCACTGTATTATCACCTCCCATGTATCCTTACTCGCCATTATATTAACAGTCACCATGTACCCTTACTGACCATTGTATTATCAGTCCCCATGTACGCTTACTGACCACTGTATTATCAGTCCCCATGTACCCTTACTGACCACTGTATTATCAGTCCCCATGTACCCTTACTGACCATTGTATTATCTGTCCCCATGTATCCTAATTGACGACTGTATTATCCATCCGCATGTACACTTAGTGACCACTGTATTATCAGTCCCATGTATCCTTACTCGCCATTATATTAACAGTCACCATGTACCCTTACTGACCATTGTATTATCAGTCCTCATGTACCCTTACTGACCACTGTATTATCAGTCCCCATGTACCCTTACTGACCATTGTATTATCAGTCCTCATGTACCCTTACTGACCACTGTATTATCAGTCCCCATGTATCCTTACTGACCATTGTATTATCAGTCCTCATGTATCTTTACTGACCATTGTGTGATCAGTCGTCATATATCTTTACTGACCATTGTATTATCAGTGCCAATGTATCCTTACTTAGCACTGTACTGTCAGTCCCCATGTATGTTACTGACCTTTACTTAGAAATCTATCCTTCCATTTGTTTTATTTCACTTGTGTTACGCCGAGAAGTGAATTGAAAATCTGAAATTACAGAGTTATTTTACATCTCAGTAATAATAGAAACTCCCTAAATGAAGCTGCTCCCTTCACATGCATGCTGTGATTATGTGGACTTAACTATTTCTGCTTTTACCAATAGCGCTTGGTTTTGGATAAAGTTATTTGATCTGAAAGCCACGTTGCTTTTAAGATATTTTGCAATTGAAAGTGATGCAAAGAAAAGTTTCGGACAACTTGTTTATTCAGTGACTGTGATTAATATCCTTCAGTGTGCAGTTTAATTGTCTCACTGGAGAGTTCACTCAGGCTATAAATAGGGATTTTCTTCAGCCTGTATACAAATGTTTGACTGAAGTTGTTGTCTAAAACGAACAGTTCTCATTGGAGGTCACAGAAAGTCAAATCATGTTCTGGGAGATTCCAACTGAGCTTAGGATCCTGTGGGCACTTTTAAATGTGGAACGTATTTATTACCCGCTCCTCGCTGCTGTTGGTGTTCCTGGTGAGTCCTTCATCTGCAATTAATTATGTAACCCATGTTTCTCTGTATTTTCTGTCCTTGTCCTTTCGTTCTAGTTATTAATTGTATTCAATTTAAACCTCTTGTTCTGTGTCTGGCAATGCAAATAAGTTTCTGTCATGTAATGTTTGATCATTTGTGAATTTGTTGCTCCCAGTTCAATGAACAGTATGTTGTTTTCACAATTTAAACCTATTTTCTGTGTCTGGCAATGCACGGAAGTTTCTGTCATGTAATGTTTGATAATTTGCTGATTCGCTGATCCCAGTTCAATGAACAGTATGTTGTTTGCACAATTTAAACCTCTTGTTCTGTGTCAGGCAATGCACGGAAGTTTCTGTCATGTAATGTTTGATCATTTGCTGATTCGCTGCTCCCAGTTCAATGAACAGTATGTTGTTTTCACAATTTAAATCTCTTGTTCTGAGTCTGGCAATGCACAGAAGTTTCTGTCATGTAATGTTTGATCATTTACTGACTCACTGCTCCCAGTTCAATAAATAGTGTGTTGTTTCCGCAACTTGTTTCCAGTGATAGTGGTTTACAGGATTTGACAGAAATTTGATTTTATTGACACAAGATATGTTAGTGAACGATTATATTATTGAACAGCTTGCAGTCAGCTTTCTGCACTTATGCCCAGTGTTGGATAATAAATATGTGTTCAGCGGTAATACGTGTTTTAAGGACCGTTGGTTATTGTTAATGACACTGACCTGTGGAAATCAGCGTTGAGAGATCCTTCACAAATACACTGAGATATGAGACATTATTCACTAATGATTCCGCTATAGACAGTTGTCGTAATTTCCACCGCCTCCCGCTCTGCCTCACAGTCACTAATTCCAGGTGGTCAGGACAGGGTTAAAACTGCAATACGTCTTCCAGTAAAATGTTTGTTCAGTTGTGCTTGAATTGATTTATTTCCCTTGTTCAGCCACAGTTCAGGAGAGCTCGGGGTGGGCCACACAGTAGCAACTATTCAAAATGTAGCACTATATTGTGAAATATTTTGATATTTCCAGTCTCAAACTCTCTCTGTCAACTAGAAGTCTGTAACTTTCTCACACCTAGTGAAAGGCAGCAGGTTGACACGGTTCCAGCTGTAAACAGACACGTTCGAAAATCCTCTGTGACATCATACAACATGGGTCATCATTAGTCTATTGTAAAGCGACAGTGCCTTCTTTAAAGATTATTTGCAATATTCTTGGAAAGTCAGCTTAAGCCAGTTACAAAGTGTACTTTCAATACAATGGTTGGAAAGGTTCTGATTTCGATACATAATGCAATTCAAGTTATCTTCTTCAGCCTTCGACACAACCGCCATAATCTCGCCAAAGACTCCATTCCCCTCTCTGGCAACAAATTTCATTCCCCACCTTGGCCACAGACTCCATTCCCCTCCCTGTACAGACTCCATTCCTTTTCTTGGCCACAGACTCCATTCCTCCCTTGGCCCACAACTCCATTCTCCTCCCTGGACACAGATTCCATTCCCCTCGCTGTCCCCAGACTACATTCCCATCCCTGGACAATGACTCTATTCCCCTCAATGGACACAGGTTATTGACAAACTCGCGGCTTCTTGTGCTGAATTATTGCTCACTCTGACTTGGATATGGCGTTATATATTAGTCTCATTCAGCGCTTTAACATCCCGGCAAAAGTCCAACACATTAATTCTTTCAGTCATGACCCAGCAACCACACATCACATCCAACGCTTCACTCACTCCCTGTCACAACACCCAAACATCCCATACACTGGTACATTCAGTCCAGAGCCAACACCCACACGTCCCATCCATTGGTACATTCAGTCCTTGCCCCGACACCCACACGTCCCATATATTGGTTCTTTCAATACCTGTGCCAAACACCACACGACCCATCCGCTGGTGTAATCAGTCCTGACCCAAACACCACACGACCCATCCGCTGGTGTAATCAGTCCTGACCCAAACACCACACGACCCATCCGCTGGTGTAATCAGTCCTGACCCAAACACCACACGACCCATCCGCTGGTGTAATCAGTCCAGACCCAAACACCACACGACCCATCCGCTGGTGTAATCAGTCCTGACCCAAACACCACACGACCCATCCGCTGGTGTAATCAGTCCTGACCCAAACACCACACGACCCATCCGCTGGTGTAATCAGTCCTGACCCAAACACCACACGACCCATCCACTGGTGTAATCAGTCCTGACCCAAACACCACACGTCCCATCCGCTGGTGTAATCAGTCCTGACCCAAACACCACACGACCCATCCGCTGGTGTAATCAGTCCTGACCCAAACACCACACGACCCATCCGCTGGTGTAATCAGTCCTGACCCAAACACCACACGACCCATCCGCTGGTGTAATCAGTCCTGACCCAAACACCACACGACCCATCCGCTGGTGTAATCAGTCCTGACCCAAACACCACACGACCCATCCGCTGGTGTAATCAGTCCTGACCCAAACACCACACGTCCCATTGGATAGTTCATTTAATCCTGACACATTTCACACATAATTCTTTGAGACAGCTGATGTTGCTCTCAATCTGAAATATAAATTCCCTGTTTTTCTCTTTCTTGCAGTGAACTTAGTGACAATAATGATCCTGTCTCGAGGAAGGTGCGGTCTCTCCAAGTGTGTCAGCCGTTACCTGGTGGCAATGGCAGCGGCAGATCTACTGGTCGTTATCCTCGACCTGATATCCAGGCAGATTGCTATTCTTTATTCAACCGTGTTTGAGTTCATGTGGAAGATTAATGTTTGTAATATCCATGCCATCCTGCTTTACGCAGTCACAGACTGTTCCGTCTGGTTCACAGTTGCTTTTACCTTTGATCGATGTATAGCCATTTGTTGTCAGAAGCTCAAAACCAAATATTGCACCGAGAAAACGGCGACTGTGGTTGTGGGAACATTGAGTGCGCTGTTCTGTGTAAAGAACACTTTCTGGTACTTTATGTATGGAGGTATGTATCAGATTTCCAATGGTACCTGGTTTTGTTTTGTTACATGGGAAGTCTCTGAGTCAGTATCATGGGCAGTAATTGAATTCCTTCATTATATTATAACACCGTTTATTCCATTTGTTCTGATCCTTCTGCTCAATACTTTAACTGTCAGACAGGTTTTAGTATCGAGCAGAGCCCGCAGGAGACTCAGGGCCCACAGCAGTGGGGAGAGTCCCAGTGACCCAGAGATGGAGAAGCGAAGGAAATCCATAATTTTACTGTTTGTTATATCCGGCAATTTTATCCTGTTATGGGCAGTGTTTCTGTTATATTCTGTGGTTGAACGATTGTATTTGTTAAACTTTATTCCTGTATATCTACCTCAATATGTACAGGAAATGGGATTTATGCTTCAGCTCCTGAGTTGCTGCACCAACACATGTATTTATGCAGTGACCCAGTCGAAATTCAGAGAGGAGTTGAAGAATGTGGTGAAATATCCCTTTACTGTAATTGTTAAATGTATTAAATAATAAGAATCACACAATGTTTTGGGCTGGTGTTCTGCCCAATCCGCTCATCTCTGTTATACACACACAGTGAGGCCTGTTTTCATCTTTCACCGCGCGGATTCAGCGACTAACAAAAATGATAGAGGTGACGAAGTCCACGGAGATCTGTCCCGCTGGACTCCTGCAGGTTTTATCCCCGCTAAGACGTCTGCTGCGGCCTGGGACGGGTTTATAAAGCTCCCGACCGCCAGGCTCGTGTCGGATGTGTTTACCCAAAGGGAGCGGCGCGGGAAGGTGGCTCTGTTACTTTTCAGTCCACGGGCGGGCCGCTCAGTCCCCATCACTCCCAGGGAAAGCTGGGTGGAAATGGCCTGGGACCAAACAACAGCCAGGGAGGGAAGGTTTGAAAGGCTCAAAGGTCAGTGCTTTCATCCTTTTACAGGCTCCTTGTGTTTTTCTCCCAGTGGGGTTTAACCTGAGCAGCCCCAGCGCCCGGAGACAGTGACGTATCCTTGTTTCAGATAATCTACCTTTGGGATTAAAGGGTCTCCTGCAGACGGAGTATATCCCAGTGACATTCACCACTATAACGTTCCTTTGTAAGTGTGCCTGAACAATGCGGTGATCTGCAGGTTGAAGTGTTCCCCGTAAACACTCGACACACATTAAACTCAGCTCCTCCTCACTCTCTGTAAAATCTCCGAGCTAAACATAGCCCATAATATGCAGTGTTCAGGGAGGGTGGTAACGAGCTTTGTTGCTAGGTATTGCAGTATGTGTGATGTAATAAAGCGGGGAAACTCGCATGACACTGTGCCTGAGCATTGTGACATCACAGACCTGCCCTTCTGACCACGCCTTGGCCTGTGGTTGACCCAGAATCGCATTTCAGACATCCCTTCTCCTTCACACCTCACTTTACAAAGAGTTACTTAATGTCTGCAGCACAGAAATAGGCCATTCGGTGCTCGCGGCTGCAAACTGGTCTGAGGCGTTCCCCTGAGGTTTCCCTGGGGGTGCTGGGAGTTAGCAGCCCATCTGCCTGTGGACTGCAAATTTACAGAGCGACCTTCCCCACCCCGACCCTTTCGGCCCAGCAAAGCATGTCAGAGCTTACTCTATCATCACATCCTGATCTTTAACGGAGTGCACAAAGAGAGTGCTAAACTTGGGAACGTAGAGAAAGGTGAGATTCAGTGGTAAGTCCGTGGTGAGTCTGGCTGAGTATTAGCTGGAAAAAGGGACATTTAGATTAACGTTTTGAATTGAACTTAGAACTTTAAAAACAGAAGTTAGCAGAAACTGCCTGTTAGTGGCAGTTAACTATCAGTCAGCTGTAAGTGTTAGTCTTAAATATGTGCTAATTACTGCGAGCAATGGTCATGGAGCTGAGACAGCACTTGTAACTTGTGTGTGGCTCCAAAGGTATAAAACTAAACACTAACTGCTGATGCACAGTGTGTTCTGCACAGTGATATTAAACGGAATTTGGTGAGAGTTTGAATGGGAACAATGGTTGAAGGAGGTGCTGCTTTGGCCTCCAAAATACAGCAGGTAGATGAACGTTTGGTGAGTTTTACCTTTTTTCTCGAAGCTTGGTCCACACTAAGACCTGGGAGCAATAACAATACTTTATTAAATTAATAATTTAACTATAATTACTAATTAATTAATATAATTATAAATAACCATTTGAATAAAAACGAAGTAATTAAATTAATTCAGTGTGTAAATAAGCAAATACATTTAAAAAAATAACTAAAGATGGCAGGGCAGGCAATGAGTAGAGACATTAATGTGTGTGAGTTTGTGGACATCAAATCTGTCCCACATTCCTACATCTGCAGGAAATGTCTCTGCTTTATTCTCTCTGGCTGAGGGTAATTGGGCTGGACTGCGAGTTCGACACACTCTGAAACACACAAGAGAAGCGATTTAATCCAGAAAACAGTCACATCCCACAGAAAAGCGCAGGCTCAGTAAAGTCCGTGGCTGATTGGGTGCCGTGAAGCGAGAAATGAGAAGAGGCTGAGAATGAGACACTGCTCCTGCCCAACGATAAGGATAAAGATTGCGTGGAGAACATCCACAATACATACCAAGGTACGTGGCTCAGAAGGTTGTCCACAGGCAGAGATAGGAAGAAATATTAAACAATTACTTTGCATCAGTATTTATCAGGGAGACAACACAGGTGGACATGACATTGGATGATATTAGAAATGAAATAACTGCATTTAAAATAACAAGAGGGAAAATATTATATAAACTAATCAAACCGAAAATGGATAAAATGCCGGCTTTGGACAACTTACATCTAGAGAAGAGATAGCAGAGGCATTAATAAACATATTTAATATTTCGTTAGAATAAGGTGCAGTGCCGGAGGATTGGCAGATACCAAATGTAATACCTATTTTTAAGAAGGGAGGTAGAACGTGTCTGAGGAACTATAGTCCAGTCAACTTAACATCGTTGGGAGGAAAAATAATGGATTCCCTAATAAAAGAGAAAGTGGAAGAACAACTAGAAACCAAAAATGAATAGTCAGCATGGATAAGAAAAGGGAAAGTCTTGAATTGACCAAATTCTTTGAATTTTTCGAATAAGTAACAGATAGCGTAAACTAACGTAATGTAGTAGATATAATTTATCTAGATTTCGAAAGGCCTTCGATAAGATACCCCATAATAGACTGAAATGGCAGATCACAAATTGTAATTACAATTAATAATAATAATTGTGATTTTTTAAAATGGAGTTAGCAGATTTTTAAAATAGATCCCACAGCCTGTTTTTCAGATTGTGGGAAGCATGTGTGGGATGCCTTCCGCAGAGGGTCAGATGTTCCAATTCATAGACCAAAGGCCTTGAGAGCTGGGCACAGACACAGATAACATAGAATTTGAATTCTATAATAAGATACAAGTTAAATAAAAAGAATCATAACAACATGTATCCTGAATTACTAATTAAAGTATATAGAGGCCAGATTGGAGGAAGCAACCGACCAGATAATCATGTATTAATTAATCAGCACATATTAATTGTAACTTGCGTAATTACATAATGCTATAATCTGAAACTGTCTAAAATAAGATGTCTCTGGCAGTTTCTCTGAGCATTCATTCAAGGATAGCTCACCTGCCAGCTTGTATCTCCGAGTGGTGGTTTGAAGTTAACTCTAACAACTTGGCGCAGTCAGCAGGATCTACTGGACGGGCAGATTCGACACAAGAAGCCAAACCAACCGAATAATGAGTGAGTAGAGAATTACTTTGAGAAATTCTCCTCGCAAAGTAACCAGAGATCGAACGGATCTGAGGTAGAGTCCAGGCAGCCAGTAAATCCAGTTGAAGGGTGCATCAGGACAATGTAAATAAGTACTGTAAGTGTTGGGACAATAAGTACGCATACGAGATATCGGGGAAAAAGCCTCAGTGTAAATAGTTCCGCATAAGTAAAGGTGGAAAAACAGCACTAGGTAAAAAGCCTTGGTTTAAAAAGTTCTGCTTAAGTAAAGATGGTAAAACAGGAACTGGGGAAAAAGCCCCAATGTATGAAATGGCAAAGGAATCTGCCAAGGCCCTTGGAGGGCTGATGTATAAACTACCAGAAGAGTTTCTGAGAGATAAATCTGAAAAGGTCATGAAGATGGTTAAGGCAGGATATGATGAAGGGAAAAAGATAATTTTAACAGCCGGAAAGATGAATAGAAAGATACCCGAATGTGAGATGGACAGAGAAAGTGACAAAAGACAACAGGATGTAAGTAAAAAAATAGATATAGATGGCAGAAGGGAATGGACAGAGGAATTTGGCCAAAATTTGTATCCCCCACTAACAGGGTTATGATTAGGACCTGAAGAAAATGAAGGATTGATTGGGGGCCAGAAGGCTTGCTTCGTAGATATTTTTCGGAAGTCCATAACAAAAACTGTTAGTGACTTTCTTAAGTGAAGTATGGATACAAAAATAGAGCCGGCCAAACAATAAGCTTTGTTGAATGAAGAGAGATTTGAATGAAAGTGCTTGTGTGATTTTTAACTTCGGAATATTTGAGGTGGGAATTAATGAATTTTTCAGGTGTCTGAAAGCCTGCTTCAGAAAGTGATGGAGCTGTCTGTTGTTATGGCCCCACCCACTTTTTCAGACAGAGTGAATTTGTTTTAACCCTTTGCAGTGTTGTCCTGTATGAGGGAAGTTTTAAGAAAGTGTGAACCTAGAATTGAATTACATTTTAATTTAGAAACCCAGGTGTGGATTTATTCAGATGATATGATATGGTGCTAGGAAATGCACAAAGGATAGGTTTGTTGAGCAAAAGATAAAAAATGTGTGGTCCCGATGGTTTTAAAAAAAAAATTTCAATACGCTCTCTTGTCAAAAGAAAACATGTAATCATTGATTACATTTTGTTGAAAGACAATACATTTATTCTTGGAATGAGATAAAGAACGGAGAAGGGAAATTGTAATGCCTTAAAAAAAGAAGCCTGCGTGGGTGTCTCAAGGCTGCGGGCTTGGGAAGTACGCCCCCATATTCCTTTGTGTAAAATCTTGATGTGAAAGCTTCGGGCTCAGTAAAAAGATTTTTAAATAAAAGATTGGCAGTACAATATTTGAATTGGGATTTTGAGATATTTCTGGTGATTCTCCTTGATAAACATTTTGGTTGTATTGGAAAATCTTGGGTTTGGAAGACTTTTAATAAAAGTAAACATACTGCGTCAGAAGCTGAAGCTTAAAAAGATTAAATTTATGAGATACTGTATCACAAAATTGAAGTTACAGCGCAAAAGATTAGAATTTTTGATGTTCAGCTTCTAAAACAGAAGTCAGGCACATAATTATAAAACAAGTACTTTGCATTCTGTGATCTGTGAATCACTATAAGCATAAATGATAAGTCCGAATAAAAAACAGTATTACCATTTTTGACATTTCATAATCCAACAATGAATACAAATACTACAAAAGGGGAGCAGAAATTAGGATGGGAGCAGTGAAGAGTTAATCTTGTTGTGAAGATTTCAAGTACCACTATTTAAGAAAATACACAACAAAATGAAATACATTTAACATAAAAATTTAAATCTGATCTCTTAAAAAAAAGAAATGTAACTATAATGTTTGGAAACAATGTAGAAATACCTTCAGGGATCAGGTCAAACTCCTGGGCAAGTGGGGAGCTATCTGCGAAAGTGTAAAAGGAATTTTGAAAAAAATTAAATGTTAAAACGGCAGGCTTTAGCAGTTTAGAACAAAGGAAAATATAAGTTGAACTTGTGACTTAAGATACAGTGCTTGAAGAACCATAGAAACTGAGACGTAAAGGCTTTGAAACTGGAACATTTGAGATAACGGAAAGCAGCTATCAAAGCCTACGTGCTAGACTCTGTTCTAGTTATGAAAAAGACATTTGAGAAAACGGAAAGCAGGATTTAAAGTAAATCCCAAACAGGCACAAATCGGACAACCTGTGGTACAGTACCTGGGACACGAAATATCCCAAGGAACTCAGACCATGTCCAATGTCAGGAAGGAGGACATTAGGATTATGCCACGACCAAAACCAGTCTGAGGGGTGTGTAAGGAACTGGGGTTCTTTAGCTATTGCAGGAATTTTGTGCCGAACCACAGCAATTGCAGAACCAATACAATGGCTAGTGAAAGGAAAATCCGGTTGAAATGGAAATGGTAAGAGTCTAACTAAAACCTGGATTATCCAAGATGTGTTTTATCAACAGAATATAAACGTGATCATCACCGTCCTTCCGATTCTACAAGGACAAGCTACAAGGCCGCCCCGAGGGGGCCCAGAAGCATTTAACCACAGCGGAGGGTACAACAACTACGTAAAGCAGTCTCTAGAGGGCGGCATCTAAGTGTCAGGAGCGTTTGTCTTGAAGCCATAAGATAAGTGTGTAAAAAATGTTACCTGAATATTGTAAACCAGGGGAATTAACCTTGGGAAATTGCGTGGTAGTTAAAACAGGAACAGAAGTAATGTTGTTATTTGACAATGTCCAGCATGAAATGTGACCTGTGAGCATACATTAATCAGCCCTATACCTGCCAGAAAAAAATAGCCACAAGACTAAAGCATTGTAAATAGGATTGCTAGACACAATCCTGAGAATAGCTAGTGACACATCAGGAGCAAGGGAGTAACACAAGAAGCTGAGACACAAAGAAGGAAGACAGAGGAGATTTACAGCGAATGACGTATTAACTTTACAGGGACTCTCTAGTAGATGCACCAGATATACAGGCGATCCAGGCAGGTGTAGATAGTTTGAGGGGAACAACGGAGTTACTAATCAGGAAACAGACCAGGATTGAGATATAATCTTCACAGTTAGGATCTAAAACATCCAAAAAAAATGCTAGAGGGTGTATCCGTATTGGAAGGCCATGCACGAACAATTAACGAGCAAAATAAGCAGGAATTGAGAGGACGATGCCGAGGACAGGAAAAGAGACACATGTCATGCCTATGGGAGATGGATGATTGTTCAGGTGAGACACAATATGGATCAGATACAAACCGGGCGAGTTACAGGTTCAATAAATAGTACCCGGTTGAAAGAAATGGCACAACACACTGGGCCATTAGATGCATGCACCATGAAACACAGAAACATAGAAACATAGAAAAAGTTTGCAGGAATAGGTCATTCGCCCCTTCGAGCCTGCACCAACATTCAATAAGATCATGGGTGATCATTCAGCTCAGTACCCCTTTCCTGCTTTCGCTCCACACCCCTTGATCCCTTTACCTTAAGGGCTATCTCCAACTCCCTCTTGAATATATGAGATGAACTGTCATCAACAACATTCTGCGGAAGAGAATTCGACAGGTTGACAACTCTCTGAGTGAAGAAGTTTCTCCTCATCTCGGTCCTAAATGGCTTATCCCTTGTCCTCAGACTGTGACCACTGGTTCTGGACTTCCCCAACATCGGGAACATTCTTCGTGCATCTAACCTGCCCAGTCCCGTCAGAATGTTTCTGAAGTCCCCTCTCATTTTTCTAAACTCCAGTGAATACAGGCCCAGTCGATCCTATCTCTCCTCATATGTCCTCCCATCCCGGAAATCAGTCTGGTGAACCTTCGCTGCACTCCCTCAATAGAAAGAACGTCCTTCCTCAGATTAGAACAAAACTGAACACAGTATTGCAGGTGAGGCCTCACCAAGGCCCTGTACAGCTGCAGCAAGACAGCCCTGCTGCTATATTCAAATCCCCAAGATATGGGGCCAACAGGCTATTTGTCTTCTTTCGGTCTGCTGCACCTGCATGCCAACCTTCAATGACTGATGTACCATGACAGCCGGATCTCGTTGCACTTCCCCTTTGCCTAATCTGCCGCCATTCAGATAATATTCTGCCTTCGTGTTTTTGCCACCAAAGAGCATAACCTCACATTTATCGTTATTACACGACATCTGCCACGCAATTGCCCACTCACCTGACCTATCCAAGTCACCCTGCAGCCTCTTAGCATCCTCCTCACATTTCACACCGCCATCCAGCATAATGTCATCTGCAAAATTAGAGATATTATACACAATTCCTTCATCTAAGTCATTGATGTATATTGTAAATTGCTGGGGTCCCTGCAATGAGCCCTGCGGCACCCAACTAGTCACTGCCTGCCATTATGAATAGGACCCGTTTATCCCGACTCTGTCAACCAGTTCTCTATCCACATCAATACATTACCTCTAATGCCATGTGCTTTAATTTTGCATACCAACCTCTTCTGTGGGACCTTGTCAAAAGTCTTTTGAAAGTCCCACTACAACACATCCATTGGTTCTCCCTTGTCCGCTCTACTAGTTACATCCTCACAAAATTCTCAAAGATTCGTCAAGCATGATTTCACTTTCATAAATCAATGCTGATTTGGACCAATCCTGTTAGTGCTTTCCAAATGTGCTGCTATTTCATCTTTAATAATTGATTCCAATATTTTCCCCACCACTGATGTCAGGCTAACTGGTCTGTAATTACCTGTTTTCTCTCTCCCTCATTTTTCAAAATGTGGTGTTACATTCGCTACCCTCCAGTCCATACGAACTGATCCAGAGTCGATGGACTGTTAGCAAATGATAACCAATGCATCCATTATTTCTAGGGCCACTTCCTTAAGTATTCTGGGATGCAGACTATCAGGCCCCGGAGATTTATCGGCCTTTAGTCCGATCCATTTTCCGAACATAATTTCCGACAAATAAGGATTTCCTTCAGTTCCTCCTTCTCACTAGCCCCTCGGTCACGTACTATTTCCAGAAGGTTATGCGTGTCTTCCTTCATGAATGCAGAGCCAAAGTATTTGTTCAACTGGTCTACCATTTCTTTGTTCCCCATTATAAGTTCACCTGAATCTGACTGCAAGGGACCTACGTTTCCCTTCACTAATCTTTTTCTCTTCACATATCTATAGAAGTTTTTATGTTCCCAGCAAGCTTCCTCTCATAATCTATTTTCCCCCTCCGAATTAAACCCTTTGTCCTCCTCTGCTGAATTCCAAATTTCTCCCCGTCCTCGGGTTGATGCTTTTTCTGACCAGTTTATATGCCGCTTCCTTGGATTTAACGCTATTCTTACTTTCCCTTGTTAGTCACGGTTGAGCCACCTTTCCCATTTTATTTTTTACTCCAGACAGCGATGTCCAATTGTTGAAGTTCATCCATGTGATATTTAAATGTTTTCCATTGCCTATCTGCCGTCAACCCTTTAAGTATTATTTCCCAGTCTATTCTAGCCAATTCATGTCTCATACCTTCGAAGTTACCTTTCCTTAAGTTCAGGACCCCAGTCTCAGAATTAATTGTTTCACTCTCCACCTTAATAAAGAATTCAACCTTATTGTGGTTACTCTTTCCCAATGGGCCTCGCACAACAAGATTGCTAATTAGTCCTTTCTCATTACACATCAACCAGTCTAGGATGGCCAGCCCTCTAGATGGTTCCTCGACATATTGGTCAAGTAAACCATCCCGAATACACTCCAGCAAATCCTCCTCCACCGTATTGCTACCAGTTTGGTTCGCCCAATCTATATGTAGATTAAAGTCTCCCATGATAACTTCTGTACCTATGTTGCACACATCCCGACTTTCTTGTTTGATGCTGTCCCCAAACTCACTACGATTGTTTCGTGATACACAACTCCCACTAGCGTTTTCTTCCCTTTGATATTCCGCAGCTCCACCCACACAGAATCCACGCGAATGTCCTTCCTTACTATTGCGTTAATTTCCTCTTCAACCAGCAATGCCACCCCACCTCCTTTTCCTTTCTGTCTATCCTTCCTGAATGGTGAATCTCCCTGGATGTTGCGTTCCCAGCCTTCGTCACCCAGGAGCCATTTCTCCGTGATGCCAATTACATCATATTCATTAATTGCTGCCTGTGCAGTTAATTTGTCCACCTTATTACGAATACTCCTTGCATTGAGGCACAGTGCCTTCAGGCTTGTTACCTTAACACACCTTGTCCCTTTAGAATTTGGCTGCAATGTGGCCCTTTTTGATTTTTGCCTTGGGTTTCTCTGCCCTCCATCTTTACTTTTCAGCCCCCATTTTACTTCCCTCTGTCTCACTGCATAGTTTCCCATCCCACTGCCATATTAGTTTAACCCCTCCCCAACAACACGAGCAAACTCTCCTCTGTGGACATTGGTTCTGCACAGGTACAAAGCGTCCGGTTTGCACTGGTCCCAGCTCCCCCAGAACCGGTTCCAATGTCCCAGGAAATTGAAGCCCTCCCTTCTGCACCACACATTCATCTGAGCTATCCTGCGATTCCTACTCTGACTAGCAGTTGGCAGTGGTAGCTATCCTGAAATTGGTACCTTTGAGGTCCTGTTTGTTAATTTAGCTCCCAGCTCCCTAAATGCAGCTTGTAATTCCTCAGACAGAGTGAGTCAGACTCAAACACAAACACATAAAGTGCTCCCTTAAGACAGAGAGTGAGAGGCACAGAAACATTGCATAATGCCATTTCTTCGTCAGTTGAGAATGTTATAAAGTTATCGACATGTACAGATTCAATAGAATATATTCAGGTATAACTGAGCAGGATTGGAGGAAATCGGTTTGAATTTAAAGATTTACCAGCAGTGGGGTTTGGACCCACGCAGCTATACATCCATTGGATTTTATGTCCAACGCCTAACCCACTCGGCCATCCTGGTTTTGTCTGTATTCGGATTTTGTCTCTGTGAGAATGTGGGCTGCAGCTCCACTCTCACAGACAGAGGTTTTCAATGAGCTTTTTCAAATATTTATCGTAATATTGACACAGGGGCAACTCCCCTATTCTTTTTCGAGAAATGCTCTGGAAACTTTCACATCCACCCGAGGGTGCAGACGGAGCATCAATTTAACATTTCATCCGAGAGTCAACAGCTTCAACAATGCAAAATTCCCCAAGTGCTGCATTTGAGTGTCAGCCAAGATTATATGCTCAAGTCTCAGGAGTCGGACTTACACACACAGCCTCCTGATTCAGTCGAGAATGCTGCCACTGAACCAAAGACGATACCAAAGCTCACATCCGTATTACTTTCCCCAAGTCTTTTTATAAAGTTCCATGACATATCGAAGTAATATTCAACATTTTGAAAAAGCTCCACCCTCGTCGGGGAATTGAACCCCGACCTCACGCGTGACAGGAATGGATACCAACTACTATACTAACGAGGAACTGACGGGTATTTGTTTTGTCAGAGCAGGAATCGAGCTGTGAACAGAACTGGACACCATGAGAAGTCGACAGGCACATTGAGAGACAGAGACAAACCGACAAACAGGGAGAGACAGACAGCGAGATAGAGACAACGTGAGACAGAAAGTATGAAACTGAGAAGGAGAGGCAGACTGAGTGAGAAAAATACTCAAACACACACATATACAGAGATGTGTGTGTGTGTGCTCTATAAAGAGAGAGAGGGAAAGAGTGAGAGAAAGACAGTGACAAAGAGAGAGACAGAGAAAGAGTGCGCGACAGATAGAGAGATAGACAGAGATATAAACAGAAAATGATGGAAATACTCAGCAGGAAAGAGAAAAGAACTAACAGAGACAGGCAAAGAGAGAGACAGGTAGAGACATGGACAGACAGAGATGATGGGAATGAGAAAGACAGTCAGACAGTGGGACTGAGAGAATCCCATTGGAACAGAACTGGACATCGTGAGAAAGAGACAGATAAGTTGAGAGACAGGGAAACAGGGAGAGACAGACAGCGAGATAGAGACAAAGAGAGACAGAAAGAGTGAGACTGAGAGGGAGGGTCAGAGTGAATGACAGAAAGACTCAAACACATACATACACAGAGATGTGTTTGTGTGCTCCATAATGAGAGGGAGGCAAATAGTAATGGAATGACAGAGACAAAGACAGGGACAAAGAGAGAGACAAAGAGGAAGACAGATAGAGAGAAAGACAGAGACAATAATTCGGTTCTGTCTTTACAAAGGAAGATACAAAAAACCTTCCAATTCTACTAGGGGATTGTGATTCTAGTGAGAATGAGGAACTGAAATATATCCTTATTGGTGGGAAATTGTGTTCGGGAAATTGATGGGATTAAAGCCCGATAAATCCCTTGGTCTTGATAGTCTGCATCCCAGAGTACTTAAGGAAGTGGCCCTGGAAATAGTGGATGCATTGGTGATCATTTTCCAACAATCTTTCAACTCTGGATCAGTTCCTATGGACTGGAGGGTAGCTAATGTGACGGCACTTTTTAAAAAAGGAGGGAGAGAGAAAGCGGGTAAGTCTATACCAGTTAGCCTGACATCAGTCGTGGGGGAAATGTTGCAATCAATCATTAAGGATGAAATAGCAGCCCATTTGGAAAGCAGTGACAGGATCGGACCGATTCAGCATAGATTTATGAAAGGGAAATCATGCTTGACGAATCTTCTGGAATTTTTTGAGGATGTAACGAGTAGAGTGGACAAGGGAGAACCAGTGGATGTGGTGTATTTGGACTTTCAGTAGGCTTTTGACAAGGTCCCGCACAAGAGATTGGTGCACAAAATCCAAGCGCATGGTATTGGGATTAATGTACTGATGTGATAGAGAACTGGTTGGCAGACAGGAAGCAGAGAATCGGGATAAACAGGTCCTTTTCAGAATGGCAGGCAGTTACTAGTGGGATGCCGCAGGGCTCAGTGCTGGGACGCCAGCTCTTTACAATATACATTAACGATTTGGTTGAAGGAATAGAGTGTAATATCTCCAAGTTTGCAGATGACACTAAACTGGGTGGCGGTGCGAGCTGTGAGGAGGATGCTAAGAGGCTGCAGAGTGAATTGGACAGATTAGGTGAGTGGGCAAATATATGGCAGATGCAGTATAATGTGGATAAATGTGAGGTTATCCATTTTGGGGGCAAAAACACGAAGGAAGAATATTATCTGAATGGAGGCAGACTAGAAAAAGGGGAGGTGCAACGAGACCTGGGTGTCAAGGGTCATCAGTCACTGAAAGTGGGCACGCAGGTACAGCAGTCGGTAAAGAAGGCAAATGGTATGCTGGCCTTCAAGCTAGGGGATTTGAATATAGGAGCAGGGAGACCTTACTGCAGTTGTACAAGACCTTAGTGAGGCCAGACCTGCTTTATTGTGTTCAGTTTTGGTCTCCTATTCTGAGGAAGGACGTTCTTGCTATTGAGGGAGTGCAGCAAACCAGTTGCCAAACAGTTCTCTATTCACGTCAGTGCATTAATCCCAATACCATTGGCTTCGACTTTGTGCACCAATCTCTTGACTACATCCACTGGTTCTCCCTTGTCCACTCTACTCGTTACATCCTCAAAAAATTCCAGAAGATTCATCAAGCATGATTTCCCTTTCATAAATCCATGCTGACTCGGTCCGATATTGTCAACAGACTGATTCCAGGGATGGCAGGACTGTCATATGAGGAGAGATTGGATCAACTGGGCCTTTATTCACTGGCGTTTAGAATGATGAGAGGGGATCTCATAGAAATATACAAGATTCTGACGGGACTGTACAGGTTAGATGCGGGAAGAATGTTCTCGATGTTGGGGAAGTCCAGAACCAGGGGACATAGTGTTAGGATAAGGGGTAGGCCATTTAGCACTGAGATGAGGAGAAACTTCTTCACTCACAGAGTTGTTGACCAGTGGAATTCCCTGCCGCAGAGAGATGTTGATGCCAGTTCATTGGATATATTCAAGAGGGATTTAGATATGGCCCTTACGGATAAGGGGGTGAAGGGGTATAGAGAGAAAGCAGGAAAAGGGAACTGAAGGAATGATCAGCCATGAACATATTCAATGACGGCGCAGGCTCGAAGGGCCTAATGGCCTACTCCTGCAGCTATTTTCCATGTTTCAATGTTTCTAAAACAGAAAATGATGAAAATACTCATCAGGTTAGAGACAGGGACAAACAGAGAAACAGGCACAAACAGAGTGAATCAGACTCAGACTCAAGCACACAGACACATGCACAGCTCTCTAAAGACAGAAAGGCAGAGACTGAGATACACAGATACATTTTACAATTTCATTTCATGATTGGCTCAGAGTGTCACAGAGTAACAGAAAATTGTTGATTCAACAGATGAAAATCAGGTATCACTGATCAGCATGGGAGGAAATCAGTGATAAATTAAAGAGATTCGAGTACGAACCCTCGTGGTAAAATCCCATTGAATTTTAAGGCCAACGCCTTAACCACTCGGCCAGCCTGGTCCTTCCAGTGTTTCGATTCTGTCTCAGTGAGAATCTGGGCTTCAACTCCACCCCACAGACACACACATACACATCGGGTTTCATTGAGCATTTCGGAACATTTTTAGTAATATTGACACGGGGGCAACTCTCCTATTCTTTTTCGAGTAATGCTGTAATCCACCCGAGGGTGCAGACGGAGCATTAATTTAACATTTCTTCCGAAAGTCAACAGCTTCAACAATGCAAAATTCCCCAAGTACTGCACTTGAGTGTCTGCCAAGATTATCTGCTCAAGTCTCAGGAGTGCGACTTAAACACACAAACTCCTGATTCAGTCGAGATTACCGCCACTGAACCAAAGCTGATACCAAAGTTCACAACCGTATTATTTTCCTCAAGGTTTTTAGAAAGTTCCACGACATACCAAATTCATGGTGATGATTTATACAGACAGTTGCACATACACAGATATATATATATATATATACAGATAGACAGACACAGACACACACACACATAAGCAAAAATATACTCGCACCAACCGACATGCACAGATGTCTTAGACATATCGAGGGATAGACAGGCTGAATCACTGTCGCAACTTTGGCTGATTTGTGCGTTTTTCTACACGTAAGTATCGTGAATATTGCAGTTTAATAAAAATGATTTAAAAAATGACAGTTTTGAAAGGTGTGGGACTTTATTCCATCTATCTCAGGATGAGTTTTGCAGAGACCTGGTTAAATTGTGAAATGGAATGAAAAATGCTGAGAATCGTAGTCGGCAGGATTCGACCTGCAGGGGGAAAATACGATGGATTTTCTAGTCCATCGCTGCAACCTCTTGTCCACGACTACTCGTTACGTTTTCAAATGTTACTCAGATAAAAATCAGTCATCCACCATCTGCAGCAGATGACACAGAATTCTGAAAAAATCTCCTCTTCCTGTATTTTTACTGCTCTGTCTTGCACTGGAACTTTTTAATATGAATCTTTTCCAAGAAAGAGAAGTAAAATCCTGCATTTTGAAAAAGCTTCCTGCCCGTTGGGGAATTGAAACCCTGCCTTCTGCATAACAGGCCGGGATACTAAGCACTATACCAACGAATGTGGGTTTGGTCAGAGCAGGAATCGAGCTGTGAAGAGAACTGGACTCCATGAGAAGTAGAGAGACACATTGAGAGACAGAGACAAACCGACAAACAGGGAGAGACAGACAACGTGATAGAGACAACGAGAGACAGAAAGTGTGAGACTCAGAAGGAGAGGCAGACGCAGTGAGAAAAAGACTCAAGCACATACATATACAGAGATATGTGTGTGTGCTCTATAAAGAGAGAGAGTGAAAGAGTGAGACAAAGACAGTGTTAATGACAGTGACAAGGAGAGAGACAGATAGAGAGAGAGCGACAGATAGAGAGAGAGAGAGAGACAAATATATAAACAGACAATGATGGAAATACTCAGCAGATTCGAGACAGGAACTAACAGCGATAGGCAAAGAGATACAGACAGGCAGAGGCATAGACAAACAGAGATGATGTGAAAGAGAGAGACAGAGAGATTGAGAGAATCCCATTGAGACAGAGAGATTGAGAGAATCCCATTCGAACAGAACTGGACACCGTGAGAAAGAGACAGACACATTGAGAACCAGAGACAAACAGGGAAACAGGGAGAGAGAGACAGCGAGATAGAGACAGAGAGAGACAGAAAGTTTTAGACTCAGAGGGAGGGTCAGACTGAGTGAGACAAACACGCAAATACTTACATACACAGAGATGTGTTTGCGTGCTCCATAAAGAGAGGGAGGCAAATAGTGATGGATTGACAAGAAAAAGACAGAGACAAAAAGGGAGACAGATAGAGAGAAAGACAGATAGAGAGAGAGACATAGAAACAAAAACAGAAAATGATGGAATGACTCATCAGGTTAGAGACAGGGACCAACACAGAAAGAGATGATGGAAAGAGAGAGACGGTCAGATAGAGAGTCTGAGAGAATCCCTTTGGAACAGAACTGGACAAGTGGCAGACTAAGAGAGACAAAGACTCAAACACATGCACAGCTCTCTAAAAAGAGAGAGAGGCAGAGACTGAGCGATACAGATACCTTTCATTATCTGCTCAGAGTGTCACCAAAACATGCAAATGCAACAGTTGGAAATCGGGTATCACTGAGCAGCATGGGAAGTAATCTCTGTTTAATTAAGCAATTACCAGTTGTGGGATTCGAACCCGATCAGTTATAATTCCATTGGATCTTAAGGCCAACACCTGAACCACTCGGCCATCCTGGGCCTGGCAGAAACGGGTTTTGTCTCTGTCAGAATTTGGGCTTCAACTCCACCCCCACAGACACACACAGACACAGAGGGTTTTAGGGAGCATTTTCGAACATTTTTTGTGATATTGACACGGGGGCAACTCTCCTATTCTTTTTCGAGTAATGCTCTGGGACCTTTCACATCCATCCGAGGGTGCAGGCGGAGCTTCAATTTCACAACCGCATTATTTTCCCCAAGTTTTTTTAAAAGTTCCAGGACGCACCAAATTCATGGTGATGATTTCCACAGACAGTTGCACATACACAGAGACACACACACATAAAATAACCAAAAATATACACGCATCAACATAGAAACATAGAAATTAGGTGCAGGAATATGCCATTCGGCGCTTCGAGCCTGCACCACCATTCAATAACATCATGGCTGATCATTCAACCTCAGTACCCCTTTCCTGCTTTCTCTCCATACCCCTTCATCCCTTGAGCCGTAAGGGCCATATCTAATTCCCTTTTGAATATATCTAACGAACTGGCCACAACGACTTTCTGCAGTAGAAAAATTCACAGGTTAACCACTCTCTGAGTGAAAACGTTTCTCCTCATCTCGTTTCTAAATGGTTTACCCCTTACTCAAAGACTGTGATCCTTGGTCTCGAACTCCCCAGCAGCGAGAACATTCTTCCAGCCTCTAAGCTGTCCAATCTCGTCAGAATTTTACATGTTTCTTTGAAATCTCCTCTCATTCTTCTAAACTCCAGTGAATACCAGCCCAGTTCATCCAGTCTCTCCTCATATGTCAGTCCTGCCATCCCGGGAATCATGCTGGTGAACCTTCGCTGTACTCCCTCAATAGCAAGGACGTCCTTCCTCAGATTCGGAGACCAAAACTGAACACAATATTCCAGGTGTGGCCTCACGGAGGCCCTGTACAACTGCAGTAAGACCTCCCTGCTCCTATACTCAAATCCCCTAGCTATGAAGGGGAACATGCCATTTGCCTTCTTCACCACCTGCTGCACCTGCATACCAACAATCAATGACTGATGTATCATGACACCCAGATCAAGATATACAAAGATTGCCTTAGACAAATAGCTGGATAGACAGGCAGGGTCACTGTTGCAACTTTGGCTGTCTTTTGCGTTTTTCAGTCGAGGATACTGCCACTGAACCAAAGCCAATACCAAAGTTCACAACCGTATTATTTTCCCCAAGTCTTTTTAAAAAGTTCCAGCACATACCAAATTCATGGTGATGATTTGCACATGAATATTGCACATTGATAAAAATGAGAAATAGATGTCAGTGTTGAAATGTGTGGGACATTATTCCGCCTATCTCAGGATCCATTTTGCAAAAACCTGGTTAAATTGTAATATGGAATGAAAAATGCTGTGAACTGTAGTTGGCAGGATTCGGACCAATGTACAGAAAACCCAAAGGATTCCTAGACCATCGCTTTAACCACTCAGCAACAACTACTGCGTCTCTGGCACTTTAAATGTTGCTCAGAAAAAACTCAGTCATCCATCTCTGTGCAGCAGACGGCCACAGAATGCTGAAAAAGTCTCCGTTGCAAACAATCTGGAAGAGGCAATCTCCTCTTGCTGTATTTTTATTGTTCTATATTGCTCTGGAACTTTTTAATATGAATCTACACCAAGAAACAGAAGACCAATTCGACATTTTGAAAAAGCTGCTTTTTCGTCAGGGAATTGAACCCGGTTCTCCCGCCTAACAGGGAACGCATAATCACCACTATACGGACGAGGGAACGGGTTGTGTCAGAACAGTAATCAAGCTGAGAACAGAAGTCGACAGACACATTGATCGACAGACACAAACCGACAAACAGGGATGGACAGACAGCGAGAGAGAGACAACGAGAGACAGAAAGGGTGAGACTGAAAAGTCAGTCAGAGACAGCGAGAAAAAAACTCAAACACCGACATATACAGAGATGTGTAAGTGTGATCTATAAAAAGAGAGGGAAAGAGTGAGAGAAAGACAGTGATAAAGACAGTGACAAGGTGAGAGACAGATAGAGAGAGAGACAAAGATATAAACAGAAAATGATGGAAATACTCAGCAGGTTAGAGACAGGAACTACCAGCGACAGGCAAAGAGAGACAGATAGGCAGAAACATAGAGAGACAGAGATGATGGGAAAGAGTGAGACAGTTAGACAGAGAGATTAAGAGAATCCCATTCGAACAGAACTGGACACGGTGAGAAAGAGACAGACACATTGAGAACCAGAGACAAACAGGGAAACAGGGAGAGACAGACAGTGAGATAGAGACAAAGAGAGACAGAAAGTTTGAGACTGAAAGGGTGGATCAGACTGAATGAGAAAAAGACTCAAACACATACATACACAGAGATGTATTTGCGTGCTCCATAAAGAGAGGGAGGCAAATAGTGATGGAATGACAGAGAAAAGGACAGGGACAAAGAGAGAGACAAAGAGGGAAACAGATCGACAGAAAGACAGATAGAGAGAGAGAGACATAGAGACAAAAACAGAAAATAATGGAAATACTTATCAGGTTAGAGTCAGGGGCTAACAGAGACAGGCAAAGACATGGACAGACAGAGATAATGGGACAGAGAGAGACAGTCAGACAGAGAGTCTGAGAGAATCCCATTGCAACAGAACTAGACACCGTGAGAAAGAGACAGATTGAGAGACAGAGACCAACAGAGAAACAGGGACAGACAGAGTGGGTCAGAGAGGTAGATTGAGAGAGACAAAGACTCAAACACACAAACACAAACACAGCTCTCTAAAGAGAGAGGGCGACACAGATACATTTCACAATTGGCTCAGAGTGTCACATAGTTACAGAAAATTGGAGATTCAGCAGATGAAAATCGGGTATCACTGAGCAGGATGGGAAAAAGCTCTGTGTAATTAAGGAATTACCAGAAGGCGGGGTTGAACCCACGGGGCAATAAACCCATTACATCTTAAGGCCAACGCCTTTACAACGCGGCCATCCTGGTCCTAATCCTGTCAGTGGTTGGACTCTGCCTCTGTGAGAATCTGGGCTTCAGCTCAACCCCCACAGCGACACACAGAGACATTGATTTCAGTGAGCATTTACGAACATTTTTCGTTATATTGACACGGGCGCAGCTCTCCTATTCTTTTTCGACTAAGGCTCTGGGAATTTTAACATCCACCCGAGGGTGCAAATGGAGCTTCAATTTAAAATTTCAGCCGATGGTCAACAGCTTCAACAATGCAACATTCCCCATGTACTGCATTTGAGTGTCATCCAAGATGATGTGTTCAAGTCTCAGGAGTGAGACTTACACACACAACCTCCTGATTCAGTCGAGAATGGAACCACTGAACCAAAACCGATACCAAAGTTCACAACCATATTATTTTCCCCAAGTTTTTTAAAAAGTTCCAGGACATACCAAATTCATGGTGATGATTTCCACAGACAGTTGCACATACACAGAGACATACATATACAGATAGACATACACAGACACACGCACACACAATAACCAAAACTTTACACGCATCAACATAGAAAGATAGTGACAGAGAAATTAGGTGCAGGAATATGCCATTCGGCCCTTCGATCATGGCTCATCATTCAACCTCAGTACCCCTTGCCTGCTTTCTCTCCATACCACTTGATCCCTTTAGCCGTAAGGGCCATATCTAACTCCCTTTTGAATATATCTAACGAACTGGCCTCAACGACTTTCTGCGGTAGAAAATTTCACAGGTAAACCACTCTCTGAGTGAAGAAGTTTCACCTCATCTCGGTCCTAAATGGCTTACCCCTTACTCTTAGACTGTAATCCTTGTTCTCATACTCCCTAGCAACGAGAACATTCTTTCAGCCTCTAAGCTGTCCAATCTCGTCAGAATTTTATATCTTTCTGTGAGATCCCCTCTCATTCTTCTAAACTCCAGTGGATACCAGCCCAGTTGATCCAGTCTCTCCGCATATGTCAATCCTGCCATCCAGGGAATCATGCTGGTGAACCTTCGCTGTACTCCCTCAATAGCAAGGACGTCCTTCCTCAGATTCGGGGACCAAAACTGAACACAATATTCCAGGTGTGACCTCACCAAGGCCCTGTACAACTGCAGTAAGACCTCCCTGCTCCTATACTCAAATCTCCTAGCTATGAAGGCGAACATGCCATTTGTTTTCTTCACCGCCTGCTGCACCTGCATGCCAACTTTCAATGACTGATGTACCATGACACTCAGATCAAGATATACACAGGTTGCCTCAGACAAATAGATGGATAGACAGGCAGGGTCAATGAGGCTACTTTGGCTGGCTTTTGCGTTTTTCTATCCGTATGTATCGTGAATACTGCAGATTAATGTAAGAAAGAAAACAGCGGCTGCGTCGAAAGATGTGGGACGTTGCTCCATCTATCTCAGAATCAGTTTTGCAGTAACGTGGTTAAATTGCGAAACAGAATGAAATATGCTGAGAAACATAGTCGGCAGGATTCAAACCTGCGCAGAGAAACCCCGATGGATTTTTTGTCTATTGCCTTACCCACTCGGCCACGACTACTGGCTCGCTGCATCATTAAATGTTACTCAGATAAAACTCAGTCATCCATCTCTGTGCAGCAAACGGCCACAGAATCCGGAAAAAGTCTCCGTTTGCTAAAAATCTGGAAGAGGCTATCCCCTCTTCCTGTATTTGTGCTGTTCTGTATTGCTCTGGAACTTTTTAACATGAATCAACACCAAGAAACAGAAGTAAAATTCTGCATTTTGTAAATGCTGCCACCGCGTCGGGAGTAGCACCACGGTCTCCGGCGGAACAGGTGGGGATACTCACCACTATACTAACGAGCATGAGTTCTATCAGAACAGGAAGCGAGCTGTGAATGGAACTTGACACCATGAGAAGACGACAGACACATTGAGAGACAGAGACAAACCGACAATCAGGGAGAGACAGACACCGAGATAGAGACAATGAGAGACAGAAAGTGTGAGACTCAGAAGGAGAGGCAGACTGAGTGAGAAAAAGACTCAAACATTTCCATATACAGAGATGTGTGTGTGTGATCTATTAAGAGAGAGAGGGAAAGAGTGATAGAAAGATAATGATAAAGACAGTGACAAGGAGACAGATGGAGAGAGAGCGATAGAGACTAAAACAGAAAATGATGGAAATACTTCTCAGCTTACAGGCAGGGACTAACAGAGACAGGCAAAGACATGGACAGACCGAAATGATGGGAAAGAGAGAGCCAGTCAGACAAAGAGTCTGAGAGAGTCCCATTGGAACAGACGTGGCACCGTGAGAAAGAGACAGATTGAGAGACAGAGACAAACAGAGAAACAGGGACAGACAGAGTGAGTCAGACTGAGAGAGACAAAGACTCAAACATACAAACACATACACAACTCTCTGAAGAGAGAGAGAGAGGCAGAGACCGAGCGACACAGATAAATTTCACAATTTCATTTCATTATCGGTTCAGAGTGTCACATTGTTACAGAAAATTGCTGATTCAACCGATGAAAATCCGGTCTCACTGATCAGAATGGGAGGAAATCCGTGTTAAATTAAACAGACACCAGGAGTGGGGTACGAACCCACGCGGGAAAACAACCTATTGTATTTTAAGGCCAACGGCTTAACCACTCGGCTATCCTGGTCCTGTGAGAACCTGGGTTCTGTCTCTGTGAGAATCTGGGCTTCAACCTCAACCCCACATACAAACACATCCACATCGGCTTTCAGTGAGCATTTACGAACATTTTTAGTGATATTGAGACGGGGGCAACTCTCCTCTTCTTTTTCGAGTAATGTACTCGGAACTTTCATATCCACCCGAGGGTGCAGACGGAGCTTCAATTTAACATTTCATCCGAAAGTCAACAGCTTCAACATTGCAAAATTCCCCAAGTGCTGCACTTGAGTGTTAGCCAAGATGATATGCTCAAATCTCAGGAGTGCGACTTGAACACACAAAGTCCTGATTCAGTCGAGAATGCTGCCACTGAACCAAAGCCGATACAAAAGTTCACAACCGTATTATTTTCCCCAAGTCTTTTTTATAAGTTCCAGGACATACCAAATTCATGGTGATGCTTTCCACAGACAGTTGCACATACACAGAGACATATATAGAGATAGACAGACACAGAGACACACACACACATCACCAAAAATTTGCACGCACCAACGGGCATGCACAGATGCTTCAGACATCTCGAGGGATAGACAGGCTGAATCACTGTCGCAACTTTGACTGATGTTTGCGATTTCTTAAACGGATGTATCGTGAATATTGCAGATAAATAAAAATGAGAAAAACATGTAAGTTTTGAAAGGTGTGGGACGTTATTCCATCTATCTCAGGATCAGTTTGGCAGAAAACTGGTCAAATTGTGAAATGGAATGGAAAATGCTAGAGAGTCGTAGTCGGCAGGATTCGAACCTGAGCGAGATAACCCAATGGATTTCTCGTCCATCGCCTTAACCACTCGGCCACGACTACTGTGTCGCTGCCTTTTTAAAAGTTACTCAGAAAAAACTCAGTCATCAATGTCTGTGCAGCAGACGGCCAAAGACTCCTGAAAAATTCTCCGTTTCCTAAAAATCTGGACGAGGCAATCTCCTCTACCTGTATTTTTACAGTTCGATATTGCTCTGGAACTTTTTAATATGAATCTCGACCACGAAACAGAAGTAAAATTCTACAATCTGAAACAACTGCCTCCCCGTCGGGGAATTGAACCCCGGTCTCCCGCGTGACAGGCAGGGATACTCACCACGACTAACGAGGAACTGACGAGCACCAGCTCTGTCAGAGCAGGAATCGAGCCACTGTGAACAGTCGACAGACACATTGAGAGACAGAGACAAACCGACAAACAGGGAGAGACAGACAGCGAGATAGAGACAACGAGAGACATTTTGTGTGAGACTGAGAAGGAGAGGCAGACTGAGTGAGAAAAAGACTCAAATATGTACATATACAGAGATGCGCGGTACGAACCCACGCGTGAAAAGCCCATTGAATTTTAAGGCCAACGCCTGAACCACTCGGCTTTTCTGGTCCTGTCAGAATCTGGATTCTGTCTCTGTGAGAATCTGGGCTTCAACCCCAACCCCACATACAAACACATACACATCACACTCCCTCAGTACCCTGTGTTACTCATACTCCCTCAGTACCCTGCGTTACTCACACTCCCTCAGTACCCTGTGTTACTCACACTCACTCAGTATCTTGTGATACACACACTCCCTCAGTACCCTGTGTTACTCACACTCACTCAGTATCTTGTGATACACACACTCCCTCAGTACCCTGTGTTACTCACACTCCCTCAGTACCCTGCGTTACTCACAGTACCTCACTAACCTGTGTTACTCACACTCCCTCAGTAACCTTTGTTACTCACACTGCGTCAGTACCCTCAGTTAGTGACAATCCCTCAGTACCCTGTGTTACTCACAATCCCTCAGTAACCTCTGTTACTCACAATCACTCAGTACCCTGTGTTACTCACACTCGCTCCGTCCCCTGTGTTACTCACACTCCTTCAGTACACTGTGTTACTCACACTCCCTCCGTACCCTGTGTTACTCACACTCCTTCAGTACCGTGTGTTCCTCACACTCCCTCAGTACCCTGTGTTACTCAAACCCCCTCAGTTCCCCGTGTTATTCACACTCCCTCAGTACCTGTGTTATTGACACTCTCTCAGTACGCTGTGTTACTCACACACCCTCAGTCTCATGTGTTACTCACAATCCCTCAGTAACCTGTGTTACTCAAATTCCATAAGTACCCTGTGTTACTCACACTCCCTTATTACCCTGTGTTACTCACACTCCCTTAGTACCCTGTGTTACTCACACTCCCTCTGTATCCTGTGTTACCCACACCCCCTCAATACCCCGTGTTACTCACACTCCCTCAGTACCCTGTTTTACTCACACTCCCTCAGTACCCTGTGTTAGGCACACTCCCTCAGTACCCTGTGTTATTCACACTCCCTGAGTACCCTGTTTTACTCACACTCCCTCAGAACCCTGTGTTACTCGCACTCCCTCAGTACCCTTTGTTATTCACACTCCCATAGTACCCTGTTTTACTCACACTCCCTCAGTACCCTGTGTTACTCACACTCCCTCAGTATGCTGTATTACTCACGTGCCCTCAGTACACTGTGTTTCTCACACTCCCTCAGTAGCCTTTGTTACTCACACACCCTCAGTAACCTGTGTTACTCACACTCCCTGAGTACCCTGTGTTACTCACACCACCTCAGTAACCCGTGTTACTCACACTCCCTCTGTCACCTGTGTTATTCACACTCCCTGAGTACCATGTGTTACTCACACTCCCTCAGTGCCCTGTTTTACTCACAATCCCTCAGTACCCTGGGTTCGTAACACTCGCTCAGTACCTTGTGTTACTCACACTCCCTCAGTATCCTGTGATACTCACACTCCCTCATTACCCTGTGTTACTCACATTCCCTCAGTACCCTGCGTTACTCACAGTACCACACTAACCTGTTTTACTCACACTCCCTCAGTAACCTTTGTTACTCACACTGCGTCAGTACCCTCAGTTAGTGACAATCCCTCAGTACCTTGTGTTAGTCACAGTCCCTCAGTACCCTGTGTTACTCACTATCACTCAGTAACCTCTGTTACTCACAATCCCTCAGTACCCTGTGTTACTCACACTCCCTCCGTCCCCTGTGGTCCTCACACTCCTTCAGTACACTGTGTTAATCACACTCCCTCCGTACCCTGTCTTACTCAAACTCTTTCAGTACCCTGTGTTACTCACACTCCCTCAGTACCCTGTGTTACTCAAACCCCCTCAGTTCCCTATGTTATTCACACTCCCTCAGTACCTGTGTTATTGACACTCTCTCAGTATGCTGAGCTACTCACACACCCTCAGTCCCATGTGTTACTCACAATGCCTCAGTACCGTGTGTTACTCAAACTCCTCAGTAGCTTGTGTTACTCATACACACTCAGTACCCTGTGTTACTCACACTCCCTCAGTATCCTGCGATACTTACACTCCCTCAGTAACCTGTGTTACTCACACTCCCTCAGTAACCTGCATTACTCACAGTACCTCAGTAACCTGTGTTACTCACACAGCCTCAGTACCCTTTGTTACTCACACTCCGTCAGTACCCTCTGTTACTGACAATCCCTCAGTACCTTGTGTTACTCACAGTTCCTCAGTACTCTGTGTTCCTCACAATCCCTCAGTAACCTGTGTTACTCCCAATCCCTCAGTACCCTGTGCTGCTCACACTCCCTCAGTACCCTGTGTTATTCACACTCCCTAAGTACCCTGTCTTACTCACACTCCCTCAGTACCCTGTGTTACTCACAATCCCTCAGTAACCTGTGTTACTCACACTCCCTCGGGACCCTGTGTTGCTCACACTCCCTCAGTATCCTTTGTTACTCACGCTCCCTCAGACTCCTGTGTAACTCACACTCCCTCAGTACCCTGTGTTACTCACACTCACTCAGTACCCTGTGTTACTTACACTCCCTCAGTTCCCTGTATAACTCACACTCCCTCAGTTACCCGTGTTACTCACACTCCCTCTGTCCCCTGTGTTACTCACACTCCCTGAGTACCATGTGTTACTCACACTCCCTCAGTGCCCTGAGTTACTCACAATCCCTCAGTACCCTGGGTTAGTAACACTCCCTCAGTACCTTGTGTTACTCACACTCCCTCAGTATCTTGTGATACTCACACTCCCTCAGTACCCTGTGTTACTCACACTCCCTCAGTACCCTGCGTTAATCACAGTACCTCACTAACCTGTGTTACTCACACTCCCTCAGTAACCTTTGTTACTCACACTGCGTCAGTACCCTCAGTCAGTGACACTCCCTCAGTACCTCGTGTTACTCACAATCTCTCAGTACCCTGTGTTACTCACAATCCCTCAGTAACCTCTGTTCATCACAATCACTCAGTGCCCTGTGTTACTCACACTCGCTCCGTCCCCTTTGTTACTCACAATCCTTCAGTACACTGTGTTACTCACACTTCCTCCGTACCCTGTGTTACTCACACTCCTTCAGGACCCTGTGTTCCTCACACTCCCTCAGTACGCTGTGTTACTCAAACCCCCTCAGTTCCCCGTGTTATTCACACTCCTTCAGTACCTGTGTTATTGACACTCTCTCAGTACGCTGTGTTACTCACACACCCTCAGTCTCATATGTTACTCACATTCCTTCAGTACTGTGTGTTACTCAAACTCCTCAGTAGCCTGTGTTACTCTCACCACCTCAGTAACCTGTGATACTCAAATTCAATCAGTACCCTGTGTTACTCACACTCCCTTATTCCCCTGTGTTACTCACACTCCCTTAGTACCCTGTGTTACTCACACTCCCTCTGTATCCTGTGTTACCCACACCCCCTCAGTACCCCGTGTTACTCACACTCCCTCAGTACCCTGTGTTACTCACACTCGTTCAGTACCCTGTGTTACTCACACTACCTCAGTACCTGTGTTACTCCCACTCTCTAAGTCCGCTGTTTTACTCAAACACCCTCGGACCATGTGTTACTCACAATCCCTCAGTACCCTATGTTAATCACACTCCTCAGTAGCCTGTGTTACTCACACACCCTCAGTCCCTGTGTTACTCACAATCCCTCAGTACCCTGTGTTAGTCAAATTCCCTCAGTACCCTGTGTTACTCACACTCCCTCAGTACCCCATGTTACTCACACTCCCTCGGTACCCTGTGTTACTCACATTCCCTCAGTACCCTCTGTTAGTCACACTCCCTCAGTATCCTGTGTTACTCACATTCCCTCAGTACCCTGTTTTTCTCACACTCCCTCAGTACCCTGTGTTACTCACACTGCCTCAGTATCCTGTGTAACTCACCCGTCCGCAGTGCCCTATGTTACTCACACTCCCTCCGTACCCTGTGTTACTCACACTCCCTCAGTACCCTGTGTTACTCACACTCCCTCAGTACCATGAATTTCTCACAATCCCTCAGTAACCTGTGTTACTCGCACTCCCTCAGTACCCTGTGTTATTCACACTCCCATAGTACCCTGTGTTACTCACACTCCCTGAGTACCATGTGTTACTCACACTCCTTCAGTGCCCTGTTTTACTCACAATCCCTCAGTACCCTGGGTTAGTAACACTCCCTCAGTACCTTGTGTTACTCACACTCCCTCAGTATCCTGTGATACTCACACTCCCTCATTACCCTGTGTTACTCACATTCCCTCAGTACCCTGCGTTAATCAGAGTACCTCACTAACCTGTGTTACTCACACTCCCTCAGTAACCTTTGTTACTCACACTGCGTCAGTACCCTCAGTTAGTGACAATCCCTCAGTACCTTGTGTTACTCACAGTCCCTCAGTACCCTGTGTTACTCACAATTTCTCAGTAACCTCTGTTACTTACAATCCCTAAGTACCCTCTGTTACTCACACTCCCTCCGCCCCCTGTGTTACTCACACTCCTTCAGTACACTGTGTTACTCACACTCCCTCAGTACCCTGTGTTACTCACACTCTTTCACTACCCTGTGTTACTCACACTCCCTCAGTACCCTGTGTTACTCAAACCCTCAGTTCCCTGTGTTATTCACACTCCCTCAGTATCTGTGTTATTGAAACTCTCTCAGTACGCTGAGTTACTCACACACCCTCAGTCCCATGTGTTACTCACAATGCCTCAGGATCGTGTGTTACTCAAACTCCTAAGTAGCCTGTGTTACTCACACCACCTCAGTAACCTGTGTTACTCACACTCCCTCAGTACCCTGTGTTATTCACACTCCCTCAGTAATCTGTGTTACTCACACTCCCTCAGTACACTGTGTTACTCACACGTCCTCAGTGTCCTATGTTACTCACACTCCCTCCGTACCCTGTGTTACTCACACTCCCTCAGAACACTGTGTTACTCACACTCCCTCAGTACCCTGTGTTTCTCACAATCCCTGAGTAACCTGTGTTACTCACACTCCCTTAGTACCATGTGTTACTCACACTCCCTCAGTACCCTGTTATTCACACTCCCTTTGTACCCTGTTTTACTAACACTCCCTCAGTACCCTGTGTTACTCACACTGCCTCAGTACCCGGTGTTACACACACACCTTCAGTAACCTGTGTTACTCACACTCCCTGAGTACCCTGTCATAATCACACCCCCTCAGTAACCCGTGGTACTCACACTCACTCTGTCCCCTGTGTTACGCACACTCCCTGAGTACCAAGTGTTACTCACACACCCTCAGTGCCCTGTTTTACTCACACTCCCTCAGAACCCTATGTTACTCACAACCCTTCAGTACCCTGTGTTATTCACACTCCCTCAGTAATCTGTGTTACTCACACACCCTCTGTACCCTCTATTACTCACAGACCCTCAGTCCACTGTGTTACTCACACATCCTCAGTCCACTGAGTTACTCACAATCCCTCAGTACCCTGGGTTAGTAACACTCCCTCAGTGTCTTGTGTTACTCACATTCCCTCAGTAACCTGTGATACTCACACTCCCTCAGTACCCTGTGTTACTCACATTCCCTCAGTACCCTGCGTTGCTCACAGTACCTCACTAACCTTTGTTACTCACACTCTCTAAGTACGCTGTGTTACTCAAACACCCTCGGGCCCATGTGTTACTCACAATCCCTCAGTACCCTATGTTAATCACACTCCTCAGTAGCCTGTGTTACTCACACACCCTCAGTCCCCTGTGTTACTCACAATCCCTCAGTACCCTGTGTTATTCAAATTCCCTCCGTACACTGTGTTACTCACACTCCCTTATTACCCAGTGTTACTCACACTCCCTTAGTACCCTGTGTTACTCACACTCCCTCTGTATCCTGTGTTACTCACACTCCTTCCGTACCCCATGTTACTCACACTCCCTCGGTACCCTGTGTTACTCACACTCCCTCAGTACCCTGTGTTACTCACACTCCCTCAGTATCCTGTGTTACTCACCCGTCCGCAGTGCCCTATGGTACTCACACTCCCTCCGTACCCTGTGTTACTCACACTCCCTCAGTACCCTGTGTTACTCACACTCCCTCAGTACCATGAATTTCTCACAATCCCTCAGTAACCTGTGTTACTCGCACTCCCTCAGTACCCTGTGTTATTCACACTCCCATAGTACCCTGTGTTACTAACACTCCCTGAGTACCATGTGTTACTCACACTCCTTCAGTGCCCTGTTTTACTCACAATCCCTCAGTACCCTGGGTTAGTAACACTCCCTCAGTACCTTGTGTTACTCACACTCCCTCAGTATCCTGTGATACTCACACTCCCTCATTACCCTGTGTTACTCACATTCCCTCAGTACCCTGCGTTAATCACAGTACCTCACTAACCTGTGTTACTCACACTCCCTCAGTAACCTTTGTTACTCACACTGCGTCAGTACCCTCAGTTAGTGACAATCCCTCAGTACCTTGTGTTACTCACAGTCCCTCAGTACCCTGTGTTACTCACAATTTCTCAGTAACCTCTGTTACTCACAATCCCTCAGTACCCTCTGTTACTCACACTACCTCCGTCCCCTGTGTTACTCACACTCCTTCAGTACACTGTGTTACTCACACTCCCTCAGTACCCTGTGTTACTCACACTCTTTCACTACCCTGTGTTACTCACACTCCCTCAGTACCCTGTGTTACTCAAACCCTCAGTTCCCTGTGTTATTCACACTCCCTCAGTATCTGTGTTATTGAAACTCTCTCAGTACGCTGAGTTACTCACACACCCTCAGTCCCATGTGTTACTCACAATGCCTCAGGATCGTGTGTTACTCAAACTCCTAAGTAGCCTGTGTTACTCACACCACCTCAGTAACCTGTGTTACTCACACTCCCTCAGTACCCTGTGTTATTCACACTCCCTCAGTAATCTGTGTTACTCACACTCCCTCAGTACACTGTGTTACTCACACGTCCTCAGTGTCCTATGTTACTCACACTCCCTCCGTACCCTGTGTTACTCACACTCCCTCAGAACACTGTGTTACTCACACTCCCTCAGTACCCTGTGTTTCTCACAATCCCTGAGTAACCTGTGTTACTCACACTCCCTTAGTACCATGTGTTACTCACACTCCCTCAGTACCCTGTTATTCACACTCCCTTTGTACCCTGTTTTACTAACACTCCCTCAGTACCCTGTGTTACTCACACTGCCTCAGTACCCGGTGTTACACACACACCTTCAGTAACCTGTGTTACTCACACTCCCTGAGTACCCTGTCATAATCACACCCCCTCAGTAACCCGTGGTACTCACACTCACTCTGTCCCCTGTGTTACGCACACTCCCTGAGTACCAAGTGTTACTCACACACCCTCAGTGCCCTGTTTTACTCACACTCCCTCAGAACCCTATGTTACTCACAACCCTTCAGTACCCTGTGTTATTCACACTCCCTCAGTAATCTGTGTTACTCACACACCCTCTGTACCCTCTATTACTCACAGACCCTCAGTCCACTGTGTTACTCACACATCCTCAGTCCACTGAGTTACTCACAATCCCTCAGTACCCTGGGTTAGTAACACTCCCTCAGTGTCTTGTGTTACTCACAATCCCTCAGTAACCTGTGATACTCACACTCCCTCAGTACCCTGTGTTACTCACATTCCCTCAGTACCCTGCGTTGCTCACAGTACCTCACTAACCTTTGTTACTCACACTCTCTAAGTACGCTGTGTTACTCAAACACCCTCGGGCCCATGTGTTACTCACAATCCCTCAGTACCCTATGTTAATCACACTCCTCAGTAGCCTGTGTTACTCACACACCCTCAGTCCCCTGTGTTACTCACAATCCCTCAGTACCCTGTGTTATTCAAATTCCCTCCGTACACTGTGTTACTCACACTCCCTTATTACCCAGTGTTACTCACACTCCCTTAGTACCCTGTGTTACTCACACTCCCTCTGTATCCTGTGTTACTCACACTCCTTCCGTACCCCATGTTACTCACACTCCCTCGGTACCCTGTGTTACTCACACTCCCTCAGTACCCTGTGTTACTCACACTCCCTCAGTATCCTGTGTTACTCACCCGTCCGCAGTGCCCTATGGTACTCACACTCCCTCCGTACCCTGTGTTACTCACACTCCCTCAGTACCCTGTGTTACTCACACTCCCTCAGTACCATGAATTTCTCACAATCCCTCAGTAACCTGTGTTACTCGCACTCCCTCAGTACCCTGTGTTATTCACACTCCCATAGTACCCTGTGTTACTCACACTCCCTGAGTACCATGTGTTACTCACACTCCTTCAGTGCCCTGTTTTACTCACAATCCCTCAGTACCCTGGGTTAGTAACACTCCCTCAGTACCTTGTGTTACTCACACTCCCTCAGTATCCTGTGATACTCACACTCCCTCATTACCCTGTGTTACTCACATTCCCTCAGTACCCTGCGTTAATCACAGTACCTCACTAACCTGTGTTACTCACACTCCCTCAGTAACCTTTGTTACTCACACTGCGTCAGTACCCTCAGTTAGTGACAATCCCTCAGTACCTTGTGTTACTCACAGTCCCTCAGTACCCTGTGTTACTCACAATTTCTCAGTAACCTCTGTTACTCACAATCCCTCAGTACCCTCTGTTACTCACACTACCTCCGTCCCCTGTGTTACTCACACTCCTTCAGTACACTGTGTTACTCACACTCCCTCAGTACCCTGTGTTACTCACACTCTTTCACTACCCTGTGTTACTCACACTCCCTCAGTACCCTGTGTTACTCAAACCCTCAGTTCCCTGTGTTATTCACACTCCCTCAGTACCTGTGTTATTGAAACTCTCTCAGTACGCTGTGTTACTCACACACCCTCAGTCCCATGTGTTACTCACAATGCCTCAGGATCGTGTGTTACTCAAACTCCTAAGTAGCCTGTGTTACTCACACCACCTCAGTAACCTGTGTTAATCACACTCCCTCAGTACCCTGTGTTATTCACACTCCCTCAGTAATCTGTGTTACTCACACTCCCTCAGTACACTGTGTTACTCACACGTCCTCAGTGCCCTATGTTACTCACACTCCCTCCGTACCCTGTGTTACTCACACTCCCTCAGAACACTGTGTTACTCACACTCCCTCAGTACCCTGTGTTTCTCACAATCCCTGAGTAACCTGTGTTACTCACACTCCCTTAGTACCATGTGTTACTCACACTCCCTCAGTACCCTGTTATTCACACTCCCTTTGTACCCTGTTTTACTAACACTCCCTCAGTACCCTGTGTTACTCACACTCCCTCAGTACCCGGTGTTACACACACACCTTCAGTAACCTGTGTTACTCACACTCCCTGAGTACCCTGTCATACTCACACCCCCTCAGTAACCCGTGGTACTCACACTCCCTCTGTCCCCTGTGTTACGCACACTCCCTGAGTACCAAGAGTTACTCACACACCCTCAGTGTCCTGTTTTACTCACACTCCCTCAGAACCCTATGTTACTCACAACCCTTCAGTACCCTGTGTTATTCACACTCCCTCAGTAATCTGTGTTACTCACACACCCTCTGTACCCTCTATTACTCACAGTCCCTCAGTCCACTGTGTTACTCACACATCCTCAGTCCCCTGAGTTACTCACAATCCCTCAGTACCCTGGGTTAGTAACACTCCCTCAGTGTCTTGTGTTACTCACAATCCCGCAGTAACCTGTGATACTCACACTCCCTCAGTACCCTGTGTTACTCACATTCCCTCAGTACCCTGCGTTGCTCACAGTACCTCACTAACCTGTGTTACTCACACTCTCTAAGTACGCTGTGTTACTCAAACACCCTCGGGCCCATGTGTTACTCACAATCCCTCAGTACCCTATGTTAATCACACTCCTCAGTAGCCTGTGTTACTCACACACCCTCAGTCCCCTGTGTTACTCACAATCCCTCAGTACCCTGTGTTATTCAAATTCCCTCCGTACACTGTGTTACTCACACTCCCTTATTACCCAGTGTTACTCACACTCCCTGAGTACCCTGTGTTACTCACACTCCCTCTGTATCCTGTGTTACTCACACTCCCTCCGTACCCCATGTTACTCACACTCCCTCGGTACCCTGTGTTACTCACACTCCCTCAGTACCCTGTGTTAGTCACACTCCCTCAGTATCCTGTGTTACTCACATTCCCTCAGTACCATGAGTTTCTCACAATCCCTCAGTAACCTGTGTTACTCGCACTCCCTCTGTACCCTGTGTTATTCACACTCCCATAGTACCCTGTGTTACTCACACTCCCTGAGTACCATGTGTTACTCATACTCCTTCAGTGCCCTGTTTTACTCACAATCCCTCAGTACCCCAGATTAGTAACACTCCCTCAGTACCTTGTGTTACTCACACTCCCTCAGTATCCTGTGATACTCACACTCCCTCATTACCCTGCGTTACTCACAGTACCTCACTAACCTGTTTTACTCACACTCCCTCAGTAACCTTTGTTACTCACACTGCGTCAATACCCTCAGTTAGTGACAATTCCTCAGTACCTTGTGTTACTCACAGTCCATCAGTACCCTGTGTTACTCACAATCTCTCAGTAACCTCTGTTACTCACAATCCCTCAGTACCCTGTGTTACTCACACTCTCTCCGTCCCCTGTGTTACTCACACTCCTTCAGTACACTGTGTTAATCACACTTCCTCCGTACCCTGTGTTACTCACACTCTTTCAGTACCGTGTGTTACTCACACTCCCACAGTACCCTGTGTTACTCAAACCCTCAGTTCCCTATGTTATTAACACTCCCTCAGTACCTGTGTTATTGACACTCTCTCAGTACGCTGAGTTACTCACACACCCTCAGTCCCATGTGTTACTCACAATGCCTCAGTACCGTGTGTTACTCAAACTCCTAAGTAGCCTGTGTTACTCACACCACCTCAGTAATTGTGTTACTCACACTCCCTCAGTATCCTGTGTTACTCACCCGTCCGCAGTGCCCTATGGTACTCACACTCCCTCCGTACCCTGTGTTACTCACACTCCCTCAGTACCCTGTGTTACTCACACTCCCTCAGTACCATGAATTTCTCACAATCCCTCAGTAACCTGTGTTACTCGCACTCCCTCAGTACCCTGTGTTATTCACACTCCCATAGTACCCTGTGTTACTCACACTGCCTGAGTACCATGTGTTACTCACACTCCTTCAGTGCCCTGTTTTACTCACAATCCCTCAGTACCCTGGGTTAGTAACACTCCCTCAGTACCTTGTGTTACTCACACTCCCTCAGTATCCTGTGATACTCACACTCCCTCATTACCCTGTGTAACTCACATTCCCTCAGTACCCTGCGTTAATCACAGTACCTCACTAACCTGTGTTACTCACACTCCCTCAGTAACCTTTGTTACTCACACTGCGTCAGTACCCTCAGTTAGTGACAATCCCTCAGTACCTTGTGTTACTCACAGTCCCTCAGTACCCTGTGTTACTCACAATTTCTCAGTAACCTCTGTTATTCACAATCCCTCAGTACCCTCTGTTACTCACACTACCTCCGTCCCCTGTGTTACTCATACTCCTTCAGTACACTGTGTTACTCACACTCCCTCAGTACCCTGTGTTACTCACACTCTTTCACTACCCTGTGTTACTCACACTCCCTCAGTACCCTGTGTTACTCAAACCCTCAGTTCCCTGTGTTATTCACACTCCCTCAGTACCTGTGTTATTGAAACTCTCTCAGTACGCTGTGTTACTCACACACCCTCAGTCCCATGTGTTACTCACAATGCCTCAGGATCGTGTGTTACTCAAACTCCTAAGTAGCCTGTGTTACTCACACCACCTCAGTAACCTGTGTTAACCACACTCCCTCAGTACCCTGTGTTATTCACACTCCCTCAGTAATCTGTGTTACTCACACTCCCTCAGTACACTGTGTTACTCACACGTCCTCAGTGCCCTATGTTACTCACACTCCCTCCGTACCCTGTGTTACTCACACTCCCTCAGAACACTGTGTTACTCACACTCCCTCAGTACCCTGTGTTTCTCACAATCCCTGAGTAACCTGTGTTACTCACACTCCCTTAGTACCATGTGTTACTCACACTCCCTCAGTACCCTGTTATTCACACTCCCTTTGTACCCTGTTTTACTAACACTCCCTCAGTACCCTGTGTTACTCACACTCCCTCAGTACCCGGTGTTACACACACACCTTCAGTAACCTGTGTTACTCACACTCCCTGAGTACCCTGTCATACTCACACCCCCTCAGTGACCCGTGGTACTCACACTCCCTCTGTCCCCTGTGTTACGCACACTCCCTGAGTACCAAGAGTTACTCACACACCCTCAGTGTCCTGTTTTACTCACACTCCCTCAGAACCCTATGTTACTCACAACCCTTCAGTACCCTGTGTTATTCACACTCCCTCAGTAATCTGTGTTACTCACACACCCTCTGTAGCCTCTATTACTCACAGTCCCTCAGTCCACTGTGTTACTCACACATCCTCAGTCCCCTGAGTTACTCACAATCCCTCAGTACCCTGGGTTAGTAACACTCCCTCAGTGTCTTGTGTTACTCACAATCCCGCAGTAACCTGTGATACTCACACTCCCTCAGTACCCTGTGTTACTCACATTCCCTCAGTACCCTGCGTTGCTCACAGTACCTCACTAACCTGTGTTACTCACACTCTCTAAGTACGCTGTGTTACTCAAACACCCTCGGGCCCATGTGTTACTCACAATCCCTCAGTACCCTATGTTAATCACACTCCTCAGTAGCCTGTGTTACTCACACACCCTCAGTCCCCTGTGTTACTCACAATCCCTCAGTACCCTGTGTTATTCAAATTCCCTCCGTACACTGTGTTACTCACACTCCCTTATTACCCAGTGTTACTCACACTCCCTTAGTACCCTGTGTTACTCACACTCCCTCTGTATCCTGTGTTACTCACACTCCCTCCGTACCCCATGTTACTCACACTCCCTCGGTACCCTGTGTTACTCACACTCCCTCAGTACCCTGTGTTAGTCACACTCCCTCAGTATCCTGTGTTACTCACATTCCCTCAGTACCATGAGTTTCTCACAATCCCTCAGTAACCTGTGTTACTCGCACTCCCTCAGTACCCTGTGTTATTCACACTCCCATAGTACCCTGTGTTACTCACACTCCCTGAGTACCATGTGTTACTCATACTCCTTCAGTGCCCTGTTTTACTCACAATCCCTCAGTACCCCAGATTAGTAACACTCCCTCAGTACCTTGTGTTACTCACACTCCCTCAGTATCCTGTGATACTCACACTCCCTCATTACCCTGCGTTACTCACAGTACCTCACTAACCTGTTTTACTCACACTCCCTCAGTAACCTTTGTTACTCACACTGCGTCAATACCCTCAGTTAGTGACAATTCCTCAGTACCTTGTGTTACTCACAGTCCATCAGTACCCTGTGTTACTCACAATCTCTCAGTAACCTCTGTTACTCACAATCCCTCAGTACCCTGTGTTACTCACACTCCCTCCGTCCCCTGTGTTACTCACACTCCTTCAGTACACTGTGTTAATCACACTTCCTCCGTACCCTGTGTTACTCACACTCTTTCAGTACCGTGTGTTACTCACACTCCCACAGTACCCTGTGTTACTCAAACCCTCAGTTCCCTATGTTATTAACACTCCCTCAGTACCTGTGTTATTGACACTCTCTCAGTACGCTGAGTTACTCAAACACCCTCAGTCCCATGTGTTACTCACAATGCCTCAGTACCGTGTGTTACTCAAACTCCTAAGTAGCCTGTGTTACTCACACCACCTCAGTAATTGTGTTACTCACACTCTCTCAGTACCCTGTGTTTTTCACTCTCCCTCAGTAATCTGTGTGACTCACACTCCCTCAGTACACTGTGTTACTCACACGTCCTCAGTGACCTATGTTACTCACACTCCCTTCGTATCCTGTGTTACTCACACTCCCTCAGTAAACTGTGTTACTCACACTCCCTCAGTACCCTGTGTTTCTCACAATCCCTGAGTAACCTTTGCTACTCACACTCCCTTAGTACCCTGTGTTACTCACACTCCCTCAGTACCCTGTGTTATTCACACTCCCTTAGTCCCCTGTTTTACTAACACTCCCTCAGTACCCTGTGTTACTCACACTCCCTCAGTATGCTGTATTACTCACGTGCCCTCAGTACACTGTGTTTCTCACACTCCCTCAGTACCCGGTGTTACTCACACACCCTCAGTAACCTGTGTTACTCACACTCCCTGAGTACCCTGTCATACTCACACCCCCTCAGTAACCCGTGGTACTCACACTCCCTCTGTCCCCTGTGTTACTCACACTCCCTGAGTATCAAGTGTTACTCACACACCCTCAGTGCCCTGTTTTACTCACACTCCCTCAGTACCCTATGTTACTCACAACCCTTCAGTACCCTGTGTTATTCACACTCCCTCAGTAATCTGTGTTACTCACACACCCTCAGTACCCTCTGTTACTCACAGTCCCTCAGTCCACTGTGTTACTCACACATCCTCAGTCCCCTGAGTTACTCACAATCCCTCAGTACCCTGGGTTAGTAACACTCCCTCAGTACCTTGTGTTACTGACACTCCCTCAGTAACCTGTGATACTCACACTCCCTCAGTACCCTGCGTTACTCACAGTACCTCACTAACCTGTGTTACTCACACTCCCTCAGTAACCTTTGTTACTCACACTGCGTCAGAACCCTCAGTTAGTGACAATCCCTCAATACCTTGTGTTACTCACAGTCCCTCAGTACCCTGTGTTACTCACAATCCCTCCGTCCTCTGTGTTACTCACACTCCTTCAGTACACGGTGTTACTCACACTCCCTCCGTCGCCTGTGTTACTCACACTCTTTCAGTACCCTGTATTCCTCACATTCCCTCAGTACCCTGTGTTACTCAAACCCCTTCAGTTCCCTGTGTTATTCACACTCCCTCAGTACCTGTGTTATTGACACTCTCTCAGTACGCTGTGTTACTCACTACGCCCTCAGTCCAATGGTTACTCACAATCCCTCAGTACCGTGTGTTACTCAAACTCCTCAGTAGCCTGTGTTACTCACACCACCTCAGTAACCTGTGTTACTCAAATTCCATCAGTACCCTGTGTTACTCACAGTCCCTTATTACCCTGTGTTACTCACACTCCCTTAGTACCCTGTTTTACTCACACTCCCCCTGTATCCCGTGTTACCCACACCCCCTCAGTACCCCGTGTTACTCACACTCCCTCAGTACCCTGTGTTACTCACACTCCCTCAGTACCTGTGTTAGTCACACTCCCTCAGTATCCTGTGTTACTCACATTCCCTCAGTAACCTGTGTTTCTCACACTCCCTCAGTACCCTATGTTACTCACACTCCCTCAGTACACTGTGTTTCTCACAGTACCTCAGTACCCTATGTTACTCACAATCCTTCAGTGTCCTCTGTTATTCACACTCCCTCAGTAATCTGTGTTACTCACACTCCCTCAGTACCCTCTGTTACTCACAGTCCCTCAGTCCACTGTCTTACTCACACATCCTCAGTACCCTGAGTTACTCACAATCCCTCAGTAGGCTGGGTTAGTAACACTCCCTCAGTACCTTGTGTTACTCACACTCCCTCACTACCGTGCGTTACTCACAGTACCTCACTAACCTGTGTTACTCACACCCTCTCAGTAAACTTTGTTACTCACACTGCGTCAGTACCCTGTGTTACTCACACTCCCTCGGTCCCCTGTGTTATTCACACTCCCTCAGTAGCTGTGTTATTGACACTCTCTCAGTAGCCTGTGTTACTCACACACCCTCAGTCCCCTGTGTTACTCACAATCCCTCAGTACCCTGTGTTATTCAAATTCCCTCAGTACCCTGTGTTACTGACACTCCCTTATTACCCAGTGTTACTCACACTCCCTTAGTACCCTGTGTTACTCACACTCCCTCTGTATCCTGTGTTACTCACACTCCCTCAGTACCCCGTGTTACTCACACTCCCTCAGTACCGTGTTACTCACACTCCCTCAGTACCCGGTGTTAGTCACACTCCCTCAGTATCCTGTGTTACTCACATTCCCTCAGTACCCTGTGTTTCTCACACTCCCTCAGTACCCTGTGTTACTCACACTCCCTCAGTACCCTGTGTTACTCACACGTCCTCAGTGCCCTATGTTACTCACACACCCTCCGTACACTGTGTTATTCACACTCCCTCAGTACCCTGTGTTACTCACACTCCCTCAGTACCCTGTGTTTCTCACAATCCCTCAGTAACCTGTGTTACTCACACTCCCTGAGTAAACCTGTGTTACTCACACTCCCTCAGTACCCTGTGTTATTCACACTCCCTTAGTACCCTGTTTTACTCACACTCCCTCAGTACCCTGTGTTACTCACACTCCCTCAGGATGCTGTATTACTCACGTGCCCTCAGTACACTGTGTTTATCACACTCCCTCAGTAACCTGTGTTACTCACTCCCCCTCAGTAACCCGTGTGACTCACACTCCCTCTGTCCCCTGTGTTACTCACACTCCCTGAGTACCAAGTGTTACTCACACTCCCTCAGTGCCCTGTTTTACTCACACTCCCTCAGTACCCTATGGTACTCACAACCCTTCAGTACCCTGCGTTATTCACACTCCCTCAGTAATCTGTGTTACTCACACACCCTCAGTAACCTCTGTTACTCACAGTCCCTCAGTCCACTGTGTTACTCACACATCCTCAGTCCCCTGAGTTACTCACAATCCCTCAGTACCCTGGGTTAGTAACACACCCTCAGTACCTTGTGTTACTCACACTCCCTCAGTAACCGGTGTTGCTCACATTCCCTCAGTACCCTGCGTTACTCACAGTACCTCACTAACCTGTGTTACTCACACTCCCTCAGTAACCTTTGTTACTCACACTGCGTCAGTACCCTCAGTTAGTGACAATCCCTCAGTACCCTGTGTTACTCACAATCCCTCAGTAACCTCTGTTCCTCACATTCCCTCAGTACCCTGTGTTACTCAAACCCCCTCAGTTCCCTGTGTTATTCACACTACCTCAGTACCTGTGTTATTGACACTCTCTCAGTACGCTGTGTTACTCACTACGCCCGCAGTCCCATGGTTACTCACAATCCCTTAGTACAGTGTGTTACTCAAACTCCTCAGTAGCCTGTGTTACTCAAACCACCTCAGTAACCTGTGTTACTCACACTCCCTCAGTACCCTGTGTTATTCACACTCCCTCAGTAATCTGTGTTATTCACACTCCCTCAGTATCCTGCGATACTCACACTCCCTTAGTAACCTGTGTTACTCACACTCCCTCAGTAACCTGCATTACTCACAGTACCTCAGTAACCTGTGTTACTCACACAGCCTCAGTACCCTTTGTTACTCACACTCCGTCAGTACCCTCTGTTACTGACAATCCCTTAGTACCTTGTGTTACTCACAGTTCCTCAGTACCCTGTGTTCCTCACAACCCCTCAGTAACCTGTGTAACTCACAATCCTTCAGTACCCTGTGTTACTCAAACTCTCCCCGTCCCCTGAGTTACTCACACTCGTTCAGTACCCTGTGTTACTCACTCTCCCTCCGTCCCCTGTGCTACTCACACTCCTTCAGTACCGTGTGTTACTCACACTCCCTCAGTACCCTGTGTTACTCAAACCCCCTCAATCCCCTGTTACTCACACTCCCTCAGTACCTGTGTTACTCACACTCTCTAACTACGCTGTGTTACTCAAACACCCTCGGTCCCATATGTGACTCACAATCCCTCAGTACCCTATGTTACTCACACTCCCTCAGTACCCTGTGTTACTCAAACTCCCTCAGTAACATGTATTACTCACACTCCCTCAGTACCCTCTGTTTCTCACAATCCCTCAGTATGCTGTATTACTCACATGCCCTCAGTACCCTGTGTTACTCACACTCCCTCAGTAACCTGTGTTACTCACACACCCTCAGTAACCTGTGTTACTCACACTCCCTGAGTACCCTGTGTTACTCACACCCCCTCAGTAACCCGTGTTACTCAAACTCCCTCTGTCCCTTTGATAGTCACACTCCCTCAGTAATCTTTGTTACTCATACTGCGTCAGTACCCTCAGTTAGTGACAATCCCTCAGTACCTTGTGTTACTCACAGTCCCTCAGTACCCTGTGCTACTCACAATCCCTCAGTAACCTCTGTTACTCACAATCCCTCAGTACCCTGTGTTACTCACACTCCCTCCGTCCCCTGTGTTACTCACACTCCTTCAGTACACTGTTACTCACACTCCCTCTGTCTCCTGTGTTACTCACACTCCTTCAGTACCCTGTGTTCCTCACACTCCCTCAGTACCCTTTGTTACTCAAACCCCCTCACTTCCCTGTGTTATTCACACTCCCTCAGTACCTGTGTTATTGACACTCTCTCAGTACGCTGTGTTACTCACACACCCTCAGTCCCATGTGTTACTCACAATCCCTCAGTAACGTGTTTTACTCAAACTCCTCAGTAGCCTGTGTTACTCACACCACCTCAGTACCCTGTGTTCCTCACACTCCCTCAGTACCCTGTATTACTCAAACCACCTCAGTACCCTGTGTTCCTCACACTCCCTCAGTACCCTTTGTTACTCAAACCCCCTCAATCCCCTGCGTTACTCACACTCCCTCAGTACCTGTGTTACTCACACTCTCTAAGTACGCTGTGTTACTCAAACACCCTCGGTCCCATGTGTGACTCACAATCCCTCAGTACCCTATGTTACTCACACTCCTCAGTAGCCTGTGTTACTCACACCACCTCAGTAACCTGTGTTACTCAAATTCTCTCAGTACACTGTGTTACTCAAACTCCCTTATTACCCTGTGTTACTCACACTCCCTTAGTACCCTGTTTTACTCACACTCCCTCTGTATCCTGTGTTACCCACACCCCCTCAGTACCCCGTGTTACTCACACTCCCTCAGTACCCTGTGTTACTCACACTCCCTCAGTACCCTGTGTTAGTCACACTCCCTCAGTATCCTGTGTTACTCACACTCCCTCAGTACCCTGTGTTTCTCACAATCCCTGAGTAACCTTTGCTACTCACACTCCCTTAGTACCCTGTGTTACTCACACTCCCTCAGTACCCTGTGTTATTCACACTCCCTTAGTCCCCTGTTTTACTAACACTCCCTCAGTACCCTGTGTTACTCACACTCCCTCAGTATGCTGTATTACTCACGTGCCCTCAGTACACTGTGTTTCTCACACTCCCTCAGTACCCGGTGTTACTCACACACCCTCAGTAACCTGTGTTACTCACACTCCCTGAGTACCCTGTCATACTCACACCCCCTCAGTAACCCGTGGTACTCACACTCCCTCTGTCCCCTGTGTTACTCACACTCCCTGAGTATCAAGTGTTACTCACACACCCTCAGTGCCCTGTTATACTCACACTCCCTCAGTACCCTATGTTACTCACAACCCTTCAGTACCCTGTGTTATTCACACTCCCTCAGTAATCTGTGTTACTCACACACCCTCAGTACCCTCTGTTACTCACAGTCCCTCAGTCCACTGTGTTACTCACACATCCTCAGTCCCCTGAGTTACTCACAATCCCTCAGTACCCTGGGTTAGTAACACTCCCTCAGTACCTTGTGTTACTCACACTCCCTCAGTAACCTGTGATACTCACACTCCCTCAGTACCCTGCGTTACTCACAGTACCTCACTAACCTGTGTTACTCACACTCCCTCAGTAACCTTTGTTACTCACACTGCGTCAGAACCCTCAGTTAGTGACAATCCCTCAATACCTTGTGTTACTCACAGTCCCTCAGTACCCTGTGTTACTCACAATCCCTCCGTCCTCTGTGTTACTCACACTCCTTCAGTACACGGTGTTACTCACACTCCCTTCGTCGCCTGTGTTACTCACACTCTTTCAGTACCCTGTATTCCTCACATTCCCTCAGTACCCTGTGTTACTCAAACCCCTTCAGTTCCCTGTGTTATTCACACTCCCTCAGTACCTGTGTTATTGACACTCTCTCAGTACGCTGTGTTACTCACTACGCCCTCAGTCCAATGGTTACTCACAATCCCTCAGTACCGTGTGTTACTCAAACTCCTCAGTAGCCTGTGTTACTCACACCACCTCAGTAACCTGTGTTACTCAAATTCCATCAGTACCCTGTGTTACTCACAGTCCCTTATTACCCTGCGTTACTCACACTCCCTTAGTACCCTGTGTTACTCACACTCCCCCTGTATCCCGTGTTACCCACACCCCCTCAGTACCCCGTGTTACTCACACTCCCTCAGTACCCTGTGTTACTCACACTCCCTCAGTACCCTATGTTACTCACACTCCCTCAGTACACTGTGTTTCTCACAGTACCTCAGTACCCTATGTTACTCACAATCCTTCAGTGTCCTCTGTTATTCACACTCCCTCAGTAATCTGTGTTACTCACACTCCCTCAGTACCCTCTGTTACTCACAGTCCCTCAGTCCACTGTCTTACTCACACATCCTCAGTACCCTGAGTTACTCACAATCCCTCAGTAGGCTGGGTTAGTAACACTCCCTCAGTACCTTGTGTTACTCACACTCCCTCACTACCGTGCGTTACTCACAGTACCTCACTAACCTGTGTTACTCACACCCTCTCAGTAAACTTTGTTACTCACACTGCGTCAGTACCCTGTGTTACTCACACTCCCTCGGTCCCCTGTGTTATTCACACTCCCTCAGTAGCTGTGTTATTGACACTCTCTCAGTAGCCTGTGTTACTCACACACCCTCAGTCCCCTGTGTTACTCACAATCCCTCAGTACCCTGTGTTATTCAAATTCCCTCAGTACCCTGTGTTACTGACACTCCCTTATTACCCAGTGTTACTCACACTCCCTTAGTACCCTGTGTTACTCACACTCCCTCTGTATCCTGTGTTACTCACACTCCCTCAGTACCCCGTGTTACTCACACTCCCTCAGTACCGTGTTACTCACACTCCCTCAGTACCCGGTGTTAGTCACACTCCCTCAGTATCCTGTGTTACTCACATTCCCTCAGTACCCTGTGTTTCTCACACTCCCTCAGTACCCTGTGTTACTCACACTCCCTCAGTACCCTGTGTTACTCACACGTCCTCAGTGCCCTATGTTACTCACACACCCTCCGTACACTGTGTTATTCACACTCCCTCAGTACCCTGTGTTACTCACACTCCCTCAGTACCCTGTGTTTCTCACAATCCCTCAGTAACCTGTGTTACTCACACTCCCTGAGTAAACCTGTGTTACTCACACTCCCTCAGTACCCTGTGTTATTCACACTCCCTTAGTACCCTGTTTTACTCACACTCCCTCAGTACCCTGTGTTACTCACACTCCCTCAGGATGCTGTATTACTCACGTGCCCTCAGTACACTGTGTTTATCACACTCCCTCAGTAACCTGTGTTACTCACTCCCCCTCAGTAACCCGTGTGACTCACACTCCCTCTGTCCCCTGTGTTACTCACACTCCCTGAGTACCAAGTGTTACTCACACTCCCTCAGTGCCCTGTTTTGCTCACACTCCCTCAGTACCCTATGGTACTCACAACCCTTCAGTACCCTGCGTTATTCACACTCCCTCAGTAATCTGTGTTACTCACACACCCTCAGTAACCTCTGTTACTCACAGTCCCTCAGTCCACTGTGTTACTCACACATCCTCAGTCCCCTGAGTTACTCACAATCCCTCAGTACCCTGGGTTAGTAACACACCCTCAGTACCTTGTGTTACTCACACTCCCTCAGTAACCGGTGTTGCTCACATTCCTCAGTACCCTGCGTTACTCACAGTACCTCACTAACCTGTGTTACTCACACTCCCTCAGTAACCTTTGTTACTCACACTGCGTCAGTACCCTCAGTTAGTGACAATCCCTCAGTAACCTGTGTTACTCACAATCCCTCAGTAACCTCTGTTCCTCACATTCCCTCAGTACCCTGTGTTACTCAAACCCCCTCAGTTCCCTGTGTTATTCACACTACCTCAGTACCTGTGTTATTGACACTCTCTCAGTACGCTGTGTTACTCACTACGCCCGCAGTCCCATGGTTACTCACAATCCCTTAGTACAGTGTGTTACTCAAACTCCTCAGTAGCCTGTGTTACTCAAACCACCTCAGTAACCTGTGTTACTCACACTCCCTCAGTACCCTGTGTTATTCACACTCCCTCAGTAATCTGTGTTATTCACACTCCCTCAGTATCCTGCGATACTCACACTCCCTTAGTAACCTGTGTTACTCACACTCCCTCAGTAACCTGCATTACTCACAGTACCTCAGTAACCTGTGTTACTCACACAGCCTCAGTACCCTTTGTTACTCACACTCCGTCAGTACCCTCTGTTACTGACAATCCCTTAGTACCTTGTGTTACTCACAGTTCCTCAGTACCCTGTGTTCCTCACAACCCCTCAGTAACCTGTGTAACTCACAATCCTTCAGTACCCTGTGTTACTCAAACTCTCCCCGTCCCCTGAGTTACTCACACTCGTTCAGTACCCTGTGTTACTCACTCTCCCTCCGTCCCCTGTGCTACTCACACTCCTTCAGTACCGTGTGTTACTCACACTCCCTCAGTACCCTGTGTTACTCAAACCCCCTCAATCCCCTGTTACTCACACTCCCTCAGTACCTGTGTTACTCACACTCTCTAACTACGCTGTGTTACTCAAACACCCTCGGTCCCATATGTGACTCACAATCCCTCAGTACCCTATGTTACTCACACTCCCTCAGTACCCTGTGTTACTCAAACTCCCTCAGTAACATGTATTACTCACACTCCCTCAGTACCCTCTGTTTCTCACAATCCCTCAGTATGCTGTATTACTCACATGCCCTCAGTACCCTGTGTTACTCACACTCCCTCAGTAACCTGTGTTACTCACACACCCTCAGTAACCTGTGTTACTCACACTCCCTGAGTACCCTGTGTTACTCACACCCCCTCAGTAACCCGTGTTACTCAAACTCCCTCTGTCCCTTTGATAGTCACACTCCCTCAGTAATCTTTGTTACTCATACTGCGTCAGTACCCTCAGTTAGTGACAATCCCTCAGTACCTTGTGTTACTCACAGTCCCTCAGTACCCTGTGCTACTCACAATCCCTCAGTAACCTCTGTTACTCACAATCCCTCAGTACCCTGTGTTACTCACACTCCCTCCGTCCCCTGTGTTACTCACACTCCTTCAGTACACTGTTACTCACACTCCCTCTGTCTCCTGTGTTACTCACACTCCTTCAGTACCCTGTGTTCCTCACACTCCCTCAGTACCCTTTGTTACTCAAACCCCCTCACTTCCCTGTGTTATTCACACTCCCTCAGTACCTGTGTTATTGACACTCTCTCAGTACGCTGTGTTACTCACACACCCTCAGTCCCATGTGTTACTCACAATCCCTCAGTAACGTGTTTTACTCAAACTCCTCAGTAGCCTGTGTTACTCACACCACCTCAGTACCCTGTGTTCCTCACACTCCCTCAGTACCCTGTATTACTCAAACCACCTCAGTACCCTGTGTTCCTCACACTCCCTCAGTACCCTTTGTTACTCAAACCCCCTCAATCCCCTGTGTTACTCACACTCCCTCAGTACCTGTGTTACTCACACTCTCTAAGTACGCTGTGTTACTCAAACACCCTCGGTCCCATGTGTGACTCACAATCCCTCAGTACCCTATGTTACTCACACTCCTCAGTAGCCTGTGTTATTCACACCACCTCAGTAACCTGTGTTACTCAAATTCTCTCAGTACACTGTGTTACTCAAACTCCCTTATTACCCTGTGTTACTCACACTCCCTTAGTACCCTGTTTTACTCACACTCCCTCTGTATCCTGTGTTACCCACACCCCCTCAGTACCCCGTGTTACTCACACTCCCTCAGTACCCTGTGTTACTCACACTCCCTCAGTACCCTGTGTTAGTCACACTCCCTCAGTATCCTGTGTTACTCACATTCCCTCAGTAACCTGTGTTTCTCACACTCCCTCAGTACCCTGTGTTACTTACACTCACTCAGTATGCTGTATTACTCACGTGCCCTCAGTACACTGTGTTTCTCACACTCCCTCAGTTCCCTGTTTTACTCACACTCTCTCAGTACCAACTGTTGCTCATACTCCCTCAGTATCCCGTGTTACTCACACTCCCTCAGTACCCTGTGTTACTCACAATCCCTCAGTGCCCTTTGTTACTCGCACACCCTCCGTACCCTGTGTTACTCACAATCCCTCAGTACCTGTGTTACTCACAAACCCTCAGTACCCTCAATATCCTGTGTCACTCACACTCCCTCAGTACCCACTGTTACACACACATCCTCAGCAGCCTGTGCTACTCACACCCCCTCAGTAACCTCTGTTACTCACTATGCCTCAGTCCACTGTGTTACTCACAATCCCTCAGGACCCAGTGTTACTCAATATTCCTCAGTACCAGTTGTTACTCACACTCCCTCAGTACCCTGTGTTACTCACACTCCCTCAGTCCCCTGTGTTACTAACACTCCCTCAGTACTCTGTGTTACTCACACTCCCTCTGTATACTGTGTTACTCACACTCCCTGAGTCCCCTGTGTTACTCACACTCCTTCAGTACCGTGTTACTCAAAGTCCCTTAGTAGCCTGTGTTACTCACACTCCCTGAGTCCCCTGTGTTACTCACACTCCTTCAGTACCCTGTTCCTCACACTCACTCAGTAACCTGCGTTACTCAAACCACCTCAGTCCCCTGTGTTACTCACAATCCCTCAGTACCCTGTGTTATCAAACTCCCTCAGTCCCCTGTGTTACTCACACTCCCTCAGTACACTGTGTTACTCACAGTCACTCAGTACCCTGTGTTACTCACACCTCCTCAGTATCTTTGTTACTCACACTCCCTCAGTACCCTGTGTTACTCACACTCCCTCAGTATCCTGTGTTTCTCACACTACCTCAGTACCCTGTGTTACTCACACGTCCTCAGTACCCTATGTTAATCACACTCCCTCCGTACCCTGTGTTACTCACACTCCCTCAGTACTCTGTATTACTCACACTCCCTCAGTACCCTGTGTTTCTCACAATCCCACAGTAACCTGTGTTACTCACATTCCCTTAGTACCCTGTTTTACTCACATTCCCTCAGAACCCTGTGTTACTCACACTCCCTCAGTATGCTGTATTACTCACGTGCCCTCAGTACACTGTGTTTCTCACACTCCCTCAGTACCCTGTGTTACTCACACACCCTCAGTACCCTGTGTTACTCACACTCCCTCAGTACACTGTGTTCCTCTCAATCCCTCAGTAACCTTGTTCCTCACAATCCTTCAGTACCCTGTGTTACTCACAATCCCCCCGTCCCCTGAGTTACTCACACACGTTCAGTACACTGTGTTACTCACTCTCCCTCCGTCCCCTGTGATACACACTCTCCTTCATTAGCCTGTGTTAATCACACTCCCTCAGTATCCTGTGTTACTCAAACCCCCTCAATCCCCTGTGTTTCTCACACTGCCTCAGTACATGTGTTACTCACACTCTCTCAGTACGCTGTGTTACTCAAACACCCTCGGTCCCATGTGTTACTCACAATCCCTCAGTACCCTATGTTAATCACACTCCTCAGTAGCCTGTGTTACTCACACACCCTCAGTCCCCTGTGTTACTCACAATCCCTCAGTACCCTGTGTTATTCAAATTCCCTCAGTACCCTATGTTACTGACACTCCCTTATTACCCAGTGTTACTCACACTCCCTTAGTACCTTGTGTTACTCACACTCCCTCTGTATCCTGTGTTACTCACACTCCCTCAGTACCCCGTGTTACTCACAGTCACTCAGTACCGTGTTACTCACACTCCCTCAGTACCCTGTGTTAGTCACACTCCCTCAGTATCCTGTGTTACTCACATTCCCTCAGTACCATGTGTTTCTCACACTCCCTCAGTACACTGTGTTACTCACACTCCCTCAGTACCCTGTGTTACTCACACGTCCTCAGAGCCCTATGTTACTCACACTCCCTCCGTACCCTGTGTTATTCACACTCCCTCAGTACCCTGTGTTACTCACACTCCCTCAGTACCCTGTGTTTCTCACAATCCCTCAGTAACCTGTGTTACTCACACTCCCTGAGTATCCTGTGTTACTCACACTCCCTCAGTACCCTGTGTTATTCACACTCCCTTAGTAACCTGTTTTACTCACACTCGCTCAGTACCCTGTGTTATTCACACTCCCTTAGTAACCTGTTTTACTCACACTCGCTCAGTACCCTGTGTTACTCACACTCCCTCAGTATGCTGTATTACTCACGTGCCCTCTGTACACTGTGTTTCTCACACTCCCTCAGTACCCTGTGTTACTCACAGTCCCTCAGTACCCTGTGTTACTCAAACTCTCCCCGTCCCCTGAGTTACTCACACTCGTTCAGTACCCTGTGTTACTCACACTCCCTCCGTCACCTGTGCTACCCACACTGCTTCAGTACCGTGTGTTACTCACACTCCCTCAGTACCCTGTGTTACTCAAACCCCCTCAATCCCCTGTTACTCACACTCCCTCAGTACCTGTGTTACTCACACTCTCTAAGTACGCTGTGTTACTCAAACACCCTCGGTCCCATGTGTGACTCACAATCCCTCAGTACCCTATGTTACTCACACTCCTCAGTAGCCTGTGTTATTCACACACCCTCAGTTCCCGGTGTTACTCACAATCCCTCAGTATCCTGTGTTATTCAAATTCCCTCAGTACCCTATGTTACTCACACTCCCTTATTACCGTGTTTCTCACACTCCCTTAGTACCCTGTGTTACTCACACTCCCTATGTATCCTGTGATACTCACACACCCTCAGTATCCCGTGTTACTCACACGCCCTCAGCACCCTGTGTTACTCACACTCCATCAGTACCCTGTGTTAGTCACACTCCCCCAGTATCCTGTGTTACTCACATTCCCTCAGTACTCTGTGTTTCTCACACTCCCTCAGTACCCTGTGTTACTCACACTCCCTCAGTACCCTGTGTTACTCACAAGTCCTCAGTAACCTATGTTACTCACACTCCCTCCGTAATCTGTGTTACTCACACTCCCTCAGTACCCTGTGTTACTCACACACACTCAGTACCGTGTGTTTCTCACAATCCTTCAGTAACCTGTGTTACTCACACTCCCTCAGTACCCTGTGTTACTCACACTCCCTCAGTACCCTGTGTTACTCACACGTCCTCAGTACCCTATGTTACTCACACGTCCTCAGTACCCTATGTTACTCACACTCCCACCGTACCCTGTGTTACTCACACTCCCTCAGTATCCTGTGTTACTCACATTCCCTCAGTACCCTGTGTTTCTCACACTCCCTCAGTACCCTGTGTTACTCACACTCCCTCAGTACCCTATGTTACTCACACGTCCTCAGTACCCTATGTTACTCACACTCCCTCAGTACCCTGTGTTTCTCACAATCCCTCAGTAACCTGTGTTACTCACACTCCCTTATACCCTGTGTTACTCACACTCCCTCAGTACCCTGCGTTATTCACACTCCCTTAGTACCCTGTTTTACTCACAAACCCTCAGTACCCTGTGTTACTCACACTCCCTCAGTATGCTGTGTTAATCACACTCCCTCAGTACCCTGTGTTACTCACACACCCTCAGTAACCTGTGTTACTCACACTCCCTGAGTACCCTGTGTTATTCACACCCCCTCAGTAATCTGTGTTACTCACACTCACTCAGTACCCTGTGTTACTCACACTCCCTCAGTGTCCTGCGACACTCACACTCCCTCAGTAAACTGTGTTACTCACACCACCTCAGTATCCTTGTGTTACTCTCATTCCCTCAGTAACCTGTGTTTCTCACACTCCCTCAGTAGCTGTGTTACTCACACTCCCTCAATACCCTATGTTTCTCACACTCCCTCAGTACTCTGTGTTACTCACACACCCTCAGTACCCTGTGTTACTCACACTCCCTCAGTACACTGTGTTCCTCACAATCCCTCAGTAACCTGTGTTACTCACAATCCTTCAGTACCCTGTGTTACTCACACTCCCTCCGTCCCCTGAGTTACTCACACTTGTTCAGTACCCTGTGTTACTCACTCTCCCAACGTCCCCTGTGTTACACACTCTCCTTCAGTAGCCTGTGTTACTCACACTCCCTCAGTATCCTGTGTTACTCAAACCCCCTCAATCCCCTGTGTTACTCACACTCCCTTAGTACCCTGTGTTATTCACACACCCTCTGTATCCTGTGTTACTCACACTCCCTCAGTACCCCGTGTTACTCAAACTCCCTCAGTACCCTGTGTTACTCACACTCCCTCAGTACCCTGTGTTAGTCACACTCCCTCAGTATCCTGTGTTACTCACACTCCCTCAGTACCCCGTGTTACTCACACTCCCTCAGTACCCTGTGTTACTCACACTCCCTCAGTACCCTGTGTTACTCACTCGTCCTCAGTGCCCTGTTACTCACACTCCCTCCGTACCCTGTGTTACTCACACTCCCTCAGTACACTGTGTTACTCACACTCCCTCAGTACCCTGTGTTTCTCACAATCCCTCAGTACCCTGTGTTACTCACACACCCTCAGTACCCTGTGTTACTCACACTCCCTCAGTACACTGTGTTCCTCACAATCCCTCAGTAACCTGTGTTACTCACAATCCTTCAGTACCCTGTGTTACTCACACTCCCTCCGTCCCCTGAGTTACTCACACTTGTTCAGTACCCTGTGTTACTCACTCTCCCAACGTCCCCTGTGTTACACACTCTCCTTCAGTAGCCTGTGTTACTCAGACTCCCTCAGTATCCTGTGTTACTCAAACCCCCTCAATCCCCTGTGTTACTCACACTCCCTTAGTACCCTGTGTTATTCACACACCCTCTGTATCCTGTGTTACTCACACTCCCTCAGTACCCCGTGTTACTCCAACTCCCTCAGTACCCTGTGTTACTCACACTCCCTCAGTACCCTGTGTTAGTCACACTCCCTCAGTATCCTGTGTTACTCACACTCCCTCAGTACCCCGTGTTACTCACACTCCCTCAGTACCCTGTGTTACTCACACTCCCTCAGTACCCTGTGTTACTCACTCGTCCTCAGTGCCCTGTTACTCACACTCCCTCCGTACCCTGTGTTACTCACACTCCCTCAGTACACTGTGTTACTCACACTCCCTCAGTACCCTGTGTTTCTCACAATCCCTCAGTACCCTGTGTTACTCACACTCCCTTAGTACCCTGTGTTACTCACACTCCCTCAGTACCCTGTGTTATTCACACTCCCTTTGTACCCTGTTTTACTCACACACCCTCAGTACACTGTGTTACTCACACTCCCTCAGTATGCTGTATTACTCACGTGCCCTCAGTACACTGTGTTTCTCACACTCCCTGAGTACCCTGTGTTACTCACATCCCCTCAGTAACCCGTGTTACTCACATTCCCTCAGTACCCTGTGTTACTCACACTCCCTCAGTATGCTGTATTACTCACGTGCCCTCAGTACACTGTGTTACTCACTCCCTCAGTACCCTGTGTTACTCACACTCCCTCAGTACCCTGTGTTACTCACACTCCCTCAGTAACCTGTGTTACTCACATTCCCTCAATGCCCTGCGTTACTCACAGTACCTCACTTACCTGTGTTACTCACACTCCCTCAGTAACCTTTGTTACTCACACTGCGTCAGTACCCTCAGTTAGTGACAATCCCTCAGTACCCTGTGTTACTCACAGTCCCTCAGTACCCTGTGTTACTCACACTCCCTCCGTCCTCTGTGTTACTCACATTACTTCCGTACACTGTGTTACTCACACTCCCTCCGTCGCCTGTGTTACTCACACTCTTTCAGTACCCTGAGTTCCTCACATTCCCTCAGTACCCTGTTTTACTCAAACCCCCTCAGTTCCCTGTGTTATTCACACTCCCTCAGTACCTGTGTTATTGACACTCTCCCAGTACGCTGTGTTACTCACTACGCCCGCAGTCCCATGGTTACTCACAATCCCTCAGTACCGTGTGTTACTCAAACTCCTCAGTAGCCTGTGTTACTCAAACCACCTCAATCCCCTGTTACTCACACTCCCTCAGTACCTGTGTTACTCACACTCTCTAAGTACGCTGTGTTACTCAAACACCCTCGGTCCCATGTGTGACTCACAATCCCTCAGTACCCTATGTTACTCACACTCCTCAGTAGCCTGTGTTATTCACACACCCTCAGTTCCCGGTGTTACTCACAATCCCTCAGTAATCTGTGTTACTCACACTCCCTCAGTATCCTGCGATACTCACACTCCCTTAGTAACCTGTGTTACTCACACTCACTCAGTAACCTGCATTACTCACAGTACCTCAGTAACCTGTGTTACTAACACAGCCTCAGTACCCTTTGTTACTCACACTCCGTCAGTAACCTCTGTTACTGACAATCCCTTAGTAGCTTGTGTTACTCACAGTTCCTCAGTACTCTGTGTTCCTCACAATTCCTCACTAACCTGTGTAACTCACAATCCTTCAGTACCCTGTGTTACTCAAACTATCCCCGTCCCCTGAGTTACTCACACTCGTTCAGTACCCTGTGTTACTCACTCTCCCTCCGTCCCCTGTGCTACTCACACTGCTTCAGTACCGTGTGTTACTCACACTCCCTCAGTACCCTGTGTTACTCAAACCCCCTCAATCCCCTGTTACTCACACTCCCTCAGTACCTGTGTTACTCACACTCTCTAAGTACGCTGTGTTACTCAAACACCCTCGGTCCCATGTGTGACTCACAATCCCTCAGTACCCTATGTTACTCACACTCCTCAGTAGCCTGTGTTATTCACACACCCTCAGTTCCCGGTGTTAGTCACAATCCCTCAGTACCCTGTGTTAGTAACACTCCCTCAGTACCTTGTGTTACTCACACTCCCTCAGTAACCTGTGTTACTCACATTCCCTCAGTACCCTGCGTTACTCACAGTACCTCACTTACCTGTGTTACTCACACTCCCTCAGTAACCCTTGTTACTCACACTGCGTCAGTACCCTCAGTTAGTGAAAATCCCTCAGTACCCTGTGTTACTCACAGTCCCTCAGTACCCTGTGTTACTCACACTCCCTCCGTCCTCTGTGTTACTCACATTCCTTCAGTACACTGTGTTACTCACACTCCCTCCGTCGCCTGTGTTACTCACACTCTTTCAGTACCCTGTGTTCCTCACATTCCCTCAGTACCCTGTTTTACTCAAACCCCCTCAGTTCCCTGTGTTATTCACACTCCCTCAGTACCTGTGTTATTGACACTCTCCCAGTACGCTGTGTTACTCACTACGCCCGCAGTCCCATGGTTACTCACAATCCCTCAGTACCGTGTGTTACTCAAACTCCTCAGTAGCCTGTGTTATTCAAACCACCTCAGTAACCTGTGTTACTCACACTCCCTCAGTACCCTGTGTTATTCACACTCCCTCAGTAATCTGTGTTACTCAAACTCCCTCAGTATCCTGCGATACTCACACTCCCTTAGTAACCTGTGTTACTCACACTCACTCAGTAACCTGCATTACTCACAGTACCTCAGTAACCAGTGTTACTCACACAGCCTCAGTACCCTTTGTTACTCACACTCTGTCAGTACCCTCTGTTACTGACAATCCCTTAGTAGCTTGTGTTACTCACAGTTCATCAGTACTCTGTGTTCCTCACAACCCCTCACTAACCTGTGTAACTCACAATTCTTCAGTACCCTGTGTTACTCACACTCCCTCAGTACACTGTGTTCCTCACAATCCCTCAGTAACCTGTGTTACTCACAATCCTTCAGTACCCTGTGTTACTCACACTCCCTCCGTCCCCTGAGTTACTCACACTCGTTCAGTACCCTGTGTTACTCACTCACCCTCCGTCCCCTGTGCTACTCACACTGCTTCAGTACCGTGTGTTACTCACACTCCCTCAGTACCCTGTGTTACTCAAACAACCTCGGTCCCATGTGTGACTCACAATCCCTCAGTACCCTATGTTACTCACACTCCTCAGTAGCCTGTGTTATTCACACACCCTCAGTTCCCGGTGTTACTCACAATCCCTCAGTACCCTGTGTTATTCAAATTCCCTCAGTACCCTATGTTACTCACACTCCCTTATTACCGTGTTTCTCACACTCCCTTAGTACCCTGTGTTACTCACACTCCCTATGTATCCTGTGATACTCACACTCCCTCAGTATCCCGTGTTACTCACACGCCCTCAGCACCCTGTGTTACTCACACTCCATCAGTACCCTGTGTTAGTCACACTCCATCAGTATCCTGTGTTACTCACATTCCCTCAGTACTCTGTGTTTCTCACACTCCCTCAGTATCCTGTGTTACTCACACTCCCTCAGTACCCTGTGTTACTCACAAGTCCTCAGTACCCTATGTTACTCACACTCCCTCCGTAATCTGTGTTACTCACACTCCCTCAGTACCCTGTGTTACTCACAAACACTCAGTACCGTGTGTTTCTCACAATCCTTCAGAAACCTGTGTTACTCACACTCCCTCAGTACCCTGTGTTACTCACACTCCCTCAGTACCCTGTGTTACTCACACGTCCTCAGTACCCTATGTTACTCACACGTCCTCAGTACCCTATGTTACTCACACTCCCACCGTACCCTGTGTTACTCACACTCCCTCAGTACCTTGCGTTATTCACACTCCCTTAGTACCCTGTTTTACTCACAAACCCTCAGTACCCTATGTTACTCACACTCCCTCAGTATGCTGTGTTACTCACACTCCCTCAGTACCCTGTGTTACTCACACACCCTCAGTAACCTGTGTTACTCACACTCCCTGAGTACCCTGTGTTATTCACACCCCCTCAGTAATCTGTGTTACTCACACTCACTCAGTACCCTGTGTTACTCACACTCCCTCAGTGTCCTGCGACACTCACACTCCCTCAGTAAACTGTGTTACTCACACCACCTCAGTATCCTGTGTTACTCTCATTCCCTCAGTAACCTGTGTTTCTCACACTCCCTCAGTAGCTGTGTTACTCACACTCCCTCAATACCCTATGTTTCTCACACTCCCTCAGTACCCTGTGTTACTCACACACCCTCAGTACCCTGTGTTACTCACACTCCCTCAGTACACTGTGTTCCTCACAATCCCTCAGTAACCTGTGTTACTCACAATCCTTCAGTACCCTGTGTTACTCACACTCCCTCCGTCCCCTGAGTTACTCACACTTGTTCAGTACCCTGTGTTACTCACTCTCCCACCGTCCCCTGTGTTACACACTCTCCTTCGGTAGCCTGTGTTACTCACACTCCCTCAGTATCCTCTGTTACTCAAACCCCCTCAATCCCCTGTGTTACTCACACTCCTTCAGTACCTGTGTTACTCACACTCCCTTATTACCCAGTTTTACTCACACTCCCTTAGTAGCCTGTGTTATTCACACACCCTCTGTATCCTGTGTTACTCACACTCCCTCAGTACCCCGTGTTACTCAAACTCCCTCAGTACCCTGTGTTACACACACTCCCTCAGTACCCTGTGTTAGTCACACTCCCTCAGTATCCTGTGTTACTCACACTCCCTCAGTACCCCGTTTTACTCAAACTCCCTCAGTACCCTGTGTTACTCACACTCCCTCAGTACCCTGTGTTACTCACACGTCCTCAGTGCCCTGTTACTCACACTCCCTCCGTACCCTGTGTTACTCACACTCCCTCAGTACACTGTGTTACTCACACTCCCTCAGTACCCTCTGTTTCTCACAATCCCTCAGTACCCTGTGTTACTCACACTCCCTTAGTACCCTGTGTTACTCACACTCCCTCAGTACCCTGTGTTATTCACACTCCCTTTGTACCCTGTTTTACTCACACACCCTCAGTACACTGTGTTACTCACACTCCCTCAGTAAGCTGTATTAGTCACGTGCCATCAGTACACTGTGTTTCTCACACTCCCTGAGTACCCTGTGTTACTCACATCCCCTCAGTAACCCGTGTTACTCACATTCGCTCAGTACCCTGTGTTACTCACACTCCCTCAGCATGCTGTATTACTCACGTGCCCTCAGTACACTGTGTTACTCACTCCCTCAGTACCCTGTGTTATTCACACTCCCTTAGTACCCTGTATTACTCACACTCCCTCAGTACCCTGTGTTATTCACACTCCCTTTGTACCCTGTTTTACTCACACACCCTCAGTACACTGTGTTACTCACACTCCCTCAGTAAGCTGTATTACTGACGTGCCCTCAGTACACTGTGTTTCTCACACTCCCTGAGTACCCTGTGTTACTCACATCCCCTCAGTAACCAGTGTTACTCACATTCGCTCAGTACCCTGTGTTACTCACACTCCCTCAGTATGCAGTATTACTCACGTGCCCTCAGTACACTGTGTTACTCACTCCCTCAGTACCCTGTGTTACTCACACTCCCTCTGTACCCTGTGTTATTCACACTCCCTCAGTAGCCTGTGTTAATCACACCCCCTCAGTACCCTGTGTTACTCATACTCGCTCAGTGCCCTGTTTTTCTCACACTCCCTCAGTACCCTATGTTACTCACAATCCTTCAGTACCCTGTGTTTCTCACACTCCCTGAGTAACCTGTGTTACTCACATCCCCTCAGTAACCCGTGTTACTCACATTCCCTCAGTACCCTGTGTTACTCACACTCCCTCAGTATGCTGTATTACTCACGTGCCCTTAGTACACTGTGTTACTCACTGCCTCAGTACCCTGTGTTACTCACATTCCCTCAGTACTCTGTGTTTCTCACACTCCCTCAGTACCCTGTGTTACTCACACTCCCTCAGTTCCCTGTGTTACTCACACAGACTCAGTACCGTGTGTTTCTCACAATCCTTCAGTAACCTGTGTTACTCACACTCCCTCAGTACCCTGTGTTACTCACACTCCCTCAGTACCCTGTGTTACTCACACGTCCTCAGTACCCTATGTTACTCACACGTCCTCAGTACCCTATGTTACTCACACTCCCTCAGTACCCTGTGTTTCTCACAATCCCTCAGTAACCTGTGTTACTCACACTCCCTTATACCCTGTGTTACTCACACTCCCTCAGTACCCTGCGTTATTCACACTCCCTTAGTACCCTGTTTTACTCACAAACCCTCAGTAACCTGTGTTACTCACACTCCCTGAGTACCCTGTGTTATTCACAACCCCTCAGTAATCTGTGTTACTCACACTCACTCAATACCCTGTGTTACTCACACTCCCTCAGTGTCCTGCGACACTCACACTCCCTCAGTAAACTGTGTTACTCACATCACCTCAGTATCCTGTGTTACTCTCATTCCCTCAGTAACCTGTGTTTCTCACACTCCCTCAGTAGCTGTGTTACTCACACTCCCTCAATACCCTATGTTTCTCACACTCCCTCAGTACCCTGTATTACTCACACACCCTCAGTACCCTGTGTTACTCACACTCCCTCAGTACACTGTGTTCCTCACAATCCCTCAGTAACCTGTGTTACTCACAATCCTTCAGTACCCTGTGTTACTCACACTCCCTCCGTCCCCTGAGTTACTCACACTTGTTCAGTACCCTGTGTTACTCACTCTCCCACCGTCCCCTGTGTTACACACTCTCATTCAGTAGCCTGTGTTACTCACACTCCCTCAGTATCCTGTGTTACTCAAACCCCCTCAATCCCCTGTGTTACTCACACTCCTTCAGTACCTGTGTTACTCACACTCACTTATTACCCAGTGTTACTCACAATCCCTTAGTACCCTGTGTTATTCACACACCCTCTGTATCCTGTGTTACTCACACTCCCTCAGTACCCCGTGTTACTCAAACTCCCTCAGTACCCTGTGTTACTCACACTCCCTCAGTACCCTGTGTTAGTCACACTCCCTCAGTATCCTGTGTTACTCACACTCCCTCAGTACCCCGTGTTACTCACACTCCCTCAGTACCCTGTGTTACTCACACTCCCTCAGTACCCTGTGTTACTCACACGTCCTCAGTGCCCTGTTACTCACACTCCCTCCGTACCCTGTGTTACTCACACTCCCTCAGTACACTGTGTTACTCACACTCCCTCAGTACCCTCTGTTTCTCACAATCCCTCAGTACCCTGTGTTACTCACACTCACTTAGTACCCTGTGTTACTCACACTCCCTCAGTACCCTGTGTTATTCACACTCCCTTTGTACCCTGTTTTACTCACACACCCTCAGTGCACTGTATTTCTCACACTCCCTGAGTACCCTGTGTTACTCACATCCCCTCAGTAACCCGTGTTACTCACATTCCCTCAGTACCCTGTGTTACTCACACTCCCTCAGTATGCTGTATTACTCACGTGCCCTCAGTACATTGTGTTACTCACTCCCTCAGTACCCTGTGTTACTCACACTCCCTCAGTACCCTGTGTTACTCACACTCCCTCAGTAGCCTGTGTTATTCACACTCCCTCAGTCATCTGTGTTACTCACACTCCCTCAGTACCCTGGGTTAGTAACACTCCCTCAGTACCCTGAGTTACTCTCACTCCCTCAGTATCCTGTGATACTCACACTCCCTCAGTACCTTGTGTTACTCACATTCCCTTAGTACCCTGCGTTAATCGCAGTACCTCACTAACCTGTGTTACTCACGCTCCCTCAGTAACCTTTGTTACTCACACTGCGTCAGTACCCTCAGTTAGTGACAATCCCTCAGTACCTTGTGTTACTCACAGTCCCTCAGTACCCTGTGTTACTCACAATCCCTCAGTAACCTCTGTTACTCACAATCCCTCTGTACCCTGTGTTAATCACACTCCCTCCGTCCCCTGTGTTACTCACACTCCTTCAGTACACTGTGTTACTCACACTGCCTCCGTCCCCTGTGTTACTCACACTCTTTCAGTACCCTGTGTTCCACACACTCCCTCAGTACCCTGTGTGACTCAAACCCCCTCAGTTCCTTGTGTTATTCACACTCCCTCAGTACCTGTGTTGTTGACACTCTCTCAGTAGGCTGTGTTACTCACACACCTTCAGTCCCATGGTTACTCACAATCCGTCAGTACCGTGTGTTACTCAAACTCCTCAGTACCCTGGGTTACTCACACTCCCTCAGTACCCTGTGTTATTCACACTCCCTCAGTACCCTGTGTTATTCACACTCCCTCAGTAATCTGTGTTACTCACACTCCCTTTGTACCCTGTTTTACTCACACACCCTCAGTGCACTGTGTTTCTCACACTCCCTGAGTACCCTGTGTTACTCACATCCCGTCAGTAACCCGTGTTACTCACAATCCCTCTGTACCCTGTGTTAATCACACTCCCTCCGTCCCCTGTGTTACTCACACTCCTTCAGTACACTGTGTTACTCACACTGCCTCCGTCCCCTGTGTTACTCACACTCTTTCAGTACCCTGTGTTCCACACACTCCCTCAGTACCCTGTGTTACTCAAACCCCCTCAGTTCCTTGTGTTATTCACACTCCCTCAGTACCTGTGTTGTTGACACTCTCTCAGTACGCTGTGTTACTCACACACCTTCAGTCCCATGGTTACTCACAATCCGTCAGTACCGTGTGTTACTCAAACTCCTCACTAGCCTGTGTTACTCACACCACCTCAGTAACCTGTGTTACTCACACTCCCTCAGTACCCTGTGTTATTCACACTCCCTCAGTAATCTGTGTTACTCACACTCACTCAGTACCCTGTGTTACTCACACTCCCTCAGTAGCCTGTGTTAATCACACCCCCTCAGTACCCTGTGTTACTCATACTCGCTCAGTGCACTGTTTTACTCACACTCCCTCAGTACCCTATGTTACTCACAATCCTTCAGTACCCTGTGTTTCTCACACTCCCTGAGTACCTTGTGTTACTCACATCCCCTCAGTAACCCGTGTTACTCACATTCCCTCAGTACCCTGTGTTACTCACACTCCCTCAGTATGCTGTATTACTCACGTGCCCTCAGTACACTGTGTTACTCACTGCCTCAGTATCCTGTGTTACTCACATTCCCTCAGTACTCTGTGTTTCTCACACTCCCTCAGTACCCTGTGTTACTCACACTCCCTCAGTACCCTGTGTTACTCACAAGTCCTCAGTACCCTATGTTACTCACACTCCCTCCGTAATCTGTGTTACTCACACTCCCTCAGTACCCTGTGTTACTCACACACACTCAGTACCGTGTGTTTCTCACAATCCTTCAGTAACCTGTGTTACTCACACTCCCTCAGTACCCTGTGTTACTCACACTCCCTCAGTACCCTGTGTTACTCACACGTCCTCAGTACCCTATGTTACTCACACGTCCTCAGTACCCTATGTTACTCACACTCCCACCGTACCCTGTGTTGCTCACACTCCCTCAGTATCCTGTGTTACTCACATTCCCTCAGTACCCTGTGTTTCTCACACTCCCTCAGTACCCTGTGTTACTCACACTCCCTCAGTACCCTATGTTACTCACACGTCCTCAGTACCCTATGTTACTCACACTCCCTCAGTACCCTGTGTTTCTCACAATCCCTCAGTAACCTGTGTTACTCACACTCCCTTATACCCTGTGTTACTCACACTCCCTCAGTACCCTGCGTTATTCACACTCCCTTAGTACCCTGTTTTACTCACAAACCCTCAGTAACCTGTGTTACTCACACTCCCTGAGTACCCTGTGTTATTCCAACCCCTCAGTAATCTGTGTTACTCACACTCACTCAGTACCCTGTGTTACTCACACTCCCTCAGTGTCCTGCGACACTCACACTCCCTCAGTAAACTGTGTTACTCACATCACCTCAGTATCCTGTGTTACTCTCATTCCCTCAGTAACCTGTGTTTCTCACACTCCCTCAGTAGCTGTGTTACTCACACTCCCTCAATACCCTATGTTTCTCACACTCCCTCAGTACCCTGTATTACTCACACACCCTCAGTACCCTGTGTTACTCACACTCCCTCAGTACACTGTGTTCCTCACAATCCCTCAGTAACCTGTGTTACTCACAATCCTTCAGTACCCTGTGTTACTCACACTCCCTCCGTCCCCTGAGTTACTCACACTTGTTCAGTACCCTGTGTTACTCACTCTCCCACCGTCCCCTGTGTTACACACTCTCATTCAGTAGCCTGTGTTACTCACACTCCCTCAGTACACTGTGTTCCTCACAATCCCTCAGTAACCTGTGTTACTCACACTCCCTCAGTACCCCGTGTTACTCAAACTCCCTCAGTACCCTGTGTTACTCACACTCCCTCAGTACCCTGTGTTAGTCACACTCCCTCAGTATCCTGTGTTACTCACACTCCCTCAGTACCCCGTGTTACTCACACTCCCTCAGTACCCTGTGTTACTCACACTCCCTCAGTACCCTGTGTTACTCACACGTCCTCAGTGCCCTGTTACTCACACTCCCTCCGTACCCTGTGTTACTCACACTCCCTCAGTGCACTGTGTTACTCACACTCCCTCAGTACCCTCTGTTTCTTACAATCCCTCAGTACCCTGTGTTACTCACACTACCTTAGTACCTGTGTTACTCACACTCCCTCAGTACCCTGTGTTATTCACACTCCCTTTGTACCCTGTTTTACTCACACACCCTCAGTGCACTGTGTTTCTCACACTCCCTGAGTACCCTGTGTTACTCACATCCCCTCAGTAACCCGTGTTACTCACATTCCCTCAGTACCCTGTGTTACTCACACTCCCTCAGTATGCTGTATTACTCACGTGCCCTCAGTACATTGTGTTACTCACTCTCTCAGTACCCTGTGTTACTCACTCTCCCTCAGTAGCCTGTGTTATTCACACTCCCTCAGTCATCTGTGTTACTCACACTCCCTCAGTACCCTGGGTTAGTAACACTCCCTCAGTACCCTGAGTTACTCTCACTCCCTCAGTATCCTGTGATACTCACACTCCCTCAGTACCTTGTGTTACTCACATTCCCTTAGTACCCTGCGTTAATCACAGTACCTCACTAACCTGTGTTACTCACGCTCCCTCAGTAACCTTTGTTACTCACACTGCGTCAGTACCCTCAGTTAGTGACAATCCCTCAGTACCTTGTGTTACTCACAGTCCCTCAGTACCCTGTGTTACTCACAATCCCTCAGTAACCTCTGTTACTCACAATCCCTCTGTACCCTGTGTTAATCACACTCCCTCCGTCCCCTGTGTTACTCACACTCCTTCAGTACACTGTGTTACTCACACTGCCTCCGTCCCCTGTGTTACTCACACTCTTTCAGTACCCTGTGTTCCACACACTCCCTCAGTACCCTGTGTGACTCAAACCCCCTCAGTTCCTTGTGTTATTCACACTCCCTCAGTACCTGTGTTGTTGACACTCTCTCAGTACGCTGTGTTACTCACACACCTTCAGTCCCATGGTTACTCACAATCCATCAGTACCGTGTGTTACTCAAACTCCTCAGTAGCCTGTGTTACTCACACCACCTCAGTAACCTGTGTTACTCACACTCCCTCAGTACCCTGTGTTATTCACACTCCCTCAGTAATCTGTGTTACTCACACTCACTCAGTACCCTGTGTTACTCACACTCCCTCAGTATCCTGCGATACTCACACTCCCTCAGTAAACTGTGTTACTCAGACTCCCTCAGTAACCTGCATTACTCACAGTACCTCAGTAGCCTGTGTTACTCACACAGCCTCAGTACCCTTTGTTACTCACACTCCGTCAGTACCCTCTGTTACTGACAATCCCTCAGTACCTTGTGTTACTCACAGTTCCTCAGTACCCTGTGTTCCTCACAATCCCTCAGTAACCTGTGTTACTCACAATCCCTCAGTACCCTGTGTTACTCAAACTCTCCACGTCCCCTGAGTTACTCATACTCGTTCAGTACCCTGTGTTACTCACTCTCCCTCCGTCCCCTGTGTTACTCACATTCCTTCAGTACCCTGTGTTACTCACATTCCCTCAGTACCCTGTGTTACTCAAACCCCCTCAATCCCCTGTGTTACTCACACTCCCTCAGTACCTGTGTTACTCAAACTCTCGAAGTACGCTGTGTTACTCAAACACCCTCGGTCCCATGTGTGACTCACAATCCCTCAGTACCCTATGTTACTCACACTCCTCAGTAGCCTGTGTTACTCACACACCCTCAGTCCCCTGTGTTACTCACAATCCCTCAGTACCCTGCGTTATTCAAATTCCCTCAGTACCCTGTGTTACTCACACTCCCTCAGTACCCTGTGTTACTCAAACACCCTCAGTAGCCTCTGTTACTCACACTCCTTTAGTACAGTGTGTTACTCACACTCCCTCAGTATACTGTGTTACTCACACACCCTCAGTACCCTCTGTTACTCACACACCCTCAGCACCCTGTGTTACTCACACTTCCTCAGTACCCTGTGTTACTCACACTCCCTCAGTACCCTGTGTTACTCACAACCCCTCAGTACCCTGTGTGAGTCACACTCCCTCAGTACCCTGTGTTACTCACAATCCCTCAGTCCCATGTGTTATTCACACTCCCTCAGGATCCTGTGTTACTCACACTCCCTCAGCACTCTTTGTTAATTACAATCCCTCAGTAGCCTGTGCTACTCACATTCCCTCAGTACCCTGCGTTACTCACAATCCCTCAGTACCCTGTGTTACTCGCACTCCCTCAGTATCCTGTGTTACTCACACTCGCTCAGTCTTCTGTGTTACTCACACTCGCTCAGTCCAATGTGTTACTCAAACTCCCTCAGTACTCTGTGTTACTCACACTACCTCAGTAACCTCTCTTACTCACACTCCCTCTGTCCCATGTGTTACTCAAACTCCCTCAGTACTCTGTGTTACTAACACTCCCTCAGTACCCTATGTTACTCGCAATCCCTCAGTACCCTGTGTTACTCACACACCCTCAGTACCCTGTGTTACTCACACTCCCTCAGAAACCTGTGTTACTCACACTCCCTTAGTAACCTGTGTTACTCACACTCCCTCAGTACCCTGTGTACTCACACTCCCTCAGTACCCTGTGTTTCTCACAATCACTCAGAAACCTGTGTTACTCACACTCCCTTAGGAACCTGTGTTACTCACACTCCCTCAGTACCCTGTGTTACTCACACACCCACAGTACCCTGTGTTACTCACATTCCCTCAGTACCCTGTGTTTCTCACAATCACTCAGAAACCTGTGTTACTCACACTCCCTTAGGAACCTGTGTTACTCACACTCCCTCAGGACCCTGTGTTACTCACACTCCCTCAGTACCCTGTGTTACTAACACACCCTCACTACGCTGTATTACTCACATGCTTTCAGTCCCCATGTTAGTGACACTCCCTCAGGTCCCTCTGTTACTCACACTCCCTCAGTACCCTGTGTTACTCACAATCCCTCAGTACCATGTGTTACTCACAATCCCTCAGTACCCTCAGTATCCTGTGTCACTCACACTCCCTCAGTACACTGTGTTACTCACACACCCTCAGTATCCTGTGTTACTCACACCCCCTCAGTACCCTGTGTTACACACAATCCCTCAGTACACTGTGTTACTCACACTCCCTCAGTTCCCAGTGTTACACATACTCCCATGTCCCCTGTGTTACTCACACTCCCTCAGTACCATGTGTTTCTCACACTGCCTCAGTACCCTGTGTTACTCACACTCCCTCAGTACACTGTGTTACTCACACTCCCTCAATTCCCAGTGTTACTCATACTCCCTCAGTACACTGTGTTACTCACACTACCTCAGTAACCTCTGTTACTCACATTCCCATGTCCCCTGTGTTACTCACACTCCCTCAGTGCCATGTGTTTCTCACATTCCCTCAGTACCATGTGTTTCTCACACTCCCTCAGTATCCTGTGTTACTCACACTCCCTCAGTACCATGTGTTTCTCACATTCACTCAGTACCATGTGTGTCTCACACTCCCTCAGTATCCTGTTTTACTCAAACTCGCTCAGTACCCAATGTTACTCACTATCCTTCAGGACACTATATTACTCGCAATCCCTCGGTACACTGTGTTGCTCACCATCCCTCAGTATCCTGTGCTACTCACACTCCCTCAGTATCCTTTGTTACTCACACCTCCTCAGTACCCTGTGTTACTCACACCTCCTCAGTACCCTGTTTTACTCACACCCCCTCTGTACCCTGTGTTACTCACCATCCCTCAGTATCCTGCGCTACTCACACTCCCTCAGTATCCTTTGTTACTCACACTCTCTCAGTACCCTGTGTTACTCACACCTCCTCAGTACCCTGTGTTACTCACACCCCCTCAGTACACTGTGTTATTCACACTCCCTCAGGAAACTGGGTTTCTCACACTTGCTCAGTCCCTTGTGTTACTCACATTCCCTCAGTAACCTGTGTTACACAGATTCCCTCAGTATCCTGCGTTACTCAAACACCCTCAGTACCCTCTGTTACTCACACACACTCGGCACCCTGTGTTACTCACACTCCCTCACCATCCTGTGTTACTCACACACCCTCAGTACCCTGTGTTACTCACAACCCCTCAGTCCCCTGTGTTACTCACACTCCCTCAGTACCCTGTGTTACTCACACTCCCTCAGTACCCTGTGTTTCTCACACTCCCTCAGTACCCTGTGTTACTCACAACCCCTCAGTCCCCTGTGTTACTCACACTCCCTCAGGATCCTGTGTTACTCACAATCCCTCAGTCCCCTGTGTTAGTCACACTCCCTAAGTCCCCTGTGTTAGTCACACTCCCTCAGTACCCTGTGTTACTCACAAGCCTCAGTCCCCTGTGTTACTCACACTCCCTCAGGAACCTGTGTTACTCACACTCCTTTAGTACAGTGTGTTCCTCACACTTCCTCAGTACCCTGTGTTACGCACACTCCCTCAGTACTCTGTGTTACTCACACATCCTCAGTAACCTGTGTTACTCACACTCCCTCAGTACCCTGTGTTACTCACAACCCCTCAGTCCCCTGTGTTACTCACACTCCCTCAGGATGCTGTGTTACTCACACTCCCTCAGTACCCTCTGTTAGTCACACTCCCTCAGTACCCTGTGTTACTCACAACCCCTCAGTCCCCTGTGTTACTCACACTCCCTCAGGATCCTGTGTTACTCACACTCCCTCAGGATCCTGTGTTACTCACACTCCCTCAGCACTCTTTGTTAATTACAATCCCTCAGTAGCCTGTGCTACTCACATTCCCTCAGTACCCTGCGTTACTCACAATCCCTCAGTACCCTATGTTACTCGCAATCCCTCAGTACCCTGTGTTGTTCACAATTCCTCAGTACACTGTGTTACTCACACTCTCTCGGTACCCTGTGTTACCCACACCACTCAGTATCCTGTGTTACTCACATTCCCTCAGTCCAATGTGTTACTCAAACTACCTCAGTACTCTGTGTTACTCACACTCCCTCAGTACCCTATGTTACTCGCAATCCCTCAGTACCCTGTGTTGTTCACAATTCCTCAGTACACTGTGTTACTCACACTCTCTCGGTACCCTGTGTTACCCACACCACTCAGTATCCTGTGTTACTCACATTCCCTCAGTACCCTGTGTTATTCACCCTGCCTCAGTAACCTGTATTACTCACACTCACTCAGAAATCTGTGTTACTCACACTCCCTCAGTACCCTCTGTTACTCACAATCCCTCAGTACCTTGTGTTACTCACAGTTTCTCAGTAACCTGTGTGACTCAATGTCCCTCAGTACCCTGTGTTACTCCCAATCCCTCAGTACCCTGTGCTACTCACACTCCTTCAGTACACAGTGTTACTCACACCCCCTGAGTCCCCAGCGTTACTCACACTCCTTCAGTACACAGTTAATCACACTCCCTCAGTACCGTGTGTTCCTCAAACCACCTCAGTCCCCTGTGTGACTCACAATCCCGCAGTGCCCTGTGTTACTCACACTCCCTCAGTACCATGTGTTACTCACAGTCCATCAGTATTCTGTGTTACTCACACTCCCTCATTACGCTGTATTACTCATATGCCCTCAGTACCCTGTGTTACTTACACACCCTCACTACGCTGTATTACTCACATGCTTTCAGTTCCCATGTTAGTGACACTCCCTCAGGTCCCTCTGTTAATCACACTCCCTCAGTACCCTGTGTTATTCACAATCCCTCAGTACACTGTGTTGCTCACCATCCCTCAGTAACCTGTGCTACTCACACTCCCTCAGTATCCTTTGTTACTCATACTCTCTCTGTACCCTGTGTTACTCACCATCCCTCAGTATCCTGTGCTACTCACACTTCCTCAGTACCCTGTGTTACGCACACTCCCTCAGTACCCTGTGTTACTCACACTCCCTCACCATCCTGTGTTACTCACACACCCTCAGTACGCTGTATTACTCACACACCCTCAGTAACCTGTGTTACTCACACTCCCTCAGTCTCCTGTGTTACTCACACTCCGTCATTATCCTGTGTTACTCACACTCACTCAGTACCCTGTGTTACTCACACCCCCTCAGTACACTGTGTTACTCACAATCCCTCAGCACACTGTGTTACTCACACTCCTTCAGTTCCCAGTGTTACTCATACTCCCTCAGTACACTGTGTTACTCACACTACCTCAGTAACCTCTGTTACTCACACTCCCATGTCCCCTGTGTTACTCACACTCCCTCAGTACCATGTGTTTCTCACACTCCCTCAGTACCCTGTGTTACTCACACTCCCACAGTACACTGTGTTACTCACACTCCCTCAGTTCCCAGTGTTACTCATACTCCCTCAGTACAGTGTCTCTCACACTACTTCAGTAACCTCTGTTACTCACATTCCCATGTCCCCTCTGTTACTCACACTCCCTCAGTGCCATGTGTTTCTCACATTCCCTCAGTACCATGTGTTTCTCACACTCCCACAGTATCCTGTGTTACTCACACTCCCTCAGTACCATGTGTTTCTCACATTCACTCAGTACCATGTGTGTCTCACACTCCCTCAGTATCCTGTTTTACTCAAACTCGCTCAGTACCCAATGTTACTCACAATCCTTCAGGACACTATATTACTCGCAAGCCCTCAGTACACTGTGTTGCTCACCATCCCTCAGTATCCTGTGCTACTCACACTCACTCAGTATCCTTTGTTACTCACATTCTCTCAGTACCCTGTGTTACTCACACCTCCTCAGTACCCTGTGTTACTCACACCCGCTCTGTACCCTGTGTTACTCACCATCCCTCAGTATCCTGCGCTACACACACTCCCTCAGTACCCTTTGTTATTCACACTCCCTCAGTATCCTGTGTTACTCACACTCCCTCAGTACGCTGTATTACTCACATGCACTCAGTACACTGTGTTACTCACACGCCATCAGTATCCTGTATTACTCTCACACCCTCAGTAACCTCTGTAACTCACACTTCCTCAGTCCTCTTTGTTAGTCACACTCCCTCAGGACACTGTGTTACTCACACTTGCTCGGTACCCTGTGTTACTCACAATCCCTCAGTACCCTGTGTTACTCACACTCCCTCAGTACCCTGTGTTACTCAAACACCCTCAGTCGCCTCTGTTACTCACACTCCTTTAGTACAGTGTGTTACTCACACTCCCTCAGTATCCTGTGTTACTCACACACCCTCAGTACCCTCTGTTACTCACACACCCTCAGCACCCTGTGTTACTCACACTTCCTCAGTACCCTGTGTTACTCATACTCCCTCAGTATCCTGTATTACTCACAACCCCTCAGTACCCTGTGTGAGTCAAACTCCCTCAGTACCCTGTGTTACTCACAATCCCTCAGTCCCCTGTTTTACTCACAATCCCTCAGGATCCTGTGTTACTCACACTCCCTCAGCACTCTTTGTTAATTACAATCCCTCAGTAGCCTGTGCTACTCACATTCCCTCAGTACACTGCGTTACTCACAATCCCTCAGTACCCTGTGTTACTCGCACTCCCTCAGTATCCTGTGTTACTCACACTCCCTCAGTACCCTGTGTTACTCACATTCGCTCAGTCCAATGTGTTACTCAAACTCCCTCAATACTCTGTGTTACTCACACTACCTCAGTAATCTCTCTTACTCACACTCCCTCTGTCCCATGTGTTACTCAAACACCCTCAGTACTCTGTGTTACTCACACTCCCTCAGTACCCTATGTTACTCGCAATCCCTCTGTACCCTGTGTTACTCACACACCCTCAGTACCCTGTGTTACGCACACTCCCTCAGAAACCTGTGTTACTCACACTCCCTTAGTAACCTGTGTTACTCACACTCCCTCAGTACCCTGTGTACTCACACTCCCTCAGTACCCTGTGTTACTTACACACCCTCACTACGCTGTATTACTCACATGGTTTCAGTTCCCATGTTAGTGACACTCCCTCAGGTCCCTCTGTTAATCACACTCCCTCAGTACCCTGTGTTACTCATAATACCTCAGTACCATGTGTTACTCACACTCCGTCAGTACCCTCAGTATCCTGTGTCACTCACACTCCCTCAGTACACTGTGTTACTCACACACCCTCAGTATCCTGTGTTACTTACAACCCCTCAGTACCCTGTGTTACTCACAATCCCTGAGTACACTGTTACTCACATTCCCTCAGTTCCCAGTATTACTCATACTCCCTCAGTACACTGTGTTACTCACACTACATCAGTAACCTCTGTTACTCACACTCCCATGTCCCCTGTGTTACTCACACTCCCTCAGTACCATGTGTTTCTCACATTCCCTCAGTACCATGTGTTTCTCACACTCCCTCAGTATCCTGTGTTACTCACACTCCCTCAGTACCATGTGTTTCTCACATTCACTCAGTAGCATGTGTTTCTCACACTACCTCAGTATCCTGTTTCACTCAAACTCGCTCAGTACACAATGTTACTCACAATCCTTCAGGACACTATATTACTCGCAATCGCTCAGTACACTGTGTTGCTCACCATCCCTCAGTATCCTGTGCTACTCACACTCCCTCAGTATCCTGTGCTACTCGCACTCCCTCAGTATCCTTTGTTACTCACACTCTCTCAGTACCCTGTGTTACTCACACCTCCTCAGTACCCTGTGTTAGTCACCATCCCTCAGTATCCTGTGCTACTCACACTCCCTCAGTACCCTGTGTTACTCACACTCCCTCACCATCCTGTGTTACTCACACACCCTCAGTACGCTGTATTACTCACACACCCTCAGTAACCTGTGTTATTCATACTCCTTCAGTCCCCTGTGTTACTCACACTCCCTCAGTATCCTGTGTTACACATACTCCCTCAGTCCCCTGTGTTAGTCACACTCACTCAGTACCCTGTGTTACTCACACTCCCTCAGTACCCTGTGTTACTCACAATCCTTCAGGACCCTGTGTTACTCACACTCCCTCAGTATCCTTAGTATCCTGTGTCACTCACACTCCCTTAGTACCCTGTGTTACTCACACAGCCTCAGAAACCTGTGGTACTCACACCACCTCTGGACCCTGTGTTACTCACACTCCCTCAGTACCCTGTGTTACTCACACTCCCTCAGGATCCTGTGTTACTCACACTCGCTCAGTATTCTGTGTTACTCACACTCGCTCAGTCCCATGTGTTACTCAAACTCCCTCAGTACTCTGTGTTACTCACACTACCTCAGTAACCTCTCATACTCACACTCCGTCTGTCCCCTGTATTACTCACACTCCCTCAGTACCCTGTGTTATTCTCACTCCCTCAGGATCCTGTGTTGCTCACAATTCCTCAGTACCCTGTGTTACTCACACTCTCTCGGTACTCTGTGTTACCCACACCACTCAGTATCCTGTGTTACTCACATTCCCTCAGTACCCTGTGTTATTCACCCTCCCTCAGTAACCTGTATTACTCACACTCACTCAGAAATCTGTGATACTCACACTCCCTCAGTACCCTCTGTTACTCACACTCCCTCAGTCCACTGTGTTACTCACACTCCCTCAGTAACCTGTGTTACTCACACTCCCTCAGAACCCTGTGTTACTCACACTCCCTCAGTACCCTCTTTTACTCACAATCCCTCAGAACCTTGTGTTACTCACAGACCCTCAGTAACCTGTGTGACTCAAAGTCCCTCAGTACCCTGTGATACTCACAATCCCTCAGTAACTTGTTTTACTCACACTCCCTCAGTACACTGTGTTACTCACACACCCTCAGTACCCTGTGTTACTCACACTCCCTCAGTACCCTGTGTTTCTCACAATCACTCAGAAACCTGTGTTACTCACACTCCCTTACTAACCTGTGTTACTCACACTCCCTCAGTGCCCTGTGTTACTCACACTCCCTCAGTACCCTGTGTTACTTGCACACCCTCACTACGCTGTATTACTCACTGGCTTTCAGTCCCCATGTTAGTGACACTCGCTCAGTTCCCTCTGTTACTCACTCTCCCTCAGTACCATGCGTTACTCACAACCCCTCAGTACCATGTGTTACTCACACTTCCTCAGTACCCTCAGTATCCTGTGTCACTCACACTCCGTCAGTACACTGTGTTACTCACACACCCTCAGTATCCTGTGATACTCACACACCCTCAGTACCCTGTGTTACTCACAATCCCTCAGTACACTGTGTTACTCACACTCCCTCAGTTCCCAGTGTTACTCACACTCCCTCAGTACACTGTTACTCACACTCCCTCAGTACCCTGTGTTACTCACACACCCTCAGTACCCTGTGTTACACACAATCACTCAGAAACCTGTGTTACTCACACTCCCTTAGTAACCTGTGTTACTCACACTCCCTCAGTACCCCGTGTTACTCACACTCCCTCAGTACCCTGTGTTACTTACACACCCTCACTACGCTGTATTACTCACATGATTTCAGTCCCCATGTTAGTGACACTCCCTCAGGTCCCTCTGTTACTCACACTCCCTCTGTACCCTGTGTTACTCACAATCCCTCATTACCCTGTGTTACTCACACTCCCTCAGTACCCTCAGTATCCTGTGTCACTCACACTCCCTCAGTATCCTGTGTTACTCACACCCCCTCAGTACCATGTGTTACTCATACTCCCTCAGTACACTGTGTTACTCACAATCCCTCAGGACCCTGTGTTACTCACACTCCCTCAGTATCCTTAGTATCCTGTGTCACTCACACTCCTTTAGTACCCTGTGTTACTCACACAGCCTCAGAACTCTGTTGTACTCACACCACCTCTGTACCCTGTGTTACTCACAACCCCTCAGTCCCCTGTGTTACTCACATTCCCTCAGTATCCTGTGTTACTCACACTCGCTCAGTATTCTGTCTTACTCACACTCGCTCAGTCCCATGTGTTACTCAAACTCCCTCAGTACTCTGTGTTACTCACACTACCTCAGTAACCTCTCTTACTCACACTCCCTCTGTCCCCTGTATTACTCACACTCCCTCAGTACACTGTGTTACTCACACTCCCTCAGGATCCTGTGTTACTCACACTCCCTCAGTACCCTATGTTACTCGCAATCCCTCAGCACCCTGTGTTGCTCACAATTCCTCAGTACCCTGTGTTATTCACACTCTCTCGGTACCCTGTGTTACCCACACCACTCAATATCCTGTGTTACTCACATCCCCTCAGTACCCTGTGTTATTCACCCTCCCTCAGTAACCTGTATTACTCACACTCACTCAGAAATCTGTGTTACTCACACTCCCTCAGTAACCTGTTTTTCTCACACTCCCTCAAAACCCTGTGTTACTCACACTCCCTCAGTACCCTCTGTTACTCACAATCCCTCAGTACCTTGTGTTACTCACAGTCCCTCAGTAACCTGTGTGACTCAAAGTCCCTCAGTACCCTGTGTTACTCACAATCCCTCAGTAACCTGTGTTACTCACACTCCCTCAGTACCCTGTGTTACTCACACTCCCTCAGTACCCTGTGTTTCTCACAATCACACAGAAACCTGTGTTACTCACACTCCCTTAGTAACCTGTGTTACTCACACTCCCTCAGTACCCGGTGTTACTCACACTCCCTCAGTACCCTGTGTTACTTACACACCCTCACTACGCTGTATTACTCACTGGCTTTCAGTCCCCATGTTAGTGACACTCCCTTAGTTCCCTCTGTTACTCACACTCCCTCAGTACACTGTGTTACTCACAATCCCTCAGTACCATGTGTTACTCACACTCCCTCAGTACCCTCAGTATCCTGTGTCACTCACACTCCCTCAGTACACTCTGTTACTCACACACCCTCAGTATCCTGTGATACTCACACACCCTCAGTACCCTGTGTTACTCACAATCCCTCAGTACACTGTGTTACTGACAATCCCTCAGTTCCCAGTGTTACTCATACTCCCTCAGTACACTGTTACTCACACTACCTCAGTAACCTCTGTTACTCACACTCCCATGTCCCCTGTGTTACTCACACTCCCTCAGTACCATGTGTTTCTCACACTCCCTCAGTACCCTGTGTTACTCACACTCCCTCAGTGCACTGTGTTACTCATACTCCCTCAGTACACTGTGTTACTAACACTACCTCAGTAACCTCTGTTACTCACACTCCCATATCCCCTGTGTTACTCACACTCCCTCAGCACCATGTGTTTCTCACATTCCCTCAGTACCATGTGTTTCTCACACTCCCTCTGTATCCTGTGTTACTCACACTCCCTCAGTACCATGTATTTATCACATTCCCTCAGTACCATGTGTTTCTCACACTCCCTCAGTATCTTGTTTTACTCAAATTCGCTCAGTCCCCAATGTTATTCACAATCCTTCAGGACACTATATTACTCGCAATCCCTCAGTGCACTGTGTTGGTCACCATCCCTCAGTATCCTGTGCTACTCACACTTCCTCAGTACCCTGTGTTACTCACACTCCCTCAGTACCCTGTGTTACTCAAACACCCTCAGTACCCTCTGTTACACACACTCCCTCAGTACCCTGTGTTACTCACACTCCCTCAATACCCTGTGTTACTCACACACCCTCAGCACCCTGTGTTACTCAGATTCCCTCAGTACGCTGTGTTATTCACACTCCCTCAGGACACTGTGTTACTCACACTCTCTCAGTATCCTGTGTTACTCACACCTCCTCAGTAGCCTGTGTTACTCACACCCCCTCTGTACACTGTGTTATTCACACTCCCTCATTACCCTGGGTTTCTCACACTGCCTCAGTCCCCTGTGTTACTCACAATCCCTCAGTACCCTGTGTTACTCACACTCCCTCAGTACCCTGTGTTACTCACAATCCCTCAGTACCCTGTGTTACTCAGATTCCCTCAGTACCCTGTGTTATTCACACTCCCTCAGTATCCTGTGTTACTGACAGTCCCTCAGTGCGCTGTATTACTCACATGCCCTCAGTACACTCTGTTACTCACACTCCATCAGTATCCTGTGTTACTCACACACCCTCAGTAACCTCTGTTACTCACACTCCCTCAGTCCTCTGTGTTAGTCACACTCCCTCAGTACCCTGTGTTACTCACACCCTCTCAGTAAACTGTGTTTCTCACAATCCCTCAGGAACCTGTGTTACTCACACTCCTTTAGTACAGTGTGTTCCTCACACTTCCTCAGTACCCTGTGTTACGCACACTCCCTCAGTACCCTGTATTACTCACACTCCCTCACCATCCTGTGTTACTCACACACCCTCAGTACGCTGTATTACTCACACACCCTCAGTAACCTGTGTTTCTCACACGTCCTCAGTAACCTGTGTTACTCACACTCCCTCAGTATCCTGTGTTACTCACACTCCCTCAGTCCCCTGTGTTAATCACACTCACTCAGTACCCTGTGTTACTCACACTCCCTCAGTACCCTTTGTTACTCACACTCCCTCAGTATCCTTAGTATCCTGTGTCACTCACACTCCCTTAGTACCCTCTGTTACTCACACAGCCTCAGAACCCTGTGGTACTCACTCCACCTCTGTACCGTGTGTTACTCACAACCCCTCAGTCCCCTGTGTTACTCACACTCCCTCAGGATCCTGTGTTACTCACACTCCCTCAGCACACTTTGTTCATTACAATCCCTCAGTAGCCTGTGCTACTCACATTCCCTCAGTACCCTGCGTTACTCACAATCCCCCAGTACCCTGTGTTACTCACACTCCCTCAGTATCCTGTGTTACTCACACTCGCTCAGTATTCTGTGTTACTCACACTCGCTCAGTCCCATGTGTTACTCAAACTCCTTCAGTACTCTCTGTTACTCACACTACCTCAGTAACCTCTCTTACTCACACTCCCTCAGTACCATGTGTTACTCACACTCCCTCAGTACCCTGTGTTACTCATACTCCCTCAGTACCCTTTATTACTCACACTCCCTAAGTACCCTGTGTTGCTCACACTCCCTCAGGATCCTGTGTTACTCACACTCCCACAGTACCCTATGTTACTCGCAATCCCTCAGTACCCTGTGTTGATCACAATCCCTCAGTACGCTGGGCTACTCACACTCGCGCAGTATTCTGTGTTACTCACACTCTCTCGTTACCCTGTGTTACCCATACCCCTCAGTACCCTGTGTTACTCACATTCCCTCAGTACCCTGTGTTACTCACACTTCCTCAGTAACCTGTATTATTCATACTCACTCAGAAAACCGTGTTACTCACACTCCCTCAGTAAACTCTGTTACTCACAATCCCTCAGTCCACTGTGTTACTCACACTCCCTCAGTCCACTGTGTTACTCACACTCCCTCAGCACCCTGTGCTACTCTCCTCCCCCCACCGATACAACAAAGTCTTTCAGGGAATGCACCAAAACAAACCCATATGTCGAAGATTGTAGAAATGGCTCTTTGTCCTTCTACACTGGCTGGTGTTTTCTCAGGAAGTTCTTTTCCCCCTCTCTCCAACTCTCTGTAGTAGTAATAAGTGATACATTTTCTGCTCTCCTCCTCTCCCTCTGGACGTTGAATTGTAGTAAGCCAGCCCCCTCCTGCTCTTCCTGGGCTGGTCTCAGGGTTCACTCTCGGCCTTCCAGGCAGGAGCAAAGCAGCAAGCTCCTTCTCTCACCACAGCACAGCTCCAACTGAATAGGCCACGCCTCAAAAGCTCCACCATTGGTCCACAGAACTCTTTTGGGAGGACACGAAAACATTAAATCGTGGCCCCCCGATCTGGGGGCCGCACCAAACATCTACAAGGCTCTTTTTTTTGTTTTTTATTGTATTTTTTTTTGTGCACTAAAATCATATATGTTCTCCAAGTGCCCCCGATAAAAGGGGAGGGGGACACTAAAAACATCGGCAATTAAAAGAAATTAAACTTTAAAACATAAAATCAAATTAAAATTTGGTTGCCGGGCGTGACGATGCAGGTCAGCGGGATCCTCCACCACGAGGAGTACGTCATCGGCATAAGCCGAGAGGACGACCTCCGCGCCCGGCCCTTGCAGAGCCAGTCCCATCAACCTCGTCCGCAGGAGGCGCAGGAAAGGCTCCACGCAGACGGCATATAACTGGCCGGACATGGGGCATCCCTGGCGCACCCCTCTCCCAAAGCGAAGGGGCGCCATCAAGGACCTGTTAACGTTAATCAGACACTCCGCGGCGGTGTACAAAAGTCGGATCCGGGCGACGAAATGCGTCCCGAACCCAAAAGCGCGCAGAGTTCCGAGCAGATAGTCGTGATCCACCCTGTCGAACGTCTTCTCTTGGTCGAGGGATAGGAAGGCGACCAACAGACCAGCCTCCCGGGAATAATGGATGAGGTCCCCGACCAGATGGATGTTATCGTGGATTGTCCGGCCCGGGACCGTGTAGGACTGGTCGGGGTGGATCATGTGGTCCAGCACGGCACCAAGGCGAGCAGACATCGTCCTGGCAAAGATTTTGTAGTCCGTGCTGAGGAGGGAGACTGGGCGCCAGTTCTTAAGGAGGCGGAGATCGCCCTTATTAGGCAGCAGGATGATGACTGCCTTGTGCCAAGAGAGGGGCATCTCCCCGGTCGCCAGACTTTCCCCCAGGACCCTCTAGTAGTCGCCCCCCAGGACGTCCCAGAACGCCCTGTGGAACTCCATGGTCGGCCCGTCCAGCCCTGGGGATTTTCCCCTCGAGAGCCGATCGAGGGCGCCGGTCAGCTCCGCCATGCTTTGCGGAGCTTCCAGATTTTCGGCGCCCTCCGGGCCGACCTTCGGCAGGTCCTCCCACAAAACTCTACGCGCTTCCTCGCTGGATGGCTCTGGAGACAACAGAGCCCCGTAATATTCACGGGCCGTGTTGTTGACGCCCTCCGGATCCGAGACGAGAGAGCCGTCATTGGCCAGCAGCGTCAAGAGCTGCTTCCGGACACTCTGTCTTTTTTCCAGCGAGTAGAAGAAGGGGGAGCCGCGATCCAGATCCCACAGGAACCGGATCCGCGAGTTCACGAACGCGCCTCGGGACCCGACGAGCTGCAGGTCCTTCAGCGTGGCCTTCTTCACTTCGTACACCGTACGCAGGGCTGGGTTCCCTGATGACTTCACCGAGACGGGACTCCACGTCGAGCACCTCTTTTTCTAGGCGCCCGACCCTGGCCGCCCGCCTCTTGGTCGACCCCCTCGTGTACTCTTGACAGAAGACGCGGATGTGAGCCTTGCCCACGTCCCACCATAGCCTCAAGGAGGGGAAGCTCCCCTGCTTCCTTCTCCAGTCGGCCCAGAAACGACGGAACGAGTCCTGGAACCGCACGTCCTCCAGCAGCCGGTTGTTAAAGTGCCAGTACGCGGACCCGTCCTCGCGCGGAGCGAAGCGAGCTACGCCCACACCAGGTGGTGGTCCGAACACGGCACCGGCCGCATGGAGGCCGCCGGGACGCAGGAAACGTACGCCCGAGACACGTAAAGGCGGTCGACTCTGGACCATCCTACTCCAGGCCTCACCCAAGTAAAGGCGCTGGAGTCGGGGTGGAGATTTCGCCAGACGTCCACCAAGTCGAAGGACCCGAACAGGTCCCTCAACTTCTCCATCGCCGTCATGCACTGCGGTGCACCGGAGTGGTCCCTCGCCTCGAGGGTGCTGTTAAAATCCCCCCCGAGGACAATGCAGTCGCCGACGTCGACGGAGCCAAGAAGAGCGGACACCTCTTCAAAGAAGCGCGTTTGCTGCGGGCCGGGCTGAGGGGCGTACACGTTCACGAGATGGAGCGGCACGTCCCCCAGGCGAACCGTTACGTGCAGCAAGCGGCCTGGCACGGGCTCCTCGACCCCCAAGATCTCCGGCTGAAAATGCGGTGCCAGCAAGATGGCCACCCCACTAGAAGTGGCGGTGAGGTGGCTCATGCGGACCTCTCCTTGCCATTCCAGGAGCCACGTGGTTTCGTCTCCTGGAACGCTGTGGGTTTCTTGCAGGAAGCACGCCACATATTTCCCCTCCCGCAGGAGCGAAAAATTGTTAAATCTACGGCGTGCCTCTCTGCCGCCGTTGATGTTGAGGCTGGCTATGGTAATCTTCATGGCAAAAGCATAGTGAAACCTCGACCTAACCTATTGTGGGAGGGGGGGGGGGGAAGTGGAGTCGTTTGTTGACCTCCACTCCTTCAGCAGCCCAGCGAGGAACTTTTTGAGCCGCTGCAGCTCAAGGCCTTGCGCCTTTGATAAGGGCCCGCCCGCGGCCATGGTTTTAGTGGCGGCGCGGACGGAAGCAATGAGCAACACCGCCTCAGACCATCTTTCCCGGGCCAGATGGGTTCGGTTGCAGCGACCCTGGCTCTCGACCAAAATGTTCCCGGAGTTCCTCTACGGGAATGACGGGGGAATCAGCGGCGGGCACGAGGAGATCCACCGCCTCACTGGCGATGGACTCGAGATCTTCACCCGCGTCCTCCACCGAGTCCCCGTCCTCCTCCGGGAGGTCGCCGTCAGCAGCCGGCCCGTCGACCGCACGAGGTATGGCAAACAGCCCGACCGCTCCATCTGGCACTGGCTCTGCCCCAATCCCACCCCCAGGATCATCGGCAGAGGAGTCCCCACTGCGCTCTTTTAAAATTGGTGCTGGGTCGGGAAGCGACAGCGGAAGGGGTTCCTCCTCCGCACCAGGAACCGGGGAACACGGAGAGACCTGGTCAAAGTAATGTTCCAGTTCCACCAAGTATCCCAGCTCCAAAGGAGGGGGCGAGAGTTGTTGTTCTTCCCCCTCCCCACCGCCACCTCCCGGCCCAGCGTGTACAGAATCTTTAAAATTATTCATAATTTCGGTTTCTGCCAGGTCGAGCGACTCTCGGGGAAAGTTGGTTAATAGCTGGGCGGGCTCAGGTTCGGCCATTTTGGCCCCGCCCACATCAGTCCCCGGGACGCTCGGCCCGGCGGCAATGCATTCCTCCGCTGTCCCCACGCCCCCCACCACAGGCAGATCTTCCACGCCATCCTCGGGAGACAGATGCTGGGCAGCCTCGACTGCCCCTCCCTCCCCGGGGACAGATTCCTCCCGTCTACGGCGCAGTTTGGGGGCGCTGGTGGGGGACGCGTGACACGCGGCGGGCACCGACTCCTCCGCGGAGGGATGTTGTTCGCCCTCCGCCTCATTGTAGCGGCGCCTCCTTTTTTTCCTGGGGGGGTGCGGAGGCAGGGAGACCTCAATGTCTGCCGAGGCCTCCCGCTCCACCCCCTTCTTTTTTCCTGCCCGCACCCGAGCCTCTCTGTGCTACTGGTCAAGGGCTCGGGCACGGGCTCAGGGCACCCCGCGCTCGCTGGTGACGGGGTTGGGCCGAGCGCGGTAAACAGATTGTCTGGCGCACCGAGGGGACCAGCCTCTAGATGTCTCGTCTTCTTCCGCGCCTTCCTTCCGGTCAGACGCTCTTCCTCCCCCCCGCCGGAGGCCGTGAAAACAATGGCCTCCGACGATTTCCGTGCACCTACGGCTCCCGGCACGTGGACGCTACTAGGGGGAGGGGTGGCGGCGGCACCAGCCTTTGCCGCCTTTGGTGGTTTGGCGGCTTTGGAGGCGGGGCAGTTCTTGTGAACGTGCCCCACCTCCCTGCAGGCATGGCACCGCACGCCGTCCAACGTCCAGAAGACGCGGTAGGCAGTACCCTCGTGCACCACATTAAAATTTCTCTCCGTCGTCTCCTCCCGCGCCAGCCGGACAAAGAGCTGGCGGTGGAAGGAGAACACATGGCGCAGGCTGTTCTCCCTGAGGCCGAGCGGCATGGGGTTGATCCCCGACCTTACCTCCCCCAGTTGGTATAGGTGAGGGAGGAGGAGCTCAGCGGCAACAAAGGGCGGGACGTTCGATAGAATGACCCTGTGCGCGGTGGCCTCGAGAGGGTCCACCGACAGGAACGCCCCGCCCATCGTGAGCCCCCTTTTCAATGGCCAGGGACACCGCTCGCTTCGACCCCAGGAAGAACACGGCCTTCCCAGACATCTTGGAGGCTGTGACAATGGCCGAGGGGCCGACTACCCCAGCCATCGCCCGCACGCACTCCTCAGTGCTCATTGTGGGGTGAGTGTAGCTCTTGACCCCGTGTTTCTTGGTAATTAGTCTGAATGGGGGCAGGGCAGCAGGAGGTGCAGGAGGCGCCGTGGATGTTGACGCCGCCTGCGCATATGTCTTAGCTGGCCCTGCCACCGGCGTGGATGGGGACGCCATCACGGGGTCCCTTTAAGGACTACACCCACCCCAAAGTCACAGGCCTTAATTGTCTTAAATTGGCCTCGTTTGAATGTATGAGCAGAGGAGCTCTGAAAGAGGCACACCTCTCCCCTAGTTGGCAATTGGGGAGGGGCCTTGCTCCCTCTGCTCAGTTGTCTTGATTGTGTTTTTTTTAAAAGAAATTAGGAAGAAAGGGCTCTCAGAGAGAGAGGGGAGAGACAGAGCGGGAGAGATAGAGGGAGGGGTTGGGAAGGAGGGAAGCTGCGAGGGCAGGTCTCCCCTCACAGCGGTGGGTGGGTGTTTTTTGTGGTGCACTCCCCAGATGGCAAAAAAAAGTCTTTGTAGAGTGGTCTTCGGGTGGGGGGAGAAGATGTCTTCACCTGGGGTAGCTGGAGCCACCCAGGCACACACTCCAAACGAAGTTTAATAGGGTGAATAAAGATGCTTCAGCCAGGTAGCACCAGCTATCCCAGGCTAGGCAATGGGGGAGGGGTGCTTCAGTGGAATGTGGGGCCCAGCTGTAAGCAAGACCCCCACACACACACACCCCACGATGTTCCGGCCCTCAAGTTGTCTTCTTTCCTCCCCCCACCGATACAACAAAGTCTTTTGGGGAATGCACCAAAACACACCCACCAGTCGAAGATGTGGAAATGACTCTCCCTCCTTCCACACTGGATGGTGTTTCCTCAGGTTGTTCTTTTCCCCCTCTCTCCAACTCTCTGTAGTTGTAGTAAAATTTTTCAGCTCTCCTGCTCTCCCTCCGGATGTTGTATTGTAGCAAGCCAGCCCTTTCCTCCTCTTCCTGGGCTGGTCTCAGGGCTCACTCCAGGCCTTCCAGACAGGCCTTCATTCTCTCACTGCTCCAGGCTCCAAGTGCATAGGCCACGCCTCCAAAGCTCCACCATTGATCCTTGTGCATGAAACTCTTTTCGGACTAAATTTTGAAACAACTGCCACCCCGTCGGGGAATTGAACCCCGGTCTCCCGCGTGACAGGCGGGGATACTCACAACTGTATAATCGAGGAACTGACCAGTCCCAAAAAGATAGTTTGCAGGTGCAGCAGGTAATCAGGAAGGCAAATGGAATGTTGGCCTTCATTGCGAGAGGGATGGAGTACAAAAGCAGGGAGGTCCTGCTGCAACTGTCCAGGGTATTGGTGAGGCCGCACCTGGAGTACTGCGTGCAGTTTTGGTCATTTTACTTAAGGAAGGATATATTGGCTTTGGAGGGGGTACAGAGTCGATTCACGAGGCTGATTCCGGGGATGAGGGGATTACCTTATGATGATAGATTGAGTAGACTGGGTCTTTACTCGTTGGAGTTCAGAAGGATGAGGGGTGATCTTATAGAAACATTTAAAATAATGAAAGGAATAGACAAGATAGAGGCAGAGAGGTTGTTTCCACTGGTCGGGGAGACTAGAACTTGGGGGCACAGCGTCAAAATACGGGGGAGCCAATTTAAAACCGAGTTGAGAAGGAATTTCTTCTCCAAGACATTGGTGAATCTGAGGAATTTTCTGCCCAAGGAAGCAGTTGAGGCTAGCTCATTGAATGTATTAAAATCACAGATATACAGATTTTTAACCAATAAGGGAATTAATGGTTATGGGGAGCGGGCGGGTAAGTGGAGCTGAGTCCACGGCCAGATCAGCCGTGATCTTTTTGAATGGAAGATCAGGCTCGAGGGGCTAGATGGCCTACTCCTGTTCCTAATTCAAATGTTATGAAACAGCCTTCCAGTCACAAATACACCCATGTACCATTACCTTTTGCTTCCAGCCTGAGCCAATTTTGGATTCAACTTGCTACTTAGACCTGGATCTTATGGGCTTTTACTTTTGTGACCAGTCTGCCATGTGGGACTTTATCCAAAGCATTGCTAAAATCCATATACACTACATCATACACACTACCCTCATCGACCCTCACGGTTACCTCCTCTCAAAATTCAATCAAGTTAGTCAGACACGACCTTCCCTTCACAAATCCATGCTGACTGTCCTTAATTAATCCATGTCTTTCCAAATGAAGATTTATCCTGTCCCTCAGGATTTGTTTCCAATAATTTTCCCACCACTGAGGTTCCGGGGTCATGTCAGGAAGCACTTCCTCACACAAATGGTGAGAATCTGTTTCTCTTGGCTCGAGAGTCTAGAACTAAGGATTATTGTCTCAGGATACGGGCTCGGCCATTTAGGACTGAGCGGATGAGAAATGTCTGCACTCAGAGGGTCGTGAATCTTTAGAATTATCTTCCCCAGAGGATTGTGAATGCTGAATCATTGAGTATATTCACAGCAGAGATAGAAAGCTGTTTGGACACTAAAGGAATCGAGGGATATGAGGATTGTGCGGGAAAGTGGAGCTGAAGTACAAGATCATCCTGGATCTTATTGAATGGTGCAGCAGGCTCGAGGGGCCGTATGGCCGACTCCTGCTCCTGTTTCTTATGTTCTTAAGGGTTGTGGAAATCTGGAACTCTGTTCCCCATAAAACTCAGGCTGGGGCCCAATTGAAAGTTCCAAAACTGTGCTTGATAGATTCTTCTTGGGCAAGGGTATTAAGAGTGACGCAACCAAGGCAGGTAGACGGAGTTAAGATACTGATCAGTCACGATCTAATTGAATGGTGGAACTATGACTCAGTCACACTGGGTGGCTCCTGTGAGAGATTCTGTAAACCATCACCAACAGTTCTTGACTTCAGGATTTACAAGAACAAAATACACTCGGCAAAGGGTTTTGGCTCAACCTTAAACTTGTATGTTTGTTGAACTTGCGTTATTCCCCAGCACACAACCTCCCTGAGATTCCGACAGGAATAACACCGAACCCATAATAAAAAACCCCTCCACAAGGTTACCTGAAACCTAACAGGAAATATCACAGTTTAACACCCTTCCGCGATTCGACTGTGATTATAAAACGACTCGGACAAATTCCCCGACGGTTTGACTGAAACTTATAATCACCCACACAGCTGGTGGTTGTGGTGTGGATTGTAGGCGAGGACCAGGTGACCACCCTGCATCCTCCTTCACTGCACTGTCCTCGCTCCGAAGTGGTCCTCTTTTTATGGGGCTTCATAATCACAGCATCAAACATATTTCCAGCTGTTCCCCTGTCGACTCTTCCGATAGTTAATAACCTCTTGATCATCAGTGTATTCCACTCTCTGGCCCAGACAGGGGCACGATCAGCTCTCCTGCTGTGTAGTACAATGCAAACCTTCCTTGGGAACAGGTCTGGCTCCACAGTTGAGGAATGTATGAATGTCCCTCTTCCTTCTTGACAGGGACCAGGGACCATTGAAGGTGTGCATGGCCGGCGTCTGGTTCTATTGTCTGTGTTGATTAGATCGATGGCAGGTGTCCTGTATCATTGCCTCTGAGGGTGTCCTTCCAGTCTCTCAATGAATCATCATTTCCCTGCAATGTTTGAATGAACCCCTTACTGTATAGCTCACCCTTTGGGTGTTTGTACTGAGGTTTGTTTTTTATTAACCCGTCCCACCGCCCGTGGGTTTTATATTCCATTCCACAATCCATTTTACAGTTGGGGTGAGGGGGGGGTGGGGAACAGATCCGACAAGCCTTTATCCACTGAGCCACTGGGAGGAGGGTCCGGTGGCCCTACTGGAAAATGCACGTGTGAGGCCTCTGGTGAGGACAGTGGAATAGCCAGTCGACACTCACTGTCGAGGTTCACACATGGAGTTTGGGCACATGGGTCACATATTGGAGAGAAACTGGTGAGTGTAGAACTGAACCCAGCCAGAGTCAGCACCTTCAGGGGAGGGGTGGGAAGGGAACCAGTGAGTGTAGAACTGAACCCAGCCAGAGTCAGCACCTTCAGGGGTGGAGAGGGAGGGGAACCAGTGAGTGTGGAGCTAAACCCAGCATAGGATATTAAGGGAATCAAGGGATATGGGGATAGTGCTGGAAAGTGGAGTTGTGGTAGAAAATCAGCCGTGATCTTATTGAATGGCGGAGCAGGCTCGAGGGGCCGTATGACCTACTCCTGCTCCTGGTTGTTATGTATGTTCTTGTGTTCATTCACGACTGGATGTGGGAGGACTGCAGAGCTTTGATCTGATTCATTGATTGTGGGATTGCTTAGCCCTGTTTATACCATGCTGCCCTCGCTGCTTAGTATAAATGTAGTCCTGCATTGCAGCTTCCCCAGGCTGGTACCTCATTTCTCGGTACGCCTGGTGCTGCTCCTGGCATGCTCTTCTGCACTCCTAATTGAACCAGACTTGATGGTAATGTTAGAGTGAGGGATATGCCGGACCATGAGGTTACAGATTGTGGTGGAATACAATGCAGCTGCTGCTGATGGCCCACTGCACCCTGAGGATGCCCCGCTTTCAGCTGCTAGATCTGTTCTGCATCTATCCCGTTTAGCACGGTGATGGTGCCACACAACACATTTGAGAGTGTGTTCGGTGTGACTTTGTCTCCACAATGACTGTGTGCGGTGGTCACTGCTACCAATGCTGTCATAGACAAAGGCAGCTCCATGTGGGACAGGCTGGATGTACCCGATGGTCTTTACCTGTCCGTCATTGTTCGTATCTGTGACAGGTAGATTGGTGAGGATCAGGTCAAGTAGGTTTTTTCCTCGTGTTGGTTCTCTCACCATCTGCTGCAGGCCCAGTCTGGTAGATATGTCCTTCAGGACTCGACCAGCTCAGTCAGTAGTGGTACTACCGAGTCACACTTGGTGATGGACATTGAAGTTCCCCACCCAGAGTACATTCTGTGCCCTTGCTCCCCTCAGTGCTTCTTCCAAGCTTAAACCAGTGTGAATAATAGAATAGATTAGATTATAATGTGAGATGTTTATACATATAATTGTGAAACTATAAGAACTAACAGCAGGCAGGGTAGTTTAGGGATAATGAGAAAATTACTGAAGAAAAGTAAGTGCTGGGAACCAGGGAAAGTGTCCTTGTAAATCACAGATTAGAGAAGTCCCAGCTGTCTTTTCCTCACTTCCTGCCCAAACCCAGCAGAGAAGACAAAGAAGAGTCCGGTGGCAGAGGTGGATCAGTGCCGGGCATAAAAGTGAGGGGAGACTTATGTAAGGGGGCAGTGGGGACTGGAGGCACCGGAGATCAAGCTCAGGGTGCCCGAGGTTCCATCCAGTGAGCTGACCTGTTGTCAGTTACTGTGGACACGCGGGACTTGCATCTTTACTCTGATTGGTGGATCAGTATAAGATACGGTGGATGACGGAGAAACTGCTCATCTTATAGAAACATAGAAACATAGAAAATAGGTGCAGGAGCAGACCATTCAGCCCTTCTAGCCTGCACCGCAATTCAATGAGTTCATGGCTGAACATGAAACTTCAGTACCCCCTTCCTGCTTCCTCGCCATACCCCTTGATCCCCCGAGTAGTAAGGACTTAATCTAACTCCATTTTGAATATATTTAGTGAATTGGCCTCAACTACTTTCTGTGGTAGAGAATTCCACAGGTTCACCACTCCCTGGGTGAAGAAGTTTCTCCTCATCTCGGTCCGAAATGGCTTACCCCTTTTCCTTAGACTGTGACCCCTGGTTCTGGACTTCCCCAACATTGGGAACATTCTTCCTCCATCTAACCTGTCTAAACCCGTCAGAATTTTGAACGTTTCTATGACGTCCCCTCTCATTCTTCTGAACTCCAATGAATACGAGCCCAGTTGATCAAGTCTTTCTTGATAGGTCAGTCCCACCATCCCGGGAATCAGTCTGGTCAATCTTCGCTGCACTCCCTCAATAGCAAGAATGTCCTTCCTCAAGTTAGGAGACTAAAACTGTACACAATACTCCAGGTGTGGCCTCACCAAGGCCCTGTACAACTGTAGCAACACGTCCCTGCCCCTGTACTCAAATTCCCTCGCTATGAAGGACAACATGCCATTTGATTTCTTAACCGCCTGCTGTACCTGCATGCCAACCTTCAATGACTGATGTACCATGACACCCTGGTCTCGTTGCACCACCCCTTTTCCTAATCTGTCACCATTCAGATAATAGTCTGTCTCTCTGTTTTTACAAAGAATGTGGATAACCTCACATTTATCCAGATTATACTTCATCTGCCATGCATTTGCCCACTCACCTAACCTATCCAAGTCACTCTGCAGCCTCATAACATCCTCCTCGCAGCTCAGACAACCACCTAACTTAGTGTCATCCGCAATTTTGGAGATACTACATTTAATCACCTCGTCTAAATCATTAATGTACAGTGTAAACAGCTGGGGCCCCAGCACAGAACCTTGCGGTACCCCACTAGTCACTGCCTGCCATTCTGAAAAGCACCCATTTACTCCGACTCTTTGCTTCCTGTCTGACAACCAGTTCTCAATCCACGTCAGCACACTACCCCGAATCCCATGTGCTTTAACTTTGCACATTAATCTCTTGTGTGGGACCTTGTCGAAAGCCTTCTGAAAGTCCAAATATACCACATCAACTGGTTCTCCTTTGTCCACATTACTGGAAACATCCTCAAAAAATTCCAGAAGATTTGTCAAGCATGATTTCCCTTTCACTAATCCATGCTGACTTGGACCTATCATGTCACCATTTTCCAAATGCGCTACTAATACTTCCTTAATAATTGATTCCATCATTATACCCACTACTGAGGTCATGCTGACCGGTCTATAATTCGCTGTTTCCTATCTCCCTCTTTTTTTAAATATTGGGGTGACATTGGCTACCCTCCACTCGATAGGAACTGATCCAGAGTCAATGGAATGTTGGAAAATGAATGTCAATCCATCCGCTATTTCCAAGGCCACCTCCTTAAGTACTCTGGGATGCAGTCCATCAGGCCCTGGGGATTTATCGGCCTTCAATCCCATCAATTTCCCCAACACAATTTCCCGACTAATAAAGATTTCCCTCAATTCCTCCTGCTTACTGGACCCTCTGACCCCTTTTATATACGGAAGGTTGTTTGTGTCCTCCTTAGTGAAAACCGAACCAAAGTACTTGTTCAATTGGTCTGCCATTTCTTTGTTCCCCGTTATGACTTCCCCTGATTCTGACTGCAGGAAACCTACGTTTGTCTTTACTAACCTTTTTCTCTTTACATACCTATAGAAACTTTTGCAATCCGCCTTAATGTTCCCTGCAAGCTTCTTCTCCCGCTCCATTTTCCCTGCCCTAATCAAACCCTTTGTTCTCCTCTGCTGCGTTCTAAATTTCTCCCAGTCCCCGGGTTCGCTGCTATTTCTGGCCAATTTGTATGCCACTTCCTTGGCTTTAATACTATCCCTGATTTCTCTAGATAGCCACGGTTGAGCCACCTTCCCTTTTTTTATTTTTACGCCAGACAGGAATGTTCATCCATGCGGTCTCTAAATGTCTGCCATTGCCCATCCACAGTCAACCCCTTAAGTATCATTCGCCAATCTATCCTAGCCAATTCACGCCTCATATCTTCAAAGTTACCCTTCTTTAAGTTCTGGACCATGGTCTCTGAATTAACTGTTTCATTCTCCATCCTAATGCAGAATTCCACCATATTATGTTCACTCTTTCCCAAGGGGCCTCGCACAACGAGATTGCAAATTAATCCTCTCTCATTACACAACACCCAGTCTAAGATGGCCTCCCCCCTCGTTGGTTCCTCGACATATTGGTCTAGAAAACCATCCCTTATGCACTCCAGGAAATCCTCCTCCACCGAATTGCTTCCAGTTTGGCATGGCCAATCTATGTGAATATTAAAGTCACCCATTATAACTGCTGCAACTTTATTGCATACACCCCTAATTTCCTGTTTGATGCCCTCCCCAACATCACTACTCCTGTTTGGAGGTCTGTACTCAACTCCCACTAACGTTTTTTGCCCTTTGGTGTTCTGCAGCTCTACCCATATAGATTCCACATCATCCAAGCTAATGTCTTTCCTAACTATTGCATTAATCTCCTCTTTAACCAGCAATGCTACCCCACCTCCTTTTCCTTTTATTCTATCCTTCCTTATTTCTTATTAAGGTATTAAAGTTGCTGACACTGGACTCTGGAACTTGCTAATTAATAAGAAAAGGGACTTTTACATCCCCAAATCTCTCTACCCCTCCACTCCTTTTAAAATGTTACCATTTAATATACATTTCCTCCATTTTTCTTCCAAAATTTTTTGCATCTGATTTCTCTGCACTAAATTTCATCTGCCATCCATCCAGCCCATTTACAAACCTGTGCATTCAGACTGAGCTCACTTACAGTCCTCTTCACAGAGCCCCACGCTCCCCATTTTTGGCGTCAGCTGGAGATTTTGATCATACTGCAGGTCTGATCACCGATTTTTAAAATAATGTATTTATTATTATTTATTGTCCCTCTGGCCCCAATCTCGATAGCATGACAAAATAAGATTCAGTTCCCCCAGTTTGGACTTTCAATTATTGGAAAAAATTCTGAGGGACAGGATAAATCTTCATTCAGGAAGACCGGGATTAATCAGAGACGTTCAGTACGGATTTGTTAATGGAAAGTCGTGTCTGACTAACCTGATTGCATTTTTTGAGGAGGTCACACGGAGGGTCGATGACGGTGTTGTGTTTGACGTTATGTATATGGATTTTAACAAGGCTTTTGATAAGATCCCACATGGCAGACTGGTCATGAAAGTAATAGCCCATGTGATACAAGGCAAAGTGGCAACTTGGATCCAAAATTGGCTGAGGTCGGAAGCAAAGGTTAATGGTCAATGGGTGTTTTTGTGACTGGAAGGATGTTTCTGGTATACATCAATGATTTAGACTTGAATGTCAGGGTTATGACTACGAAGTTTGCAGATGATACGAAAATTGTCCGTGTGGTTGATAATGAAGAAGAAAGCTGTAGACTGCAGGAAGTTATCAATGGACATGTCAGGTGGGCAGAGCAGGGGCAAATGGAATTCAATCTGCAGAAGTGTGAGGTAATGCATTTGGTGAGGGCGAACAAGGAAAAGGAATACACAATAAATAGTCGGACACTGAGAAGTGTAGAGGAACAGGGGGACCTTGGAGTGTTTGTCCACTGATCCCTGAAGGTAGCAGAACAGGTCGATAAGGTGGTTAAGAAGGCATACGGGATACTAGACTTTATAAGCCGAGTCATAGAATACAAGAGCTTGCACTGTATAAAACACTAGTTAGGCTACAGCTAGAATACTGCGTGCAATTCTGGTCATCACATTACAGAAAAGAGAAGGTATAGAAGAGTTTACCAGGGTAATGCCGGGACTGGAGAATTTTAGGTATGAGGAAAGATTGGATCGGCTGGGGTTATTTTCTTTGGAACAGAGGAGGCTGAGGGGAGAACTTATTGAGGTTTCTAAAATTATGAGGGGCCGAGATGGAGTGGTTAGGAGGGACCTATTCCTCTTAGCAGAGGGGTCAATAACTAGGGGCATAGATTTAAAGTAATTGGTAGAAACTTAGAAATTTACAGCGCAGAAGGCCATTTCAGCCCATCATGTCCACGCCGACCGATAAAGAGCCGCATGGCCCTCGGTCAGCAGCCCTGAAGGTTACATATAAACCTGTGAGCAATGACAATGGCGGAAAGGTAAAGAGCACCCGGGCCAACCAGTCCGCCTCACAGAACTGCGACACCCCTTACACTGAAACATTCTACACTCCACCCCAACCGGAGCCATGTTATCTCCTGGGAGAGGAAAAACCAGATAAAAACCCAGGCCAATTGAGGAAAAAAATCTGGGAAAATTCCTCTCTCACCCATCCAGGCGATCGAAACGAGCCCAGGAGATCACCCTGGCCATATTCGATTTGCTGCAGTACTTACCATCGTATCTGCGCCAGCCAACAGGAGGTTATCCAGTCTAATCCTAATTACCAGCTCTAGGTCCGTAACCCTGCAGATTACGGCACTTCAAGTGCCCATCCAAGCACCTTTTAAATGTGGTGAGCGCTTCTGCATCCACCGTCCTTCCAGGCAGTGAGTTCCAGATCCCCACAACCCTCTGCGTGAAGAAGCCTCCCCTCAAATCCCCTCTGAGCCTTCCACCAACCACCTTAAAACCATGCCCCCTCGTAATTGACCCCTCCACCAAGGGAAATAGACCCTTGCTATCCACTATATCCATGCCTCTCATAATGTTGTCACCTCAATGAGGTCTCCTCTCAGCCTCCACTGTTCCAATGAGAGCAGACCCAGCCTATCCAATCTGCCCTCACAGCTAAGATGCTGCATTCCAGGCAGCATCCAAGTAAATCTCTGTACCCTCTCTCGTGCAATCACATCCTTCCTATAATACAGCAACCAGAACTCCAGCTGTGGCCTAACCAGAGTGTTATACAATTGAAGCATAACCTCTGTGCTCTTGTATTCTGTGCTACGGCCAGTAAAGGCAAGCATTCTGTATGCCTTCTTAACCACCTGATCCACCTGGCCTGCTACCTTCAGGGATCTATGGACCAATGTTGGAGCTTTGGAGGCGTGGCCTATTCAGTTGGAGCTGTGCTGCTGAGAGAGAAGGAACTCCCTGCTGAAGCTCCTGTCTGGAAGGCCGATAGTGAGCCCTGAGACCAGCCCAGGAGTAGGAGGAAAGGGCTGGCTTGCTACAATACAACGTCCGGAGGGAGAGGAGGAGAGCTGAAAATTTCAACAACTTTATTTACTTCTACAGAGAGTTGGAGAGAGTGGGAAAAGAGCAACAACCTGTGTGGAAGGAGGGAGATTCTACAACATTCTACAGGTGGTTGTTGGTGCATTCCCCGAAATACATTGTTTTATTGGTGGGGGGAGAAAAGAAGATTTTCTTCGAGGCCCGGAACATCGCGGGGGGTGTGTGTGTGGAAGTGTGTGGGGGTCTTGCTCACAGCTAGGCCCCACACACCACTGAAGCACCCCTCCCCCATTGCCTAGCCTGGGATAGCTGGAGCAACCTTTCTGAAGATTTACTAATCACCTTATTAAACATCGTTGGGCGTGTGTGCCTGGGTGGCTCCAGCTGTCCCAGATGAAGATATCGTCTCCTCCCACACGAAGACCATCCCATAAGACTGTGCCTTGCTTTGTTTTCCATCATCTAGGGAGTACGCCCCAGAAAAACACCCACCCATCACTGTGAGGGGAGACCTGCCATCACAGCTTCCCTCTTTCCCACCCCCCACCCTCTCTCTCTCTCTCCTGTCTCTCTCTGAGAGCTCCTTTCCTCCTTAATTGGAAAAACAATTAAGACAATTGAGCAGAGGGAGCAAGGCCCCTCCCCAATTGTCAGCTAGGGGAGAGGTGTGCCTCATTGAGAGCTCCTCTTCTCATAAATTCAAACGAGGCCAATTTAAGACCATTAAGGCCTGTGACTCTGGGGTGGGTGTAGCCCTTAAAGGGACCCCGTGATGGCGACTCCATCCACGCCGGTGGCAGGGCCAACTAAGACTTATGCGCAGGCAGCGTCCACATCCACGGCGCCTCCTGCGCCACCTGCTGCCCTGCCACATTTCAGACTAATTACTAAGAAAAACGGTGTCAAGAGCTACACTCACCACACATTGAGCATTGAGGAGTGCGTGCGGGCGATGGCTCGGGTAGTCGGCCCCTCGGCCATTGTCGCAGCCTCCAAGATGACTGGGAAGGCTGTATTCTTCCTGGGGTCGGAGCGGGCGGTGTCCCTGGCCCTCGAAAGGGGCTCACGGAGGGCGGGACATTCCTGCCGGTGGACACTCTCGAGGCCACCGCGCAGAGGGTCATCATTTCAAACGTCTCGCCCTTTGTTCCCGCTGAGCTCCTCCTCCCTCACCTGCACCAACTGGGGGAGGTAAGGTCAGGGCTCAACCCCATACCGCTCGGCCTCAGGGAGAACAGTCTGCGCCAAGTGTTCACCTTCCGCCATCAGCTCTTTGTCCGGCTGGCGCGGGAGGAGACAACAGAGGGCAATTTTAATGTGGTGCACGAGGGGTCTGCCTACCGCGTCTTCTGGATGTCGGATGGCGTGCGGTGCCATGCCTGTAGGGAGATGGGGCACGTTCGCAAGAACTGCCCCGCCTCCAAGACAACCAAACCACCGAAGGCAGCGAAGGCTGGCGCCGCGGCCACCCCTCCCCCTAGTAGCGTCCGCGTGCCGGGAGCCATAGGTGCGCGGGCATCGTCGGAGACCTTTGTTTTCACGGCCTCTGGCGGGGGGGAGGGAGAGCGTCCGACGGGAAAGGCGGCGCGGAGGAAGGCGAAACATCTCGAAGCGGGTCCACTCGGTGCGCCAGAAAGTTTGACCACCGCGTTCAGCCCAACCCCGTCACCGGCGAGCGCGGGGTGCCCTGAGCCCTTGCATGAGCCCTTGACCAATACCGCAGAGGGGCTCGGGCGCGGGCAAGATAAGAAAAAGGGGGGGGGCGGAGCGGGAGGCCTCGGCAGACATGGAGGTGTCCCTGCCTCCGTGCACCCGCAGGAACAAAAGGAGGCGCCGCTCCAATGAGGCGGAGGGGGAACAACATCCCTCCGCGGAGGAGTCGGTGCCCGCCGCGTGTCCCGCGTCCCCCACCAGCGCCCCCAAACTGCGCTGTAGACGGGAGGAATCTGTCCCCGGGGAGGGAGGGGCAGTCGAGGCTGCCCAGCCTCTGCCTCCCGTGGATGGCGTGGAAGATCTGCCTGTCGTGGGGGGCGTGGGGCCAGCGGAGGAATACGATGCCGCCGGGTCGAGCGTTCCGGGGACTGAGGCGGGTGGGTCGGAAAAGGCCGAACCTGAGCCCGCCCAGCTATTAACCAACTTCCCCGGGATTTTCTCGACTCAGCAGAAATACACAGTATTAACAATTTTAATGAATCTGTACACGCTGACCGGAGGGTGGCGGCGGGGAGGGGGAAGAACAACAACCCTCGCCCCCTACTTTGGGGCTGGGGAACTTGGAGGACCTGGAACATTTCTTTGACCAGGTCTCTCCGTGTTGCCCGGTTCCTGGGGCGGAGGAGGAACCCCTTCTGCTGTCGCTTTCTGACCCAGCACCACTTTTAAAACAGCCCAGTGCGGACTGCTCGGCCGACGATCCTGGGGGTGGGGTCGGGGCAGAGCCAGGGTCGGATGGAGCGGCCGGGCCGTTTGCTGTACCTCGTGCGGTCGACGGGTCGGCTGCTGGCAGCGACCTCCGGAGGGGGACGGGGACTCGATGGGGAACTCGGGAGAAGATCTCGAGTCCATCGCCAGTGAGGCGGTGGATCTACTCGTGCCCGCCGCTGAGACCCTCCTCATTCCTGCAAAGGAACTCCGGGACTTTTTGGTCCAGAGCCAGGGTCGCCGCAACCGAACCCATCTGTCCCGGGAAAGATGATCCGAGCTGGGGCTGCTCGTCGCGTCCATCCGCGCCGCCGCGAAAACCATGGCCGCAGGCGGGCCCTTATCAAAAGCGCAAGGCCTTGAGCTGTGCCGGCTCAAAGGTTCCTCGCTGGGCTGCTAAAGGAGTGGAGGTCAACAAAAGACTCCACTCCCCCCCCCCCACAATAGGTTAGGTCGAGGTTGCAATATGCTTTTGTCATGAAGATAACCATAGCCAGCCTCAACATCAACGGCGGCAGAGAGGCACAACGTAGATTTAACAATTTTTCGCTCCTGCAGGAGGCGAAATATGCGGTGTGCTTCCTGCAAGAAACCCACACCGTTCCGGGAGACGAAGCCACGTGGCTCCTGGAATGGCAAGGAGAGGTCCGCATGAGCCACCTCACCGCCAGTTCTAGTGGGGTGGCCATCTTGTTGGCCCCGCATTTTCAGCCGGAGATCTTGGGGGTCGAGGAGCCCGTGCCAGCCGCTTGCTGCACGTCACGGTTTGCCTGGGGGACGTGCAGCTCCATCTCGTGAACGTGTACTCCCCTCAGCCCGGACTGCAGCAAACGCGCTTCTTTGAAGAGGTGTCCACTCTTCTTGGCTCCGTCGACGTCGGCGACTGCATTGTCCTCGGGGGAGATTTTAACTGCACCCTCGAGGCGAGGGACCGCTCCGGTGCCCCGCAGAGCATGACGGCGATGGAGAAGTTGAGGGACTTCTTGAGGCTATGGTGGGACGTGGGCAAGGCTCACTTCCACGTCTTCTTGTGCTGAAGTATTGCTTCCTCTGACTTGGATATGGCGTTATATTAGAGTCTCATTCAGCGCTTTATCCACCCGGAAAAAGTCCAATCCATTAATTATTTCGGTCATGACCCAGCACCCTCACATAAGATCCACAGCTTCACTCACTCCCTGTCACAACACCCAAACATCCCTTCCACTGGTACATTCAGTTCCTGTCCCACCATCCACACGTCCCATACATTGATTCTTTCTGTACCTGTGCCAAACACCACATATCCCATCTGATGATTTCATCAGTCCTGACCCACACACCACAAGTCCCATTGGCTAGTTCATTTAATCCTGACACATTTCACACGTAATTGTTTGAGACAGCTGTTATTGCTCTCAATCTGAAATATAAATTCCCTGTTTTTCTCTTCCCTGCAGTGAACTTAGTGACAATAATTATCCTGTCTCGACGAAGGTGCGGTCTCTCCAAGTGTGTCTGCCGTTACCTGGTGGCAATGGCAGCGGTGGATCTACTGGTCGTTATCCTCGACCTGATATCCAGGCAGATTCCGATTCGTTATTCAACCGCTTTTGAGTTCATGTGGGTCATTAACGTGTGTAATATCCATGCCATCCTGCTTTACGCAGTCACAGACTGTTCCGTCTGGTTCACAGTTGATTTTACCTTTGATCGATGTATAGCCATTTGTTATCAGAAGCTCAAACCCAAATATTGCACCGAGAAAACGGTGACTGTGGTTGTGGGAACATTGAGTGCGCTGTTCTGTGCAAAGAACACTTTCTGGTAGTTTATGCTTGGAGGTATGTATCAGATTTCCAATAATCCCTGGTTTTGTTTTGTTACATGGGATGTCTATGCGTCACTAGCATGGGCAGTAATTGAATTCCTTCATTATATTATTACACCGTTTTTCCATTTGTTCTGATTCTTCTGCTCAATGCTTTAACTGTCAAACACTTTTAGTATCGAGCAGAGCTCGTAGGCGACTCCGGGCCCACATTAGTGGGGAGGGTCCCAGTGACCCAGTGATGGAGATGCGAAGGAAATCCATCATTTTACTCTTTGTTATATCCGGCAATTTTATCCTCTTGTGGGCAGTGTTTCTGATGTCTTCTGTGGTTAATCGATTGTATTCGTTAAAATTTCTTTCTGCATATCTACCTGATTATATACAGGAATTGGGATTTATGCTTCAGCTCCTGAGTTGATGCATCAACACATGTATTTATGCTGTGAAATTCAGAGAGGAGTTGAAGAATGTGGTGAAATATCCCTTTACTGTAATTTTTAAATGTATTAAATAATGAGAATCACACAATGTGTTGGGCGGGTGTTCTGCCCAATCCGCTGATCTCTGTGATACACACACAGTGAGGCCTGTTTTCATCTTTCACCGCCCGGATTCAGCGACTAATAAAAATGATAGATGTGGGGAAGTCCACGGGGATCAGTACAGCTGGGCCCCTGCAGGTTTTAACCCCGCTAAGACCTCTGGTGCGGCCTGGGACAGGTTTATAAAGCTCCCGACCGCCAGGCTCGGGTCTGATGTGGTTACCCAATGGCGTGGGGAATGTGTCTCTGTTACTGTACCGTCCACGGGCGGAAGGGCCGCTCAGTCCCAGCACTCCCAGGGAAACCACGGTGGAAATGGCCTGGGACCAAACAACAGCCAGTGAGGGAGGCTTTCAAAGGCTCAAAGCTCAGTGCTTTCAGCCTTTTACAGGCTCCTTGTATTTTTCTCCCAGTGGGGTTTAACCTGAGCAGCCCCAGCGCCTGCTGATAGCGACGAATCCTTCTTTCAGATAATCTACCTTTGGGATTAAAGGGTCTCCTGCAGACGGAGTATGTCCCAGTGACATTCACCACTGTAACGTTCCTTTGTAAATCTGCCTGAACAATGCAGTGATCTGCAGGATGAAGTGATCCCCGCAAATTGAACTCAGCTCCTCCTCACTCTCTGTAAATTCTCCTTGCTAAACATAGCCCATAATATACAGTGTTCAAAGAGGGTGGTAACGAGTTTGTTGCTAGGTATTGCTGTACCTGTGAAGTAATACAGCGGTGAAACCCCCATGACACTGTGCCTGAGCATTGTGACATCACAGACCTGCCCTTCTGACCAAGCCCTGGTCTGTGGTTGACCCACAATCGCATTTCAGACATCCCTTCTCCTTCACACATCATCTTACATAGAGTTACTTAACGTCTGCAACATAGAAAGAGGTCATTTGATGGCCACGGCTGCACGTTGGTCTGAGCCTGTTTCTTGTGGTTTCCCTGGGGGCTCATGGAGTCAGCAGCCCGACTGCCTGTAGACTGCAAATTTACAGAGCGACCTTCCCCACCCCGTCCCCTTTCGGCCCAGCACACCATGCCAGAGTTTACTCTATCACCACATCCTGATCTTAAACGGAGGGCACAAAGAGAGTGTTAAACTTGGGAATGGGGAGCGAGTGGGATTCAATGGTAAGTCCTTGGTGAGTCTGGCTGAGTATTAGCTGTAAGAAGGGAAATTTAGTTTAACGTTTTGAATTGAACTTGGAACTTTAACAAATGTAGTTAGCAGAAACTGCCTGTTAGTGGTAATTAAATATCAGTCAGCTGTAAGTGTTAGTCTTCAATAACGTGCTAATTACTGCGAGCAATGGGCATGGAGCTGAGACAACTTGTGTGTGGCTCCAAAGGTAAGAATAAACACTAACTGCTGATGCACAGTGTGTTCAGCACAGTGATATTAAACGGAATTTGGAGAGAATTGGAATGGGAACAGTGGTGGAAGGAGGTGCTGCTTTGGTCTCCAAAATACAGCAGGTAGATGAATGTTTGGTGAGTATTGCCTTTTTCTCGAAGCTTGGTCTAAACTAAGACCTGGGAGCAATAACAACACTTAATTAAAATAATAATTTAACTGTATAACCTAATTAATTAATAGAATTATAAATAACCGTTTGAATAAAAACTAACTATTTAAATTAATTCAGTGTGTAAATAAGCAAATACATTTTAAAAAAATAACTAAAGATGGCAGGGTAGGCAATGAGTCAAGACTGCAGTGTGTGAGAGTTTGTGGACAGCAAATCTGTCCCGCATTTCCACATCTGCAGGAAATGTCTCTGCTTGATTCTCTCTGGCTCAGGGTAATTGGGCTGGAGTGCGAGTTCGACACATTCTGAAACACACAGGAGAAGTGATTTCTGGATAGTTTAATCCAGAAAACAGTCACACCCCACAGAAAAGCGCAGGTTCAGGAAAGTCCATGGCTGGATGGGTGCCATGTAGCGAGAACTGAGGAGAGGCTGAGAATGAGACACTGCTCCTGTCCAACAGGTAAGATATACTCGTTACCTTTAACGAGAAGGATACAGATTGAGTGGAGGACAGCCACAATACATACCAAGGTACGTGGCTCAGAAGGTTGTCCACAGGCAGAGATAGGTAGAAATATTAAACAATTACTTTGCATCAGTATTTATCAGGGAGACAAAAAGGTGGACATGACATCGGATGATATTAGAAATGAAATAACTGCATTTAATAAGAACAAAAGGAAAATATTATTTAAACTAATCAAACCGAAAAAGGATCAAATGCTTGCTTCGGACGAATTACATCTTGGGAGGAGATAGCAGAGGCATTAATAAACATATTTAATATTTCATTAGAATAAGGTGCAGTGCCGGAGGATTGGCAGATACCTAATGTAATACCTATTTTTAAGAAGGGAGATGGAACGTGTCTGAGGAACTATAGCCCAGTCAACTTAACATCCTTGGTAGGAAAAATAATGGAATCCCTACTAAAGGAGAAAGTGGAAGAGCAACGAGAAACCAAAAATAAATAGTCAGCATGGATTATAAAAGGGAAAGTCTTGAATTGACCAAATTCTTTGAATTTTTCGAAGAAGTAACAGATAGCATAAACTAACGGAATGTAGTAGATGTAATTTATCTAGATTTTCCAAAGGCCTTCGATAAGATACCCCATAATCGACTGAAAGGGCAGATCACAAATCGTAATTACAATTAATAATAATAATTGGGATGTTTTGAAATGGAGTTAACAGATTTTTAAATGGATCCCACAGCCTGTTTTTCAGACTGTGAGAAGCATGTGTGGGATGCCTTCCGCAGAGGGTCAGATGTTCCAATTCATAGACCAAAGGTCTTGGGAGCTGGGCACAGACACAGATAACATAGGATTTGAATTCTATAACAAAATACAAGTTAAATAAAAAGAATCATAACAACACGTATCCTGAATTACCAATTAAACATATAGAGGCCAGATTGGAGGAAGCAACCGACCAGATAATCATGTATTAATCAATCAGCACGTATTAATTGTAACTTGCATAATTATGTAATGCTATCATCTGAAACTGTATAAAATAAGATATCTCTGGCAGTTTCTCTGAGCATTCCTTCAAGGATAGCTCCCCTGTTGGGTTATATCTTTGATTAATAAAAACTGCATTTACTTTAAGGCTAACGGACTCCGAGTGGTGGTTTGAAGTTAACCCTAACAACTTGGCGCAGTCAGCAGGATCTACTGGACGGGCAGATTAGACTCAAAAAGCCCACCAACCTAACAACGAATGAGTAGAGAATTACCTTGAGGAATTCTCCTCGCAAAATAACCAGATCCAACGAATCTGAAGCAGAGTCTGTGCAGCCAGTAAATCCAGTTGAGGGGTGCGTCAGGACAAAATAAGTAAATACATGTGTCGGGAGAATAAGTACGTATACGGGATATCGTGGAAAAAGCCTCGGTGTAAATCGTTCCGCTTAAGTAAAGATGGTAAAACAGGAACTGGGGAAAAAGCCCCTGTGTAAGAAATGGCAAAGGAATCTGCTAAGGCATTTGGAGGGGTGAGGTATAAACCACCAGAAGAGTTTCTGAGAGATAAATCTGAAAAGCTTAAGAAGATGGTTAAGGAAGGATATGATGAAGCGAAAAAGAGCAGTTTAACAGCCGGAAAGATGAATAGAAAGATACCCGAAGGTGAGATGGACAGAAAAAGTGACAAAAGACAAGAGGATGCAAGTATAAAAATAGATATAGATGACAGAAGGGAATGGACAGAGGAATTTGCCCCAAATTTGTATCCCCACACTAACAGGGTTATGATTAGGAGCAGAGGAAAATAAAGGATTCATTGGGGGCCAGAAGACTAGCATAGCAGATATTTTTCCGAAGACCATAATAAAAACTGTTACTGACTACCTTAAGTGAAGTATGGATCCGAAATTAGAGCCGGCCAAACAATAAGCTTTGTTGAATGAAGAGAGCATTTTGTGAATGTCTGTCTTTGAATGAATGTGATTGTGTGATTTTTGACTGCGGAATATTTGAGGTGGGAATTAATGAATTTTTCATGTGTCTGAAAGCCTGCTTCAGAAAGTGGTGGAGCTGTCTGCTGTTTTGGCTCCACCCACTTTTTCAAACAGAGTGAAAGTTTTTTTTTAACCCTTTGCAGTGTTGTCCTGTATGAGGGAAGTTTTAAGAAAGTATGAACCTAGAATTGAATTACATTTTAATTTAGAAACCCAGTTGTGGAGTTATTCGGAAGATATGTTCTGGAGATAGGAAATGCACAAAGGATAGATTTGTTAAGCAAAAGATAAAAAATGCATGTTGGTTTAAAAAAAAATTACTGGGGAAGTACGCCCCATATTCCTTTGTGTAAACACTTGATGCAAAAGCTTCTAGCTCAGCAAAAGTATTTTTAAATACATTGTGTAAAAAATGTTACCTGAATATTGTAAACCAGGGGAATAAAGCTTGGGAAATTGCGTGGTAGTTATGCGTGGTAGTTAAACCTGGAACAGAAGTAATTTTGTTATTTGACAATGTCCAGCATGAAATGTGACCTGTGAGCATAAATTGAACAGCCAGAAAAAATTAGCCACAAGACTACAGCATTGTAAACATGATTGCTAGACACAATCCTGAGAATAACTAGTGACACATCAGGAGCAAGGGAGTAACACAAGCAGCTGAGACACAAAGAAGGAAGAAAGAGGAGGTCTATAGCAAATGACGTATTAACTGTACAGGGACATCTCTATTAGGTGCACCAGATATACAGGCGATCCAGGCAAGTGTAGATAGTTTGAGGGGAACAACGGATTTACTAATCAGGAAACAGACCAGGATTGGGATAGAATCTTCACAGTTAGGATCCAAAACATCCAAAAAATGCTACAGGTTGTATCCATATTGGAAGGCCATGCACGAACAATTAACGAGCTAAATAAGCAGGAATTGAGAGGACGATGCCGAGGACAGGAAAAGAGACACATGTCATGCCTATGGGAGGTGGATGGTTGGTCAGGTGAGACACAATATGGATCAGATACAAACCGGGCGAGTTACAGATTCAATAAATAGCACCCAGTTAAAAGAAATGGCACAGCACACTGGGCTATTAGATGCATGCACGCTGAAACATAGAAACATAGAAAAAGGTTGCAGGAATAGACCATTCGCCCCTTCGAGCCTGGACCAACATTCAATAAGATCATGGCTGATCATTCACCTCAGTACCCCTTTCCAGCTTTCGCTCCACACCCCTTGATCCCTTTACCTTAAGGGCTATATCCAACGCCCTCTTGAATATATCTGATGAACTGGCATCAACAACGTTCTGCGGAAGAGAATTCCACAGGTTAACAACTCTCTGAGTGAAGAAGTTTCTCCTCATCTCGGTCCTAAATGGCTTATCCCTTGTCCTCAGATTGTGACCACTGGTTCTGGACTTCCCCAACATCGGGAACATTCTTCCTGCATCTAACTTGCCAAGTCCCGTCAGAATGTTTCTGAGGTCCCCTCTCATTCTTCTAAACACCAGTGAATACAGACCCACTCGATCCTATCTCTCCTCATATGTCAGTCCTCCCATCCCGGAAATCAGTCTGGTGAACCTTTGCTGCACTCCCGCAATAGCATGAACGTCCTTCCTCAGATTAGAACAAAACTGAACACAGTATTCCAGGTGAGGCCTCACCAAGGCCCTGTACAGCTGCAGCAAGACCGCCCTGCTGCTATATTCAAATCCCCAAGATATGGGGCCAACATGCTATTTGCCTTCTTTCTGTCTGCTGCACCTGCATGCCAACATTCAATTACTGATGTACCATGACACCCGGATCTCGTTGCACCTCCCCTTTTCCTCATCTGCCGCCATTCAAATAATATTCTGCCTTCGTGTTTCTGCCACCAAAGTGCATAACCTCACATTTATCCACATTACACTACATCTGCCATGCAATTGCCCACTCACCTCACCTGTCCAAATCACCCTGCAGCCTCTTAGCATCCTCCTCACATTTCACACCGCCTTCCAGCATAATGTCATCTGCAAACTTGGAGATATTATACAAAATTCCTTCATCTAAATCATTAATGTATATTGTAAATTGCTGGCTTCCCAGCACTGAGCCCTGCGGCACCCAACTAGTCACTGCCTGCCATTATGAAAAGAACCCGTTTATCCCGACTCTCTGCTTCCTGTCTGCCAACGAGTTCTCTATCCACGTCAATACATTAACCACAATACCATGTGCTTTAATTTTGCACACCAACCTCTTGTGTGGGACCTTGTCAAAAGTATTTTGCAAGTCCCACTACACCATATCCACTGGTTCTCCCTTGTCGACTCTACTAGTTACATCCTCACACAATTCTAGAAGATTTGTAAAGCATGATTTTCCTTTCATAAATCCATGCTGACTTGGACCAATCCTGTCACTGCTTTCCAAATGGGCTGCTATTTCATCTTTAAAAATTAATTACAACATTTTCCCCACCACTGATGTCAGGCTAACCGGTCTATAATTACCCGTTTTCTCTCTCCCTCCTTTTTCAAAATGTGGTATTGCATTAGCTACACTCCAGTCCATACAAACTGATCGAGAATCGATGGACTGTTGGAAAATAATCACCAATGCATCCACTATTTCTGGGGCCACTTCCTTAAGTACTCTGGGATGCAGACCATCAGGCCCCGGGGATTTATCGGCCTTTAGTCCCATCAATTTCCCTAACACAATTTCCCACAAATAAGGATTTTCTTCAGTTCCTCCTTCTCACTAGCCCCTCGGTCACGTACCATTTCCAGAAGATTATGCGCGTCTTCCTTCGTGAAGGCAGAACCAAAGTATTTGTTCAACTGGTCTACCATTTCTTTGTTCCCTATTATAAATTCACCTGAATCTGACTGCGAGGGACCTACGTTTGCCTTCACTACTCTTTTTCTCTTCACATATTTATAGAAGTGTTTATGTTCCCAGCAAGCTTCCTCTCATGCTCTATTTTCCCCCTCCTAATTAAACCCTTTGTCCTCCTCTGCTGAATTCTAAATTTCTCCATGTCCTCGGGTTGATGCTTTTTTCTGACCAATTTATATGCCTCTTCCTTGGATTTAACGCTATCCTTAATTTTCCTTGTTAGCCACGGGTGAGCCACCTTCCCCATTTTATTTTTACTGCAGACAGGGATGTCCAATTGTTGAAGTTCATCCATGTGATCTTTATATGTTTTCCATTGCCTATCTGCCGTCAACCCTTTATGTATCATTTCCCAGTCTATTCTAGCCAATTCATGTCTCATACATTGAAGTTATCTTTCCTTAAGTTCATGACCCCAGTCTCAGAATTAATTGTTTCACTCTCCACCTTAATAAAGAATTCTACCTTATTGTGGTTACTCTTCCCCAAGAGGCCTCGCACAACAAGAATGCTAATTAGTCCTTTCTCATTACACATCAAGCTATCGAGGATGGCCAGCCCTCTAGATGGTCCCTCGACATATTGGTCGAGAAAACCATCCCTAATACACTCCAGCAAATCCTTCTCCACCGTATTACTACAAGTTTGGTTTGCACAATCTATGTGTAGATTAAAGTCGCCCATGATAACTGATGTACCTTTATTGCACACATCCCTACTTTCTTGTTGGATGCTGGCAGCAAACTCACTACGATTGTTTGGTGGTACACAACTCCCACTAGCGTTTTTTTCCCTTTGATATTCCACAGATCCACCCACGTAGAATCCACGCGAAAGTCCTTCCTGACTATTGCATTAATTTCCTCTTCAACCAGCAATGCCACCCTACCTCCTTTTCCTTTGTGTCTATCCTTCCTGACTGGTGAATAACCCTGGATGTTGTGTTCCCGGCCTTCGTCAACCTGGAGCCATTTCTCCGTGATGCCAATTGTATCATATTCATTAATTGCTGCCTGTGCAGTTAATTTGTCCACCTTATTACGAATACTCCTCGCATTGAGGCACCGTGCCTTCAGGCTTGTTATCTTAACACACCTTGTCCCTTTGGAAGTTTGCTGCAATGTGGCCCTTTTTGATTTTTTCCTTTGGGTTTCTCTGCCCTCCACCCTTACATTTCTGCCCCCAAAGGTTCCCATCCCGCTGCCATATCAGTTTAACCCGTCCCCAACAACACGAGCAAACTCTCCCTCGTGGACATTGGTTCTGCTGAGGTGCAGACCATCCGGTTTGCACAGGTCCCAGCTCCCACAGAACGGTTCCAATGTCCCAAGAAATTGAATCCCTCCCTTCTGCAACACACAGTCATCTGAACTATCCTGCGATTCCTACTCTGAAAAGTTGCAGCTATCCCTGAGATTGCTACCTTTGAGGTCCGATTTGTTAATTTAGCTCCCAGCTCCCTTAATTCAGCTTCTACTTCCTCAGACACAGAGAGTCAGACTCAAACACATAAAGAGCACTCTAAAGACAGAGAGTGAGAGGCACAGATACATTGCACAATCCCATTTGTTTGAATGTTACAAAGTTATCGACAAATGCAGATTCAACAGAATAGATTCAGGTATAACTGAGCAGGATGGCAGGAAATCGGTTTGAATTTAAAGATTTACCAGGAGTGGGGTTCGAACCCATGCAGGTATAAACCCATCGGATTTTCCGTCCAACGCCTGAACAACTCAGCTATCCTGGTTTTGTCAGTATTCGGATTTTGTCTCTGTGAGAATCTGGGCTGCAGATCCACTCTCACAGAAACAGGTTTTCAATGAGCCTTTTCAAATATTTATAGTAATATTGACACGGGGGCAACTCTCCTGTTCTTTTTCGAGTAATGCTCTGGGAACTTTCACATCCAACCGAGGGTGCAGATGGAGCATCAATTTAACATTTTATCCGAAAGTCAACAGCTTCAACAATGCAAAATCCCCCAAGTACTGCATTTGAGTGTCAGCCAAGATTATATGCTCAAGTCTCAGGAGTGGGACTTACACACACAACCTCCTTATTCAGTCGAGAATGCTGCCACTGAACCAAAGCCGATACCAAAGTTCACATCCGTATTATTTTCCCCAAGTTTTTTTATAAAGTTTCAGGACATACAGAAGTAATATTCAACATTTTTAAAAAGCTTCATCCTCGTCGGGGAATTGAACGCCTAGCTCGCGCGTGACAGAGAGGGATATTAACTAAGACACGAATAAGGAGCTGACGGGTGTGGATTCTGTCAGTGCAGGAATCGAGCTGAGAACAGAAATGGACACCATGAGAAGTAGACAGGCACATTGAGAAACAGAGATAAACCGACAAACAGGGAGAGACAGACAGCAAGATAGAGACAACGTGAGACAGAAAGTGTGAGACTGAGAAGGAGAGGCAGACTGAGTGAGAAAAAGACACAAACACACACACATACAGATATAAAGAGAGAGAGGGAAACAGTGAGAGAAAGACAGTGATAAAGACAGTAACAAGGAGAGAGACAGATGATGAGTGAGCGACAGATAGAGAGATATACAGAGATATAAACAGAAAATGATGGAAATACTCAGCAGGTTAGAGACAGGAACTAACAGAGACAGGCAAATAGAGACAGTCAGGTCGAGACATAGACAGACAGAGATGATGGGAATGAGCGAGACAGTCATACAGAGAGACTGAGAGAATCCCACTGGAACAGAACTGGACATCGTGAGAAAGAGACAGACACGTTGAGGGACAGACAAACAGGGAAACAGGGAGAGACAGACAGCGAGATAGAGGCAAAGAGAGACAGAAAGTGTGAGACTGAGTGGGAGGGTCAGACTGAATGAGAAAACGACTCCAACACATACATACACAGAGATGTGTTTGTGTGCTCCATAAAGAGAAGGAGGCAAATATGATGCAATGACAGAGACAAAGACAGGGACAAAGAAAGAGACAAAGAGGGAGACAGATAGAGAGAAAGACAGATAGAGACAATAATTCGGTTCTGTCTTTACAAAGGAAGATACAAAAAACCTTCCGAATGTACGAGGGGACTGTGCGTCTCGTGAGAATGAGGAACTGAAAGATATCCTTATTGGCGGGAAATTGTGTTGGAGAAATTGTTGGGATTAAAAGCCAATAAATCCCCGGCTCCTGATAGTCTGCATCCCAGAGTACTGAAGGAAGTGGCCCTAGAAATAGTGGATGCATTGGTGATCATTTTCCAACAATTATCGACTCTGGATCAGTTCCTATGGACTGGAGGGTAGCTAATGTGATGGCACTTTTTAAAAAAGGAGGGAGAGAGAAAGCAGCTAATTATAGACCGGTTAGCCTGACATCAGTCGTGGGGAAAATATTGGAATCAATCATTAAGGATGAAATAGCAGCCCATTTGGAAAGCAGTGACAGGATCGGACCGAGTCAGCATGGATTTATGAATGTTAAATCACGCTTGACGAATGTTCTGGAATTTTTTGAGGATGGAATGAGTAGAGTGGACAAGGGAGAACCAGTGGATGTGGTGTATTTGGAATTTCAATAGGCTTTTGACAAGGTCCCACACTAGAGATTGGTGCACAAAATCAAAGCGCATGGTATTGGGATTAATGTACTGACATGGATAGAGAACTGGTTGGCAGACAGGATGCAGAGAATCGGGATAAACGGGTCATTTTCAAACTGGCAGGCAGTGACTAGTGGGGTGCCGCAGGGCTCAGTGCTGGGACTCCAGCTCTTTACAATATACATGAACGATTTGGTTGAAGGAATAGAGTGTAATATCTCCAAGTTTGCGGATGACAATAAACTGGGTGGCGGTCCGAGCTGTGAGGAGGACGCTAAGAGACTGCAGGGTGAATTGGACAGATTAGGTGAGTGGGCAAATACATGGCAGATGCAGTATAATGTGGATAAATGTGAGGTTATCCATTTTGGGGGCAACAACACGAAGGCAGAATATTATCTGAATGGCGGAAAACTAGAAAAAGAGGAGGTGCAGTGAGACCTTGGTGTTATGGTTCATCAGTCACTGAAAGTGGGCATGCAGGTACAGCAGGCGATAAAGAAGGCAAATGGTATTTTGGCCTTCGTACCTGCAGGATTTGAATATAGGAGCCAGGAGATCTTACTGCAGTTGTACAAGGCATTCGTGAGGACACACCTGGAATATTGTGTTCAGTTTTGGTCTCCTAGTCTGAGGAAGGACGTTCTTGCTGTTGAGGGAGTGCAGCGAAGGTTCACCAGACTGATTCCAGGGATGGCAGGACTGTCATATGAGGAGAGATTGGATCAACTAGGCCTTTAATCACTGGCGTTTAGAATGATGAGAGGGGATCTCATAGAATCATATAAGATTCTGACGGGACTGCACAGGTTAGATTCGGGAAGAATGTTCTCGATGTTGGGGAAGCCAGAACCAGGGGACATAGTCTTAGGATAAGGGGTAGGCCATTTAGCAGTGAGATGAGTAGAAACTTCTTCACTCAGAGAGTTGTTGACCTGTGGAATTCCCTGCCACAGAGAGTTGTTGAAGCCAGTTCATTGGATATATTCAAGAGGGAGATAGATATGGTCCTTACGGTTAAGTGAATAAAGTGGGATGGAGAGGAAAGCAGGAAAGGGTAACTGAAAGAATGATCAGCCATGATAATATTGAATGGCGGTGCAGGCTCGAAGGGCCTAATGGCCTACTCCTGCAGTTATTTTCTATGTTTCTATGGTTCAAAAACTGAAAATGATGCAAATACGCATCAGATTAGAGACAGGGACAAAATGAGACAGGCAAAGACACGGACAGGGAGGATGGGAAAGAGAGAGACAGTCAGACAGAGAGTCTGAGAGAATCCCATTGGAACAGAACTGGACACCGTGTGAAAGAGACAGATTGAGAGACAGAGACAAACAGAGAACCAGGCATAGACAGAGTGAGTCAGAGAGAAGCAGACTGAGGGAGACAAAGGCTCAAGCACACAAACACACACACAGTTCTCTAAAGAGAGAAAGGCAGAGACTGAGATACACAGCTACATTTCACAATTTCATTTCATGCTCGGCTTAGAGTGTCACAGAGTTACAGAAAATTGCAGATTCAACAGATGAAAATCATGTATCACTGGGCAGGATGGGAAAAATCTCAGTTAAATTAAAGTGATTCTAGGATTGGGGTTCGAATCCACACGGGAAAAACCCATTGAATTTTATGGCCAACGCCGGAAACACTCGCCCATCCTGGTCTTTGTAGCGTTTGGATTCTGTCTCTGTGAGAATGTGGCCTTCAGCTCCACCCCCACAGCAACACACACACATACACATCGGGTTTCAGTGAGCATTTACGAAAATTTTTAGTCATATTGACACGGGCGCAACTCTCCTATTCTTTTTCATGTAATGCTCTGGGAACTTTCACATCCAGCCGAGGTTGCAGACGGAGCTTCAATTTAACATTTCAGCCGATGGTCAACAGCTTCAACATTGCAAAATTCCCCAAGTACTGCATTTGAGTGTCAGCAAAGATTATCTGCTCAAGTCTCAGGAGTAGGACTTACACACACAACCTCCCGATTCAGTCGAGAATAGAGCAAATGAACCAAGGCCGATACCAAAGATCACAACCGTATTATTTTCCCCAAGTTTTAAAAAACATTTCCAGGACATACCACATTCATGGTTATGATTTGCATCGACAGTAGCACATACACAGAGACATACATACAGATAGACATACACAGACACACACACACACAATAACCAAAAATATACACGTGTCAACATAGAAACATAGAAACATAGAAATTAGTTGCAGGAGCAGGCCATTCGCCCTTCGAGCCTCCACCACCATTCTTTAAGATCATGGCTGATCATTCAACCTCAGTACCCATTTCCTGTTTTCTCTCCATACCCCTTGAACCCTTGAGTCGTAAGGGCCATATCTAACTCCCTCTTGAATATATCTAACTAACTGGCCTCAACAACTTTCTGTGGTAGAGAATTCCACAGGTTAACCACTCTCTGAGTGAAGACGTTTCTCCTCATCTCGGTACTAAATGGCTTACCCCTTATTCTTAGACTGTGACCCCTGGTTCTCGAACTCCCCAGTAACGGAAACATTCTTCCTGCCACTCACTTGTCAAATTTCGTCAGAATTTTATTTGTTTCTATGAGATCCCCTCTCATTCTTCTAAACTCCAGTGGATACCAGCCCAGTTGATCCAGTCTCTGCTCATATGTCAGTCCTGCCATCCCGGGAATCATGCTGGTGAACCTTCGCTGTACTCCCTCAATAACAAGGACGTCCTTCCTCAGATTCGGAGACCAAAACTGAACACAATATTCCAGGAGTGGCCTCACCAAGGCACTGTACAACTGCAGTAAAACCTCCCTGCTCCTATACTCAAATCCCCTCGCTATGAAGGCGAACATGCCATTTACATTCTTCACCGCCTGCTGCACCTGCACACCAACTTTCAATGACTGATGTACCATGACACACAGATCAAGATATACACAGGTTGCCTTAGACAAATAGATGGATAGACAGGCAGGGTCACTGTCGCTACTTTGTCTGGCTTTTGCGTTTTTCAGTCGAGAATGCTGCCACTGAACCAAAGCCGATAGCAAAGTTCATAAGCGTATTATTTACCCCAAGTCTTTTTAACAAGTTCCAGGACATACCAAATTCATGGTGATGATTTCCACAGACATTTGCACATACACAGAGACATATATACAGATAGACAGACACAGAGACACACACATACATACATAACCAAAAATATACATGCACCAACGGACATGCACAGATGCCGGAGACATCTCGAGGGATAGACAGGCTGAGTCACTGTCGCTACTTTGGCTGATTTTTGCGTTTTTCTATCCGTATGAATCGTGAATATTGCAGATTAATAAAAATAAGAAATAGATGTCAGTGTTGAAAGGTGTGGGACGTTATTCCACCTATCTCAGGATTAGTTTTGCAAAAACCTGGTTAAATTGTGAAGAAAATTGCTGAGAATCGTAGTCGGCAGGATTCGAACCTGAGCGCCGAAAACCCAAAGGAATTCAAGCCAATCGCATTAACCACTCGACCACAATTGCTGCGTCTCTGGCACTATAAATGTTACTCAGAAAAAACTCAGTCATCCATCTCTGTGCAGCAGACGGCCACAGAATCCTGAAAAAGTCTCTGTTTGCAAAAAATCTGGAAGAGGCAATCGCCTCTGGCTGTATTTTTACTGTTCTATATTGTTCTGGAACTTTTTACTTTGAATCTATACCAAGAAACAGAAGTAAAATTAGACATTTTGAAAAAACTGCTTTTCCATCGGGGAATTGAACCCGGTTCTATTGCTTAACAGGGGAGCAAAATCACGACGAAACGGACGAAGGTACGGGCGATGTCAGAGCAGTAATCGAGCTGTGAACAAAAGTCGACAGACACATTGAGAGACAGAGACAAACCGACAAACAGGGAGAGATAGACAGCGATAGAGGGATAACGAGAGACAGAAAGGGTGAGACTGAAAAGTCAGGCAGACTCTGAGAAAAAGACTCAAAAACCTACATATACAGAGATGTGTGTGTGTGATTAATAAAGAGAGAGAGGGAAAGAGTGAAAGAAAGACAGTGATAAAACAGTGACAAGGAGAGAGACAGATAGAGAGAGAACGACAGGTCGAGAGAGAGACAAAGATATCAACAAAAAAAGGTTGGAAATACTCAGCAGGTTAGAGACAGGAACTACCAGCGACAGGCAAAGAGAGGCAGATAGGCAGAAATATAGACAGACAGAGATGATGGGAAAGAGTGAGACAGTCAGACAGAGAGACTGAGAGAATCCCATTCGAACAGAACTGGACACCGTGAGAAAGTGACAGACACATTGAGAACCAGAGACAAACAGGGAAACAGGGAGAGACAGACAGTGAGATAGAGACAAAGGGAGACAGAAAGTTTGAGACTGAAAGGGAGGATCAGACTGAATGAGAAAAAGACTCAAACACATACATACACAGAGATGTATTTGCGTGCTCCATAAAGAGAGGGAGGTAAATAGTGATGGAATGACAGAGAAAAGGAGAGGGACAAAGAGAGAGACAAAGAGGGCGACAGATAGAGAGAAAGACAGATAGAGAGATAGATATAGAGACAAAAACAGAACATAATGGAAATATTTATCAGGTTAGAGACAGGGATTAACAGAGACAGGCAAAGACATGGACAGACAGAGATAATGGGACTGAGATAGGCAGTCAGACTGAGAGAATCCCATTGCAACAGAACGAGACACCGTGAGAAAGAGACAGATTGAGAGACAGGGACAAACAGAGAAACAGGGACAGAGAGAGTGTGTCAGAGAGAGGCAGACTGAGAGAGACAATGACTCAAACACATTCACAGCTCTCTAAAGAGAGAGAGTGGCAGAGACCGAGCAACACAGATGCATTTCACAATTTCATTTCATTGTCGGCTCAGAATGTCACATCGTTGCAGAAAATTGGAGATTCAGCAGATGAAAATCGAGTATCATTCGGCAGGATGGGAAAAATCTCTGTTTAATTAAGGAATCACCAGGAGTGGGGTTTGAACCCACACAAGTATATAACCCATTACATCTTAAATGCAACGCCTTTACCACTCGGCCATCCTGGTCCTGATCCTGTCAATGGTTGGACTCTGCCTCTGTGAGAATCTGGGCTTCAGCTCCACCCCCACAGACACACAGAGACATTGGATTTCAGGAAGCATTTACGAACATTTTTCGTAATATTGACACGGGCGCAACTCTCCTATTATTTTTCGACTAAGGCTCTGGGAAGTTTCACATCCACCCGAGGGTGAAAATGGAGCTTCAAATTAAAATTTCAGCCGATGGTCAACAGCTTCAACAATGCAAAATTCCCCAAATACTGCATTTGAGTGTCATCCAAGATGATGTGTTCAAGTCTCAGGAGTGGGACTTACACACACAACCTCCTGATTCAGTCGAGAATGGAGCCACTGAACCAAAACCGATACCAAAGATCACAACCGTATTATTTTCCCCAAGTGTTTTAAAAGTTCCGGGACGTACCAAATTCATGGTGATGATTTCCACAGACAGTTGCACATACACAGAGACATACATACAAATAGACATACACAGACACGCGCACACACAATAAAAAAATATACATGCATCAACATAGAAACATAGAAACATAGAAATTAGTTGCAGGAATATGCCATTCGGCCCTTCGAGCCTGCACCACCATTCAATAAGATCATGGCTCATCATTCAACCTCAGTACCCCTTTCCTGCTTTCCCTCCATACCACTTGATCTCTTTATCCATGAGGGCCATATCTAACTCCCTTTTGAATATATCTATGAACTGGCCTCAACGACTTTCTGCGGTAGAAAATTTCACAGGTAAACCACTCTCTGAGTGAAGAAGTTTCTCCTCATCTCGGTCATAAATGGCTTATACCTTTTTTTTAGACTGTAATCCTTGGTCTCAAACTCCCCAGCAATGAGAACATTCTTCCAGCCTCCAATCTCGTCAGAATTTTATATGTTTCTATGAGATCCCCTTTCATTCTTCTAAACTCCAGTGGATACCAGCCCAGTTGATCCAGTCTCTGCTCATATGTCAATCCTGCCATCCCGGGAATCATGCTGGTGAACCTTCGCTGTACTCCCTCAATAGCAAGGACGTCCTTCCTCAAATTCGGGGACCAAAACTGAACACAATATTCCAGGTGTGACCTCACCAAGGCCCTGTACAACTGCAGTAATATCTTCCTGCTCCTATGTTCAAATCCCCTAGCTATGAGGGCGAACATGCCATTTGTTTTCTTCACCGCCTGCTGCACCTACATGCCAACTTTCACTGACTGATGTACCATGATACTCAGATCCAGATATACACAGGTTGCCTTAGACAAATAGATGGATAGACAGGCAGTGTGACTGTCGCTACTTTGGCTGGCTTTTGCGTTTTTCTATCCGTATGTATCGTGAATACTGCAGATTAATGTAAGAAAGAAAACAGCGGCTGCATCGAAAGATGTGGGACGTTGCTCTATCTATCTCAGAATCAGTTTTGCAGTAACGTGGTTAAATTGTGAAACAGAATGAAATATGCTGAGAAACATAGTCGGCAGGATTCAAACCTGCACAGAGAAACCCCGATGGATTTTTTGTCTATTGTCTTACCCACTCGGCCACGACTACTAGCTCGCTGCATCATTCAATGTTACTCAGATAAAACTCAGACATCCATCTCTGTGCAGCAAACGGCCACAGAATCCGGAAAAAGTCTCCGTTTGCTAAAAATCTGGAAAAGGCAACTTCCTCTTCCAGTATTTGTACTGTTCTATATTGCTCTGGAACTTTTTAATATGAATCAACACCAAGTAACAAGTAAAATTCTGCATTTTGTAAATGCTGCCACCGCGTCGGGAAGTAGAACCACGGTCTCCGGCGGAACAGGCGGGGATACTCAGCACGATACTAACGAGCATGAGTTCTATCAGAGCAGGAAGCGAGCTGTGAATGGAACTGGACACGATGAGAAGACGACAGACACATTGAGAGACAGAGACAAACCGACAATCAGGGAGAGACTGACAGCGAGATAGAGAAAATGAGAGACAGAAAATGTGAGACTGAGAAGGAGAGGCAGACTGAGTGAGAAAAAGACTCAAACACACACATATACAGAGATGTGTGTGTGTGATCTATAAAGAGAGAGGGAAAGAGTGAGAGAAAGAGAGTAATAAAGACAGTGACAAGGAGAGAGAGAGCGACAGATAGAGAGTGTCAGAGATAGAAACACTAATGCTGGAAATACTCAGCAGGTTAGAGACAGGAACTAACAGAGGCAGGCAAATACATGGACAGACAGAAATGATGGAAAACAGAGAGCCAGTCTTACAAAGAGTCTGAGAGAATCCCATTGGAACAGAACTTGACACCGTGGGAAAGAGACAGAGACACAGGAACAGACAGAGTGAGTCAGACTGAGAATGAAAAACGCACAAACACAAACACACCTCTCTAAAGAAAGAGACAGCCAGAGACCGAGCGACACCGATACATTTCACAATTTCATTTCATTATCGGCTCAGAGTGTCACAGAGTTGCACATTCAACAGATAAAAATCGGGTATCACTGATGAGAATGGGAGGAAATCCGTGTTAAATTAAAGAAGTAGCAGGAGTCAGCTACGAGAACACGCGGGAAACATCCCATTTAATTTTAAGGCCAACGCCTCAACCACTAGGCTATCCTGGTCCTGTCAGAATATGGATTCTGTCTCTGTGGGAAACTGGGCTTCAACCCCACCCCCACAGACACACATACATGGAGGCTTTCAGTGAGCATTTACGAACATTTTTAGTAATATTGACACGGGGGAAACTCTCCTATTCTTTTTCGAGTAAGGCTCTGGGACCTTTCACACCCACCCGATAGTGCAGACTCAGCTTCAATTTAACATTTCATCCGAAAGTCAACAGCTTCAACATTGCAAAATTCCCCAAGTGCGGCACTTGAGTGTTAGCCAAGATGATATGCTCAAGTCTCAGGAGTGCGACTTGAACACACAAACTCCTGATTCAGTCGAGAATGCTGCCACTGAACCAAAGCCGATACAAACGTCCACAACCGTCTTATTTCCCCCAAGTCTTTTTTATAATTTCCAGGACATAACAAATTCATGGTGATGATTTCCACAGACAGTTGCACATACACAGAGACATATATACAGATCGACAGACACAGAGACACACCCACATACATAACCAAAAATTTACACGCACCAACGGACATGCACAGATGCCTTCAACATATAAAGGGATAGACAGGCTGACTCACTGTCGCAACTTTGACTGATGTTTGTGTTTTCCTATCCGTATGTATCGTAAATATTGCAGATTAATAAAAATGGAAAAAAATGTCAGTGTTGAAAGGTGTGGGACGTTATACCATCTATCTCAGGATCAGTTTGGCAAAGTTCTGGTTAAATTGGGAAATGAAATGAAAAAATGCCGAGAATCGTAGTGGACAGGATTCAAAACTACGCAGGGAAAACCCAATGGATTTTTAATCCATCGTCTTAACCACTCGGCCACTTCGAATGCGACTCTGTCTTCTTAAACGTTACTCAGAAAAAACGCAGTCATCCATCTCTGTGCAGCAGACGGCCAAAGAATCCTGTAAAAGTCTCCGTTTACTAAAAATCTGGAAGAGGCAATCTCCTCTCCGTGTATTTTTCCAGTTCTATATGGCTCTGGAACTTTTTAATATGAATCTCTACCAAGAAACAGAAGTAAAATTCTCCATTTTGAAATACCTGGCTTCCAGTCGGGGAATTGAAACCCGGTCTCCCGCGTGACAAGCGGGGATACTCACCACTATACTAACGAGGAACTGACAGGTAGCAGCTCTGTCAGAGCAGGAATCGAGCGGTGCACAGAACTGGACACCATGAGAGGTCGATAGACACATTGAGAGACAGAGACAAACCGACAACCAGGGAGAGACAGACCGCGAGATAGAGACAACAAGAGTCAGAAAGAGTAAGACTGAGAAGGAGAAGCAGACTTAGTGAGAAAAAGACTCAAATATATACATATACAGAGATGTGTGTGTGTGAGATCTATTAAGAGAGAGAGGGTAAGAATGAGATAAAGACAATGATAAAGACAGTGACATGGAGAGAGACAGATGGAGAGAGAGCGATAGAGACTAAAACAGAAAATGATGGAAATATTTTTTCAGCTTACAGGCAGGGACTAACAGAGACAGGCAAAGACATGGACAGACCGAAATGATGGGAAAGAGAGAGCCAGTCAGACAAAGAGTCTGAGAGAATCCCATTGGAACAGACGTGGGCACCGTGAGAAAGAGACAGATTGAGAGACAGAGACAAACGGAGAAACAGGGACAGACAGAGTGAGTCAGACTGAGAGAGACAAAGACTCAAACATAAAAACACATACACAACTCTCTGAAGAGAGAGAGAGAGGTAGAGACCGAGCGACACAGATACATTTCACAATTTCATTTCATTATCGGTTCAGAGTGTCACATTGTTACAGAAAATTGCTGATTCAACCGATGAAATTCCGGTCTCACTGATCAGAATGGGAGGAAATACGCGTTAAATTGAAGAGATACCAGGAGTGGGGTACGAACCCACGCGGGAAAAAACCCATTGAATTTTAAGGCCAACACCTTAACCACTCGGCTATCCTGTTTCTGTGAGAAGCAGCATTCTGTCTCTGTGAGAAACTGGGCTTCAACCCCAACCCCACATACAAACACATACACATCGGCTTTCAGTGAGCATTTACGAACATTTTTAGTAATATTGACACGGGGGCAACTCTCCTATTCTTTTTCGAGTAATGCACTGGGAACTTTCATATCCACCCGAGGGTGCAGACAGAGCTTCACTTTAACATTTCATCCGAAAGTGAAATCTTCAGCAATGAAAAATTCCCCAAGTGGTGCACTAGAGTGTTAGCCAAGATTATATGCTCAAGTCTCATGAGTGCGACTTGAACACACAAACTCCAGATTCAGTCGAGAAAGCTGCCACTGAACCAAAGCCGATACAAAAGATCACAACCGTATTATTTTCCCCAAGTCTTTTTTATAAGTTCCAGGACATGCCAAATTCATGGTTATGATTTGCAGAGACAGTAGCACATACAAAGAGACATATATAGAGATAGACAGACACAGAGACACATACACACATAACTAAAAATTTGCACGCACCAACGGGCATGCACAGATGCCTTCGTCATCTCGAGGGATAGACAGGCTGAATCACTGTCGCAACTTTGACTGATTTTTCCATTTTCTTATCCGGAAGTATCGCGAATATTGCAGATCAATAAAAATGAGGAAAAAATGTCAGTGTTGAAAGGTGTGGGTCATTATTCCATCTATCTCAGGATCAGTTTGGCAGAGAACCGGTTAAATTGTGAAATGGAATGAAAAATGCTGAGAATCGTAGTCGGCAGAATTCGAACTTTCGCGGGATAACCCAATGGATTTCTAGTCCATCGACTTAAGCACTCGGCCACGACTACTGTGTCGCTGCCTTTTTAAACGTGACTCAGAAAAAACTCAGTCATCCACTCTGTGCAGCAGACGGCCAAAGACGCCTGAAAAATTCTCCGTTTGCTAAAAATCTGGACGAGGCAATCTCCTCCATCTGTATTTTTACAGTTCGATATTGCTCTGGAACTTTTTAATATGAATCTCTTCCAAGAAACAGAAGTAAAATTCTATATTTTGAAACAACTGCCTCCCCGTCGGGGAATTGAACCCCCGTCTCCCGCGTGACAGGCGGGATACTCACCACTATAGTAACAAGGAACTGACGTGTACCAGTTCTGCCAGAGCATAATCGAGCCACTGTGAACAGAACTGGACACCATGAGAAGTCGAAGACACATTGAGAGGCAGAGACAAACCGACAAACAGGGAGAGACAGACAGCGAGATAGAGACAACGAGAGACAGAAAGTGTGAGACTGAGAAGGAGAGGCAGACTGAGTGAGAAAAAGACTCAAACATATACATATACAGAGATGTGTGTGTGTGATCTATTAAGAGAGAGAGAGGGAAAGAGTGAGAGAAAGACAATGATAAAGACAGTGACAAGGAGAGAGACAGATGGAGAGAGAGCGATAGAGACTAAAACAGAAAATGATGGAAATACTTCTCAGCTTACAGGCAGGGACTAACAGAGACAGGCAAAGACATGGACAGACCGAAATGATGGGAAAGAGAGAGCCAGTCAGACAAAGAGTCCGAGAGAATCCCATTGGAACAGACGTGGCAGCGTGAGAAAGAGACAGATTGAGAGACAGAGACAAACAGAGAAACTGGGACAGACAGAGTGAGTCAGACTGAGAGAGACAAAGACTCAAACATACAAACACATACACAACTCTCTGAAGAGAGAGAGAGAGGTAGAGACCGAGCGACGCAGATGCATTTCACAATTTCATTTCATTATCGGTTCAGAGTGTCACATTGTTACAGAAAATTGCTGATTCAACCGATGAAAATCCGGTCTCACTGATCATAATGGGAGGAAATCCGTGTTAAATTAAAGAGATACCAGGAGTGGGGTACGAACCCACGCGGGAAAAAACCATTAAAATTCAAGGCCAACGCCTCAACCACTCGGCGATCCTGGTACTGTAAGAGCCTGCATTCTGTCTCTGTGAGAATCTGGGCTTCAAACGCAACCCCACATACAAAGACATACACATCGGCTTTCAGTGAGCATTTAGGAACATTTTTAGGAATATTGAGACGGGGGCAACACTCCTATTATTTTTCGAGTAATGCACTGGGAACTTTCATCTCCACCCGAGGGTGCAGACGGAGATTCAATTTAACATTTCATCCGAAAGTCAACAGCTTCAACATTGCAAAATTGCCCAAGTGCTGCACTTGAGTGTTTGCCAGGATGATAATGCTCAAGTCTCAGAAGTGCGACTTGAACACACAAACTCCCGATTCAGTCGAGCATGCTGCCACTGAACCAAAGCCGATACAAATGTTCACAACCTTATTATTTCCCCCAAAACTTTTTTATAAGTTCCAGGACATACCAAATTCATGGTGATGATTTCCACAGACAGTTGCACATACACAGAGACATATATAGAGATAGACAGACACAAAGACACGCACACACATAACCAAAAATGTGCACGCACCAACGGGCATGCACAGATGCCTTCGTCATCTCGAGGGATAGACAAGCTGAATCACCGTCGCAACTTTGACTGATGTTTGCGATATTTGAAACGGATGTATCGTGAATATTGCAGATTAATAAAAATGAGAAAAAAATTTCAGTGCTGAAAGGTGTGGGACGTTATTCCATCGATCTCAGGATCAGTTTGGCAGAGAACCGGTTAAATTGTGAAATGGAATGAAAAATGCTGTGAATGGTAGTCGGCAGGATTCGAACATTTGCGGGATAACCCAATGGATTCCTAGTCCATCGCCTTAACCACTCGGCCACGAGTATGTGTCGCTGCCTTTTCAAACGTTACTCAGAAAAAACTCAGTCATCAATCTCTGTGTAGCAGACGGCCAAAATCGCCTGAAAAATTCTCCGTTTGCTAAAAATCTGGACGAGGCAATCTCATCTATCTGTATTTTTACAGTTCGATATTGCTCTGGAACTTTTTAATATGAATCTCTTCCAAGAAACAGAAGTAAAATTCTATATTTTGAAACAACTGCCTCCCCGTCGGGGAATTGAACCCCGGTCTCCCGCGTGACAGGCGGGGATACTCACCACTATACTAACGATTAACTGACGTCTACCAGTTCTGCCAGAGCAGTAATCGAGCCAGTGTGAACAGAACTGGACGCCATGAGAAGAGACAGAAACATTGAGAGACAGAGACAAACCAACAAACATGGAGAGACAGACAGCGAGATAGAGACAACGAGAGACAGAAAGTGTGAGACTGAGAAGGAGAGGCAGACTGAGTGAGAAAAAGACTCAAACATATACATATACAGAGATGTGTGTGTGTGTGATCTATTAAGAGAGAGAGAGGAAAAGAGTGATAGAAAGACAATGATAAAGACAATTACAAGGAAAGAGACAGATGGAGAGAGAGCGATAGAGACTGAAACAGAAAATGATGGAAATACTTCTCAGCTTACAGGCAGGGACTAACAGACACAGGCAAAGACATGGACAGACCGAAATTATGGGAAAGAGAGAGCCAGTCAGACAAAGAATCTGAGAGAATCCCATTGGAACAGACGTGGCACCGTGAGAAAGAGACAGATTGAGAGACAGAGACAAACAGAGAAACAGGGACAGACAGAGTAGTCGGTCTGAGAGAGACAAAGACTCAAACACACAAACACATGCACAACTCTCTGAAGAGAGAAAGAGGGAGAGACCGAGCGACGCAGATACATGTCATAATTTCATTTCATTATCGGTTCAGAGTGTCACATTGTTACAGAAAATTGCTGATTCAACCGATGAAAATCCGGTCTCACTGATCAGAATGGGAGGAAATCCGTGTTAAATTAAAGAGATAGCAGGAGTGGTGTGCGAATCCACGCGGGAAAAATCCATTAAAATTCAAGGCCAACGCCTCAACCACTCGGCTATCCTCGTCCTGTGAGAGCCTGCATTCCGTCTCTGTGAGAATCTGGGCTTCAATCCCGACCCCACATACAAACACATACACTTCGGCTTTCAGTGAGCATTTACGAACATTTTTAGGAATATTGAGACGGGGGCAACTCTCCTATTCTTCTTCGAGTAATGCACTGGGAACTTTCATATCCACCCGAAGGTGCAGACGGAGATTCAATTTAACATTTCATCCGAAAGTCAACAGCTTCAACATTGCAAAATTCCCCAAGTGCTGCACTTGAGTGTTAGCCAAGATGATAATGCTCAAGTCTCAGAAGTGCGACTTGAACACACAAACTCCCGATTCAGTCGACAGTGCTGCTACTGAACCAAAGCCGATACAAAAGTTCACAACCTTATTATTTCCCCCAAGTCTTTTTTGTAAGTTCCAGGACATACCAAATTCATGGTGATGATTTCCACAGACAGTTGCACATACACAGAGACATATATAGAGATAGACAGACACAGAGACACGCACACACATAACCAAAAATGTGCACGCACCAACGGGCATGCACAGTGCCTTCGTCATCTCGAGGGACAGACAGGCTGAATCACTGTCGCAACTTTGACTGATGTTTGCGATTTTTGAAACGGATGTATCGTGAATATTGCAGATTAAAAAAAATGAGAAAAAAATGTCAGTGTTGAAAGGTGTGGGACGTTATTCCATCTATATCAGGATCAGTTTGGCAGAGAACCGGTCAAATTGTGAAATGGAATGAAAAATGCTGAGAATCGTAGTCGGCAGGATTCGAACATTAGCGGGATAACCCAATGGATTCCTAGTCCATCGCCTTAACCACTCGGCCACGACTACTGTGCCGCTGCCTTTTCAAACGTTACTCAGAAAAAACTCAGTCATCAATCTCTGTGAAGCAGACGGCCAAAGACGGCTGAAAAATTCTCCGTTTGCTAAAAATCTGGACGAGGCAATCTCCTCTGTCTGTATTTTTACAGTTCGATATTGCTCTGGAACTTTTTAATATGAATCTCTTCCAAGAAACAGAAGTAAAATTCTACATTTTGAAACAACTGCCTCCCCGTCGGGGAATTGAACCCCGGTCTCCCGCGTGACAGGCGGGGATACTACCCACTATACTAACGAGGAACTGACGTGCACCAGTTCTGCCAGAGCAGTAATCGAGGCACTGTGAACAGAACTGGACACCATGAGAAGTCGACAGACACATTGAGAGACAGAGACAAGCCGACAAACAGGGAGAGACAGACAGCGAGATAGAGACAACGAGAGACAGAAAGTGTGAGACTGAGAAGGAGAGGCAGACTGAGTGAGTAAAAGACTCAAACATATACATATACAGAGATGTGTGTGTGTTTGATCTATTAAGAGAGAGAGAGGGAAAGAGTGATAGAAAGACAAAGATAAAGACAGTTACAAGGAAAGAGACAGATGGAGAGAGAGCGATAGAGACTAAAACAGAAAATTATGGAAATACTTCTCAGCTAACAGGCAGGGACTCACAGAGACAGGCAAAGACATGGACAGACCGAAATGATGGGAAAGAGAGAGCCAGTCAGACAAAGAATCTGAGAGAATCCCATTGGAACAGACGTGGCACCGTGAGAAAGAGACAGATTGAGAGACAGAGACAAACAGAGAAACAGGGACAGCCAGAGTGAGTCAGACTGAGAGAGACAAAGACTCAAACATACAAACACATACACAACTCTCTGAAGAGAGAGAGAGGGAGAGACCGAGCGACGCAGATACATTTCACAATTTCATTTCATTATCGGTTCAGAGTGTCACATTGTTACAGAAAATTGCTGATTCAACCGGTGAAAATCCGGTCTCACTGATCAGAATGGGAGGAAATCCGTGTTAAATTAAAGAGATACCAGGAGTGGTGTGCGAACCCACGCGGGAAAAATCCATTAAAATTCAAGGCCAACGCCTCAACCACTCGGCGATCCTCGTCCTGTGAGAGCCTGCATTCCGTCTCTGTGAGAATCTGGGCTTGAACCCCGACCCCACATACAAACACATGCACATCGGCTTTCAGTGAGCATTTAGGAACATTTTTAGGAATATTGAGACGGGGGCAACTCTCCTATTCTTTTTCGAGTAATGCACTGGGAACTTTCATCTCCACCCGAGGGTGCAGACGGAGATTCAATTTAACATTTCATCCGAAAGTCAACAGCTTCAACATTGCAAAATTCCCCAAGTGCTGCACTTGAGTGTTTGCCAGGATGATAATGCTCAAGTCTCAGAAGTGCGACTTGAACACACAAACTCCCAATTCAGTCGAGAGTGCTGCCACTGAACCAAAGCCGATACAAAAGTTCACAACCTTATTATTTCCCCCAAGTCTTTTTTATAAGTTCCAGGACATACCAAATTCATGATGATGATTTCCACAGACAGTTGCACATACACAGAGACATATATAGAGATCGACAGACACAAAGACACCCACACACATAACCAAAAATGTGCACGCACCAACGGGCATGCACAGATGCCTTCGTCATCTCGAAGGATAGACAGTCTGAATCACTGTCGCAACTTTGACTGATGTTTGCGATTTTTGAAACGGATGTATCGTGAATATTGCAGATTAATAAAAATGAGAAAAAAATGTCAGTGTTGAAATGTGTGGGACGTTATTCCATCTATCTCAGGATCAGTTTGGCAGAGAACCGGTTACATTGTGAAATAGAATGAAAAATGCTGAGAATCGTAGTCGGCAGGATTCGAACATTAGCGGGATAACCCAATGGATTCCTAGTCCATCGCCTTTACCACTCGGCCACGACTACTGTGTCGCTGCCTTTTTAAACGTGACTCAGAAAAAACTCAGTCATCCATCTCTGTCCAGCAGACGGCCAAAGACGCCTGAAAAATTCTCCGTTTGCTAAAAATCTGGACCAGGCAATCTCCTCTATCTGTATTTTTACAGTTCGATATTGCTCTGGAACTTTTTAATATGAATCTCTTCCAAGAAACAGAAGTAAAATTCTATATTTTGAAACAACTGCCTCCCCGTCGGGGAATTGAACCCCCGTCTCCCGCGTGACAGGCGGGATACTCACCACTATATTAACAAGGAACTGACGTGTACCAGTTCTGCCAGAGCAGTAATCGAGCCACTGTGAACAGAACTGGACACCATGAGAAGTCGACAGACACATTGAGAGACAGAGACAAACCGACAAACAGGGAGAGACAGACAGCGAGATAGAGACAACGAGAGACAGAAAGTGCGAGACTGAGAAGGAGAGGCAGACTGATTGAGAAAAAGACTCAAACATATACATATACAGAGATGTGTGTGTGTTTGATCTTTTAAGAGAGAGAGAGGGAAAGAGTGATAGAAAGACAATGATAAAGACAGTTACAAGGAAAGAGACAGATGGAGAGAGAGCGATAGAGACTGAATCAGAAAATGATGGAAATACTTCTCAGCTAACAGGCTGGGACTAACAGAGACAGGTGTTAGTGGGAATTAATATTAATCTGTTGTTTAAGTAGACCATTCATGCGTTCTATTAACCCTTTGTTTGCAGATAGTAAGGTATGTGAAACATCCAATAGATCCCATTGTCTAACACCCACTGTTGCACTGCTTGACCTGTGAAGTGCGACCCATTATCGGACTGTACTTCTGCTGGCTCTCCGTAGTATACGTTTAAATTCTCCAGTCGTTTAATCGTACTTTGTTGATTCGCTTTAGTCACTGGATAAGCTATCAAAAGTCCAGAATAGTTATCGACAGCAGTGACGAAATATTGGAACCTTTGTTGCAATGGAAAGGTCCTATATAATCAATTTACCATATTTGTGCTGGTTGAGTCCCTCTCTTAATATGGGCACCGGTTTGTCATTGTAGGGAAAATGCTTCATCTTTTGACATATTTCACAGGTGTTTATGATCTGTTTAACACCGTCCGTAATCAAATGTAACCCCCTATTTCGTGCCCATTTTATCGTACCCTGAATGCACAAGCGTCCAGATTTGTGGTGGGTCCACTTGCCTATGCCATATTCTTCCTCTTCCGCCTCTTTGACAGCCCGTACCCGGGCTATATTATCAATGGTGTTATTATATTCAGAGGTCTTTGAAGTGTTTTTCATGTGAGCGTCCACATGATATACAGCTATTTTCATCTTCTGGGCTTTGAACGATATTTGTTCCCATAAGTGCTTTCCCCACAAGTCTTTGCCAGTTATTTGCCAGTTATGTTCATGGCAGTTTTGCATCCAGCTCGCCATGCCATTGGCTACTGCCCATGAGTCAGTATATATGTTTACTTGTTGCTGTTCCTCTTCTAACGTAAGGACTACAGCTGCTAGTTCTGCGAGCTGGCTGGAGCCTCCCACGCCCTCATCATACACATTTGTCTGGGTTTTTGTATTGAAGGCAGCGGCTCGCCATCACCGAAGGCCGTTTCGCCAGACCGCTGAGCCATCTGTGAACCAGGCATGGCTACGTTCTTCAGGTGTTAACTGTTCAAAAGACACGCCCCAGGAGACCGGTGACTCTTTGGTTAAACTGACAGACGACTGCGTAAGTTCACTCTCAGCTATATGTAGGCACTCATCCACATGATCATGTAGTCTGGTGATTCCTTCTATTCCTGTACTTGCTCTGTCTGCGAAATACAATTTCCAGCGCATTATGGAGCTTTCCTGCGCTCGCCTGACCTTGTGTGCCTCATTGGCCAGGTCGATTAACGCATACCACTCCGCACCTTCTTCAGACAGCCGCTCTGTTATAGTTGCTACATCTGGGACAGCGGTTGCCAGGGGAGGGGTAAATTTGTTCAGTTGTCGGTAGTCCACAGTCATTCTCCAACTTTTGTCGGGTTTCTGCACAGGCCAAACAGGATTATTGTAGGGGGACACTGCGTGTCCAATGATACCCGCCCCCAAGAGCTCTTGTATGGTGTCCGCATATGGTTCACACTTTCTGAAGACTTCCCACATACAGGACAACACTACGAAGGGTTAAACATGTTTTCACTCTGTTTGAAAAAATGGGTGGAGCTAAAACAAACAGGCAGCTCCACTATTTTTCCAAACAGGCTTTCAGACATATGAAAAATTAATTCCGCAGTCAAAAAAACACAAAAGCGCTTTCATTCACAGACAGTCATTCACAAAGTCTTTCGTCATTCAACAAAGCTGATTATGGTTACTCCCCTGTCAGGTAAGTAATCAGAATGTGTGGCCTCAGATCCCCGGGAGCTTGGGTTGATATGGTTGTAACGGGGGGTGCTCCCGGATTCCGGCAACACCCCTAGTCGAGGGGATCTTCTACATCCTCTAACTGTCCTAAAAATAGGCAGGCGTGCGCCACCCGCTGCCCTTGGGCTGGTCCCAATAATGCGTGTAGCGCACCGCTCATCATAGGAGGGCCACTCTTCATCAGGCTGCTCCGCCTTCCTGCCGTAAAGAGCTCGTGATCTGGCCCCCCAGATTGTTGGTGATATATTCCTCCCTGTGTTGCCATGTTGCGCAACTGCATTGCACACTCTGCCATAGTATTCCAAGGTTTTACCTCCCCTTCCCAATCAACGGCAGAGGGATAGTTTTGCTGGATCCCAATAGTAACCATTTCTTGTAACTCATTAGTGGTGAAGTCATGCACCCCTCTCGTGGTTACCGGCTGTTCCCCATCTTACTGTTTCGTCTTATTTGTCATAAGGGGTCTAGCTTCCGTGCTCGCACCGTATGGGGGAGGGTCTTTAGTTTCTCCCGTTCCCCCCTCCTCTCCATTTCTTCCAGCTTGTATACATTCCCCATATGATTTTGCATGCGCTTTTAAACACTCACTGGGATCGGATTGAGCAAGCCCATACCACATGCAGCAGCAAATACAAACGATATATTTCGAATCCAGCTGTAATTTCCGTCGTCTAGCTTTCTTTTTAATTTGTACTCTCACCAGACGGCATATTAAAGATTCTGTTTGTTCATTGACCTTGTCCACCCGCTCTTGTGCAGTGTGGACTGCTTCAGTCAGGGTCGAGTTTTGACTTTCCAAAACCTTAACAGCTGTTTTTAGCGGTAGGTTTTCTGTCTCACTTTCCTTCAGTTGTTTACACATCGCCCTTAAGTCTATCAACAAAATCCATTCCATTTGTGGGAGACTATTTTTCTCCTGTGGGAAGCCCTCTTCGTCTAGGAGAGGCAGTACTGCGTGGGGTACGGCTCTACCTTTGTTCTGTTCCAATAACGGCGTATCCCCATGTTGCCGGGGTCCAAACCGGGCTAGCACCTTGGCAAGAGAGCCAAAACCCTCATCCCTCGTGCCCCACCCTGGTATTCTATACTTCTCTCTCGCAGGAGGAGACTGCTTCTCGTCTTTTCTCTTAAGCATTTTACCAGATCCTGTTTGTGACGCCAAAATGTTTTGGATTGATAATAATAGACTCAGATTCGGGATCTGGATGAATGTTAAATAAGAGACAAGGCAAATGAAGTAAAGAATAACATACCGTTTATTGAGAGAAAAGAAACATTATAAATACAGTTTACGAACAAAAGAGAAGTATGATACAAATAACAAAGCTCACGGCCTTCTGCTCGTCCAGAACTCCTCAAGGGACGGCTGGTCTGGAGCATTGGGGGTCCCGGCACAGCTCGCGAATTTCGGTCCAAGGTGAAGTTCGAAGAGCTACGGGACAGTGCTGTACCTTTATATTATCAAATAACATACTATTGAGCAAAACATGTGCATGTGGCATATGGCGAACTCCTAATCTATAAGGCCGCAGGTGCTCGTCCACAAAGCATGAGACCTCAAGCTCTCTCTCTCTGTTTCTCTGCTTATCATTCCATGAGGCCTGGGACAGAAACACACTCAAGATGACTAAATATCATCATTAACCCTATATGATTAACCCTATACAATACACCCGCTGAGCCGAGGGACAGGGATTGATCGAGCCTGGAGTAGAATTACTCTTTGGTCACGTCTGTTGCTTCCAGGGTTGGGGGGTACGCTCTGTAGACCGTAGCACCCTGGTTCTGGGCTACGGTGAGGCAAAGAATCATGATGCTTTCGTTTATCCAGCAAGGGGAGTCTCTGACACGGCCGACTAGCTCATTTTTTTATGGCGAAGCTAACACTACGGAGCCGGCATTCTTCTTCTGGTTTATCTTTCCTGAAGAAGCTGTCCCCACCGCCTTGTTTTTTGAGCTGGCTTTCCCCTAGCCGCTATCTCGCTTAATGCGGTGATGTGTCCATTAAAACGTCAGAGTTCCCGGGCAACGACAGTAATGCGACATTTCTGTCTATCACTGTTGAAGTTGTCCATGAGGGTCCTGACGTTCCAGGTCCAGCACTTCCTTTTGAAGGGAGGAAAATGCCTGTATGTGATATATTTTAAACTCGGGTTGCGGTTGCACACCAGCTATCACACGGGCTTGGCAGAGCAAGGTCTTGGCCAAGTGGCAAGGGGATACAAGGTGACTGAAGACCACGCTCTGCTGCAAAGGTATAGTACGTACACTCATGCATACACCAACTGTCTTCGTCTCTCGTTCCAGCAGTTCCTGTCTCCTTGGGATTCATGGGACTCGAAGTTGCTGCTCATGGGTACTGACCTCGCTGTTCCCAACATCTATTCCTCGCCACTTCCCATCTCCAGGCCTCGCTGCTTCCGTCCTCCGCTCCTCGCTAATGTCCACAGCTCGCCGACCTCCTGTCCTCTCCCTAATCGACGACTTGCGAACTTCCTGCTGCTGGCCGACCTCCGAACCTTGCCACTGCTCCCACTGCTCACCGACCTGCGGAGCTTGTGCTGATCGGTGACATCCGGAACTCCCACTGGTTACCGTCCTCCGGACCTCACGCTGCTCGCCAACCTCCGAAATTTTCCATTGTTCGCCAAACTCTTCTGGGCCCCGACCTCGCCGCTTGGCTCGATGTCACTCCAAGTTACGCCAGCAACCAGCTACCTGAGTTGCTGTGAAGTCGGTTTTGTCACCCACTTTGCTTTTGTCTTCCTCTCAGGAAGGCTTACGCTGCTCCCTGCGTTGGGCTAGCTCATCGTATCTCCGCTGTAGTTGCTGGTGTTCCCAACCAGGTCGGCCTCGGTGACTCCACCACTCTTTCAGGCAGTGCATTCCAGATCTCAACCAGTAGCTGTGCGAAAAAGTTTGTTCCTTATATTGCCTTTGGTTCTTTTACCAATCGCCTTAAATCTGTGTTCTCTTGTTCTTTATCCTTCTGCCAATGCATACCGTTTCGTTTGATCTGCTCTGTGCAGAACCTTCATGATTTTGGACACCTCTATCACCTGCCAAACATCTCTGCTCTAAGGAGAACAACCACAGATCCTCTAGTCTGTCCAGGTAACTGAAGTCCCTCATCTGTGGAATCATTCTTGTAAAACTTTTCTGCACCTTCTCGAAACCTTTCGGATCTTTTTAAAATGCAGTGCTCAGAATCGGACACAATACTCCAATTGAGGTGGAACCAGTGTTTTGGGCGGGTTCATAACAATGTCCTTTGTACTCTATACCTGTATTCTTGAAGCCCGGTGTCTCGTGTGACTTGTAACCGCTTTGTCAACCTACCCTGCCCACCTTCAACGATTTGCACACATATACAGCTAGCTCTCTCTGTTCATGCACCCACTTTAGGATTATAACCTTCAGTTAACATTAAAACAGCCCCTGAGCTCAGGACTGGGTCGCTGGTAACACAAACTCGGTTCTAAACACAGGACTCGGCCTCTGTTAACATTAACCCGGCCCCTGGTCGCAGGAGTCAGCCTCTGTTAACATGAACCCGGTCACTGAACTCAGGACTGGGTCTCCGCTAACATGAACGCGGGTCTGAGCACAGAAATCGATCTCTGTTAATATGAAACCGGCCCTCTGAGCACAGAACTCGGTCTCTGTTAACATGACCTCGGCTCCTTTAACACAGGACTCGTCTTTTCATCAGAAATGATAGAATAGTTACAACGCAGAAGGAGGCCATTCTGCCAGATAAGCCGGTACCGGGTCTCTGCCAGATAATAGAAACATAGAAACATAGAAAACAGGTGCAGGATTAGGCCATTCGGTCCTTCGATCCAGCACCGCCATTCAATGAGTTCATGGCTGAACATGCAACTTCAGTACCCCATTGCTGCTTTCTCGCCATAGCCCTTGATCCCCCTAGTAGTAAGGACTACATCTTACTCATTTTTGAATATATTTAGCGAATTGGCCTCAACAACTTTCTGTGGTAAAGAATTCCACAGGTTCACCACTCTCTGGGTGAAGAAGTTTCTCCTCATCTCGGTCCTAAATGGCTTACCCCTTATCCTTAGACTGTGACCCCTGGTTCTGGACTTCCCCAACATTGGGAACATTCTTCCTGCATCTAACCTGTCTAATCCCGTCAGAATTTTAAACGTTTCAATGAGATCCCCTCTCATTCTTCTGAAATCCAGTGAATACAAGCCCAGTTGATTTAATCTTTCTTGATATGTCAGTCCCGACATCCCGGGAATCAGTATGGCGAACCTTCGCTGCACTCCCTCAATAGCAAGAATGCCCTTCCTCAAGTAAGGAGACCGAAACTGTACACAATACTTTGGTGTGGCCTCATCAAGGCCCTGTACAACTGTAGTAACATCTCCCTGCCCTGTACTCAAATCCCCTCGCTATGAAGGCCAACATGCCATTTGCATTCTTAACCGCCTGCTGTACCTGCATGCCAACCTTCAATGACTTATGTACCATGACACCCAGGTCTCGTTGCACCTCCCCTTTTCCTAATCTGTCATCATTCAGATAATAGTCTGTCTCTCTGTTTTTACAACCAAAGTGGATAACCTCACATTATACTTCATCTGCCATGCATTTGCACACTCACCTAACCTATCCAAGTCACTCTGCAGCCTCATAGCATCCTCCTCGCAGCTCACACTGCCACCCAACTTAGTGTCATCAGCAAATTTGGAGATACTACATTTAATCCCCTCGTCTAAATCATTAATGCACAGTGTAAACAGCTGAGGCCCCAGCACAGAACCTTGCAGTACCCCACTAGTCACTGCCTGCCATTCTGAAAATCCCCATTTACTCCTACTCTTTGCTTCCTATCTGCCAACCAGTTCTCAATCCAAGTTAGCACACTACATCCAATCCCATGTGCTTTAACTTTGCACGTTAATCTCTTGTGTGGGACTTTGTAAAAAGCCTTCTGAAAGTCCAAATATACCACATCAACTGGTTCTCCCTTGTCCACTCTACTGGAAACATCCTCAAAAAGTAAAAAATATGATGGTTGGGAATTGAACCCACGTCAAATGCTTGGAAAGCAACTATGTTTACCACTACACCTCTATGACACAAAGTACGTCGAAGGTTCCTGGGTGAGGGAATTGAGTTACATGGAGAGACTGGACAAGCTGTTGTTGCTCTCCTCAGAACATGGAAATTGGAAAAGTGACGAGATTGAGGTGTTCAAAATGTAGCTAGCTCCACTACCCCGTCCTTTCCCCGTATCTTTGCAGTTTTTTGTTCCTTCGGGTTCTTATCCAACTCCATTTTGAAGGCAGTGATTGAAACTACCTCCACTCCCTTTCAGGCAGTTCATTCTAGATTCTAATCACTAGCTGGATAAAAAATGTTTATCCTCATGTAGCCTTTGGTTCTTCCGCCAATCACGTTAAATCACCTGTCCTCTGGTTCTCCACCATTCTGCCAATGGGAATAGTTTCTCTCTAACTACTTTGTACAGACCACTCATAATTTTGAAGACCTCAATCCAGTCACTTTTTCAACTTCCATGTTCTTCTGAGGAGAGCAACCACAGTATGTCCAGTCTATCCATGTAACTCAATTCCCTCACCCAGGAACCTTTGATGTACATTGTTTCTGCACCTTCTCTAAGGCGTTAACAGCCTTCGTAAAATAGTTGTCCAGAATTGGAGACAATAATCCAGTCGAGGCCGAACCAGTGTTTCATAAAGGTATGTCAAAGCTTCCATGCTTTTGTACTCTATGCCTCTATTTTGAAGCCCAGTATCTTTTCACGCTTTCTCAACCTGCTCTGCCATCTTCAACGATTTATGCACATATAACCCCTGGTCTCGCTATTCATGCACCTCCTGTAGAATTATAACCCCTTAATCTAACATGAAGCCGGCCCCTGACCAAAGTTTTCGGCCTCTGCTAAAATGAACTCGGCCACTTAACATAGAACTCAGCCTCTGTTAACATGAATCAGCCCGTGAACTGCAGGGTTTGCCACGATTTGCCGAATCATTTAACCTCATTTAAAGGTCTATATCCATTTTGAGCCTCCTTGCATCCTGCCCACAACTTACCTTCCCACGTCACATTGTTTCATCAGAAAACTTGGATATATTTCTGCACGTCTCCTCATTTAGTCATTGATGTAGATTTGAAATTGCTCAAGCCAAAGCATTGGTCTTCTTGGTAACCCACAAGTTGCAACCAGCCATTCAGAAAAACACCTGTTTATTCCTGCTCTCCTTTCCAGCCGTGGCTCGGTAGGCAGCACACTCACCTCTGAATCACAGCTTCTGGCTTCAAGTCCCACACCAAATAGTTCAGCACAAAACTCTAGGCTGAAGCAGTGTTGAATTGTTGGCGTTGCCGTCTTTCAGATGAGACAATAAACTGAGGCCCCTGCTGTGCTCTCAGGTCTATGTAAAAGATCCCACAGCACTGAATAGGGGAATATTCCCCGTTGTTCTTGCCAATATGTATTCCTTAGTAAATATCCCTTAAAACAGATTATCTCGACATTGCACATTGATGTTTGCGAGAGATTGCTGTGTGAAATTGGCTGCCGTTTTTCCTACAATATAACAATAACTACACTTCAAAAGTCCTTTATTGACTGTAAAGTCTTTGTGATGTCCGGTGTTCATGAAGCGTGTTCTATAAATGCAAGTCTTTCTTTTTCATTTTTACTGGCCGTGTGCAATCCTCAATCCATGCTACATTTTGCAATTGCATGAACCCTAATCCTGTGTAAAAACCTCTTGTGTGGCAACTTATTGAATGCCTTATGGAAGTGCAAATATACTACATCCACCGGTTCCGCCTTATCTACCCCTTAAAAAACATGAATATATTTGTCAAACACTATTTTCCTTTCATTAAACAATTTTGGCTCTACCTAACTTTTTTGAGTTTTTCCAAGTGCCATGTTGCGATGCCCTTAATATTAGATTCTTGCATGTTCCATATTCCTGATGTCAGGCAAACCAGTTTATGGTTTCCTGTTTTCTCTCTCCCTCCTTTCTTGTATAGCTGGGATATATTTTCCTCCTTCCAATCCACTGGTACCGTTCTAGATTCTGGGGAATCAATGCATCCACTATCACTGCAGCTACCTCTTTTAGAGTCCTATGAGGTAGGCCGTCAGGTCCAGGGGATTGTCGTCTTTCAGTCCATTAATTTCTCCAATACTTTTACTTTACTGATAATAAATACTTTAAGTTCCTCACTATAAATACACATTTGATTCCCCACAATTTCCGTTATGATCTTTGTGTCTTCTACTGTGAAGACACACAAAAAACATTTGTAGAAACCCTCTGCGATTTTCTTATTACAATTAACATTTCTCATGTCTCGCCTCTCACGGACCCACGTTTAATTTTGCTCATATATTTTTTTCCATACTTGCAAAAGCTTTTATATCTTTTAAAGTTTATTTCTGTTTAACTCTCATAATTTATATTCTCCCTGTTCATCAAGTTATTACTCATCATTGCTGATATTTAAAACCTTTCCAATCTTTATGGTTATTAGTAGTTTTTGAAACACTATAAGCCTCTTCTTTTAACCAAGTACTATCCATAACTTGTTTAGTTCGTCATGGCTGTCGTGATTTTCCAATGGAGTTTCTTCCCGTACGTTATGTATACTCGTTGACAATCATGAATTATTCATTTAAATATTTTCCACTTCATCTTCCGTCATATTTTTTAATCTAATTACTAGAATGTATCTCAGCCAACTCGCCTCTAAATGGCATTGTTTAAATTTAAGACTGATGTTTCGGACTTAACATGGAATACTATCATAATTTGATGACTCTTCTCCAGATGATACTTCACTAGAAGATTACTAATTAACCCTGCCTCGTCACGCAATGCTAGATATAAAATAACCTGTTCCTTTTTGGTTCATCGACACATTGTTCTAGTAAACTCTCTCGAATGCATTCCAATAACTCATCCTTCAAGTACTTTTTGCCAATGTGTTTCTCACAGTCCATATGAAGATTAATAATCATTCACAATTTATATATTGTCCACTACTATTAGTACTCTCAGTGCAGCTATAAAGTACTCCCACCACTGTTTACTGCCCTTTGTTTCATCCGACCTCCACCCATACTGAGCCCACATTCTGATGTTCTGAGCTAAGAGCCTTTCTCCCTACTGCCTTTACCTCTTTCTTTAATATCAGTGCTACCGCAACTCCTTGGACTGATCATCCATGCTGGAGAAATAAAGTCATTTCTGTATACTGAAATGACATGTGCAAACTCGAAGCATGTTGGAAGAATCAGCGATGGAAAGAGTTTGACGAACATTGGTAAGATGTTTGGTGTCAACGTTATGATATATATCTACGACATGACATGAATCTGATAAATCGGTGGGTCACTGGTCAGAATCTGTTTTACACGCAGATGGGGATCGACTCCAAACACATCCTGTTCCTGCGGCTGTTTGTATCCCTGGTAAAATAAATGGGAATATTGTCTCTCAGTGACTCACTGTGACTCCCATCGATATCGTTCATCTAGGAAAGCGGTTATCTGGGAGTACCTGACTGAAGTAGAGTTAACATGTCAGAGTCATATTTTATGCTCTTATCCTTCATAAAAGCTTCTCGAAGCAGCAAAGAATGTCATCTTCCAGTCCAGATGGCTTCCGAAGTTGGTCCTTGCAGATGACATGGGGCAACTTCTAACGCAGCAGGTACAGAGGGTACACAACAAAGATATTTAAGGACATTTCAGTCACACAGCGGCGTGCCTGAGTGGTGGTGACAAATGAGGGAAAGACAGCGGATGGGCATGGTAGGTGTTCTAAATTCAGGAACCTTCCTATTATTGGTAATTGAATCCTTCGCAGGACGAACATTTAGTTAACATAGAAACATAGAAACATAGAAAGATAGGTGCAGGAGTAGGCCATTCGGCCCTTATAGCCTGCACCGCCATTCAATGAGTTCATGGCTGAACATGCAACTTCAGTATCCCCTTCCTGCTTTCTCGCCATACCTCTTGATCTCCCTAGTAGTAAGGACCATGACACCCAGGTCTCGTTGCACCTCTCCTTTTCCTAACTTGTCACCATTCAGATAATAGTCTGTCTCTCTGTTTTTACCACCAAAGTGGATAACCTCACATTTATCCACATTATACTTCATCTGCCATGCATTTGCCCACTCACCTAACCTATCCAAGTCACTCTGCAGCCTCATAGTATCCACCTCGCAGCTCACACTGTCACCCAACTTAGTGTCATCAGCAAATTTGGAGATACTACATTTAATCCCCTCGTCTAAATCATTAATGTACAGTATAAACAGATGAGGCCACAGCACAGAACCTTGTGGTACCCCACTAGTCAATGCCTGCCATTCTGAAAAGTACCCATTTACTCCTACTCTTTGCTTCCTGTCTGGCAAACAGTTCTCAATCCAATTCAGCACACTACCTCCAATCCCATGTGCTTTAACTTTGCACATTAATCTCTTGTGTGGGACCTTGTCGAAAGCCTTCTGAAAGTCCAAATATACCACATCAACTGCTTCTCCCTTGTCCACTCTACTGGAAACATCCTCAAAAAATTACAGAAGTTTTGACAAGCATGATTTCCCTTTCACAAATACATGCTGACTTGGACCTATCATGTCACCTCTTTCCAGATGCGCTGCTATGACATCCTTAATAATTGATTACTTCATTTTACCCACTACTGAGGTCATGCTGACCGGTCTATAATTACCTGTTTTCTCTCTCCCTCTTTTTGTAAAAAGTGGGGTTACATTGCCAACCCTCTACTCGATAGGAACTGATCCAGAGACAATGGAATGTTGAAAAATGACTGTCAATGCATCCGCTATTTCCAAGGCCACCTCCTAAGGTACTCTGGGATGCAGTCCATCAGGCCCTGGGGATTTATCGGCCTTCAATCGCATCAATTTCCCCAACACAATTTCCCGACTAATAAGGATTTCCCTCAGTTCCTCCTCCTTACTAGACCCTTGACCCCTTTTATATCCGGAAGGTTGTTTGTGTCCTCCTTAGTGAATACCGAACCAAAGTACTTGTTCAATTGGTCTGCCATTTCTTTCTTCCCCGTTTAAGACTTCCCCTGATTCTGACTGCAGGGGACCTACGTTTTTCTTTACTAACCTTTTTATCTTTACATAACTGTAGAATCTTTTGCAATCCGTCTTAATATTCCCTGCAAGCTTCTTCTCGTACTCCATTTTCCCTGCCCTAATCAAACCTTTGTCCTCCTCTGCTGAGTTCTAAATTTCTCCCAGTCCCCAGGTTCGCTGCTATTTCTGGCCAATTTCTATGCCACTTCCGTGGCTTTAATATTATCCCTGATTTCCCTTGATAGCCACGGTTGAGCCACCTTCTGTTTTCTATTTTTACGCCAGACAGGAAAGTACAATTGTTGTATCTCATCCATGCGGTCTCTAAATGTCTGCCATTGCCCATCCACAATCAACCCCTGAAGTATCATCCACCATTCTATCCTTGCAAATTCACGCCTCGTACCTTCAAAGTTACCCTTCTTTAAGTTCTGGACCATGGTCTCTGAATTAACTGTTTCATTCTCCATCCTAATGCAGAATTCCACCATATTATGGTCATTCTTCCCCAAGGGGCCTCGAACAATGAGATTGTTAATTAATCCTCTCTCATTACACAACACCCGGTCTAAGATGGCCTCCCCCCTAGTTGGTTCCTCGACATATTAGTCTAGAAAACCATCCCTTATGCACTCCAGGAAATCCTCCTCTACCGTATTGCTTCCAGTTTGGCTATCCCAATCTACGTTCATATTAAAGTCACCCATTATAATTGCTGCAACTTTATTGCATGCACCCCTAATTTCCTGTTTGATGCCCTCCCCAACATCACTACTACTGTTTGCAGGTCTGTACACAACCCCCACTAACGTGTTTTGCCCTTTGCTGTTGTGCAGCTCTCCCCATAAAGATTCCACATCATGAAACTAACATGAAACTAAAAGTCTAACACATCATTTTTGCGTTTACATAGGATATGGTTATACATCACACTACTGGATTAATTCGTTCATATTATTGGTTATTGTCATGTATATTTATTGCTTTATGTGAAGATATTATAGAATAGAGTCATATATCGCTATTTACTTTAAGTAGAGGCATTATTGATAATTGTCATGTATCTGTATTGCCTATGTTTAGACGTATTATAGAATATTGTCATTTATCCTTATTGCTTTAATATGAAGGTATTAAAATTCATCATGCATTCTTTACCTGTAACACAAGTTCGAAAAATGGAAAACAATTAAAAGATTATTTAAAGCTCCTGCATTTATATAGCGCCTTTCATGAACCGCAGATGCACCAAAGCGCTTTACAATCAATAAAGTTCTTCTGAAGTACAATCGCTGTTGTAATGTAGGAAATCAATTCAAAGAGATAATAATACACACCAATTATGCACAATGCATATGAGATCGGTAGTATTTATAAATAATTTGCAAATGATTGGTCATCAGGAGATCACATGCGTGTTGTGTTTGCTTTTTACACTAGCCTCAGAAGAAGCAGATTGAAGATTTTCCAGCAGCTTCAGACAGTGGTATTTTTCTAAAGAATGTTTGTACCATATGTTAGGACTACCTCTCTGCGTAAATGCTATTGATACAGTTGCACTCATTTTGTCCTAAGTTTAACTGTTACTATTTGTTGTGCATGTGTTGATGTCTTATCTCTTCAAACCTTTATTTCATAATATTGATTTTCTCTTTTCTAAGCTGGCAATCGAAATTCCTTCTTCACACTCCCCTCTGATAAAAGCTCACTTCTGCAGCTTTGCATCTCGCTGTTGTCTGTTTTAACCTTAGAATCTTACAGTACTTTCGTTTAATTACACAAAATACCAACTAAGTTATTTTATTTCATAATCTATACGTGCATCTGCTTATATTCAATAATCTGACTATCTCAATTATTAATGTCGAGATTGTCAAGGGTGATTGGCGCTCTAAAATCTGTGCAAAAGTAAGACAGCGCCTGCAGAATGGATAGAATTACATAAAACCTAATCAGAGCCTTTTACATGATTCGATTTGGGAGCAATAGTTAAAATACCCTCAAACATGCCCACGATGTGTGTATGTGGAACAATCTTGGAGCGAGAGGCAATCTGGGAGTTCCGTGTGAAAGCAAAGGTAGTGAGTGCATATGTTTGGTAAAGGTCTGCATCGTGGGATATTGGATAGAATCAATGTTACAATCTATGTAATTATGTAAATCATTTAACAAGTAGATTGAGAGGAAACGTCACCATATTCTTCAACTGTTGTCTGAATTGATTCTGGATAATGGCATAAATACAGATGTTGGTGTAGGAACTCAAAAGCTTCAGCATAGTTACAAATAACCTGAAAATAAACTTTGGCCCATTGAAGTTGAAACCCACGGAATAATTACCTTTTGTAATTTCAACAAATAATACCTTTGCAACATAGCCATCAATAAAAAGTTAAAACTTCATGACATGGCGAAGAGTAAAACGATGGAATTTCTGCGGTTCTCTGTTTCTAGCTCACTCTGAGTATCTTCATTGCCGTGAGCTCGCAGTCTCCTGCGGGCTCTACTGGCCTAGAATGCGTCTAACGGTCAGAGCATTGACCAGCAAGATCAGAATCAACGGGAGCCACGGGGCTAGAATGCAGCCACTCCAGTTAAACGCTGTCCATAAAGGAGGCGTATAAAAAAGTAACTTAACGTTGCAGTAACACGATATCTTGTTAATTATATACGATGATTTATAGATAAAATCAAAATGGATGTAAAGCACAGCGCACAGACCGTTCAAAAACCACAGCCGCCGTTTTCTCGATGCTGTATTTTGTTTTACGATTTTGCAAGAAATGGCTACAAATTGATCGAAAGTGAAAGCGATGTGTGAACCAGGCCGAACTGGCTGCAAATATTAATACACTACTGACATTAAACAGCGGGGTAATGGATAGGAAGCTACCTGGGGAATAAGTAATACTGATCCTATTTCATATTACAGCGATGATAATGACCAGGAGATCGGTCAGCCCCATCGACACCAGATACAAAATGATACATCTGGAGAGACCACACCTTCCTTGGGAAGGGATCGCTTTCGTCACAAAATTCGCTGCAAGTAAGAGAAATGGCAGATTAGAATTCCAATATGACTTTGTGTGAATGGTGTCTGAAGTTAGTAGCCTCTTTATTTTACAGAACTAACATAGTGTCCATTGATACCGATGCATGGCATATAACCAAGTGGTATAAGTGCGAAAGTAAATTGTGAGTAGGACATGAAACATTGCAAAGACCTGCAGTACATAGGTACCTGTGGGATCCTTGTGCATGAAAAACAAAGAGTGAGTATGCAGGTGCAGCAAGTAATCAGGAAGGCAAATGGAATGTTGACCTTTATTGCAAGAGGGATAGAACATAAAGCAGAGAAGTTCTCCAACAACTGTACAGGGTATTGGTGAGGCCACACCTTGAGTACTGCGTACAGCTTTGGTCTCCGTATTTAAGGAAAGATATACTTGCATTAGTCGGTGTTCAAAAAAGGATATTTCCACTCATAGGGGAACTTAAACTAGTGGACAGAGATTCAGAATCAAGGCCGACCATTTAAAATTGAGGTGAGGAGGAATTTCTTCTCTCAGAGTGTTCTAAATCTAAGGAATTCTCGACCCCGGAGAACTCTGAAGGCTGGGTCATTGAATAGATTTAAGGCGGGCAGAGACAGATTTTTGAGCGGAAGTGGTTATGGGGAGCGTGCAGGGACGTCCATGATCACATCAGCCATAATCTCATTAATTGGCGTTGCAGGCTCGAGGGGCCAGGTAGCTTAATCCTGCTTCTTTTTCACATATTCTTATGTTTTTATGGAATAATACAGTAACATTTGAAATTACAACTGAAGTTTGTCAAAAGACCTGAGTGAAAGTAAAATAACGTGAAAAGTAATGGGTTAAAAGTGAAGGTAGTTTGTTGCAATACATGGAACATTGAAGTTAATTGGAAAATAAGAAACTGTGAAATCATAATAAATTAAAAAGCAACGGTAAATGATGAAAATATAAAAACAGAAAATGAGCTTTCAACGTCAAGGTAAGAATTAATAATTTAATGAATCATCAATTCAAAATCAAGCAAATAATTTCGCCAGGATTTTGTCTTTGTAAGAATGACGAAACTCTCAGCGTTTGCCTTCATTAACTTATGAAACTACCAGCACATTCTAGTGTCCAAAGACTCAGATTTAAATGTCGAAATCTGGAAGTTGCTGCAAGTAATACCCTGCTCCTCCATAGGGTGCACTGATGAAGCTCTCGAAGAAAGAAATCTTAAAATCATCGGAATTAACGTGAACTTCCGCTTTTACACTCTAATATCGCATCTAAAAAACTGAAAACGTTATGCCTTGTTGAATGCGGCGAACGGCGGGTTTAAAGGCATAGCAAGTCATAATTACTGTTGAAAACGCTCTCTTGCATTGGATAAATACGTAGTAGACTGTTAGATTTCTGCATTGTGAAAAAAATCCTAGATTGTTAAATTAATACAATATATATTTAAAGTTTTTTTATTTATATTTCAGCTTCATTCTTAATGCCATGAGTATGTCCCAATATCATTTGCGCTTGCTATTAAATGAGTAAAAAGTGAATGATAATCCATGCTTTCTACTTCCTGGGTTGCTGTTTAAAGAATTATTCATTGTCACCGTCTTCTTAGCCTGCTTGATGTCATCACTGTCGCTGCACGCCAGTGATCCCCTATAGGTAACACCAGAATGAAATTAATGTTGGGAAAGGTGCAATCCATGCCACAGTGATCGCTAGATGATTGTGGGCAGTATTAATTGAGGGCAGCTAACTGCAAAATCCGTGCCTCTCCTTTATCCTCTCCTTTTTTTCCATCACTTTCTTTTGCTTTGTGTCCATGACTTGGCTTTTGATTAACTATTATAACTTACACTTCCTGGATCAAACTTGGCATGTCTGTGTAAGGATTTCTTTCAGTCTGGTTGATTAAGGAGATACGCAGTTACTGGTCCTCTACACACACTGATCGGCGCTGTTTTGGATTTCTGCAGACCAAAAGTTCCAGTGCAAAAATCCATATAAAGTCTGTGGGCAAGTGTAAGTACAATGAACGGCTAGCGTTGTTCGTTGAACGCTGTCCACTATTAACCAATCAGATCGAACAATCCGCAGAATCTGAACCAAGAAATGTAGTTAGAATAGTTACTTCAAAACCAATCAGGTAAAGCGAAATAAATTGAAGCAACGAAAGCTAGGATAAAGGGAGAGAGATAAAAGTGAAAGAAATAACAAATATTTATCTTTTACACTTATTGAACATCTCCAACAAAAATTAACAACTGAAGGAACAGGACTCTGCATATGTAAACGTTATGTTACAGTCCCAGAGAGATAGCTTGACAGTCATTAATAATTATCTCGCCGTTAAAAATAATTTACATATCAATTGACTTACCCTAAATGATTCTGCGGTGTAAAGTGTGTATCTATCACATAACTATTCCTACTTCACGCCGTGTTTTTGAAAGCCGAGTCTGTTGGCAAGTACCGGTTAAAGGATACAGGAAGCTCCTGTAGGAGCCAAGCAACTCGGATGGCAACTTTCTGATTTCACCATTTGATTCTGCATGTGTGGACGCCGCAAGTTGATGTCCGATTTACTTTTAATAAGAGTAAGCACTGATAGCCTCGCCTTTAATTGTTTTAGCAAAGTCAGGGCCAAAGCTTTTAAACCTCATTTCAAGGCACTGATCAGAAGTAAGACACAATGTCTCGGATTTTCCTGTAGAAACAACGGCAAGGCTATCAGTGCTGTGTTCCATAAACTGGGCGGGTTCAGATACGAGGCTGCAAATCGGTTGTGAAGGAGAATAATCCTATATCCATTGTGTGCATGAGTGTGTATGAGTGTGTGTAAGAGTGTGAATCGGAAGTTAACTAATTGTTTCAAAAAAATAAAAAACAGAAAGCTGGGATACATTATTGTCTCAAAGGATACAACTTTAAGGGAGGAATTGGTGGTTAAGACAACGAGACAATTATAACTTAACTCCAACAAGTAAGCGATTTGTATCAATAATAAATTAATACAATAACTTACATGGCACTCCGAGAGCTGCAAGAACGATGTAGTAAATGGTATAAATCAGGCTCTTTTGTGGTGCATGCATTTTCTGTGAGCCATTCTCTGTGACACATAAAAAGGTACCTTTGTTTATATCTGGTGTTACTCGTCCGAGAGACGATTTGATCACATCATAAATTTATTTTTGTCAGTTATTTAAACAAACAAATTAACAATGATTTTCACGCATGGGAATTGAATACAGTGAATGGAACAAGCAGATGTGAGTCACTTTTACTCGAATGGGTTGGTGCATTAGACTGGATTCAAATAGAAATTATACAGGCCTAAAGCGATTTTAAGAGATTCTATGAAAAGCTTGTTGTGGAGTTGCCATGGTGAAACAAAAAGCCAAACATGAAAGGAGGTCACAGTAACACTGTTACTGTTCAAACCTATTTGGCAGAGGGAGGGAAACAAGGGTGATGTGTCAGAGAGGAGAAACATGTCAAGAATATAACTGGGAGAGAAGGCACGTTAGAATAAAGAGTAGTCTAGAAAGAGAAGGAATCAGACAGAAGTTGCTGTCAGATTCACAGGATAAACGTGGTGAACGCTGACAGTTTCGCTGCAATTGCAACCGCAAAATCCGAGCCATTACGTCTACTGCATTACCCTTTATTTACTTCCTCAAATAAATTAAGCAGATTGGTTAGACATCATCGGACCTTTTGTATTCCGCAACGATTAATCTTTATGACATCTAGTTTCTAGTTTATAGATGTTTTTCTACTACATCTTTTGGTAAATGTTGAGTAAGTAGCAAGAAAGATAAAAACAGATTGTAAGACCTTTTACAAGTATGTAAAAAGGAAGAGATTAGCAAAAGTAAGTGTTGGTTCCTTACAGACTGGAACAGGTGAAATAATGAAATGGCATAGACTTTAAACAAATATTTTATTTCTGCCTTCACAGTAATAGACACAAAAACATAAAAAAGCAATGGAAAAACAAGGGAATATTAAGAGTGAGGAACTTAAATTCATTAATATCAGAAGAGAAAAAGTACTTGAGAAACCAAAATGACTAAAGGCCTACAAATCCATTCGACCGGATTGCCTACACCCTAGCGTTCTAAATGGGGTGATTGCAGAGATAGTGGATGCATTGGTTGTCATCTTCCAAACTTTTCTGATAATAGAATGGCCCAGTGGATTGGGAGGTAATAAATATAACGCCACTATTCAAGAAATGGAGCAAAGATTAAAAAGAAAGGGAACTACAGGCCAGGTAGCCTGAACTCAGTCGTCGGGCACATGCTGGAATACATTACTGAGGAAATGATAAAAGAATATCATAACTCAAATAAATGTGTGAAACGTGATTTCCTTGGAGCAGCTGACTCCATCCCTCTGCCCAACTTCTGTCTGAGACTGAAGCAAACCTTGATATCATATTTTGACCCTGAAATGAGCTTCTGACGACGTGGCCACAGCACTTGCCTCAGCGCATCCAGTGCTGTAGCCCTCATCCATGTTTTTGTTACCTCTAGATGTGTCTGTTCCAATGCACTCATAGCTGGCCTCCCACATTCTACCCTACATAAACGATAGGTATCCAAAACTTAGTTGCCCGTTTCCTGCTCACCCATCGTCCCTGGGCTCACTGAGCTACATTGATTTCTGGTTAAGTAATGCCTTAATTTCAAAATTACCATCCTTATTTTGAAATCCCTCCATGGCATTGCCTCTCCAATCTCTCTAATTTCTTCCAGCCTCTAATTCTGCCCTCTTGCGCATCCCTGATTATAATCGCACAACCATTGTTGGCCGTGCCTTCAGTTCCCTGAGCTTCAAGCTCTGGATCTCCCTCCCTAAACCTCTCCGCCTCTCTACCTCCCTTTCCTCCTTCAAGGCGCTCCTTAAAATCTACCTCTTTGACCAAGCTTTTGGTACCTGCGCTAATTTCTCCTAATGCGGCTCGGTGTCAAATATTTCAGTAGCAAAATTCACATTCGGGTTTCTGACAGTTGCCCCTATCAAGAACCAACAAAGATTGGTGGAAAATTAGGTTTAATTTATTAACAAGTTTGATTATTGACATACGCATGCACTGCAGTCAAAGGTTGGCTGCGGGTGTATAGTTTTGACAGCTTTATTAAAACAAGATTAAAACTTGTAACCTCTACAGGGCATCAAATCCTGCAGTAGATTGATTGTACAGCCCGCCCTAATTTATTTATTTGTTAATGGGGATCAAATCGGATGGGGTATATGCTCTCTTGTAAGATCCATGCAAATTTGGGCGAAAGTTACTGGCGCCCAGATTGAGGCATATACTGGTTCATAGTTCAGCGTGATTGTTAAGTAACTAGGATCCAGGAAATTCCTGCTCGAAATTCAGGAGGAAGCCATGTGAAATACATTTTAAATGCAAATCTAGCAGTTAACTGGTTTATTTTGATGTGGGGTGAGGGCATTATGCGGTCTGGTTGCAAAGTCTAAAACCCACAGTTCCTGGATATAGCTCCTTGACCTAATCTGCAAGGGGAAATGATTTCCCAGCCCAATGGAGATCACACGCCTACAATGCGAGATGAATGGGAAAGCACTCTATTGGAATTGAACTGTATTGATGCAAAGTCTGGCAAAGAATGCTGAATATCATAGAACATAATAAATAGGCGCAGAAGTCGACCATACGGCCCCTTGACCCTGAGCGCCAATTAATAAGATCATGGCTGTTCTTCGACCTCAACCCCAATTTTCCACCTGATCCCCATATCACATGATTACATTTGCGTCCAAATATCTATCACTCTAAGCATTGAATATAATCAACGACTGAACATCCACAGTCCTCTGCGTTACAGAATTCCAAAGAATCGCAACCCTCTGAGCGAAACTAAATCTCCTCATCTCAGTCCTCAATGGTCGACCCTTGTTCCTGAGATGAAACATCCTATTTCTAGACGATCCAGGCAAGGGAAACACCGTCTGAGCATCTAGCCTATCAAACCCTCTGAGAATCTTACGTCTTTCAATGAGATCATAATTAATGCCAATACATTGAGATATAATCCAAAACCGGGCAAAACTGTGGCAGTTGGAGTTTAACGTGAGTATGTTTGAGATCATCCAATTGGACGTTAGAGAGATAGATCAGAGTATTTACTAAATTGTGAGAAGCTTGGAACTTGAGAGGAACAGAGAGGTTCCCACGTACAGGGAGCACTACAATTCAGTGGACAGGCACAAAATATATTCAGAAAGGCTAATGGAATATTGGCCATTATCGCAAGTTATTACAAGCGAACTGGAATACAAAAAGGTGGAAGTACAAGTACATATAAAAGACTGTAGGTAAAACACATTTAGTGTATTGTGTTCAATTCTGGACCTCTTTCAATTCCCATTCCAGCACTGTTACCTCTGGAGTTCCCCAAGTATCTATCCTTGGCAACTCATGCTTCCCATCTCCGTGCTGCCCCTCGGCGATTATATCCGAACACAATATTACAGATTGCACATGTATGCTGATGACACCACGCTTTACCTCATCATCTGGTCTCTCGACACCTAAACTCTCTCAGATTTGTCAAACAGCCTGTGCTACATCCAGTACTAAATATCATTGTCTTTGGTCTCTGGCACAAACCCCGTTCCCTAATTACTGACTCTACCTGGTAACTTTCTGAGCCTGAACGAGACTGATCGTAATCTTGGTGCCATAATTGAACATTGGATGTGCACCCTACCACATTACTGATCCATCACCACGACCGCCTACTCCGTACTCCATAACTTCGCAAAATCTATCTCTGCCTCAGCTCAGCTGCTGCTGAAAACATGAGCCATTGCTTTTTGACATCTAGACTTGACTTTGCAATGCACTCCTTGCAGCTTACCTACATTCTACCCCACCGTAAACTTTAGATCATCCAAGACTCTGCTGTCCATGGCTTAATTCGCTATAAATCCTGCTTACCAATCATCCCTGTGCTCGCTGACCCACGTTGGCTCCTCGTCTGATAAATGCTGGATTTTATAACATTAATTCTTGTTTTCCAATCCCTCTACGGTCTCGCCTCTCCCGACATCTGTAGTCTCCTCCAACCCGACACTCCTACGAGATCTCTGCGCTGCTCCAGTTCTGGCCTCTTGAATATCTCCGGTAACTGGGAGGCCAGAGGATTGGGAATTTTTTTTAACAGCAAAGGATGACTAAAAAAAAAACTCAGAGAGGAAAGATAGATTATGAGAGTAAATTAGCAAGAAATATAAACAAACAGATAGTAAGAGCTTCAACAGCTATAAACAAAGGACGAGAGTAGCAAAAGTAAATATTGGTCCCTTACATGATGAGACTGGTGAAAAAATAATGGGGAACAGGGAAGTGGCTAATACTTTGAATACATATTTTGTATCGGTTTTTATGGTAGAATAAAAACATCGCAATAAAAATAATCAAGGGGGTATAGGGAGGGAGGAACTTTAAACTATCCTTATCACTAAAGTAAAAGCACTCGGTAAAATATGGCGACTAAAGATGGACAAGTCATCTGGACCTAGTGGCCTGCATCCTAGGATCTTAACAGAAGTTGCTGCGGAGATACTGGATGCATTGGTTCTAATCTAGTAAAATATCCTGGAGTTTGTAGAGGGCTCGGTGGATTGGAAAACCGCAAATGCAACACCACTATTTGAAAAGGAGGCAGATAGAAAGCAGGAAACTATAGACCAGTTAGACTAATATCTGACGTTGGATAATTGCTGGAGTTCATTATTAAGCAAGCAATAGCAGGACATTTGGAAACCAATAATAAAGTCAAGCAGAGTCAGCTGTGTTTTATGAAAGGGAAATCATGTTTGACAAATTTTCTGGAGTTGTTTGAGGATATAAAAGGGGGAACCAGTGGATGTGATGTGTTTGGATTTCCAGAAGGCAGTCTATAAAGTGCCACATAAAGGGTTACTGCACAAGATAAGAGTGCACGGGGTTTGGGGAAATATATTACCATGGATAGCGGACTGGCTACCGAACAGAAAACATAGAGTCTGGAATAATGCAACATTTTCCGGTTGGCAAATGATAAAGACTGCGGTGCAAGTGTCTCAACTATTTACAATCTATAATAATTATTTGGATGAAGGGTCCATGTAATGTTGTCAAGTTTGCTAATGATACAATGATGGGTGAGAAAGCAAATTGTGAGGAGGACACAGAAAATCTGGCAGGAAACATAAAAAAGCAAATTATTATTTAAATGGAGAATAATTTCGAAATGCTGCAGTACAGAGTGAACTGGGGTCCGTGTGCATGAAACATAAAAATTTGGTATGCAGATACAGCAAATAATTGGGAAGGCAAATGGAATGTTAACCTTTATTGCAAGGTGTAAAGAGTATAAAAGCAGACAAGTCCTACAAATCTGTGTAAAGTATTGGTGAGAACACTCCTAGAGTACTGTGTACGAATTTGGTCTCATTATACAAGCAGGGATATACTTGCATTGGAGGCTATTCAGAGATGGTTCACTAGGTTGCTTCTTGAGATGAACAGGTTGACTTGTGAAGAAAGGTTGAGCAAGTTGGGCATATACTCCTTGGCCTTTAGAAGAATGAGAGTTGATATTATTGAAATATACAAGATACTGAGAGGGCTCGTCACGGTAGATGCAGAGAGGATTTTCCCCCTCGTGGGTTATTCAAGAGCTAGGGGGCATAGTTTTAAAATAAGGGGTCGCCCATTCAGAGCGGAAATGAGGAGGAATTTTTCACTCAGTGTGTCTTACATCTCTGGATTTCTCTGCCAACGAAAGCTGTGGAGGCTGGGTCACTGAATATCTTTAAGCGGAGATAGGCAGCTTTTTGAGTGATTAGAGTGTAAAGGGTGATGGGGAGCGATCAAGGAAGTGGAATTGATTCCGTGATCAGATCAGCCATGATCTTAATAAATGGCGGAGCAGGCTCGACGGGCCAAATGGCCTATGCTTGCTCCTATTTCTTGTGTTCTTAATCGCTCAAACTTTGACAGCTGTACCTTCAGCTGAAAAGGCATAAGCTTTCTAATTCCCTCCCTAAACATCTACGCCTCTCTGACGCCTTCTCCTTCTTTAACACGCTCTTTATACCCTACCTCTTTGTCCAAACTTTTGATCACCTGCGCTAATATCTCCTTAAGTGACTCGTTGTCACATTTTGTTCTATAAAGATCCTGTGGAGTGCCTTGAGATTCTTTACTATGTTAAAGGCGCTGAATAAATGTAATTTATTGTTGTTGTGCTCCGCGCAAGAGGAATGATATATTAGCCAGAATGACACGAAGCATTTATTTTTTGGTATCAGCGAATAGACACGGAAGAGAAACGTGTTGATTTGGTGAATTGCAAACATTCCTTTAAAGCCATAAAGTTCACAGTGTATATTTATACATTGAAGAAGTGCCAGTCAGTGCCTGGTAATCAGTTGGCCCAGTACATCACCATGTTTTCTCTAACACTTACCCTTCACATTCCTATTTCACAGTCTCAGTGTATATATTCTTATCATTTCATTGGAACAGAGGCAGCTGGAATGGATAGGGGAGGTTCATCACATGTAAGACTGAAGAGTTGTTCTTCAAATTACAACAGGCAGAGATTGCGATGTAAAAGTGCGTGCTGTTTACATTAATCAACGATTAATGCAACAGAACAACATTACGAAAAAGCTGCGACCGAGATGTAGTCCCACTTTTGTGTGTAGACACTTTACAGTTTTATTTTTCGGAGATTTCTAGCGAAATATTGTACAAACATTCTTTCAATTTCGCTAGAACTAACGATGGAGAATATATTTTCTTATATTTACTGTATCAGTAATGGAGCAATTATTCCTTGCCCGTTTAGGCTATTCCAAGTGAAAACAACGAGGGACATTTTGTACATCCAAGTGAGCTGGCAGTGTTATGTTTAAGATTCGGGCCTGTAGCTCTCTCATTAATGGATACAGCTACTTGTGTTTAAAGTGGAGACAGCAAATTTGGTAAAAAGGAGAACGAAAGAGGGATAATAAAATTATAGCTTATCTCTGCTAGAGGCAAAGTAACAGTATTCCATTTTCGGGACACAACTCACTCGCTGCAGTTTCAATCCTTTTCCCTTTCCTGATGCAATGTCCAATCTCAGCTGTACGGACAAAGGACTGCGGCTGAGCGGTGGGCACTAGGAGGATAGAACAACGAAGCTGTTCTCATCTGGGAGCAGTAATTAACTTGTCTGTCCAACCTATCGGGAGGCTCCAAAGGGCGTTGCAGCGAGGGTTGACCAAAAGAGTGTGACATGCAGGAAGGTACCAAAGAACTTTACAACCAGGGAGGTTCCAAAGCGCTTTACACCCAGGGAGGTTCCAAAGGGCTTTACACCCAGAGACGTTCCAAAGTGCTTTACACCTAGAAAGGTTCCAAAGGGCTTTACACCCAGGGAGGTTCAATGGAGCTTTACAGCGAGGGAGGTTCCAAAGTGCTTTACACCCAGAGATGTTCCAAAGATATTTACACCCAGGGAGTTTCCAAAGATATTTACACTCAGGGAGGTTCCAAAGTGTTTCATACCCAGTGAGGTTCCAAAGAGCTTCACATCCAGGGAGTTTCCAAAGAGATGTATCCCCAGGGAGGATCGAAAGTGTTTTACACGCAGGGAGCTTCCAAAGAGATTTATACCCAGGGAGTTTCCAAAGATATTTACACCAAGCAAGGTTCCAAAGTGTTTTACACCCGGAGGTTCCAAAGTGTTTCACAGCCAGGCAAGTTCCAAAGTGTTTTACACCCAGGGTGGTTCCAAAGTGTTTTCATGCAGAGAGGTTCCAAAGTGTTTTACAACGAGGGAGGTTCCAAAGAACATTACACCCAGGGAGGTTCCAAAGCGCATTACACCCAGGGAGGTTCCAAAGGGCATTACACCCAGGGAGGTTCCAAAGAGCATTACACCCAGGGAGGTTCCAAAGTGTTTTACACCCAGGGAGGTTCCAAAGTGTTTTACACCCAGGGAGGTTGCAAAGTGTTTTACTCCCAGGGAGGTTCCAAAGTGTTTTACACCTAGGGAGGTTCCAAAGTGTTTTACACCCAAGGAGGTTCCAAAGAGCATTACACCCGGGATGGGGGGTGGTTCCAAAGTGTTTGACACCCACAGGGAGGTTTCAAAATGTTTTACACCCAAGGAGGGTCGAAGGCGATTTACACCCAGGGAGGTTCCCTGGAGCTTTACACCCAGTGAGGTTCCAAAGTGTTTTATACCCAGGGAGGTTCCAAATTGTTTTTCTCCCAGGGAGGTTCCAAAGTATTTCAGACACAGGGAGGATCCAAAAATTTTTACACCCAGGAAGGTTCCAAAGTGTTTTACTCCCAGGGAGGATCCAAGGCGATGTACTCCCAAGAAGGTTCCATGGAGCTTCACACCCAGGGAGGTTCCAAGGTGCTTTATATTGAAGTGTAGTCACTGTTCTAATGCAGGGAAACGTGGCAGCGGATTTGCACTCAGCAAAGTTCCACCTACCGAGAAATAAATACAGGCGCAGATAATCAGTTTTGGAGATATTTGTTGAGCGATAAGCATTGGTCAGGGCATCGGCAGAACATTTACTCACTTCTTGAAAATAATACACTCAGATCCTTGGCATCCACCTGAGAGGGAAGACGGAACCTCGGTTTAAAGTCTCACTTGAAAGACAGCACCATCTGACAAAGAAGCATTCCATCAGTGCTGCACTGGCGGGTCAGCCTGTAATGGGACTTGAACCCACATTCTTCTAACTGAGCAAGAGGGCTACCACGGCTGAGTGCATCCACCTCAAAAACCAAGTTATTCCTAAAGATACAACTGACTTACTGCACTAAGGTAAGTGACAGCATCCATAGGACATGACGGGTCACTTGGAAATAAAATAAATCAGTTTACAACATTAAATTGGGTGATAAAGTGTATGTTTCCACTGTGGAGAATAGGAATGACCAGCGGGTTTGGAGAATTGGAACGAAAGACTACAGTGCAGAGCTTAATGGAGGTTGAGTGCTGGAATAGCTAGTTTCGTTATAGAAGTAATTTAACAACTAGATTCAATGGATATTTCAGCGCGTTCTTTAACTGCTGTCTGAAGTTACTCTGAGTCACTGTATAAATAACCGTGTTAGTGCAGCAGCTTAGGAGCTGAAGCATGTTTCCACTTTCCTGCAGAATAAATTTGGGGTCATTGAAATAATTATTGTTTTCAATTCGGACATAGAGAAAATTGATAACATACGTCAACCACAACAGGATGAAACTTCCCGAGATGGTGAAGAGTAAAATTATGGACTTTCGCCGGCTCTCCATCTCTGGATCACTCTGACTCGCTCCATTGTTTTGGGCCCGGAGACTCCTGCGGACCCTACTAGCCCCTAGAATGTATCTGACGGTCACAGCATTGAGCAGTAACATCAGGAGGAACGGTGCACATGGGGTTAGAATAAGGTCCAGCCAGTCAAACGCTGTCCAAGCGGGTGAAACATAAAAAGTAAGTTTTATGTTGCAGTACCAGGCCACATTATTAATAGTAAACAATGGCTCATACGTGAAGTAGAAAGGGATGTTTTTTAAACAACTCAGGGCACAGACCGCTCCTATCACCACAGCCGCCGTTGTCTCGGTGCAGTATTTTGTTTTCAGCTTCTGGCAACAAATGGCCACAAATCGATCAAAGGTGAACGCGACCGTTAACCAGACAGAACTGTCTCTTGATGAATACATGAGCACAGTGCTGATGCTGCACGCTGGTGTGGTGGACAGAATGCTATTCCGGAAATAGATACCACCAATTCTATTCAATATCACAGCGGTGATAATGACCAGGAGATCGGTCACCGCCATGAACACCAGGTACCGAGTGATACACCTGGAGAGACCGCACCTTCCTCGGGACAGGATCACAATCGCCGCGATGTTCGCTGCAAAAAGGAGCAAAATGGAAATTACACATCAGACTACCATCATAAGAACATAAGCACATATGAAATAGGAGCAGGAGTAGGCCATTTGCCTCCCACCGCACCCCGCTCCCCCGGGCCTGCTCCGCCATTTAATAAGATCATGGCTGATTTGATCATGGATCAGCTCCACTTCCTTGCCCAACCCCCCGAAACCTTCTTTCACTTATCGCTCAAGAATCTGTTTATCTCCGCCTTAATTATCTTCAGTGACCCAGCCTCCATAGCCATTCAAAGTCTTAGTTTGACTGGACTTGGTTTCTGAGTTCATTACCTGATCAGTTGATGGAAACCAATCAATTTGCCAGATCAGCAGAGCTTTACTAAATACGGAACAATATGGAATCGCAGGGAAAGCGTTTTGCTCGAAGACTTGAAGCTATAATCGCCTGAACTCGGCACAAAAAGAGAAGGAGAGCGAAACTGACCATAGTAAAGAACAGACATAAACTAATAGTTAATGAATAATTTATCCCAACATTAAATAGGACAAGCTAAACATAATGTCACCTTGAAAATTGATGGTAGAAAGAGTGCGATCGACTGCTATTTACACCTCAGGAGAATCGTAAAATTCCCATATGGAATGACTCCAAATTACGATTGTTGCTATCTGGTTAATGGAGCAGCCATTCTGCTAATGGGCGGTGAAAAAAGGCAATGAGATCATTGACCAGCAAACTGCACCTTTGTGATATTGTTTGAGGGACAAATGTTGGTCAGGGCACAACTCCCAGCACTCGGTCCAGTTGTTCCTTGACCATTAGACAGTGTCATGGTATCCAGTATCACTGTAATGGCGGCACTGCAGAGAACCTGTCAGTGACAGCTGGGTTGAGCCTATAAACTGCAGGATAAGTGGTGAGGGAGCGTTGTATGGGAGCCACTCAGTGAGAGCCAGAGGTGAGTCCATAACCTGTGAGATAGAAGGTGAGGGAGCGTGTGGTGTGAGCCACTTCTTGAGAGCTGGGGGTGAGTCTATAAATTGCGCGATAAGTGGTGAGAGAGTGTTTAATGGGAGCCACTCAGTGAGAGCCGGGGGTGAGTCCATAACCTGTGGGATAGGTGGTGAGGGAGCGTTTAATGGGAGCCAGTCAGTGAGCGCCGGGTGCGAGTACATAATCTGTGGGATTGGTGGTGAGGGCGCATTTAATGTGAAGCACTCAGTGAGAGCCGGGGGTGAGCCTATAAACTGTGGGATAGCTGGTGAGGGAGCGTATAGTGTGAGCCACTCCATGAGAGCCGAGGTTAGTCTATAAAATGCGGGATAGGTGGTGAGGGAGATTTTAATGGGAGTCACTCAATGAGTGCCGGGGGTGAGTCTATAAAATGCGGGACAAGTGGTGAGGGAGCATTTAGTGTGAGCCACTCAGTGAGAGCTGGTGGTGAGTCTATAACCCATTGGACAGGTGGTGAGGGAGCGTTTAAAGGGAACCACTCAGTGAGAGCCGGGGGTGAGACTATAAACTGCGGGATAGGTGGTGAGGGAGCGTTTAGTCTCAGCCAGTCAGTGAGAGCTGGGGGTGAGTCTATAACCCATTGGATAGGTGGTGAGGGCACGTTTAATGGGAGCCATTCAGTGACCGCCGGTGGTGAGTTTATAACCTGATGAATACTTGATGAGGGTGCGTTTAATGGGAGCCACTCAGTGAGAGCCGTGGTCAGTCTATAATATGCGTGATACGTGTTCAGGGAGCGTTTAACATGAGCCACTCAGTGACAGCCGGGGGTGTGTCCATAAACTGTGGGTTAGGTGGTGAGGGAGCGTTTAATGGGAGCTACTCAGTGACAGCCAGGGATGAGTCTATAACCTACGGGATAGGTGGTGAGGGAGTGTTTAATGGGAACCACTCAGTGAGAACCGGGGGTGAGTCTATAACTTGTGGCATAGGTGGTCAGGGAGCGTATAGTGTAAGCACTCCTTGAGAGCCGGGGATGAGCCTATAAACTGCGGGATAGGTGGTGAGGAAGCGTATAGTGTAAGCTACTCGTTGAGAGCCGGGGGGGAGCCTATAAACTGCGGGAAAGGTGGTGAGGGAGCGTTTAATGAGAGCCACTTAATGAGAGCTGGGCGTGAGTCCATAACCTGTGGGATAGAAGGTGATGGAGAGTATTGTGTGAGCCACTCCGTGAGAGCCGTGGGTGAGTCCATAACCTGTGGGATAGGTGGTGAGGGAGTGTTTAATGGGAGCCACTCAATGAGAGCCGGGGGTGAGTCCATAACTTGTGGGATAGGTAGTGAGGGAGCGTTTAGTGTGAGCCAGTCAGTGAGCGCCGGGTGTTAGTCCATAACTTGTGGGATAGGTAGTGAGGGAGCGTTTAGTGTGAGCCACTCAGTGAGAGCTGGGGGTGAGTCTATAACTCATTGGATAGGTGGTGAGGGAGCCTTTAATGTGAGTCATTCAGTGACAGCCGGGGGTGAGCTTATAACCTGCGGCATAGTTGGTGAGGGAGCGTTTAATGGGAGCCACTCAGTGAGAGCCGCGGTCTGTCTAGAACCTGCGTGAAACGTGTTGAGGGAGCGTTTAATGGGAGCCACTAAGTGACAGTCGGGGATGAGCTTATAGCCTGCGGGATAGGTGGTGACGGAGTGTTTAATGGGAGCCACCCATTCAGAATCGGACATGCAACAAGCAGCAGATTGTAAAAGACACGTTAAATGTTGTGAATCATTTCAGAGGTGGTGAATGTGGACCATGCCACAAGGGATGATCAACGGTCGGGTTAAATTTGGATTTTGGCTCCCGGTTTGAAGATGGGATTCGGAGTTACACGGAAACATCATGGAGGAGCAAATGAGCCACTGGTTGACCGGCTCCAGTAAAATGACCAAGGGGTTGCTCCAATCTGAAGTAGGAGGCCGAGGGCCAAGCAGAGAATGATACAGCACAGAAGTAAACCATTCGGCCCATCGTGCCTGTGCAGGCTCTTTGACAGAGCTATCCCCTGTTCTCCTCTCGGAACCGTGCTATTTCCACCTTAGAGTACTTATCGAATTCCCTTTAGAAAGTTACTATTGAATCTGCCTCCACCACCCTTTCAAGCATTGCATTCCAGATCACAACAACACGCTGCATCAAAAATGATTCCTCCTGATTCAGTCAAGAATGCTGCCACTGAACCAAAGCTGAGACAAAGGTTCACAGCCATATTACTTTCCCCAAGTCTTTTTTTTAAGTTCCAGGACATACCAAATTCATGGTGATGATTTCCAGAGACAGTTGCACATGCACATAGACATTTTTACAGATAGACAGACACAGAGACACACACACAAAAATTTACACGCACCAACGGACATGCACAGATGCCTTAGACATCTCGAGGGATAGACAGACTGAATCACTGTCGCAACTTTGGCTGATTTTTGTGATTTTCTATCCGTATGTATCGTGAATATTGCAGATTAATGAAAGAAAGAAAAGAGCAGCGGCATTGAAAGGTGTGGGACGTTGTTCCGTCTATCTCAGAATCAGTTTTGCAGGGACCTGGTTAAATTGTCAAATAGAATGAAATATGCTGAGAAACGGAGTCGGCAGGATTCAAATCTATGCGGGGAAACACGAATGGATTTTTAATCTCTGGCCTTAACAACTGGGCCACGACTACTGGCTCGCTGTCTTTTTAAATGTTACTCAGTTAAAACTCAACCATCCATCTCTGTGCAGCAGACGGCCACAGAATCGTGAAAAAGTCACCGTTTGCTAAAAATCTGGAAGAGGCTGTATTTTTGCTGCTCTATATTGCTCTGGAACTTTTTTATATGAATCTATACCAAGAAACAGAAGCAAAATTCTGCCTTTTGTAAAATGCAGCCTCCCCGTTAGGGAATTGAACCGCGTTCTCCCGTGTGACAGGTGGGGATATTCACCACTTTCACACGAGGAATTGATGCGCATGGGTTTTGTCAAAGCAATATTCGAGCTGTGAATAGAACTGGACATCATGAGAAGTCGACAGACAGATTGAGAGACAGAGACAAACCGACAAATTTGAAGAGATCGACAGCGAGATCGAGACAACGAGAGACAGCAAGTGTGAGATTGATAACGAGAGGCAGACTGAATGAGAAAAAGACTCTCAAACACGTACATCTAAAGAGATCTGTGTGTGTGATCTATAAAGAGAAAGAGGGAAAGAGTGAGAGTAAGACAATGATAAAGACAGTGACAAGGAGATTGACAAATGGAGAGAGAGCGACAGACAGACAGAGAGACAAAGATACAAAAAGAAAATGTTGGAAATTCTCAGCAGGTTAGAGACAGGAACTACCAGCGACAGGCAAAGAGAGACAGGCAGGCAGAGACATAGATAGACAGAGATGATGGGAAAGAGTGAGACAGTCAGAGAGACTGAGAGAATCCCATTGGAACACAACTGGACACCGTGAGAAAGAGACAGGCACATTGAGAGACAGAGACAAACAGCGAAACAGGGAGAAACAGACAGCGAGGTAGAGACAGAGAGAGACAGAAAGTTTGAGACTGAGAGGGAGGGTCAGACTGAGTGAGGCAAAGACTCAAACACATACATATACAGAGATGTGTTTGTGTGATTTATAAAGAGAGGGAGGGAAAGTGTGAGAGAAAAACAGGGACAAGGAGAGAGACAAAGAGGGAGACAGATAGAGAGAAAGATAAATAGAGAGAGACTTCGAGACAAAAACAGAAAATGATGGAAATATTCATCAGGTTAGAGACAGGGACGAGCAGAGACAGGCAAAGACAGAGATGATGGGAAAGAACGAGACAGTCAGACAGAGAGTATGACAGAATCCCATTGGAACAGAACTGGATACCGTGTGAAGGAGACAGATTGAGAGACAGAGACAAACTGAGAAACAGGGACAGACAGAGTGAATCAGAGAGAGGCAGACTGAGAGAGACAAAGACTCAAACATACAAATACATTTCCAGCTCTCTAAAGACAGAGCGAGAGGCAGAGACTGAGCGATACAGATACATTTCACAATTTCATTTCATTATCTGCTCAGATTGTCACCGAGCTACAGAAAAATGCAAACGCAACAGATGAAAATCAGTTATCACTGAGCAGAATGGGAGATATCACTGTTTAATTAAGCAATTACCAGGAGTGTGGTTCGAACCCACGCAGGTATAAACCCATTGGATCTTAAGTACAACGCCTTAACACTCGGCCATCCTGTAGCCGTCAGCGATTGGATTCTGTCTATGTGAGAATCTGGGCTTCAACTCCACCTCCACAGACACACACAAACACATCGGGTTTCAGGGAGCATTTCCGAACATTTTTCGGAATATTGACACGGGGGCAACTCTCCTATTCTTTTTCGAGTAATGCTCTGGGACCTCTCACAACCACCCGAGTGCGCAGACGGAGCTTCAATTGAACATGCCATCCGAAAGTCAACAGTTTCAACAATGCAAAATTCCCCAAATGCTGCAGTTGAGTGTTAGCCAAGATTATATGCTCAAGTCTCAGGAGTGCGACTTGAACACACAAACTCCCGATTCAGTCAAGAATGCTGCCACTGAACCAAAGCTGAGACAAAAGTTCACAGCCATATTACTTTCCCCAAGTCTTTTTTTTTATGTTCCAGGACATACCAAATTCATGGTGATGATTTCCACAGACAGTTGCACATACACATAGACATTTTTATAGATAGACAGACACAGAGACACACACACACAAATTTACACGCACCAACGGACATGCACAGATGCCTTAGACATTTCGAGGGATCGACAGGCTGAATCACTTTCGCAACTTTGGCTGATTTTTGCGATTTTCTATCCGTATGTATCGTGAATATTGCAGATTAATGAAAGAAAGAAAACAGCAGCGGCATTGAAAGGTGTGGGACGTTGTTCCGTCTATCTCAGAATCAGTTTTGCAGGGCCCTCGTTAAATTGTCAAACAGAATGAAATATTCTGAGAAACGGAGTCGACAGGATTCAAATCTATGCGGGGAAACTTGAATGGATTTTTAGTCTATTGCCTTAACCACTGGGCCACGACTACTGGCTCGCTGCCTTTTTAAGTGTTACTCAGTTAAAACTCAACCAGCCATCTCTGTTCAGCAGACGGCCACAGTATCGTGAAAAAGTCACCGTTTGCTAAAAATCTGGAAGAGGCTGTATTTTTGCTGCTCTATATTGCTCAGGAACTTTTTAATATGAATCTATACCAAGAAACAGAAGCAAAATTCCGCCTCTTGTAAAATGCAGCCTTCCCGTTAGGGAATTGAACCGTGGTCTCCCGTGAGACAGGCGGGGATATTCACCACTTTCCCACGAGGAATTTATGCGCGTGGGTGTTGTCAAAGCAATATTCGAGCTGTGAATAGAACTGGACACCATGAGAAGTCGACAGACACATTGCGAGACAGAGACAAACCGACAAACACGAGAGACAGACAGCGAGATCGAGACAACGAGAGACAGCAAGTGTGAGACTGAAAACGAGAGGCAGACTGAGTGAGAAAAAGACTCTCAAACACATACATCTAAAGAGATCTGTGTGTGTGATCTATAAAGAGAAAGAGGGAAAGAGTGAGAGAAAGACAATCATAGAGAAAGTGACAAGGAGAGAGACAGATGGAGAGAGAGCGACAGATAGATAGAGAGACAAAGAAATAAAAAGAAAATGTTGGAAATTCTCAGCAGGTTAGAGACAGGAACTACCAGCGACAGGCAAAGAGAGACAGGCAGGCAGAGACATAGATAGACAGAGATGATGGGAAAGAGTGAGACAGTCAGACAGAGAGACTGAGCGAATCCCATTGGAAAATAACTGGACACCGTGAGAAAGAGACAGGCACATTGAGAGACAGAGACAAACAGCAAAACAGGGAGAAACAGACAGCGAGGTAGAGACAGAGAGAGACAGAAAGTTTGAGACTGAGAGGGAGGGTCAGACTGAGTAAGGCAAAGACTCAAACATATACATATACAGAGATGTGTTTTTGTGATTTATAAAGAGAGGGAGGGAAAGAGTGAGAGAAAGACAGGGACAAGGAGAGCGACAAAGAGGGAGACAGATAGAGAGAAAGATAAATAGAGAGAGAGAGACATCGAGACAACAACAGAAATTGATGGAAATACTCATCAGGTTAGAGACAGGGACGAGCAGAGACAGGCAAAGACAGAGATGATGGGAAAGAACGAGACAGTCAGACAGAGAGTATGACAGAATCCCATTGGAACAGAACTGGATACCGTGTGAAGGAGACAGATTGAGAGGCAGAGACAAACAGAGAAACAGTGACAGACAGAGTGAATCAGAGAGAGGCAGACTGAGAGAGACAAAGACACAAACACACAAATTCATATACAGCTCTCTAAAGACAGAGCGAGAGGCAGAGACTGAGCGATACAGATACATTTCACAATTTCATTTCATTATCTGCTCAGATTGTCACCGAGCTGCAGAAAAATGCAAATGCAACAGATGAAAATCAGTTATCACTGAGCAGAATGGGAGAAATCACTGTTTAATTAAGTAATTACGAGGAGTGGGGTTCGAACCCACGCGGGTATAAACCCATTCGATCTTAAGCCCAACGCCTTAACCACTCGGCCATCCTGGTGCTGTCAGCGATTGGATTCTGTCTATGTGAGAATCTGGGCTTCAACTCCACCTCCACAGACACACACAAACACATCGGGTTTCAGGGAGCATTTCCGAACATTTTTCGGAATATTGACACGGGGGCAACTCTCCTATTCTTTTTCGAGTAATGCTCTGGGACCTCTCACAACCACCCGAGTGCGCAGACTGAGCTTCAATTTAACATTTCATCCGAAAGTCAACAGTTTCAACAATGCAAAATTCCCCAAATGCAGCAGTTGAGTGTTAGCCAAGATTATATGCTCAAGTCTCAGGAGTGCGACTTGAACACACAAACTCCTGATTCAGTCAAGAATGCTGCCACTGAACCAAAGCTGAGACAAAAGTTCACAGCCATATTACTTTACCAAGTCGTTTTTTTAATTTCCAGGACATACCAAATTCACGGTGATGATTTCCACAGACAGTTGCACATACACATAGACATTTTTACAGATAGACAGACACAGAGACACACACACAAAATTTACACGCACCAACGGACATGCACAGATTCCTTAGACATCTCGAGGGATAGACAGGCTGAATCACTGTCGCAACTTTGGCTGATTTTTGCGATTTTCTATCCGTATGTATCGTGAATATTGCAGATTAATGAAAGAAAGAAAATAGCGGCGGCATTGAAAGGTGTGGGACGTTGTTCCGTCTATCTCAAAATCAGTTTTGCAGGGACTGGTTAAATTGTCAAACAGAATGAAATATGCTGAGAAACGGAGTCGGCAGGATACAAATCTATGCAGGGAAACCCGAATGGATTTTTAGTCTATGGCCTTAACCAATGGGCCACGACTACTGGCTCGCTGCCTTTTTTAATGTTACTCAGTTAAAACTCAACCATCCATCTCTGTGCAGCAGACGGCCACAGACTAGTGAAAAGTCACAGTTTGCTAAAAATCTGGAAGAGGCTGTATTTTTGCTGCTCTATATTGCCCTGGAACTTTTTAAAAAGAATCTATACCAAGAAACAGAAGCAAAATTCTGCCTTTTGTAAAATGCAGCCTCCCCGTTAGGGAATTGAACCGTGGTCTCCCGTATGACAGGCGAGGATATTCACCACTTTCACACGAGGAATTGATGCGCATGGATTTTGTCAAAAGCAATATTCGAGCTGTGAATAGAACTGGACACCATGAGAAGTCGACAGACACATTGGGAGACAGAGACAAACCGACAAACAGGGAGAGACAGACAGCGAGATCGAGACAACGAGAGACAGCAAGTGTGAGACTGAAAACGAGAGGCAGACTGAGTGAGAAAAACACTCTCAAACACATACATCTAAAGAGATCTGTGTGTGTGATCTATAAAGAGAAAGAGGGAAAGAGTAAGAGAAAGTCAATCATAAAGAAAGTGACAAGGAGAGAGACAGATGGAGAGAGAGAGCGACAGATAGACAGAGAGACAAAGAAATAAAAAGAAAATGTTGGAATATCAGCAGGTTAGAGACAGGAACTACCAGCGACAGGCAAAGAGAGACAGGCAGGCAGAGACATAGATAGACAGAGATGATGGGAAAGAGTGAGACAGTCAGACAGAGACTGAGAGAATCCCATTGGAACACAACTGGACACCGTGAGAAAGAGACAGGCACATTGAGAGACAGAGACAAACAGCAAAACAGGGAGAAACTGACAGCGAGGTAGAGAGAGAGAGAGACAGAAAGTTTGAGACTGAGAGTTAGGGTCAGACTGAGTGAGGCAAAGACTCAAACACATACATATACAGAGATGTGTTTGTGTGATTTATAAAGAGAGGGAGGGAAAGAGTGAGAGAAAGACAGGGACAAGGAGAGCGACAAAGAGGGAGACAGATAGAGAGAAAGATAAATAGAGAGAGTTAGACATCGAGACAACAACAGAAAATGATGGAAATACTCATCAGGTTAGAGACAGGGACGAGCAGAGACAGGCAAAGACAGAGATGATTGGAAAGAACGAGACAGTCAGACAGAGAGTATGACAGAATCCCATTGGAACAGAACTGGATACCGTGTGAAGGAGACAGATTGAGAGACAGAGACAAACAGAGAAACAGGGACAGACAGAGTGAATCAGAGAGAGGCAGACTGAGAGAGACAAAGACTCAACACACAAATATATATACAGCTCTCTAAAGACAGAGCGAGAGGCAGAGACTGAGCGATACAGATACATTTCACAATTTCATTTCATTATCTGCTCAGATTGTCACCGAGCTGCAGAAAAATGCAAATGCAACAGATGAAAATCAGTTATCACTGAGCAGAATGGGAGAAATCACTGTTTAATTAAGTAACTACCAGGAGTGGGGTTCGAACCCACGCGGGTATAAACCCATTGGATCTTAAGCCCAACGCCTTAACCACTCGGCCATCCTGGTGCCGTCAGCGATTGGATTCTGGAGATGTGAGAATCTGGGCTTCAACTCCACCTCCACAGACACACACACACACATCGGGTTTCAGGGAGTATTTGCGAACATTTTTCGGAATATTGACACGGGGGCAACTCTCCTATTCTTTTTCGAGTAATGCTCTGGGACCTCTCACAACCACCCGAGTGCGTAGACGGAGCTTCAATTTAACATTTCATCCGAAAGTCAACAGTTTCAACAATGCAAAATTCCCCAAATGCTGCAGTTGAGTGTTAGCCAAGATTATATGCTCAAGTCTCAGGAGTGCGACTTGAACACACAAACTCCTGATTCAGTCAAGAATGCTGCTAGTGAAACAAAGCTGAGACAAAAGTTCACAGCCATATTACTTTCCCAAGTCTTTTTTTTAAGTTCCAGGACATACCTAATTCATGGTGATGATTTCCACAGACAGTTGCATATACACATAGACATTTTTACAGATAGACAGACACAGAGACATAGACACAAAAATTTACACGCACCAACGGACATGCAAAGATGCCTTAGACATCACGAGGGATAGACAGGCTGAATCACTGTCGCAACTTTGGCTGATTTTTTGCGATTTTCTATCCGTATGTATCGTGAGTATTGCAGATTAATGAAAGAAAGAAAATAGCGGCGGCATTGAAAGGTGTGCGACGTTGTTCCGTCCATCTCAGAATCAGTTTTGCAGGGACCTGGTTAAATTGTCAAACAGAATGAAATATGCTGAGAAACGGAGTCGGCAGGATTCAAATCTATGCGCGGAAACCCGAATGGATTTTTAGTCTCTGGCCTTAACCAATGGGCCACGACTACTGGCTCGCCGCCTTTTTAAATGTTACTCAGTTAAAATTCAACCATCCATCTCTGTGCGGCAGACGGCCACAGAATAGTGAAAAAGTCACCGTTTGCTAAAAATCTGGAAGAGGCTGTATTTCTGCTGCTCTATCTTGCCCTGGAACTTTTTAATATGAATCGATACCAAGAAACAGAAGCAAAATTCTGCCTTTTGTAAAATGCAGCCTCCCCGTTAGGGAATTGAACCGTGGTCTCCAGTGTGACAGGCGGGGATATACACCACTTTCCCACGAGAAATTGATGCGCATGGGTTTTGTCAAAGCAATATTCGAGCTGTGAATAGAACTGGACACCATTAGAAGTCGACAGACACATTGCGAGACAGAGACAAACCGACAAACAGGGAGAGACAGACAGCGAGATCGAGACAACGAGAGACAGCAAGTGTGAAACTGAAAACGAGAGGCAGACTGAGTGAGAAAAAGACTCTCAAACACATACATCTAAAGAGATCTGTGTGTGTGATCTATAAAGAGAAAGAGGGAAAGAGTGAGAGAAAGACAATCATAAAGAAAGTGACAAGGAGAGAGACAGATGGAGAGAGAGAGCGACAGATAGACAGAGAGACAAAGAAATAAAAAGAAAATGTTGGAATATCAGCAGGTTAGAGACAGGAACTACCAGCGACAGGCAAAGAGAGACAGGCAGGCAGAGACATAGATAGACAGAGATGATGGGAAAGAGTGAGACAGTCAGACAGAGACTGAGAGAATCCCATTTGAACACAACTGGACACCGTGAGAAAGAGACAGGACCATTGAGAGACAGAGACAAACAGCAAAACAGGGAGAAACTGACAGCGAGGTAGAGACAGAGAGAGACAGAAAGTTTGAGACTGAGAGTTAGGGTCAGACTGAGTGAGGCAAAGACTCAAACACATACATATACAGAGATGTGTTTGTCTGATTTATAAAGAGAGGGAGGGAAAGAGTGAGAGAAAGACAGGGACAAGGAGAGAGACAAAGAGGGAGACAGATAGAGAGAAAGATAAATAGAGAGAGAGAGACATCGAGACAAAAATAGAAAATGATGGAAATACTCATCAGGTTAGAGACAGGGACGAGCAGAGACAGGCAAAGACAGAGATGATGGAAAAGAACGAGACAGTCAGATAGAGAGTATGACAGAATCCCATTGGAACAGAACTGGATACCGTGTGAAGGAGACAGATTGAGAGACAGAGATAAACAGAGAAACAGGGACAGACAGAGTGAATCAGAGAGAGGCAGACTGAGAGAGACAAAGACTCAAACACACAAATACATATACAGCTCTCTAAAGACAGAGCGAGAGGCAGAGACTGAGCGATACAGATACATTTCACAATTTCGTTTTATTACCTGCTCAGATGGTCAATGAGCTACAGAAAAATGCAAATGCAACAGATGAAAATTAGTTATCACTGAGCAGAATGGGAAAAATCACTGTTTAATTAAGTAATTACCAGGAGTGGGGTTCGAACCCACGCGGGTATAAACCCATTTGATCCTAAGCCCAACGCCTTAACCACTCGGCCATCCTGGTGCTGTCAGCGATTAGATTCTGTCTATGTGAGAATCTGGGCTTCAACTCCACCTCCACAGACACACACAAACACATCGGGTTTCAGGGAGTATTTCCGAACATTTTTCGGAATATTGATACGGGGGCAACTCTCCTATTCTTTTTCAAGCAATGCTCTGGGACCTCTCACAACCACCCGAGTGCGCAGACGGAGCTTCAATTTAAGATTTCATCCGAAAGTCAACAGTTTCAACAATGCAAAATTCCCCAAATGCTGCAGTTGAGTGTTAGCCAAGGTTATATGCTCAAGTCTCAGGAGTGCGACTTGAACACACAAACTCCTGATTCAGTCAAGAATGCAGCCACTGAACCAAAGCTGAGACAAAAGTTCACAGCCATATTACTTTCCCAAGTCTTTTTTTTAAGTTCCGGGACATACCAAATTCATGGTGATGATTTCCACAGAGAGTTGCACATACACATAGAAATTTTTACAGATAGACAGACACAGAGACACACACACAAAAATTTACACGCACCAACGGACATGCACAGATGCCTTAGACATCTCGAGGGATAGACAGGCTGAATCACTGTCGCAACTTTGGCTGATTTTTGCGATTTTCTATCCGTATGCATCGTGAATATTGCAGATTAATGAAAGAAAGAAAATAGCGGCGGCATTGAAAGGTGTGGGACGTTGTTCCGTCTATCTCAGAATCAGTTTTGCAGGGACCTGGTTAAATTATCAAACAGAATGAAATATGCTGAGAAACGGAGTCGGCAGGATTCAAATCTATGCGGGGAAACCCGAATGGATTTTTAGTCGATGGCCTTAACCAATGGGCCACGACTACTGGCTCGTTGCCTTTTTAAATGTTACTCAGTTAAAACTCAACCATCCATCTCTGTGCAGCAGACGGCCACAGAATAGTGAAAAAGTCACCGTTTGCTAAAAATCTGGAAGAGGCTGTATTTTTGCTGCTCTATATTGCTCTGGAACTTTTTAATATGAATCTATACCAAGAAACAGAAGCAAAATTCTGCCTTTTGTAAAATGCAGCCTCCCCGTTAGGAAATTGAACCGTGGTCTCCCGTGTGACAGGCGGGGATATTCACCACTTTCCCACGAGGAATTGATGCGCATGTGTTTTGTCAAAGCAATATTCGAGCTGTGCATAGAACTGGACACCATGAGAAGTCGACAGACACATTGCGAGACAGAGACAAACCGACAAACAGGGAGAGACAGACAGCGAGATCGAGACAACGAGAGACAGCAAGTGTGAGACTGAAAACGAGAGGCAGACTGAGTGAGAAAAAGACTCTCAAACACATACATCTAAAGAGATCTGTGTGTGATCTATAAAGAGAAAGAGGGAAAGAGTGAGAGAAAGACAATCATAAAGAAAGTGACAAGGAGAGAGACAGATGGAGTGAGAGCGACAGATAGACAGAGAGACAAAGAAATAAAAAGAAAATGTTGGAAATTCTTAGCAGGTTAGAGACAGGAACTACCAGCGACAGGCAAAGAGAGACAGGCAGGCAGAGACATAGATAGACAGAGATGATGGGAAAGAGTGAGACAGTCAGAGAGACTGAGAGAATCCCATTGGAACACAACTGGACACCGTGAGAAAGAGACAGGCACATTGAGAGACAGAGACAAACAGCGAAACAGGGAGAAACAGACAGCGAGGTAGAGACAGAGAGAGACAGAAAGATTGAGACTGAGAGGGAGGGTCAGACTGAGTGAGGCAAAGACTCAAACACATACATATACAGAGATGTGTTTGTGTGATTTATAAAGAGAGGGAGGGAAAGAGTGAGAGAAAAACAGGGACAAGGAGAGAGACAAAGAGGGAGACAAATAGAGAGAAAGATAAATAGAGAGAGAGAGACATCGAGACAAAAACAGAAAATGATGGAAATACTCATCAGGTTAGAGACAGGGACGAGCAGAGACAGGCAAAGACAGAGATGATGGGAAAGAACGAGACAGTCAGACAGAGAGTATGACAGAATCCCATTGGAACAGAACTGGATACCGTGTGAAGGAGACAGATTGAGAGACAGAGACAAACAGAGAAACAGGGACAGACAGAGTGAATCAGAGAGAGGCAGACTGAGAGAGACAAAGACTCAAACACATACACAGCTCTCTAAAGACAGAGCAAGAGGCAGAGACTGAGCGATACAGATACATTTCACAATTTCATTTCATTATCTGCTCAGATTGTCACCGAGCTACAGAAAAATGCAAATGCAACAGATGAAAATCAGTTATCACTGAGCAGAATGGGAGAAATCACTGTTTAATTAATAATTACCAGGAGTGGGGTTCGAACCCACGCGGATATAAACCCATTGGATCTTAAGCCCAACGCCTTAACCACTCGGCCATCCTGGTGCCGTCAGCGATTGGATTCTGTCTATGTGAGAATCTGGGCTTCAACTCCACCTCCACAGACACACACAAACACATCGGGTTTCAGGGAGCATTTCCGAACATTTTTCGGAACATTGACACGGGGGCAACTCTCCTATTCTTTTTCGAGTAATGCTCTGGGACCTCCAACAACCACCCGAGTGCGCAGATGGAGCTTCAATTTAAGATTTCATCCGAAACTCAACAGTTTCAACAATGCAAAATTCCCCAAATGCTGCAGTTGAGTGTTAGCCAAGATTATATGCTCAAGTCTCAGGAGTGCGACTTGAACACACAAACTCCTGATTCAGTCAAGAATGCTGCCACTGAACCAAAGCTGAGACAAAAGTTCACAGCCATATTACTTTCCCAAGTCTTTTTTTTAAGTTCCAGGACATACCAAATTCATGGTGATGATTTACACAGACAGTTGCACATACACATAGACATTTTTACAGATAGACAGACACAGAGACACACACACAAAAAATTACACGCACCAACGGACATGCACAGATGCCTTAGACATCTCGAGGGATAGACAGGCTGAATCACTGTCGCAACTTTGGCTGATTTTTGCGATTTTCTATCCGTATGCATCGTGAATATTGCAGATTAATGAAAGAAAGAAAATAGCGGCGGCATTGAAAGGTGTGGGACGTTGTTCCGTCTGTCTCAGAATCAGTTTTGCAGGGACCTGGTTAAATTGTCAAACAGAATGAAATATGCTTAGAAACGGAGTCGGCAGGATTCAAATCTAAGCGTGGAAACCCGAATGGATTTTTAGTCTATGGCCTTAACAAATGGGCCACGACTACTGGCTCGCTGCCTTTTTAAATGTTACTCAGTTAAAACTCAACCATCCATCTCTGTGCAGCAGACGGCCACAGAATAGTTAAAAAGTCACCGTTTGCTAAAAATCTGGAAGAGGCTGTATTTTTGCTGCTCTATATTGCTCTGGAACTTTTTAACATGAATCTATACCAAGAAACAGAAGCAAAATTCTGCCTTTTGTAAAATGCAGCCTCCCCGTTAGGAAATTGAAACGTGGTCTCCCGTGTGACAGGCGGGGATATTCACCACTTTCCCACGAGGAATTGATGGGCATGGGTTTTGTCAAAGCAATATTCGAGCTGTGAATAGAACTGGACACCATGAGAAGTCGACAGACACATTGCGAGACAGAGACAAACCGACAAACAGGGAGAGACAGACAGCGAGATCGAGACAACGAGAGACAGCAAGTGTGAGACTGAAAACGAGAGGCAGACTGAATGAGAAAAAGACTCTCAAACACATACATCTAAAGAGATCTGTGTGTGTGATCTATAAAGAGAAAGAGGGAAAGAGTGAGCGAAAGTCAATCATAAAGAAAGTGACAAGGAGAGAGACAGATGGAGAGAGAGCGACAGTTAGACAGAGAGACAAAGAAATAAAAAGAAAATGTTGGAAATTCTTAGCAGGTTAGAGACAGGAACTACCAGCGACAGGCAAAGAGCGACAGGCAGGCAGAGACATAGATAGACAGAGATGATGGGAAAGAGTGAGACAGTCAGACAGAGACTGAGAGAATCCCATTGGAACACAACTGGACACCGTGAGAAAGAGACAGGCACATTGAGAGACAGAGACAAACAGCAAAACAGGGAGAAACTGACAGCGAGGTAGAGAGAGAGAGAGACAGAAAGTTTGAGACTGAGAGTTAGGGTCAGACTGAGTGAGGCAAAGACTCAAACACATACATATACAGAGATGTGTTTGTGTGATTTATAAAGAGAGGGAGGGAAAGAGTGAGAGAAAGACAGGGACAAGGAGAGCGACAAAGAGGGAGACAGATAGAGAGAAAGATAAATAGAGAGAGAGAGACATCGAGACAACAACAGAAAATGATGGAAATACTCATCAGGTTAGAGACAGGGACGAGCAGAGACAGGCAAAGACAGAGATGATTGGAAAGAACGAGACAGTCAGACAGAGAGTATGACAGAATCCCATTGGAACAGAACTGGATACCGTGTGAAGGAGACAGATTGAGAGACAGAGACAAACAGAGAAACAGGGACAGACAGAGTGAATCAGAGAGAGGCAGACTGAGAGAGACAAAGACTCAACACATAAATATATATACAGCTCTCTAAAGACAGAGCGAGAGGCAGAGACTGAGCGATACAGATACATTTCACAATTTCATTTCATTATCTGCTCAGATTGTCACCGAGCTGCAGAAAAATGCAAATGCAACAGATGAAAATCAGTTATCACTGAGCAGAATGGGAGAAATCACTGTTTAATTAAGTAATTACCAGGAGTGGGGTTCGAAGCCACGCGGGTATAAACCCATTGGATCTTAAGCCCAACGCCTTAACCACTCGGCCATCCTGGTGCCGTCAGTGATTGGATTCTGGAGATGTGAGAATCTGGGCTTCAACTCCACCTCCACAGACACACACACACACATCGGGTTTCAGGGAGCATTTCCGAACATTTTTCGGAATATTGACACGGGGGCAACTCTCCTATTCTTTTTCGAGTAATGCTCTGGGACCTCTCACAACCACCCGAGTGCGTAGACGGAGCTTCAATTTAACATTTCATCCGAAAGTCAACAGTTTCAACAATGCAAAATTCCCCAAATGCTGCAGTTGAGTGTTAGCCAAGATTATATGCTCAAGTCTCAGGAGTGCGACTTGAACACACAAACTCCTGATTCAGTCAAGAATGCTGCGAGTGAAACAAAGCTGAGACAAAAGTTCACAGCCATATTACTTTCCCAAGTCTTTTTTTTAAGTTCCAGGACATACCTAATTCATGGTGATGATTTCCACAGACAGTTGCACATACACATAGACATTTTTACAGATAGACAGACACAGAGACATAGACACAAAAATTTACACGCACCAACGGACATGCAAAAATGCCTTAGACATCACGAGGGATAGACAGGCTGAATCACTGTCGCAACTTTGGCTGATTTTTTGCGATTTTCTATCCGTATGTATCGTGAATATTGCAGATTAATGAAAGAAAGAAAATAGCGGCGGCATTGAAAGGTGTGCGACGTTGTTCCGTCCATCTCAGAATCAGTTTTGCAGGGACCTGGTTAAATTGTCAAACAGAATGAAATATGCTGAGAAACGGAGTCGGCAGGATTCAAATCTATGCGCGGAAACCCGAATGGATTTTTAGTCTCTGGCCTTAACCAATGGGCCACGACTACTGGCTCGCCGCCTTTTTAAATGTTACTCAGTTAAAATTCAACCATCCATCTCTGTGCGGCAGACGGCCACAGAATAGTGAAAAAGTCACCGTTTGCTAAAAATCTGGAAGAGGCTGTATTTCTGCTGCTCTATCTTGCCCTGGAACTTTTTAATATGAATCGATACCAAGAAACAGAAGCAAAATTCTGCCTTTTGTAAAATGCAGCCTCCCCGTTAGGGAATTGAACCGTGGTCTCCAGTGTGACAGGCGGGGATATTCACCACTTTCCCACGAGAAATTGATGCGCATAGGTTTTGTCAAAGCAATATTCGAGCTGTGAATAGAACTGGACACCATTAGAAGTCGACAGACACATTGCGAGACAGAGACAAACCGACAAACAGGGAGAGACAGACAGCGAGATCGAGACAACGAGAGACAGCAAGTGTGAAACTGAAAACGAGAGGCAGACTGAGTGAGAAAAAGACTCTCAAACACATACATCTAAAGAGATCTGTGTGTGTGATCTATAAAGAGAAAGAGGGAAAGAGTGAGAGAAAGACAATCATAAAGAAGGTGACAAGGAGAGAGACAGATGGAGAGAGAGAGCGACAGATAGACAGAGAGACAAAGAAATAAAAAGAAAATGTTGGAAATTCTTAGCAGGTTAGAGACAGGAACTACCAGCGACAGGCAAAGAGAGACAGGCAGGCAGAGACATAGATAGACAGAGATGATGGGAAAGAGTGAGACAGTCAGACAGAGACTGAGAGAATCCCATTTGAACACAACTGGACAACGTGAGAAAGAGACAGGCACATTGAGCGACAGAGACAAACAGCAAAACAGGGAGAAACTGACAGCGAGGTAGAGACAGAGAGAGACAGAAAGTTTGAGACTGAGAGTTAGGGTCAGACTGAGTGAGGCAAAGACTCAAACACATACATATACAGAGATGTGTTTGTCTGATTTATAAAGAGAGGGAGGGAAAGAGTGAGAGAAAGACAGGGACAAGGAGAGAGACAAAGAGGAAGACAGATAGAGAGAAAGATAAATAGAGAGAGAGAGACATCGAGACAAAAATAGAAAATGATGGAAATACTCATCAGGTTAGAGACAGGGACGAGCAGAGACAGGCAAAGACAGAGATGATGGAAAAGAACGAGACAGTCAGATAGAGAGTATGACAGAATCCCATTGGAACAGAACTGGATACCGTGTGAAGGAGACAGATTGAGAGACAGAGACAAACAGAGAAACAGGGACAGACAGAGTGAATCAGAGAGAGGCAGACTGAGAGAGACAAAGACTCAAACACACAAATACATATACAGCTCTCTAAAGACAGAGCGAGAGGCAGAGACTGAGCGATACAGATACATTTCACAATTTCATTTTATTATCTGCTCAGATTGTCAATGAGCGACAGAAAAATGCAAATGCAACAGATGAAAATCAGTTATCACTGAGCAGAATGAGAGAAATCACTGTTTAATTAAGTAATTACCAGGAGTGGGATTCGAACGCACGCGGGTATAAAGCCATTGGATCTTAAGCCCAACGCCTTAACCACTCGGCCATCCTGGTGCTGTCAGCGATTAGATTCTGTCTATGTGAGAATCTGGGCTTCAACTCCACCTCCACAGACACACACAAACACATCGGGTTTCAGGGAGTATTTCCGAACATTTTTCGGAATATTGATACGGGGGCAACTCTCCTATTCTTTTTCAAGCAATGCTCTGGGACCTCTCACAACCACCCGAGTGCGCAGACGGAGCTTCAATTTAAGATTTCATCCGAAAGTCAACAGTTTCAACAATGCAAAATTCCCCAAATGCTGCAGTTGAGTGTTTGCCAAGGTTATATGCTCAAGTCTCAGGAGTGCGACTTGAACACACAAACTCCTGATTCAGTCAAGAATGCTGCCACTGAACCAAAGCTGAGACAAAAGTTCACAGCCATATTACTTTCCCAAGTCTTTTTTTTAAGTTCCGGGACATACCAAATTCATGGTGATGATTTCCACAGAGAGTTGCACATACACATAGAAATTTTTACAGATAGACAGACACAGAGACACACACACAAAAATTTACACGCACCAACGGACATGCACAGATGCCTTTGACATCTCGAGGGATAGACAGGCTGAATCACTGTCGCAACTTTGGCTGATTTTTGCGATTTTCTATCCGTATGTATCGTGAATATTGCAGATTAATGAAAGAAAGAAAATAGCGGCGGCATTGAAAGGTGTGGGACGTTGTTCCGTCTATCTCAGAATCAGTTTTGCAGGGACCTGGTTAAATTATCAAACAGAATGAAATATGCTGAGAAACGGAGTCGGCAGGATTCAAATCTATGCGGGGAAACCCGAATGGATTTTTAGTCTATGGCCTTAACCAATGGGCCACGACTACTGGCTCGTTGCCTTTTTAAATGTTACTCAGTTAAAACTCAACCATCCATCTCTGTGCAGCAGACGGCCACAGAATAGTGAAAAAGTCACCGTTTGCTAAAAATCTGGAAGAGGCTGTATTTTTGCTGCTCTATATTGCTCTGGAACTTTTTAATATGAATCTATACCAAGAAACAGAAGCAAAATTCTGCCTTTTGTAAAATGCAGCCTCCCCGTTAGGAAATTGAACCGTGGTCTCCCGTGTGACAGGCGGGGATATTCACCACTTTCCCACGAGGAATTGATGCGCATGTATTTTGTCAAAGCAATATTCGAGCTGTGCATAGAACTGGACACCATGAGAAGTCGACAGACACATTGCGAGACAGAGACAAACCGACAAACAGGGAGAGACAGACAGCGAGATCGAGACAACGAGAGACAGCAAGTGTGAGACTGAAAACGAGAGGCAGACTGAGTGAGAAAAAGACTCTCAAACACATACATCTAAAGAGATCTGTGTGTGATCTATAAAGAGAAAGAGGGAAAGAGTGAGAGAAAGACAATCATAAAGAAAGTGACAAGGAGAGAGACAGATGGAGTGAGAGCGACAGATAGACAGAGAGACAAAGAAATAAAAAGAAAATGTTGGAAATTCTTAGCAGGTTAGAGACAGGAACTACCAGCGACAGGCAAAGAGAGACAGGCAGGCAGAGACATAGATAGACAGAGATGATGGGAAAGAGTGAGACAGTCAGACAGAGACTGAGAGAATCCCATTGGAACACAACTGGACACCGTGAGAAAGAGACAGGCACATTGAGAGACAGAGACAAACAGCAAAACAGGGAGAAACAGACAGCGAGGTAGAGACAGAGAGAGACAGAAAGTTTGAGACTGAGAGTTAGGGTCAGACTGAGTGAGGCAAAGACTCAAACACATACATATACAGAGATGTGTTTGTGTGATTTATAAAGAGTTGGAGGGAAAGAGTGAGAGAAAGACAGGGACAAGGAGAGAGACAAAGCGGGAGACAGATAGAGAGAAAGATAAATAGAGAGAGAGAGACATCGAGACAAAAACAGAAAATGATGGAAATACTCATCAGGTTAGAGACAGGGACGAGCAGAGACAGGCAAAGACAGAGATGATGGGAAAGAACGAGAGAGTCAGACAGACAGTATGACAGAATCCCATTGGAACAGAACTGGATACCGTGTGAAGGAGACAGATTGAGAGACAGAGACAAACAGAGAAACAGGGACAGACAGAGTGAATCAGAGAGAGGCAGACTGAGAGAGACAAAGACTCAAACACATACACAGCTCTCTAAAGACAGAGCAAGAGGCAGAGACTGAGCGATACAGATACATTTCACAATTTCATTTCATTATCTGCTCAGATTGTCACCGAGCTACAGAAAAATGCAAACGCAACAGATGAAAATCAGTTATCACTGAGCAGAATGGGAGAAATCACTGTTTAATTAAGTAATTACCAGGAGTGGGGTTTAAACCCACGCAGGTACAACCCCATTGGATCTTAAGCACAACACCTTAACCACTCGGCCATCCTGGTGCCGTCAGCGATTGGATTCTGTCTATGTGAGAATCTGGGCTTCAACTCCACCTCCACAGACACACACAAACACATCGGGTTTCAGGGAGCATTTCCGAACATTTTTCGGAATATGGACACGGGGGCAACTCTCCTATTCTTTTTCGAGTAATGCTCTGGGACCTCTCACAACCACCTGAGTGCGCAGACGGAGCTTCAATTTAACATTTCATCCGAAAGTCAACAGTTTCAACAATGCAAAATTTCCCAAATGCTGCAGTTGAGTGTTAGCCAAGATTATATGCTCAAGTCTCAGGAGTGCGACTTGAACACACAAACTCATGATTCATTCAAGAATGCTGCCACTGAACCAAAGCTGAGACAAAAGTTCACAGCCATATTACTTTCCCAAGGCTTTTTTTTAAGTTCCAGGACATACCAAATTCATGGTGATGATTTCCACAGACAGTTGCACATACACATAGACATTTTTACAGATAGACAGACACAGAGACACACACACAAAAATTTACAAGCACCAACGGACATGCACAGATGCCTTAGACATCTCGAGGGATAGACAGGCTGAATCACTGTCGCAACTTTGGCTGATTTTTGCGATTTTCTATCCGTATGTATCGTGAATATTGCAGATTAATGAAAGAAAGAAAATAGCGGCAGCATTGAAAGGTGTGGGACGTTGTTCCGTCTATCTCAGAATCAGTTTTGCAGGGACCTGGTTAAATTGTCAAACAGAATGAAATATGTTGAGAAACGGAGTCGGCAGGATTCAAATCTGTGCGGGGAAACCCGAATGGATTTTTAGTCTATGGCCTTAACCAATGGGCCACGACTACTGGCTCGCTGCCTTTTTTAATGTTACTCAGTTAAAACTCAACCATCCATCTCTGTGCAGCAGACGGCCACAGAATAGTGAAAAAGTCACCGTTTGCTAAAAATCTGGAAGAGGCTGTATTTTTGCTGCTCTATATTGCTCTGGAACTTTTTAATATGAATCTATACCAAGAAACAGAAGCAAAATTCTGCCTTTTGTAAAATGCAGCCTCCCCGTTAGGGAATTGAACCGTGGTCTCCCGTGTGACAGATGGGGATATTCACCACTTTCCCACGAGGAATTGATGCGCATGGGTTTTGTCAAAGCAATATTCGAGCTGTGAATAGAACTGGACACCATGAGAAGGCTATGGGATCTTTCACATCCACCCGAGGGTGCAGATGAAGCTTCAATTTAACATTTCATCCGAATGTCAACAGCTTCAACAATGCAAAATTCCCCAAGCACTGCATTTGAGTGTCAGCCAAGATGACGTGCTCAAGTCTCAGGAGTGCGACTGACACACACAACCTCCTGATTCAGTCGAGAATGGAGCCACTGAAAAAAAGCCGATACCAAAGATCACAACCGTATTATTTTCCCGATGCTTTTTAAAATTTCCAGGACGCACCAAATTCATGGTGATGATTTCCATAGACAGTTGCACATACACAGAGACATGCATACAGACAGACATACACAGACACACACACACACAATAACCAAAAATATACACGCATCAACATAGAAACATAGAAACAAATAAATTAGTTGCAGGAGTAGGCCATTCGGCCCTTCGAGCCTGCACCATCATTCAATAAGATCATGGCTGATCATTCAACCTCAGTACCCCTTTCCTGCTTTCTCTCCATACCCCTTGATCCCTTTAGCCGTAAGGGCCATAGCTAACTCCGTTTTGAATATATCTAATGATCTGGCCTCAACAACTTTCTGCGGTAGAGAATGCCAGAGTGAAGAAGTTTCTCCTCATTTCGGTCCTAAATACCTTACCACTTACTCTTACACTGTCACCCTTGGTTCTCGAATTCCACAGCAATGGGAACATTCTACCCGCCTTTAACCTGTCCAATCTCGTCAGAATTTTATATATTTCTATGGGAGCGCCTCTCATTCTTCTAAACTCCAGTGGATACCAGCCCAGTTGATCCAGTCTCTCCTCATATGTCAGTCCTGCCATCCCGGGAATCAAGCTGGTGAATCTTCGCTGTACTCCCTCAATAGCAAGGACGTCCTTCCTCAGATTGTGAGAACAAAACTAAACACAATATTCCAGGTGTGACCCCACCAAGGCTCTGCACAACTGCAGTCAGACCTCCCTGCTCCTGTACTCAAATCACCCAGCTATGAAGGCGAACATGCCATTTGCCTGCTTCACCGCCTGCTGCACCTGCGTGCCAACTTTCAATGACTGATGTACCATGACACCCAGATCAAGATATACACAGAGTGCCTTATACAAATAGATGGATAGACAGGCAGGTTCATTGTCGCTACTTTGGCTGGCTTTTGTTCCATCTATCACAGAATCAGTTTTGCATGAACCTGGTTAAATTATCAAACAGAATGAAACATGCTGAGAAACGCAGTCGGCCGGAATCAAATCTGCACGGGGAAACCCCAATGGATTTTCAGTCCATCGTCTTACACACTCGGCCACAACTACTGGTCCGCTGCCTCTTTAAATGTTACTCAGATAAAACTCAGTCATCCATTTCTGTGCAGCAGACGGCCACAGAATCCTGAAACAGTCTCCGTTTGCTAAAAATCTGGAAGAAGCAATCTGATCTTGCTGTATTTTTAATGTTCTATATACTCTGGAACTTTTTAACATGAGTCGATCCCAAGAAACAAAAGTAAAACTTGGCATATTTGAAACAACTGCCTCCTCGTCGGCGAATTGAACCCCAGTCTCCCGCATGACAGGCAGGGATACTCACCACTATACTAACGAGGAACTGACAGATAGTGGCTCTGTCAGACCTGGAATCGAGATGTGAACAGAACTGGACACCATGAGAAGCCGACCGACGTATTGAGAGACAGAGACAAACCGACAAACAGGGAGAGACAGACAACGAGATAGAGACAACGAGAGACAGAAAGTATGAGTCTGAGGCAGACTGAGTGAGAAAAAGACTCAAATAAAACATATACAGAGATGTGTGTGTGTGATTTATAAAGAAAGAGAGGGAAAGAGTGAGAGAAAGACAATGATAAAGACAGTGACAAGGAGAGAGACAGATAGCGAGAGAGAGATAGAGACAAAAAATGAAAATGATGGAAATACTTATCAGGTTAGAGACAGGGACGAACAGAGGCAGGCAAAGACATGGTCAGACAGAAATGATGGGAAAGAGAGAGCCAGTCAGACAAAGAGTCTGAGAGAATCCCATTGGGACAGACGTGGACACCGTGAGAAAGAGACAGATTGAGAGACAGAGACAAATCGAGAAACAGGGACAGATAGATTGAGACAAAGACTCAAACATACAAATGCATACACAGCTCTCGAAAGAGAGAGAGAGGCAGAGACCGAGCGACACAGATACATTTCACAATTTCATTTCATTATCGGCTCAGAGTGTCACATAGGTACAGAAAATTGCAGATTCAACAGATGAAAATCCGGTATCACTGATCGGAATGGGAGGAAATCCGTGTTAAATTAAAGAGATACCAGGAGTGGGGTACAAACCCACGCGGGAAAAGTCCATTGAATTTTAAAGCCACCGCCTTAACCACGCGGCCATCCTGGTCCTGTCACAATCTGGATTCTGTCTCTGCGAGAATCTGGATTCAACCCCACTCCCACAGACACACACATACACATCGTTTTTCAGTGAGCATTTACGAACATTTTTAGTAATATTGACACGGGGGCAACTCTCCTATTCTTTTTCGAGTAATGCTCTGGGATGTTTCACATCCATACGAGGGTGCAGATGGAGCTTCAATTTAACATTTCATCCGAACGTCAACAGCTTCAACAATGCAAAATTCCCCAAGTGCTGCACTAGAGTGTTAGCCAAGATTATATGCTTAAGTCTCAGGAGTGGGAATTGAACACACAAACTCCTGATTCAGTCGAGACTGCTGCCACTGCAACAAAGCCGATACCAAAGTTCACAACAGTATTATTTTTCCCAATTCTTTTTTATAAGTTCCAGGACATACCAAATTCATGGTGGTGATTTCCACAGACAGTTACACGCACCAACGGAGATGCACCGATGCCTTAAACATATAGAAGGATAGGCAGTCTGAATCACTGTAGAAACCTTGACAGCTTTTTGCGTTTTTCTATCCGTATGTATCTTTAATATTGCAGATTAATAAAAATCAGAAAGAGATGTCAGTGTTGAAAGGTGTGGGATGTTATTCCACCGATCTCAGGATCAGTTTTGTAGAGACATGGTTAAATTGTGAAATGCAATGAAAAATGCTGGGTATCGAAGTCTGCAGGATTCGAACCTGCATGGGGAAAACTCAATGGATTTCGAGTTCATCGCCCTCACCACTCGGCCACGACTAATGCATTTCTGCCTCCTTGAACGTTACGCAGAAACAACTCAGTCATCCATCTCTGTGCAGCAGACGGCCAAAGAATCATGAAAAAGTCTCCGTTTGCTCAAAATCAGGAAGAGGCAATCTCCTCTACCTGTATTTTTACAGTTCTATATTGCTCTGGAACTTTTTAATATGAATCTCTTCCAAGAAACAGAAGTAAAATTCAACATTTTGAAACAACTGCCTCCCCGTCGGGGAATTGATCCCCGGACTCCTCATGACAGGCGGGGTTACTCACCACTATACAAACGAGAAACTGACGAGCATCAGTTCTGTCAGAGCAGGAATCGAGTTGTGAATAGAACTGGACACCATGAAAAGTCGACAGACACATTGAGAGACAGAGGCAAACCGACAAACAGGGAGAGACAGACAGCGAGATAGAGACAACGAGAGACAGAAAGTGTGAGACTGAGAAGGAGAGGCAGACTGAGTGAGAAAAAGACTCAAACACATACATATACAGAGGTCTGTGTGTGTGATCTATTAAGAGAGAGAGGGATAGAATGAGAGAAAGACAATGATAAATACAGTGACAAGGAGAGATACAGATAGAGAGAGAGAGATAGAGACAAAAGCAGAAAATGATGGAAACTCTTATCAGGTTAGAGACAGGGACTAACAGAGACAGACAAAGAGAGACAGACAGGCAGAGACATAGACAGACAGAGATGATGGGAAAGAGTGAGACAGTCAGAAAGAGGGACTGAGAGAATCCGATTGGAACAGAACTGGACACCGTGAGAAAGAGAGAGACACATTGAGAAACAGAGACAAACAGGGAAACAGGGAGTGACAGAAAGTGAGATAGAGACAGAGAGAGACAGAAAGTTTGAGACTGAGACGGAGGGTCAGACTGAGTGAGACAAAGACTTGAAAACATACATACACAGAGATGTGTTTGCGTGCTCCAAAAAGAGAGGGAGGCAAATAGTGATGGAATGAAAAGAAAAAGCCAGGGACAAAGAGAGAGACAAAGAGGGAGATAGATAGAGAAAAAGACAGATAGAGAGAGAGACAAAGAGGCAAAAACAGAAAATGATGGAAATACTCATCAGGTTAGAGGCAGGGAGTAATAGAGACAGGCAAAGACATGGACAGGCAGAGATGATGGAAAGAGAGAGACAGTCAGACAGATAGTCTGATAGAATACCTTTGGAACAGAACTTGACACCGTGAGAAAGAGACAGATTGAGAGACAGAGACAAACAAAGTAAAAGGGACAGACAGAGTGAATCAGAGAGAGGCAGACTGAGAGAGACAAAGATTCAAATACACAAACACATACACAGCTCTCTAAAGGGAGAGAGAGGCAGAGACTTAGCGACACAGATACATTGCACAATTTCATTTCATTATCTGCTCAGAGTGTCACCGAGTTACAGAAAAATGCAAATGCAACAGATGAAATTCGGGTATCACTGAGCAGGATGGGAAAAAAATCTTTGTTTAATTAAGCAATCACCAGGACTGGGATACGAACCCACGAGCGTAAAAACCCATTGGATCACCAGCCCAACGCCTTAACCACTCGGCCATCCTGGTCCCGTGAGCAGTTGGATTCTGTCTCTGTGAGAATCTGGGCTTCATCTCCACCCCCACAGCCACACACATGCACATCGGGTTTCAGGGAGCATTTCCGATCATTTTTAGCAATATTGACTAGGGGGCAACTCTCCTATTCTTTTTGAAGTAATGCTCTGGGACCTCTCACATCCACCCGAGTGCGCAGACGGAGCTTCAATTTAACATTTCATCCGAATGTCAACAGCTTCAACAATGCAAAATTCCCCAAGTCCTGCAGTTGAGTGTTAGCAAAGTTTATATGCTCAAGTCTCAGGAGTGCGACTTGAACACACAAACTCCTGATTCAGTCGAGAATGTTGCCACTGAACCAAAGCTGAGACAAAAGTTCACAGCCGTATTACTTTCCCCAAGTCTTTTTTTTTAAGTTCCAGGACATACCAAGTTCACGGTGATGATTTCCACAGACAGTTGCACATACACTGAGACATATATACAGATAGACAGACACAGAGACACAGTCGATTCAATCTCTCCTCATATGTCAGTCCTGCCATCCCGGGAATCAGTCAGGTATACCTTTGCTGCACTCCCTCAATAGCAAGAAAGACCTTCCTCAGATTACGAGACCAAAACTGAACACAATATTCCAGGTGAGGTCTCACAAAGGTCCTGTACAACTGCAGTAAGACCCCCGTGCGCCGATACTCAAATCCCCTAGCTATGAAGATCAACATACCATTTGCCTTCTTCACTGCCTGCTGGAACTGCATGCAGGCTTTCAATGACTGATGTACCATGACACACAGGTCTCGTTGCAGCTCCCGTTTTCCAAATCTGCTGCCATACAGATAATATTCTGCCTTCGTGTTTTTGCCACTAAAGTGGATAACCTCATATTTATCCACATTATACTGCATCTGCCATGCATTTGCCCTCTCACCTAACCGGTCCAAGTCACCCTGCAGCCTCTTAGCGTCCTCCTCACAGCTCACACCGCCACCCTGTTAGTATCATCTGCAAACTTGAAGATATTACACTCAATTCCTTCATCTAAATCATTAATGTATATTGTAAATAGCTGGGATCCCAGCACTGAGCGCTGTGGCACCCCACTAGTCACTGCCTGCTTTTCTGAAAAGGACCGTTTATCCCGACTCTCTGCTTTCTGTCTGCCAACCAGTTCTCTATCCACATCAGTACATTACCCCCAATACCATGTGCTTTAACTTTGCACACCAATACGTGTGTGGGACCTTGTTGAAAGCCTTTTGAAAGTCCAAATACACCACATCCACTGGTTGCCCTTGTCCATTATACTAGCTACATCCTCAAATAATTCCAGAAGTTTTGTCGAGCTTGATTTCCCATTCATATATTCATGCAGCTTGGACCGATCCTGTCACTGCTTTCCAAATGCGCTGCTATTTCATCTTTAATAAATTGATTCGTACATTTTCCCCACTACTGATGTCAGGCTAACCGGTCTGTAATTATCCGCTTTCTATCTCCCTCCTTTTTTAAAATGTGGTGTTACATTATTTACCCTTCAGTTCATATGAACTGATCTAGAGTCGATAGACTGTTCGAAAATGATCATCCGCTATTTCTAGGGCCACTTCCTTAAGTACTTTCCAATGCAGACTATCAGGCCCCGGGGATTTATCGGCCTTCAATCCCATCAATTTCCCGAACACAATTACCTGACTGATAAGGATTTCCTTCAGTTCCTCCTTCTCGCTAGATCCTTGGTGCCCTAGTATTTCTGGAAGGTTATGCGTTTCTTCCTTCGTGAAGACAGAACCAAAGTGATTGTTCAACTCGTCTACAATTGCCGTCTTCCCCATTATAAATTCACCTGAATCTGATTGCAAAGGACCTACGTTTGTCTTCTCTAATCTTTTTGTCTTCACATATCTATCGAACTTTATTATGTTCCCAGCAAGATTCCTCTCATAATCTATGTTCCCCCTCCTAATTAAACCCTTTGTCCTCCTCTGCCGAATTCTAAATTGCTCACAGTCCTCAGGTTGAAGCTTTTTCTGGCCAATTTATATGCCTCTTCCCTGGATTTAACACTATCCTTAATTTCCTTTGTTAGCCACGGTTGAGCCACATTCCCCGTTTTATTTTTACTCCAGACAGGGAAATACAATTGTTGAAGTTCATCCATTTGATCTTTAAATGTTTGCCATGGCCTATCCACCTTCAACCCTTTAAGTATCATTCGCCAGTCTATTCTAGCAAATTCACGCCTCATACCATCGAAGTTATCTTTCCTTAAATTCAGGACCCTAGTCTCTGAATTAACTGTGTCACTCGCCACCTTAATAAAGAATTCTACCTTATTATGGTCACTCTTTCCCAAGGGGCCTCGCACAACAAGATTGCTAATTGGTCCTTTCTCATTACACATCACCCAGTCTAGGATGGCCAGCCCTCTAGATGATCCCTCGATATACTGAGTGAGAAAACCATCCCTAATACGCTCGAGGAAATACTCCTCCAACATATTGCTACCTGTTTGGTTAGCCCAATCTACATGTAAAGTAAAGTCGACCTTGATAACAGCTGTATCTTTAAGGCACGCATCCCTAATTTCTTGTTTGATGCTGTCCCCAACCTCACTACTACTGTCTGCTGATCTGTACACAACTCCACTTGCGTTTTCTTCCCTTTGGTATTCCGCAGCTCCACCCATTCATATTCCACATCATCCAAGCTAATGTCGTTCCTTACTATTGCCTTAATTTCCTCACTATTGCCTTAATTTCCTCTTTAACCAGCAACGCTACCCTACCACCTTTTCATTTCTGTCTATGCTTCCTGAATGTTGAATTCCCAGCCTTGGTCACCCTGGAGCCATGTCTCCGTGATGTCAATTATTTCATATTCAATAATTGCTGCTTGTGCAGTTAATTCGTCCAGCTTATTACGAATACTCCTCGCAATGAGGCACAGAACCTCCTCCAGGCTTGTTATTTTAACACACTTTGACCCTTTAGAATTTTGCTGTAAAGTGGCCCTATTTGATTTTTGCCGTGGGTTTCTCTGCCCTCCACCTTTACTTTTATTCTTTCACTTCTGCGCCCATTCTACTTCCCTCTGTCTCCCGTCGCCCTGCCATATTACTTTAAACCCTCCCCAGAAACGCTACCATGCACTCCCCCTTGAACATTGGTTCTGGTCCTGCCCAGGTGCAAACCGTCCGGTTTCGTTCAGGTCCCACCTCCCGCAGAACCGGTTCCAAAGTCCCAGAACTTGAATCCCTCCCATCTGCACCACACTTCAAGCCACGTATTCATCTGAGCTATCCTGCGATTCCTGCTCCGACTAGCAGGTGGCGCTGGTAGCAATTATGAGTTTGCGACCTTTGAAATCCTACTTTTTAATTTAACTCCTAGCTCCCTGAATTCAGCTTGTTGGTCCTCAGACACATTGAGTCAGAGACTCAAACACGTAAAGATATACAGAGCTCTCTAAAGACATAGAGTGAGAGGCACTTCACAATCCCATTTCTTGGTCAGTTGAGAATGTGACAGAGTTACAGTTTCAACAGAAGGCACTAGGGTATCACTGAGCAGGATGGGAGAAAATCGGTGTTAAATTCAAGAGTTACCAGGAGTGGGGTTCGAACCCACGTAACTATAAACCCATTGGATCTTAAATGCAACGACTTATACACTCGGCCATTCTGGACTTGTGAACCTTCACATTCTGTCTCTGTGAGAATCTGGGCTTGAGCTCCACTCTCACAGACACATGCATACACACAGGTTTTCAGTGAGCATTTCAGAATATTTATATAAAAGTGACATGGGGGCAATTCAGTATTCTTTATCGAATAATGCTGTCGGAACATTCACATTCACCCGAGAGAGCAGATGGAGCTTCAATTTAACATTTCATCCGAAAGTCAACATCTTCAACAATGCAAAATTCCCCAAGTACTGCACTTGAGTGTCAACCAAGATTATATGCTCAAGTCTCAGGAGTGGGACTTGAAGTCGAAAATGCTGTCGCTGAAGCAAAGCCGATATCAAATGTCACAACCGTATTATTTTCCCCAAATCTTTTTTAAAAGTTCCAGGTCATACCAAATTCATGGTGATGATATCCGCAGACAGTTGCGCATACACAGAGACATATACACATATAGACAGACACAGAGACACACACACAGATAGACAGACACAGAGACACACACGCATACATAACCAAAAATATAGATTCACCAATGGACATACACAGAGTGCATTAGACATATAGAGAGATAGACAGGCTGAATCGCTGTCGCTAATTAGCTGATTTTTGCGTTTTTCTATCCGTATGTATCGTAAATATTGCAGATTAATGAAAATGAGAATAACATGTCAGTGTTGAAAGGTGTGGGACGTTATTCCATCCAACTCAGGATCCGTTTTGCAGGGACCTGGTTAAAGTCTGAAATTGAATGAAAAATGCTGAAATCCGTAGTCGGCAGGATTCGAACCTGCGCGGGTAAACTCCAATGGATATCTAGTCCATCGCCTTAACCACTCAGACACGATTACTGCGTCTGCGTGTTTTTAAATGTTACTAAGATATAACTCAATCATCCATCTCTCTGCATCAGAACACCACAGAGTCCTGAAAAAGTCTCCGTTTCCTAAAAATCTGGAAGAGCCAATATCGTCTTGCTGTATTTTTACTCTTCTATGTTGCTCTGGAACTTTTAATATGAATCTATACCGAATAACAGAAGTACAATTCTACATTTCGAAAATGCTTCCTCCCGCATGACAGGTGGGGATACTCACGACTATACTAACGAGGTGCTGACGGGTGTAGATTTTGAGACAGCAGGAATCGAGCTGTGAAAAGAAATAGACACCATGAGAAAGAGACAGACACATTGAGAGACAGATACAAAAACAGGAACAGGGAGAGACAGACAGCGAGCTAGAGAAATAGAGAGAGAGCAAGTGTGAGACTGAGAGGGATAGGCAGACTGAGTGAAATAAAGACTCAAACACACACATACACAGATATGTGTGTGTGTGTGTGCTCCATAAAGAGAGGGAGGCAAAGTGTACAGGAAAGCCAGAGACAAAGACAAAAACATGGAAAAAGGGAGCGTCAAAGAGAGAGAGAGAGAGATAGTGAGAGGTGAGAGCGAGAGACAGAGATAAAAACAGAAAATGATGGAAATACTCAACAGGTTAGAGACAGGGTCGAACAGAGACAGGCAAAGAGAGACAAAAAGGCAGAGACATAGACAGACAGTGATGATGGGAAAGAGAGAGACAGTCAGACGGAGAGACTGAGAGAATCCCTTTGGAACAGAACTGGACACTGTGAGAAAGACACGGGCAGATTGAGAGATCGAGACAAACAGAAAAACAGGGAAAGACAGAGTGAGTCAGAGAGAGGCAGCATGAGGGAGACAAAGACTCAAACACGCAAACACATGCACAGATCTCTAAAGAGACAGAGGTAGAGAGTGAGGCAGAGACTGAGAGACACAGATACATTTCACGATTCCATTTCTTTATCGGTTCAGAATGTCATAGAGTTACAGTAAAATGCAGATTCAACAGATTCTTACTGCAGTTGTACAGGGCCTTGGTGAGGCCTCACATGGAATATTGTGTTCAGTTTTGGTCTCATAATCTGAGGAAGGACGTTCTTGCTATTGAGGGAGTGCAGCGAAGGTTCACCAGACTGATTCCCGGGATGGCTGGACTATCATATGAGGAGAGACTGGATCAACTGGATTTTTATATATTGGAGTTGAGAAGGATGAGAGGGGATTTCATAGAAACATAAGGATTCTGGCGGGACGGGACAGGTTAGATGCGGGTAGCTTGTTCCCGATTTTGGGGAAGTCCAGAACCAGGGGACACAGCCTTAGGACAGCCATGTCTCCGTGGTGCCAATTATATCATATTCATTAATTGGTGCCTGTGCAGTTAATTCGTCCACCTTATTACGAATATTCCTCACATGGAGGCACAGAGCCTTCAGGCTTGTCTTTTTAACACACTTTGTCCCTTTAGACTTTTGCTGTAATGTGGCCCTTTTTGAAAGGAATGACAAGGGTGTATGCGGTTACAGGAGGATGTGAGGGGAAACAAACATAATCCGAGGGGAAGAGTGCATCCGCGATGGACCAGTATGAGATCAAAAAGAATGGAAATATAAGGGGAATATCTTTATCCATGTGCCGGAGAGAAGGGAGTCTAACTATATGCCCTCACCCAGTGGGAGACGGGAGCAAGGATAGCTGCGGGTTTGACAATACTACGGAAGGATGTGTCATGGGAATAAACCCTGCCCGAACCGAACCCACACATTACACCTATCATGGGCGAGGAGAATATTGTGTGGTAACTAGCCTGGGAACTTACGTTACTCCAAGACTGTCGGTGGCAGTGGGAAGAGCAAACATGACATGCCAGGAAGACAATGACATGAAATATAAGTGATGAGATTAAGCAAGGCATGGATGTTTACATGGAAGAGCAAGCACAATCAATTCACCTGTTACTTGAAGATTTAACTGAGCTCAAGAAATAACATTAAAAGATATTAAGAGCTGAAGGAGAAAGCTGAAGAACTGGACAGTGAAATAAAGGATAACCTGAAAAACCCGCCTTGGTACTTGAGATTATACATCCCTGGATAAGGATCCTTTCCCATACCCTAGTGGCAGTAAAGATAGTAATAGCCTTGAGTTAGTTGGTGATGTTATGTAACAAGTGCAAAGAACAGCGAGGATTACCCGAGTAAAGTTACAAGATAGGGATTCGAATTATATCCCATGTGTTAGTCCTAGTGCAGCTGATAGTGGTGTTGATGCTCCTGGGAGACTGCACAGGCAGATACAAGAGATGCAGGAAGAAGAGGTTGGCCAAGGCCCGTAACCAAGAACGCAGAAAGCCTTTGCTAGATCCAAAGAGGGTTAATCAAACAAAAAAAAACGGCATGAACACCTGATCTGAGTCGTGAGTGTCCCAATCCTATCGCCTGATCAACGAAACCGAGGCGGGAGACATAGGAATCAGATTAGGATAAGGCAGGGAAAGGAAGATTGTTGTTCATGGTGGGATATTTTTAAGGTCTGGTCACCTGAAGCCTACGCAGTCCTCAAATTGATGTGGCATTTAATTGAGATAATAATGGTAGTGGAAGGGACATGTATCGTGATCCAACTATATCTGATGTGTCAGATCAGAGAGATATACAACCACGTGGTTTTAGCCGAACATCAAACAGCCTTGTTAATTATGTAATGTAGGCATGATAGGGAGGCGAATGATTTTGTAACGCGTTAGGGAAACAACCAAGACCCCCGAGCTTATGCACTGTATGTATAAAAAGAAATATAAATGGCGTGCCAATATCCCAGGGGAATGGTCAGGGGTAGTGTGTAAAGACTCCGCAAAAGATGGAACTACGAGCGATCCCAGGAATATGGACTTGATATCACCATTTCCAGCAGATGGCTCAGAACATATATGTGGTCAGCTGATTATTTAGAAATAATCAGGGATCAACAGGAGGGACTGAAAGGGCAGATTACAAATTGAAATTACAATTAATAATAACAATTGCGATGTTTTAAAATGGAGTTAAGAGGTTTTTAAAATGGATCCCACAGCCTGTTTTCAGACTGTGGGAACCATGTGTGGGATGCCTTCCACAGAGGAGCAGATGTTCCAATTCATAGACCAAAAGCCTTGGGAGCTGGGCACAGACACTGATAACATGCAATTTGAATTGTATAGCAAGATAAGAGTTAATTAAAAAGAATCATAACAACATGTATTTGGAATTGCCAATTAAGGCATATAGAAGCCAGATTGGAGGAAGCGCTGTACCAATCATGTATTAATCAATCAGCATGTATTAATTCGAACTTGCGTATTTACTTAATGCTATAATCTGAAACTGTATAAAGTAATATGTCTCTGGCTCTATCTTCGAGCATTCCTTCAAGGATAGCTCCCCTGCCGGCTTGTATTAATAAAACCTGCATTTACTTTAAGGCTAACAGAATCCTAGTGGTGGGTTGAAGTTAACCCTAACAACGTTAGAGAGATCGGGAGAGGTGGAGGGGCTCGAAGAGGTTAGAGAGAGAGGGAGGGGTGTAGGGCTGGAGGAGGTTACAGAGATAGGGAAGGGTGTAGGGCTGGAGGAGGTTACAAATATAGGGAGAGGTGTAGGGGCTCAAGGAGGTTAGAGAGATAGGGAGGGGTGTAGGGCTGGAGGATGTTACAGAGATAGGGACGGGTGTAGGGTCTGGAGGAGGTTACAGAGATAGGTAGGGGTGTAGGGACTGGAGGAGGTTACAGAGATAGGGAGGGAGTAGGGGCTGGAGGAGGTTACAGAGATAGGGAGGTGTGTCGGGACTGGAGAAGGTTACAGAGAGAGGGAAAGTTGTAGGGGCTGGAGGAGGTTACAGAGATAGGGAGGGGTGTCGGGACTGGAGAAGGTTACAGAGAGAGGGAAAGTTGTCGGGGCTGGAGGAGGTTACAGAGATAGGGAGGGGCGGAGCCATCGAGGGGTTTGAACAGGAAGCTGAGAATTTTAAAATCAGCGCCTCACTGGGGCTGAGGAGGGGGGAGAAGTGCAAGAACACAACCCCCTCACTACCTACCCTGCACTAACCCCCATCATCTGTTACATCACCTGGAGTTCCAGCGACACTCCTCCCCCTCTCTCTTGGTGTTTATCTACTCACTGCCTCACTCAAAACTTATCTCCCATTGACAGTCCATGTGAGTGCCCTCGTTGTCACAGAATTGCTCCCCGTGGACACCGACTGACCTTTCCCGTGCCTCCGCCACCCTCCTCCTGTTCCGTGACGGCCGTCAAATTCAAGTTGTGTTCCAGTCAGCAAGCAAAAGATCGGGGCGGGGGGGAGGGGAGGGTTCATATAAATTAAAACACGTGGTGGGCCGGAGGAAGTGGCTTGCGGGACCGTGTTCGGCCCGCGGGCCGTATGTTTGACACCCCTCATCTATACTGTCAAACCCTGTAAGAATTTTTATGTTTTAAAATGAGATCACCTCTCATTCTTCTAACCTGTACAGAATATAGGCCTAGTCTACTCAATCTCTCCTCACAGGACAATCCCTCCATCCCAGGTATCAGTCTGGCGAACCTTCGTTGCCATCGTCAATGGTAAGTACATCCTTCCTTAGGTAAGCAATCATAACTGTAGACAATACTCCAGGTGTCGTCTCAGCAGGGTCCTATATAATTGCAGTAAGATGTCTCGGAGCAAGTTATTATTTAAATGGAGAAAGATTGCAATGTGCCGCAAAACAGCAGGCCCTGGGGTTACTTGTGCATGAAACACTAAAGGATAGTATGCAGGTACAGCAAGTGATCAGGAAGACCAATTGTTTTTTGAACTTTTTTGCAAATGGGATGGAGTATAAAAGCGGGGAAGTCTTGCTGCAGCTATAGAAGGTTTTGGTGAGGCCACACCTGGAATACTGAATGCAGTTTTGGTTTCCATATTTAGGAAAGAATATAATTGCTTTGGAGGCAGTTCAGAGAAGGTTCACTAGGTTGATATAATGGATCAGCAGGTTGAATTATGAGGAAAGGTTGAGTAGTTTTGGCCTCTACTCATTGGAATTCAGAAGAATGAGACGTGATCTTATCGAAACGTATAAGATGGGGGGAGACTGGAACTAGAGGGCATGATCTTAGAAGAAGGGGCTGCCCATTTAAAACAGATGAGGAGGAATTTCTTCTCTCAGAGGGTTGTAAACCTGTCGAACTCGCTGCCTCAGAGAACTGTGGAAGCTGGGATATTGAATAAACTTGAGACAGAAATAGTTTTTTAAATGATAAGGGGATAAGGGGTTATGGAGTGCTCGCGGGTAAGTGGAGCTGAGTCTATGATCAGATCAGCCATGATCTCATTGAATGGCGGAGCAGGCTCGAGGGGCCGTATGGCCTACTCCAGTTCCTATTTCTTATGTTCCTGTTCTTATGTTTACTATTATCCTCAACTCCTCTTGTAATAAAGGCCGACATACCATTTGTTTTCTTAATTGCTTGCTGTGCCTGCATGTTAACTTTCAGTGATTCGTGTACAAGGACACCAAGGTCCCTCTGAACACCAACATTTCCCAATCTCTCACCATTTCAAGTAGCTGTTTCCAGTCCACTTTGGCTAAACCACATCTCACTTCAGTAAAATTGGCTTTCCCCCAATTGAGAACTTTTATTCCTGGTCTATCTTTGTCCTTTTCCATAACTACCCTAAATCTAAGAGAATTACGATCAATAGCACCAATGCTCTCCCACTGATACCCCTTCCACCTGCCCAGCTTCAATCCCTAATACAAAGTCCAGAACTTCCCCCTCTCTTGCTGGGCTTGCTACATACTGGCTAAAAGGTCCAGCTAGTTGCTGACCCCTCTGCGAAGGGAAATAGGTCCTTCCTATCCACTCTATCTAGGTCCCTCATAATTTTCTACACCTCATTAACGTCTGCCCTCAGCCTCCTCTGTTCCAAAGAAAACAAACTGTTAAGAGGATTGGTGGGCTGGAGAAGGTTACAGAGATAGGGATGGGTGAGACCCTGGAGAGATTTGAACACGAGAATGTGTATTTTAAAGGTTGATGCCACCAGTCATCTCGCCCAGCACAGAATGTAAATCACTACCAACAGGAAGGATTTTACTTTTACTACTACGCATGCATAATGAGAGGAAATCAATCTCTGTCCCTTTAACTAACAGCGACATGAAAAGAGGGAATGAATGACCTTTAAATACCTGGTACACTTGGAACTGAAGTGTCTGAAACTCATAATAGGAACTCATAAATGGAAATAAAATACTGACAGATGTTAAACTGTTTTGTTGACAAAGGAAATCTCAATTTAACTTTTAAAGATAAATTGTTTAACAGATGTTGAAACATACTTACCCGATGGGCCGACTCAGGATCCACCCCTCAAGCACCGTGATTTGTTGTAGAACACGCTGCACCCTCTGCCCTCCGGCCTCTGACATCTCTTCCTGTTGGTTCCCAGGGCAATCAATCACCACTCGCCAACATTACGCTGCCAGATTAAGTTGTGGGGTTCGGAGGAAGAAATAAAATGAGGCCGTGAATCTGAGTTAAGAAATAAAATTTGAAAAGCATGATTAAATGAACAAGGAGAGACAATATAAACGAAAGGGTACAATCCTAAAGGGGATGCATGAACAGTGAGACCTGCGGGTATATGTGGACAAATCGCTGAAGGTGGCAGGACAGGTTGGGAAAGCAGTTAAAAAAGCTTGCAGGATCCTGGGCATCACAGAGTACAAAAGCAAGGAGGTTATGATGATCCTTTGTAAAACACTGGTTCGGTCTCAACTGGATCATTGTGTCCAATTCTGGGCACCGCAGATTCGGATGTGATGGCCTTAGAGAGGGTGCAGAAAAGATTGACAAGAATGATTCACGAGATTAGGGACTTCAGTTCCGTGGATTGACTGGAGAAGCTGGGGTTGTTCTCCTTGGAGCAGAGAAGGTTGCGAGGAGAATTGATCGAGGTGTTCAAAATCATGAGGGGTCCGGACAGAGTAGATTGAGAGATACTGTTCCCATTGGTGGAGGGGTCGAGAACCAGAGGAGACGGATTTAAAGTGGATGAGAAGAAGAACCAAAGACAATGGAAGAAAAATCTATTTTATGCAGTGAGTCGTTAGGATCTGGAATGCACCGCCTGAAAGGGTGGTGGAGGCAGACTCAATCACAGCTTTAAAAAGGGAATTGGATAAGTATCTGAAAGAAAACATTTGCAGGACCGGTGGGAAAGGGCGGGGCAGTGAGACTTGTTGGGAGCCGGCAAGGGCTCGACGAGCCGAATGGCCTTTCGTGCTGTAACCATTCTTTGATTGTGTGAGCAGAACTACTCTGTTCCCTGACTCAATCTAAAGCCTTCCTGATTGTGAACAACTCTGTTAAACCTGTCTACCTCAGCCTTAAATATATTCAATGGCCCAGCCTCCACAGCTCTCTGAGGCAGAGAATTCCACAGATTCCAACCCTCTGAGAGAAGAAATTCCTCCTCATCTTAGTTTTAAATGGTCTGAGGAGAAAAGCTGCATTTGTAAATAGAACAGGATTTACTGGGATTGCTTTGGGCACTGAACCATGTTCATTCTGGCTGCTCTTGTTTGTTTCCGATTATCTTAATAACCCCTATATATGGGCTGGAGATTAATATCTTGTATAAATGTTGAACAAATTATCTTCGTTTCAAAAACAGTGTGTCGACTTTTTGATTGCTCCATGATCAGAGGAGACTAATTGATGTTCTGTTACCGACTGTTCCATTTTAGTGCTTTTTCTTAATCTAACTTACATCACTTCTCACCTAGTTCATCTTCTATTATATCAAACCCCAAACTTGTTCCGTTTGAGTACACGAGTTGTCGTTGTAATAGACTTAACTGCAGTTTAAACTCAACTGAAATCCTTTGAACCGCCCCTTTATTGAACTGTCTTGCATAAGATGTGAAATCCGTAACTTTCTGTAACCTGGTTTTGGAACCGATTGAATTTTAAAATGCATCCACACATTTTGCACGTGATAGCCTGTGAAATATTCTGATATTTGTAATTGTCATTGCCACAAACTCAGCTCTCTAGCCACCGACTCAATCCCTCTCCCCAACTTGTGTCTGTGCCTGAACCGGACTGTTTGCAACCTTGGTGCCATACTTAACCCTGAAGTATGTTTTTGACCACATATCCACAGCATAATTATGAATACATATTTCCACCTCTGTAACATCGCCGTTGCCTCAGCTCATCCGCTGCTGACCCGTCATCCCTGCCTTTGTTACTTCTGGACTTGACTATTCCAACGCATTCCTGCCACATTCTCACCTGCATAAACTTGAGTTGATCCAAAATTCGGTTGCCCATGCCCTAACTCTCACCAAGTCCAGCTCACCGATCAGCCCTGTGCTCGCTGAACTACATTGGCTTCTCGTTCAGCAACGCCTTGCTTTCAAAATTCTAATACATTTTCAAAACTCTCCATGGCCTCGCCCCTCCCTAGCTCTGTAAACTGCTCCAGCCCCAACCAGCACCACACCGCCGCGCCCCCCCCCGCCCACCCATGAGATATCTGTCTTCCTGAGCATCCCTGATTATAATTGTTCAACCATTGATGGCTTTAGTGGCTGTGCCTTCTGTTGCCAAGGCCCCAAGTTCTTGAAAACCCAGCCCGAAACATTTCTGTCTAACCCGTGCTGTACCTGCCCTGGCAGTTCTTGATTGGATAGTGTAGAGCAAGCTTTTCTCTCCATCTACTCCGTGTTGCATCTTTCCACGGAGTGTTTGATAGGAGAGTGTAGGGTGAGCTTTACTCAGTATCTAACCCGTGTTGTTCCTCCCCTGGGTGTGTTTGATGGATAGTGTTGGGGGAGCTTTACATTGTAAGTAACCCGTGCTATACCTGCGCTGGGAGTGTTTGATGGGGCAGTGTTGCAAGGGTTGTACTCTCTAACTAATCCATGACGTAACTGCGATGCGAGTATTTGATGGATCAGTCTATGGGGAGCTTTACTCTCTGATTAACCCCTGCTGTACCTATTGTGCGAGTGTTTGATGGGACAGTGTAGAGGGAGATTAACTCTGTATCTAACCAATGTTGTACATACCCTGGGAGTGTTTGGGACAGGCAAGAGGGAGATCTAACCTTCAATAAACAAAGCTGTATCTGCCTGGGAATGTCTGGTGAGCCATTGTAGAGGGAGTTTTACTCTGCATCTAACCTGTGTTATCATCATCATCATCATAGGCAGTCCCTCAGAATCGATGAAGACTTGCTTCCACACCTGAAGTGAGTTAATTGGGGCTGAACAGTCTAATACGAGAGCCACAGACTCTGTCGCAGGTGGGACAGATAGTTGTTGAAGGAAGGGGTGGGTGGGACCGATTTGCAGCACGCTCTTTCCTCTGCTTGCACTTGTTTTCTGCATGCTCTTGGCGATTAAACTCCCGGATACACTTCCTTCACTTAGGGTGGTCTTTGGCCAGGGACTCCCTGGCCAGGGATATCAGTGGTGATCTCACACTTTATCAGGGAGGCTTTGAGGGTGTCCTTGTAACGTATCCGCTGCCCACCTTTGGCTCATTTTCCGTGAAGAAGTTCCACATAGACCACTTGCTTTGGGAGTCTCGTGTCTGGCTTGCGAACTATGTGGTCTGCGTAGCGGAGCTAATCGAGTGTGGTCAGTGCTTCAATGCTGGGGACGTTAGCCTGGTCTAGGACGCTGATGTTGGTGTGCCTGTACTGCCAGGTGATTTGTAGGATTTTGCGGGGACATTGTTGGTGATATATCTCCAGCGAGAAAAAGTGTCTACTGTACATTGTCCATGCCTCTGAGACATACAGGAGGGCGGGTATTACGACAGCCCTGTAGACCATGAGCTTGGTTGTACCTGCCCAGGGAATGGTTAATGAGACAGTGAAGAGGAAACTTTACTCTGTCTCCAACCCACGCTGTATCTATTCTGGGAGTGTTTGATAAGAACATAAGAACATAAGAATTAGGAACAGGAGTAGGCCATCTAGCCCCTCGAGCCTGCTCCGCCATTCAACAAGATCATGGCTGATCTGGCCGTGGACTCAGCTCCACTTACCCGCCCGCTCCCCTTAACTCTTAATTCCATTATTGGTTAAAAATCTATCTATCTGTGATTTGAAAACATTCAATGAGCTAGCCTCAACTGCTTCCTTAGGCAAAGACTTCCACAGATTCACAAACCTCTGTGAGAAACAATTCCTTCTCAACTCGGTTTTAAATTGGCTCCCCCGTATTTTGAGGCTGTGCCCCCTAGTTCTCGTCTCCCCGACCAGTGGAAACAACCTCTCTGCCTCTATCTTGTCTATCCCTTTCATGATTTTAAATGTTTCTATAAGATCATCCCTCATCCTTCTGAACTCCAACGAGTAAAGACCCAGTCTACTCAATCTATCATCATAAGGTAAACCCCTCATCTCCGGAATCAGCCTAGTGAATCGTCTCTGTACCCCCTCCAAAGCTAGTATATCCTTCCTTAGGTAAGGTGACCAAAACTGCACGCTGTACTCCTGGTACGGCCTCACCAATACTCGATACAGTTGCAGCATGACCTCCCTGCTTTTGTACTCCATCCCTCTCGCAATGAAGGCCAACATTCCATTCGCCTTCCTGATTACCTGCTGCACCTGCAAACTAACTTTTTGGGGATTCATGCACATGGACCCCCAGGTCCCTTTGCACCGTAGCATGTTGTAATTTCTCCCCATTCAAATAATATTCCCTTTTACTGTTTTTTTTCCCAAGATGGATGACCTCACATTTTCCGACATTGTATTACATCTGCCAAACCTTAGCCCATTCGCTTAACCTATCTAAATCTCTTTGCAGCCTCTCTGTGTCGTCTACACAACCCGCTTTCCCACTAATCTTTGTGTCATCTGCAAATTTTGTTACACTACACTCTGTCCACTCTTCCAGGCCATCTATGTATATTGTAAACAGTTGTGATCCCAGCACCGATCCCTGTGGCACACCACTAACCACCGATTTCCAACCCGAAAAGGATCCATTTATCCCGACTCTCTGCTTTCTGTTCGCCAGCCAATTCTTGATCCATGCAAATACATTTCCTCTGACTCCGTGTACCTCTATCTTCTGCAGTCACCTTTTGTGTGGCACCTTATCCTTTTGGAAATCTAAATATACCACATCCATCGGTACACCTCTATCCACCATGCCCGTTATATCCCCAAATAATTATAGTAGATTAGTTAAACATGATTTCCCCTTCATCAATCCATGTTGCATCTGCTTGATTGCACTATTCCTGTCTAGATGTCCCGCTATTTGTTCCTTAATGATAGCTTCAAGCATTTTCCCCACTACAGATGTTAAATTAACCGGCCTATAGTTACCTGCCTTTTCTCTGCCCCCTTTCTTAAACAGAGGCGTTACATTTGCTGCTTTCCAATCCGCTGGTACCTCCCCAGAGCCCAGAGAATTTTGGTAGGTTATAACGAATGCACCTGCTGTAACTTCCGCCATCTCTTTTAATACCCTGGGATGCATTTCATCAGGACCAGGGGACTTGTCTACCTTGAGTCCCATTAGCCTGTCCAGCACTACCCTCTTAGTGATAGAGATTATCTCAAGGTCCTCCCTTCCCACATTCCCGTGACCAGCAATTTTTGGCATGGTTTTTGTGTCTTCCACTGTGAAAACCGAAGCAAAATAATTGTTTCAGGTCTCAGCCATTTCCACATTTCCCATTATTAAATCTCCTTCTGATCTTCGAATGGACTAACATTTACTTTAGTCACTCTTTTCCGTTTTATATATCGGTAAAAGCTTTTACTATCCGTTTATATGTTTTGTGCAAGTTTACTGTCGTAATGTATCTTTCCTTTATTTATTGCTTTCTTAGTCATTCTTTGCTGTCGTTTAAACTGTTCCCAATCTTCTAGTTTCCCACTAACCTTGGCCACCTTATAAGCATTGGTTTTTAATTTGATACTCTCCTTTATTTCCTTGGTTATCCATGGCTGGTTATCCCTTCTCTTTCCGCCCTTCTTTTTCACTGGAATATAATTTTGATGAGCACTATGAAATAGCTCCTTAAAAGTCCTCCACTGTTCCTCAATTGTGCCACTCAGCTCTGTTTCCAGTCTACTTTAGCCAACTCTGCCCTCATCCCACTGTAGTCCCCTTTGTTTAAGCATAGTACGCTTGTTTGAGACACTACTTCCTCACCCTCAATCTGTATTACAAATACAACCATACTGTGATCACTCATTCCGAGAGGATCTGTTATGAGGAGATCGTTTATTATTCCTGTCTCATTACACAGGACCAGATCTAAGATAGCTTGCTCCCTTGCAGGTTCTGGAACATACTGTTCCGAGAAGAAATCCCGTATGCATTCTATGAATTCCTCCTCAAGGCTACCCTGTGCGATTTGATTTGACCAATCGATATGTAGGTTAAAATCTCCATGATTACTGCCGTTCCTTTTTCACATGCCTCCATTATTCCCTTGATTATTGTTCGCCCCACCATGAAGTTATTATTTGCGGGCCTATAAACTACGCACACCAGTGACTTTTTTCCCCTTACTATCTCTAATCTCCACCCACAATGATTTAACATTTTGTTCATGAGAGCCAATATCGTCTCTCACAACTGGCCTGATATCATCCTTTGTTAACAGAGCTACCCCAGCTCCTTTCACTTCTTGTCTATCTTTCCGAATTGTCAGATACCCCTGTATGTTTAATTCCCAGTCTTGGCCCCCCTGCAACCACGTTTCTGTAATGGACACCAAATCATCCCCATTTGTAATGATTGGTGCCGTCAACTCATTTATTTTATTTCGAATGCTGTATGCGTTTAGGTAGAGTGTTTTAATACTAGTTTTTGAACCATAATTTTTAGTTTTGACCCCTCCTGCAGCCCCTTTATATTTATAAATATTGTCCCTTCCTATCACCTTGTGGTTTACTCTTACCCCAGTGCTGCTCTGCTCTGTTGCCTCCTGCCTTTTGCATTCTTTCTTGGGCTCCTGTTCATCTGAGCTCTCCCCCACTCATACTAGCTCAGAGCCCTCTCTTGGTTCCGAATACTCCTCGCATTGAGGCACCGAGCTTTAATGCTTGCCTTTTTATTACAGTGGGACAGTGTAGAGGGAGCTTTGCTCTGTATCTCACCCGTGCTGCACCTGTACCGCGAATATCCGCTGGAACAGAATAGAGGGATATTTTCTCGAGATCTAACAGATCTGTATCGGCCCTGGAATTGCTGAGACAAGTTATTGGGAGATGTAGTCTGTGTCTAACCTGTGCTGTACTTGCACTGGAAACGTTTGGTGTAACAGTATAGAGTGAGTTTTATTCTATATTTAACCTGTTCAGAACAGAAAAAGTAATGTGTTTGAGTACTGTAGACGTGAGTAATTGTGACCTGTCTCTTTATTCTAACTTCGGAGTGCACGTACAACATGGAAGGTCTGCTTATATACAGTGCTCCCAAGGGACGCTGGGATCCCTTGGGACTCCAACAGATGCGGCCTATTGTGGTGGTAGAATTCTGGTTACATAGGGTTGCACACATAACATCACTCCCTCCCAAAGTCAATCGTATACTTATTTGCAAGCTAAGATGATCTGGGGCTTTTCGCTCCTGAGTCGATCGTCTCAGTACAAATACAGGTGCAGGTGAGTTGGTTGGTTCTTCGCTGGACTGCTGCGCAGATGACCTTGCTGGGCTGCTGGGGATGATGAGTTCAGCTTCGTGGTCTACCATGATGTTGGCTGCCACTTGTGTGTGCGTCGGAGGGTCGAATTTGGTTGCTTGTGGCTGTCTGTGAATCGCAGTTTGGTTTGGTCCAAATGCTTTCTGCAAGTTATTCCATTTGCGAGTTTGACCTGAAACACCCTCCTCCCTTCTTTGGCTATGGCAGTGCCAGCAAGCTATTTGGGACCATGTCCATAGTTGAGTACAAATACAGGGTCATTGACTTCAATATTGCGTTACAAATTTGTGCGGTCACGGTACATGCTTTATTGATGCCGCCTGCCCTCGACTTGATCATGGAGATCAGGGTGAACGAGAGAAAGCCTTGTTTTGAGCACCCTTTTCAGGAGCAGCTCAGCTGGGGAACCCCGGTGAAAGAATGGTGTCTGGTGCAGTGGCTGAGCAGGACTCGGGACAGGTGGGTCTGCAGGGATTCGTTTGACAGGTGTTTCAAGCTTTGTTTGATGGTTTGGACTGCACGTTCTGTCTGGTGATTGGATGCGGGCTTGAACGGGGCAGTTGTGATGTGCTTGATCCCATTGTGTGTCATGAATTCCTTGGATTCAGCGCTGGTGAAGCACGGCCCGTTGTCGCTGACAAGGACATCAGGCTGGCCGTGCGTGGCTCGTAGGTTTTCGAGGGTGGCAGTGGACGTGCTTACAGACATTATTACACACTCAATCCAGTTGGAATAAAAATCCACAAGAACGAAGAACATTTTGCCTAGAAATGGGCCAGCAAAGTCAGCGTGGATCCTAGACCACGGTTTGGAGGGCCATGACCACAGACTTGGGTGCCCTGGGTGCATTGCTCAGTTACGAGCAAGTGGTGCATTAGCACACGCAAGACTCCAAATCTGAGTCGATATCGGGCCACCTGTATGGACATTTCGTCTTTACGCTGCTGGAACAGCTTGATCTCTTCATGCATCTCCGCTGGGATGCTGGACCAGCTCCCATGGAGGATACAGTTTTTACAAGGGACAGTAAAGGACCCTGGCTGGTCCAGGTCCTCATCTGGCGGCCGTAACGGGTGACTTTTCATTTTCAAATGCATCCATCACCAAGAGCAAGTCTACAGGCTGTGCCATTTCCACCCCGGTGGTGGGAAAAGTAGCCGACTGAAGGCATCAGTGCAGTTCTCTGTGCCTGGCCAGTGATGAATTACATACTTATATGCATACAGCGTGAGCACCCATCTTTCGATGAGAGCAGAAGCATTCGTTTTAATACCTTTGCTCTCTGTGAATAGCGATATGAGCGGCTTATGGTGAGTTTCTAAATCGAACTAAAGCCCAAACAGATACTGGTGTATTTTATCATCCCGTAAACGTATGCCAGAGCTTCTTTTTCAATCATGCTGTCGGTTATTTCGGCCTTGGACAAACTCCTGGACGCATAGGCTACCGGTTGCAATGTTCCCAATTCGTTTGCTTATTGTAACATACGCCCGACCCCGTACAAAGATGCATCGTAAGCTAGCACTAAACGTTTACATGGATCATACAGGACAAGCAGTTTGTTGGAACATAACAGATTTCGGGCTTTCTCAAAATCAGTCTCTTTTTATCTTCCCCCATGCCTAATAATCTCCCTTGTGCAGCCACATGTGTAGAGGTTCTAGCAAATTGCTCAACCCGGGTAGGAAATTACCAAAATAATTGAGGAGCCCAGGAACGACCGCAGCTCCGTCACGTTCTGTGGTCTCGGTGCGTTCTTGATGGCCTCTGTCTTGGCGTCAGTGCCCCTGGTGCCATCTGCCACGATTCTTCTGCCTAAGAACTCGACCTTTGGCGCCCGGAAAGCACACTTCGAGCGTGTCAACCTGAGTCCCACATGATCTAGCCGACTTGGAACCTCTTCCACGTTCTGCATGTGCTCGATGGTGTCCCGACCTGTGACCAGTATATCATTCTGGAAAACCACGATGTGCAGCACCGACTTTAGCAGACTCTCCATGTCCCTTTGAAAAATAGCCGCGATCGATCGAATTCCAAACGGGCATCTAATGTAGATGAACAGACCTATGTGCGTGTTGATGCAGGTGAGGCCTTTTTAAGATTCCGCCAGCTCCTGCGTCATGTAGGCCGAGGTCAGGTCAAACTTGGTAAATATCTTTCTTCCTGCCAGTGTCGCAAATAGATTGTCTGCCTTGGGCTCTGGTACTGGTCCTGCAGCGAAAAATGCTTAATCGTTAATTTATAGTCCCCGCATATGCTGACCGTGACATCACCCTTGAAAACCAGAACAATCTGACTATCCCACTCGTTGAACTCCACCAGTGCGATGATGACCTCTCATTGCAGCCTGTCTAACTCGATCTCCACTTTCTCTCGCATCATATATGTCACTGCCCGTGCCTTGTGATGGATGGGTCATGTACCGGGAATCAAATGGATCTGCACCTTCGCCCTCAAGAAACTTCCGATCCCTGGCTCAAACAACGATGGAAACTTGCTCAGAACCTGGGCACATGAGGCGTCATCGATGGATGAAAGCGCTCGGATGTCATCCCAGTTCCAGCGTAATTTTCTCAGCCAGCTTCTGCCGAACAGTGTGGGGCCATCTCCTGACACGATCCTGAGTGGTAGTTCGTGTACTGTTCCATCATAAGAGACTTTTAATATGCTGTGCTGTCAATTATAGGGATCAGCTCTTTCGTGCACGTTTTCAGCTTGGTGTGAATGGGGCTCAGCTTGGGCCTGTCGAAGGCCGTTTTCTCATGATGGACTGACTCGCACCCATGTCCAATTCTATGGATACTGGAATTCCGTTCAGTTCAACATTTAACATGATTGGTGGACATTTCGTGGTGAAGGTGTGTACCCCATACACATCTGCCTCCTCGGGTTGAGTCTCTAGTTCAGTTTGATCCACCATGGATCGATCTTCCACTGCAATGTGGTGCTTTGCAGTGTTTGCAGCTCATCTGCACATTCGCTGGAGGTGTCCCATTGTTCCACAGCCTTTTCACGCATAGTGTTTGAAGCTGCATTGATGGGCTCAATGATCACCTCCGCAGTGCCAACAAGCTGTTAACTGCCTCGCATTAATGATTGATGGCAGACTCTGAGTTATCTGAGATCATGCAGCTGCAGGCGTGCACATTCTGCCATATGCATTCCTGCCTGAAAACGATGTTACTTTGTGTACAGTACTTGCCGAAACATCTGATTGCTGCGAAATTTGTTCGGTGTTATCGCTGGTGGACAAAATGCCTCGGCTATCATTATGGCTTTGCTTAGGTGCAGTGTTTCAACAGTCAATAGATTGCGAAGGATATCCTCATGGCCAATGCCAAACACAAAAAAATCTCTTTGCATTTACTCCAGGCATCCATCAAATTCGCAATGTCCTGCAAGATGCCTTATTTCGCCGTCGTAGCTCGCCACTTCCTGGCTTCAGACCGTTGACATGTGTAAAATCGATACCTTGCCATCAGAATGCTCTCCTTCGGATTTAGGTGCTCCTGGACCAGCGTACACAGTTCTTCATGCGATTTGGTTGTTGGTTTCACTGGAGCAAGAAAATTCTTCATGAGGCCATAGGTTGTTGCCCCGCAGAGAGTGAGGAGGATCACCCTTTGTTTGGCAGCATTCACATTCCCTGCCAGTTGGTCATGAAGTATTAGTCGAGTCGCTGCATGAAGACATCCCAATCGTCCCCTTCTGAGAATTTCTCCAGGATACCAACAGTTCTCTGCATTTTTGCATGATGTTTCATTATCTCGTCGCCAATTGTTATGTCCAGAATAAAGTAATGTGATTGAGTACTGTAGACATGAGGATGTGTGATCTTGGTCTCTTTTTTTCTAACTCCAGAGTGCACGTACAGCATGGGGGGCCTGCTTATATACAATGCTCCCAAGCGATGCTGGGATCCCTTGGGACTCCAACAGATATGCCCTCTGATGGCGGTAGATTGTTGGTTTCATCAGGTTGCATACATAACATAACCCATGTTGTACTTGCCCTGGGAATGTCTGATGGGACAGTGTAGAGGGAGCTTTAATCTGTATCTACTCCATGTCCGTTGTACTCCGTAGAGGACGAAATCCACATTGTGACTCCAGGAGGAGCTCCTCAGCCACAGGGGAAGACGGTTGAGGAGGATTCTAGCGATGACTTTCCCAGTGGCTGGTAACAGGGAGACTTATCTGTAATTGCCACAGTCGGACTTGTCTCCTTTGTTAAAGATGGTTACGATTACTGCATCTCTGAGATCTCCAGGCCTGCTCTCCTCCTTCCAGATGAGAGAGATGAGGTCACGCATTCATGCCAATATTGCCTCTCCACCATACTTTAGTGCCTCAGTGGGGATTCCATCTGCTCCCATTGCCTTGTTGTTCTTGATCTGGCGGATGGCCTTTTCTATCTCATGCAGGGCTGAGGTTTTGCTGAGATGTTGGCGGGTAGCATGCTGCTGGATGGAGTCGAGGACACTCGAATCAGAGGCAGAGTCTTGGTTCAGGACATCTTCGAAGTGCTCCTTCCAGCGAGTCCTGACGGCCTCAGTGTCCTTGATGAGTGTTTCCTCATTCTTGGCCAGCAGTGGAGTGGTGCCTTGGGTGCTTGGGCCATAGGTGGCCTTGACTGCGATGAAGAATCCTCGCACATCATGGCTGTCGGCCAGCTGCTGAGCCTCCTTTAATTTCTCCACCCACCATCTATGCTTTAGGTCACAGGTTTTTTTCTTGGACCTCGGCCTTAAGCCGTCTGTAATGCTGATTTGCTGCTCCCGAGTTGGGTTGTTGTTTTAGGTTCAGAAATACCCTGTGCTTGTGATTAATTAGCTCTTGCATCTCCTGGTCATTCTCATCAAACCAGTCCTGGTGTTTCCTCGATCAGGATAACATCCCCATCATCGAAGCACTGACCACACTCGACCAGCTGCATTGGGTGGGCCACATTGTTCACAACTATTTTAAGTAGAACAATAATCAGGTTCCCCCTGATTAAAGGGTGGAGGGGGGTCACACTCCAGAAACTTTCATTAAAGTGCCCCCTTTTTTTTTGAGGGGAACCAAAAACACAAATTAACAATTCAACATAAAGGTAACTTTTGTCAAATCAAATCAAATGAATTAAAATTACAATTCTGTTCCCTCTGGAATGATGCACTCCAGTCTCTCTGGTGCTCACCTCTCATGGAAGGCCACGAGTCTACCGGTGGACACTGCATGCTCAATCTCCAGGGATACCCTGGCTCGACACATTGTTCACATGCCTGACACAAGATTCCCAAAGCAAGGCTCTACTAGGAACTCCTACATGGCAAGCGAGCCTACAGTGGGCAGAGGAAACCTTTCAGCGACACCCTCAAAGACTCCTTGATAAAATTCAACAACCCCCTGATACATGGGAGTCCCTGACAAACGTCCGCCCGAAGTTGAGGAAGTGAATCCGGGAGGGCTCTGAGCAGCTCGTGTCTCATCACTGAGAGCATGCAGAAACCAAGCGTAGGAGCATGCGGCAAACCAGTCTCACCCACCCTGTCATTCAACGACTGGCTGTCCCACCTGTGACAGAGACTGTAATTCCCGTACTGGATTGTTTAGTCACGTAAGAACTCACCTTTAGAGTATAAGCAAGTCTTCCTCGATTTTGACGGACTGCCTGTGATGATGATGATGTGTACCTAACCTGTGTTGTGCCTGTCCTGTGCATTTTTCGATTGGCTGTTTAGAGAGACGTTTACCCTGCATCTAAATTATGCTGTACTTGCCCTGGGAGTGTTTGATCGGACAGTGTAGACGGAGCTTCACTCTGTATCTAACCCATGCTGTACCTGCACTGGGAGTGTTTAATGGGACAGTGTAGAGGGAGATTTACTCCGTATCTAACTGGTGCTGTACCTGACCTGGGAGTTTTTGATGCGTCAATGTTGATGGAGCTTTACTCTGTATCTAACATGTGCTGTACATATCCTGGCAGTGTTTGATGGGACAGTGTAGAGGGAGCTTTACTCTGTATCTAACCCGTGCTGTACCTGCCACCAGTGCGCTTGCAGCCTTCTGTAGGAGGTCGGCACCGGAGGGACTGGAGTGCATCATCAGCTCCAGCAACCAAATTTTAATTTGATTTAAGTTTACCGTGAAAAGTTTAATTGGTTTATTTTGTCGGTTATAGTTCCCCTCCCTCCTTTAATCAGGATGCATTTGACTTACAGGTCAACAACAAAATAGTTGTGCTGTACCTGCCCTGGGATTGTTTCTTGGGACAGTGCAGAGGGAGCTTTATTCTGTAAGTAACCTGTGCTGTGCATACCCTGGGAATACCTGGTGGGACAGTGCAGATGGATCCTTGCTATGTATTTAACATGTGCTGTACCTGCCCTGGGAGTGTTTGATGAGTCAGCGTACAGCAAGCTTTAAATTGTAACTAACCCGTGCTGTCCCTGCCCTGAGATTCTTCAGGACAGCATAGAGGCAGCTTTACTCTGTATATAACCGTGTCGTAACTAGCCCATTCCTGCTCCTCTTTCTCATGGCCCTATGTACCCAGCATGCCCCGCGGGGGAGAATGTGACGCATCCAGACTACAGGAGCCCAGTGCGCAGGCGCGGGCCCAGGCTCTGTTTAGAGCATGCGCAGTGCGTGTAATGGCGGAGGAGACATATTTTTCAGAGGTTCCTGAGAGCTGTTCATTTCGGCGGGGCGGAGGGGAATAATCGACCAGCAGGGAGTCGTGGAGGCTTCATAAAGAACCGGTGCCCGCCGCATGCCCGGAATAATAACCGGAATATCGGCGGTTGCAGCTTCGGGGCTTTCGCCCTGTCACAGGCCCCGGCTAACGGCGGCCATCTTCGTGCAGGAAGGCAGGTTCAGCGCTCCGCCATCTTGATTCAGTGAGTAGCAGAGCGCATGCGCAGCCATCTTGGTGCAGGAACAATGTGAATGATGCCAGTGTCAGGAACTGAACCCAGCCAGAGTCAGCACCTTCAGGGGAGGGGAACCAGTGAATGTCGAACTGAACCCAGCCAGAGTCAGTACCTTCAGGGGAGGGGAACCAGTGAGTGTACAACTGAACCCAGCCAGAGTCAGTACCTTCAGGGGAGGGGAACCAGTGAGTGCAGAACTGAACACAGCCAGAGTCAGTACCTTCAGGGGAGGGGAACCAGTGTGTGTAGAACTGAACCCAGCCAGAGTCAGTACCTTCAGGGGAGGGGAACCAGTGAGTGCAGAACTGAACCCAGCCAGAGTCAGTACCTTCAGGGGAGGGGAACCAGTGAGTGTACAACTGAACCCAGCCAGAGTCAGTACCTTCAGGGGAGGGGAACCAGTGAGTGCAGAACTGAACACAGCCAGAGTCAGTACCTTCAGGGGAGGGGAACCAGTGAGTGCAGAACTGAACCCAGCCAGAGTCAGTACCTTCAGGGGAGGGGAACCAGTGAATGTAGAACTGAACCCAACCAGAGTCAGTACCTTCAGGGTCGGGGAACCAGTGAGTGTAGAACTGAACCCAGCCAGAGTCAGTACCTTCAGGGGAGGGGAACCAGTGAATGCAGAACTGAACCCAGCCAGAGTCAGTACCTTCAGGGGAGGGGAACCAGTGAGTGTAGAACTGAACCCAGCCAGAGTCAGTACCTTCAGGGTCGGGGAATCAGTGAGTGTACAACTGAACCCAGCCAGAGTCAGTATCTTCAGCGGAGGGGAACCAGTGAGTGCAGAACTGAACACAGCCAGAGTCAGTACCTTCAGGGGAGGGGAACTAGTGAGTGTAGAACTGAACCCAGCCAGAGTCAGTACCTTCAGGGGAGGGGAACCAGTGAGTGTAGAACTGAACCCAGCCAGAGTCAGTACCTTCAGGGGAGGGGAACCAGTGAGTGTAGGACTGAACCCAGCCAGAGTCAGTACCTTCAGAGGAGGGGAATCAGTGAGTGTAGAACTGAACCCAGCCAGAGTCAGTACCTTCAGGGGAGGGGAACCAGTGAGTGTAGAACTGAACCCAGCCAGAGTCAGTACCTTCAGGGGAGGGGAACCAGTGAGTGTAGAACTGAACCCAGCCAGAGTCAGTACCTTCAGGGGAGGGGAACCAGTGAGTGTAGAACTGAACCCACCCAGAGTCTGCACCTTCAGGGAAGGGGAACCCGTGAGTGTAGAACTGAACCCAGCCAGAGTCAGTATCTTCAGGGGAGGGGAACCAGTGAGTGTAGAACTGAACCCAGCCAGAGTCAGTACCTTCAGGGGAGGGGAACCAGTGAGTGTAGAACTGAACCCACCCAGAGTCAGCATCTTCAGGGACCAGTGATTGATTGGTGCCGCGGCCCCGCCCCCCGCCACTGATTGCGGGCGGTTGGGGGGTTTGTTGGTGGGCTCCGCTCGCAGCCTTTGAGCTCGGGGCCCAGGTGAAGCGAGGCGGAGTTGTGCGCAGACGTGGGGACAGCCTATTGTGGGAGATTAGCTGCGGACAGACGACGTTTTGCCCCCCCGCGGAGGATGGATGATCAGCCCGGGCAGTGCGCCCAGCCGCCCTGAGGACTCGCAGACTCACGGACACGCGCGGGCGGTGCGATTTGCCGCCGAGTCGGCGGGTGGGGCACCTTCGTGCGGGGACGGGCCTTGGTTACTGTCGGGGGTTGCCGGGAGTTTGGCCGCCATCTTTGGGCAGCACGGGTCCGCCCGCCACGGGGAGCAGGGAGCAACACGGGCTCGGCTTCCTCGACGTCACAATACTTTCCATTGTCCCGCTGCAGGGCAGGGAGCATACGCGGCGGCCATCTTACTGCAGGGAGCAGGTGCAGGATGAGGACCAGTGACATGAACACATGAGAACATCAGAAATAGGAGATGAGTCGGCCCTTTGGCCCCTCGAGCCTGCTGCCATTCAATAAGATGATGACTGCAGCATCTGGGGTGGTTCTCCTTGGAGTAGTGAAGATGCAGGGCAGGTTTAACAGGTGCTCACAATCAGGAAGGCTTTAGATTGTAGCAGGGAACAGAGTGGTTCTGCTCACACAATCAGAGAATGGTTACAGCACGGAAGGCCATTCGGCCCGTCGAGCCCTTGCCTGCTCCCAGCTAGTCCCACTGACCCGCCCTTTCCCCAGTCCTGCAAATGTTTTCTTTCAGATACTTATCCAACTTTTTTTTTTGAAAGCTGTGATTGAGTCTTCCTCCACCACCCTTTCAGGCCGTGCTTTCCGGATTCTAACCGCTCGCTGCATAAAATAGATTTTCTGATGTCACCTTTGGTTCTTTTGCCATTCACCTCAAATCCATCTCCTCTGATTCTCCACCTTTCTGCCAGTGGGAACAGTAGCTCTCTATCTACTCTGTCCGGACCCCTAATGATTTTGAACACTTCTATCAATTCTCCTCTCAACCTTCTCTGCTCCAAGGAGAACAACCCCAGCGTCTCCAGTCAATCCACGTAACCGAAGTCCCTCATCTCATGAATCATTCTTGTCAATCTTTTCTGCACCCTCTCTGAGGCCTTCACATCCTAATGTGCGGTGCCCAGAATTCGACACAATGCTCCAGTTGAGACCGAACCAGTGTTTTACAAAGGTTCATCATAACTTTCTTGCCCAGCAACCTGTAAGCTTTTTTAACTGCTTTCTCAACCTGTCCTGCCACCTTCAGTAATTTGTGCACATGTACCCGCAGGTCTCACTGTTCATGCACCCCCTTTCTGATTGTACCTTCAGTTTATATTGTCTATCCTTGTTTATTTCATCATGCTTCTCCAATTTTATTTCTTCACTCAGGTTCACGGTCTTGTTTTATTTCTTCCTCCAAGCCCCTCAACTTGATCTTGCAGTGTAATGTTGGCGAGTGGTGATTGATTGCCCTGGGAACCAACAGGAAGAGAGGTCATGGGCCGTTGGGCCCAGGGAGCAGCGTTTTCTGCAACCAATCGCGGTGCTTGAGGGGTGGATCCTGAGTCGGCCTGTCAGGTGAGTCTGTGTGAACCCCTGTTAAACAATTTATCTTTTAAAAATTAAATCGAGATTTCTTTTGTTAATAAAACAATGTAACATTGCTCAGTACTTTGTTTTCCTGGAGTTCCTATTATGAGTTTCTGACACTTCAGTGCCAAGATAATCAGGTGTTTAAAGGTCATTCATTTCCCTCTTTCCATGACACTGTTAGTTAAAGGGACAGAGATTGATTTCCCCGCATTATGCATTCGTAGTAGTTAAAGTAACATCCTTCCTGTTAGTAGTGAGTTACATTCTGTGCTGGGCGAGATGGCTGGTGGCATCAGCCTTTAAAATACGCATTCTCTTGTTCAACTCTCTCCAGGGTCTCACCCTTCGCTATCTCTGTAACCTCCTCCAGCCCACCAACCCTCTTAATAGTTTGTTTTCTTTGGAACAAAGGAGCCTGAGGGGAGACTTTAATGAGGTGTATAAAATTATGAGGGCCCCAGATATTGTGGAGAGGAAAAACCTATTTCCCTTCACAGAGGGGTCAGCAACCAGCAGAACTTTTTAGCCAGTACGTAGCAAGCCCAACAAGAGAGGGGGAAGTTCTGGACTTAGTATTAGGGACTGAAGCTGGGCAGGTGGAAGGGGTATCAGTGGGAGAGCATTGGTGCTAGTGATCGTAATTCAGTTAGATTTAGGGTAATTATGGAAAAGGACAACAATAGACCAGGAATAAAAGTTCTCAATTGGGGAAAAGCCAAGTTTACGAAGCTGAGATGTGATTTAGCCAAAGTGGACTGGAAACAGCTATTTGAAATGGTGAGAAATTGGGAAACTTTGGTGTTCAGAGGGACCTTGTGTGTCCTTGTACACGAATCACTGAAAGTTAATATGGAGGTACAGCAAGCAACGAAGAAAGAAAATGGTATGTTGGCCTTTATTACAAGAGGATTTGAGTGCAGGAGTAAAGATGTCTTACTGCAATTATATAGGGCCCTGGTGAGACTGCAGCTGGAGTATTGTGTACAGTTTTGGCTGCTTACCAAAGGAAGGATGTACTTGCCATTGAGGATGGCAACGAAGGTTCACCAAACTGAATACCTGTGGTCGGAGGATTGTCCTATGAGGAGAGATTGAGTAGACCGAGGCACATATTCTCTAGAGTTTAGAAGAATGAGAGATGATCTCATTGAAACATACAAAATTCTTACAAGGCGTGACAGGATAGATGCAGGGAGGATGTTTCTGGCTGAGGAGTCTAGAACCAGGGGTCACAGTCTCAAAATAAGGGGTTGGCCATTTAGGACTGAGAAGAGCAGAAACTTATTTACTCATTAATCTTTGCAATTCTCTACCCCAGAGGGCTGTGGAGGCTCTGCCTTTGAGCATATTTAAGACAGAGATCGATAGATTTTTGTAAATTTAGGGAATCAAGGGATATGGAATAGTGCAGGAAAGTGGAGTTGTGGTAGAAGATCAGCCATGATCTCATTGAATGGCAGAGCAGGCTCGAGGGGCCGAATGGCATACTCCTGCTCTGAAATCTTATGTTCTTATGTTGAAGTTAAATCAGTCTCAGAGCAGTGGGAGGCATTCAATGAGGAGATAATGAGGGTTCAGAGGAAGCATGTTACCTTCAAGAAAAAGGGTGGGACTAATAAATCTAGAGCCCCCTGGATATCAACATAAGAAATAGGGGCAGGAGGAGGCCATAAGGTCCCTCGACCCTGCACCGCAATTCAATGAGATCATGGCTGATCATCGCCCTCAACTCCACTTTCCCGCCTGATCTCCATATCCATTGATTCACTTAATATACAAAAATCTATCAATCTCAACCTTGAATAGACTGAGCATCCACAGCCCTCTGGGGGAGAGAATGCCAAAGATTCACAACCCTCTGAATGAAGAAAATCCTCCTCAATTCTGTCTTAAATGGCCTACCACTTATCCTGAGACTGTGCCCCCTAGTTCGAGACAGTCCAGCCAGGGGAATCAACCACTCAGCATCTAACCTGTCAGTCCCCTTCAGAACCTTGTATGTTTCAATGAGATCACCTCTCATTATTCTAAACTTGAGAGTGTATAGGCCCATTCTACACACTATCTCATCATAAGACAGCCCAGGAATCAATCTTGTGAACCTTTGTTGCACAGTGTCCAAGGCAAGTGGTTCCGTCCTTCGATAAGGAGACCAAAACTGTGCCCAGTACTCCAGGTGTGGTCCCACCAAGACCCTGTACAATTGTAGCAAGACCTCCTTACTCTTATATTCTAACCCCTTGCAATAAAGGACAAACCATTTGCCTTCCTTATTGCTTGCATACCTGCATGCTCACTTTCTGTGTGTCTTGCACAAGGGCACCCCAAATCTCTCTAAACACCAAAGTTTAAAAGTTTCTCATAATTTAAAAGATATTCTGTTCTTCTGTTTTTCCTACCAAAGTGAATAACCTCACATTTCCCTACATTATACTCCATCTGCCACCTTACTGCCCACTCACGTAATCTATCTATGTATATCTTGCAGACTCTTGTGTTCTCACAGCTTACTGTCCCACCTAGTTTTGTATCATCAGCAAATTTGGATACATTACACTCGGTCCCTTCATCTAGGTCATAAATCATAAAATCATCGACATTTACAGCATGGCAGGAGACCATTTCAGCCCACTGTGTCCGTGCCGGCCAACAAACAGCTATCCAGCCTAATCCCACTCTCCAGCTCTCGGTCCGTAGCCCTGTCGGTGATGACAGTTGAAGTGCACATCCAAGTATTTTTCAAATGTGCTGAGTGTTTCTGCCTCTACCACCCTTTCAGGCAGTGAGTTCCAGACCCCCCAAACCTCTGGGTGAAGAAATTTCCCTTCGTATCTCCTCTGAACCAATTACTTTAAATCTGTGCCTCCTTGTTATTGACCACTCTGCCACAGGAAACAGGTCCTTCCTATCCACTCTATCCAAGCCCCTTATAATTTAATACTTTCATCAGGTCTCCCCTCAGTGTCCTCTGATCCAAAGAAAATGGACTCTGCATCTCCAATCTTTCCTCATCGCCAAAATTCTCCAGTCCAGGCAACATTCTTGTAAATCTCCTCTGTACCCTTTCCAGTACAATCACATCTTTCCTGTAATGTGATGACCAGAACTGCACACAGTATTCCAACTGCGGCCTAACCATTTCAAGCATAACCTCCTAGCTCTTGTATTCCATGCCTCGACTAATAAAGGCAAGTATTCCATGTGCCTTCTTAACCACCTTATCGACCTGGCCTGCCACTTTCAGGGATCTGTGGACCTACACTTCAAGGTCCCTTTGTTCCTCTACAATTTTCAGTGTTGTAGCATTTAATGTGTAATCCCTTGCCTTGTTAGACCTCCCCAAATGCATTACCTCACACTTATCTGGATTAAATTCCATTAGCCACTTTACTGCCCACCTGAAAAGTACATTTATAGTTTCCTGCAGTGTGCAGTTTTGTTCTTAATTCTCAACCACACAGCCTATTTTAGTTTCACCTGCAAACTTCTTAATCATACCCCCAACATTGAAGTCCAAGTCATTGATATATACCAGAAAAAACAAGGGACCCAGCACTGAGCCCTGCAGAACCCCACTGGAAACAGCCTTCCAGTCACAAAAACACCGAATGGCCCACTCCTGCAACTATTTTCTATGTTTCTATGACCCAACTTCCACAGCTCCCTGAGGCAGCAAATTCCACAGATTTACAACCCTTTGAGAGAAGACATTCCTCCTCATCTCAGTTTTAAATGGGTGGCCCCTTATTCTAAGATTATGCCCTCTAGTTCGAGTCTCCCCCATCAGTGGAAACATTCTCTCTGCATCCACCTTGTCCCCCCCCTCATAATCTTATACATTTCGATAAGATCACCTCTCATTCTTCTGAATTCCAATGGGTAGAGGCCCAAACTACTCAACCTTTCCTCATAAGTCATCCCCCTCATCCCCGAAACCTTCTCTGAACTGCCTCCAAAGCAAGTATATCTTTTCAGAAACATGGATTAGGAAGGCCAAGATTCTATTCGCTTTCCTGATCACTTTCTGTACCTGCATACTATCCTTTTGTGTTTCATGCACAAGTGCTTCCAGGTCCCGCTGTACTGCAGCACTTTGTAATCTTTCTCCAATTAAATAATAACTTGCTCTTTGATTTTTTTTCTGCCAAAGTGCATGACCTCACACTTTCTAATATTATACTCCATCTGCCAAATTTTTTCCCATTCACTTAGCCTGTCTATGTCCTTTTGCAGATTTTATGTGTACTCACATATTGCTTTTCCTCCCATCCTTTGTATCGTCAGCAAACTCGACAACATTACATTCAGTCACTTCTTCCAAGTTTTTGAATATAGAATGTAAATAGTTGGGGTCCCAGCACTGATCCCTGCAGCAACCCACTAGTTACTGGTTGCCAACCAGAGAATGAACCATTTATCGGACTCTCTGTTTTCTGTTAGTTAGGCAATCCTCTATCCTTGCTGATATATTACCCCCAACCCTGTGAACTTTTACGTGGCACCTTGTCAAATGTCTTCTGGAAGTCCAAATACACCACACTCACTGGTTCCCCTTTATCCACCCTGTTTGTTACATCCTCAAAGAATTCCAGCAAATTTGTCAAACATGCCTTGCCCTTTATAAATCCATGCTGACTCTGCCTGACCAAATTTTGCTTTTCCAAATATCCTGCTACTGCTTCTTTAATGATGGACTCCAACATTTTCCCAACCACAGATGTTAGGCTAACTGGTCTATAGTTTCCTGCTTTTTTTCTGCCTCCTTTTTTAAATAAGGACATTACATTTGCAGTTTTCCAATCACTGGGACCTCCCCAGAATCCAGGGAATTTTGGTAAATTACAACCAATGCATCCACTGTCCCTGCTGCGACTTCTCTTAAGACCCTAGGATGCAAGCCATCAGCTCCAGGGGATTTATCCGCCTTTAGTCCCGTTATCTTACTGAGTACCACCTTCTTAGTGATTGTGTTAAGTTCCTCCCCCCTGTAGCCCCTTGACTGTCCACTGTTGGGATATTGTTAGTGTCCTCGGCTGTAAAGACTGATAGAATATATTTGTTCAGTGTTTCTGCCATCTCCATGTTCCCCATTACTAATTCCCCGATCTCGTCCTCTCAGGGACCAACATTTACTTTAGCCACTCTTTTCCTTTTTATATACCTATAGAAACTCTTGATATCTGTTTTTATATTTTGTGCTAGTTTACTTTCATAGTCTATCTTCCCTTTCTTAATCATTTTTTTAGTCATTCTTTGCTGGCTTTTAAAAGCTTCCCAGTCTTCTGTCCTCCCACGAGTTTTGGCCACTTTGTATGCCCTTGTTTTTAATTGGATACCGTCCTTTATTTCTTGAGTTAGCCACGGATGGCTATCTTTTCTTTTACACCCTTTCCTCCTCACTGGAATATATTTTTCTTGAGAGTTGTGCAATCAATATCTCCTTAAATGTACACCACTGTTCATCAACCGTCCTGCACTTAAATCTATTTTCCCAGTCCACTTTACCCAACTCTGCCCTCATACCTGCATAGTCTCCTTTATTTAAGATTAGTACGCTGGTTAGAGATCCAACTTTCTCACCCACCATCTAAATTTCAAATTCAGATCATGCTATGATCACTCATTCCAAGAGATCCTTTACTAGGAGATTGTTTAGTAATCTTGTCTCATTACACAGGACCAGATCTAAGATGGCCTGCCCCCTGGTTGGTTCCGTTACATACTGCTGAAGGAACCCGTCCCTTATGCACTCTATGAACTCCTCCTCAAGGCTACCCTGACCAATTTGATTTGTCCATTCAATATGGAGGTTAAAATCACCCATGATTATTGCTGTTCCCTTTTTACAAGCCCCCACTATTTCCTGGTTTATGCGCTGACCAACAGAGTAGCTATTGTTACGGTGCCTATAGTCGACATCCACCAGCGACTTTTTCCACTTATTGTTCCTTATCTCCACCCAAACCGTTTCAACATCCAGATCATTTGAGCCAATATCGTTTCTTACTATTGCAGTGATTCCATCCTTTATCAATAGAGCTACTCCACGTCCTTTTCCTTTCTTTCTGTCCTTCCGGACTGTCCAGTACCGCTAAATATTTAATTCCCAGACCTGGTCACCTTGCAACCACGCCTCTGTAATGGCTATCAGATCATACCCATTTGTATCTATTTGTGCCATCAACTCATCTATTTTGTTTCAAATGCTATGTGCATTGAGACAAAATGTTTTTTTACACTTTTTTCCTGCTTGTTTCCTCTCTCCTTCAAACTCACTTTCTTTATTTTTGCTTTCAAATTCCAGCTTTACTCCCCTCCCTACTGAATCTTTTATCAGGTTCCCATCCCCCTGCCCAGCTAGTTTAACCCCTCCCCAAAAGCACGAGCACACCCCACCGTGAGGATATTGGTCCCGGCTCTGTTGACGTGCAACCCATCTGGTTTATCCATGTCCCACCTCCCCCAGAAGCGGTCCCAATGCCTCAGGAAAGTAAAGCCCTCCCGCCTGCACTATCTCTCCAGCCAGGCATTCATCTGCTCTATCCTCCTGTTTCTGTAGTCACTAGCTCGTGACATCGGGAGGAATTCGGAGATTACTACCCTTTGAGGTCCTTCTTTTTAATCTCTCTCCTAGCTCCCTAAACTCTGCCTGCTGGAGAGGGGAGGGAGGGGAAACAGTGAGTGTGGAATTGAAAACAGCCGGAGTTAGTGCCTTCAGGGACGGGACAGATGGGAGGGAGGGGAACCAGTGAGTATACAACTGGACCCAGGCAGAATCAGCACTTTCAGGGGAGGGGAACCAGTGAGTGTAGAACTGAACCCAGCCAGAGTCAGTACCTTCAGGGGAGGGGAACCAGTGAGTGTGGAACTGAACCCACCCAGAGTCAGTACCTTCAGGGGAGGGGATCCAGTGAGTGTAGAACTGACCCCAGCCAGAGTCAGCACCATCAGGGGAGGGGAACCAGTGAGTGCAGAACTGAAACCAGATAGATTCAGCAACTTCAGGGGAGGAAAGGAGAGGCAGTTGAGAGGAGGTTGATTCCGGAGATGAGAGGGTTGACTTATAAGGAAATATTGAGTCGGGATAAATGGTTCATTCTCAGTTTGGCAATCAGTAACTAGCGGGCTGCCGCAGGGATCAGTGCTGGGACCACAACTATTTACAATCTATATTAACGACTTGGAAGAAGGGACCGAGTGTAGTGTAGCCACATTTGCTGATGATACAAAGATGGGAGGAAATGCAATGTGTGAGGAGGACACACAAAATATGCAAAACCACATTGACAGGCTAAGTGAGTTGGCAAAAACTTGGCAGATGGAGTATAATGTTGGAAAGTGTGAGGTCATGCACTTTAGCAGAAAAAACAATCACATATCAAATTATTATTTAAAATGGAGAAAGATTGGCAAGTGCTACTGTACAGCGGGACCTGGGGGTACTTATGCATGAAACACAAAAGATCAGTATGCAGGTACAGCAAGTGATCAGGAAGGCCAATGGAATCTTGGCCATTATTACAAAGGGGATGGAGTATAAAAGCTGGGAAGTCTTGCTACAGTTGTACAGGGTATTGGTGAGGACACACTTGGAATATTGCGTGCAGTTTTGGTTTCCATATTTACGAAAGGATATACTTGCTTTGGAGGCAGTTCAGAGAAGGTTCACAAAGTTGATTCTGGAGATGAGGGGGTTGACTTCTGAGGAAAAGTTGAATATGTTGAGCCTACACTCATTGGAATTCAGAAGATAGAAAAGTGATCTTATCGAAACATATAAGATTATGAGGGGGCGTGACAAGGTGGATGCAGAGAGGATGTTTCACTGATGGGGGAGACTAGAACTAGAGGGCATAATCTTAGAATAAGGGGCCTCCATTTAAAACTGAGATGAGGAGAAATTTCTTCTGAGGGTTGTGGATGTGTGGAATTCACTGCCTCTGAGAGGTGTGGAAGCTGGGACATTGTATAAATTTCAGACAGAAATAGACACTTTCTTAAACAATAAGGGGTTATGGGAAGTGGGCAGGGAAAGGGACCTGAGTCCATGATTGGATCAGCCATGATGGTATTAAATGGCGGAGCAGGTTCGAGGGGCCGCATGGCTTACTGCTGCTCCTATATTGTATGTTACCCAGTGAGTGCAGAACTGAAACCAGACAGAGTCAGCATCTTCAGGGGAGGAGAGGGGAACCAGTGAGTGTAGAACTGAACCCAGCCAGAGTCAGCACCTTCAGGGGAGGGGAACCAGTGAGTGCAGAACTGAACCCAGCCAGAGTCAGTACTTTCAGGGGAAGGGAACCAGTGAGTGCAGAACTGAACCCAGTCAGAGTCAGTACCTTCAGGGGAGAGGAACCAGTGAGTGTGGAATTGAACCCAGCCAGAGTCAGTACCTTCAGGGGAGGGGAACCAGTGAGTGTAGAACTGAACCCAGCCAGAGTCAGTACCTTCAGGGGAGAGGAACCAGTGAGTGTTGAACTGAACCCAGCCAGAGTCAGTACCTTCAGGGGAGAGGAACCAGTGAGTGTGGAATTGAACCCAGCCAGAGTCAGTACCTTCAGGGGAGGAGAGAGATGGGTGGGAGGGAAATGAGTGATTATCGAACTGATCGCAGCCAGATTCTACACCTTCAGGGAATGATAGGGGAACCAGAGAGTCTATATCTGAACCCAGCAAGAGTCAGCACCCTAAGGGGAGTGGCAGATGGGAGGGAGGGGTACCAGTGAGTGCAAAATAGATCCCAGCCAGAGTTAGCACCTTCAGGGCAGGGGAACCAGTGAGTGCATAACTGAAACCAGATAGATTCAGCATCTTCAGCGGTGGAGAGGGGAGGCAGTTCAGAGAAGGTTTACGAGGTTGATTCTGGAGATGAGGGGATGGAATAATGAGGAAATGTTGAGGAGGTTGGGGGCAATATATTAGCATGGATTGAGGATTGGCTAACTGACAGAAAACAGAGAGTCGGGATAAATGGTTCATTCTCGGGTTGGCAACTCGTAACTCGTGGGGTGCCGCAGGGATCAGTGCTGGGACCCCAACTATTTACAATCTATATTAACGACGTGGAAGAAGGGACTGAGTGTAACGTAGCCAGGTTTGCTGACGATACAAAGATGGGAGGAAAAGCAATGTGTGAGCATACAAAAAATCTGCAAAAGGACATAAACAGGCTAAGTGAGTGGGGAAAAATTTGTCAGATGGAGTATAATGTTGGAAAGTGTGAGGTCATGTACTTTGGCAGAAAAAAAAATCAAACAACAAGTTATTATTTAAGTGGAGAAAGATTGCGAAGTGCTGCAGTACAGCGGGACCTGGAGATACTTCTGCATGAAACACAAAAAAATAGTATGCAGGTACAGCAAGTGATCAGGAACGCCAATGGTATCTTGGCTTTTATTGCAAAGGGGATGGAGTATACAAGCAGGGAAGTCTTGCTACAGCTATATAAGGTATTGGTGAGGCCACAGCTGGACTACTGCGTGCAGTTTTGGTTTCCATATTTACGAAAGGATATACTTGCTTTGGAGGCAGTTCAGAGAAGGTTCACTAGGTTGATTCCGGGGATGAGGGGGTTGACCTATGAGGTTGAGTAGGTTGGGCCTCTACTCATTGGAATTCAGAAGAATGAGAGGTAATCTTATCGAAATGTATAAGATTATGAGGGGTTTTGACCAGGTGGATGCAGAGAGGATGTTTCTACTGATAGGTGAGACTAGAACTAGAGGGCATAATCTTCGAATATGGGGCCGCCCATTTAAAACAGAGATGAGGAGAAATTTCTTCTATCAAACGGTTGTAAATCTGTGGAATTTGCTGCCTCAGAGAGCTGTGGAAGCTGGGACATTGAATAAAATTAAGACAGAAATCGACAGTTTCTTAAACGATAAGAGTTTATGGGAAGCAGGCCGGTAAGTGGAGCTGAGTCCATGATCAGATCAGTCATGATCTTATTGAATGGCGGAGCAGGCTCGAGGGGCGCTATAGCCTACTCCTGCTCCTATTTCTTATGTTCTTCTGTTCCCTGCCCGCTCCCCATAACCACTTATCACCTTATTGTTTAGAAACTGAGCCATTGTGAGGAGGGTCCAGTGATCCTGCTGGAAAATGCATGTGTGAGGCCTCAGGTGAGGACAGTGGAATAGCCTGTCGACACTCACTGTCGAGGTTCACACATGGAGATCGGGCACATGGGACATATATTGGAGAGAAACTGGTGAATGTAGAACTGAACCCAGCCAGAGTCAGCACCTTCATGGGAGGAGAGGGAGGGGAACCAGTGAGTGTAGAACTGAACCCAGCCAGAGTCAGTACCTTCAGGGGAGGGAAACCAGTGAGTGTAGAACTGAACCCAGCCAGAGTCAGTACCTTCAGGGGAGGGGAACCAGTGAGTGTAGAACTGAACCCAGCCAGAGTCAGTACCTTCAGGGGAGGGGAACCAGTGAGTGTAGAACTGAACCCAGCCAGAGTCAGTACCTTCAGGGGAGGAGAGGGAGGGGAACCAGTGAGTGTAGAACTGAACCCAGCTAGAGTCAGCACCTTCAGGGGAGGGGAACCAGTGAGTGTAGAACTGAACCCAGCCAGAGTCAGTACCTTTAGGGGAGCAGAGGGAGGGGAACCAGTGAGTGTAGTACTGAGAATAACCAGAATCACCACACACATGGGAGGGGAACCAGTGAGTGTACAAGTGAACCCAGCCAGAGTCCACTCCTATAGGAGAAGGAAGTGTACCAGTGAGTGTATTTCTGAACCCAGTCAGAATTGGTGGTGAAAACTGGGAGTGGAGGAGAAACAGTTTAGAATTGTGTGTTGATTTGGATTTCAGCACAGCAGGAGAGACAATGTGTGGGACAGGGATTTACAGCTTTGGAAGAACAAGAGAGGAAAGAATGTTCCATGGAAACTAGGAGGCCAAGTTTCGACTGACCCATAGAACGGTGCACCTCCGAGAGGTCCGCCGACTTTCTCGAAGGAAAAGTGAGCCTTATACTTACCTCGGGATTCTCCACGATGATCTGGCCTGCTTTGTGCTGAGCACAAGAGAAGCAGCGGGGGGCGGAGCTACAGCCATGCGCCAAAAAGAGTGTCGGCAGCTGCCTGTGTGTGCAGTGGGGTCTGCGTGTGTACACAGTAGCTCCTAGCCCTCCCAGCGTGTCGTGGCTGTGGGCGATCCTATCACTGGCCGAAGGAACGACGCGATGTTCACTTCCCCTAGCCCGGGCCGAGTAGCCTGCCTGCCTGAGCCTCGCCTTGCCGCCCCTCGCCTTGCCTCACCGTCCCTCACCTCTTCGCTGCCTGTCCTCGGGCCTCGCATCACTGCCACTGCTCTTACGTCAAGGCCTCCCTGTCGGCCCGCCCAAACACCAGCTCCGTGATGGGGCCGTCTGACCATCTCTCCGACGGGCCCCACCCGGCCACCTCCCCGGCGGCGGGCCCCACCCAAACTCTTCCCCGGCGGCGGGCCCTGCCCAAACTCTTCCCCAGTGGCACGCCCTGCCTGAACTCTTCAACCTTGAAAATGTAAGGAGGCAGGCAGGGCTGTGTGTGCTGCTGGAGGGCTCGCAGTGCTCCTGAACGGATAGGTGCTGCAGTAGGTGAGGAAGCAACTTTTAATTTTTTATTTATTGATTGATTTTTAATTTATTTTTAAATGTTATTTATTGATTGAGTTATTGATCATTTATTATTGATGATGGTTCTTTATTTTTAAAAGTGAAGTATTTAATGCTTTGGAAAATACTCGAACTTCCCTTCCCTCCACAACCCCTCCCCCACCCGCCATCTCTGGCTACCGGCGCCTGATTTCTAAAGTCTCCACAAGGTTTTTCTGAGCGTACAAAAGTGAGCACTGACTCAGGCCTAAATTAGTTTTGAGTAACTTTTCGCTGTCTAAACTTGCTTAACTGGCCAAAACGGGCGTAAGTGGCTGGAAAAAGAAACTGAACTAACTGACTGAAAGTGGAACAAACTAAACGTGGAGAATTGTGATTTATTGGATACTCCAAAACAATCGGAGCAACTCCTGTCGAAACCTCGCCCCGAGATGTGTCCATCCTGAATTTGTGTCTTGCACTGACAGTGATGAGTTTTGTTATTTCCTTTTACAGCATATTAGAAGGGGAGATTTTCAGACAGGAAACAGAAACCAAACATCGCGTCAAGATCTGACGGAGTCAATCGATTCATCAGGACCTGAATATCATCGGTCTTTGAAAGCGGAACGAGAAATATTTGTCTGTCCTGCCTGTGGGACAATATTTTAAATATCAGTGTGACTGGAAAAGCACCGAGACACACACACACCTGAGTGAGTGTTCCAGTGCACTGCCTGTGGAAAGAGCTTTAACCAGTTACATTGCTTGAAGAATCATCGCATCATTCACAGCAGGGAGAAACTGTAAACGTGTTGTGTGTGGGCGAGGCTTCAACTGATCATCCAACCATGGAGAGTCACAAGGATACCCGGACCATGGAGAAACCGTGGAAATGTGGTGACTGTGGGAAGGGATTCAGGTCGCCATCAGAACTGGAAATTCATCGATGCATTCACACTGGGGAGAGGCCATTCACCTGCTCCGTGTGTGGGAAGAGATTCACTCAGTCATCCCACCTGCAGTCACACCAGCGAATTCACACTGGGGAGAGGCTGTTCACCTGCTCTGAGTGTGGGAAGGGATTCTTTCAGTCATCTGACCTGCTGGCACACCAGCGAGTTCACACTTGGGAGAGGCCGTTCACCTTCTCCGTGTGTGGGAAGGGATTCACTCAGCCATCGCACCTGCTGGCACACCAGGGAATTCACACTAGGGAGAGGCCATTCACCTGCTCTGAGTGTGGGAAAGGATTCTTTCGGTCATCCGGCCTGCTGAGACACCAGCGAGTTCACACTGGGGAGAGGCCGTTCACCTGCTCTGAGTGTGGGAAGGGATTCACTCAGTCATCCACCCTGCTGGTACACCAGCGAGTTCACAACTGACTGCAGGGGTGGAATCTGCTGTTAATCACATCCTGACTGAATCATGTACATTCTGACAATTGGAGTTTGTTTCTGCTGATGATAACTCCTGTAACTGGACTGGAATTTAATATTTGGGATATAGACAAATAAATACATAAATGGAGGGATGAAATCTCGCCTCTGGGGTGAGGCGGGAGGCTGACGTCCAGGTCACCTGGTCGGAGGCACACCTGCTTGCCAGGCATCGTCGTGTGTAACCTGGTTTCAAATGACTGAAAATGATGCTAATAAAACACACCAAACTATTTTCTCGTTAGATTGGGGTACTGTATTCAATTCCTCAATAAAAAAATTTTTAAAGAAAAGAATTCCTGAAAGTTCTTCCATGTTGGTTAAAAGTTTTTTCAGAAGTTTTAAATGTTTCTTCTGGAGTTTTAAAAAAGTTTTCCCAAGTTATTTATAAGTTTCCCAAGTTGATTTAAAGTTTAAAATGAAAGTCACGACTAGGCTACCTCCCTTGATACTATTCCATGGGCACTGCCTGCCTTCTGCAGCTGCACAAAGCCCTGGCTAGACCACACCTGGAGCACTGCGGGGAAGTAGAGGCCTGGTCGGCTCCATGGGGGGCCCGAATGCCTGGACACGATATACAGTTCCATGGTTAGAATCCCCGTGTACAGTGCCAGGTTTTGAATCCCCATTTACAGTGCCAGGTTTAGAATCCCCATGTACAGGGCCAGACTTTGAATCCCCATGTACAGTGCCAGGTTTAGAATCCCCATGTACAGTTCCAGGGTTAGAATCCCCATGTACAGTCCCAGGGTTAGAATCCCCATGTACAGTCCCAGGGTTAGAATCCCCATGTACAGTCCCAGGGTTAGAATCCCCATGAACAGTCCCAGGGTTAGATTCCCATGTGCAGTCCCAGGGTTAGAATCCCCATGTACAGTGCCAGGGTTAGAATCCCTATGTACTCTCCCCCAGGGTTAGAATGCCCACATACACTCCCAGGGTTAGAATCCCAATATACAGTCCCAGGGTTGGAATTGCAATGTACAGTCGCAGAGTTGGAATCCTGTGACAGTACACAGTCGAAGCGAAAAATTGAGGCCTTGAACCTGAGTTGGGGCAAAAAAATCATAGAAACATAATTCAATTTCTATACTAAACTATTTGAAATCAAACCAAATGAATTGTTGCAACTATCACGTTACTTTCATGCCAAATGGGAAACAAGTGATGTGGGGGGAGTGCAGGGCTGTTTGTGCCCAGTTACACAGCATGTCCCTGGCTCTCCACTCCAAATGCGCTTATTTCAGATCGCAGTCTCATTGACACATCCAACTGACTGGATGGACTTCGCCCTTTAAACCCCATCAGAGAAATATCAGCATTTGATGTTTAGTTTGCCAAACCTTTATAAAAAAACTGGTTCGGCCTCAGCTGGAGAATTGTGTTCAAGTTTGGGCTCCAAACTTTCGGAATGATGCCAAGCTTTTAGAGAAGGTGCGGAAGTAGCGGTGCCAGGGATGTGGGACTTCCGTGATGTGGAGAGCCTGGTGAAGTTTTCTCCAGAGAGCAAAAAAGGGTAAAAGGAGATTTGACAGAGATGTACAAAATTATGAATGATTTAGAAGAAAGAATAAATATGGAAATTCTTTCCAGCGGCATTAGGGAAGGTAACCAGAGGAGTCAGACTTCCGATGATTGGCAAAATAACGAGAGGTGAAATGTGGGATCATTTGTTACCCAGCGAATTGTTATGATCCAAAATGCACTATCCGAAAGGGTGGTGGAAGCAGATTCAATCGTAACTTTTAAAAGGGAATTGGATAAATACTTGCCGGGAAGAATATACCGAGCTATCGGTAAAGAGGAGAGCAGTGAGACTCATTGAACAGCTCCACTGAAGAACTGGCACAGACACGATGGGTCGCATGGCCTTCTGTGCTGTACCACTCCCTGACAATAGCGAATGATTGTACCCAGAGTGCTCCGCCCGGGGGAATACACCCAATCTCCATCAGCAGGGAGGCAACGCGTGTGAAGGACTGGTTCCCAGAGAGCACCTCCCTGTGCGGAAAGGCTCCCAGGGACAGAGCGGAGCGAGCACGGCGCAGGGCAACACCAAGTGTGGCCCTCAGGTCGCGGGTAACAGCGAGTGTGGCTCTCAGGCCCCAGGCAACACCGAGTGCTGCTCTCAGGCCCCGGGCAAAACCGAGTGCGGCTCTCAGGTCCCGGGCAACACCGAGTGCGGCTCTCAGGCCCCAGACAACACCAAGTGTGGCCCTCAGGTCGCGGGCAACAGCGAGTGCGGCTCTCAGGCCCCAGGCAACACCGAGTGCTGCTCTCAGGCCCCGGGCAGCACCGAGTGCGGCCCTCAGGCCCCGGGCAACACCGAGTGCGGCTCTCAGGCCTCGGGCAACACCGAGTGTGGCCCCCTCCCCCACCCCGAGTCAGAGAACCGGGCTCGGCCCCAGTAAACACCGGGGGCAGCGCCTCACCCAAACCATGAAAACAACTGGTTGCATTTATACAGCAGGCCCAGCAATTCCCAGCCGCTCTGTATCAGGGTGGATGCTGGATGCGGAAGTCAATCCCTGGCCTCCTGTGCAGTATAGTATTAGACAGTCCCTTGAATCGAGGATGACCCACTTCCACACCAAAAAGGGATGAGTTCACAGGTGTTTCAATATGAGATCTGATATTCCAGGAGCCAAATTACATATTGAAGGGTGGGAGATGCCTGTGCATGCATTCTTTTAATGTGTGTGTCCGTTGTACGCCAGCCACCACACGGGCTGGACAGAGCGAGGTCTTGGTCCAGTGGCAAGTGTTAAACAAGACGACTGGAGACCAAGCTCTGCTGCACAGACCTGGTGCACATAATCCTAATGCCCATAGATCACAGTGTGGTCTGGCCCATGCTGTCCCTGGGCCCTTGCCTCTTCCGGGCCCCGAATTCGTGCCTCTCGTAGGCCACAATCTCTCCACCCCAAACTCTCGCCTCTTGTGGGCCCCAATCTCTCAGCCCTGATCTCTCGCCGCTACTCCACCCGGAGTGTGGGAAGGGATTCATTCAGTCATTGCACCTACTGATACACCAGCAAGTTCACAAGTGACTGCAGGGGTTGGTATCTGCTGTTATTGCTGCTGTTAATCACATCCCGACTGAACCATGTTCATTCTGACAGTTGGGGTTTGTTTCCGCTGATGTTAATAACTCTGGTAACTGGACTGGAGTTTAATATTTGGGATATAGACAAATAAATTCGTGTTGCTTTCAACACATTGCTGTAGATTTTTGTCTTTCCCACCCGTGTGTTTAGCATCACCTGGCTGGAGCTCAGAGAGGACAATCTGGGGGAAGATCGTATGGGGGAGAACTTCAGCCTCGACACAGTCCTTCAGGGTCACACTGAGAGGGCAAATGGCACTTTGGTCTTTCTCATCTCTCTTCACAGTCAGCAAAGTCACCATGCGGGTTAATCTTGACGGTGTAAGGTGCGGATGATATCCACCCAAGGGTGTTTAAACTTGCATTCACTGGTTCCACTCTGTCCCTTCCCCTGAAGGTGCTGACTCTGGCTGGGTTCAGTTCTACACTCACTGGTTCTCCTCCCCTGAAGGTACTGACTCTGGCTGGGTTCAGTTCTACACTCACTGGTTCCCCTCCCCTGAAGATACTGACTCTGGCTGGGTTCAGTTCTACACTCAATGGTTCCCCTCCCCTGAAGGTACTGACTCTGGCTGGGTTCAGTTCTGCACTCACTGGTTCCTCACCCCTGAAGGTGCTGACTCTGGCTGGGTTCAGTTCTATACTCACTAGTTCCCCTCCCTCTCGTCCCATGAAGGTTTTTTTCTCTGTTAAGTTGGTATTTAGTCTGCAAATAAAGGTTAGTTAAATCAGCGGATTGCTGAGTAGTTGCTGGGTGTATTTCTCTAAGGTTTAGAGTTTAGTTCTACTTGATAGCTGCGAGTGTAACTCGAGGGATGACAGGACAGCTCAGTCCCGTGGATTACACATCCTGTGGCATGTGGGAAATCCTGGGAGCTTCACACAGCCGGGACGACCACATTTGCAGGAGGTGTCTCCAGCTGCACCAACTCCAGCTCCGCGTTTTGGAGCTTGAGCGGCAGCTGGAGTCAGTGAGACTCCATGAGACTGACAGCTATGGGGATATCACGTTTCTAGAGGTGGTCACCCCGCAGCTTAGGAATGTGCAGGCAGATAGGGATTGGGTGAACCCTGGACAGAAGAGGAGGACTAGGCAGGTAGTGCAGGAGTTCCCCGAGTCCATCTCGCTCTCCAAGTGGAACTCTGTTCTGAGTACCGCTGAGGGCGATGCTGGCTCTGGGGAGTGAGCCAGAGCCACATTCACAGCACCACGGGTGTCTCAGCTGTACGGGGGGGAGGAATAAGAATGGAAGAGCTATAGTGGTAGGGGATTCAATAGTCAGGGGAGCAGACAGGTGTTTCTGCGGCCACAGATGTGACTCCAGGATGGTATGTTGCCTCCCTGGTGCCAGAGTCAAGGATGTCACTGCAGGGCATTCTGGGGGAAGAGGCTGAACAGCCGGAGGTTGTGGTCCACATCCGGACCAATGACACGGGTAGAAAGACGGGTGAAGTCCTGCAGGCAGAGTTTAGAGAGCTAGGAGAGAGATTAAAAAGCAGGACCTCAAAGCTAGTAATCTCCGGATTACTCCCAATGCCACGAGCTAGTGAGTACAGAAATAGGAGGATAGAGCAGATGAATACGTGGCTGGAGAGATGGTGCATGAGGGAGGGCTTCAGTTTCCTGAGGCATTGGGACCGCTTCTGTGGGAGGTGGGACCGGTACAAGCCGGACGGGTTGCGTCTCAACAGAGCCGGGACCAATATCCTCACGGGGGTGGGGGTTGCTAGTGCTGTTGGGGAGAGTTTAAACAAGCTTAGCAGGGGGATGGGAATCTGAAAATAGATTCAGTTGGGAGGGGAGTAAAGCTGGAATTAGAAAGCAAAATTAAAGAAAGTGAGTTTGAAGGAGAGAGGAAACAAGCAGGAAAAAAGTGCAATAAAACAAACTTAAAGGCACTTGGTCTAACTGCACGAAGCATTCGTAAAAAAATAGATGAGTTGACGGCACAAATTGATACAAATGGGTATGATCTGATAGGCATTACAGAGACGTGGTTGCAAGGTGACCAGCACTGGGAATTAAATATTCAGGGGCAATTGACAATGCAGAAGGACAGACAGAAAGGAAAATGAGGTGGGCAGCTGTATTGATAAAGGATGGAATCACTGCAATAATGAGAAACAATATTGGCTCAAATGATCAGGATGTTGAACCAGTTTGGGTGGAGATAAGGAATAATAAAGGGAAAAAGTCACTGGTGGGCGTAGTCTATAGGCCCCCTAACAGTAGCAAATGTGTTGGTTGGAGTATAAATCAGGAAATAGTGGGGGCTTGTAAAAAGTTAACAACAATAATCATGGGTAATTTTAACCTCCATATTGATTGGACAAATCAAATTGGTCAGGGTAGCCTTGAGAAGGAGTTCATAGAGTGCATAAGGGATGGCTTCCTTCAGCAGTATGTAACGGAACCAACCAGGAGGCAGGCTATCTTAGATCTGGTCCCGTGTAATGAGACAGGATTAATAAACAATCTTCTAGTAAAGGATCCCCATGGAATGAGTGATCATAGCATGATCTAATTTCAAATTCAGATGGTGGATGAGAAAGTTGGATCTCTAACCAGCGTACTAATCTTAAATAAAGGAGATTATCTAGGTATGAGGGCAGAGTTGGGTAAAGTGGACTGGGAAAATAGATTAAAGTGTAGGAAGGTTGATGAACAGTGGCGTACATTTAAGGACAATTTCACAACTCTCAAGAAAAATATATTCCAGTGAGGAGAAAAGGGTGTAAAAGAAAAGATAGCCATCCGTGGCTAACTGAAGAAATAAAGGACGGTATCCAATTAAAAACAAGGGCATACAAAGTGGTCAAAACTAGTGGGAGGACAGAAGATTGGGAAGCTTTTAAAAGCCAGCAAAGAAAGACTAAAAAAATTAAGAAAGGGAAGATAGACTATGAAAGTAAACTAGCACGAAATATAAAAACAGATAGCAAGAGTTTCTACAGGTATATAAAAAGGAAAAGAATGGCTGAAGTAAATGTTGATACCTTAGAGGACGAGACCGGGAATTAGTAATGGGGAACATGGAGATGGCAGAAACACTGAACAAATATTTTGTATCAGTCTTTACGGTAGAGGACACTAACAATATCCCAACAGTGGACAGTCAAGGGGCTATAGGCGGGGGAGGAACTTAAGCACCTCCTTCTTAGTGATTGTGATTGTGTTATCAAGATAATGGGACTAAAGGCGGATAAATCCCCTGGACCTGATGGCTTGCATCCTAGGGTCTTAAGAGATGTAACGGCAGGGATAGTGGATGCATTGGTTGTAATTTACCATAATTCCCTGGATTCTGGGGAGGTCCCAGAGATTGGAAAACTGCAAATGTAACCCATCCATTTAAAAAAGAAGGCAGACAAAAAGCAGGAAACTATAGACCAGTTAGCCGAACATCTGTGGTTGGGAAAATGTTGGAGTCCATTATTAAGGAAGCAGTAGCAGGACATTTACAAAAAACACAGTTTAGTCAGGCAGAGTCACCATGGATTTATGAAGGGGAAGTCATGTTTGACAAATTTGTTGGAATTCTTTAAGGATGTAACAAACAGGGTGGATAAAGGGGAACCAGTGAGTATGGTGTATTTGAACTTCCAGAAAGCATTTGACAAGGTGTCACATAAAAGGTTACGCACAAGATAAAATATCATGGGGTTGGGGGTAATATATTAGCATGGATAAAGGATTGGCTAACTAACAGAAAACAGAGTGAGGATAAATGGTTCATTCTCTGGTTGGCAATCAGTAACTAGTGGGGTGTCGCAGGGATCAGTGCTGGGACCCCGACTATTTACAATGTATATTAACGATGTGGAAGAAAGGGCCGAGGGTAACGTAGCCACATTTGCTAACGATACAAAGATAGGAGGAAAAGCAATGTGTGAGGAGGACACAAAAAATCTGCAAAAGGACATAGACAGGCTAAATGAGTGTGCAAAAATTTGGTAGATGGAGTATAATGTTGGAAAGTATGAGGTCATGTGCTTTGGCAGAAAAATTCAAAGAGCAAGTTATTAATTAAATGGAGAAAAATTGCGAAGGTTAGTTTGCAGGTACAACAAGTGATCAGGAAGGCCAATGAAATCTTGGCATTTATTGCAAAGGGGATGGAGTATAAAAGCAGGGAAGTCTTGCTGCAGTTATACAGGGCATTGGTGAGGGTACACCTGGAATACTGTGTGCAGTTTTGGTTTCCATTTTTACGAAAGGATATACTTGCTTTGGTGGCAGTTTCTTCTCTCGGAGGGTTGTAAATCTGTGGAAGTGGTCCTGAGTCCATGATCGGATCAGCCATGGGTTGTGAAGCAGGCTGGAGTATGGCCTGCTCCTGCTCCTATTTCTTATGTTCATTTGTTCTTATGTTCTACACTGTTTCATCAGACATAGCAAGGGTTAGATACAGAGTAAAGCTCCCTCTACAATGTCCCATCAAACACTAAACCTTGCCCATAATGAGCAGGGCTCAGGGAGGTTGGTTGCTCGGCACTGCAGTGATGTCATGAAGCTAGTTTGAACAGCTAATAGTTACTCCAAACTAACTTAGGCCAGCATATCTGGCCGCATAAAAAAACCTTGTGGAGAGTTAAGAAAGCACCAAGCACTAAACAAAGCACAGAAATAAACATTCAATAACAAATAAAATATACAAGGAAGCTGAGATAACCTGCATCTAGCACCAAGATTTACAAAGCACTAAACAAAGCACAAGAATAATAAGCCATTAATTAACAAATACAAAAAATAGAAGGAACCCTGCATCTAAAGCACCAAGACCAAAGTAATTGATAGGATTGAAGGCCAATAAATCCCTGGGGCCTGAAAGTCTGCATCCCAGAGTACTTAAGGAAGTGGCCCTAGAAATAGTGGATGTATTGGTCATCATTTTCCAACAGTCTATCGACTCTGGATCAGTTCCTATGGACTTGGTGGGTAGCTAATGTAACACCACTTTTGAAAAAAGGAGAGAGAAAACGGGTAATTATAGACCGGTTAGCCTGACATCAGTAGTGGGGACAATGTTGGAATCAATTGTTAAAGATGAAATAGCAGTGCATTTGGAAAGCAGTGACAGGATCGGTCCATGGATTTATGAAGGGGAAATCATGCTTGACAAATCCTCAATTTTTTGAGGATGTAACTGGTAGAGTGGACAAGGGAGAACCAGTGGATGTGGTGTATTTGGATTTTTAAAAGGCTTTTGACAAGGTCCCACACAAGAGACTGGTGTGCAAAATTAAAGCACATGGTACTGGGGGTAATGTACTGACGTGGATAGAGAACTGGTTGGCAGATAGGAAGCAGAGAGTCGGGATAAACGGGTCCTTTTCAGAATGGCAGGCAATGACTAGTGGGGTGCCGCAGGGCTCCGTGCTGGGACCCCAGCTATTTACAATATACATTAACGATTTAGATGAAGTTTGCAGATGACACCGAGCAGGGTGGCGGTGTGAGCTGTGAGGAGGACGCAAATGGTTGCAGCTTGACTTCGACAGGTTAGGTGAGTGGGCAAACGCATGGCAGATGCAGTATAATGTGGATAAATGTGAGGTTATCCACTTTAGTGGCAAAAACACAAAGGCAGAATATTATCTGAATGGCAACAGATTAGGAAAAGGGGAGCTGCAACGAGACCTGGGTGTCATGGTCATTGAAAATTAGCATGCAGGTACAGCCGGCGGAGAAGAAGGCAAATGGTATGTTGGCCTTCACAGCGAGGGGATTTGAGAATCGGTGCAGGGAGGTCTTACTGCAGTTGTACAGGGCCTTGGTGAAGCTTCCCTGGAATATTGTGTTCAGTTTTGGTCTCCTAATCTGGGGAAGGACATTCTTGCTATTGAGGGAGTGCAGCGAAGGTTCACCAGACTGATTCCCGGGATCGCAGGACTGACATGAGGAGAGATTGGATCGACTGGGCCTGTATTCACTGGAGTTTAGAAGGATGAGAGGGGATCTCATAGAAACATAAAATTCTGACGGGACTGGACAAGTTAGATGCAGGAAGAATGTTCCCAATGTTGGGGAAGTCCAGAACCAGGGGTTATAGTCTAAGGATAAGGGGTAAGCCATTTAGGACTGAGATGAGGAGAAACTTCTTCACTCGAGTGTTGTTAACCTGTGGAATTCCCTACCGCAAAGAGCTGTTGATGTCAGTTCATTGCATATATTCAAGAGGGAGTTAGATAGGGCCCTTACGGCTAAAGGAATCAAAGGGTATGGAGAGAAAGCAGGAAAGGGGTACTGAGGTGAATGATCGGCCATGATCTTATTGAATGGTGGTGCAGGCTCGAAGGGCCGAATGGCCTACTCCTGCATCTATTTTCTATGTTTCTATATAAAAAGCAATCAATCAATAACAAATAAAAAGTTCGATGAATCGGTTCTTTCTCACTGTGTAGATCTGCTCCTGGTGATATACCCTCATCCTCCGACTGACTGCAACTCAACTTGCATGTATGTGCAGTCAAAACTCGGAGTAAGCTCACAATCTCTTTCGTGAACTTAAACTGGGGTCTCAAGAGATCTCTTGCAACCCAGAAAGCAAAATGAAAAATGGACCTCAATCAATCAATAAATAAATAAACACACAAAAAATAAAGTATGTTACAGAACCTACAAGGGAGCAAGCTATCTTGGATCTGGTTCTGTTAAATGAGACAGGAATAATAAACGATCTCCAAGTAAAAGATCCTCTCGAAATGAGTGATCACAGTATGGTTGAATTTGTAATACAGATTGAGGGTGAGGAAGTAGTGCCTCAAACGAGCGTATTATGCTTAAACAAAGGGGACTAGAGTGGGATGAGGGCAGAGTTGGCTAAAGTAGACTGGGAACAGAGACTAAACGGTGGCACAATTGAGGAACAGTGGAGGACTTTTAAGGAGCTCTTTCATAGTGCTCAACAAAAATATATTCCAGTGAAAAAGAAAGCCGCTAAGAGAAGGGATAACCAGCCGTGGATAAACAGGGAAATAAGGGAGATTATCAAATTAAAAACTAATGCGTATAAGGTGGCCAAGGTTAGTGGGAAACTAGAAGATTGGGAAAATTTTAAACGACAGCAAAGAATTACTAAGAAAGCAATAAAGAAAGGAAAGATAGAGTACGAAAGTAAACTTGCACAAAACATAAAAACAGATAGAAATAGCTTTTACCGATTATATAAAATGGAAAAGAGTGACGAAAGTAAATGTTAGTCCCTTAGAAGATGAGAAGGGGGATTTAATAATGGGAAATGTGGACATGGCTAAGACCTTAAACAATTATTTTGCTTCGGTCTTCACAGTGGAAGACACAAAAACCATGCCAAAAATTGCTGGTCATGGGAATGTGGGAAGGGAGGACCTTGAGATAATCACTGTCATTAGGGGGGTAGTGCTGGACAGGCTAATGGGACTCGAGGTAGACAAGTCCCCTGGTCCTGATGAAATGCATCCCAGGATATTAAAAGAGATGGCGGAAGTTATAGCAGATGCATTCGTTATAATCTACTAAAATTCTCTGGACTCTGGGGAGGTACCAGCGGATTGGAAAGCAGCTAATGTAACGACTCTGTTTAAAAAAAAGGGGGCAGACAAAAGGCAGGTAACCATAGGCCGGTTAGTTTAACATCTGTAGTGGGGAAAATGCTTGAAGCTATCATTAAGGAAGAAATAGCGGGACATCTAAATAGGAATAGTGCAATCAAGCAGACGCAACATGGATTCATGAAGAGGAAATCATGTTTAACTAATTTACTGGAATTCTTTGAGGATATAACGAGCATGATGGATAGAGGTGCACCGATGGATGTGGTGTATTTAGATTTCCAAAAGGCAATCGATAAGGTGCCACACAAAAGGTTACTGCAGAAGATAAAGGTATGCGGAGTCAGAGGAAATGCATTAGCATGGATAGAGAATTGGCTGGCTAACAGAAAGCAGAGAGTCGGGATAAATGGGTCCTTTTTGGGTTGGAAATCGGTGGTTAGTGGTGCGACACAGGGATCGGTGCTGGGACCACAACTGTTTACAATATACATAGATGACCTGGAAGAGGGGACAGAGTGTAGTGGAACAAAATTTGCGGATGACACAAAGATTAGTGGGAAAGCGGGTTGTGTAGAGGACACAGAGAGGCTGCAAAGAGATTTAGATCGGTTAAGCGAATGGGCTAAGATTTGGCAGATGGAATACAATGTCAGAAAATGTGAGGTCATCCACCTTAGGGGGAAAAAAAAAACAGTAAAAGTGAATATTATTTGAATGGGGAGAAATTGCAACATGCTGCGGTGCAGAGGGACCTGGGGGTCCTTGTGCATGAAACTCTTTTGAGTTTACCTGTGAAAACATAAAACATGTATCCGTGCCACCCGACCTGGATGACACACACAAGACATTTACAAGGCCCTTTTTTTTGGGGTTTTTTTTTTGTGGTTTTCTTTTTGGGCACTAAAATCAAATTTTTCCTTTTTTCCAGTGCCCCCTATAAAAGGAGAGGGGGACACTAAAAGCACCGGCAATTAAAACAAATTAAACTTAAAAACGTAAAATCAAATTAAAATTTGGTTGCCGGGCGTGATGATGCACTCCAGTCCCTCCGGTGCCCACCTCTCGCGGAAGGCCGCGAGCGTACCGGTGGACACCGCGTGCTCCATCTCCAAGGACACCCTGGACCGGATGTAAGAGCGGAAGAGAGGCAGGCAGTCAGGTTGAACGACCCCCTCGACCGCCCGCTGCCTGGACCGGCTGATGGCACCCTTGGCCGTGCCCAGGAGCAGTCCTACGAGGAGGCCTTCGGACCTACCCGCTCCCCTCCGCACAGGGTGCCCAAAGATCAGGAGAGTGGGACTGAAGTGCAGCCAGAATTTCAGGAGCAGCCCCTTCAAATAGTGGAACAGGGGCTGCAACCTTGTGCATTCAATAAAAACATGGAACACGGACTCCTCCAGACCGCAGAAATTGCAGGCGGCCTGGGAGTCCGTCAACCGGCTTAAAAATTTATTGCACGGCACTGCTCCGTGCACCACCCTCCAGGCCAAGTCCCCGATGAATAGTGGGAGGACCCATGCGTAGAGTGCCCTCCATCGGGGACCCCCGCCTCCTCCCGACGGCAAGATGGTACGCCATGGCGTGTCCGGACGGCCGGCGAGGATGGCAAAGTTGAGGGTGTGCAGGAGCAGCCCGTACAGGAAACCCCTCCGCGCGGAACTGAAAGGCACGGAGGGGATTTCCCTGAGGCGGCTCAAGTTGTGAGGCGCCGGCCCCCGAGATAGGTTCCGGGGTTTGGCGCCGATGAGGAATTCCGTCCGGACGGGGGTCAGTTCGGACGGGATCTCCCCACGTGCTTGAGCCTCCTCGATGCACCTTACGGAGTCAGGGCCCAGAGCTGTTTTTAGCGACTCGATGGCATCGGCCGCGTGGCGGACGTTGGCAGAATTTAGGCGCCGCGCCAGCGTGTCTGGCGCCATCCAGCCCGCTCCTCCGCCATCGAGCAGGTCCCTGACCCTGGTCACCTCACCAGCCACAGCCCTCTCTTCCGACCGCCACATAAAGCCTCGGCCATGGAGGTATGGATTCCCGAGCAGCGGTTCCTGCAGGACGGCCGCCACTCCAGCCGGCGGAGAGCTGCGCTTGGTGGAGACTTTGTTCCAGACCCTGATGAGTTCCCTGTAAAAGACAGGCAGCTCCCGGAGGGCGGTCCTGGCACCCCTCAAGTTCACAAACAGGAGCTGCGTGTCATAATTGAGGTCGAGCTGCTGGCGGAAGAAATACCTCGCCAGAGCACACCACCTAGGAGGGGGCTCGACGTAAAGGTATCTCTGCAGGGTCTGAAGACGGAAAGTCGCGAGCTGGGCGCTGACGCACACCAACGACTGACCGCCCTCCTCAAGCGGGAGACTCAAGACCGCAGCAGAGACCCAGTGCTTCCTGTTGTTCCAGAAGAAGTCCACCAGCTTCTTCTGTATCTTGGCGACAAACGCAGGGGGAGGGGTCAAAGTGACCAGCCGGTACCACAGCATTGCGGCCACCAGCTGGTTTATGACTAGCGCTCGACCCCTGTAGGACAGCACTCGGAGCAGTCCTGTCCAGCGCCCTAGGCGAGCGGCGACCTTGGCCTCCAGCTCCTGCCAGTTCGCCGGCCAGGCTCCCTCGTCGGGGCTAAGGTAGACTCCCAGATAGAGGAGATGGGTCGTGCTCCAGGCAAAAGGCCTGAGCTCCTCCGGCAGGGAGTCCACCCGCCACTGACCCACCAGGAGTCCGGAACATTTCTCCCAGTTGATCCTGGCGGAGGACGCGGCCGAGTAAATCTCCTGGCACTCACGCATCCTCCGCAGGTCAGCGGGATCCTCTATCGCGAGGAGCACGTCATCGGCGTAAGCCGAGAGGACGACCTCCATGCCCGGCCCTTGCAGAGCCAGTCCCGTCAACCTCGTCCGCAAGAGGCGCAGGAAAGGCTCCACGCAAACGGCGTATAACTGGCCGGACATGGGGCATCCCTGGCGCACCCCTCTCCTAAAGCGAAGGGGCGCCGTCAAGGACCCGTTAACCTTAATCAGACACTCCGCGGCGGCGTACAAAAGTCGGATCCGGGCGACGAAATGCGTCCCGAACCCGAAAGCGCGCAGTGTTCCGAGCAGATAGTCGTGATCCACCCTGTCGAACGCCTTCTCTTGGTCGAGGGATAGGAAGGCGACCGACAGACCAGCCTCCTGGGAGCAATGGATGAGGTCCCGGACCAGATGGATGTTGTCGTGGATTGTCCGGCCCGGGACCGTGTATGACTAGTCGGGGTGGATCATGTGGTCCAGCACGGCACCAAGGCAAGCAGACATCGCCCTGGCGAAGATTTTGTAGTCCGTGCTGAGGAGGGAGACCGGGCGCCAGTTCTTAAGGAGGCGGAGATCGCCCTTCTTAGGCAGCAGGACGATGACTGCCCTGCGCCAAGAGAGGGGCATCTCCCCGGTCGCCAGACTTTCCCCCAGGACCCGCGCGTAGTCGCTCCCCAGGACGTCCCAGAACGCCCTGTGGAACTCCACGGTCAGCCCGTCCAGCCCCGGGGATTTTCCCCTCGAGAGCCGGGTGAGGGCACCGGTCAGCTCCGCCAGGCTTAGCGGAGCTTCCAGATTTTCGGCGCCCTCCGGGCTGACCTTCGGCAGGTCCTCCCACAAAACTCTACGCGCTTCCTCGCTGGACGGATCCGGAGAGAACAGAGCCCCGTAATATTCACGGACCCTGTTGTTGACGCCCTCCGGATCCGAGACGAGAGAGCCGTCGTCGGCCAGCAGCATCAAGAGCTGCTTACGGACACTCTGCCTTTTTTCCAGCGAGTAGAAGAAGGGGGAGCCGCGGTCCAGATCCCACAGGAACCAGATCCGCGACCTCACGAACGCGCCTCGGGACCCGACGAGCTGCAGGTCCTTCAGCGCGGCCTTCTTCGCTTCGTACACTGTCCGCAGGGCCGGGTCCTGGACGACTTGACCGAGACGGGCTTCCAGGTCGAGCACCTCTTTTTCTAGGCGCCCGACTCTGGCCGCCCGCCTCTTGGTCGACCCCCTCGCGTACTCTTGACAGAAGACGCGGACGTGAGCCTTGCCCACGTCCCACCATAGCCTCAAGCAGGGGAAGCCCCCCTGCTTCCTTCTCCAGTCGGACCAGAATCGACGGAACGAGTCCTGGAACCGCACGTCCTCCAGCAGCCGGTTGTTAAAGTGCCAGTACGCGGACCCCGTCCTCGCGCGGAGCGAAGCCAGCTCCGCCCACACCAGGTGGTGGTCCGAACACGGCACCGGCCGCATGGAGGCCGCCGGGACGCAGGAAACGTACGCCCGAGACACGTAAAGGCGGTCGACTCTAGACCATCCAACTCCAGGCCTCACCCAAGTAAAGGCGCTGGAGTCGGGGTGGAGATTTCGCCAGACGTCCACCAAGTCGAAGGACCCGACCAGGTCCCTCAACTTCTCCATCGCCGTCATGCACTGCGGGGCACCGGAGCGGTCCCTCGCCTCGAGGGTGCAGTTAAAATCCCTCCCGAGGACAATGCAGTCGCCGACGTCGACGGAGCCAAGAAGAGCGGACACCTCTTCAAAGAAGCGCGTCTGCTGCGGGCCGGGATGAGGGGCGTACACGTTCACGAGATGGAGCGGCACGTCCCCCAGGCGAACCGTTACGTGCAGCAAGCGGCCTGGCACGGGCTCCTCGAACCCCAAGATCTCCGGCTGAAAATGCGGGCCCAGCAAGATGGCCACCCCACTAGAAATGGCGGTGAGGTGGCTCATGCGGACCTCTCCTTGCCATTCCAGGAGCCACGTGGCTTCGTCTCCCGGAACGGTGTGGGTTTCTTGCAGGAAGAACACCGCATATTTCCCCTCCCGCAGGAGCGAAAAATTGTCAAATCTACGGCGTGCCCCTCTGCCGCCGTTGATGTTGAGGCTGGCTATGGTTATCTTCATGGCAAAAGCATAGTGCAACCTCTACCTTAACCTATTGTGGGGGAGGGAGCGGAGTCTTTTGTTGAACTCCGCTCGCTCCGCAGCCCAGCGAGGAGTCCCTCGAGCTCGCGCAGCTCAAGGTGCTGCTCCTTTGTCAAGGGCCCGCCCGCGGCCAAGGTTTTAACGGCGGCGCGGACGGACCCCTTGATCAGCTCCGGCTCGGACCATTTTTCCAGGGCCAGTCGGGCTTGGTCGCGGCGACCCCGGCTCTGGGCCAAAAAGTCCCGGAGTTCCTTTGCAGGAATGAGGAGGGCCTCAGCGGCGGCCGCGAGCAGATCCACCGCCTCACTGGCGGTGGTCTCTAGGTCTTCACCCGCGTCCCCCACCGAGTCCCCGTCCTCCTCCGGGAGGTGGCCGCCAGCAGCCAGCCCATCGACCGCACAAGGTACGGCAAATGAACCGGCCGCTCCAACCGGCCCTGGCACTGCCCCGATCCCACCCCCAGGATCGTCGGCAGAGGAGTCCCCACTGGGCTCTTTTAAAAATGGTGCTGGGTCGGGAAATGACAGCGGAAGGGGTTCCCCCTCCGCCCCAGGAACCGGAGAACAAGGAGAGACCCGGCCATAGGAGATCCCCAGGCTCCCCAAGTGCTCCAGCTCCAAAGTAAGAGGCGAGGGTGGGTGTTCCTCCCCATCCCCGCTGCCAATCCCCGGCCCAGCATCTACAGTGTCATTAAAACCCATAAATTGTTTTTCCGCCTGGTCGAGCGACTCCCGGGGGAAGTTGGATAATAGCTGGGCGGGCTCAGGTTCGGCCTTTTCGGCCTCGCCCGCCTCAGTCCCCGGGACGCCCGGCCCGGCGGCTACGCATTCCTCCGCGGTCCCCACGCCCCCCACGACAGGCAGATCTTCCACTCCATCCCCGGTAGGCAGAGGCTGGGCAGCCTCAACTGTCTCACCCTCCCCGGGGACAGACTCCTCCCGCCTACGGCGCTGCTTGGGGGCGCTGGTTGGGGACGCGGGACACGCGGCGGGCACCGACTCCTCCACGGAGGGATGTTGTTCCCCCTCCGTCTCATCGGAGCCGCACCTCCTTTTGTTCCTGGGGGCGCGCGGAGGCAGGGAGACCCCCATGTCTGTCGAGGCCTCCCGCTCCGCCCCCCCCTTTTCCTTTCCTTTCCCGTGCCCGGGCCCCTCTGTGGTGTTATTCAAGGGCTCGGGCACGGGCTCGGGGCACCACGCGCTCGCCGGTGACTGGGTTGGGCTGAGCGCGGTGGTCAAATTATCTGGCGCACCGAGGGGACCCGCCTCTAGATGTTTTGCCTTCTTCCGCGCCTTCTTTCCGGTCGGACGCTCTCCCTCCCCCCCGCCGGAGGCCCTGAAAACAAAGGCCTCCGACGATGCCCGCGCACCCATGGCTCCCGGCACGCGGACGCAACTAGGGGGAGGGGTGGCGGCGGCGCCAGCCTTGGCCGCCTTCGGTGGTTTGGCGGCCTTGGAGGCGGGGCAGTTCTTACGATCATGCCCCACCTCCCTGCAGGCATGGCACCGCACGCCGTCCGACGTCCAGAAGACGCGGTAGGCAGTCCCCTCGTGCACCACATTAAAATTCCCCTCCGTCGTGTCCTCCCGCGCCACCCGGACAAAGAGCTGGCGGCGGAAGGAGAACACGTGGCGCAGGCTGTTCTCCCTGAGGCCGAGCGGTATGGGGTTGATCCCTGACCTTACCTCCCCCAGTTGGTGTAGGTGAGGGAGGAGGAGCTCAGCGGGAACAAAGGGCGGGACGTTCGATATGATGACCCTCTGCGCGGTGGCCTCGAGAGGGTCCACCGGCAGGAACGTCCCGCCCACCGTGAGCCCCTTTTCGAGGGCCAGGGACACCGCCCGCTCCGACCCCAGGAAGAACACGGCCTTCCCAGACATCTTGGAGGCTGCGACAATGGCCGAGGGGCCGACTACCCCAGCCATCGCCCGCACGCACTCCTCGATGCTCATTGTGGGGTGAATGTAGCTCTTGACCCCGTGTTTTTTTGTAATGAGTCTGAATGGTGGCAGGGCAGCGGGTGGCGCAGGAGGTGCCGTGGAAGTGGTTGCCACCTGCGCATACGTCTTCGCTGGCCCTGCCACCGGCGTGGATGGGGTCGCCATCACGGGGTCCCTTTAAGGGCTACACCCACCCCAAAGTCACAGGCCTTAATGGTCTTTAATGGCCTCGTATATTAGCTGAGCAGAGGAGCCCTTAACGAGGCACCTCTCCCCTCGTTGACAATTGGGGAGAGGCCTTGCTCCCTCTGCTCAGTTGTCTTAATTGTTTTTTTTTTTTTAAATTAGGATGAAAAGGGGCCTCAGAGAGAGAGGGGAGAAACAGAGGGTAACGGAGAAAGAGAGAGGGGGGTGGGAAGGGGGGGTGGGCTGCGAGGGCAGGTCTCCCCTCGCAGCTGTGGGTGGGTGCACTCCCCAGTTGGCAAAACACACAAAAAACACAGTCTTTGGGTTGGTCTTCAGGTGGGGGGAGAAGACGTCTTCACCTGGGGTAGCTAGAGCCACCAGGCACCCACTCCCAACGATGTTAATGGGGTGATTAAACACTCTTCAGCCTGGTAGCTCCAGCTATCCCAGGCTAGGCAAATGTGGGGGGTGGGGGGGGTTCCAATTGCGGGGGGGGGCCTAGTTGTAAGCACGGCCCCCACGCACACTACCACACACACACACACCCCCCGCGATGTTCCGGCCCTCAGTGGTCTTCTTTCCTCCCCCCAACGATACAACAAAGTCTGTTTGGGGAAATGCACCCACACCCACCTGTAGAATGTAGAGTCTCCCTCCTTCCTCACTGGATGTTTTTGGTTTTTCCCCCTCTCTCCAACTCCTTGCAGAATGGTAAAAAAGATGTTGAAATGTTTTCTGCTTCCTCCTCTCCCTCTGGTAAAAGTTGGTGTTGAAGCCCCTTTCTTCCTTCTCTTCCCGGGCTGGTCTCAGGGCTCTCCAGGCAGGAGCACAAGTTGCTAGCTGCTTCTCTCACTGCTCACAGCTCCAACTGTGCAGAACACGCCTCTACTGCTCTACCATTGGTCCTTGTGCATGAAACTCTTTTAGAGTCTACCTGCAAAACATAAAAACATTAAACTGTGCCACCCGACCTGGGTGACACTCCAGACATTTACAAGGCCCTTTTTTTCCCCCCTTTTTTTGTTTTTTTTTTGTGTTTTTCTTTTTTTTTGTTTTTTTTTTTGGGCACTAAAATCACAATTTTTCCCCAGTGCCCCCTATAAAAGGGAAGGGGACACTAAAAGCACCGGCAATTAAAACAAATTAACTTTAAAACGTAAAATCAAATTAAAATTTGGTTGCCGGGCGTGATGATGCACTCCAGTCCCTCCGGTGCCCCCCTCTCGCGGAAGGCCGCGAGCGTACCGGTGGACACCGCGTGCTCCATCTCCAAGGACACCCTGGACCGGATGTAAGAGCGGAAGAGAGGCAGGCAGTCAGGTTGAACGACCCCCTCGACCGCCCGCTGCCTGGACCGGCTGATGGCACCCTTGGCCGTGCCCAGGAGCAGTCCTACGAGGAGGCCTTCGGACCTACCCGCTCCCCTCCGCACAGGGTGCCCAAAGATCAGGAGTGTGGGACTGAAGTGCAGCCAGAATTTCAGGAGCAGCCCCTTCAAATAGTGGAACAGGGGCTGCAACCTTGTGCATTCAATAAAAACATGGAACACGGACTCCTCCAGACCGCAGAAATTGCAGGCGGCCTGGGAGTCCGTGAACCGGCTTAAAAATTTGTTGCACGGCACTGCTCCGTGCACCACCCTCCAGGCCAAGTCCCCGATGAATAGTGGGAGGACCCCTGCGTAGAGTGCCCTCCATCGGGGACCCCGGCCTCCTCCGGACGGCAAGATGGTACGCCATGGCGTGTCCGGACGGCCGGCGAGGATGGCAAAGTTGAGGGTGTGCAGGTGCAGCCCGTACAGGAAACCCCTCCGCGCGGAACTGAAAGGCACGGAGGGGATTTCCCCGAGGCGGCTCAAGTTGTGAGGCGCCGGCCCCCGAGGGTTTGGCGCCGATGAGGAATTCCGTCCGGACGGGGGTCAGTTCGGACGGGATCTCCCCACGTGCTTGAGCCTCCTCGATGCACCTAACGGAGTCAGGGCCCAGAGCTGTTTTTAGCGACTCGATGGCATTGGCCGCGTGGCGGACGTTGGCAGAATTTAGGCGCCGCGCCAGCGTGTCTGGCGCCATCCAGCCCGCTCCTCCGCCATCGAGCAGGTCCCTGACCCTGGTCACCTCACCAGCCACAGCCCTCTCTTCCGACCGCCACATAAAGCCTCGGCCGTGGAGGTACGGATTCCCGAGCAGCGGTTCCTGCAGGACGGCCGCCACTCCAGCCGGCGGAGAGCTGCGCTTGGTGGAGACTTTGTTCCAGACCCTGATGAGTTCCCTGTAAAAGACAGGCAGCTCCCGGAGGGCGGTCCTGGCACCCCCCAAGTTCACAAACAGGAGCTGCGTGTCATAATTGAGGTCGAGCTGCTGGCGGAAGAAATACCTCGCCAGAGCGCACCACCTAGGAGGGGGCTCGACGTAAAGGTATCTCTGCAGGGTCTGAAGACGGAAAGTCCCGAGCTGGGCGCTGACGCACACCAACGACTGACCGCCCTCCTCAAGCGGGAGACTCAAGACCGCGGCAGAGACCCAGTGCTTCCTGTTGTTCCAGAAGAAGTCCACCAGCTTCTTCTGTATCTTGGCGACAAACGCAGGGGGAGGGGTCAAAGTGACCAGCCGGTACCACAGCATTGCGGCCACCAGCTGGTTTATGACTAGCGCTCGACCCCTGTAGGACAGCACTCGGAGCAGTCCTGTCCAGCGCCCTAGGCGAGCGGCGACCTTGGCCTCCAGCTCCTGCCAGTTCGCCGGCCAGGCTCCCTCGTCGGGGCTAAGGTAGACTCCCAGATAGAGGAGATGGGTCGTGCTCCAGGCAAAAGGCCTGAGCTCCTCCGGCAGGGAGTCCACCCGCCACTGACCCACCAGGAGTCCGGAACATTTCTCCCAGTTGATCCTGGCGGAGGACGCGGCCGAGTAAATCTCCTGGCACTCACGCATCCTCCGCAGGTCAGCGGGATCCTCTATCGCGAGGAGCACGTCATCGGCGTAAGCCGAGAGGACGACCTCCACGCCCGGCCCTTGCAGAGCCAGTCCCGTCAACCTCGTCCGCAAGAGGCGCAGGAAAGGCTCCACGCAAACGGCGTATAACTGGCCGGACATGGGGCATCTCTGGCGCACCCCTCTCCTAAAGCGAAGGGGCGCCGTCAAGGACCCGTTAACCTTAATCAGACACTCCGCGGCGGCATACAAAAGTCGGATCCGGGCGACGAAATGCGTCCCGAACCCGAAAGCGCGCAGAGTTCCGAGCAGATAGTCGTGATCCACCCTGTCGAACGCCTTCTCTTGGTCGAGGGATAGGAAGGCGACCGACAGACCAGCCTCCTGGGAGCAATGGATGAGGTCCCGGACCAGATGGATGTTGTCGTGGATTGTCCGGCCCGGGACCGTGTATGACTGGTCGGGGTGGATCATGTGGTCCAGCACGGCACCAAGGCGAGCAGACATCGCCCTGGCGAAGATTTTGTAGTCCGTGCTGAGGAGGGAGACCGGGCGCCAGTTCTTAAGGAGGCGGAGATCGCCCTTCTTAGGCAGCAGGACGATGACTGCCCTGCGCCAAGAGAGGGGCATCTCCCCGGTCGCCAGACTTTCCCCCAGGACCCGCGCGTAGTCGCTCCCCAGGACGTCCCAGAACGCCCTGTGGAACTCCACGGTCAGCCCGTCCAGCCCCGGGGACTTTCCCCTCGAGAGCCGGGCGAGGGCACCGGTCAGCTCCGCCAGGCTTAGCGGAGCTTCCAGATTTTCGGCGCCCTCCGGGCCGACCTTCGGCAGGTCCTCCCACAAAACTCTACGCGCTTCCTCGCTGGACGGATCCGGAGAGAACAGAGCCCCGTAATATTCACGGACCCTGTTGTTGACGCCCTCCGGATCCGAGACGAGAGAGCCGTCGTCGGCCAGCAGCGTCAAGAGCTGCTTACGGACACTCTGCCTTTTTTCCAGCGAGTAGAAGAAGGGGGAGCCGCAGTCCAGATCCCGCAGGAACCGGATCCGCGACCTCACGAACGCGCCTCGGGACCCGACGAGCTGCAGGTCCTTCAGCGCGGCCTTCTTCGCTTCGTACACCGTCCGCAGGGCCGGGTCCTGGACGACTTGACCGAGACGGGCTTCCAGGTCGAGCACCTCTTTTTCTAGGCGCCCGACTCTGGCCGCCCGCCTCTTGGTCGACCCCCTCGCGTACTCTTGACAGAAGACGCGGACGTGAGCCTTGCCCACGTCCCACCATAGCCTCAAGGAGGGGAAGCCCCGCTGCTTCCTTCTCCAGTCGGACCAGAATCGACGGAACGAGTCCTGGAACCGCACGTCCTCCAGCAGCCGGTTGTTAAAGTGCCAGTACGCGGACCCCGTCCTCGCGCGGAGCGAAGCCAGCTCCGCCCACACCAGGTGGTGGTCCGAACACGGCACCGGCCGCATGGAGGCCGCCGGGATGCAGGAAACGTACGCCCGAGACACGTAAAGGCGGTCGACTCTAGACCATCCAACTCCAGGCCTCACCCAAGTAAAGGCGCTGGAGTCGGGGTGGAGATTTCGCCAGACGTCCACCAAATCGAAGGACCCGACCAGGTCCGTCAACTTCTCCATCGCCGTCATGCACTGCGGGGCACCGGAGCGGTCCCTCGCCTCGAGGGTGCAGTTAAAATCCCCCCCGAGGACAATGCAGTCGCCGACGTCGACGGAGCCAAGAAGAGCGGACACCTCTTCAAAGAAGCGCGTTTGCTGCGGGCCGGGATGAGGGGCGTACACGTTCACGAGATGGAGTGGCACGTCCCCCAGGCGAACCGTTACGTGCAGCAAGCGGCCTGGCACGGGCTCCTCGACCCCCAAGATCTCCGGCTGAAAATGCGGGCCCAGCAAGATGGCCACCCCACTAGAAATGGCGGTGAGGTGGCTCATGCGGACCTCTCCTTGCCATTCCAGGAGCCACGTGGCTTCGTCTCCCGGAACGGTGTGGGTTTCTTGCAGGAAGCACACCGCATATTTCCCCTCCCGCAGGAGCGAAAAATTGTCAAATCTACGGCGTGCCCCTCTGCCGCCGTTGATGTTGAGGCTGGCTATGGTTATCTTCATGGCAAAAGCATAGTGCAACCTCTACCTTAACCTATTGTGGGGGAGGGAGCGGAGTCTTTTGTTGAACTCCCCTCCCTCCGCAGCCCAGCGAGGAGTCCCTCGAGCTCGCGCAGCTCAAGGTGCTGCTCCTTTGTCAAGGGCCCGCCCGCGGCCAAGGTTTTAACGGCGGCGCGGACGGACCCCTTGATCAGCTCCGGCTCGGACCATTTTTCCAGGGCCAGTCGGGCTTGGTCGCGGCGACCCCGGCTCTGGGCCAAAAAGTCCCGGAGTTCCTTTGCAGGAATGAGGAGGGCCTCAGCGGCGGCCGCGAGCAGATCCGCCGCCTCACTGGCGGTGGTCTCTAGGTCTTCACCCGCGTCCCCCACCGAGCCCCCGTCCTCCTCCGGGAGGTGCCCGCCAGCAGCCGGCCCATCGACCGCACAAGGTACGGCAAATGAACCGGCCGCTCCAACCGGCCCTGGCACTGCCCCGATCCCACCCCCAGGATCGTCGGCAGAGGAGTCCCCACTGGGCTCTTTTAAAAATGGTGCTGGGTCGGGAAATGACAGCGGAAGGGGTTCCCCCTCCGCCCCAGGAACCGGGGAACAAGGAGAGACCCGGCCATAGGAAATCCCCAGGCCCTCCAAGTGCACCAGCTCCAAAGTAAGGGGCGAGGGTGGGTGTTCCTCCCCCTCCCCGATGCCACCCCCCGGCCCAGCATCTACAGTGTCATTAAAACCCATAAATTGTTTTTCCGCCGGATCGAGCGACTCCCGGGGGAAGTTGGATAATAGCTGGGCGGGCTCAGGTTCGGCCTTTTCGGCCTCGCCCGCCTCAGTCCCCGGGACGCCCGGCCCGGCGGCTACGCATTCCTCCGCGGTCCCCACGCCCCCCACGACAGGCAGATCTTCCACTCCATCCCCGGGAGGCAGAGGCTGGGCAGCCTCGACTGTCTCACCCTCCCCGGGGACAGACTCCTCCCGCCTACGGCGCTGCTTGGGGGCGCTGGTTGGGGACGCGGGACACGCGGCGGGCACCGACTCCTCCACGGAGGGATGTTGTTCCCCCTCCGTCTCATCGGAGCCGCGCCTCCTTTTGTTCCTGGGGGCGCGCGGAGGCAGGGAGACCCCCATGTCTGCCGAGGCCTCCCGCTCCGCCTCCCCCTTTTCCTTTCCTTTCCCGCGCCCGGGCACCTCTGTGGTGTTATTCAAGGCCTCGGGCACGGGCTCGGGGCACCACGCGCTCGCCGGTGACTGGGTTGGGCTGAGCGCGGTGGTCAAATTATCCGGCGCACCGAGGGGACCCGCCTCTAGATGTTTTGCCTTCTTCCGCGCCTTCTTTCCGGTTGGACGCTCTCCCTCCCCCCCGCCGGAGGCCCTGAAAACAAAGGCCTCCGACGATGCCCGCGCACCCATGGCTCCCGGCACGCGGACGCAACTAGGGGGAGGGGTGGCGGCGGCGCCAGCCTTGGCCGCCTTCGGTGGTTTGGCGGCATTGGAGGCGGGGCAGTTCTTATGAACATGCCCCACCTCCCTGCAGGCATGGCACCGCACGCCGTCCGACGTCCAGAAGATGCGGTAGGCAGTCCCCTCGTGCACCACATTAAAATTCCCCTCCGTCGTGTCCTCCCGCGCCAGCCGGACAAAGAGCTGGCGGCGGAAGGAGAACACGTGGCGCAGGCTGTTCTCCCTGAGGCCGAGCGGTATGGGGTTGATCCCCGACCTTACCTCCCCCAGTTGGTGTAGGTGAGGGAGGAGGAGCTCAGCGGGAACAAAGGGCGGGACGTTTGAAATGATGACCCTCTGCGCGGTGGCCTCGAGAGGGTCCACCGGCAGGAACGTCCCGCCCACCGTGAGCCCCTTTTCAAGGGCCAGGGACACCGCCCGCTCCGACCCCAGGAAGAACACGGCCTTCCCAGACATCTTGGAGGCTGCGACAATGGCCGAGGGGCCGACTACCCCAGCCATCGCCCGCACGCACTCCTCGATGGTCATTGTGGGGTGAGTGTAGCACTTGACCCCGTGTTTTTTAGTAATGAGTCTGAAAGGTGGCAGGCCAGCGGGTGGCGCAGGAGGGGCCGTGGAAGCGGTTGCCACCTGCGCATACGTCCTTGCTGGCCCTGCCACCGGCGTGGATGGGGTCGCCATCACGGGGTCCCTTTAAGGGCTACACCCACCCCAAAGTCACAGGCCTTAATGGTCTTTAATGGCCTCGTATATTAACTGAGCAGAGGAGCCCTTAACGAGGCACCTCTCCCCTCGTTGACAATTGGGGAGAGGCCTTGCTCCCTCTGCTCAGTTGTCTTAATTGTTTTTTTTTTATTATTAATTTGGAAGGAAAGGGTTCTCAGAGAGAGAGGGGAGAAACAGAGGGCAACGGAGAAAGAGAGAGGGGGGTGGGAAGGGGGTGGCTGCGAGGGCAGGTCTCCCCTCGCAGCTGTGGGTGGGTGCACTCCCCAGATGGCAAAACACACAAAAAACAGAGTCTTTGGGTTGGTCTTCAGGTGGGGGGAGAAGACGTCTTCACCTGGGGTAGCTAGAGCCACCAGGCACACAATCCTAAACGATCTTTAATAGGGTGATAATGAAAATCTTCAGCCTGGTAGCTCCAGCTATCCCAGGCTATGCAATTGGGGGGGGGGTGGGGGGGGGTTCCAATTGTGGGGGGGGGCCCAGTTGTAAGCACGGCCCCCACGCACACTACCACACACACACACACCCCCCGCGATGTTCCGGCCCTCAGTGGTCTTCTTTCCTCCCCCCACCGATACAACAAAGTCTGTTTGGGGAAATGCACCCACACCCACCTGTAGAATGTAGAGTCTCCCTCCTTCCACACTGGATGTTGTTGGTTTTTCCCCCTCTCTCCAACTCTTTGCAGAATGGTAAAAAGTTGAAATGTTTTCTGCTTCCTCCTCTCCCTCCGGGTAAAAGTTGAAGGTGAAGCCCCTTCCTTCCTTCTCTTCCTGGGCTGGTCTCAGGGCTCTCCAGGCAGGAGCAAAGTTGATAGCTCCTTCTCTCACTGCTCACAGTTCCTACTGTGCAGGACACGCCTCCACTGCTCTACCATTGGTCCTTGTGCATGAAACTCTTTTGAGTTTACCTGCCAAAACATAAAACATTAAACGGTGCCACCCGACCTGGGTGACACTCCAGACATTTACAAGGCCCTTTTTTTTTTTTTTTCCCCCTTTTTTGTGTTTTTTTTTTTGTGTTTTTCTTTTTTTGGTTTTTTTTTTCCCCAGTGCCCCCTATAAAAGGGAAGGGGGACACTAAAAGCACCGGCAATTAAAACAAATTAAACTTAAAAACGTAAAATCAAATTAAAATTTGGTTGCCGGGCGTGATGATGCACTCCAGTCCCTCCGGTGCCCACCTCTCGCGGAAGGCCGCGAGCGTACCGGTGGACACCGCGTGCTCCATCTCCAAGGACACCCTGGACCGGATGTAAGAGCGGAAGAGAGGCAGGCAGTCAGGTTGAACGACCCCCTCGACCGCCCGCTGCCTGGACCGGCTGATGGCACCCTTGGCCGTGCCCAGGAGCAGTCCTACGAGGAGGCCTTCGGACCTACCCGCTCCCCTCCGCACAGGGTGCCCAAAGATCAGGAGAGTGGGACTGAAGTGCAGCCAGAATTTCAGGAGCAGCCCCTTCAAATAATGGAACAGGGGCTGCAACCTTGTGCACTCCATAAAAACATGGAACACGGACTCCTCCAGACCGCAGAAATTGCAGGCGGCCTGGGAGTCCGTGAACCGGCTTAAAAATTTATTGCACGGCACTGCTCCGTGCACCACCCTCCAGGCCAAGTCCCCGATGAATAGTGGGAGGACCCCTGCGTAGAGTGCCCTCCATCGGGGACCCCCGCCTCCTCCGGACGGCAAGATGGTGCGCCATGGCGTGTCCGGACGGCCGGCGAGGATGGCAAAGTTGAGGGTGTGCAGGAGCAGCCCGTACAGGAAACCCCTCCGCGCGGAACTGAAAGGCACGGAGGGGATTTCCCCGAGGCGGCTCAAGTTGTGAGGCGCCGGCCCCCGAGGGAGGTTCCGGGGTTTGGCGCCGATGAGGAATTCCGTCCGGACGGGGGTCAGTTCGGACGGGATCTCCCCACGTGCTTGAGCCTCCTCGATACACCTAACGTAGTCAGGGCCCAGAGCTGTTTTTAGCGACTCGATGGCATCGGCCGCGTGGCGGACGTTGGCAGAATTTAGGCGCCGCGCCAGCGTTACTGGCGCCATCCAGCCCGCTCCTCCGCCATCGAGCAGGTCCCTGACCCTGGTCACCTCACCAGCCACAGCCCTCTCTTCCGACCGCCACATAAAACCTCGGCCGTGGAGGTACGGATTCCCGAGCAGCGGCTCCTGCAGGACGGCCGCCACTCCAGCCGGTGGAGAGCTGCGCTTGGTGGAGACTTTGTTCCAGACCCTGATGAGTTCCCTGTAAAAGACAGGCAGCTCCCGGAGGGCGGTCCTGGCACCCCCCAAGTTCACAAACAGGAGCTGCGTGTCATAATTGAGGTCGAGCTGCTGGCGGAAGAAATACCTCGCCAGAGCACACCACCTAGGAGGGGGCTCGACGTAAAGGTATCTCTGCAGGGTCTGAAGACGGAAAGTCGCGAGCTGGGCGCTGATGCACACCAACGACTGACCGCCCTCCTCAAGCGGGAGACTCAAGACCGCGGCAGAGACCCAGTGCTTCCTGTTGTTCCAGAAGAAGTCCACCAGCTTCTTCTGTATCTTGGTGACAAACGCAGGGGGAGGGGTCAAAGTGACCAGCCGGTACCACAGCATTGCGGCCACCAGCTGGTTTATGACTAGCGCTCGACCCCTGTAGGACAGCACTCGGAGCAGTCCTGTCCAGCGCCCTAGGCGAGCGGCGACCTTGGCCTCCAGCTCCTGCCAGTTCGCCGGCCAGGCTCCCTCGTCGGGGCTAAGGTAGACTCCCAGATAGAGGAGATGGGTCGTGCTCCAGGCAAAAGGCCTGAGCTCCTCCGGCAGGGAGTCCACCCGCCACTGACCCACCAGGAGTCCGGAACATTTCTCCCAGTTGATCCTGGCGGAGGACGCGGCCGAGTAAATCTCCTGGCACTCACGCATCCTCCGCAGGTCAGCGGGATCCTCTATCGCGAGGAGCACGTCATCGGCGTAAGCCGAGAGGACGACCTCCACGCCCGGCCCTTGCAGAGCCAGTCCCGTCAACCTCGTCCGCAAGAGGCGCAGGAAAGGCTCCACGCAAACGGCGTATAACTGGCCGGACATGGGGCATCCCTGGCGCACCCCTCTCCTAAAGCGAAGGGGCGCCGTCAAGGACCCGTTAACCTTAATCAGACACTCCGCGGCGGCGTACAAAAGTCGGATCCGGGCGACGAAATGCGTCCCGAACCCGAAAGCGCGCAGAGTTCCGAGCAGATAGTCGTGATCCACCCTGTCGAACGCCTTCTCTTGGTCGAGGGATAGGAAGGCGACCGACAGACCAGCCTCCTGGGAACAATGGATGAGGTCCCGGACCAGATGGATGTTATCGTGGATTGTCCGGCCCGGGACCGTGTATGACTGGTCGGGGTGGATCATGTGGTCCAGCACGGCACCAAGGCGAGCAGACATCGCCCTGGCGAAGATTTTGTAGTCCATGCTGAGGAGGGAGACCGGGCGCCAGTTCTTAAGGAGGCGGAGATCGCCCTTCTTAGGCAGCAGGACGATGACTGCCCTGCGCCAAGAGAGGGTCATCTCCCCGGTCGCCAGACTTTCCCCCAGGACCCGCGCGTAGTCGCTCCCCAGGACGTCCCAGAACGCCCTGTGGAACTCCACGGTCAGCCCGTCCAGCCCCGGGGATTTTCCCCTCGAGAGCCGGGCGAGGGCACCGGTCTGCTCCGCCAGGCTTAGCGGAGCTTCCAGATTTTCGGCGCCCTCCGGGCCGACCTTCGGCAGGTCCTCCCACAAAACTCTACGCGCTTCCTCGCTGGACGGATCCGGAGAGAACAGAGCCCCGTAATATTCACGGACCCTGTTGTTGACGCCTTCCGGATCCGAGACGAGAGAGCCGTCGTCGGCCAGCAGCGTCAAGAGCTGCTTACGGACACTCTGCCTTTTTTCCAGCGAGTAGAAGAAGGGGGAGCCGCGGTCCAGATCCTGCAGGAACCGGATCCGCGACCTCACGTACGCGCCTCGGGACCCGACGAGCTGCAGGTCCTTCAGCGCGGCCTTCTTCGCTTCGTACACCGTCCGCAGGGCCGGTTCCTGGACGACTTGACCGAGACGGGCTTCCAGGTCGAGCACCTCTTTTTCTAGGCGCCCGACTCTGGCCGCCCGCCTCTTGGTCGACCCCCTCGCGTACTCTTGACAGAAGACGCGGACGTGAGCCTTGCCCACGTCCCACCATAGCCTCAAGGAGGGGAAGCCCCCCTGCTTCCTTCTCCAGTCGGACCAGAATCGACGGAACGAGTCCTGGAACCGCACGTCCTCCAGCAGCCGGTTGTTAAAGTGCCAGTACGCGGACCCCGTCCTCGCGCGGAGCGAAGCGAGCTCCGCCCACACCAGGTGGTGGTCCGAACACGGCACCGGCCGCATGGAGGCCGCCGGGACGCAGGAAACGTACGCCCGAGACACGTAAAGGCGGTCGACTCTAGACCATCCAACTCCAGGCCTCACCCAAGTAAAGGCGCTGGAGTCGGGGTGGAGATTTCGCCAGACGTCCACCAAGTCGAAGGACCCGACCAGGTCCCTCAACTTCTCCATCGCCGTCATGCACTGCGGGGCACCGGAGCGGTCCCTCGCCTCGAGGGTGCAGTTAAAATCCCCCCCGAGGACAATGCAGTCGCCGACGTCGACGGAGCCAAGAAGAGCGGACACCTCTTCAAAGAAGCGCGTCTGCTGCGGGCCGGGATGAGGGGCGTACACGTTCACGAGATGGAGCGGCACGTCCCCCAGGCGAACCGTTACGTGCAGCAAGCGGCCTGGCACGGGCTCCTCGACCCCCAAGATCTCCGGCTGAAAATGCGGGCCCAGCAAGATGGCCACCCCACTAGAAATGGCGGTGAGGTGGCTCATGCGGACCTCTCCTTGCCATTCCAGGAGCCACGTGGCTTCGTCTCCCGGAACGGTGTGGGTTTCTTGCAGGAAGCACACCGCATATTTCCCCTCCCGCAGGAGCGAAAAATTGTCAAATCTACGGCGTGCCCCTCTGCCGCCGTTGATGTTGAGGCTAGCTATGGTTATCTTCATGGCAAAAGCATAGTGCAACCTCTACCTTAACCTATTGTGGGGGAGGGAGCGGAGTCTTTTGTTGAACTCCGCTCCCTCCGCAGCCCAGCGAGGAGTCCCTCGAGCTCGCGCAGCTCAAGGTGCTGCTCCTTTGTCAAGGGCTCGCCCGCGGCCAAGGTTTTAACGGCGGCGCGGACGGACCCCTTGATCAGCTCCGGCTCGGACCATTTTTCCAGGGCCAGTCGGGCTTGGTCGCGGCGACCCCGGCTCTGGGCCAAAAAGTCCCGGAGTTCCTTTGCAGGAATGAGGAGGGCCTCAGCGGCGGCCGCGAGCAGATCCACCGCCTCACTGGCGGTGGTCTCTAGGTCTTCACCCGCGTCCCCCACCGAGTCCCCGTCCTCCTCCGGGAGGTGGCCGCCAGCAGCCGGCCCATCGACCGCACAAGGTACGGCAAATGAACCGGCCGCTCCAACCGGCCCTGGCACTGCCCCGATCCCACCCCCAGGATCGTCGGCAGAGGAGTCCCCACTGGGCTCTTTTAAAAATGGTGCTGGGTCGGGAAATGACAGCGGAAGGGGTTCCCCCTCCGCCCCAGGAACCGGAGAACAAGGAGAGACCCGGCCATAGGAGATCCCCAGGCTCCCCAAGTGCTCCAGCTCCAAAGTAAGGGGCGAGGGTGGGTGTTCCTCCCCCTCCCCGCTGCCACCCCCCGGCCCAGCATCTACAGTTTCATTAAAATCAATATATTGTGTTTCTGCCGGGTCGAGCAACTCCCGGGGGAAGTTGGGTAATAGCTGGGCGGGCTCAGGTTCGGCCTTTTCGGCCTCGCCCGCCTCAGTCCCCGGGACGCCCGGCCCGGCGGCTACGCATTCCTCCGCGGTCCCCACGCCCCCCACGACAGGCAGATCTTCCACTCCATCCCCGGGAGGCAGAGGCTGGGCAGCCTCAACTGTCTCACCCTCCCCGGGGAAAGACTCCTCGTGCCTGCAACGCAATTTGGGGGCGCTGGTGGGGGACGCGGGACACGCGGCGGGCACCGACTCCTCCGCGGAGGGATGTTGTTCCCCCTCCGCGTCATTGGGGCGGTGCCTCTTTTTGTTCCTGGGGGCGCGCGGAGTCAGGGAGACCTCCATGTCTGCCGAGGCCTCCCGCTCCGCCCCCCCCTTTTCCTTTTCTTGCCCGCGCCCGGGCCCCTCTGTGGTGTTGTTCAAGGGCTCGGGCACGGGCTCGGGGCACCCCGCGCTCGCCGGTGACGGGGTTGGGCTGAGCGCGGTGGTCAAATTATCCGGCGCACTGAGGGGACCCGCCTCTTGATGTTTTGTCTTCTTCCCCGCCTTCTTTCCGGTCGGACGCTCTCCCTCCCCCCCGCCGGAGGCCCTGAAAACAAAGGCCTCCGACGATGCCCGCGCACCCATGGCTCCCGGCACGCGGACGCAACTAGGGGGAGGGGTGGCGGCGGCGCCAGCCTTGGCCGCCTTCGGTGGTTTGGCGGCCTTGGAGGCGGGGCAGTTCTTGCGAACGTGCCCCACCTCCCTGCAGGCATGGCACCGCACGCCGTCCGACGTCCAGAAGACGCGGTAGGCAGTCCCCTCGTGCACCACATTAAAATAGCCCTCCGTCGTCTCCTCCCGCGCCAGCCGGACAAAGAGCTGGCGGCGGAAGGAGAACACGTGGCGCAGGCTGCTCTCCCTGAGGCCGAGCGGTATGGGGATGATCCCCGACCTTACCTCCCCCAGTTGTTGTAGGTGAGGGAGGAGGAGCCCAGCGGGAACAAAGGGCGGGACGTTCGACACGATGACCCTCTGCGCGGTGGCCTCGAGGGGATCCACCGGCAGGAACGTCCCGCCCACCGTGAGCCCCCTTTCGAGGGCCAGGGACACCGCCCGCTCCGACCCCAGGAAGAACACGGCCTTCCCAGACATCTTGGAGGCTGCGACAATAGCCGAGGGGCCGACTACCCCAGCCATCGCCCGCACGCACTCCTCAATGCTCATTGTGGGGTGAGTGTAGCTCTTGACCCCGTGTTTTTTTGTTATAAGTGTAAATGGCGGCAGGGCAGCGGGTGGCGCAGGAGGTGCTGTGGAAGCGGTTGCCACCTGCGCATACGTCTTCGCTGGCCCTGCCACCGGCGTGGATGGGGTCGCCATCACGGGGTCCCTTTAAGGGCTACACCCACCCCAAAGTCACAGATCTTAATGGTCTTTAATGGCCTCGTATGTTAACTGAGCAGAGGAGCCCTTAACGAGGCACCTCTCCCCTCGTTGACAATTGGGGAGAGGCCTTGCTCCCTCTGCTCAGTTGTCTTAATTGTTTTTTTTTTTTTAAATTTGGAAGGAAGGGCTCTCAGAGAGAGAGGGGAGAAACAGAGTAGCAGAGAAAAGAGAGAGGGGGGTGGGAAGGGGGGGGGGGGCTGCGAGGGCAGGTCTCCCCTCGCAGCTGTGGGTGGGTGCACTCCCCAGATGGCAAAACACACAAAAAACAGAGTCTTTGGGTTGGTCTTCAGGTGGGGGGAGAAGACGTCTTCACCTGGGGTAGCTAGAGCCACCAGGCACACAATCCTAAACGATCTTTAATAGGGTGATAATGAAAATCTTCAGCCTGGTAGCTCCAGCTATCCCAGGCTAGGCAATTGGGGGAGGATGGGGGGGGGTTCCAATTGTGGGGGGGGGCCCAGTTGTAAGCACGGCCCCCACGCACACTACCACACACACACACACCCCCCGCGATGTTCCGGCCCTCAGTGGTCTTCTTTCCTCCCCCCACCGATAAAACAAAGTCTGTTTGGGGAAATGCACCCACACCCACCTGTAGAATGTAGAGTCTCCCTCCTTCCACACTGGATGTTGTTGGTTTTTCCCCCTCTCTCCAACTCTTTGCAGAATGGTAAAAAGTTGAAATGTTTTCTGCTTCCTCCTCTCCCTCCGGGTAAAAGTTGAAGGTGAAGCCCCTTCCTTCCTTCTCTTCCTGGGCTGGTCTCAGGGCTCTCCAGGCAGGAGCAAAGTTGATAGCTCCTTCTCTCACTGCTCACAGTTCCTACTGTGCAGGACACGCCTCCACTGCTCTACCATTGGTCCTTGTGCATGAATGACAGAAGAATAGTTTGCAGGTGAAGCAGGCAATCAGGAAGGCGAATGGAATGTTGGCCTTCATTGCGAGAGGGATGGAGGACAAAAGCAGGGAGGTCCTGCTGCAACTGTATAGGGTATTGGTGAGGCCGCACCTGGAGTACTGCGTGCAATTTTGGTCACCTTACTTAAGGAAGGATATACTAGCTTCGGAGGGGGTGCAGAGACGATTCACTAGGCTGATTCTGGAGATGGGAGGGTTACCTTATGATGATAGATTGAGTAGACTGGGTCTTCACTCGTTGGAGTTCAGAAGGATGAGAGGTGATCTTATAGAAACATTTAAAATAATGAAAGGGATAGACAAGATAGAGGCAGAGAGGTTGTTCCCACTGGTCGGGGAGATTAGAACTAGGGGGGCACAGCCGCAAAATATGGGGGATCCAGTTTAAAACCGAGTTGAGAAGGAATTTCTTCTCCCAGCGGGTTGTGAATCTGTGCAATTCTCTGCCCAAGGAAACAGTTGAGGCACGCTCATTGAATGTCTTCAAGTCACAGATAGATAGATTTTTAACCAATAAGGGAATTAAGGGTTATGGGGAGCGGGCGGGTAAGTGGAGCTAAGTCCACAGCCAGATCAGCCATGATCTTGTTGAATGGCGGAGCAGGCTCGAGGGGCTAGATGGCCTACTCCTGTTCCTAATTCTTACGTTCTTATGTACCTTCAGCGGGCCAACAATGAGGGAGCCCATTCGGCCAGGGATAGTGGTAGCGCGCTTCGGGCCCCTCCCACACAGCCTGCAGAGCACACGCAGAGATTCTGGGGCGAGGAGCTACTGCACATGTGTGCACACTCTAGCGTGCATGTGCAGAGGTCCTGGCACTGTTTTCAGCACCGGGACCTGGCTCCGCCTCCATCGAGGAGAGGCTGGGGAGTGGCCTAACTCGGCCTGAAGATTTTTGGCGCCCTAATCGGTGTAGAAAAGCGGCGCACCTCTGGTGAGTTCGCCAGAATTCTCTACTGGTCAAATTTAGGCCCCAAGAGCGGGACTGTTTTAAATTTACCAATTTAGCACTTTATTCTCACCAATGTGCGCGCTCCCTTCAAATCTGCTGCACGGTGATTCTTCCAGCAGTGGGAGCTGGTGAGCGGTCCCTTTGAATCTGCTGCACGGTGTCTCTTCCAGCGTTGGGAGCTGGTGAGCAGCCTGTGCGGGACCCCGCGATTGATGCATGACCGTGCGGCCGTCCACCTTAGGGGGTACATTGGTGGGCGGCCATCAACAGCTCAGCAAAACTTGTTCAGTGGCCCTCCAGCCCAAATAATGGCCCACCCCTGCACTAAACCATCTTTAACCGTCTTCTGCCTCCTGATGTAGCTGGAAAAGCTTTTGCAATGATTACCATAATTGAGCACTCTCTTCTTTTCCAAAGATCTCTGAGCTTCTCCAATGGCTGCTTTTGTCTCCCTCAGTTGGGGGTGATATTTCTCTCTATTCTTCTGTAAACTGAATTGATCCGGATCTGAACTGGGTTCAATGTGAAACAGTTCAGGGAATCGGGCATCATTCACCCCTAGGCCTACGCTGGACGGTTCCTTAGTAGAGAATCAGAGTGGTTACAGCACAGGAGGCCGCCATTTGGCCCATCAAGTCTGTGCCGGTTCTTTGCAAGAGCTCTTCAGCTAGTCCCACTCCCCTGCCCTTTCCCCGTAGCCCTGCAAATCTTTTTCTTTCAGGCACTTATACAATTTCCTTTAGAAAGCCGCGATTGAGTCTGCCTCCACCATCCTCTCAGGCCGTGCATTCCAGATCCTAACCAGTAAGGATTCCTCTGGTTCCGCGCCATATATTTGTCAGGATACCGAAACACAGCTTTCTTACACTCCAATCCTTGAGGTCCCACTCCCTGAGCTTACAAGCTTCAGCGGAGCTCTACAATGGAATGAACATGGTTCAGTCCTGGATGTGATTAACAGCAGAATCCAAACCCTGCAGTCACTTGTGAACTCGCTGGTGTCTCAGCAGGCTGAATGATCAAGGGAATCCCTTCCCACATATGGAGCAAGTGAACGGCCTATCCCCGGTCTGATTTCGCTGGTGTCTCAGAAGGTGATAATTGTTGTGCATGTATATACCCTGTACACTCAATGTACAGTTACATAAGACCTATGAATGTATCTTTAAACTGTATACAATATGCCTGTACCACCAGAGGGTGCAACGGGTGGAGACCTAAGGGTCACCTGCACACCGCAGGTATAAAAGGGAGCCTACCTTACTGTAACCTCATTCAGGAGCTGAAATAAAAGGACTAAGGTCACAACAGTGCAAGTGCAATACCTTACCTCGTGAAGCCATTACTCGAGTGCTGGCAAACACGACAGTAATTACTGTTGAATGTGTTTTCACAGATGGAGCAGGTGAACGGCCACTCCCCAGTGTGAGTGCGCTGGTGTGTCAGCAGTTCCTTTTTGCTTTTAAAGCTCTTCTCACAGGCAGAACATTTAAACGGTCTCACTTTGGTGTGAACACGTTGGTGTGTCAGTCGGTGGGTTGAGGAAATGAATCCTGACCCACACACGGAGCAGGCGAAGGTCTCTCACCAGTGTGAACTCGCTGGTGTGTTAGCAGCTCACATGACCGAGTGAATCTCTTCCCACACATGGAGCAGCTGAACAGCCTCCGCCCCAGTGTAATTGTGTTGATGAGTTTCCAGCTCAGACGGGTAATTGAATCCTTTCCCACAGTCCCCGCATTTTCACAGTACTCCCCAGTGTGACTGCGTTTGTGTTTGGCCAGGCCACAGGATCGGCTGAATCCTCGTCCACACACACAACACGTGTACGGTTTCTCCCCGCTGTCAACTCTGCTTTTTGCTTCCATGTTATGTTTGATGATATTCAACTCCCGATGAATAGACTGACCGACCTTGATGTGATGTTGGAGTTAAATTTCCCGTCCACAAATCCTCCCCTTCTAATAACCTGTACAATGAATATAAAACAGATAAAAGGGAGTGAGAGAGAACCCAGAAAAACACACAGGCTTGTTGTAAAATTGAGATTAATAAATCGGGGAATTTGTGGGGCAGGCTCGAGAAAAACAGTCACCATGAAAGCTGCCGGATTGTCACAATAATCCCAACTGGCGCACTAATGTCCTCCAGCGATATGGGGATCGGGCGGGAGAGTCAGTTGAGGCCGAAGATCAGCCATGGTCGTATTGACCGGCGGAGAAGGCTCGAAGGACCATATGGCTGACTCCTGCTCCTAATTGTTATGTTCTGATGGAAGGGAACCTGCCAACAAACCTGTCCCACGGCTTTTACCACCCAGAAGGAAAAGGGCAGCAGGTGAATGGGAACACCATCATCTGCAAGTTCCCCTCCAAGTCACACATCATCCGGACTTGGTCATATATCGCCGTTCCTTCATCGTCACTGGGTCAAAATCCTGGAACTGGCTCCCTAACAGCACTGTGGGAGTACCTTCACCACACGGACTGCAGCGGTTCCAGTAGGTGACTCCCCACCAACTTCTCCAGTGTAATTAGGAATGGCCAATAAATGCCGGCATTGGCAGCGACGGCCACAGCCCGGAACAAATTTAAAAATCTGTAAATGTTCAATGGATTAAAAGTCTCTCCAGAAATACTTGTTCCTCAAGCACTTTTCCATTGTGTGGACAGGGTGTGTTTAACAATCTAATCTCCCCCAGAGCCCACCTCCCCGGGGACCCCGCACGGGCCCAGAGCCCACCTCCCCGGGGGCCCAGAGCCCACCTCCCCGGGGGCCCCGCACAGGCCCAGAGGCCACCTCCCCGGGGGCCCCGCACGGGCCCAGAGCCCACCTCCCTGGGGGCACCGCATGTGCCCAGAGCCCACCTCCCCGGGGGCACCAAGCCCAGAGCCCACCTCCCCCGGGGGCCCCTCACAGGCCCAGAGCCCACCTCCCCGGGGGCCTCGCACAGGCCCAGAGCCCACCACCCCGGGGGCCCCGCACGGGCCCAGAGCCCACCTCCCCGGGGGCCCCCCACGGGCCCAGAGCCCACCTCCCCGGGGGCCCCGCACAGGCCCAGAGACCACCTCACCGGGGGCCCCGCACAGGCCCAGAGCCCACCACCCCGGGGGCCCGGCATGGGCCCAGAGGCCACCTCCCCGGGGGCTCCGCACGGGCCCAGAGCCCACCTCCCCGGGGGCACCGCATTTGCCCAGAGCCCACCTCCCCGGGGGCACCGCATTTGCCCAGAGCCCACCTCCCCGGGGGCACCAAGCCCAGAGCCCACCTCCCCCGGGGGCCCCTCACAGGCCCAGAGCCCACCTCCCCGGGGGCCCCGTACAGGCCCAGAGCCCACCACCCCGGGGGCCCCGCACGGGCCCAGAGCCCACCTCCCCGGGGCCCACCACGGGCCCAGAGCCCACCTCCCCGGGGGCCCCGCACGGGCCCAGAGCCCACCTCCCCGGGGGCCGCGAGCCCAGAGCCTACCTCCCCGGGGGCCCCGCACGGGCCCAGAGCCCACCTCCCCGGGGGCCCCGCACGGGCCCAGAGCCCACCTCCCCGGGGGCCCCGAGCCCAGAGCCCACCTCCCCGGGGGCCCCGCACGGGCCCAGAGCCCACCTCCCCGGGGGCCGCGAGCCCAGAGCCTACCTCCCCTGGGGCCCCGCACGGGCCCAGAGCCCACCTCCCCGGGGGCCCCGCACGGGCCCAGAGCCCACCTCCCCGGGGGCCCCGCACGGGCCCAGAGCCCACCTCCCCGGGGGCACCGAGCCCAGAGCCCACCTCCCCGGGGGCCCCTCACGGGCCCAGGGCCCACCTCCCCGGGGGCCCCGCACGGGCCCAGAGCCCACCTCCCCGGGGGCCCCGCTCGGGGAAAGGCCGGAGCCGCAGGTTGTCGTTCGGGGCCTGAGGCCCACAGCGGGTGTGTGTGAAGCGGATAATGCGGAGTGCTGTCTCTCGGGCGGGCGGGGCCTGGGCCCGCACTCGGTGTGTGTGAAGCCTGCGGACCCCCGGGGTTTATTAACCCGCTCACTCCCTCCGTCCATCTCTCAACCGCTGCCTCAGACACAGCCGCCCCACTGCGCATGCTCGGTTCACGCTGCCCGGGTGATTGACGGCGGCTCGGGCCAATAGGAAGAGCAGGGTCGGGACTGGTGGACCGAGCGGGGGGTGGGTCCTCCAATCAATCGGAGTGTGCGAGGGGCGGGGCTGACCCCGGATCTCCCGCACTGAGCATGTGCGGGCGGCGGCGGCGACAGTTGGATGGAGCCCGGATGATGTCGGTTGTCGGCGCGGGGCAGGAATTGGAGCCGCGCGTGGGGCTGGTGAGCGTCATAAATACGTGGTGTAGGGCCCAGGGCCAATCACAGCCCAGAGGCTGACCCGGGCTTGACCCGCGGTGACAGGCCCGGGGTCAGCGGGGTCACCGGGGTCACCGGCCACCAGCTGGGATTTGGGAAGGAGGAAAAATGGGAGACATTCTAAAGCAAATGGTGCAATTTGCAGGTGAACATAAAGCTGTGAGGGGCAGGGTCCGCTGATCAATCTGCTCCAGCATTAATAGCAGTATAGAGTACAACAAGCAAGTTCTGGTCAACCTTTATCACTCACTAGTTACACTCAGATATTGAGGGTTGGCCCCAATTCTGGGACATCAATAATAACTTTCAAAACCAGCAATGTTCAAAGGGAACATTTTCTGGTGTTTTGGGGCAGGTGCAGGGAGTGGGTCTTTCAGTGAGTCGGACAGGCTCGATGGGCCGAATGGCCTCATTCAGTGCCGTATGATTTCCTTTGTGGTGAGAGTCAGGGAGTGAGTGGTCAGGGAGAGCCCATCACCAAAACAGGGAGATATTACAGATATATAGGGAGGGTCAGAGTGTATAAAGTGGTGACAGGAGCACAGACACCCAGAGTCAGTACCTTCAGGGGAGGGGAACCAGTGAGTGTAGAACTGAACCCAGCCAGAGTCAGTACCTTCAGGGGAGGGGAACCAGTGAGTGTAGAACTCAACCCAGCCAGAGTCAGTACTTTCAGGGGAGGGGAACCAGTGAGTGTAGAACTGAACCCAGCCAGAGTCAGTACCTTCAGGGGAGGGGAACCAGTGAGTGTAGAACTGAACCCAGCCAGAGTCAGTACCTTCAGGGGAGGGGAACCAGTGAGTGTAGAACTGAACCCAGCCAGAGTCAGTACCTTCAGGGGAGTGGAACCAGTGAGTGTAGAACTGAACCCAGCCAGAGTCAGTACCTTCAGGGGAGGGGAACCAGTGAGTGTAGAACTGAACCCAGCCAGAGTCAGCACCTTCAGGGGAGGGGAACCAGTCTGTGCAGAACTGTACCCAGAGAGAGTCAGTACCTTCAGGGGAGGAGAGAGAGGGGAACCAGTGAGTGTAGAACTGAACCCAGCCAGAGTCAGTACCTTCAGGGGAGGGGAACCAGTGAGTGCAGAACTGAACCCAGCCAGAGTCAGTACCTTCAGGGGAGGGGAACCAGTCTGTGGAGAACTGAACCCAGACAGAGTTAGCACCTTCAGCGGAGGAGAGAGAGAAGAACCAGTGAGTGTAGAACTGAACAAAGCCAGAGTCAATGCTTTCAGGGAGGAGGTACAGCGGTTTAGGGAGGGAGTTCCAGAGCTTGGAGCCTCGGCAACAGAAGAAAAGGCCACCAATGGTTGAGCGATTATTATCAGGGATGCTCAGAAGGGCAGAATTAGAGGAGCACAGACATCACTGGGGGTTGTGGAGCTGGAGGATTTTACAGAGATAGGGAGGGGCAAGGCCATGCAGGGATTTGTAAACAAGGATGAGAATTTTGAAATCGAAGTGTTGATTAACCGGGAGCCAATGTAAGTCAGTGAGCACAGGGGGTGATGGGTGAACGAGACTTGGTGCGAGTTAGGACACGGGCAGCCGAGTTTTGGATGAGGTGAAGATTACGTGGGGTATAATGTGGGAGGACAGCCAGGAGTGTGTTGGAATAGTCAAGTCTAGAGATAACCGAGGAATGGATGAGGGTTTCAGCAGAGGGCGAGCTGAGGCAGGGATGGAGACGGCCGATATTACACAGGTGGAAATAGGCGGTCTTGGTTTTCTGGGGATATGTGGTCGCAGCATTCTGGATAAGATCATCGGCCATTTTCATAGAATGAAAGTGCAGGAGGCCATTCGGCCCATTGTGCCTGTGCTTGCTCTATGGTCGAGTTATCCAGTTAGTTCCACTCCCCTGCTCTTTCCCCATATCTCTGCAAATATTGTCCCTTTCGTATTTATCCAATTCACTTTTGAAAGCCACTGTTGAATCTGCTTCCACCGCCCTATCAGGCAGTGCATTCCAGATTGCAACAACTCGCTGCTTATACAATGGTTCCTCATGTCGCCTCTGCTTCTTTTACCAATCACCTGAACTCTGTGTCCTCTGGTTACTGACCCTTCTGCCACTGGAATGTGTTTCTCCTTATTTAGTCTATCAACACCGTTCATGATTTTGAACACTCTACCAAATCTCCTCTTAACCTTTTCTGCTCCAAGGAGAATTACCGCAGCTTCTCCAGTATCTCCACATAACTGAAGTCCCTCCTCCTTCGTACCATTCTAGTAAATCTCTTCTGGTCCCTCTCTAAGGTGTAGATACCCTTCTGAAAGTGTGATGCCCAGAATTGAGCACAATGTGTCAGCTGAGGCCTAACCAGTGTGTTATAAAGGTTGAGCAGAACTAAACATCAAATGCTGCTATTTGTGTGATGGGGTTTAGACGGGCGAGGTTTATCCAGTCAGTTGGATGTGAGCTGAAACATGTGCACTTGGAGCGGGGAGCCAGGGACACGCTGTGTAACCGGGCACAGACACTCTGCACAGCCCACACATCACTTGTTTCCCACTTGGCCCAGAAGGATGTATTAAATGCAACAATTCATTTGATTTCACTTTAAATAGTTTTGTTCATAAATTTAATCATGCTTCTCTAATTTTATTTCTTAACTCAGATTCACGGCCCCATTTTATTTCTTCCTCTGAACCCCTCAACTTAATGTGGCAGCGTAATGTTGGCGAGTGGTGATTCATTGCCCTGGGAACCAACAGGAAGAGAGGTCAGAGTCCGGAGGGCCCAGGGAGCAGCGTGTTCTGCAACCAATCGCGGTGCTTGAGGGGTGGATCCTGAGTCGGCCTGTCAGGTGAGTCTGTGTGAACCCCTGTTAAACAATTCATCTTTTAAAGCTAAATCAAGATTTCTTTTGTCCGCAAAACAGTTTAACATTTGTCAGTATTTTGTTTCCCTGGAGTTCCTATTATGAGTTTCAGACACTTCAGTGCCAAGTGGAGGTGTTTAAAGGTGATTAATTTCCCTCATGTCGCTGTTAGTTAAAGATACAGAGATTGATTTCCCTTCATTATGCATCTTTTGTAAGTAAACAAAAATCCTTTCTGTTAGCAGTGAGTCACATTCTGCACTGGGGGAGACGGCTGGTGGCTTCAGGCTTTAAAATTCTCATCCTCTTGTTCAAATCCCTCCAAGGCCTCACCCCTCCCTATCTCTGTAACCTCCTCCAGCCCGCCAATCCTCTTAATAAGGAGAAACAATTTTCAGTGTCAGAAAGTTCAGTAACCAGAGGCACAGATTTAATGTGATTGGCAAATGAAGCAGATGCTACATGAGGGGACTAATGAAGCAGCGAGATGTTCTGGCCTGGAACGCACTGCCTGTTCGGGTGGTGGAAGCAGATTCACTTGTAACTTTCGGAAGAGATAAATTTGATTTGAAAAAATTTTCAGCGTTATGGGGCAAGAGTAGGACAGGAGTCCCCTGAGTGCATCTCGCTCGCTAACCGGTTTTCAGTTCTGGATACTGATGAGGGCGATGGTTTCTCTGGGGAGTGCAGCCAGAGCCATGTCCACGACACCGTAGGTGGCTCAGCTGCACAGGGCGGGAGGAAGAAGAGTGGAAGAGCAATAGTGGGAGTGGATTTGATAGTTAGGGAACAAACAAGCGCTTCTGCAGGCACAGACATGATTCCAGGATGGTATGTTGCCTCCCTGGTGCCAGGTTCAAGGATGTCACTAAGCAGCTGCAGGACATTGTTGAGGGGGGAGGATGAACATCCAGAGGTTGTGGATCATATCGGGACCAATGACATCGATAGAAAGAGGGATGAGATCCTGCAGGCAGATTTTAGGGAGCTAGGAAAGAGATTAAGAAACAGGACCTCAAAGGCAGTAATGTCCGGATTACTCCCGGTGCCCCGTGCTGGTGAGTACAGAAATAAGAGGATAGAACAGATGAATGCATGGCTGGAGTTTGGTGCAGGAGGGAGGGCTTTAGATTCCTGAGGCATTGGGAGTGTTTCTGGGGGAGGTGGGACCAGTACAAGCCGGACAGGTTGCACCTCAACAGGACTGGACAATATCCTCACTGGGGTTTTGCTAGTGTTTTGAAGGCAGAGGAAACAAAGGCTGGAAAATAGACAATAAGGAGTTTAGCAGCGCTAAATGCCAGTGCCAGTGTGTTTCAGTGAGATCACCTCTCATTCGTCTAAACTCCAGAGAGTATAGGCCCATTCTACACAAACTCTCATCATAAGACAGCCCTCTCATCACAGGAATCAATCTAGAAATACTTCAATGCCAGTGCAAGGAGTCTAGGGATTAAGGCAGATAAGCTGAGGGCACAGACAGACATGTGGGGGTATGATATTGTAACTATTAGTGAAACACGGCTCAAAGAACTGCAGGAATGGCAGCTCAACATTCCTGGTTGCAGGGTTTTAAGAGGAGATAGAGACGGGGATAAAAAAAAAGGAGAGCGCGCCGCAGTATTGATTATAGAAACAATTCCAGCTGTGGGGAGGGATGATATGTTCGAAGGATCATCAAATAAGGCCACATGGGAGAAGTGAAGAACAAAAAAGGTGCAATCACACTGCTGGGGATGTACTATCGGCCCCCAAACAGTCAGAGGGAGACAGAAGAGCAAATATGTCGGCACATTTCGAATACATGCAAAAATAATAGGGCAGTAATAGTCGGGGATTTCAACTACCCAAATATTAACTTGGATAGAATTAGTATGAAAGATATAGAAGGAGCAGAATTATTAAAATGTATTCAGGAGAACTTTTTTAGCCATTACGTAGCAAGCCCAACAAGAGAGGGGGTGGTTCTGGACTTAGGTTTAATGAATGAAGCTTGGGCAGGTGGAAGGGGTATCAGTGGGAGAGCATTTTGGTGTTGGTGATCATAATTCAGTTAGATTTAGGGTAGTTATGGAAAAGGACAAAGATAGACCAGGAATAAAAGTTCTCAATTGGGGTAAAGCTAATGTTACGAAGCAGAGATGTGATTTAACCAAAGTGGACTGGAAACAGCTACTTGAATGTAAATTAGTGTCAGAGCAGTGGGAGGCATTCAAGGAGGAGATAGCGAGGGTTCAGAGCAAGTATGTTCCCTTAAGATAAAGGGTGGGACTAATAAATCTAGAGCCGCTTAGATGTCAATATTAGAATATCAGAGATCGGAACAGGAGTAGGTCATACGGCCCCTCGAGCCTGCTCCGCCATTCAATAAGATCATCGCCCTCAACTCCACTTTCCCACCTGATCTCCATATCCCTGATTCCCCGAGAGTCCAAAAATCTATTTATCTCAGCCTTGAATAGACTGAGCATCCACAGCCCTCTGGGGCAGAGAATTCCAAAGATTCACAACCCTCTGAGTGAAGAAATTTCTCATCTCTGTCTTAAATGGCCTGCCTCTTATTTTGAGCCCCCGAGTTCTAGTCACTCCAGCCCGGGGGACTCGAGCTCTCAGCATCTACCCTGTCAATGCCCTTCAGAATCTTGTATGTTTCAATGAGATCCCCTCTCATTCTTCGAAACTCCAGAGAGTATAGGTCCATTCTACACAATCTCTCATCGAAAGACAGCTCTCTCATCCCAGGAATCAATCTTGTGAACCTCCGTTGCACCATCTCCAAGGCAAGTGTATCTTTCCTTCGATAAGGAGACTGAAACTGCCCAGTACTCCAGGTGTGGTCTCACCAAGGCCCTGTACAAATGTAGCAATAGATCCTTGCTCTTATACTCCACCCCCTTACTGCTTGCTGTACCTGCATGCTCGCTTTCTGTGTTTCTTGCACAAGGTCACCCAAATCTCTCTCAACACCAACAATTAAAGTTTCTCACCATTTAAAAGATATTCTGTTTTTCTATTCTTCCTGCCAAAGTGAATAACCCCACATTTCCCGACATTATACTCAATCTGCCACCTTACTGCCCATTCACATCGTCTATCTGTGTATCTTTGCACTCTTGTGTTCTGCTCACAGCTTACAGTCTCACCTAGCTTTGTATCGTCAGCAAATATTACACTCGGTCCCTTTATCTAGGTAATTAATATAGATTGTAAATAGCTGAGGCCCCAGCTCTGATCCTTGCTGCACCCCACGAGTTACAGCCTGCCGGAAGCCCCACCCCTCACACACTCCAATTGGTTGGAGGACCAACTGCCCATTCAGTCCTCCAGCCCCGGCCCACTCTTCCTATTGGTGGGGAGCTGCCGTCAATCACCCGGGCAGTGTGAGCTGAGCATGTGCAGGCGGCGGTGGCAGACGCTGACGCAGGAGGTGAGCGAGCTCCAGGGAGCGGGTTAAAGAAACGCTGGGGACAACAACACCGAGTGCAGCCCCGGGCCCGGATATAAACCGGGGAACATTCTCCCCACACCGGGGGGGGGATATAAACCGGGGAACATTCTCCCCACACCGGGGGGGGGATATAAACTGGGGAACATTCTCTCCACACCGGCGGATATAAACCGGGGAACATTCTCTCCACACCGGGGGCGGGATATAAACCGGGGAATATTCTCCCCACACCGGGGGATGTAAACCGGGGAACATTCTCCCCACACCGGGGGGGGGGGATATAAACCGGGGAACATTCACCCCACACCGGGGGGGTGATATAAACCGGGGAACATTCTCCCCACACCGGGGGGGGGGGATATAAACCAGGGAACATTCTCCCCACACCGGGGGCTGTAAACCGGGGAACATTCTCCCCACACCGGGGGGGGGGGGATATAAACCGGGGAACATTCTCCCCACACCGGGGGGGGGGAATATTAACCGAGGAACATTCTCCCCACACAGGGGGGGGGGGATATTAACCGGGGAACATTCTCCCCACACCGGGGGGAGGGATATAAACCGGGGAATATTTTCCCCACACCGGGGGGAGGGGGGATATAAACCGGGGAACATTCACCCCACACCGGGGGGGTGATATAAACCGGGGAACATTCTCCCCACACCGGGGGGGGGGGATATAAACCAGGGAACATTCTCCCCACACCGGGGGGGGGGGATATAAACCGGGGAACATTCTCCCCACACCGCGGGGGGGGGAATATTAACCGGGGAACATTCTCCCCACACCGGGGGGGGATATAAACCGGGGAACATTCTCCCCACACCGGGGAGGGATATAAACCGGGGAACATTCTCCCCACACTGGGGGGGGAGGGATATAAACCGGGGAACATTCACCCCACACCGGGGGGGTGATATAAACCGGGGAACATTTTCCCCACACCGGGGGGAGGGGGGATATAAACCGGGGAACATTCTCCCCACACCGGGGGGAGGGGGGATATAAACCGGGGAACATTCTCCCCACACCGGGGGGGGGATATAAACCGGGGAACATTCTCCCCACACCGGGGGGGGGGAATATTAACAGGGGAACATTCTCCCCACACCGGGGGGGGGGATGTAAACCGGGGAACATTCTCCCCACACTGGTGGGGGGATATAAACCGGGGAACATTCTCCCCACACCGGGGGGGGGGAATATTAACAGGGGAACATTCTCCCCACACCGGGGGGGGAATATTAACCGGGGAACATTCTCCCCACACCGGAGGGGGCAGGGATATTAACCGGGGAACATTCTCCCCACACCGGGGGGGGGGCGGATATAACCCGGGGAACATATTCCCCACACCGGGGGGAGGGGGGATATAAACCGTGGAACATTCACCCCACACCGGGGGGGGATATAAACCGGGGAACATTCACCCCACACCGGGGGGGTGATATAAACCGGGGAACATTCTCCCCACACCGGGGGGTGGATATAAACCAGGGAACATTCTCCCCACACCGGGGGATGTAAACCGGGGAACATTCTCCCCACACTGGGGAGGGATATAAACCGGGGAACATTCTCCCCACACCGGGGGGGGGAATATTAACCGGGGAACATTCTCCCCACACCGGGGGGGGGGGAATATTAACCGGGGAACATTCTCCCCACACCGGGGTGGGGGGAGGGATATAAACCGGGGAACATTCTCCCCACACTGGGGAGGGATATAAACCGGGGAACATTCTCCCCACACCGCGGGTGGGAGGGATATAAACTGGGGATTATTCTCCCCACACCGGGGGTGGATATTAACCGAGAAACATTATCCCCACACCGGGGGGGGGGGTGATATAAACCGGGGAACATTCTCCCCACACCGGGGTGGGGGGATATTAACCGGGGAACATTCTCCCCACACCGTGGGGGGGGGATATTATCCGGGGAACATTCTCCCCCTGCCTGCCGGGTCCTGGGTCCGCTCCAGCCCGAAGGAGCGGTCAGTGCATGGTCTGTGTCTGCCTCAAACTGTCAGGGAGCGTCTGTAAATCAACGAGAAATAGTAATGGACCAGGGAGCGTCTGTAAATGAAGGAGCAATGGTGACTGAGCAGGGAGCGTCTGTAAAGAATTCTAGAATCACAGAATATTACAGCACAGAAGGGGGCCATTCGGCCCATCGAGTCTGTGCCGATACTTTCGGGGAGCAATCCGGTTATCCCACTTCCCCCGCTCTTTCCCCAAATCCCTGCAATATCATTCTGCTTAAAGTCTTTGTCCAATTCACTTTTGAAGGCAACGATTGACTCTGTCTCCACCGCTCCGTCAGGCAGTGCATTCCAAATCATAAAAACTCCTTGTGTGAAAATGGTTTTCCTCATGTGACCTCTGTTTTTTGCCAATCACCTCAAATCTGTGCCCTCTGGTTATCAGTGTTAGAAACAGTTTCTCTATTCATTCTATCTCATCTTCATGATTTTTAACATCTCTATCAAATCTCGTCTTGGCCTTCTCTGCCCCAAGGAGAACAATCCCAGCTTCTCCAGTCTCCACATAAATGAAGTTCCTCATCCCTGGCACCATTCCAGTAAATCTCTTCTGTCCCCTCTCCAAAGCCTTTGTGTCCTTCCTGAAGTTTGCCCAGAATTGGACCCAATCCTCCAGCTGGGGTCGAGCTAGTGTTTTATATCGCTTTAGCATAACTTCCCGGCTTTAGTACTCTGTGCCTCGATTTATAAAGCCCAGGATCCTTTACGCTTTATTAACAGCTTTGTTAACCTGTCCTGCGACCTTCAAAGATTTATTAAAATCTTTAAATATTTCAAAAAATGTAGCAGAAATGGTGAGTGGTCAGGGAGCGTCTGTAAAGGTAGGAGAAATGGAGAGTGGTCAGGGAGCGTCTGTAAAGGAAGGAAAAATGGTGACTGGGCATGAAGCCTCAATTTTAAAATTCTCATCCTTGTTTTCAAATCCCTCTGTGGCCTCGCCCCTCCCTATCTCTGTCACCTCCTCCAGCCCTACAAGCCTCCAGGATTTCTGGCCTCCTGCACATTCCTGCTTTTAATCACACCACCATTGGTGGCCATGCCTTCAGCTGCCGAGGCCCTAAGCTCCAAAATTCCCTCCCTCCTCCTTGAACACCCTAAGAACGTAAGAAATAGGAGCAGGAGCAGGCCATTTGGCCCCTCGAGCCTGATCCGCCATTCCATAAGATTATGGCTGATCTGATCATGGACTCAGCTCCACTTCCCTGCCCGCTCCCCATAACCCTTTACTCCCTTATCGTTCAAAAATCTGTCTATCTCCACCTTAAATGTATTCAGTGACCCAGCCTCTACAGCTCTCTGGGGCAGAGAATTTCACAGATTTACAACCCTCTGAAAGAAGAAATTTCTCCTCATCTCAGTGCTAAATAGGCGGCCCCTTATTCTAAGACTATGTCCTTTACTTTTAGTTTCACCTATGAGTACAAATATCCTCTCTGAATCCACCTCATCGAGCCCCCTCATTATCTTGTATGTTTCAATAAAATCACCTCTTATTCTTCTGAACTCCAATGAGTATGGGCCCAACCTATTCAACCTATCTTCATAAGACAACCTCCTCATATCCGGAATCAACCTAGTGAACCTTCTTTGACAGCCTCCAATGCAAGTATATCCCTCCTCAAATAAGGAGACTAAAACTGTACGCAGTGCTCCAGGTGTGGCCTCACCAATACCCTGTATAAGTGTAGCAGGACTTCTCTGCTTTAATACTCTATCCCCCTTGCAATAAAGGCCAACATTCCATTTGCCTTCCTGATTACTTGCTGTACCTACATACTAACTTTTTGTGTTCCAGGCACAAGGACACCCAGGTCTCTCTGTACTGCAGCACTTTGCAATTTTTCTTCATTTAAATAATAATTTGCTTTTCTATTATTTCAGCCAAAAGTGGATAATTTCACAGTTTCCCACATTATACTCCATCTGCCAAATTTTTGCCCACTCACTGAGCCTTTGCAGATTTTTTGTGTCCTCCTCACAATTTGCTTTCCCATCCATCTTTGTATCATCAGCAAACTTGGCTGCATTACACTCTGTCCCTTCATCCAAATCATTAATATGGATTGTAAATAGTTGAGGACCCAGCACTGATCCCTGCGGCACCCCACTAATCACTGTTTGCCAACTGGAAAAAGACCCATTTACCCTGACTCTGTTAGTTAGTCAATCCTCTATCCATGCTAATATATTACCCCCAACCCAGTGAGCTTTTATCTTATGTGGAAACTTATAGAATGCTTTCTGGAAATCCAAATACACCACATCCACTGGTTCCACCTTATCCATCCTGCTCATTACATCCTCAAAGAACTCCAGCAAATTTGTCAAACCTGATTTCCCTTTCATAAAATCATGCTGACTCTGCTTGATTGAATCATGCTTTTCCAAATGTCCCATTACTGCTTCCTTAATAATGGACTCCAACATTTTCCCAACGACAGATGTTAGGGTAACTGGTCTATAGTTTCCTGCTTTTTGTTTTCCTCCTTTTTTAAATAGGGGCGTTACATTTGTGGTTTTCCAATCTGTTGGAACCGCCCCAGAATCCAGGGAATTTTGGGAGATTACAAATAATGCATCCACTCTGCAGCCATTTCTCTTAAGACCCTAGGATGTAAGGCATCAGGTCCAGGACACATGTCCGCCTTTAGTCCCATTATTTTACCTAGTACCACTTCATTACTGATAGTGATTGTATTAAGTTCCTCCCTACCTATCACCCCTTGATTATCCACTATTGGGATGTTTTTAGTGTCTACCGTGAAGACCGATACAAAATATTTGTTCAACATCTCTGCCATTTCCCTGTTCTCCATTATTAATTCCCCAGTCTCATCCTCCAGGGGACCAACATTTACTTGAGCCACTCTTTTCCTTTTTAACCCTCTTTAAAATGTGTCTCTTTGACCCTCGGAGTCAAATTCTATCTGATAATGCTCCTGTGAAGCACCAGGGGCCATTTTACAGAGTTATTTCACGGCTGAGATAGATACATTTTTGGTGTTTGGGGAATCGAGGGATATGGAGATCGGGCGGGAAAGTGGAGTTGAGGTTAATGATCAGTCATGATGTTATTGAATGGTGGAGCAGGCTCGAGGGGCCGTATGGCCTACTCCTGCTCATAACTCTTATGTCATTAAAGGCGCTATATAAATGAAAGTTGTTGTTGTCTATAAAGGAAGGAGAAATGGTGATGGGTCAGGGAGAGCATTTGATCAGAACTGGGAGATATGGCAGATGGACAGCTTATAGGGAGCGATAGAGTGAGGGAAAGGAGAGAGAGAGAGACCATGTACACAAGAAATGAACTGTAAAGTTGGGTGGGGAAGAGTAGGTGGGGAAGTGACAGCAGACAAAAGGAGGCACAATTGGAGAAGGTAGAGTAATAAAAGACACATAGAAAATAAAAACACTTGCATTTATTTTGCACCTTTCACCACCACCAGATGCCCCAAAGCACTTTACAGTCAATTAAGTTCTTTTTGAAGTGTAGTCTCCATCATAATGTAGGAAACGCAGCAACCAATTTACAATGTGATAATGACCAAATAATCTGCTTCACTGATGTTAAGGGAAAATATTGGCCAGGACATCGGGGATAACTCCCCTGTTCTGCCTGAAATAGTGCAATGGGACCTTTTACATCCACCTGAGGGAGCAGACGGGGCCTCGGTTTAACATCTTATCCAAAAGACAGCACCTCCAACAGTACAGCAGTCCCTCAGCACTGCATTGGAGCATCAGCCGAGAGTTTTGTGTTTATGTCTCTGGAGTGCGACGTGAACCCACAACCTTGTGACCCAGAGGCAAGTGTGTTACCCACTGAGTCACAGCTGACACAAATACTGACATAGTTAGAGCAGGTTAGCTCAGTTTGAGATGTTAGATGATGCATTTATCAACGCTGAGTTTTTTTTTCTATTCCTCAAAATTAGTAACATTTTGGAACGTTCAGGTCAAGGTTCACAGATTAACAATAAGAAATAGGAGCAGGAGTAGGCCATTTGATCCCTCGAGCCTGCTCTGTCATTCAATAAAATCATGGCTGATCTGATCTTGAACCTCAACTCCACTTTCCTGCCTGCTCCCCATAACTCTTGACTCCCCTATAATTCAAAAATCTGTCTATCTCCCCTTTAAATATATTGACTGAATCAGCCTCCACAGCTTTCTGGGTAGAGAATTCCAAAGATTCACCACCCTCAGAGAAGAAATTCCTCCGCATCTCCTTTTTAAATGGCCGACCCCTTATTCTGAAACTATGCACCCTAGTTCAAAATTCCCCCACGAGGGCAAACATCCTCTCTGCTTCTACCCTGTCAAGCCCACTCAGAATCTTACACATTTCAATAAGATCACCTCTTATTCTTCGAAACTCCAATGAGTACAGGCCTTACCTGCTCAAGCTTACTTCATAAGACAACCCCTTCATCTCAGGAATCAACCTCGTGAACCTTCTTTGAACTGCCTCCAATGCAAGTATAGCCCTCCTTAAATAAGGAGACCAAAATTGTACGCAGTGCTCCAGGTGTGGTCTCACGAACACCCTGTACAGTTGTAGCAAGACTTCTCTACTTTTATACTCCATTCCCCTTCAATAAAGGCCAACATTGCATTTGCCTTCCTGATTACTTGCTGTACCTGCATGCTAACTTTTTGTGTTTCATGCACAAGGACCCCCAGATCCCTCTGTACCGCAGCATTTTGTAGTCGCCATTTAAACAATAATTTGCTTTTTTATTCTTCCTACCAAAGTGCATAACCTCACATTTTCCCTCATTGTACTCCATCTGCCAAATTTTGGCCCACTCACTGAGACTGTCTGTAACCCTTTGCTGATTCTTTGTGTCCTCCTCATAACTTTTTTACCACCTATCTTTGTATCAGCAGCATATTTGGCTGCAGTGCACTCCGTCCCTTCATCCAAGTCATTAATATAGATTGTAAATAGTTGAGGCCCTAGCACTGATCCCTGTGGCACCCCACTAGTTACTGTTTGCCATCCTGAAAATGACCCATTTATCCTGACTCTCTGTTTTCTGTTAGTTAGCCAATCCTACATCTATGCGAATATATTACCCCAAATCCTGTGAGCTCTTATATTGTGCAGTAACCTTTTATCTGGCACCTTATCGAATGCCTTCTGGAAATGTAAATAAACAACTGCTACTGGTTCCTCTTCATCCACCCTGCTCGTTACATCCTCAAAGAACTCCAGCAAGTTTGTCAAACGTGATTTCCCTTTCATAAAACCATGCCGTCTCTGCTTGACTATTATGATTTTCATAATGTCCTGCTACTATTTCCTTAATAATGGCCTCCAGCATTTTCCCAATGATAGATGTTAGGCTAACTGCTCTATAGTTTCCTGCTTTCTCTCGCCCTCCCTCCCTTGTTGAATAGGGGTGTTGCATTTGAGTTTTTCCAATCCACTGGGACCTTGCCAGAATGCAGGGAATTTTGGGAGATTACAACCAATCCATCAACTTTCTCTGCAGCCACTTCTTTTAAGACCCCAGGATGCAGGCCATCAGGTCCAGGGGACGTCCACCTTTAGTCCCAATAGTTTGTCCAGTACTTTTTCTCCAGTGACAGTGATTGTTTTAAGTTCCTCGCTCCCTGTGACCCCTTGATTATCTATTATTATTGGGATGCTTTTAGTGTCTTCCACCGTGAAGACCACACAAAATATTTGTTTAAAGTCTCTGCCATTTCCCTGTTTCTCATTATTAATTTCCCGTCTCATCCTCGAAGGGACCAACGTTTATTTTAACTATCTCTTCCTTTTTATATATCTGTAGAAGCTCTGACTGTATTTATATTTCTTGCCAATTTACTCTCAGTCTATCTTCTCCCTCTTTATTATTTTTATTAAGTCAATACTTAAAACCACACAGCAGAAGGAAAGAATGTTCCATAGAAACTAGAATTGTCTCTTCTGAATTTCGATCCTGTACTTACAGTGATGACTTTTGTAAACTCCTTTTGCAGGGTGTGAGAAGGGGAGGATTTGAAGGAGGGAAACTCAAACTAAACGTCACGTCAAGATCTGATTGAGTAATTCGATTCATCAGGACTTGAATATCATCGGCCTTTGAATGTGGAAGGAGAAATGTTTGTTTATTCTGTCTATGGGGAAAGATTACAAACATCAGTGTGACTGTGAAAGCAGGGACCCACACACCCGAGTGAGAGTGTTTCAGTGCACTGATTGTGGAAAGAGCTTTAACCAGTTACACAGCCTGAAAAATCATCGCACCATTCACAGTGGGGAGAAACTGTAAACGTGTTGTGTGTGGAGGAGGCTTCAACTGATCATCCAACCTGGAGAGACGGATACACACCCGCACCACGGAGAAACCGTGGAAATGTGGGGACAGTGTGAAGGGATTCAACTACCCGTCTAAGCTGAAAATTCATCAACACAGTCACACTGGGGAGAGGCCGTTCACCTGCTCCGTGTGTGGGAAGCGATTCACTCAGTCATCCAACCTGCTGACACACCAGCGAGTTCACACTGGGGAGAGGCCATTCACCTGCTCTGAGTGTGGGAAGCGATTCACTGTGTCATCCCAACTGCTGGCACACCAGCGAGTTCACACTGGGGAGAGGCCGTTCACCTGTTCTGAATGTGGGAAGCGATTCGCTCGGTCATCCAACCTGCTGACACACCAGCGAGTTCACAAGTGACTGCAGTGGTTGGATTCTGCTATCATTGCTGCTGTTAATCACATCCCGACTGAATCGTGTCCATTCTGACAGTTGAAGTTTGTTTCTGATGATAACCCCTATAACTGGGCTGGAATATAATATTGTGATGTTTCAATAACAGAGTGTGTCGACATTTAATGTTCCAAGATAAGAAGAGACTAATTGATGTCCTGTTACTGACTCCACCATTTTGGGGCCTTTCCTCCTTTCTAACTCTGGATTATTTCAGTTCTCATACCTTCGGTTACTCTCGTGGACAAATGCCAGTTCCCCTTACCTTCCAGAGTGCCTCTCCTAGCCTTGGTATTGTGGGAAGGTGTCGGTAACATGCCTGGGATCACTGAACACAAAACCCAGTCTGTGAATCACTTTCAGATACTGGACTTAGCGTGTGCCCCACAGCATCTCTCTCACCTTCGATGTGTGAATGGAGCATCACGCCTGCAAACCTGGGTTCAATTTAAATTTGAATCCACTCAGGAAATGTATTTAAGAAAATACAGGTCACGTCAAATCATTGGCAACATTTTCGAGTCAACAAGATGAACAAGTAAATACATCCCGGCCCAATATTCCAGCTCTGCATTCACAGGAGAAATTCTGTTATCAAACTCCTCGAGTAGACAGAATATAGATCAATGCTAACTCTAAGAATATCTAGCATCTGTTGTAAATATCTTTCAAATCCCAACCGATGCAATCTGGTTTTTTCCTTTCAATTGAAGTGAATGGAAGATGAGAGGGGTGTTGGCATCGGGAACTCGGTTAATTCAGCTTCTAAAAGTTGTTCATGTTTAGTTCATTCCATATCGGGGAAAATGTGGTTATCATTAGAGAGAGATTTCACTGAGCAGCAGTTGGTGTTTCCAACCAACTGGCCGTGGATATTTTCATCATAGAATATTTCTAATCTAAACATTCTGTTAGAATAAGAAAAATTCAGAGACTAGTGGTTTGCGATTGCCACAGGAAGACCAGTGTTTTACGTGCTTCTAACGTTGTTGATGTATGTTGGAAGAAAATGCAGACTTGAGTCTCTGGACTATGCCGTAGCAAAAGACGACCATATCAGGCAATGCCAGTTCCAGTTGGATAAGAGGTTGATGGCATAGCAAAAGATCCAGCAGTTAAAACAAAATTATCTCCAGTTATCTGCAGACATCGAATGTCGCAGCATGCTGACAAAGTTGGAATTAAGAATTTAAAGTATTGAGTTAAATTATTGGGATCGATTGTTATAGAATTGAATTGTTATAGAATGGAAAAGTGATGAAGTTATGCTAAACTTGTATCGAACCTTGGTTAGACTTTGTTTGTGCAATTCTGGTCACCATATTACAAAAAGGATATGGAGGCACTGGAGAGGGTGCAGAGAAGATTTATAAGGATGATACCAGAAAGGCGATCGTGTACCTATCGGGAAAGGATGGACAGGCCAGGTCTCTCTTCCCTTGAAAAAAGAAGGCTGAGGGGTGACCTAATGTCTTTAAAATTATGAAAGGTTTTGACAGATTAGATACAGTGTTTCCACTTGTGGGGACCAGCATAATTAGAGGCCATCAACATAAGATAGTCACCAAGAAATCAAATAGGGAATTCAGAAGAAACCTCTACCCAGAGAGTGGTGAGAATGTGGAACTCACTGCCACAGGGAGTGGTTGAAGCGAATAGTATCAATGCATTTAAGGGGAGGCTAGACAAGTATATGAGGGAGAAGGGAATAGAGGGTTATGTGGATATAGTTAGATGAGGAAAGAAGGGAGGAGGCTCGAGTGGAGCATAAACGCCGGCATGGACTGGTTGGGCCGAATGGCCTGTTTCTGTGCTGTATATCTGATGTAATCCTATTGTCCAAGTCACACTGCTCGAAGGGGAAGATAAATGACTTGCATCCAAACGCAATTGTTACTTTTGTCTTCTTTGTAAAATGACAAAGTCTGGGCATAATTTGTTTGTGAAATTAAAACTGATTTTATATATATATATATATTGCTAAGCATCGCTGGTCAAACACATGGGAAGGAAAATTTAGCTCAAAATTGAGATAATTAAGTTTTTTTTAAAAAAGCCCCGTCTCTGTGGTTCTGTCCAAACTATGTATTCAGAAATAGGTTTTTGGGGGCGACTGTTATGCTAAAGGTAACTCACATCCTTCCTCTTGTCGACTGAATTGCTCTCTGGCATACTTTGAAGAACAAAAGGTCTAAGGAGAGGTTCGGTAAAATAAAATTAAACAAAGAAACTGGGTCAAAACTTGGAGCAAGTGGGAATGTTTGATCGATGTTTAAAGACAGTAGGATAATATTGTAATAGACAGTAAAGTTCCTCCGTGCTCATGAATGAAATGGTGAACACTGTATAAAATGTAATGAGAGGAAATGAGTGAGGATATAAGAGGAAAACAGGAAAGTTACACATCCAAATAGAAATGTTTCTTAACTCATTGTTCCTGGGAGAATTGTCATAAATCACCTGGGTACAATCTGGTGTTCATGTAAATTCTTGTTAAAGTCAGGGAAGTGTAGGAAATTGCTAAGATTTCTCTGAGATGCTTGTGTCATTGCTTACACTGAACAATAAGAAAACTGAATTTGATCGCCTGGCCAATACCCGAGACATCGGGACCGTGCAGAGGGAGATGAGCAAAGATCTTCAGACACCCCACGATCTTTTGATAAGATCATCTCAAATGGCTTGGATCAGATGTCACATGTGGCATGATACTGGGATACCGCTGCGTGTGTGTGAACGAGTCTCAGGCATGCTCAGTTATCGACAACAGCACAACATGAAATGGCTAATGTGGCTCAGGAGAGTGAGAGAACTTTTTAAACCGTCAAGGTCGTGAAACATTCTCCATAGAGAAACCGACTTTGAAATAATCAGGATGGAGTTAAACACCCTGCTACCTGTCAGAGGCATTAGAATTAACAGGAGCGAGAATGCTGATCAAATTAGGATTTCCTTACAGCTAGAATGGTCATCAGTTTCAAGCCTCCACTAAGTACTGAACAAAGAAAGCTTGTAGAGAGGCTAAAAACAAAAAAAGTCAGCCTGTCTCTGTCTGGACAAGGTGGCCATGGCTGTGTACAGATCAGCTACAAGCTGAAGGTGGGAGATAAGGAGGCCAGACCTCACAGGCTCCATAACAAAACATGGATCCAAGTGAGAGGCGATCTCCAGGAGGAAGCAGAGGACCTCAAAAGGGTTAGTTTTGGAATCCGTGATAAACCGAGGTATAGACCCTCAAAAGCATAATTTTGGTGGTAATAGAGAAAGATCCCTAAAGCGTGCTCCTTGGGAAGATTGGGAGACCAGGAAGTCTCCCCTGAACCAGGTGGATTGGGACACATCCTGACCCCAAACACTAAATTAATAGTGTTCACTTAAAGAGTTAGTATCACTCCAGGACAATAAATAATTCAAGACCATTATAAAATACTTCAATACAAACTTAAAAGGTAATGACGGCAGGTTATTTTAAAGTAAGAAATGTCATATGTTGATCAGTAATGTTAACTATTGGTTTGCCAAGTACAAATGCTGATAGTGATCATCATATGTGGGACTTAAATAAAATGACATCCCACCTCACAAAAAGAACTCGACCTGTCCCATCCAGTAAAATAACCCACATTTAATGGACTGGAAGTAACTGAATCATGAAATGTATTATATAACAATGTGTGTTTTTCAATTGTCAATTGAAATCAAAAGTTTTAAACATGAGCTTGAATCGATCAACTAGATTATGTGAAGGGAGATATTCACAATTAATAGACAAAATGGGAAGAGAATTAATAAAGGATGTGTTAGTAAAGAATAGAAAACAGGAACCAAGGGATGAGAAAGATGGGGAACACAAGGAGAATTAGTTTAAATCGCAAGGAAAGTGAGAGCTGACAGGATAGCTCAGAATAAGAGACACAGCAAGGTTAGCAGCAGTAAACAGAATAGATATAGAAAGTGAATGGAACACGATGTGGCTTACTGGAGGTATCATGCGTAGCCTCTGTGACATTTATGATGAATGTGGTACAGAAGGAACTGGACAAGAGAGAGAGTAATCAAATCCCTTTGTTTATTCATGAAGAACAACTGAGAAAATGGTTTCGGGGAACCAAGTCATAGACTTTGATGTGATGCAGCCAATAGGAATTGGGATTTTTATACCCTAGGGAAGGAGAAAGAAGTGAAGATATTAGACTAGTGGGACTGGTCTTGCCTTTGCTGAGGAAAAATGGAAATGAAACGAAACCATGGACGGTGTATAGGGTAGAATCGTTTGCAAGGGTGGAAGACTGAGCTCGGTCCGATCCATAAACAGTATGAGGAATAGCCAAGATATCTGATTAAGAAGGGAGGAACTTGGATAGCACCAGATATGCAGTGTTGTACTCTGCAAGGGACAACATGGGTTTGTAGATGTTCCAGCTTGTGGGTTCGCCCTCGACAAAGAATCTCCAGAATGCAGATTGAAATAAATAAATGGTGCGTAGGCCAAACTAATACCGTGTATAAAGGAAAAGGACAGTATTGTGTGACTACTACTGTCACGTATATGACTGTGGGTTCAACCCGATGCCCCAGACTGGAACATCACTTTAGCTTGATTCCACCGAGGAACACATGTATCGGTGCTAAACGCTGGTTCTGGTACATCATCATAACGCAACTTATCTGCAGATGAGACTGCCTCTGGAGGATGAAGCCATTCAAGTCATTCCACATATAGGACGCTATATTCTCCCTGTTTATGGCTTTAAAGCTCATAATTCAGCGAATTAGGACATCCCAGAAACACACAGTGCAAATCATATAGAGGAAGAGAGAGACAGAACTGGCAATCCCGAGACTTGTGAATCAGGAATGCTGGAAAGTAGCATCCAGTTAGATTGTTCCAGCTGGGATTGGTGATAGCAGGGATAATAGCTTCAGTGATTCTGGTCATTGCATTATGCTGTAAGGAAGTCAATAAGGGACATTGAAAATATAAGGAAAGGGAAGGACGCTGAGAGAAAACCAGGATTAGTAAAGACAAAGAAGGATATAAAAAACTTTGTCAACAGGTAAGGTAACCCATAAAAAAACCTGTGGGACAGGTTGACATGTGGACCCTGGTTAATTCAGCTTCTGAAAGGGGTTTATGTTTCATTCATTCGATAGAGGGAAAAATGTGGTTTTTATTATTAGGGAGAGAGAGACAGATTTCACTTAGCAACAGCTGGTGTTTTGCGACCAACCAAGCTACGATATTCATAACAGAATGGATTAGAAATATTGTTTGGATAAGGAAAGTCCAGTACTAGTGGTTCATGATCACCGTACCAGGCCACAATGCTTCTAAATGTGTTGCTGATGTAAACTTGTGTCTCTGGATTATGCAGTAGCTAGAGACTACCATATTAGGCAAAGCCGGCTCCAGTTTGATAAGAAAACAGTCTATAAATGTAAGCTTTTTCCTTTGTTCGTTAGCGTGGAGATACCCGTGCCTGGTTACACGTGCTCCATCTGTGACTATACTCCACTTGTAAATTGATTATAAACAGAACACTGAATTCGTTACTACTCAAGTGAACAAACAGAAGTTTGTTTTAAATCAACACTTGGTTCTTTTTTTTAAGTTTGGAACTTGAAAACTTCCTTCGGAATTAAAAATCCGTTAAAACAGCAGAAATTATTCGTAAAGCTATCATTATTGACCTTGAATAAAACATAGCTTAGTTAATTTTAATAACTCCAATTTAATTCGGACCAATATTTTATTAACTAAACACAATACAGTGCAGAAAAAATAAAATAAAATGGCACTTGCTTACAGAACACAGTAAATTACATCATTTTTACCTTCAGGTGCTTTCAAAGAAAGTTAAACTTGCTATAGAGGGAGTGCAATGAAGATTCATCAGACTGATTCCTGGGATGGGGGGATTGTCCTATCAGAGATTGAGTAGACCAGGCCGATATTCTCCAGCGTTTGGAAGAATGAGAGGTGAGAGGTGACACCCACATCCCATGAACAAATTTTTAAAAAGAGATGAGGTGTTTAAATTTGATCAAGGACACCAGCCAAATTAATAGAGACACTCCCTGTCCTTCAGGACCTGTGTCCAGGGGAGAAGCTGATGGGTTTATCTGATCATCTTTGGGTTAAATGTTGTGCTCATCGAGCTGAGCAGCCCATGTCAGCATCAAATATATTCCAGTCGGGCACAGCACGAGTTAGATACAGAGTGAACCTATCGGTCGCTCCCCGACACAGATACTGAGGGACAGGGAGTGCCAGGGACACTGACATTTCTCACTCAATAAGGTATAAATTGATCCTGTACCTCTCCCCATTAATCCTGGGCTCCACATGGCTCGAATCCTGCTCCTGTTTCCCTTCCTGTAACAGCATTGAGCTCAACCCAGCCCACAATGAGCAGGGCTCAGTGAGGGTGGTTGCTAGGCACTGCAGTGATGTCATCAAGCAGGGCCATTCAGCCCAGCTGGTCCTCTCCTTGTCCCTTTAAAGGTGGAGAGCTGGGACATCCTGTCTCAACACACATCCCCCTGTTCATACTGAGAATCCCCGGGGAAGGCCCAAGGCCCAGAGTATGGAACACAACCAAGGGGGAAAGAGGAGGAGAGAAGGCGAGGTAAATCAAGGAGTGAGGACTGAGGGCCATCAAGCTTCAGTTTTAGAGCCTGAAGACTTCAGGAGGGATCAGTAAGTTCTGTAGTTTCAGGATCCAGGGAGAGAACAAGGAGCAGATGGGGAGACTGGTGTGGATTCCAGCACAGTGAGGATGTAGTGGGAGGGAGATTGTGTCGGGCCGTGTATTAGGGGTGTAGGAGGGACAAGAGAGGAAAGGTCAGAATTACTGCAGCAGTGTCCATCAATAGTGAGAGAGAGAAGGTGGGGGTCAGAGTGGGCCCTGGGCAGGCCGGTAAACTGGTTGTTTCCTGTGACCCGCTTTCCTTCTGTCACAAATAGTCTCGTGTAGCCCAGTGACAGAAACAGCCCATTAAATACCACCAATGTCCTTTGGTCTGGTGAGGTCTCCATTTTGAAAATTCGGCTGTTGTTCAAGCTTCTCATTCTGACTCGCTCACAGTGAGACAGTATCCACTGTCCCTTTTATTCCATGGGCTTCATCTTTGCTGGTATTGGTAACACGCCCGGGATCACTAAACACAAAACCCAGTCTGTCAATCACTTTCAGCTGCTAGACTTAGCGTGTGCCCCACAGCATCTCTCTCACTTTCAATGTGTGAATAGAGCATCACGCCTGCGATGCTGGTTTAATTTATATCCAGGCAGAAAATCTATTTAATAAAAGCCTGTAGGCCGATGAGACATTGTTCAGGTGCCAATGTGCTGCTGGTTTGTCCGGAATTTTGCCTGTAATGGAAAATAACTGAACATTTCTCCCAGTGTAACCTTTGCTTTAATGAAATATGTATTTTAATAAGCCTCACGTCCTTGCTCATGTCTGCTGCAATTGTGTAGCAAGGGGATGTGTGAAGAGATGATGTTTGCATGGAGATGTGAAACAAGGAAACGGTATCTGTGTGTGGCAGTGACACAGCCTTGTGGTCACAGGCAGAACCATGCACCGATATCCTTGTGCTTATGGTTTGAGCAGGGTTCGTTCATGAATGCTCAAGCTAAGAGGTGCCAGGGATCAGGAGCAGCGGCAGTAAATAAAATCTAAATGTAAATTCTGATGTAGTTTATCTTCAATTATTCCTATTTTAATGGCTTTTGCTGAATGTGTCCCATGCCAAGTGCCAGGATATTGGATCAGGCCCACCCTCGAAAATGAGTTTGACACCCTGAGGTAGACAATGTCAACCGGATTCCCCCATCCACCAAACTAACAACTTCTTTACAAACTCAAGCTAGTTTGTAAGATGTGACCATGTTTACCGGAATCCATGTTCAGTATCTGTAATGGCCCCTTCCCTTTCCCCATGATGGAAAACAGCATCTCTCAGGATCCCTTCTAGCACCTTCCCAGTGATCGAGGTCACGTTGATGGACCTTCAGTTTCCGAGCTCTGACTTGTGCACAATTGAAAAATGGGAACTACATGTGCTACCTTCCAATCTCAGGAAACAACCCATGAATCTACTGAGCTGTTGGAGATATGGGCAAGAGGCTGGCAGAGCACCCGTCCCAGCTCTTTTAACCCCCTTGGGTGGATATCATCCGCACCTTACACTGTCAAGATTTACCCGCACGGGTTGCTGTCAGTGAAGAGAGATGAGAAAGAACAAAGTGCATTTGCCGCTCTCAGTATGACCCTGAAGGACTGTGTCCATGCTGAAGTTCTTCACCCATATGATCCTCCCCCCAGATTGTCCTCTCTGAGCTCCAGCCAGGTGATGCTAAACACTCGGGTGGGAAAGAGAAAAGCCTGCAGCAATGTGTTGAAAGCAACACGAATTTATTTGTCTATATCTCGAATATTAAACTCCTGTCCAGTTAAAGGAGTTTTCATCAGCGGAAACAAACCCCAGTTGTCAGAATGAACATGGTTCAGTCGGGTTGTGATTAACAGCAGCAATAACAGCATAATCCAACCTCTACAAACATTTGTGAACTCGCTGGTGCCTCAACAGGTGGGATGACCGAGTGAATCCCTTCCCACACTCAGAGCAAGTGAATGGCCTCTCCCCAGTGTGAACTCGCTCGTGCCTCAACAAGTGCGATGACTGAATTAATCCCTTCCCACACTCAGAGCAGGTGAACGGCCTCTCCCCGGTGTGAATTCGCTGATGCGCCAGCAGGTTGGATGACTCATTGATTCCCTTCCCACACTCAGAGCAGCTGAACGGCCTCTCCCCAGTGTGAATTCGCTGGTGTGTCAGCAGGGCGGATGACTGAGTGAATCCCTTCCCACACACGGAACAGGTGAACGGCCTCTCCCCAGTGTGAATTCGCTGATGTATCAGCAGGTTGGATGACTGAGTGAATCCCTCCTGACACTCAGAGCAGGTGAATGGCCTCTCCCCAGTGTGAACTCGCTGGTGTGTTTCCAGCTGGGACGGGTAGTTGAAACGTTTCCCACAGTCCCCACATTTACACAGTTTCTCCCCAGTGTGACTGCGCTTGTGTCTCTCCAGGTTGGATGATCGGCTGAAGCCTTGTCCACACACAGAGCATGTGTACACTTTCTCCCCGCTACGAACAGTGCTTTTTGCATCCATAGTTGCTGGATGATATTCCATTCCCGATGAATCGAGTGACTTCGTCAGATGTTAATGTGATGTTTGAGCCTCCGGTCGATAAATCCTCCCCTTTTAATACCCTGTAAAGTGAATTTCAGTCAAGAAAAAGGGTGGATGAGAGAGATCCCACAAAAACACAAAGGCACTTTGAGAAATTGAGCTTAATGAACTTGGTAATTTCTGGCACCAGCACTAGAAATAGTAACCATGAAAGCTGCAGTTTGTGGTAAAACCTAACTGGTTCATTAATGTCCTTCAGGAAAGGGAACCCTCCTCCATTGAGAGCGCCACATGGGGAATTGTTGGTCCCACTGGGCACAGAAATATTGGGGGTGAAACCCAGCAGCTTCTCCTCCATCTCCACTCCAGCTCAAACAGATGCAACAAACAGACCCACACAGGAGACCAGGTATCCAAAGCGTCTTTCTAATATTTGCAGCATAGTTGAGAGGCGATTTATTCTAAATTGCCCTCGATTTGTAGACTTGAGATTCTAGATTTTGCTTTGTACCGGAATCCAGGTCAGCGATTGGAGCATGGACAGGATCATCAGAATGGCCCATGTACAGCAGGTGGTGCGGCAAGCAGCAGAGGAGTGGTGAGGTCGGGGTGGAGTAGCACCGGGAGATCGGGGCTGAGAGATTGTGGCCCACAAGAGGCGAGAGTTGGGGGCTGAGAGATTCGGGCCAAGGAGAGGGAAGAGTTTGGAATGGAGAGATTGGGGCCAAGGAGAGGTGAGTGTTCGAAATGGAGGGATTGAGGCCAAGGAGAGGTGAGTGTTCGGGGAGGAGAGATTGGGGCCAAGGAGAGATGAGAGTTCAGGGCGGAGAGATTGGGGCCCAGGAGAGGTGAGGGATCGGAGCGGTGAGATTGGGGCCCACAAGCAGCGAGAGTTCTGGGCGGTGAGATTGGGCCCCACGAGAGGCGAGAGTTCAGGGGGGGAAGAGATTGGGGCCCACGAAAGGCGAGAGTTCGGGGCGGAGAGATTGGGCCCCACGAGAGACAAGAGTTTGGGGCGGAGAGATTGGGGCAACAAGAGGCGCGAGTTCGGGGCCCGGGATAGGCAAGGGCCCAGGGACAGCATGGGCCAGACCACCCTGCGATCTATGGGCAGTAGGAGTATGTGCACCAGGTCTGCGCAGCGGAACTTGGTCTCCAGTCGTCTTGGTTAACCTTTGCCACTGGACCAAGACCTCACTCTGTCCAGCCCGTGTGGTGGCTGGTATGCAACGGTTACCCACGTTAAAAGAATCCACGCACAGGCATCTCCCACCCTTCAATATGTAGTTCGGGACCTGGAATATCAAGTCTCATATTGAAACATCTGTGAACTCATCCCTTTTTGGTGTGGAAGTGGGTCATCCTCGATTCAAGGGATGCCGAATACTATACTGTTCAGGAGACCAGGGAGTGACTTCCGCATCCAGCACCCACCCTGATATGGAGCGGCTTGGAATTGCTGGGCATGCTGTATTTCATGATGTGGGGGAGGCACTGCCCCTGGGGTTTGCTGGTGCCGGGCCCGGAGGCTTTGATACGCAGGCTGAGAGCCGCAATCGGTGTTGCCCGGGGCCTGAGAGCCACTCTCGGTGTTGACCGGGGCCTGAGAGCCGCACTCTATGATGCATGGGGCCTGTTGCATGAGGCCTGGGAGCCACAATCGGTGCTGCCCGGGACTGAGAGTCACACTCGGTGTTGCCTGGCGCCTGAGAGCCACACTTGGTGATGCTGATGCCATGCTCGCTCCAATCAGTCCCCGGCTCTCCAGGGACCAGGCCTACCCACGTTGCCCCCCTGCTGATGGAGATAGGGTGTATTCTGCCAGGCGGAGCACTCTGGGTAAGATCATCTGCCATTGTCACAGAGAGTACGGCACAGGAGGCCATGCAGCCCATCCTGTCTGTGCCGGCTCTTTGGTGGAGCTGTTCAATGAGTCTCACTCCTCTGCTCTTTACCCATTTCTAGATATATTTTTCCCAGCAAGTATTTATCCAATTCCCTTTTAAAAGTTATAATTCAATCTGCTTCCACCACCCTTTCAGACCGTTCAATCTGGATTGGAACAATTTGCTGAGTAACAAATGATCCCACATCTCACCTCTCGTTATTTTGCCAATCATCGGAAGTTTGGCTCCTCTGGTTACTTTCCCTCATGCCACTGGAAACACTTTCTCCATATTTACTCTATCTAAATCGTTCATAATTTTGTACATCTCCATCAAATCTACTTTTACCCTTTCCTGCTCTCTGGAGAAAACTTCACCAGACTCTCCACATCACGGAAGTCCCATCTCCCTGGCACCATTCCTTCTGCACCTTCTCTAAAAGCTTGCCATCATTATGAAAGTTTGGAGCCCAAACTTGAACACAATTCTCCAGCTGAGGCCTAACCAGTGTTTTATAAAGGTTTAGCAAATTAAACATCAAATGCTGATATTTCTCTGATGTGCTTTAAAGGGCGAGGTCCATCTAGTCAGTTGGATGTGTCAATGAGACTGTGAACCTAAAGAAGTGCATTTACAGTGGAGAGCCAGGGACATGCCGTGTAACCGGGCGCAAACAGTCCTGCACAGCCCACACTTCACTTGTTTCCCATTTGGCATGAAAGTAATGTGTTAATTGCAACAATTCATTTGATTTGATTTCAAATAGTTTAGGATAGAAATTTAATCATGTTTCTATGATTTTTCCCCAACTCAGATTCAAGGCCTCAATTTTTCTCTTCATCTGTGTAGTCACAGGATTCCAAACCCGAGACTGTACATTGGGATTCCAATCCTGGGACTGCACATGGGGATTCGAACCCTGGGAGAGTACTTGGGCATTCTAACATTGGGAGAATACATGGGGATTCTAACCCTGGGACCATACATGGGGGTTCTAGCCCAGGCACTGTAAATGGGGATTCTAACCCTAGGACTGTACATGGGGATTTTATCCCTGAGCGAGTATGTGGGCATTCTAACCCTAGGAGAGTACATGGGGAATCTAACTATGGGACTGTATATGGGGATTCTAACGCTGGCATTGTACATGGGGATTCTAACACTGGGAATGTACATGGCGTCCAGGCATTCGGGCCCCCTTCAGAGATGACTGAGCCTCTACTTCCCCGCAGTGCTCCAGGTGTGGTCTAGCCAGGGCTTTGTGCAGCTGCAGAGGGATGGCAGCACCATGGAACACTATGAAGGTCAGGTAGCTTACTACTGACTTTCATTTTAAACTTTTAATCAACTTGTGAAAATTTTTAAAACTTCAAGAGAAACTTTTAAACAACTTGGGGAAATTTTTGAAACCTCTGGAGAAAATTTTAAATAACTTGGAAAATCTTTTTTAAAACTCCGGGAGAAACTTTTAAAACTTCTGAAGAAACTTTTAAACAACGTGGAGGAACGTTTAAGAATAATTTTATTTTAAAAATGTTTTATTAAGCAATTGAATACTGTACCCCAATCTAAATAGAAAATAGTTTGGTGTGTTTTATTAGCATCATTTTCAGCCATTTGAAACCAGGTTACTCACGACGACGCCCAGCAAGCAGGTGCGCCTCCGACCCGGCGACCGTGACATCACCCGGCCCCTCCTGCGGCGGGCCTACATCCCTCCAGCGGCGGGTTTTCATCCCTCCAGCAGCGGGCCTACATGTCTCTCCTCATCGATGGCTGGTGGCCTGGCTATGATTCTTTCACCCTCCTACTCCTTGCTGGCCTCCCACTTGGAACTCCAGCGGACAACTGACTTCCTAATGCCTGCCCCGAACCAAGCCTCGGACCACTTACCAACAAGGGTGCAACTCAGCACCGAGCTTGCAGCCAACATTTCACCTTCGGCAATTAGGCTCATACAGAAGTGCCTGGTCTCCAGTCGTCTTGGATCCCTTGCCACTGGACCAAGACCTTGCTCAGCTATGCCACCCCACGTTGAATGAACTCACACACAGGCATCTTCCACTCCGTTAACATGAAGGTATGGACCTGAAACGTCAGGACTTCCATTGTACAACTCCAACAGCAACAGGCCAGAATGCCACACCACCATAATTGCCCGGGAACTTAGAAGCTTTGACATCGACATCGCCACCCTAAGCGAGATCCGGCAGGCAGGGGAAGGCCAGCTCAAGGAACAATATGGAGGTTACACCTTTTTCTGGAAAAGAAAAGAGAGGAAGAACTCCACCTTCATAAAGTCGGCTTCGCCATCAAAATGATCTGGTCGACAGCCGCAAGGACACCCCCTGTGGGGTTAACAAACGCCTCTTGACTCTTCAACTCACCCGAACTTCTTCACCCAGAGAGTGGTGAACCTGTGGAATTCTCTACCACAGAAAGTAGTTGAGGCCAATTCACTAAATATATTCAAAAGGGAGTTAGATGAAGTCCTTACTACTCGGGGGATCAAGGGTTATGACGAGAAAGCAGGAAGGGGGTACTGAAGTTTCATGTTCAGCCATGAACTCATTGAATGGCGGTGCAGGCTAGAAGGGCTAAATGGCCTGCTTCTGCACCTATTTTCTATTCCGGAACCAATGCGCAACAATCATCGGTGCGTATGCCCCAACAGTCGATTCAATAGAGGAGACCAAAGAGGGTTTTTATTCCAACCTCGAAACATCCCTGTCCTGCGTCCCTGCAGGTGACAAACTGATCCTCTTAGGTGACTTCAACGCCAGGGTCGACAAAGACACAGCCCTCTGGGGAGGCATGATTGGCAGTGACGGGGTAGGGAAAGCCAACTCCAGTGGTACCCTAATCCTGACAAAATGTCAAGAACATGAACTTCTCATCACCAACACCTTGTTCCACCAGAGGGACAAATACAAGGCATCGTGGCAACACCTTCGCTCCAAACACTGGCACCTGCTCGACTATGTCATCGTCCGAGCCAGGGATCGTGAGGGTGTGCGAATCACCCGCGCCATGACAGAAGCTGACGACTGCTGGACGTACGACCGCCTGATCCATCATCGACATTAACATAGCCCCAAAGCGGAGGGGACAGCAGAAGCAGTGCCACAAGAAAGTTAATGCCGGGGCACTTAAAGACCCAGCTAAGAGAGCCCTATACAGCCAACGCTTCAGAGCTAACCTGTCGTGTCTTGATGACGCTGAGATGCTGAATGCCAACAGCGCTTGGTCTGCCCTCCAGGCCTCCATAACCAGTGCCTGTGAAGAGACACTTGGTCATTCAACCAGAACACACCAGGACTGGTTTGATGAGAATTATCAGGTGATCCAAGAATTAATATTTCTGAGCCTCAAGCAACAACCCAACTCAGGAGCAGCAAAGCAACATTACAGGCGGCTCAAAGCTGAGATCCAACAAAAAACCTGAGACCTAAAGAACAGGTGGTGGATGGAGAAAGCACAGGAGATACAATAACTGGCCAACAGCCATGATGTGCGAGGATTCTTCATATCAGTCAAGGCCACCTACGGTTCAAACTCCCAAGGCCCCACCCCACTGCTGGCCGAGAATGGAGAAACACTCATCAAGTACACCGAGGTTGTCGAGGCCCGCTGGAAGGAGCACTTCGAAGATCTCCTCAATCGAGATTCTGACTTTGACTCGAGTGTTCTCGACTCCATCCCACAGCATGCGATCCGCCACCACCTCAGTGAAACACCAACGTTGCATGAGGTAGGAAAAGCCATAAGGCAGCTCAAGAACAACAAGGCTACGGGAGCGGATGGAATCCCTACTGAGGCGCTAATGCATGGCGGAGATTCGCTGTTAGCATGGATACATGACCTCATCTCGCTCATCTGGAGGGAGGAGAGCATGACGGGAGATCACAGAGATGCAATGATCGTGACCATCTTTAAAAAAGGGGGCAAGTCCAACTGCAGCAACTACAGAGGAATCTCCCTGCTAATCAGCCACTGGGAAAGTTATTGCCAGATTCCTCTTCAACCGTCTTCTCCCTGTGGCTGAGGAGCTCCTCCTGGAGTCACAGTGCCCCACGGGGCACATCAGACATGATCTTTGCAGCGCGACAGCTGCAGGAAAAATGCAGGGACCAGCGCCAGCCGTTATACATGGGCTTTTTCAACCTTCCAAAGGGATTTGTCACTGTGAACCATGAGGCTCTATGGAGCATCCTCCTCCATTTCGGATGCCCTCAAAAATTTGTCAACATCCTTCGCCTGCTCCACGACGACATGCAGGCCATAATCCTTACCAACTGATCCATTACAGACCCAATCCACGTCCGGACCGGGGTCAAACAGGGCTGCGTCATCGCTCCCATCCTCTTCTCAATCTTCCTCACTGCCACGCTCTAACTCACAGTCAACAAATTCCCTACTGGAGTGGAACAAAACTACAGAACCAGCAGGAAGCTGTTTAATCTTTGCCGCCTCTGGTACAAAGTCCAAGATAACCCCAACCTCTGTTGTTGAGCTACAGTATGTGGACAACGCCTGCGTCTGTGCACATTCTGAGGCTGAACTCCAGGATATAGTCGATGTATTTACTGAGGAACACGAAAGCATGGGCCTTACGCTAAATATCCATAACACAAAGATCATCCACCAGCCTGTATTCGACGCACAACACTGCCACCCAGTCATCAAGATCCATGGCATGGCCCTCGACAACATGGAGCATTTCCCATACCTCGGGAGCATCCTATCAACAAAAGCCGACATTGATGAGGAGATTCAACACCACCTCCAGTGCGGCAGTGCAGCCTTCAGCCAGCGGAGCAAAATAGTGCTCAAAGACCAGGCCCTCAAAGCTACCACCAAGCTCATGGTCTACAGGGCTGTAGTAATACCCACCATCCTGAATGGCTCAAGACATGGACTATGTACAGTAGACACCTCAAGTCGCTGGAGATATATCACCAACGATGTCTCCGCAAGATCCTACAAATCCCCTGGGACGACAGGCACATCAACATCAGCGTGGTCGTCTAGGATAACATCCCCAACATTGAAGCACTGACCACACTCGATCAGCTCCGCTGGGCAGGCAAATTAGTTTGCATGCCAGCCATGAGACTCCCGAAGCAAGTGCTCTATGCGGAGGTCTTTCATGGTAAACGAGCCAAAGGTGGGCAGCGGAAACGTTACAAGGACACCCTCAAAGCCTCCCTGATAAAGTGCGACATCCCCACTGACACCGAGGAGTCCCTGGCCAAAGACCGCCCTTAGTGGAGGAAGTGCTTCCGGGAGGGCGCTGAGCACCTCGAGTCTCAATGCAGAGAGCATGCAGAAATCAATCGCAGGCAGCGGAAATAGCGTGCGGCAAATCAGTCCCTCCCACCACTTCCCTCAACGACTATCTGTCCCACCTGTGACAGAATCTGTGGCTCTCGTATTCGACTGTACAGCCGCCAATAAACTCACTTCAGGAGTGGAAGCAAGTCTTCCTCGATTCTAGGGACTGCCTATGATAATGATGAGAATGGGATTCCAACCCTGGGACTGAACATGGGGATTCTAACCCAAGGAGTGAATATTTCTGGGCCTTCTCTGTTACAATTATATAGGACTTAAACCATAAGGTCGGTACTAAGCATCGCCTTTAGGGGAGATGGTGAGAAATTCGAGGTGTGGAGAGTGAGAATAAAATATCTGAAACACTCCTTTACCCACTGGGACCCGGTTGGAAACAGACACTGACATCGCTCACTTTGTTCCTGAACCAAGATGGCCGCGCATGCGCGGTGCGACTCACCAAATCAAGAAGGCGGAGCACTGAACCCGCTCCTGCACGAAGATGGCCGCCGTTAGCCTGGGCCTGTGACCGGGAGAAGGACCCGAAGCTGCAACCGCCGATATTCCGGTTATTATTCCGGGCTGGCGGCGGGCACCGCTGGTTTATGAAGCCTCTCCCGCCACCCGCTGGTCCATTGCTCCCCTCCACCCGCTCAAATTAAGCGCTTCTGCGAAGGGCATGTTACCTATTTCTCCTTCGCCACTACATTCGCCGCGCATGCTCGAAACACAGCCAGGACACGCGCCTGCGCACTGAACTCCTGTAGTCTGGTTCGGCATTTTCTTGCCCGTGCTGCATATTGGGTAAATACGCCGCCATTGCAATACTGCGTTGGTGAATAGAACAGGATTTACTGAGATTGCATTGGGCATTGAACCACATTCATTCTGGCAGTTATTGTTTGTTTCTGCTGATCTTAATAACCCCTATATCTGCGCTGGAGATTAATGTTCTATATTAATGTCCTGTGATAGTTTGAACTGGTGCTCTCCTCTCTCTATCCTGCGACAGTTGGAGCTGGTGCTTTCCACTCTCTCGTCCTGTGATTCTTGGAGCTGGTGCTCTCCACTCTCTCTCCTGCGACAGTTGGAGCTGGTGCTCTCGACTCTCCCGTTGGTGTAAGAGGGAGGGCTTTAGTTTCCTGAACAATTGGGACCGCTTCTGGGGAAGGTGGGACCTGTAGAAGTCGGGACAGGATACACCTCTAGAGCGACGGGACCAATGTTCTCACGGGTGGTTTTGACAGTACAGTTGGGAGGGCTTTAAACTCGCTTGGCAGGGAGATGGGAACCCAGGAGGGGTCTCTGAGCTAGTTAGAGTGGGTGAGAGCTCAGATGAACAGAACTCCAAGATAGAATGCAAAAGCCAGGAGGCAACAAAGCAGATTAGCACTGGTGGAAGTGTAAACCACAAGGTGATAAGAAGGGACAATATATATGAATATAAAGGGGCTGCAGGAGGCGTCAAAACTAAAAAATCATGGTTTAAAAACTAGTATTAAAAATCTCTACTAAAACGCACGAAGTATTCGAAATAATGTAAATGAGTTGACAGCACAAAGCATTACAAATGGGTATGATTTGGTGGCCATTACAGAAACGTGGTTACAGGGTGGCCAAGACTGGGAATTAAACATGCAGGGGTATCTGACAATTCGGAAAGATAGACAAGAAAGGAAAGGAGGTGTGTTAGCTCTGTTAATAAAGGATGATATCAGGGCAGTTGTGAGAGATGATATTGGCTCTAATGAACAACAGGTTGAATCATTGTGAGTGGAGATTAGAGATAGTAAGGGGAAAAAGTCACTGATGGGCGTAGTTTATAGGCCCCCAAATAATAACTTCACGGTGAGGTGGACAATAATCAAGGGAATAATGGAGGCATGTGAAAAAGGAACAGCAGTAATCATGGGGGATATTAACCTACATATTGATTGGTCAAATCAAATCACACGGGGTCGCCTTGAGGAGGAATTCATAGAATGCATACGGGATTGTTTCTTAGAACAGTATGTTACAGAACCTACAAGGGAGCAAGCTATCTTAGATCTGGTTCTGTGTAATGAGACAGGAATAATAAACGATCTCCTAGTAAAAGATCCTCTCGGAATGAGTGATCACAGTATGGTTGATTTTGTAATACAGATTGAGGGTGAGGAAGTCGTGTCTCAAACGAACGTACTATGCTTAAACAAAGGGGACGAGAGTGGGATGAGGGCAGAGTTGGCTAAAGTAGACTGGGAACAGAGACTAAACGGTGGCACAATTGAGGAACAGTGGAGGACTTTTAAGGAGCTCTTTCATAGTGCTCAACAAAAATATATTCCAATGAAAAAGAAGGGTGGTAAGAGAAGGGATAACCAGCCGGGGATAACCAAGGAAATAAAGGAGAGTATCAAATTAAAAACCAATGCGTATAAGGTGGCCAAGATTAGTGGGAAACTAGAAGATTGGGAAAATTTTAAACGACAGCAAAGAATGACTAAGAAAGGAATAAAGAAGGGGAAGATAGATTACGAATGTAAACTTGTGCAAAACATAAAAACAGATAGTAAAAGCTTTCACAGGTATATAAAATGGAAAAGACTGTCTAAAGTAAATGTTGGTCCCTGAGAAGATGAGAAAGGGGATTTAATAATGGGAAATGTGGAAATGGCTGAGACCTTAAACAATTAATTTGCTTCGGTCTTCACAGTGGAAGACACAAAAACCATGCCAAAAATTGCTGGTCACGGGAATGTGGGAAGGGAGGACCTTGAGATAATCACTTTCACTAGTGGGGTAGTGCTGGGCAGGCTAATGGGACTCACGGTAGACACGTCCCCTGGTCCTGATGAAATGCATCCCAGGGTATTAAAAGAGATGGCGGAAGTTATAGCAAATGCTTTCGTTATAATCTACCAAAATTCTCTGGATTCTGCGGAGGTGCCATCGGATTGGAAAGCAGCTAATGTAACGCCTCTGTTTAAAAAAGGGGGCTGACAAAAAGCAGGTAACTATAGGCCGATTCGTTTAACATCTGTAGTGGGGAAAATGCTTGAAGCTATCATTAAGGAAGAAATAACGGGACATTTATATAGGGATAGTGCAATCAAGCAGACACAAGATGGATTCATGAAGGGGAAATGACGTGTAACTAATTTATTGGAATTCTTTGAGGATACAAAGAGCATGATGGATAGAGTTGTACCGATGGATGTGGTGTATTTAGATTTCCAAAAGGCATGCAATAAGGTGTCATACAAAAGGTTACTGCAGACGATAAATGTACGCGGAGTCAGAGGAAATGTATTAGCATGGATCGAGAATTGGCTGGCATACAGAAAGCAGAGAGTCGGGTTAAATGGGTCCTTTTTGGGTTGGAACTCGGTGGTTAGTGGTGTGCCACAGGGATCAGTGCTGGGACCACAACTGTTTACAATATACATAGATGACTTGGAAGAAGGGACAGAGTGTAGTGTAACAAAATTTGCAGATGACACAACGATTAGTGGGAAAGCGGGTTGTGTGAGGACACAGAGAGGCTGCAAAGAGATTTAGATAGGTTAAGCGAATGGGCTAAGGTTTGGCAGATGGAATACAATGTCGGAAAATGTGAGTTCATCCACCTTGGGACAAAAAACAGTAAAAGGGAATTTTATTTGAATGGGGAGAAATTACAACATGCTGCAGTGCAGAGGGACCTGGGGGTCCTCGTGCATGAAACTCTTTTTGGATAAAGAACATGACAGTTCACGCAGCGAATTAACTGACCACGGTAGGACTCGAACCTGCAATCATCTGATAATATCACAGATACAATCGCAGTTAGACGCCTTTCCCATTAGGCCACACGGCCTTGTCCTCGTGCATGAATCCCCAAAAGTTGGTTTGCAGGTGCAGCAGGTAATCAGGAAGGCGAATGGAATGTTGGCCTTCATTGCGAGAGGGATGGAGTACAAAAGCAGGGAGGTACTGCTGCATCTGTACAGGGTATTGGTGAGGCCGCACCTGGAGTACTGCGTGCAGTTTTGGTCACCTTTCTTAAGGAATACTTTGGAAGGGGTACAGAGACGATTCACGATGCTGATTCCGGAGAAGAGGGGGTTACCTTATGATGATAGATTGAGTAGACTGGGTCTTTACACGTTGGAGTTCAGAAGGATGAGTGGTGATCTTATAGAAACATTTAAAATAATGAAGGGGATAGACAGGATAGAGGCAGAGAGGTTGTTTCCACTGGTCGGGGAGACTAGAACTAGGGGGCACAGCCTCAAAATACGGGGAAGCCAATTTTAAACCGAGTTGAAAAGGAATTTGTTCTCCCAGAGGGTTGTGAATCTGTGAAATTCTCTGCCCAAGGAAGCAGTTGAGGCGAGCTCATTGAATATATTCAAATCACAGATCGATAGATTTTTAACCAGTCAGGTAATTAAGGGTTATGGGGAGCGGGCGGGTAAGTGGAGCTGAGTCCACGGCCAGATCAGCCGTGATCTTGTTGGGTGGCGGAGCAGGCTCGAGGGACTAGATGGCCCACTCCTGTTCCTAATTCTTATGTTCTTTTGTTATTATGTTCTTATTAATGTTGGGGAAGTCCAGAACCAGGGGTTACAGTCTTAGGATAAGGGTAAGCCATTTAGGACCAAGATGAGGAGAAACCTCTTCACCCAGAGAGTGGTGAACCTGTGGAATTCTCTACCACAGAAAGTTGTTGAGGCCAATTCACTAAATATATTCAAAGAGGAATTAGATGTAGTCCTTACTACTAGGGGGATCAAGGTGTATGGTGAGAAAACAGGAAGTGGGTACTGAAGTTGCATGTTCAGCCATGTACTCATTGCAGGCTCGTAGGTCCGAATGGCCTACTCCTGCACCTATTTTCAATGTTTCTATGTTTCTATAAATATTGAATAAATCAGCTTGGTTCAAAGACAGTGTGTCGAATGTTTGATTTCTCCATAATAATAACTAATTAATGTTCTGTTACCGACTGTTCCATTTTGAAGCCTTTTCTTACTGTAGATTATTTCACTTCTCCCCCAGTTGATCTTTTATGATATCAAATCCCAAGGTTGTTCTCTTTGAGTATACGGCTTGTGGGTGTCAGAAACTGAACCGGAATGTTTCACATTACACTCATATGACATTCCTTTCAAGCAACCATTGAAAGAACTATGTTGCTTAAGACTGGAAATCTATTATTTTGTACATTGTTTAACGCTTTTTGAATGTGGTTACTATATGTAATCGTCTTTGAAATGTGTGATCTTTTTAACTGTCTTTCCTGATTTAATAGTTTTGTTGATATAATTTCTTGTTACTAACATAGCTTGCAGAATTTCTTGCATCAAGATAATTGTTGAAATACTTCCATTATCGGGTCTTTAGCTCCTCCACTGATCCCTGTGAACAACCTTTGATTCGGGACTGGGTTTGGGCGCGGGTTTAGTGTTTAGTGGTTGTGGTTATTTGTTAGGATTGGGGTTAGTGGTTGGGATCGTCAGTAGGATATTAGGCACCTTGGAATCCCTGGCCAAAGTCCACCATAAGCGAAGGAAGAGCATCCAGGAGGGCACTGAACACATTGAGTCTCATCGCCGAGAGCATGCAGAAAACAAGCAAAGGTAGCGGAAGGAGCATCTGGCAAAGCAGACTCCTCACCCAGACTTTCCATCAACGACTGTCTGTCCCACCAGTGACAGTGACTATAATTCCCATATTGCACTGTACAATCACCTGAGAACTCACTTTTAGAGTGGAAGCATTTCTTCCTCAATTTCGAGGGATTGTCTATGATGATGATGATGAGGCTTAGGAGATAGTAATTCTCTGAACACCTCGAGTCTCAACGCCGAGAGCATGCAGAAATCAAGTGCAGGCAGCAGAAAGAGCGTACACAAACCAGTCCCACCTACCCGTTCCCTCAACGACTATCTGTCCCATCTGTGACAAGTCAGTGGCTCTCATATTGGACTGTTCAGCCACCACAGCTGGGGGAGGTATATACTGGGATTGGGGTAGGGCACTTTGGCTGAGGAGGCATGCACTGGGACTGGGGTAAGGCACTTCAACTGGGGGAGGCATGTACTGGGACTGGGGTAAGGCACTTCAACTGGGGGAGGGATAAACATGCACTGGGGTAAGGCACTTCAACTGGGGGAGGGATAAACTTGCACTGGGGTAAGGCACTTCAACTGCGGGAGGGATAAACTGGCACTGGAGTAAGAAACTTCAGCTGGGGAGCGATAAACTGTGACTGGAGGAAAGGCACTTCAACTGTGGGAGGGATACACTGGGTCTGGAATAAGGCACTTCAACTGCGGGAGGCTTACACCGGGACTGGGCTCAGGCACTTCAGCTGGGGAGGGATACCCTGGGACTGGGGTAAGGCACTACGGCTGGGGGACGCATATAATGGGACTGGGGTAAGGCACTTCAACTGGGGAAGGGATACACTGGACCGGGATAAGGCACTTCAACTGAGGGAGGGATACACTGGCACTGGGGTAAGGCACTTCAACTGGGGGAGGGATACATTGGGACAGGAACAAGGTACTTCAACTGGGGGAGGCAGACACAGGGACTGGGGTAAGGCACTTCAACAGAGAGAGGGTTACACTGGCACTGGGGTAAGGCACTTCAACTGAGGGAGAGATACACTGGCACTGGGGTAAGGCACTTCAACGGAGGGAGGGATACACTGGCACTGGGGTAAGGCACTTCAACTGGGGGATGCTAACACTGGGAGTGGAGTAAGACACTTCAACTGGTGGAGGGATACACAGGGACTGGGGTAAGGCACTTCAACTGGGGGAGGGATTCCCTGGGACTGGAGGAAAGGCACTTCAACTGTGGGAGGGCTAGACTGGGTCTGGAATAAGACACTTCAAATGGGGGAGGCATAAACTGGAACTGGGCTAAGGCACTTCAACTGGGGGAGGGATACACTGGGATTGGGGTAAGGCACGACGGTTGGGGGAGGCATGCACTGGGATGGGGTAAAATACTTTCACTGGGGGTAGCTTGCACTCACACTGTGGCAAGGCACTTCGGCTGGGGGAGGCATGCACTGGGACTGGGGTAAGGCACTTTGGCTGGGATAGGCATAAACTGCGACTGCTTTTAGGCACTTTGGTTGCTGGAGGCACATACTGGGACTGGGACAAGGCATTTTGGCTGGGAGAGGCATCTAATGGACTTCGGCTGGCAGAGGTGTGCACTCGGACTGGAGTAAGGCACTTCAACTGGTGGAGGCATACACTGGGACTGCGGTTAGGCATTTCAACTGGGAGAGGCATGCACTGGGACTGCAGTAAGGCACTTCATCTGGTGGAGGGATACACTGGGACTGGGGTAAGGCACTTTGGCTTGTGGAGGCATTCACTGGGACTGGTTTAAGGCACTTTGGCTGGGTGAGGCATATACTGGGACTGGGGTAAGGCACTTCGGCTGGGGGAAGCATGCACTGGGTCTAGGGTAATGTACTTCAACGGCTGGAGAGATACAGTGGGACTGGGGTAAGGCACTTCGGCTGGGGGAGGAATACACTGGGACTAGGATAACGCACTTCAACAGGTGGAGGGATACCTGGGACTTGTGTAATGTACTTCAACTGGGGGAGGCATGCACTGGGACTGCGGTAAGGCACTTTGGCTTGGGGAGGTATTCACTGGGACTGGTTTAAGGCACTTTAACTGGTGGAAGGATACACTGGGACTGTGGTAAGGCACTTCAACTGGGGGATGATAACACTGGGACTGGGGTAAAGTACGTCGGCTGGGGGAGGCATTCACTTGGACTGCGTTAAGGCACTTTGGCTGGGGGAGGCTTGCACTGGGACTGCTGTAAGGCACTTCGGCTGGGGGAGGCATGTACTTGGACTGGGGTAAGGCACTTCAGCTGGGGGAGGCATGCACTGTGACTGGGATAAGGCACTTCGGCTGGGGGAGGCATGCACTGTGACTGGGATAAGGCACTTCGGCTGGGGGAGGCATATGTTGTGACTGGGGTAAGGCACTTTGGTTGGGGGAGGCATGCAATGGGACTGGATTAAGGCACTTTGGCTGGGGGAGGCATATACTGAGACTGGGGTAATGCACTTCAGCTGGGGGAGGCATATGCTGGGAATGGGGTAAGGCACTTCAACTGGGGCAGGGATACACTGGACTGGGGTAAGGCGCTTCAACTGAGGAAGGGATACACTGGCACTGGGGTAAGCCACTGTAACTGGGGGATGCTAACACTGGGACTGGAGTAAGACACTTCAACTGGGCGAGGCATAAACTGGGACTGGGCTAAGGCACTTCAACTGTGGGAGGGATACACTGGGACTGGGATAAGGCACTTCGGCTGGGGGAGGCATGCACTGGGACTGCGGTTAGGCATTTCAAATGGGGGAGGCATGCACTTTGACTGGGATAAGGCACGTCATCTGGGGAGGGATACAGAGGGACTGGGGTAAGGCAATTCGGCTGGGGGAGGCATTCACTGGGACTGGTGTAAGGCACTTCAGCTGGGGGAGGCATGCACTCTGACTGGGTTAAGGCATTTCGGATGGGGGAGGCATGAACTGGGACTGGGGTTAGGCACTTCGGCTGGGGGAGCATATATTGGGACAGGGGTAAGGCACTTCAGCTGGGGGAGGCATGCACTGGGACTGGGGTAAGGCACTTTGAGTGGGGGACGCCTGCACTGGGACTGGGGTAAGGCACTTCGGCTGGGGGAGGCATGCACTAGGACTGGGGTAAGGTACTTTAACTGGGGGAGGCATATACTGTGACTGGCGTAAGGCATGTCAACTGGGGGACGCTAACACTGGGACTGGGATAAGGCACTTCAACTGAGGGAGGGATAAATTGGGACTGGGGTAAAGTACGTCGGCTGGGGGAGGCATTCACTTGGACTGCGATAAGGCACTTTGGCTGGGGGAGGCTTGCACTGGGATTGCTGTAAGGCACTTCGGCTGGGGGAGGCATATACTTGGACTGGGGTAAGGCACTTCAGCTGGGGGAGGCATGCACTGTGACTGGGATAAGGCATTTCGGCTGGGGGAGGCATGCACTGTGACTGGGATAAGGCACTTCGGCTGGGGGAGGCATATGTTGTGACTGGGGTAAGGGACTTTGGCTGGGGGAGGCATGCAATGGGACTGGGGTCAGGCACTTCAGCTGGGGGAGGCACATACTGTGACTGGGGTAAGGCACCACAGCTGGGGAAGGCATGCACTTGAACTTTGGTGAGGCGCTTCGGCTGGGGGACGCATGTACTGCGACTGGGTTAGGCACTTCGGCTGGGGGAGGCATATACTGAGACTGAGGTAATGCACTTCGGCTGGGATAGGCATAAACTGCGACTGGTTTAAGGCACTTCGGTTGTTGGAGGCATATACTGGGACTGGGACAAGGTACTTTGGCTGGGAGAGGCATGCACTGGCATGGGTGTAAGGGACTTCGGCTGGCAGAGGTGTGCACTCGGACTGGATTAAGGCACTTCAACTGGTGGAGGCATACACTGGGACTGCGGTTAGGCATTTCAAATGGGGGAGGCATGCACTTTGACTGGGATAAAGCACGTCATCTGGGGAGGGATACAGAGGGACTGGGGTAAGGAAATTCGGCTGGGGGAGGCATTCACTGGGACTGGGGTTAGGCACTTCGGCTGGGGGAGCATATATTGGGACTGGGGTAAGGCACTTCGGCTGGGGGAGGCCTGCAATGGGACTGGGGTAAGGCACTTCGGCTGGGGGAGGCATGCACTAGGACTGGGATAAGTTACTTCTGCTGGGGAGGCATATACTGTGACTGGGGTAAGGCACTTTGGCTGGGGGAGGCATACACTGGGACTGGGGCAAGGCACATTGCCTGGGGGAGGAATATGCTGGGACGGTGGTAAGCCACTTCGGCTGGGGGAGGCATGCACTCTGACTGGGAAAAGGCACTTCGGCTGTGGGAGGCATGTACTGGGACTGGTGTCAGGCACTTCGGCTGGGGGAGGCATACACTGTGACTGGGGTAAAGCACTTCGGCTGGGGGAGGCATGCACTTGAACTTTGGTAAGGCACTTTGGCTGGGGGAGGCATATATAGGGACGGTGGTAAGACACTCACTTCGGATGAGGTAGAAATGCAATGGGACGAGGGTAAGGCACTTTGGCTGGGGGAGGCCTGCACTCTGACTGGGGTAAGGCACTTCGGCTGGGGGAGGCATGCACTCTGATTGGGGTAAGGCACTTCGGCTGGGGGAGGCATGCACTCTGACTGGGGTAAGGCACTTCGGCTGGGGAGGCATGCACTCTGACTGGGCTAAGGCACTTTGCCTGGGGGAGGCATTTACTAGGACTGGGGTAAGGCACTTCAGCTGGGGGAGGCTTATACTGGTACTGGGGTAAGGCACTTTGGCTGTGGGAGGCATATACTTGGACGGTGGTAAGACACTTCGGCGGGAGGAGCAATGCAATGGGACTAGTGTCAGGCACTTCTGCTGGGTGAGGCATGCACTGGGACTGGTGTAAGGAATTCAGCTGGGGGAGGCATATCTTGGGACTGCGGTAACGCCCTTCTGCTAGGGGAGGCATGTATTGGGACTGGGGTAAAGCATTTCGGCTGGGGGAGGCATGTATTGGGACTGCGGTAACGCCCTTCTGCTGGGGGAGGCATGCACTGGGATGGGGGCAAGGTACTTTGGCTGGCCCTTGCTATCTTATGGGGAGCTCTGTCCTCTGTCGCTTCAGGAATTCAAAGTGGATCAAGTTACAATTTGCAAAGTCAGTGAGACCTTGGGATGGGCGGTTCCAGTTACACATTCCAGTGAAATCTCAGGGTGTGGCTTATCCTCCAAGGGACCAATCATTGACAAAGGGTGCGGCGTGGCGGCCATTTTGGCAGTACAAATAAGCGCGTTCTTTATTAACCCGCTCCCTCCCTCCGCCCATCTATCACCTGCTGACTCACCCACTGTGCATGCTCAGCTCACACTGCCCGGCTGATTGACGGCAGCTCCCGACCAATAGGGAGAGTGGGGGCGGGGCTGGAGGACCAGGCAGGCGGTTGATCCTCCAAGCAATTGCAGTGTGCGAGAGGTGGGGCTTGCAGCCCCCAGTGGGCTGGGCTGGTTCTGGATCTCGCTCATTGGCTGAAACTTTGCCCCATTGTTAAAGTTGATGTCCCTCAAACTCCAGGAGGAAATGGGACATTTCTGTCGTGGCTTTAAACAGATGGAACTCTGTGGGGTGGAGGAAACATTGCAGCATTTGGTAGTGACATGGATTCATTCAGGCTAGACAGCGGGAATTATTTCTGGAAATAACACAGTGTAGTTGTTTCTGTTGAAACAGATGAAACCCTGTCGTTGTGGAACAACCACACTTCTCGTGTCCTGGTCAATCACGTGTGCAACAAGTGTCGTCATGGAAGTAAAGGATGGTATCAAATTGGAATAAATGGCAGATAATGTTGTGAAGGACAGTGGAAGGCCAGAGGATTGGGAATTTTTAGAAACCTGCAAAGGACGACTAAAAAATGAAAAAGACAGAGAAGATAGCAGATGAGAGCAAACTAGCAAGAAATATAAAAACAGACAGTAAGAGCTTCTACAGGGACATAAAAAGGAAACGATTATCTAAAGTAAACATTGCTCGCTTAGAGGATGACATTGGAGAATTACTAATGGGAAACACGGAAATGGCAGAGATTTTGAACAAATATTTTGTATTGGGCTTCACGGTAGAGGACACTAAAAACATCCCAACAGTTGCTAACCAAGGAGCTATTGCGGAGGGGGAGTTGGGGGGGATGACTTAAAACAATCACTATCACTACAGATAAAGTGCTAATCAAACTAATGTGACTAAAGGTGGACAAGTCCTCTGGACCTGATGGCATGCATCCTCAGGTCTTAAAATAATTAGTTGCAGAGATAGTGCATGCATTAGTTGTAATCCACCAAAATTCCCTGAATTCTGGAGAGGTCCCAGTGGACTGGAAAACTGCAAATGTAACATGCCTATTCAAGGAAGGAGGGAGACAGAGAGCAGGAAACTATACATCAGTTAGCCTACCATCTGTCAGTGGGAAATACTCGAGTTCATCATTAAGGAAGTACTAGCAGGACATTTAGAAAACCATACTGCAGTTAGGCAGAGTTAGCATGGTTTTATGAAAGGGAAATCATGTTTCACAAATTTGCTGTAGTTGTTTAAGGATGTAACGAGCAGAGTGGATAAGGGAGAATCATTTGATGTTGTATATTTTGATTTCCAGAAAGCATTCAATAAGGTGCCACACAAAATATTACTGCACATGCTAAGAGCTCACGGGGTTGGGTGTAATATATCAGCATGAAGAGAGGATTGCTGAACTAACAGAAAACAGAGAGTCCGGATAAATGGGTCATTTTCAGGTTGGCAAACAGTAACTAGTGGGGTGCCGCAGTGATAAGTACTGGGGCCTCAACTAATTACAATTTATATTAATGACTTGGATGAAGGGACCGAGTGTAACATAGCCAAATTTGCCGATGGTACAAAGATAGGTGGGAAAGCAAGTTGTGAGGAGGACGCAAAGAATCTACAAAGGGATATAGATAGGTTCAATGAGTGGGCAAAAATCTGGCAGATGGACTATAATGTGGTAAAATATCAGGTGATTTCCTTTGGTAGGAAAAAAAAGCAAATTAATATTTAGATGTGGACGATTATAAAATGCTGTTATACAGATAGATCTGGGGATTCTTGTACATGAAACTCAAAATGTTTGCATGCAGGTACAGCAATAATCAGGAAGGCAAACTGAATGCTGGCCTTTATTGCAAAGGGGATGGAGTCTAAAAGTAGGGAATTGGTCTGGACTTGTCTCCATTCTCGTGCCGAGACGATTGATCAACCCAGATGGGAACAACAACATTTGGGTACACTGATTCCCATCAATTCCCATTCCCCTTCTTTCTGGAGGATATGGAGGGGCCACTGTGTGTAATGAGCAAGGCATTAAGAATTGTCAGCAAGCTCTTTCCAATTTGAGATTTTATTCAGTGGAAACTTTCACACACTATTGTAGATTTTGTACCAAAGATCAATTTAGGATTAAAGTAAAAGTTCATAATTTTATTGCAAAGTAAATTTCTGTTGAGAATTGCTGAATTAAGGGGAAAGATAACCCACAGTGTTTCTTAAATGGACACTGTATCCCTGAGAACACAATCAGCAATATATCCAGAATATTAAAATCCAGCCCAGTTATCGGGTTATTAACATCAACAGAGACAAACCCTAACTGTCAGAATGAACATGGTTCAGTCGGGATGTGATTAACAGCCTCAATAACAGTAGAATCCAACTCCTGCAATCACTTGTGAACTCGCTGGTGTTTCAGCAGGTGGGATGCCTGAGTGAATCCCTTCCCGCACTCCGAGCAGGTGAACGGCCTCTCCCCAGTGTGTACTCGCTGGTGTCTCAGCAGGTTGGATGACTGAGTGAATCCCTTCCCACACTCCGAGCAGGTGAATGGCCTCTCCCCAGTGAACTCGCTGGTGTGTCAGCAGGTTGGATGAACAAGTGAATCCCTTCTTACACTCCGAGCAGGTGAACGGCCTCTCCTCAGTGTGTACTCGCTGGTGTGACTGCAGGTGGGATGGCCGAGTGAATCCCTTCCCACACTCAGAGCAGGTGAACGGCCTCTCCCCAGTGTGAACTCGCTGGTGTGTCAGCAGGTTGGATGAACAAGTGAATCCCTTCCCACACTCATAGCAGGTGAACGGCCTCTCCCCAGTGTGAACTCGCTGGTGTGCCAGCAGGTTGGATGAACAAGTGAATCCCTTCCCACACTCCGAGCAGGTGAACGGCCTCTCCCCAGTGTGAACTCGCTGGTGTTTCAGCAGGTCGGATGACTGAGTGAATCGCTTCCCACACTCAGAGCAGGTGAACGGCCTCTCCCCAGTGTGACTGTGTTGATGAATTTCCAGGACAGATGGTGATCTGAATCCCTTCCCACAGTCCCCACATTTCCACGGTTTCTCCATGGTGCGGGTATCCTTGTGACTCTCCAGGTTGGACGATCAGTTGAAGCCTCGCCCACACACACAACACGTTTACAGTTTCTCCCCGCTGTGAATGGTGCGATGTTTCTTCAGGCTGTGTAACTGGTTAATGCTCTTTCCACAGACAGTGCACTGGAACACTCACTCGGGTGTGTGTGTCTCGGTGCTTTTCCAGTCACATTGATATTTGAAATCTTTTCGCACAGACAGAACAGACAAACATTTCTCCTTCCACTTTCAAAGGCCGATGATATTCAGGTCCTGATCAATCGATTGACTCCATCAGATCTTGACACGATGTTTAGTTTGTGTTTCCTGTCTGAAAATCTCCCCTTCTAATACGATGTAAAAGGAGATAACAAAACTCATCACTGTCAGTACAAGACACAAATTCAGGATATACACATCTAGTTTCCATTTAACATTCTTTTCTCTCTTTTTCTTCCAAAGCTGTAAATCCCTGTCCCACACATTGTCCCTCCTGCAGCACTGAAATCCAAATCAACACACATTTCTAGCCTGTTTCTCCTCCACTCCCAGTTTTCACCACCAATTCTGGTTGGGTTCAGTTCTACACTCACTGGTTCCCGTCCCTCTCTTCCCCTGAATGTTCTGACTGTGGCTGGGTTGAGGTCGACACTCCCCACTTCCACTGAAGATGCTGAGTCTGGCTGTGTTCAGTTCCGCACTCACTGGTTCCCCTACCTCTGCTCCCCTGATGGGGCGGTCTCTGGCTGGGGTCATTTCTGCAATCACTGGGTCCTCTCCGTCCCTCCCCTCTTTCCCCACCACTGAAGATGCTGACTCTGGCTGGGTTTAGTTCTACAGTCACTGGTTCCCCTCCCCTGAAGGTACTGACTCTGGCTGGGTTCAGTTCTACACTCACTGGTTCCCCTCACCTGAAGGTGCTGACTCTGGCTGGGTTCAGTTCTACACTCACTAGTTCCCCTCCACTGAATGTACTGACTCTGGCTGGGTTCAGTTCTACACTCACTGGTTCCCCTCCCCTGAAGGTACTGACTCTGGCTGGGTTCAGTTCTACACTCACTGGTTCCCCTCACCTGAAGGTGCTGAATCTGGCTGGGTTCAGTTCTACACTCACGAGTTCCCCTCCCCTGAAGGTACTGACTCTGGCTGGGTTCAGTTCTACACTCACTGGTTCCCCTCCCCTGAAGGTGCAGACTCTGGCTGGGTTCAGTTCTACACTCACTGGTTCCCCTCCCCTGAAGGTACTGACTCTAGTTGGGTTCAGTTCTACACTCACTGAGTCCCCACCCCTGAAGTTGCTGACTCTGGCTGGGTTCAGTTCTGCACTCACTGGTTCCCCTCCCCTGAAGGTGCTGACTCTGGCTGGGTTCAGTTCCAGACACTGACATCATTCACTTTGTTCCTGCACCAAGATTGCCACGCATGCGCTGTGCTTCTCAGTGAATCAAATTGGCGGCGTGAACATGCCTTCCTGCACCAAGATGGCCACCGTTAGCCTGGGCCCGTGACCGGGAGAAAGACCCAAAGCTGCAACCGCCGATATTCCGGTTATTATTCCGGGCTTGGGGCGAGCACCGATTGTTCATGAAGCCTCCCCGGCTCCCCGCTGGTCCATTACTCTACTCTGTCCCGCTGAAAAGGACACTTCTTGGGAGCCTGTACAAAACGCGTCTCCTCCACCATTACACGAACCGTGCATGCTCCAAACACAGCCAGGGCCCGCGCCTGCGCACTGAGCTCCTGTAGTCTGGGTGCAGCACATTCTCCCCTGCGGGACATGCTGGGTACATATGACCATGGGAAATCGGAGCGGGAGTGGGCCACCCAGACCCCCGGGCCTGCTCCCCATTCAATAAGGTCATGGCTGGTCTGATCATAGGCTCAGCTCCATTCCCTGCCCACTCCCCAGAACCCTTTACTCCCTTATCGCTCAAAAATCTGGCTATCTCCGCCTTAAATATATACAATAATCCAGACTCCACTGCTCTCTGGTGCAGAGAATTCCACAGATTTACAACCCTCTGAGAGAAGAAATTCCTCCTCATCTCAGTTTTAAATCGGTTGAGGAGAAAGATTGCATTTGTGACTAGAACACGATGTACTGTGATTGCATTGGGCACTGAACTATGTTCATTCTGGCAGCTCTTGTTTGTTTCTGGGTATCTTAATAACCTCTATACCTGAACATAAGAACATAAGAAATAGCAACAGGTGTAGGCCATACGGCCCCTCGAGCCTGCTCCGCCATTCAATAAGATCATGGCTGATCTGATCATGGACTCAGTTCCACTTCCCCGCCCGCTCCCCATGCCCCAATATTCCCATATCGTTTAAGAATCTGTCTATTTCTGTCTTAAATGTCTTCAATGGCCCAACTTCCACAGCTCTCTGAGGCAGTGAAGTCCATAGATTTACAACCCTCAGAGAAGAAATTGATCCTCATCTCTCTTTTAAATGGGCGGCCCCTTATTCTAAGATCATGCACTCTAATTCTAGACTCCCCATTATCAGTGGAAACATCCTCTCTGCATCCACCTTATCAAGCCCCCTCAGAATCTTATACGTTTTGATAAGATCACCTTTCATTCTTCTTAATTCCAGTCAGTAGAGGCCCAACCTACTTAATTGTTCCTCATAAATCAAGCCCCTCATGCCCAGAATCAACCTAGTGAACCTTCTCTGAGCTGCCTCCAAAGCAAGTATACCCTTTCATAAATATGGAAACCAAAACTGCACGCAGTATTCCAGGTGTGGCCTCACATATAGCTGTAGCAAGATTTTCCTGCTTTTATACCCTATCCCTTTGGCAATAAAGGCCAAGATACCATTGGCCTTCCTGATCACTTGCTGAAACTGCATACTATCCTGTTGCATTTCATTCACAAGTATCCCCAGGTCCTGCTGTACTGCAGTACTTTGCAATCTTTCGCCATTTAAACAATATGTTGCTCATTGATTTTTTTCTGCCAAAGTGCATGACCTCACACTTTCCAACATTATAGTCCATCTGCCAAATTTTTGCTCACTCACTTAGCCTGTCTATGTCCTTTTGCAGATTTGTTGTGTCCTCCTCACACATTGCTTTTCCTTCGATCTTTGTATCATCAGCAAACTTGGCTATGTTACACTCAGTCCCTTTTTCCAAGTCGTTAATATAGATTGTAAAGCTGGAGATCAATACCCTCTATAAATGTTGAATAAATTATCTTTGTTTCAAACACAGTTTGTTGAATATTTGATTCCTCCATGATCAGAGGAGATTAATTGATGTTCTGTTACGGACTGTTCCCTTTTAGGGCTTTTTCTTAATTAACTTATATCACTTCTCACCTAGTTCGCTTTCTAGCATATCAAACCCCAAACTTGTTCCATTTGCATACATGAGTTGTGGTTGTAGTAGACTTAACTGCAGTGTCTCACTTTAAACTCAGCTGAAATCTTCTCAACCACCCCTTTATTGATCTGTCTTGCATAAGATTTGAAATCCGTTACTTTCTAGATCAGTTAACCTGTTTTTGAAACCAATTGAATATTAAAAACTGATCCATACATTTTGCACGTGATAGCCTGTGAAATATTCTGATATTTGTAATCATCATTACTACAAGCTCCGTTCCCTAGTGACCGACTCCATCCCTCTCCCCAACTTCTGTCTGAGCCTGAACCAGACTGTTCACAACCTTGGTGACATACTTAACCCTGAAATAAGTTTTTGACCACATATCCACAAAATAACTAAGAATGCCTATTTCCACCTCTGTAACATCGCCCATCTCCACGCATGCCTCAGCTCATCCACTGCTGAAGCCCTCATCCATGCCTTTTTTTACTTCTGGACTTGACTATTCCAATGCACTCCTCCCACATTCTGACCTACATAAACTAGTGTTGATCCAAAACTCGGCTGCCCATGTCCGAACTCGCACCAATCCAACTCACCCATCACCCCTGTGCTCACTGACCTACATTGGCTTCCAGTGAAGCAACGCCTTGATTTCAAAATTCCCGCTCACACTGCCCCCACAACATCCCCACCTCTCCGCCGCTCCCGCCCATGAGATATCAGTCTTTCTGAGTATCCCTGATTATAATTGTTCAACCATTGGTGGCTTTTGTGGCTGTGCCTTCTGTTGCCCAGGCCTCAATTCTGGAACATCCAGTCTAAACATTTATGTCTAACCCGTGCTGTACCTGCCCTGGCAGTTTTTGATGGGATAGTGTAGAGCACGTTTTTCTCTGTATCTACTCTGTGCGGTATGTTCGCACAGAGTGTTTGAGGGGACAGTGTAGAGTGATTTTTACTCAATATGTAACCCGTGTTGTTCCTGCCCTGGGTGTGTTTGATGGGACAGAGTAGAGAGAGATTTACTCTGTATCTAACCCGTGCTTTACATACCCTAGGAATGGTTAATGGGACAATGTAGAGGGATATTTACTCTGCATTATAACCCTTTCTGTACCTGCCGTGGAGTGGCTGATAGGACAGTGTAGAGGGAATTTACTCTGTATCTATCATTTGTGTACTTGCCCTGGGAATGTTTGCTGGGACAGTGTAGAGGGAACGTTACTCTGTTTGCACCCAGTGCTGTACGTGCACGAGGAGTGTTTGATGGACAGTGTAGACGGAGTTTTACTCTGTATCTAACCCGTTTTGGACCTGCCCTGGGAATGTCTGGTTGAACATTATAGAGGGAGATCTCCTCAATATCGAATAAATGCTGTATCTGCCCTGGAATGCCTGGGACATTAGAGGGAGATGTACTCTGTGTCTCACCTGCACTGTACTTGCCCTGGGAACTGTATAGCGGAAGCTTTGGTCTGTATTTAATCCATGTTGTACCTGCCCTGGGAGAGTGTGATGGGACAGTGTATTGGGATCCTTACTGTGTACCTACTCATATCCGTTATACCCCTTGGAGGACGAAATGTGCACTGTGACTCCGGGAGGAGCTCCTCAGCCAGAGTGACTGGAGTGCAACATCACCCCCAACAACCAAATTTTAATTTGATTTAAGTTTACTGTCCAAAGTTTAATTGGTTTATTTTGTTGGTTATAGTGCCCCCCACCCCAGCTTTAATCAGGAGGCACTTGATTTACAGATCAACAACAAAATAGTTGTGCTATACCTGCCCTGGGATTTTTTTTATTGGAACAGTGTAGAGGGAGAAATTACTCTGTAATTATCCCGTGCTGTTCCTGCCCTGGAGTGTTTGTGGGACATGTACTCCATATATGCTGTACAAGCCCTCGTCTGTTTGTTGCGACAATGTTGAGGGAGCTTTATTCTGGATATAACCCATGCTGTACCTGCCCTGGGACTGTTTAATGGGACTGTGTAGAGAGATTTACTCTCTGTTTAAACCGTGCTGTACTTCACCTGAGAGTATTTAATGTGGCAGAGTAGAGTAGCGGGAGCTCTACACTGTATCTAACCCATGTATCACATCATGGGCCACGCCAACCTGCGAGAGAACATCTCCACAGGTTGGGGCTATAAAAAGAGCAGGAGCGAGCCACTGCAGCTTCAGTGTGAGCTGACACAAATGTGTGACGGCTTCGAGGTAGACGACTAGGTAACATCATCAGGGCCCAGATTGCCACATGGAGCGTGGGCAGGAGCATCGGCAGGGCCCTGGTACAGCAGAGGAACATGGAAGGTTGTGCTGGACTTGTGACGAGTGATCGGGGCAGAGGAGTGATGAGGGAGCATGCCTGAGATTTGGTGGGTGATCGTGATGGAGGTTCAGTGAATGTTTGGTGCAGAGATGGGGCAGGAGATCATGGCAGAGGTGCAGCGAGTGTTTTTTTTGAGGAGGAGCAGAGTGGGATCGTGCTGGAGGTGAAGCGAATGTTTGTGGTGGAGGAGTGGCGAGAGATCATGGCGGAGGTGCAGCGAATGAGGGTACCGGGCGCAAAAGAGGCGAGAGCCCAGGGGCAGCACGGACCAGCCCACACTGTTATATTTGTGCACACTAGCTCCGTACAGCAAAACAGGTCTCCAGTAATCCTGATTAACCCTTGCCACTGGACCAATCCTAGCTCTGTCATGCCCGTGTCGTGGCTGGTGTGCAACGGTCACCACACGTTAAAAACAATCCACCCATAGGCATCTTCCACCTCCTCAATTGTGGGTCAGGACTGGAACATTGGGTCCCTCATTGAAACATCTGTGAACTCATGTGGAAGCAAATCATCCTCGTTCGAGGGACTGGCTATGATCATCTAACCCGTGCTTTACCTGCCCTGGGATTGTTCAGAACAGTGTAGAGGGAGCTTTATTCTGTATCTATCCCATGCTGTAGTTTCCTCTGGCACTGACTCTCAATGGGGTACAGTTCCTTTGGCACAGATTTACTGTATATTTAATTCGTGCTGTACCTATCCTGGGAGTGTTTGATAGGATAGTGTAGAGTGAGCTTTATTCATTATCTAACCAATGCAGTATCTGACAATGTGTAAAGAAGGGTTGCGAATGTGGTAGATGGATAGAGAATGTGGCAAATGGATAGAGAATGTGGCAAAAGGATGGAGATAGGGAATCATGGGAAAATAGCTAAAGAAATGTCAAGATGCAGACAACTGCAGAATCGACAGAAAAAAAGGGGTTACCAAGAGTTGAAGTTGAGGTTAAACACGGGTCATGAGAAAGACGCAAGGCGGCACAAAGAAAGAAAACAATCCTAGATAGAAGGGGAAAAGTAATAGCTTTTACTGATAAGGAGGAAGGGAAACTAATTGGGTTCTTTACTGATAAGGGAAGACAGTGTAGCAAAGCTATCACTAACCTTACCCTGACACCAGCCCTAATTGGGAGACTTTCTTGCCTGCCATTGGACATACTCGGGGGGGGGGGGGCGGGGGGAGGCAGAAAGGGATTGGATAGACCAAGTGCTAATCAAATGTGCTCTGTTTTGAAAATGTATAACTGTTGTGTCGCGCTGAAAAGGCGCTTGTCCAGGGGAAGGTAAATAAGCTCTGATTGAGAGTGTCCCTTTGTCTTGACAAGTCCTGGCCGGAGAATCTTCAATAAAGGTCTTTTACGAAAAGGGAAAAAGGTGTTCGCATCAGTGTATTCGCTGAAACAGATTGAGGGAAAAAGAATATCCACTCTGGAATGCATGGGACAGGTTGAGGGAGATATAATCCATATCTCACCTTGGAATGTCTAGTGGGATAGTGTTGAGGAAGCTTTACTCTGTATCTAGAGAAGGAGACCAAAACAGTGCACAATACTGCAGGTGTGGTAAGGGAGTGAAGGGTTCTGGGGAGCGGGCAGGGAATGGAGCTGAGTCCATGATCAGACCAGCCATGACCTTATTGAATGGGGAGCATGCTCGGTGGTCAGGGTGGCCCCCTCCTGCTCCTATTTCTCATGGTCTTATCTACCCAGCATGCCCCGCGAGGGAGAATGTGCCGCACCCAGACTACAGGAGCTCAGTGCGCAGGCGCGGGCCCTGGCTGTGTTTGTAGCATGCGCGGTGCGTGTAATGGCAGCGGCAACACGTTTAGTACAGGCTCCTCAGAAGTGTTCTTTTCAGTGGTATAGATTGGAGAAATGGACCAGCGGGGAGCCGGGGAGACTTCATAAACAACCGGCGCCCGCTGCAAGCCCGGAATAATAACTGGAATATTGGCGGTTGCAGCTTCGGGGCTTTATCCCGGTCACAGGCCCAGACTAACAGCGGCCATCTTCATGCAGGAAGGCTGGTTCAGCGCTCCGCTATTTTGATTCAATGAGTAGCAGAGTGCATGTGTGGTCATCTTGGTGCAGGAACAAAGTGAATGATGTCAATGTCTGGAACTTAACACAGCCATTTAGGACCGAGATGAGGAGAGACTTCATCACCCAGAGAGTGGTGAACCTGTGGAATTCTCTGCCACAGAAAGTTGTTGATGCCAATTCACTAAATATATTAAAAAAGGAGTTAGATGTAGTCCTTAAAACTAGGGGGATCAAGGGGTATGGCGAGAAAGCAGGAATGGGGTACAGAAGTGGCATGTTCAGCCATGAACTCATTGAATGGCGGTGCAGGCTCGAAGGGCCGAATGGCCTACTCCTGCACCTATTTTCTATGTTTCTATGTTTCGATGAGGGGGTTGACTTTTGAGAAAAGGTTGAGGTTGTGCCTCTACTCATTGGAATTCAGAAGTATAAGGGGTGATCTTAACGAAATGTGTAAGATTATGAGGGGGCTTGACAAGGTGGATGCAGAGAGGAATTTCCATCGACAATGGGGAGACGAGAACTATGGGGCATAATCTAAGAATAACAGGCCGCCCACTTAAAAGAAGAAATTTCTTCTTGGAGAGTTGTGGATCTGTGGAATTCACTGCCTCAGAGAGCTGTGCAAGCCGGGACATTGAATAAATTTAAGACATAAATAGACAGATTTATAAACGATAAGGGAATAAGTGGTTATGGGGAGCGGACCCGAGTCCATGATCGGATCAGCAATGATGGTATTAAATGGAGGAGCAGGCTCGAGGGGCCGGATGGGCTACACCTGCTCCTATTTCTTATGTTAACTAGTGAGTGCAGAACTGAAACCAGACAGATTCAGCATCTGCATTGGATGAGAGGGGAGCCAGTGAGTTTGGAACAGATTCCAGCCACATTCAGCACCTTAAGGGGAGGGGATCAGTGATTGTAGAACTTGTTCCAGCCAGAGCCAACACTTTTAGGGGAGGAGAGGGAGGGGAACCAGTAAGTGTAGAACTGAACCCAGACAGAGTCAGTACCTTCAGGGGAGGGGAACCAGTGAGTGTAGAACTGAACCCAGCCAGAGTCAGTACCTTCAGGGGAGGGGAACCAGTGAGTGTAGAACTGAACCCAGCCAGAGTCAGTACCTTCAGGGGAGGGGAGCCAGTGAGTGTAGAATTGAACCCAGCCAGAGTCAGCACCTTCAGAGGAGGAATGCAAAGGGAACCAATGAGTGTATAGCTGAACCCAGACAGAGTGATCATTTTCAGGTTAGGGGAACCAGTGAGTGTAGAACTGAACCCAGCCAGAGTCAGCACGTTAAGGGGAGGGGAGAGATGGGAGGGAGGGTAAGCATGGAGTATAGAACTGAACCCAGCCACAGAAGGTACCTTCAGGTTCACTCCCTGGTTCCTCTCCTGTCTGGTGTAGAAATCCCCTCGGCATGGGAATGGAGACAAGTCCAGACCAAAACTGTGCGCAGTACTTCAGCTGGGTCTCACCAATATCCTGTACAGTTGTAGCAGGACTTCGACTTTTATACTCCGTCCCCTTGCAATAAAGGCCAACATTCCATTTGCCTTCCTGATTAATTGCTGTACCTGCATACTAACTTTTTGAGTTTCATATACAAGAAACCCCAGATCCCTCTGTATAACAGTATTTTGTAATCGTCCATTTAAATAATAATTTGCTTTGTTATTTTTCCTACCAAATGAGATCACCTGACATTTTACCACATTGTCGTCCATCTGCCAGATTTTTGCCCACTCATTGAGCCTGTCTATATCCCTTTGTAGATTCTTTGCATCCTCCTCACAACTTGCTTTCCCACCTATCTTTGTATCATCAATAATTTGGTTGCGTTACACTCGGTCCCTTCATCCAAGTCATTAATATAAATTATAAATAGTTGAGGCCCCAGCACTGATCCCTGCGGCACCCCACTAGTTACAGTTTGCCAAACTGAAAATGACCCATTTATCCCGACTCTGTTTTGTGTGTTACCCAATCCTCGATCCATGCTGATATATTACCGACAACCCCGTGAGCACTTAGCCTGTGCAGTAACCTTATCGAATACTTTCTGGAAATCCAAATATACATCAACGGGTTGTCCTTTATCCACTCTGCTCGTTACATCTTCAAACAACTCCAGCAAATTTGTCAAATATGATTTCCCTTTCATAAAACCATGCTGGCTCTGCTTGACTGCAATATGATTTTCTAAATGTCCTGCTACTACTTCCTAAATGATGGACTCCAGTATTTTCCCATTGACAGATGGTAGACTAACTGGTCTATAGGTTCCTGCTTTCTGTCTCCCTCCTTTCTTAAATAGGGATGTTACATTTGCAGTTTTCCAGTCCACTGGGACCTCTCCAGAATTCAGGGAATTTTGGTAGATTACAACCAGTGCATCCACTATCTCTGCAGCCACTTCTTTTAAGACCCTGGGATGCATGCCATCAGGTCCAGGAGACTTGTCCACCTTTAATCCCATTAGTTTGCTTCCTACTTTATCTCTAGTGATTCTTTTCAGGTCCCCACCCCCCACAATAACTCCTTAAACAACTATTGGGATGCTTTTAGTGTCCTCTACTGTGAAGACCGATAGAAAATATCTGTTCAAAGTCTCTTCCATTTCCGTGTTTCCCATGATTAATTCTCCAGTCTCATCTTCTAAGGGACCAACGTTTACTTCAGCGACTCGTTTCTTTTTTTACATACCTGTTGAAGCTCTTACTGTCTGTTTTTATATTTCTTACTAGTTTGATCTCGTATGCTATCATCTCTGTCTTTCTTATTATTCGTCCTCCTTCGCTGGTTTCTAAACATTTCTCAATCCTCTGGCCTTCCACTGTCCTTCGCAACATTGTATGCTTTTTTTTCAATTTGATATCATCCTTTACTTCCTTTGTTAGCCAGGGATGGTTCATCCTTCTCTTAGCATCTTTATTTCTCTGCTGAGATTATGAAATATCTCATTAAATGTTTGTCACTGCATTTCTAGTCTTACCCTTGAACATATTTTCCCAGTCCACTTGGTGTCAGTGACAAGGATTGGTTTATATCACATGGGAGGAGATTGGTGTCAGTGACTGTGGAATTGGTTCAACCTTCTTTGACCTGACCAAGGCCTTTGACACTGTCAACCGTGAGGGATTATCGGGTGTACTTTTCAAATTTGGCTGTCCTCTAAAATGTGTCACCATCCTCCACTTGCTTGGTGATAACATGCAAGCTGTGATCCTGAGCAATGGATCCACCACAGACCCAAATTCATGTACGGACCGGGGTGAAGCAAGGCTGTGTCACTGCACACACGCTCTTCTCCATCTTCCTTGCTGCATTGCTACATCTCACCGTCAGTAAACTTCCTGCTGGAGTGGAGATAATCTACAGAATAAATGGGAAACTGTTCAACCTCCATCGCCTTCAGACTAGATCCAAGGTCGTGCCATCCTGTGTCATCGAATTACAATATGCAGATGATGCTTGTGTCTGCGCTCACTCAGAGGACGAGCTCTAAACCATCGTCAACACATTCACCGTAGTGTCTGAGAGCATAGGCCTTACACTAAACATCTCCGTAAAAGAAAGGTGCTCTATCAACCTATCCCCACCACACAGCACTGCCCTTCACCCAAACCCCACCCCGGATGATCAAAATCCACGATGAGGCCTTTGGTAAAATGGTCCATTTTTCATACCTCGAGAGCCTCCTGTCAACAAGGGCACATATCAATGACTAGGTCCAACACCACCTTCTGTGTGTCAGCACAGCCTTCGGTCGCCTAAGGCATAGAGTGTTTGAAGACCAGAACCGTAAAACCGGCATAAAGCTCATGGTCTACCAGGCAGTAGTGATACCTGCCCTCAGACACACTTCTCAGACATGGACTATGTACAGCAGGCACATCAAAGCACTGGAGAAATAACATCAACGCTGCCTCCAGAATATCCTGCAAATCCATTGGCAGGATAGACACACCAACTTCTGTTCTCGCACAGACCAACATCCTCAGCATTGAAGCATTGACCTCACTCGATCAGCTACGATGGATGGGACACATCGTCCACATGCCCGATACGAGACTCCCAAAGCAAGCACTCTACTTGGAGCTTCAACATGGCAAGCGAGCCCCGGGGGGCAGAGGAAACGCTTCAAGGACACCCTCAAGGCCTCCTTGAAGTTCAACATCCCCGCCGACACCTGGGAATCCCTGGCACAAGATCGCTCAAAGTGGAAGAGAATAATCCGTGAGGGCGTCGAACACTTCGAGTCTCTCCACCTGGAGCAAGCGAAGACCAAGTGCTGACGGCGGGAGGAGCACACGACAACGCAAGCACTTCAACAAACCGGCACTTCAACCAATGTACTTTCAACCACCGTCTGTCCAACCTGCGACAGAGACTGTAGCTCCTGCATTGGACTTAACAGACATCTGAGACCTCATTTGTAATATGGAAGACAGGAGGAGATTGGTGTCAGTGACTGTGGGGTGGGTTTATATTAGACAGGAGGGGATTGGTGTCAGTGACTGTGGGGTTGGTTTATATTAGACAGGAAGAGATTGGTGTCAGTGACTGTGGGGTGGGTTTATATCAGACAGGAGGAGATTGGTGTCAGTGACTGTGGGGTTGGTTTATATTAGACAGGAGGGGATTGGTATCAGTGACTGTGGGTGGGTTTATATCAGACAGGAGGGGATTGGTGTCAGTGACTGTGGGGTGGGTTTATATTAGACAGGAGGGGATTGGGATCAGTGACTGTGGGGTGGGTTTATATCAGACAGGAGGAGATTGGTGTCAGTGACAGTGGGGTGGGTTTATATCAGACAGGATGGGATTGGTGTCAGTGACTGTGGGGTGGGTTTATATCAGACAGGAGGGGATTGGTGTCAGTGACTGTGGGGTGGGTTTATATCAGACAGGTGACATTGAATCATAGCAGTTTACAACACAGAAGGAAGCCATTTGGACCACTGTGTCTGTGTGGCTGAAAAACAGCTATCCAGCCGAATCCCACTTTCCAGCTCTTGGTTCATAGCCCTGTAGGTTACGGCACTTCCAGTGCGTATCCAAGTACTTTGGCAAATGCGATGAGGGTTCCTGCCTCTACTATTCTTTCATGCAGTAAGTTCCAGACTCTGGAGGTTATGCGCGGACCGTGTCAAACACTAGTTAGACCACAGCTAGAGTATTCGCACAGTCTGGTCACCACAGTGCAGGAAATATGTGATGCTCTGGAGAGGGTACAGATGAGATTTACCTGGACTGGACTGAAGAATTTTAGCTGAAGAATGTTAAGATGGGCTGGTGTTGTTTTCTTTGGAATGGAGGAGGCTGAGGGTGGAACTGTGTACAAAATTATGAGGGTCCCAGATGGAGTGGATAGGAAGGACATAAGAACATAAGGACAAATAAATAGCAGGAGTAGGCCATCGGACCCCTCGAGCCCGCTCCGCCATTCAATAAGATCATGGCTGATCTGATCTTGGTCCCAACTCCACTTCCCTGCACTCTCGCATAAACTGTCAACTCCCTTATCGATCAAAAATCTGTCTATCTCCACCTTAATTATGTTCAATGACCCAGCCTCCACAGTTCTCTCGGGTAGAGAATTCGAAAGATTCACCACCCTCTGGGAGATGAAATTAATCCTCATTTCCATTTTAAATGGACAACCCCTTATTCTGAAACTATGCACCCTAGTTCTAGTTACCCTCACGAGGGGAAACATCCTCTCTGCATCGACTCTGTCAAACCCCCTCAGCATCTTATACATGTCAATAAGATCACCTCTCAGTCTTCTAAACTCCAATGAGTATAGGCCCAACCTGCTCAATCTATCTTCATATGACAACCCCTTCACCTCAGGAATCAACCTTGTGAACCTTCTCTGAACTGACCTATTTCCCTTCGCAGAGAGGACAATAACCAGGGGGCACAGATTTAAAGTAATTGGTAGAAGGATTAGAGGGGAGTTGAGCAGAAACTTTTCACCCAGAGGGTGGTGGGGGTCTGGAACTCACTGCCTGAAAGGGTGGTAGAGGCAGAAACCCTCAACACATTTGAAACATACTTGGATGTGCACTGGAAGTGTCATAACCCACAAGACTGTGGAGCAAGAGCTGGAAAGTGGGATTAGGCCGGATAGCTCTTTTTCGACCGGTACAGACACAGTGGGCCGAATGGCCTCCTTCTGTGCTGTAAATGTCTACGATTCTGTGGTCGTTGAAATCCCCGACTATTGCTGCCCTATTGGTTTTGGACTTCTCAGAAACCTTCCTCCATATTTGCTTTTCTATCTCCCTCTGACTGTTTATAGTACACTCCCAACATTGTGATTGCCCCGCTTTTGTTCATCAGTTCAACACATATGGCCTCATTTGATGATCCTTCCAACATCTCATCCCTCCTCACTGCTGTAACAACACCTCAGCTTATCTGCCTTATCCCCTAGACTTCTTGCATTGAAGTATATACCATTAAGCACGGCCAAACTCCTTTGTTGTCGATTTTCTAGCCTTCGAAACTCATTTACGAATTTTCTGCTCCCATTTCCAAGCTTTGCTTCTCTCCCTCCTGAATCTGCGCTTAGGTTCCCATCCCCCTGCCAAGCAAGTTTAAACCCTTCCCAACAGCATTAGCAAACCCCCGGGAGGATAATGGTCGGGGCCCTGTTGAGGTGTGACCTTATCCGGCTTGTACAGTCCCCAGCCCCTCAGGAATCTGTCTGTTCACCCTCGCCCCTCAGAATATCCTGCAGCCTCTCAATGAAATCCTTGACCCTGGCACCAGGAAGACAACCTACCATCCTGGAGTTATGTCGGTGACCGCAGAAAGACCTGTCTGTTCCTGTAACTATTGAAACCCCTTTCACTATTGCCTACCTGACCTTGCCCTTGCCCTTGCCCCCGTTCCATACAGTTGAGCACCCATGATGCCTTGGACTTGGCTCTGGCTGTACTCCCTGAGGAACCACCAGTACATAGAGTGAGATGTATTGAGAGGTGTCCTGCACTACCTGCCTGGTCCTCCATGTCTGTCTGGGCAGTCACCCATTCCCTCTCTGCCTGCACACTCTTATGCTGCGAGGTGACGACCCCCTGAAAGGTGCTATCCACGTAGCTCTCAGCCTCGCGGATGCAGTGACACTCGCTGCTGCTCAAGCTCCGAAACCCGGAGATCGAGCTCCTCCAGATAACGACACTTATTGCACACGTACTTGACCAGGACACGAGAAGCGTGGTTGTTCCACAATGACAGGGTTTCATCTGTTTAAACAAAAACAATTCCACTGTTATTCCCCGAAATAATCCCCACTGCCCGGCATGAATGAATCCATGTCATTCCCAAACGCTGCAATGTTTGCTGCACCTCACAGGGTTCCATCTCTTTAAATGCACTCCCCAGCCAAAGTGCCTTGCCCAGTCCCAATATATGCCTCCCCCAGCCAAAGTGCCTTACCCCAGTCCCAATATATGACTCCCCCAGCTGAAGTGCCTTACCCCAGTCCCAGTACATTCCTCCCCCAGTCCTGTTTCTCAGCACCACCTGCATGGAATGATTCGGGGGGAGCGGGGGCTAGACAGTGGGAGGGGCTTGTCGCCTGTCGGTCACAAAGTGCAGAACCAATAGTTCCTTTGGGTTAATAAACCCCGGGAGGGGGGGAGGGTTACACAGCCCGAGTGCAGATCCAGTCCCGAGTGACAACACTCCGCACCATCCGCTTCACACACACCCAGGCTCGGGCCCAGGCCACCAATCACAGCCCGCAGGCCCCGTGTTCACCCCCAGTTCCAGGCCCAGCACACCCTATTGGGCCAGCACAAAAGACCCAGTATAAACCGAGACAGGGTCGAGTGTAATATAAACAGGGACAGAGTCTAGTGTAATATAAACTGTAGAAGGAAACAATCCATGTCCTAGGTTAAAGGAAGGGTTAAGTTCGCTTTTGCTGATTCTGTAGAATTCACGGAGCTAGAGAAAATTACCGAAACTTATCAGCCTCAATGAACAGAATGTTGTATATACATGACTGTCTGGTCTTTTCCTGAGTTTCCAGATACCTTGTTTATCAGCATAGGGACAGAGAGAAACTATGCAAGAAACAGATAAAGTGTGCCTACCGGGGTGAACTTTGGACTCACAGTTTCGTATGAATAATGCTCATGTATAATAGATACAATGTTTATGTGTGGCGAGTTGCAGATAAAATTCCTGTTTCAACTGTATAAAGATAAACCGAGGTTGCTTGTAAAATTCAGAGTTCTGCCTTGGTGTGGACTAAGCAGGCTCTCCGAGATATTTCGTTAGTTTTAGAAATAAACTTCTCTCGAAGCTCATCTCTGAACGCCTCCGCCTGAGTTAATTTAACTTACAAATTTCCTCGACAGTTTCTGGCGTAGTCGGCAGGATCTCTGATAACGAGATCCAAAAAGAACTAAATTTAACTTTTAAAAAAAAAAGAGGAATTTTAAAGCACCTTCCTAGCTGAAAGGAGGAAGGTGCCTGGGCAGTCTTAGTTAAAAAGGACGAGCCGCCGAGATCCCCAGGGGAGGGGTTGAGGCATAAGGTAGCTACCGTAAAGAAGCTAAAGTAACAAAAAGGCAAAAGGAGACCCCGAGCTGAGCAGAAAAGAGAACACCGGTGAGCGCTTTGTAAAATACTGTATATTTTGTAGGCGTGTACTAAACTCTCATTTCAGAAAGGATCGTGGGACATAACACCCGGACAAATGGGAAACGGCTCTAGTCGAGCAGAGCGCTCGCGCCCAGCTCCTAGAAAAGGAAAGAAAGACGATGCCTCGACTGAAAAAATGAAATTAGATCCTCAAACCGAGAAAAAAAATCCGTAAGGTAGTAAAGCAACGAGAGAAGGTAGGAGATCCCATTGTGCCGCCCGGCTCACCGGCAGACACTGTAATTAAAGAAACAGGAGACGACAGATACGCGGTAACGTTTAGTAGCGATTTGTACGGTTGGTCTGATGGGGACTGGCCATATGGAGGAAGTTTTAAGTTATCCTTGATAGAGGAATGGAGAAAAGTAACCAAAGAAGGAGGGGGAGATCCTACTTGGGATAAGGACTACATGGAAAACTGTTTTAAAAAATGGACAGAGGTTGCCAAAAGGCATCAACCCCCCAAAAGTAAACCGGAAGAAAAAGATAAACGAAAAGGTAGAAAACCTCCCTCTTACAGTCCTCCGGGTTTTCCTATCCCCTCAGCACCAGCAGTAGGACTTTACCCCCGTATAGAACCCCCAAAACAAGATAGCTGGCAGGAAATGATAGAAATAATTGCGGCCCATAGAAATCAAGCTCCGAGGGAACTAGCAGCCCCTCCGGATCAGCCACCTAATGGAGGACCCGGTGGAGGAGATCCGGGAGCATCAGGATCAGGGGAAGCCGAAGCAGTAGAGGGAGGGGTAGCAAACCAGGACACAGGGAGGAGAGGTCCTCACCAAACAAGGCAACAAACGGCAAAAGAAGCCGCCGACTCTAGTTCCCAAACCCCCGTCGGCCAAAATCCTAGGGTAATGGTAGGAACTACAGCAGTCCTGAAACTCTGGTCTCCCGGAGAAGCCAGAGATATGATCTCGGCCGCCCCGAATCCGGTAAAAAGACCAATAGTTTTTCACAACCGGCTTGAGCAGACATGTACAATTTACAATCCACTCCCAGGAGATGTTAAATTATTATTGCAAGCAGCCTATGGGTCTTCCTGGCAGGGGGTAAAAGATATGTTCCCTATACCCGCCGGTGAAAACGGAGATTGGCGAAAAAATGATGAGGAAGAAGGAAATGAGTCCCGGGAACATTGGTTGCAACACAGGGGCAAGGATGCCATATTAAAGGGAGCTAAAAAGCACGGAGATATAGGGGAAGTCACCCGCTGCTTGCAGAAGGCGGAAGAATCAATGATAGGCTTCGCAGGCAGATGGAGAAATAGTTGGGAGGAACATGCAGGAATACCTATGGATCAAAATGAACCTTTGGCAGTACAAACCTTGTTAAATTGTATGTTGCCACAACACGCGAGAACCTATAAAATAAAGGTTTTGGACTGGCAAGGAAAAAGTTGGAAAGAGACAATTACAGTACTAGCTAATATGGATAGGGAGGGACTATTCACCTATAAAGACAATGAGGCCAAAACGACAGGTCAATACTATCAGCAAAAAGGAAGAGGGTACACACAAAATAATAAAGGAGGGTTTGGGGGACAAGGACGTGGAAGGGGAAGAGGACAGTGGCCCCAACGAAATCGATCCCAAGATGAGTGTAGAAATTGCGGAAGAAAAGGGCATTGGGCCCGGGATTGCAGGTGCCCCCCGAAACAGGGTGGAGGATTGAAAGGGGGTTTCCCCGAACCTCCACCTCCCTTGGCCCCTCAGGTTTCATTCTCTAACCCCAACCCGCACCAATCAGCATAGGGATGCCCCGGAGGCTTAGTGGTACAAGCGGCAGCCCTCCGCTTATCAGCAAAGAAGAAAACCCTCTAGCAGTAGTAAAAGTGGGAAACACTTGTGAAGTTCCTGGTGGATACCGGTGCTACTATGTCTTCTGTACCACCCTCTGTGGGACGACCTGGAAGCAACACCACCGTCTTAAGTTTGGGCGTGGCCGGTATCCCCATGAAAGAATTTTTATGTGAACCTACCAGATTGATCATTGAAGGACAACAAGTTAATGACGAGGCTTTGATAGTCTCTAAAACAGCGCGTCTCCCTTTATTAGGAAGGCAGATTTTATGCAAACTAGGAGCCACAATTTATTGTACACAAGAGGGAATGTTCATGGAACTCCCACCTAATAAAATCCATCAGTTCCTCAAGGGGATTGAGGGAGAAAAGAGGGAAGATAATGAAGAAAAGGCTACCCTCTATTATTGGCAGTTGAATAGCAACTCCTATTTCCCTTTGATACATGAAATTATACAAAACTTAAAAACTAAATTCGACTCTAATACCGAAGAATTGATGTATATAATTTTAACAAGCTTTGAGGCAGTTCAGCTTCACTGTACAGCCTGGTACACTCGACAAAAAGCTGAAACTTACCAGTGCTTAATACAGCCCTTTCTAAATAAAGAAGAAATAATAGAAGCTACACCCCGCATTTATTTTGGACCAGAAGGATTAGGGGTAGCCATGAATTTGACACCCTTACAGCAGAAGCGGTTTAAAGAAGAGAACTCGACACCCCATCTGACATTGGCTGTAAAACCGCCAGCGAAACCCAAAGATATGGGTCCGATGATTGTAGAAATTGAAAAGGAGAAACAGCAACCAGGCTATCGACCTTGTGCAGTAATAGAATTACAGAATGTTCAGATAGAATTCATCGCCTGCACCAGGGGGATTCTCTGGTGGAAGGGTAAGGGTCATGCCTCCAATTTTAAAAAACAGCAGCCCCCTGAACAACCAAGCCCTAAGCTGCCAATGGCATTGAATCAAGTATCTTCGGAACTTTGGGCAAAACATAAGAATCATGTTGGACAAGTATGCTCTGCAGTACCCCATCGGGTACAGCTAATAAAGAATGCGGTGTTACCAAGCATTAAGCAGTACAGACTGCCTCCAGAGGCAGAAGATGGGATAAAGCCAGTCATTTCTGCATTGTTGGAACAAGGAGTTCTAGAAAAGACACAGAGCCCATGTAACACACCGATACTGCCCATACCAAAGGTTAATAGGCCGAATGAGTGGAGATTTGTGCAAGATCTGAGAGCTATTAACAAGATAGTAGTCCCCATCACCCCTGTGGTGCCGGACACCAACATTATACTATCTGCTATCCCACCAACAGCAACTGTCTTTACGGTGATAGATCTGTGTTCAGCCTTTTTCTCCATCCCACTAAGTCAGGAGAGTCAGTATCTGTTTGCCTTCACCTACAAGAAACAGCAGTACACCTGGACCAGGTTGCCCCAAGGGTATACAGAAAGCCCCGCTGTCTGTGCAGCAGCAGTAAAGAGAGACCTCGAAGACTGTACCTTATCAGACCAGTCCGTACTGCTGCAGTATGCGGACGACTTGCTTGTGGCTTCCAGCCACGGATATAGGTGTATGCAAGACTCCCTGAAACTATTACAACACCTGTGTGAAAGAGGGCATCGAGTGTCGTTACAAAAGTTACAGTTTTGTCAGACTCAAGTCCAGTACCTGGGTTTTATCATATCTCATGGGCAAAGGCAGCTAGGACCAGAAAGAATTCAGATAATTCAAAGAGCCACCATACCTAAGACAAAGAAGGATATCTTGTCATTTTTGGGGATGGTTGGGTACTGTAGACAATGGATCCCTGATTATCGGGAATGGGATGCAGTCCTAAGGTCAGCTGCTCTAAATGATGCCCCACCCAAGGTGGAATGGACCCCTGAGAGAGAAGAAGCATTTAAACAGTTAAAGAAAGCGATCACTAATGCCCCGGCGTTGGGACTTCCGAATTATGGAAAACCTTTTCAAATGTATGTGAATGAAAAAGGAGGATTTGCAACAGCCGTACTGACCCAAGAACACGGTGGGGGAAATAGACCAGTGGCTTATTATTCGGTTTTGCTGCCTCCAGTGGTAAGGGGAATGTCAGCATGTCTACGTGCTGTAGCTGCTACTGCAGTCATGGTGGAGAAGTCGGTACCTATTGTTTTGGACTATCCATGTACTGTCATAACAGCCCATGCTGTGTTATTACTGTTGAATGCCGCTGCCACACAACACTTTACAGCGTCTCGAAGAACAGGTTATGAAGTATTACTACTGTCACACCCTAATTACACCTTTCGGCGTGCACCGGTAGTAAACCCAGCTACTTTCCTTCCTACTACTGACATAGAAGATCCAGACCAGCATGATTGTCTATTAACAGTGCAAGTAGCCACCTTATCAAGACCAGACTTGCTCACAGAACCTACGGACAATCCTGATCTCATTCTGTATACAGGTGGATCATCGTACAGGCCGTCAGATGATTTACTTTTGACAGGCTATGCAATTGTAAACCCCCTTGAAATGGTCAAAGCATTTGCCCTGCCTCCCGGAACCTCGGCTCAGGCTGCTGAATTGTTTGCCCTCACCAGAGCTTGTATAATAGCAAAAGATCAAACTGCCAATATCTATACTGATTCTAGGTATGCATTTGGTGTGGTCCATGATTTTGGGCAACTATGGAAAAACAGAGGCTTTATCACCTCTGGAGGAAAGCATGTTAAGCACTCTCAACTGGTGCTTAATCTATTAGACACCATTCAGTTGCCAAGTAAGGTAGCCGTTATCAAATGTGCAGCTCACACAACCGGTGAGGATGAAGTGTCGGTAGGAAATAGGAGGGCTGACGAGGCAGCCAAACAGGCCGCTTCGGCACAGGCAGACTGCCTTCAAGCAGTCTCAGTCTCCCTTCCACAGACACTAGACATCCAACTACTTAAAACAGCCCAACAAGTTACTATGCAGGAAAGAAGGACTTGGGAAAACCAGGGTTGTTTTCTGAGAAACGACATTTGGTATCACCCTGATGGGCGAACTGTTTGCCCTAGGTCTCTATTCTTGCCCCTGTCTCGCCTGGCACACGGGCAGGCTCACATGGGCAAGGGAGGGATGATACATGCTATTAATGCACAGTGGTATGCACCAGGAATATCAGTAATAATTGAGAAAGTTGCTAGAACATGCCAAATTTGTCAACAAAATAACAGAGGTAAAACACCTGCTGAATATGATCATCTACCCCAACCTAGTATGCCCTTTGAAAATTTGCAAATTGATTTTGTCCACATGCCTCCAGTATCAGGTTTTAAGTAACTATTGGTGATAATAGACATGTTCACAAGGTGGGTAGAAGCGTACGCCACTAGGAGAGACGATGCCCGAACAGTAGTAAAGATTCTATTTAAAGGAACAGTACCAAGATATGGGATACCTATGGGAATCAATAGTGATAGGGGAACACACTTCACAGGAAAGATAGTGCAAAATCTTGCAGAAGCATTAGGATTCCAGTGGAAGTTCCATCTCCCATATCAACCACAGTCCTCGGGAATGGTAGAGAGAGCGAATGGGATAGTAAAATCTACCCTCACCAAGGTATGTCAGGAAACAGGATTAAAATGGCCAGATGCCTTACCATTGGTACTGCATACAATGAGAAACCAAAGAAACCGAAATACTGGTTTGACACCACATGAAGCCTTGTTGGGAAGACCAATGCCTACCGGCGTAAAACCACCATTGTTGGCTGAAAAAATAGCATTAATTTGGAATGAAGAAAAATCGCTAAAGTATGCTCAGGCCATGTGTGAAATAGCAAGGAGTCTGCACGAACAAATAAAGCAGACACAGGTGTCCCCGTCGGAAGGAAATATGCACCCTTTTATGCCTGGAGATCAAGTGTTGGTAAAAACATTAAACAAAGAATCCTTTTCTCCTAGGTGGAAAGGACCGTATCAGATAATTCTCACAACACGAACCGTGCTGAAGTTGGCAAAGCACCCGAACTGGGTGCATGCAACCCGCTGTAAATATTATTTTCCCGACGAAATACAGACAAAAGAAAAGGCATTGAACCAGGACGTACTACGATTGCCTGACTAAGAAACAGGCCATCTTCTCGCTGAAGAACTGTACCTGCTCTTGTATTAAATATTTGGACTTGAAAGTACTGCCCAATAGTTCAGGAACAGATTATAACGACTTAATTCAAGAGTGGTATAGAAACAAACAAGAAAGGGAAGATGGGAAGGGATTCTTGGATAAATTATAAATGGACGTTAGGTATACTGATCATTTTAGCGACAGGGAACTCCCGGCAGGAGGTAGAGGTCCTAAAAGAAGGAAGAGTATGGAAGGGAAATATGGTATGGGAAAGCAGTAATAGTGCAAGGCGGCAAGGAAATTTTATATGCCCAGTAGGCCAAAGTTGTAAAGTAGGGAATTTTACGGCACGATGTGAGGCATGCGGAATGAAGGAAGAAAGAGGGGAATTCCAATTTATATTGGGGAAAGGGTATCAGTTGTTCATAGAATACCAGGCCGATGTGTGGATGAAGTGTACCCGGAGCACAGGAAAAAACAAGAGATGGGGGGACATAGGAGGGCCGAACGAGAGAAAAGACTTCCTCCGTCATTCATTTACAAGTATGGTAGATGGGCAGCGGATGTTGTGCATGAATAACACCCCGGTGAATGGAGGAGACCCATTCGTGGTAAAATGGTCAGTAAAAGAATCCGGCCACCCAGAAGACCGGGACCCGGGACATTTAAAAAGGATACTGACCACTTGCATCCCAGTGGTAAGATCCCCAGGTGTATTAAATCTAACAATAAGAATTAAATATCCCCCAAAGAAAGAAGATGGTTGCCACACAACCAGTGTTAAGGTATCTTTTGAAAAAGAAAGACCCCAAAGAAAGAAACGGGATGTGTTAGGGACTGTGTTCGGCAGAGTGGGAGCAGGAATAGGAACATTAAACACTATGGATATTGAGGCCCTACAAAATAAAATCAAGGTCATCGGAGGACTGATAGGGGAAGATATAAAGATCAGAAATGCCTGGGATGAAGGATTACAGCAATTACAGATATCAGGTTACGTCATAAATGAAATGACACTGAGATTGCAGAAATTGGACCGAATGAAATCTGTGTGACAGGAAGCAAATCTGTCTATCTGGATGGAATTCTATATGGGCCCCCCATTAATACATGCGTGAGAGGAGTATACACCTTGTATGACCCTGAAGAAAAAATAACTTATACCTTTGGGCAGTGGCAAAATGTAGAAAAATACCTGTCTGTGCATAGGATTGACCCCCTACCCCCTATAATTAATTTGACCAGACTGCACAATTTGATACGTAATGACAAGCAAATTGAGGAAGCTCTGTCTAAACGAGACAGAGACATCCACCAATGGCCATACACCACATAGTAATCATGGGGGCAGTTCTGCTTGCGTTTTTGATAATCATTTGTGCAATGTGGATCAAATTGAAAAAATTAATTGGTCAAGTAATGGACCTAGTATCCCGCGTGGAAAGAAAAAGTGTGTTCATAAAAGAAAGGTTAAATCGCATAGAAGAAAATGCCTTGAAATGCGACCCTACCCTGAAGGTATGAACCCCCTTTTAAACATGAAAAGAATATGAAAGCGTGTTGATCTGGAAAAGATCAACAAGGAGGGAGTTGTAGAAGAAAACAATCCATGTCCTAGGTTAAAGGAAGGGTTAAGTTCGCTTTTGCTGATTCTGTAGAATTCACGGAGCTAGAGAAAATTACCGAAACTTATCAGCCTCAAAGAACAGAATGTTGTATATACATGACTGTCTGGTCTTTGCATGAGTTTCCAGATACCTTGTTTATCAGCATAGGGACAGAGAGAAACTATGCAAGAAACAGATAAAGTGTGCCTACCGGGGTGAACTTTGGACTCACAGTTTCGTATGAATAATGCTCATGTATAATAGATACAATGTTTATGTGCGGCGAGTTGCAGATAAAATTCCTGTTTCAACTGTATAAAGATAAACCGAGGTTGCTTGTAAAATTTAGAGTTCTGCCTTGGTGTGGACTAAGCAGGCTCTCTGAGATATTTCGTTAGTTTTAGAAATAAACTTCTCTCGAAGCTCATCTCTGAATGCCTCCGCCTGAGTTAATTTAACTTAGAAATTTCCTCGACATAAACAGAGACAGGGTCTAGTGTAATATAAACCGAGACAGGGTCTAGTGTAATATAAACAGAGACAGGGTCTAGTGTAATATAAACAGAGACAGGGTCTAGTGTAATATAAACAGAGACAGGGTCTAGTGTAATATAAACAGAGACAGGATCTAGTGTAATATAAATAGAGACAGGGTCTAGTGTAATATAAACAGAGACAGGGTCTAGTGTAATATAAACAGAGACAGGGTGTCGTGTAATATAAACAGAGAAAGGATCTAGTGTAATATAAACAGAGACAGGGTCTAGTGTAATATAAACAGAGACAGGGTCTAGTGTAATATAAACAGAGACAGGATCGAGTGTAATATAAACAGAGACAGGGTACAGGGTAATATAAACAGAGACAGGGCCCAGTGTAATATAAAACAGAGACAGGGTCTAGTGTAATATAAACAGAGACAGGATCTAGTGTAATATAAACAGAGACAGGATCTAGTGTAATATAAACAGAGACAGGGTACAGGGTAATATAAACAGAGACAGGGCCCAGTGTAATATAAACAGAGACAGGGTCTAGTGTAATATAAACAGAGACAGGGTCTAGTGTAATATAAACAGAGACAGGGCCCAGTGTAATATAAACAGAGACAGGGTCTAGTGTAATATAAACAGAGACAGGATCTAGTGTAATATAAACAGAGACAGGGCACAGGGTAATATAAACAGAGACAGGGCCCAGTGTAATATAAACAGAGAAAGGGTCTAGTGTAATATAAACAGAGACAGGGTCTAGTGTAATATAAACAGAGACAGGGTCTAGTGTAATATAAACAGAGACAGGGCCCAGTGTAATATAAACAGAGAAAGGGTCTAGTGTAATATAAACAGAGACAGGGTCTAGTGTAATATAAACAGAGACAGGGTCTAGTGTAATATAAACAGAGACAGGGCCCAGTGTAATATAAACAGAGACAGGGTCTAGTGTAATATAAACAGAGACAGGGTCTAGTGTAATATAAACAGAGACAGGGCCCAGTGTAATATAAACAGAGACAGGGTCCAGGGTAATATAAACAGGGATAGGGCCCAGTGTAATATAAACAGAGACAGGGTCTAGTGTAATATAAACAGAGACAGGGCCCAGTGTAATATAAACAGAGACAGGGTCTAGTGTAATATAAACAGAGACAGGGCCCAGTGTAATATAAACAGAGACAGGGTCTAGTGTAATATAAACAGAGACAGGATCTAGTGTAATATAAACAGAGACAGGATCTAGTGTAATATAAACAGAGACAGGATCTAGTGTAATATAAACAGAGACAGGATCTAGTGTAATATAAACAGAGACAGGGCCCAGTGTAATATAAACAGAGACAGGGTCTAGTGTAATATAAACAGAGACAGGATCTAGTGTAATATAAACAGAGACAGGGTACAGGGTAATATAAACAGAGACAGGGCCTAGTGTAATATAAACCGAGACAGGGTCTAGTGTAATATAAACAGAGACAGGGTCCAGCGTAATATAAACAGGGATAGGGCCCAGTGTAATATAAACAGAGACAGGGCCCAGTGTAATATAAACAGAGACAGGGTCCAGTGTAATATAAACAGGGATAGGGCCCAGTGTAATATAAACAGAGACAGGGCCCAGTGTAATATAAACAGAGACAGGGCCAAGTGTAATATAAACAGAGACAGGGTCTAGTGTAATATAAACAGAGACAGGGTCCAGGGTAATATAAACAGAGACAGGGCCAAGTGTAATATAAACAGAGACAGGGTCTAGTGTAATATAAACAGAGACAGGGTCTAGTGTAATATAAACAGTCAGGGCCCAGTGTAATATAAACAGATACAGGGCCCAGTGTAATATAAACAGATACAGGGCCCAGTGTAATATAAACAGATACAGGGCCCAGTGTAATATAAACAGAGACAGGGCCCAGTGTAATATAAACAGAGACAGGACCCAGTGTAATATAAACAGAGACAGGACCCAGTGTAATATAAACAGAGACAGGGCCCAGTGTAATATAAACAGAGACAGGGTCTGTTGTAATATAAACAGAGACAGGGCCCAGTGTAATATAAACAGAGACATGGCCCAGTGTAATATAAACAGAGACATGGCCCAGTGTAATATAAACAGAGACAGGGCCCAGTGTAATATAAACAGAGACAGGGCCCAGTGTAATATAAACAGAGACAGGGCCCAGTGTAATATAAACAGAGACAGGGCCCAGTGTAATATAAACAGAGACAGGGCCAGTGTAATATAAACAGAGACAGGGCCCAGTGTAATATAAACAGAGACAGGGCCCAGTGTAATATAAACAGAGACAGGGCCCAGTGTAATAAAAACAGAGACAGGGCCCAGTGTAATATAAACAGAGACAGGATCTAGTGGAATATAAGGAGAGACAGGATCTGGTGTAATATAAACAGAGACAGGGTGCAGTGCAATATAAATAGAGACAGGGTCTAGTGTAATATAAACAGAGACAATGTCTGGTGCACTAATAACTGACACAAGGCCTAGTTTTACATTCGAAACAAGTCTTTAATATTGAAATAATTTTTTGGCAATAATAATTGAGAGGTGATAGTGTCACACTAACAGAAGCCTTTAACACTTTAACAATACCAGAAACATTCTCTATAGAATACAAGAGACACAATCTACGGTTATAATAATAGAGGTGTGCACTAGAACTGGAACTGCAGGGGCAGGTTATTTTCAGGTCTAGTGCAACAATTCCAGAGACAGGGTCCGGAGTAATAACAGCAAATGCATGGCCCACTGTGAGTAACAAAGACAGTGTTTGATCCAATAATAACAGAGGCAGACTCGAGTGTAATACTGAACACAATGCTGGATCTAGTGTGATGGTCACACAGGCAGTGTCTCGTGCAACAAAACAAAGATTGGGTCTCCTCTAATAGTGTGTGCAAGTCGGGGCCTATTGCTATAACCTCATTCACCCATCCCCCTGTGCTCACTGACCTACATTGGCTCCTGGTTAAGCAACGCCTCGAATTTAAAATTCTAATCTTTGGTTTCAAAACTCTCCCTGGCCTCGCCCCTCCCTATCTCTGTAAACTCTTACAGCCCCACCACCCTCCGAGTTTCTGCACTCCTCTAAATCTGTCCTTGACCATCCCTGATTTTAATCGCTCCACCATTGGTGGCCGTGTCTTCAGCTGCCGAAGCTCTAAGCTCTGGAATTCCCCCCTAAACCTCCACCTCCTCTTTCAAGGTTCGTTTTAAATACTACCTCTTCGATCAACCTTTTGGGAATCTGTCCTGATATCTTTCTCTGTGGCTCTGTGTCAAAAATGTTTTCTTATTGATATCGATCGTGTTAAGCACCGTGAGATGTTTCATTGCATTCAAGGCGCTATATTAATGTAAGTTCTGGTTGTAACAAATGCTTTGCCGAATGTCTGATAACAGAGTCAAGGCCCACTGCAGTATGAATGTGTGGGTCAGTGTAATAACACCGGCACGGTCTAGTGTAACGGGAACAGGGAACAGACCCTGTCAGCCTTGGCTCAGTGGTAGCACTCTCGGCCGAGTGAGGATTCAATTCCCAATCCAGAGCCCGAGCACATCATCTAGGCCCAGACTCCAGGTGTCAGTACAGAGGGAGTGCTGCACTGTCAGAGGTGCCGTCTTTCAGGTGAGACATTAAACCGATGCCCTGTCTAGATTTTAAGTTGGGTGTAAAAGATCCCACGGCCACGATTCAGAGGAAGAACAGGCGGAGTTCATCCCGGTGTCCTGGGTAATGTGTATCCCTCAACTTACATCACTGAGAACGGATTGTCTTGTCATCATTACATGGCTGTTTGTGGGATCCTGTTGTGCACAAATAGGCTGCTGCATTTCCTACATTACATCTCCTCCCCAAAACCCCCTCACCCCAACCCCCCCTCACCCCTACTTTCCAACCCCCCTCACCCCATCCCCTCCATCACCCCTATTCTCCAAACCCCCTCACCCCTGGGCCCACTCCTTCACCCCTACTCCCGGCCCCTCTTGTGTCTTGAATTGCCTTCACTGTAATGGAAACTGACAATTGGAACTGGTCAGGATTTGAACGCTATTTACAACAGATTCGAGATGTTCTGAGAGTTGGTATCTTTCTCTATTCTGTCCACTCGAGGAGTTAGATGACCACCTTTATCCTGTGAATATAGAGCTGGAGTATTGGGTCGTGATGTATTCACTAGTTCATCCTGTTGACTCTAAATATTGAGTCTTGTGGTTTCAGACACCAGATAATCAAGCTCAGGACACCAGACTGACTTTAACTGATGTTATTAACAGCACTGCAAACATACAGACAGTATAGTTACCGGATCCGGAGAACAGGGATAATGGAGTGGGTTCCCAGGGCTCCTCTCCCCAGGTGTGTCTGACAAGCTGCGGATACACTGGCGATATTTATACTGAACTTGTTTGCTACATTCCTGATCTGACCCTGCTCAAACCATAACCACAAGGATATCGGTGCATGGTTCTGCCTGTGACCACAGGCTGTGTCACTGTCACACACAGATACCGTTTCCTTGTTTCACATCTCCATACAAACACCATCACTTCACACATCCTCTTTCCACACAATTACAGCCGACATCAGCAAGGACATGAGCCACATTAAAATACACACACATTTCATAATAGCAAAGGTTAAACTGGGATAAATGTTCAGTTATTTTCTGTTCAGGCAAAATGCAGAACAGTCCAGCAGCTCACCAGCACCTTAATAGCGTCTCATCGGCCGACAGGCTTTCATTAAGTCGGGGTCGTCGGTGGGAGGGGGGGGTAGGGGCCGTTGCAGGGGGGGTGGGGGGGCGTGAGGGTCTGGGGGTGGGGGGAGGGACGTGAGGGTCTGGGGGTGGGGGGAGGGACGTGAGGGTCTGGGGGTGGGGGGGGGACGTGAGGGTCTGGGGGTGGGGGGGGGACGTGAGGGTCTGGGGGTGGGGGGGGGGACGTGAGGGTCTGGGGGTGGGGGAGGGACGTGAGGGTCTGGGGGTGGGGGGGACGTGAGGTGGGGGGGGACGTGAGGGTCTGGGGGTGGGGGGGGCGTGAGGGTCTGGGGGTGGGGGGGGACGTGAGGGTTTGGGGGTGGGGGGGACGTGAGGTGGGGGGGACGTGAGGGTCTGGGGGTGGGGGGGGCGTGAGGGTTTGGGGGTGGGGGGGCGTGAGGGTTTGGGGGTGGGGGGGCGTGAGGTGGGGGGGGCATGTGTTGGGGAGGGGCGTGAGGGTCTGGGAGTGGGGGGGGCATGAGAGTCTGGGGGTGGGGGGTGCGTGAGTGGTCTCGGAGGATGGGGAGGGGTTTGGGAGGAATCAGCTGGTGCAGGGTCACAGCCCAGCGGGTCAGTGATTGGCTGGTGGATTGGTAAATCTTTTTCTTTTGCTTTTCAGTAGGAAACCTTTGGCATTGTTGTAAGTCGGATCTGCCAGTAAATATATGTGAACTTTATTATCTAAGGAGAGCCAGTTAATTCAATCAGCGGATTGCTGAGTAGTTGCTGGGTGTATTTCTCTAAGGTTTAGAGTTTAGTTCTACTTGATAGTTGTGAGTGTAACTAGAGGGATGACAGGACAGCTCAGTCCCGTGGATTACACATCCTGTGGCATGTGGGAAATCCTGGAAGCTTCACACAGCCGGGACGACCACATGTGCCGGAGGTGTCTCCAGCTGCACCAACTCCAGCTCCGCGTTTTGGAGCTTGAGCGGCGGCTGGAGTCACTGCGGTGCATCCATGAGACTGAGAGCTCCGGGGATCTCACGTTTCTAGAGGTGGTCACCCCGCAGCTTAAGAATGTGCAGGCAGATAGGGATTGGGTGACCCCTGGACAGAAGAGGAGGACTAGGCAGGTAGTGCAGGAGTCCCCTGAGTCCATCTCGTTCTCCAACTGGTTCTCTGTTCTGAGTACCGGTGAGGGCGATGGTGGCTCTGGGGAGTGAGCCAGAGCCAAATCCATGGCAGCACGGGTGTCTCAGCTGCACGGGGAGGGGGGGAGGAAAGAAGAATGGAAGATCTATAGTGGGAGGGGATACAATAGTCAGAGGAACAGACAGTTGTTTCTGCGGCCACAGACGTGACTCCAGGATGGTATGTTGCCTCCCTGGTGCCAGAGTCAAGGATGTCACTGAGCAGCTGCAGGGCATTCTGGGGGGAGAGGGTGAAGAGCCGGAGGTTGTGGTCCACATCGGGACCAATGACATGGGTAGAGGAAACTAACAATATTCCGATAGTGGATAGTCAAGGGGCTATAGGGTGGGGAAGGAACGTAACACAATTACAATCACTAAGGTGGTGGTACTCAGTAAGATAATTGGACTGAAGACAGATAAATCCCCTGGACCTGACAGATTACATCCTAGGGTCTTAAGAGAAGTAACGGCAGGGATTGTGGATGCATTGGTTGTAATTTACCAAAATTCCCTGGATTCTGCGGAGGTCCCAGCAAATTGGAAAATTGCGTATGTAACGCCCCTTTTTAAAACAGAAGGCAGACAAAAAGCAGGAATCTATTGACCAGTTAGTCTAACATCTGTGGTTGGGAAAATGTTCCGGTCCATTATTAAAATAGCAGTTGCAGGACATTTGGAAAAGCAAAATTCAGTCAGGCAGAGTCAGCATGGATATATGAAGGGGAAGTCATGTTTGACAAATTTGCCTGAGTTATTTAGGATGTAACGAACAGGGTGGAAAAAGGGGAACCAGTGGATGTGGTGTGTTTGAATTTCCAGAAGGCATTTGACAATGTGCCACATAAAAGGTTAGAGAAAGGGGGGGGGGGGGGGCAAGGCCATGGAGAGTTTGAAACCAAAGATTAGAATTTTAAAATCGAGGCGTTGCTTAACCGGGAGCCAATGTAGGTCAGTGAGCACAGGGGGATGGGTGAATGAGGTTATAGCAATAGGCCCCGCCTTGCACACACTTTTAGAGGAGACCCAATCTTTGTTTTGTTGCACTGGACACTGCCTGTGTGACCATCACACTCGATCCAGCATTGTGTTCAGTATTACACTCGAGTCTGCCTCTGTTATTATTGGATCAAACACTGTCTTTGTTACTCTCACAGTGGGCCATTCATTTGCTGTTATTACTCCGGACCCTGTCTCTGGAATTGTTACATTAGACCTGAAAATAGCCTGTCCCTGTAGTTCCAGTTCTAGTGCACACCTCTATTATTATAACTGTAGATCGTGTCTCTGTTGTATTCTACAGAGTATGTTTCTGGTGTTGTTAAAGTGTTAAAGGCTTCTGTTAGAGGGGATAGTGTCACACTTTGTTATTATTGCAAAAACGCTGTTTCAATTATTAAATACTTGTTTATAGTGTAAAACTAGGCCTTGTCTCTGTTTGTGTTACGCCGGACCCTGTCTCCGTTTGTGTTACGCCGAACCCTGTCTCCGTTTGTGTTACACCGGACTCTGGGTCTTTTGTGCTGCCCAATAGTGTGTGCCCGGGCTGGAAGTGGGGGTGCAAACACGGGGCCTGCGGGCTGTGATTCGGGGCCTGGGACCGAGCCCGGGTGTGTGTGTAACGGATGGTGCGGAGTGTTGTCTCTCGAGCCTGGGCCCGCGCTCGGGCTGCATGACCCCCCCGGGGTTTATTAACGCAGGGAACTATTTGTTCTGCACTTTCCTGATGGATAGGCGACAAGCCCCGCCCCCTCTAAGCCCGAATCATTCCATGCAGGTGGTGCCGAGAAACAGGACTGGGGTTAGGCACTTCGGCTGGGGGAGGCATAAACTGGGACTGGGGTAAGGCACTTCGGCTGGGGGAGTCATGCACTGGGAGTTGGGTAAGGCACTTCAGCTGCGGGAGTCATGCACTGGGAGTTGGGTAAGGCACTTCGGCTGGGGGAGTCATGCACTGGGAGTGGGGTAAGGCACTTCAGCTGGGGGAGGCATGCTTGAGCATGGGGTTTCAGAGCTTGAGTAGCAGCGAGTGTCAGTGCATCCGCGAGGCTGAGAGCTACGTGGATAGCACTTTTCAGGGGGTCGTCACCTCGCAGCATAAGAGTGTGCAGGCAGAGAGGGAATGGGTGACTGCCCAGACAGACATGGAGGACCAGGCAGGTAGTGCAGGACACCTCTCAGTGCATCTCACTCTCTATACTGGTGGTTCCTCAGGGAGTACAGCCAGAGCCAAGTCCAAGGCATCATGGGTGGCTCAACTGTAAAGAAGGGTCAGTGGGAAGAGGAAGGTGAGAGATACGGAGTGGTGTCGGGCTGGAGGAGGTTAGAGAGATAGAGAGGTGTGTAGGTGCTGGAGGAGGTTAGAGGGATAGGGAGGGTGTAAAAGCTGGAGGACGTTACAGAGGGGGAGGGGTCTAGTGCTGGAGGAGGTTACAAAGGGGAGGATTGTAGTGCTGGAGGGGGTTACAGAGATAGGGAGAGGTGTAGAACCTGCAGGAGGTTAGAGATAGGGTGGGGTTTAGGGCTGGAGGAGATTAGAGAGTTAGGGAGGGATGTCGGGGCTGGAGGTTACAGAGATAGGGAGGGGTTTAGGGCTGGAGGAGATTACAGAGATAGGGAGGGATGTTGGGGCTGGAGGTTACAGAGATAGGGAAGGGTTTAGGGCTGGAGAAGCTTTGAGAGATCAGGATGAGTTTAAGGGCTGGAGGAGGTTAGAGATAGAGATGTTTGTAGGGTCTGGAGGAGGTTACAGAGATAGGGAGGGTTGTTGGGCTGCAGCTGGTTACGGAGATAGGGAGGTGTGCAGTGCTGGATGAGGTTACAGAGATAAGGGGCTGGAGGAGATTGCAGAGATAGGGAAGGTTCTGGTATTGGAGGTGGTTATGGAGATAGGGAGGGGTGGAGGACTGGAGGAGATAACAGAGATAGGGAAAGGTGTAGGGGCTGTAGGTTACAGAGATCGGGAAGGGTTTAGGGGCTGGAGGAGGTTGCAGAGATTGGGAGGGGTGTAGGGGCTCGAGGAGGTTACAGAGAAAGTTGGGTTGTCGGGCTGCAGCTGGTTACGGAGATAGAGAGGGGTGTAGGGGCTGGAGGAGGTTAGAGATCGGGACGCGTATCGGGTCTGGAAGAGGTTACAGAGATAGGGAGGGGTGTAGGGGCAGGAGCAGGTTACAGAGAAAGGGAGGGGTGTAGGGGCAGGAGGAGGTTCCAGCGAAAGGGAGGTGTGTAGGGGCTGGAGGAAATTAGAGATAGGGATGGGGTCAGGGCTGGAGGAGGTTCGAGATAAGGAGGGGTGTAGGGTTGGAGGAGGTTACAGAAATAAGCAGGTGCTGGAGAAGGTTGCAGAGATATGGAGGGGTGTCGGGGCTGGAGGAGGTTAGAGAGATATGGATTGTGTAGGGCGGGAGGAGGTTAGAGAGATATGGAGGAGTGTAGGGCTGGAGGAGGTTAGAGTGATATGGAGGAGTGTAGGGCTGGAAGAGCTTACAGATATAGGGAGGCTTGTAGGGGCTGGAGGTTGTTGCAAGGATAGGGAGGGTTGTCGGGGCTGGAGGTGGTTGCAGAGATTGGGAGCGTTGTGTGGGCTCGAGGAGGTAAGAGATAGGGAGTGGTGTCGGGGCTGGAGGAGGTTACACGGATAGGAAGAGGTGTAGTGCTGAAGGAGCTTACAGATAAAGGGAGGGGTGTAGGGGCTGGAGGAGGTTACAGAGATAGGGAGGATGTAGGGGCTGGAAGAGACAACAGAGATAGGGAGGGTTGTAGAGGCTGAAGGAGGTTCCATAGATACGGAGGGCTGTCAGGCTGGAGAAGGTTACAGAGATAAGTAGGGGTGTAGGGGCTGGAGGTTACAGAGATAGGGAGGGTTGTAGGAACAGGAGGTGTTTACGGAGATAGGGAGGGGTGTTGGGCCTGGAGGAGATTAGAGGTAGGGAGAGATTTAGGGCTGGAGGAGGTGATAGACATAGGGAGGGGTTTAGGGGCTGGAGTTGCTTAGAGATAGAGAGAGGTGTAGTGCTGGAGGAGGTTACAGAGATAGGGAGCTGTGCAGGTGCTGAAGGTTACAGCGATAGGGACGGGTGTCGGGGCTGGAGGAGGTTAGAGAGATGTGGAGGTGTGTTGCACTGGAGGAGGTTACAGATGGGGAGGGGCGCAGGGCTGGAGGGGCATAGGGCTGGAGGAGATTGCAGAGATAGCGAGGGGTGTAGAGTCTGGAGGAAGTTAAAGAGATAGGGAGGGGTGTAGGGTCTGGAGGAGGTTACAGATGTAGGGAGGGGTGTAGGGTCTGGAGGAGGTTACAGAGATAGGGAGGAGTGTAGGGGCTGGAGGAGGTTACAGAGATAGGGAGGGGTGTAGGGGCAGGGGGAGGTTAGAGAGATAGGGAGGGGTGGAGGGGTGTAGGGGCAGGGGGAGGTTAGAGAGATAGCAAGGGGTGTAGGGGCAGGGGGAGGTTAGAGAGATAGCAAGGGGTGTAGGGCTGGAGGAGGTTACAGAGATAGGGAGGTGTATAGGGGCTGGATGGGGTTAGAGATAGGGAGGTGTGTAGGGGCTGGAGGAGGTTTAGAGAGATAGGGAGGGATGTAGGGCTGGGGCTAGTGGAGGTTTAGAGAGATATGAGAGGTGTCGGAGGAGGTTTAGAGAGATAGGGAGGGGTGCAGGGCTGGAGGAGCTTACAGAGATCGGGAGGGGTGTAGGACTGGAAGGGGTTACAGAGATAGGGAGGGGTATAGGGGCTGGAGGAGGTTACAGAGATAGGGAGGTGTATAGGGGCTGGCGGAGGTTACAGAGATGGGGTGGGGAGGGAGGGAGGGAGGGGAAGGGAGGGGAGGGGAGGGGAGGGGAGGGGAGGGGAGGGGAGGGGAGGGGAGGGGAGGGGAGGGGAGGGGAGGGGAGGGGATGGGGATGGGGATGGGGATGGGGATGGGAGGGAATGGGGAGGGGATTTGAACAAGAGGCTGAGAATTTTAAATCAGCGCCTCGCTGGGGCCGAGGAGGGGGGAGAAGTGCAGGAACACAACCCCCTCACTACCTACCCTGCACTAACCCCCATCATCTGTTAAATCACCTGGAGTTCCAGCGACACTCCTCCCCCTCTCTCTCGGTATTTATCTACTCACTGCCTCACTCAAAGCTTATCTCCCATTGACAGTCGGTGTGAGTGCCCTCGTTGTCCCAGAATTGCTCCCCGTGGACACCAACTGACCTTACCCGTGCCTCCACCACCCTCCTCCTGTTCCGTGACGGCCAACAAATTCAGGTTGTGTTCCAGTCATCAAGCAAAAGATCGGGAGTGGTGGTGTATAAATTAAAACACGTGGCAGCCGGAGGAAGGGGCTTGGGGGGGCCGTGTCCGGCCCGTGGGCCGTATGTTTGACACCCCTGAGCTACACTGTCAAGCCCTGTAAGAATTTTCTATGTGGAAAAGGGGAAATGAATGACCTTTAAATACCTGGTCCACTTGGCACTGAAGTGTCTGAAACTCATAATAGGAACTCCAGGGAAAAAAAATACTGACAAATGTTGAACTGTTTTGTTGACAAAAGAAATCTAGATTTAACTTTAAAAGATGAATTGTTTAACAGAGGTTCACACAGACTCACCTGATAGGCCGACTCAGGATCCACTCCTCAAGCACCACGATTGGTTGCAGAACACGCTGCTCCCTGGGCCCTCCGGCCTCTGACCTCTCTTCCTGTTGGTTCCCAGGGCAATCAATCACCACTCGCCAACATTACACTCCCACATTAAGTTGAGGGGCTCGAAGGGAAAAATAAAATGAGGCCGTGAATCTAAGAAAAGAAATAAAATACGAAAAGCGTGATTAAATAAACAAGGAGGCAATATAAACTAAAGGGTGCAATCCTAAAGGGGGTGCATGAACAGTGAGACCTGCGGGTAAATGTGCACAAATCGCTGAAGGTGGCAGGACAGGTTGAGAAAGCAGTTAAAAAAGCTTACAGGATCCTGGGCATCACAGAGTACAAAAGCAAGGAGGTTATGATGAATGTTTTCAAACATTGGTTCGGTCTCAACTGGAACATTGTGTCCAATTCTGGGCACTGCAGATTAGGATGTGAAGGCCTGAGAGAGGGTGCAGAAAAGATTGACAAGAATGATTCATGAGATGAGGGACTTCAGTTCCGTGGATTGACTGGAGAAGCTGGGGTTGTTCTCCTTGGAGCAGAGATGGTTGAGAGGAGAATTGATCGAGGTGTTCAAAATCATGAGGGGTCCGGACAGAGTAGATGGAGAGATACTGTTCCCATTGGCAAAAGGGTAGAGAACCAGAGGAGACGGAATTAAGGTGAATGGCAAAAGAACCAAAGGTCACATCAGTAAAATCTATTTTACGCAGAGTGGTTAGGATCCGGAATGCACGGCCTGAAAGAGTGGTGGAGGCAGACTCAATCACAGCTTTCTAAAAAAAAGGAAGTTGGATAAGTATCTGGAAAAAAAACATTTGCAGGGCCGGGGGAAAGGGAGGGGAGTAGGCAAGGGTACGACGGGCTGAATGGCCTTCCGTGCTGTAACCATTCTCTGATTGTGTGAGCAGAACCACTCTGTTCCCTGACTCAATCTGAAGCCTTCCTGATTGTGAGCACCTCTGTTAAACCTGCCCTGCACCTTCACTGCTCCAAGGAGAACCACCCCAGATGCTGCAGCCATCATCTTATTGAATGGCGACAGGCTCGAGGGAACAAAGGGCCGACTCATCTCCTATTTCTGATGTTCTCATGTGTTCATGTCACTGGTCCCCATCCTGCACCTGCTCCCTGCAGTAAGATGGCCGCCGCGCATGCTCCCTGCCCTGCAGCGGGACAATGGAAAGTATTGTGACATCGAGGAAGCCCCGCCCCCCGTGGCGGGCAGCCCCGTGCTGCCCAAAGATGGCGGCCGAACTCCCGGCAAACCCCGACAGTAACCAAGGTCCGTCCCCGCCCGAAGGTGCCCCACAGCCACCACCCGCCGACTCGGCGGCCAAATCTCACCGCCCGCACGTGTCCGTGAGAAGGTGAGTCCTCAGGGAGGCTGGGCGCACTGCGCGGGCTGCTCATCCATCCTCCGCGGGGGAGGGGGCAAAACGTCGCCCATCCGCAGCTAACCTCCCACAATAGGCTGACCCCACGCCTGCGCACAACTCCGCCTCGCCTCACCTGGGCCCGAGCTCAAAGGCTGCGAGCGGAGCCCACCAACAAACCCCCCAACCGCCCGCCCGCAACACTCAGCCCGCAGCCAATGGCGAGGCGGCGCGGGACACCAGCCCACCCAGCGCGCTGCTCCGCACCAATCAGTGGCTGGGGGGCGGGGTCGCGGCACCAATCAATCACTGGTCCCTAAAGGTACTGACTCTGGCTGGGTTCAGTTCTACACTCACTGGTTCCCCTCTCCTGAAGGTACTGACTCTGGCTGGGTTCAGTTCTACACTCACTGGTTCCCCTCCCCTGAAGGTACTGACTCTGGCTGGGTTCAGGTCTACACTCACTGGTTCCCCTCCCCTGAAGGTACTGACTCTGGCTGGGTTCAGTTCTACACTCACTGGTTCCCCTCCCCTGAAGGTGCTGACTCTGGCTGGGTTCAGTTCTACACTCACTGGTTCCCCTCCCCTGAAGGTACTGACTCTGGCTGGGTTCAGTTCTACACTCACTGGTTCCCCTCCCCTGAAGGTACTGACTCTGGCTGGGTTCAGTTCTACACTCACTGGTTCCCCTCCCCTGAAGGTACTGACTCTGGCTGGGTTCAGTTCTACACTCACTGGTTCCCCTCCCCTGAAGGTACTGACTCTGGCTGGGTTCAGTTCTACACTCACTGGTTCCCCTCCCCTGAAGGTACTGACTCTGGCTGGGTTCAGTTCTACACTCACTGGTTCCCCTCCCCTGAAGGTACTGACTCTGGCTGGGTTCAGTTCTACACTCACTGGTTCTCCTCCCCTGAAGGTACTGACTCTGGCTGGGTTCAGTTCCAGACACTGACATCTTTCACTTTGTTCCTGCACCAAGATGGCCGCGCATGCGCTGTGCTACTCACTGAATCAAGATGGCGGAACGCGGAACCTGCCTTCCTGTACAAAGATGGCCGCCGTTAGCCTGGGCCTGTGACCTGGAGAAAGCTCCGAAGCTGCAACCGCCGATATTCCGGTTATTATTCCTGGCTTGCGGCGGGAACGGGTTGTTTATGAAGCCTCCCCAGCTCCCCGCTGGTCCCTTACCCCGCTCCGTCCCGCTGAAAAAGAGAATTCTGAGGACACTGTCCAAAACACGTCTGCTCCGCCATTACACGTACCGCGCATGCTCCAAACACAACCTTGACCCGCGCCTGCGCGCTGAGCTCCTGAAGTCTGGGAGCGGCACATTGTCCCCCGCGGGGCACGCTGGGTACATAAGACCTTGAGGAATCGGTGCAGGAGTGGGCCTGATACTGCACGGGTTATATGCAGAGTAAAGCTTCCTCTGTACTGTCCTAAACAATCCCAGGGCAGATACAGCACGGGTTAGTTACAATTTAAAGCTTGCTGTACGCTGACTCATCAAACACTCCCAGGGCAGGTAGAACACATGTTAAATACACAGTGAGGGTCCCTGCACACTGTCCCACCAGGTATTCCCAGTGCATGTACAGCACGGGTTTGATACAGAATACAGCTCCCTCTGCACTGTCCCAAGAAACAATCACAGGGGAGGTACAGCACAACTATTTTGTGGTTGACCTGCAAAACAAATGCCCCCTGATTAAAGGGAGGGGGCACGAAAACCAACAAAATAAACTCATTAAACTTTGGATGGTAAATTTAAATCAAATTAAAATTTGGTTGCTCGAGGTGACGATGCACTCCAGTCCCTCCGGTGCCGACCTCGTACAGAAGGCCGAAAGTGTACCGGTTGCAGGTACACCAGGGGTTTGATACAGAGTGAAGCTCCCTATACACTGTCCCATCAAACACTCCCAGGGCAAGTACAGCATAATTTAAATGCAGGGTAAACGTCTTTCTAAACAGCCAACCAAAAATTCACAGGACAAGCACAACACAGGTTAGGTACACGTTATCATCATCATAGGCAGTCCCTTGAAATTAAGGAAGACTTGCTTCCACTCTCAAGGTGAGTTCTTAGCTGACTAAACATTCCAATACGGAATTACAGTCTCTGTCACAGGTGGGACAGCCAGTCATTGAAGGAAAGGGTGGGTGGGTCTGGATTGCCGCATGCTCCTCTGCTTGGTTTCTGCATGCTCTCAGCGATGAGACTCGTGGTGCTCAACACCCTCCCGGATGCACTTGCTCCACTTAGGGCGGAATTTGGCCAGGGATTCCCAGGTATCAGTGGGGATGCTGCATTTTATCAAGGACGCTTTGAAGGTGTCCTTGAAATGTTTCCTCTGATCACCTTGGGCTCACTTGCCATGTAGGAGTTCTGAGCAGAATGCTTGCTTTGGGAGTCTTGTGTCAGCCATGTGAACAATGTGGCGAGCCAGGGTATCCTTGGAGGTGGAGCACGCCGTGTCCACAAGAGATGGACACTGCAGAGATTGGAGTGCATCATTTCAAGAGAGAACAGAATTTTTATTAAAATTAATTTGATTTGATTTGACAAAGGTTCCTTTTATGTTGAATTATTAAGTTGTGTTTTTGGTGCCCTCAATACAAAAAACAAGGGGGAACTTTAATGAAAGTTTCTTGAGTGTGACCTCCCCTTTAATCAGGGGGGTACTTGATTATTGTTCTACTTAAAATAGTTGTGAACAATGTGGCCCACCCAATGGAGCTGGTCGAGTGTGGTCAGTGCTTCGATGCTGAGGATGTTGGCCTGATCGAGGAAACACTGGGACTCGTTTGATGAAAATGATCAGGAGATCCAAGAGCTAATAAATCGCAAGCACAGCGCATTTCTGAGCCTAAAACAACAACCCAACTCGGGACCAGCAAAGCAGCATTACAGGTGGCTTAAGGCCGAGGTCCAAGAAAAAACCTGTGACCTAAAGCATAGATGGTGGGTGGAGAAATGTCAGGAGGTTCAGCAGCTGGCTGACAGCCATGATGTGCGAGGATCCTTCACCGCAGTCAAGGCCACCTACAGCCCAGCCACCCAAGGCACACCCCACTGTTGGCCAAGAACGGGGAAACACTCATTAAGGCCACCGAGGCAGTCAGGACCCGCTGGAAGGAGCACTTCGAAGATCTCCTTAACCGAGACTCTGCCTTTGACTCGAGTGTCCTCGACTCCAACCCACAGCATGCTATCCACCACCATCTTAGCAAAACCCCAGCCCTGTACGAGGTAGAAAAGGCCATCCGCCAGCTCAAGACCAACAAGGCAATGGGAGTGGATGAAATAAGTGGATGAGGCACGAAAGTATGGCGGAGAGGCTCTATTGGCACAAATGCATCACCTCATCTCTCTCATCTGGAAGAAGGAGGTCATGCCTGGAGATCTCAGAGATGCAGTAATCGTGACCATCTTTTACAAAGGGGACATGTCCAACTGCGGCAATTACAGATGATTCACCCTGGAAATGCCATCGCTTGAATCCTCCTCAACCGTCTTCTCCCTGTGGCTGAGGAGCTCCTCCCGGAGTCACAGTGTGGATTTCATCCTCTACGGAGTATAACGGACATGAGTAGGTACACATTAAGGATCTCAATACATTCTCCCACCAGACACTTGTAGGGAAGGTACAGCATGGCTTAGATACAGAGTAAAGCTCCCTCTATACTGTTCCATCAGACGTTCCCAGGACAAGTACAGCACAGGTTAGACACAGACTACACCTCCCTCTGACTTGTCCAGCCATTCCAGGGCAGATACAGCATCAGTTCGATACAGAGAAAATCTCCCTCTATACTGTTCTGCCGGACATTCCCAGGGCAGGTACAGCACTGGTTAGATATAGAGTTAAGCTCCCCTTACACTGTCCCATCAACCATTCCCAGGGCAGGTACCACCAAACTCATGGTCTTCAGGGCTGTAGTAATACCCGCCCTCCTGTATGACTCAGAGGAATGGACCATGTACAGTAGTCACCTCAAGTCGCTGGAGATATATCACTAATGATGTCTCCGCTCGATCCTGCAAATCCCCTGGGAGGACTGGCACAGCAACATCAGCGTCCTTGTCCAGGCTAATGTCCCCAGCATTGAAGCACTGACCACACTTGATCAGCTCCGCTGGGCAGGCCGCATAGTTCGTATGCCAGACATGAGACTCCCAAAGCAAGTGCTCTATGTGGAGCTCCTTCACAACAAATGAGCCAAAGGCGGGCAGCGGAAACATTACAAGGACACCCTCAAAGCCTCCCTGATACAGTGCAACATCCCCACTGACACCTGGGAGTCCCTGACCAAAGACTGCCCTAAGTGGAGACAGTGAATCCGGGAGGACGCTGAGCACTTCGAGTCTCAATGTCGAGAGCATGCAGAAATTAAGCGCAGGCAGTGGAAGGAGCATACGGCAAAGCAGTCCCACCCACCCCTTCTCTCAATGACGATCTGTCCAACCTGTGACAGAGTCTGTGGCTCTCATATTGGACTGGTCAGCCACCAAATAACTCACTTCAGGAGTGGAAGCAAGTCTTCCTTCTATTTTTCCTCGATTCCGAGGAACTGCCTATGATGATGATGATGACAACACAGGTTAAATGCAGAGTAAAGCTCCCTCTACACTGTCTCACCAGACATTCCCAGGTCGGTACAGCGTGGGTTATTAAAGGTTAAATCTCACTCTAGCCTGCCCAAAACACTCCCAGGGTAGGTACAGCATAGGTTAGATACAGCGTTAATCTCCCTCTACACTGTCCGATCAAACATTCGCACAACAGACACAGCACGGGTTAGTCAGAGAGCAAAGCTCTCCATATACTGATCCATCAAACACTCCCATCGCAGGTACAGCACGAGTTAGATACTGAGTAAAGCTCACTCTGCACTGTCCCATCAAACAGACCAAGGGCAGGAACAACACAGGTTAGATACAGAGTAATACTCACTCTACACTGTCCCATCAAACACTACGAGGGAAGATACAGCATGGATTAGATAAGAGAGAAAAGCTTGCTCTACACTATCCCATCAAAAACTGCCAGAGCAGGTACAGCATGGGTTCGACAGAAAGGTTTAGGCTGGGTTTTCCAGAACTTGGGACCTGGGCAACAGAAGGCACCGTCACCAATTATAATCAGGGATGCTCAGGAAGACAGATATCTCATGGGTGGGGGACAGGATGGTGGTTGTGGGGCTGGAGGAATTTACAGAGCTAGGGAGGGATGACGCCATGGAGTGCTTTAAAAATATTAGAATTTTCAAATCAAGGCGTTGCTTAACTAGAAGCCAATGTAGGTCAGTGAGGACAGGGGTGATGGGTGAGCTGGACTTGGTGCGAGTTAGGGCATGGGCAGCCGAATTTTTGATTAACTCTCATTTATCTAGAGTCGAATGTGGGAGGAGTGCGTTGGAATAGTCAAGTCCAGAAGTAACAAAAGCATTGATGAGGGCTTCAGCAGTGGATGAGCTGAGGCAAGAGCGGAGCCGGATGATGTTACAGAGATTGAAATAGGCAGTCTTAATTATGCCGTGGATATCTGGTTAAAAAACCTATTTCAGGGTTAAGTATGACACCAAGGTTGCAAACAGTCTGGTTCAGGCTCAGACAGAAGTTGGGGAGAGGGACAGAGTCTGTGGCTAGGGAACGGAGTTTGTGGCAATGACAATTACAAATATCAGTATATTTGACAGGCCATCACGTGCAAAATGTGTGGATGAGTTTGTAAAATTCAATCGGTTACAAAAACAGGTTACAGAAAGTAACGGATTTCGAACCTTATGCAAGATGGTTCAATAAAGGGGTTGTTCAAAGGATTTCAGTTGAGTTAAAACTGACACACTGCAGTTACGTCTACTACAACTACAACTTGTACTCAAATGGAACAAGTTTGGGGTTTGATAGAAGGCGAACTAGGTGAGAAATGACATAAGTTAGATTAAGAAAAAGCACTAAAATGGAACAGTCAGTAACAGAAAATCAATTAGTCTCCTCTGATCATCGAGGAATCAAATATTCGACACACTGTTTTTGAAACAAAGATAATTTATTCAACATTTATACACAATATCAATCTCCAGCTCAGGTATAGGGGTTATTAAGATCATCAGAAACAAAGTAGAGCTGCCAGAGTGAACATGTTTCAGTGCCCAATGCAATCACAGTAAATCATGTTCTATTTACAAATGCAGCCTTTCTCCTCAGCCCATTCAAAACTGGGATAAGGAGAAATGTCTTCTCTCAGAGGGTGTAAATATGTGGAATTCTCTGCCCCAGAGAGCAGTGGAGGCTGTGTCATTGAATATATTTAAGGCGGAGATAGCCATATTTTTGAGCGATAATGGAGTATCGGGTTCTGGGGAGCGGGCAGAGAAGTGGAGCTGAGTCTATAATCAGACCAGCCATGATCTTATTGAATGGGGAGCAGGCTCGGGGGTCCGGGTGGCCCACTCCTGATCCAATTTCTCATGGTCTTATGTACCCAGCATGCCCCGCGCGGAAGAATGAGCCGCATCCAGACTAGAGGAGCTCAGTGCGCAGGCGCGGATCTTGGATGTTTTGGAGCATGCGCGGTGTGTGTAATGGCGGAGGAGACACGGTTTGGACAGGCTCCTCAGAAGTCTCCTTTTCAGCGGGACGGAGCGGAATAATGGACCAGCGGGGAGCCGGGGAGGCTTCATAAACACACGGAATAATAACCGGAATATCGGCGGTTGCAGCTTCGGGGCTTTCTCCCGGTCACAGGCCCAGACTAACGGCGGCCATCTTCGTATAGGAAGGCAGGTTCATCGCTCCGCCATCTTGGTTCAGTGAGTAGCAGAGCGCATGCGCTGCTATCTTGGTGTCGGAACCAAGTGAATGATGTCAATGTCTGGAACTGCACCCAACCAGAGTCAGCACCTTCAGGGGAGGGGAACCAGTGACTGTAGAACTGAACCCAGCCAGAGTCAGTACCTTCAGGGGAGGGGAACCAGTGAGTGTAGAACTGAACCCAGCCACAGTCAGTACCTTCAGGGGAGGGGAACCAGTGAGTGTAGAACTGAACCCAGCCAGAGTCAGTACCTTCAGGGGAGGGGAACCAGTGAGTGTAGAACTGAACCCAGCCAGAGTCAGCACCTTCAGGGGAGGGGAACCAGTGAGTGTAGAACTGAACCCAGCCACAGTCAGCACCTTCAGGGGAGGGGAACCAGTGAGTGTAGAACTGAACCCAGCCAGATTCAGCACCTTCACGGGAGGGGAACCAGTGAGTGTAGAACTGAACCCAGCCAGTCAGCACCCTCTGGTAATGAGAGGGAGGGGAACAAGTGAGTGCAGAACTGAACCCAGCCAGGGTCAGCACCTTCACGGGAGGGGAACCAGTGAGTGCAGAACTGAACCCAGCCAGGGTCAGCACCATCAGCGGAGGTGAGCTAGGGGAACCAGTGAGTGTGGAACTGAACCCAGACAGAACCAGCGTCTTCAGCGGAGGAGAGGCGAACCAGTGAGTGTGGAACTGTTCCCAGCCACAGTCAGCATCTTGAGGGAAGTGAGGAGAACCAGTGAGTGTAGAACTGAACCCAGCCAGAGCCAGCACTTTCAGGGAAGGAGATGGAGGGGAGCCAGTGAGTGTCGAACTGAACGCAGCCAGAATTGGTGGTGAAAATTGGGAGTGGAGGGAAAACAGTCTATAACATAAGAAATAGGAGCAGGAATAGGCCATTTGGCCCCTCGAGCCTGCTCCCCATTCAATAAGATCATGGCTGATCTGATCATGGACTCGGCTCCACTTCCCTGCCCGCTCTCCATAACCCTTTATTCTCTTATCATTCAAAAATGTGTCTATCTCCACCTTTAATTATTCAATGACTCAGCTTGCACAGCTCTTTGGGGCAGAGAATTCCAGGGATTTGCCACCCTCAGAGAGGAAATTCCTCCTCATCTCACTTTTAAATGGGCGGCTCCTTATTCTGAGACTATGTCCCCCTAGTTTTAGTTTCCCCTATGAGTGGAAATATCCTCTCTGCATCCATTTTGGCGAGCCCCCTCATTATCATTAAGTTTCAATAAGATAACCTCTCATTTCTTCGAAACTCCAATGTGTATAGGCCCAACTTACTCAACCTATCCTCAGAAGTCAACCCCCCATCTCCGGAATCAACCTCGTGAACCTTCTCTGAACAGCCTTCAATGCAAGTATATCCTTCCTTCAATACGGAGACCAAAACTGTACACAGTACTCCAGGTGTGGCCTCACCAATACTCTTTACAGTTGCAGCAGGACTTCTCTGCTTTTATACTCTATCCCCCTTGCAATGCAGGCCAACATTCCATTTGCCTTCCTGATTACTTGCCGTACCTGCATACTAACTTTTTGTGTTTCATGCATAAGGCCCCCAAGTCTCTCTGTAATGCAGCTCTTTGCAATTTTTCTCCATTTAAATTATAATTTGCTTTTCTGTTATTTCTGCCAAAGTGGATAACTTCACATTTTCCCACATTATACTCCATCTGCCAAATGTTTGCCCTCTCACTTAACATGTCTATATCCCTTTGCAGATTTTTTTTGTCCTCCGCACAATTTTTGTAACAACAGCAAACTCGGTCCCTCATCCAAGTCATTAATATGGATTGTAATTAGTTGAAGACCCATCACCGATCCCTGTAGCACCCCACTAGTCATGTTTGCTAACTGGAAAATTACCAGTTATCCCGACCCTCTGTTGGTTTGCCAATCCTCTATCCACGTTAATACATAACCTCCAACCCTGTGAGCTTTTATCTTGTGCAGTAACCTCTTATGTGGCACCTTATCGAATGCCTTCTGGAAATCCAAATACACCATACCCACTGCTTCCCCCTAATCCACCCTGCTTGTTACATCCTCAAAGTACTCCAGCGAATTTGTCAAACATGATTTCCCTTTCATAAAACCATGTTGAATCTGCTTGATTGAATCATGCTTTTCCAAATGTCCTGCTATTGCTTCCTTAATAATCGACTCCAGCATTTTCCCAATGACAGATGTTAGACTAACTGGTCTCAATTGTCCTGCTTTTTGTCTGCCTCCTTTTTCAAATAGGCACGTTACATTGGCGGCTTTCCAATCTGTTGGGACCGCCCTAGAATCCAGGGAATTTTGGTAGATTACAACCAATGCATTCACTATCTCTGCAGCCACTTCTCTTAAGACCCTAGGATGCAAGCCATCAGGTCCAGGGGACTTGTCTGCCTTTCGTCCTATTATTTTACCTAGTACTACATCATTAGTGATCGTGATTGTATTGCGTTCCTCCCGATCTCTCGCCTCTCGCTTATCCACTGCTGGGATGTTTTTAGTGTCTTCTACCATGAAGGACTCTTACTATCTGTTTTTATATTTTGTGCTAGTTTTCTTTCATAATCTATCTTCCCTCTCAATCATGTCTGCCACTGCTCATCAACCGTCCCATTCTTTAATCTATTTTCCCAGTCCGCTTTAGCCAACTCTGCCCTCATACCATTGTAGTCTCCTTTATTTCAGCTTGGGACCCTGGTTTGAGAACCAACTTTCTCACCAACCATTTTAGTACGAGATCATTTATTAATCCTATCTCATTACACAGTACTAGATCTAAGATAGCCTGCTCCCTGGTTGGTTCCACAACATACTGTTCAAGGAAACTATCCCAGATACACTCTATGGACTCCTCCTCAAGGCTACCCTGGCCAATTTGCTTTGTCCAATCAATATGAAGTTTAAAATCACCCATAAATATTGCCGTTCCTTTATTACAAGCCTCCATTATTTCTTGATTTATACTCCGTCCAACAGTGTAGCTACTGTTAGGGGCCTATAGACTCTGCCCACCAGTGACTTTCCCTTTATTATTCCCCATCTCCACCCAAACTGATTCAATATCTTGATCCTCTGAGCAAATATCGTTTCTCACTAACGCACTGATCTAATTCTTTATTAACAGAGCTACCCCACCTCCTTTTCCTTTCTGTCTGTCCTTCCGAATTGTCAAATACCCCTGAATATTTAGTTCCCAGTCCTGGTCACCTTGCAACCACGTCTCTGTAATGGCTATCAGATCGTACCCATTTGTGCCGTCAACTCATCTATTTTGTTACAAATGTTATGTGCATTTCGACAAAGAGCTTTAAATTTGTTATTTTTACCTGTTTTTCCTGCTTTTTTCCTCTGTCCAACAGCACTGACAAACCCCCCCCCCCCCGGACGAGGATATTGGTCCCGGCTCTGTTGAGGTGCAACCCGTCCGGTTTGTACAGGTCCCACCTCCCTCCAGAAGCGGTCCCAATGCATCAGGAATCTAAAGCCCTCACTCCTGCACCATCTCTCCAGCCAGGCATTCATCTGCTCTATCATCCTATTTCTGTACTCACTAGTTCATGGCGCCAGGAGTCATTCTAAATATTACCCTAGACCATGTCACTGTTTATAATTACACATGACCCAGTCTCGGTTTATATTACATTCGACCCTGCCTCTGTTTATATTACACTAGACCCTGTCCCTGTTTATACTACACTTGACAGTATCCCTGTTTATAAATAGAAGTATAGAGTACAAACACATGGATATTATGATGAACCTGTACAAAACACTGGTTCGGCCTCAACTGGAGTATTATGCCCAATTGTGGGCAACACACTTTAGGAATAATGTGAAGGCCTTGGTGAGGGTGCAGAAAAGATTTACGAGAATGATTCCAGGGATGAGGGACTTCAGTTACCTGGACAGACTGGAGCAGCTGGGGTTGCAAGGGGGATAGAGTATAAAAGCAGAGAAGTCCTGCTACGACTGTAGGGTATTGGTGAGGCCACACCTGGAGTACTGTGAACAGTTTTGGTCTCTGTATTTAAGGAAGGATATACTTTCATTGGAGGCAGTTCAGAGAAGGTTCATTTGGGTGATTCCTGAGATGAGGGGGTTGACTTATGAAGAAAGGTTGAGTAGTTTGGGACTATACTCATTGGAGTTCAGAATAATGAGAGGTGATCTTATTGAAACATAAAAGATACTGGAGGGCTTGACAAGGTGGATGCAGAGAGGGTGTTTCCATTCATAGGAGAATCTAGAACTGGGGGCATAGTTTCAGAATAAGGGGTTGCCCATTTAAAACTGAGATGAGGAGGAATTTCTTCTCTGAGGGTTCTAATTCTGTGGAATTCTCTGCCCCAGAAAGCTGTGGAGGCTGGATCATTGAATATATTTAAGGCGGAGATAGACAGATTTTTTGAGCGATATGGGAGTAAAGGTTTATGGGAGCGAGGGGTAAGTGGAGTTGAGTCCAGGATCAGATCAGCCATGATTTTATTGAATGATGGAGCAGGCTCGAGGGGCCAAATGGTCTACTCCCGCTCTTATTTCTTGTGTTCTCCTTAGAGCAGGGAAGATTGAGAGGAAATTTGATAGAGGTGTTCAAAATCATGAGTGGTCGAGAGATACTGTTCCCATTGGCAGAAGGGTCGAGAACCAGAGGACACAGATTTAAGGTGATTGGCAAAAGAACCAAAGGCGACACAAGAAAAAACCTTTTTGCGTAGCGAGTGTTTAATATCTGGATTGCACGGCCTGAAAGGGTGGTGGAGGCAGACTCAATCACGGATTTCAAAAGGGAGTTGGATAAGTATCTGAAAGAAAAACATTTACACGGCTGTGGGGTAAGGGCGGGGGAGTGGGACTAGCTGAGGTGCTCTTGCAGAGAGCTGGCACGGGCTCGACGGGCCGAATGGTCTTGTTCCGTGCTGTAACCATTCTATGGTTCTAACTCTCTCAGCATAAGCCTCTATTCCCTTCTCCCTCATATGCTGATCTTCAGTGCATCGATACTGGAAACACAGAGCGACCAATCCAGAGCCGCTCTGTATCAGGTTGGGCGCTGGATGCAGAAGTCGCTCCCTGGCCTCCTGTGTGGGTCTGTTTGTTGCATCAGTTTGAGCTGGAGTGGAGAGGGGGAGAAGCTGCTGGGTTTAACCCCCAGTACCTCTGGGCCCAGTCGGGCCCAACAATTTCCGATGAGAGACTGTCAACAGCGGTGGATTCTAGGGGAGATTAGGTTGTGAAACAGACACTGCCCGCACAATGTAGAAGAGTATTGTTTTCGGAACAACTTTTCTGTAGGGGCTTTCAATATACAGATTTGTTTTAATCCATTCTTGGGATGTGGATGTCACCAGTCGGGCCAGAATATATTTCCAATTTCCATTTGCCCCTTGACAAGGTGATGGTGGGCCTTCTCGAACTGCTGCAGTCCGTGTGGTGAAGGCCCTCCCACAATGCTGTTAGGTGAGGAGTTCCAGGATTTTCACCCAGTGACGATGTAGGAACGGTGATATATGCCCAAGTCAGGATGGTGTGAGACTTTGAGAGGAACTTGGAGGTGATGGATTTCCCATACACCTGCTGCCCTGGTCCATCTAGGTGGGAGAGGTTGTGGGTTTGGGAGGTTCTGTCAAAGTTCTGGTCGAGTTGCAGATGTATACATTCCCTCCCCTTCACCCCGCCCACCTCTTCCTCCTCCCATAGAGACCAGAGTCTTGTGTCGGCCCAGACTGGGTGGTGAGTTCCTGTCCCTGAAGGACATGTAGGGGGTGGTGGGTGTGTCAGCCTTTTCTGACCTTGATGGTCCGAATCGTCCCACTCCCTGGTTCTCGGGCTTGGAATTATTTAGGAGATGTGATAGATGTAGACAGACAACTGTTTGGTGCAAGAACAAATATTTTATTTAGGAAATAGCACACCACACTAATTACCTGAATAGCATATAACAAAATGTACAGAAAAAGGGGGAAAACATATACGCAACGGGTACAGAGGCTATGCAGTGGAAAAAAAACACCTCCCACCACTACACTAACTGAGCTCGGCTCAGAAATTGCAGAGACTATGCTCACCAAAGGATTTCTCCACAGTTTAGACCAGTTGCACACTGCTTTCTCTCTTCAGCAGTTATCATGGGCAACTTTAATCTACATATTGATTGGGCTAACCAAACTGGTAGCAATGTGGTGAAGGAGTATTTCCTGGAGTGTATTAGGGATGGTTTTCTCGACCAATGTATCAAGGACGTAACTAGAGGGCTGGCCATCCGAGATTGGGTGATGTGTAATGAGAAAGGACTAATTATCAATCTTGTTGTGCGAGGCCCCTTGGAGAAGAGTGACCATAATATGGTAGAATTCTTTATTGAGATGGAAAGTGACACAGTTAATTCAGAGACTAGGGTCCTGAACTTAAGGAAAGGTAACTTTGATGGTATGAGACATGAATTGGCTAGAATAGACTGATGAATGATACTTAAAGGGATGACGGTGGATAGGCAATGGCAAACATTTAAAGATCACATGGATGAACTTCAACAATTGTACATCCCTGTCTGGAGTAAAAATAAAACAGGGAAGATGGCTCAACCGTGGCTAACAAGTGAAATTAAGGATAGTGTTAAATCCAAGGAAGGGGCTTATAAATTGGCCAGAAAAAGCAGCAAACCTGAAGACTGGGATAATTTTGTAATAAAGCAGAGGAGGACAAATGGTTTAATTAGGAGGGGGAAAATAGAGTATGAGAGGAAGCTTGCTGGCAACATAAGAACTGACTGCAAAAGCTTCTATATATATATGTGAAAGATTAGTGAAAACAAACGTAGGTCCCTTGCAGTCAGATTCAGGTGAATTTATACTGTGTAATAAAGAAATAGTGGACCAGTTAAACAAATACTTTGGTTCTGTCTTCACAAAGGAAGACACAAATAACCTTCCGGAAATACTAGGGGACCGAGGGTCGAGTAAGAAGGAGGAACTGAAGGAAATCCTTATTAGGTGGGAAATTGTGTCAGGGAAATTGATGGGATTGAAGGCCAATACATCCCCGGGGCTTGATAGTCTGCATCCCAGAGTACTTAAGGAAGTAGCCCTAGAAATAGTGGATGCATTGGTGACCATTTTCCAACAGTCGATCGACTCTGGATTGGTTCCTATTGACTGGAGGGTAGCTAATGTAACACCACTTTTTTAAAAAAGGAGGGAGAGAGAAAATGGGTAATTATAGACTGGTTAGCCTGACATCAGTAGTGGGGAAAATCTTGGAATCAATTATGAAAGATGAAATAGCAGCACATTTGGAAAGCAGTGACGTGATCGGCCCAAGTCAGCGTGGATTTATGAAAGGGAAATCCTGCTTGACAAATCTTCTAGAATTTTTTGAGGATGTAACTTGTAGAGTGGACAAGGGAGAACTAGTAGATGTGGTGTATTTGGACTTTCAAAAGGCTTTTGACAAGGTCCCACACAAGAGATTGGTGTGCAAAATTAAAGCACATGGTATTGGGGGTAATGTACTGACGTGGATAGAGAACTGGTTGGCAGACAGGAAGCAGAGAGTTGGGATAAATGGGTCCTTTTCAGAATGGCAGGCAGTGACTAGTAGGGTACTGCAGGGCTCAGTGCTAGGACCACAGCTATTTACAATATATATTAATGATTTGGATGAAGGAATTGAGTGCAATATCTCCTAGTTTGCAGATGATACTAAGCTGGGTGGCAGTATGAGCTGTGAGGAGGACGCTAAAAGGCTGCAGGGTGACTTGGACAGGTTAGGTGAATGGGCAAACACGTGGCAGATGCAGTATAAGGTGAGGTTATTCACTTTCGTGGCAAAAACACGAAGGCAGAATATTATCTGAATGATGGCAGATTAGGAAAAGGGGAGGTGCAGCGAGACCTGGGTGTCATGGTACATCAGTCATTGAAAGTTAGCATGCAGGTTCAGCAGGCGGTGAAAAAGGCAAATGCTTTGTTCACCTTCATAGCGAGGGGATTTGAGTATAGGGACAGGGAGGTCTTACTGCAGTTGTACAGGGCCGTAGTGCGGCCTCACCTGGAATATTGTGTTCAGTTTTGTTCTCCTAATCTGAGGAAGGACGTTCTTGCTATTGAGGGAGTGTAGCGAAGGTTCACCAGATTGATTCCCAGGATGGCAGGACTGACATATGAGGAGAAACTAGATTCACTGGGCCTGTATTCACTCGAGTTTAGAAGGATGAGAGGGGTTCTCATAGATATATAGAAAATTCTGACGGGACTGGACAGGTTAGATGCAGGAAGAATGTTCCCGATGTTGGGGAAGTCCAGAACTAGGGAACATAGTCCAAGGATAAGGGGTAGGCCATCTAGGACTGAGATGAGGAGAAACTTCTTCACTCAGAGTTGTTAACCTGTGGAATTCCCTACCGCAGAGAGTTGTTGATGCCAGTTCATTTGATATATTCAAGGGGAAGTTAGATATGGCCCTTACGGCGAAAGGGATCAAGGGATATGGAGCGAAAGCAGGAAAGGGGTACTGAGGTGAATGATCAGCCATGATCCTGTTGCATGGTGGTGCAGGCTCGAAGGACTGAATGGCCTACTCCTGCACCTACTTTCTATGCCCAAAAGGTACCACAGCCCAAAAGTCACCACCAAGGCCCCCAGTTATACCTGAGTGCACAATTGATTTCTGATGACTGCTTTTGTGCGATGTTGGCAGGCTGATCAACTCTAATGTGATCCCTTTGTGAGATATTTTGGTGGGCTGATTGAGTATTAGCCTGATACAAGATTCCGAAAGGTGTTGATGGGGTTTTCAAATGGTGCCGTTAGAATGTAATCAGGTCTTGATACTGTCCATTGTGTGTTTTGCTGAATCCAGGGTTTTTCTGTATAGCCGTTTTAAGAACTATTAAAATATGTATGTATCTGGGTCCCTGGTAAGTGGGCTTTTGTTAGACTGCTAATGTCTCCCTGGGGCCTGCCTCCCAGGTGGGTTAGCAACCCTATGCAGACCCAGCATACAATTTAAAATGTCCAAACTCAATATAAAAGGCCCTAGTTTAGTCCAAAGGCACCTAATAGTGAGATATTTCTGTCCACATTTCTCCTCCAAAAGTCTAACACAGTTCCAATTTAAATTCCAGACACATGTCCATTGAGTAGGGGGTCCCAGAATGTTGTGAATCCTATAGACATTAGTGACCAGTTGGGTTATTACGACAATCCAACAGCTTTCATGGTCACTTATTTTCTGCTGATGGCCGCACAAATAGCCAGGTTCATTCAGCTCAATTTCACAACCTGCCTTTGTGTTTTTGTGGGTTCTCTCTCACCCACCCTTTTTCCTGTTTGAAACTCACTTTACAGGGTATTAAAAGGGGAGGATTTGTCGACCAGAGGCTCAAACCAAACATCACATTAAGATGTGACAGAGTCACTCGATTCATCGGGAACGGAATATCATCGGCCTTTGACCATGAAAGGGAAAAGCACTGTTCACAGCGGGGAGAAACAGTACACGTGCTCTGTGTGTGGACAAGGCTTCAGCCGATCATCCAACCTGGAGAAACACAAGTGCAGTCATACTGGGGAGAAACTGTGTAAATGTGAGGACTGTGGGAAATGTTTCAACTCCCCATCCCAGCTGGAAATACATTGGCGAGTTCACACCGGCGAGAGGCCATTCAGCTGCTCAGAGTGTGGGGAGGGATTCAGTTGTTCATCCCACCTGTTGAGGCACCAGCAAGTTCACACGAGGGAGAGGCCGTTCACCTGCTCCGAGTGTGAGGAGGGATTCACTCATTCATCTACCCTGCTGAAACACCAGCGAGTTCACACTGGGGAGAGGCTGTTCATCTGCTCTGAGTGCGGGAAGGGATTCACTACATCATCCCACCTGCTGAGACACCAGCGAGTTCACACTGGGGAGAGGCTGTTCACCTGCTCTGAGTGTGGGAAGGGATTCAGTACGTTAGACCATGTGTTGAGGCACCAGAAAGTTCACAGGTGACTGCAGGGGTTGGGATCTGCTGTTAATCCTGCTGTTAATCACATCCCGACTGAACCATGTTCATTCTGACAGTTGGGGTTTGTTTCTGCTGATGTCAATAACTCCAGTAACTGGACTGGAGTTTAATATTTGGGTTATAGACAAATAAATTCGTGTTGCTTTCAACACATTGCTGTAGATTTTTGTCTTTCCCACCTGTGTGTTTATCATCACCTGGCTGGAGCTCAGAGAGGACACACTGGGGGGAGAATCATATGGGGAGAAAACTTCAGCCTGGATACAGTCCTTCAAGGTCACACTGAGAGGGGCAAACGGCACTTTGGTCTTTCTCATTTCTCTTCACTGACAGCAAAGTCACTGCGTGGGTTAACCTTGACGTGTAAGGTGCAGATGATATCCACCCAAGGGTGTTTAAAGAGATGGGATGGGTGCTCTGCCAGCCCCTTGCCCATATCTCCAACAGCTCAGTAGAGTCATGGGTTGTTCCCTGAGATTGGAAGGTAGCATATGTCGTTCCCATTTTGCAAATTGGTCACAAGTCAGAGCTCGGGAACTGAAGGCCCATCAACGTGACCTCGATCACTGGGAAGGTGCTTGAAGGGATCCTGAGAGATGCTGTTTTCCATCATGGGGCAAGGGAAGTGGCCATTACAGATACTGAACATGGATTCCGGGAAACATGGTCACGTCTTACAAACTATCTTCAGTTTGTAAAGAAGTTGTTAGGTTGGTGGATGGGGGAATCTGGTTGACATTGTCTACCTCAAGGTGTCAAACTAATTTTCTATGGTGGGCCCGATCCAATATCCTGGCACTTGGCATAGGCCACATTCAGAAAAAGCTATTAAAAGAGGAATAAATGAAGATAAACTACATCGGAATTTACATTTAGATTTTATTTACTGCCGCTGCTCCCGATCCCTGGCACATCTTAGCTTGAGCATTCATGAACGAACCCTGCTCAAACCATAACCATGAGGATATCGGTGCATGGTTCTGCCTGTGACCACAGGGCTGTGTCACTGCCACACACAGATACTGTTTCCTTGTTTCACATCTCCATACAAACACCATCACTTCACACATCCTCGTTCTACACAATTGCAGCAGACATGAGCAAGGACATGAGGCTTATTAAAAGACACATTTCATTACAGCAAAGGTTACACTGGGAGAAATGTTCAGTTATTTTCCATTACAGGCACAATGCCGGACAAACCAGCAGCACACTGGCACCTGAACAGAGTCTCATCGGCCTACAGGCTTTTCTTAAATAGATTTTCTGCCTGGATATAAACTTAAACCAGCTTTGCAGGCGTGATGCTCTATTCACACATTGAAGGTGAGAGAGGTGCTGTGGGGAACACACTAAGTCCTGTAGCTGAAAGTGATTAACAGACTGGGTTTTGTGTTTAGTGATCCCGGGCGTGTTACCAATACCAGCAAAGATGAAGCCCATGGAATAAAAGGGACAATGGATACTGTCTCACTGTGAGCGAGTTAGAATGAGAAGCTTTAACAACAGCCGATGTTTCACAAAGGGAGACCTCACCAGACCAAAGGACATTGGTGGCATTTAATGGGCTGTTTGTGTCACTGGGCTACAGGAGACTATTTGTGACAGAGGGAAAGCTGGTCACAGCAAACAAACAGTTTACCGGCCTGTCCAGGGCTCACTCTGACCCCAGCCTTCTCTCTCTCTCACTATTGATGGACACTGCTGCAGTAATTGCTCCTCTGACCTTTCCTCTCTTGTCCCTCCTACATCCCTAATACACGGCCCGACACAATCTCCCTCCCCCTACATCCTCACTGTGCTGGAATCCACACCAGTCTCCCCATCTGTTCCTTGTTCTCTCCCTGGATCCTGAAACTACAGAACTCGCTGATCCCTCCTGAAGTCTCCAGGCTCTAAAACTGAAGCTTGATGGCCCTCAGTCCCCACTCCTTGATTTACCTCCCCTTCTCTCCTCCTCTTTCCCCCTTGGTTGTGATCCACAATCTGGGCCTTGGGCCTTCCCCGGGGACTCAGTATGAACAGGGGGATGTGTATTGAGACAGGATGTCCCAGCTCTCCACCTTTAAAGGGACAAGGAGAGGACCAGCTGGGCTGAATTGCCCTGCTTTATGACATCACTGCAGTGCCTAGCAACCACCCTCCCTGAGCCTTGCTCATTATGGGCTGGGTTGAGCTCAGTGCTGTTACAGGAAGGGAAACAGGAGCAGGATTCGAGTCGTGTGGAGCCCAGGATTAATGGGGAGAGGTACAGGATCAATTTATACCTTATTGAGTGAGAAATGTCAGTGTCCCGGACACTCCCTGTCCCTCAGTATCTGTGTCGGGGAGCGACCGATGGGTTCACTCTGTATCTAACTCGTGCTGTGCCTGACTGGAGAGTGTTTGATGCTGGCATGAGCTGCTCAGCTCGATGAGCACAACATTTATCCCAAAGATGATCAGATAAACCCATCAGCTTCTCCCCTGGACACAGGTCCTGAAGGACAGGGAGTGTCTCTATTAATTTGGCTGGTGTCCTTGATCAAATTTAAACATCTCACATCTTTTTAAAAATTTGTTCATGGGATGTGGGTGTCGCCTCTCACCTCTCATTCTTCTAAACACTGGAGAATATAGGCCTAGTCTACTCAATCTCTCATAGGACAATCCCCCCATCCCAGGAATCAGTCTGATGAACCTTCATTGCACTCCCTCTATAGCAAGTTTATCTTTCCTTAAAAGCACCTGAAGGTAACAATGATGTAATTTACTGTGTTCTGTAAGCATGTGCTATTTTGTTTTATTTTATCTGTTCTGTATTGTGTTTAGTTAATAAAATATTGGTCCGAATTAAATTGGAGTTATTGAAATTAACTAAGTTATGTTTTATTCAAGGTTAATGATGATAGCTTTACGAATGATTTTTGCTGTTTTAACGGATTTTTAATTCCGAAGGAAGTTTTGAAGTTCCAAACTTAAAAAAAGAACCAAGTGTTGATTTAAAACAAACTTCTGTTTGTTCACTTGAGTAGTAACAAATTCAGTCTTCTGTTTATAATCAATTTACAAGTGGAGTATAGTCACAGATGGAGCACGTGTAACCAGGCACGGGTATCTCCACGCTAACGAACAAAGGAAAAAGCTTACATTTATAGACTGTTTTCTTATCAAACTGGAGCCGGCATTGCCTAATATGGTAGTCTCTGGCTACTGCATAGTCCAGAGACACAAGTTTACATCAGCAACACATTTAGAAGCATTGCGGCCTGGCCACGGTGATCATAAACCACTAGTTCTGGACTTATCTTATCCAAACAATACTTCTAATCCATTTTATTATGAATATCGAAGCCTGGTTGGTCGCAAAACACCAGCTGTTGCTCTTCTGTCTCTCTCTCTCCCTAATAATACGAACCACATTTTTCCCTCTATCGAATGAATGAAACATAAACCCCTTTCAGAAGCTGAATTAACCAGGGTCCACATGTCAACCTGTCCTACAGGTTTTTTTATGGGTTACATTACCTGTTGATAAAGTGTTTTATATCTTTCTTTGTCTTTACTAATCCTGGTTTCCTCTCAGCGTCCTTCCCTTTTCTTATATTTTCAATGTCCCTTATTGACTTCCTTACAGCATAATGCAAAGACCAGAATCCCTGAAGCTATTATCCGTGCTATCACCAATCCCAGCTGGAACAATCTAACTAGATGCTACTTTCCACCATTCCTGATTCTCATGTCTCGGGATTGCCTGATCTGTCTCTCTCTTCCTCTATATGATTTGCACTGTGTGTTTCTGGGATGTCCTAATTCGCTAAATTATGAGCTTTAAAGCCAGAAACAGGGAGAATATAATGTCCTATATGTGGAATGACTCGAATGGCTTCATCCTCCAGAGGCAGTCTCATCTGCAGATAAGTTGCGTTATGATGATGTACCAGAAACAACGTTTAGCACCGATACATGTGTTCCTCGGTGGAATCAAGCTAAAGTGATGTTCTAGTATGGGGCATCGGGTTAAACCCACAGTCATATACGTGACAGTAGTAGTCACACAATACTGTCCTTTCCCTTTATACACGGTATTAGTTTGGCCTTCACCCCATTTACTATTTCAATCTGGCATTCTGGAGATTCTTTGTCGAGGGTGAACCCACAAGCTGGAACATCTACAAACCCATGTTGTCCCTTTCAGAGTACAACACTGCATATCTGGTGCTATCCAAGTTCCTCCCTTCTTAATCAGTTATCTTGGATATTCCTCATACTGTTTATGGATCGGACCTAACTCAGTCTTCCACCCTTGCAAACGATTCTACCCTATACACCGGCCAAGGTTTCGTTTCATTTCCATTTTTCTTTAGCAAAGGCAAGATCAATCCCACTGGTCTAATATCTTCACTTCTTTCTTCTTCCCTCGGGGCCAAAATCCCCATTCCTATTGGCTGCATCACATCAAAGCCTATGACTTGGTTCCCCTAAACCATTTTCTCAGTTGTTCTTCATGAATAAACAAAGGGATTTGATTACTCTCTCTCTTGTCCAGTTCCTACTGTACCACATTCATCATAAATGTCACAGAGGCTACACACAATACCACCAGTAAGACACATCGTGTTCCCATTCACTTTCGATATCTATTCTGTTTACTCCTGCTAACCTTGCTGTGGCTCCTATTCTGAGCTATCCTGTCAGCTCTCACTTTCCTTGTGATTTAAACTGATTCTCCTTGTGTTCTCCATCTTCCTCATTGCTTGGTTCTTGTTTTCTATTCTTTACTAACACATTCTTTACTAATTCTCTTCCTATTTTGTCTATTAATTGTGAATATCTCCCTTCACAAAATCTAGTTGATAGATTCAAGCTCATGTTTAAAACTTTTGATTTCAATGAACAATTTAAAAACACACATTGTCATATAATACATTTCCTAATTCAGTTACTTCTAGTCCATTAAATGTGGGTTCTTTTACTGGATGGGACAGGTCGAGTTCTCTTTGTGAGGTGGGATGTCATTTTATTTAAGTCCCACATATGATGATCACGATCAGCGTTTGTACTTGGCAAACCAATAGTTAACATTACTGATCAACATACAATATTTCTTACTTTAAAATAACCTGTCGTCATTACCTTTTAAGTTTGTATTGAAGTATTTTATAATGGTCTTGAATTACTTATTGTCCTGGAGTGATACTAACTCTTTAAGTGAACACTATTAATTTAGTGTTTGGGGTCAGGATGTGTCCTAACCCACCTCGTTCAGGGGAGTCTTCCTGGTCTCCCAATCTTCCCAAGAAGCACGCTTTAGGGTTCTTTCTCTATTACCACTAAAATTATGCTTTTGAGGGTCTATACCTCGGTTTATCACGGATTCCAAAACTCACTCTTTTGAGGTCCTCTGTTTCCGACTGGAGATCGCCTTTCACTTGGATCCATGTTTTTTTTATGGAGCTTGTAAGGTCTGGCCTCCTTATCTCCCACCTTCAGTTTGTAGCTGATCTGTACACAGCCATGGCACCTTGTCCAGACAGAGACAGGCTGACTTTTTTTGTTTTTAGCCTCTCTACAAGCTTTCTTTGTTCAGTACTTAGTGGAGGCCTTGAAACTGATGACCATTCCAGCTGTAAGGAAATCCTAATTTGATCAGCATTCTCGCTCCTGTTAATTCTAATGCCTCTGACAGGTAGCAGTGTGTTTAACTCTATCCGGATTATTTCAAAGTCGGTTTCTCTATGGAGAATGTGTCACGGCCTTGATGGTTTAAAAAAGTTCACTCACTCTCCTGAGCCACATTAGCCATTTCATGTTGTGCTGTTGTCAATAACTGAGCATGCCTGAGACCCGTTCACACACACACGCAGCGGTATCCCAGTATCATGCCACATGTGACATCTGATCCAAGCCATTTGAGGTGATCTTATCAAAAGATCGTGGGGTGTCTGAAGATCTTTGCTCATCTCCCTCTGCACGGTCCCGATGTCTGGGGTAGTGGCCAGGCGATCAAATTCAGTTTTCTTATTGTTCAGTGTAGGCAATGACACAAACATCTCAGAGAAATCTTAGCAATTTCCTACATTTCCCTGACTTTAACAAGAATTTACATTAACACCAGATTGTACCCAGGTGATTTATGACAATTCACCCAGGAACAATGAGTGAAGAAACATTTCTATTTGGAGGTGTAACTTTCCTGTTTTCTTCTTATATCCTCACTCATTTCCTCTCATTACATTTTATACAGTGTTCACCATTTCATTCATGAGCCCGGAGGAACTTTACTGTCGAATACAATATTATCATACTGTCTTTAAACATCGATCAAACATTTCCACTTGGTCCAAGTTTTGACCCAGTTTCTTTGTTTAATTTTATTTAACCGAACCTCTTCTTGGACCTTTTATTCTACAAAATATGTCAGAGATCAATTCAGTCTACAAGAGGAAGGATGTTAGTTACCTTTAGCATAACAGTCTCCCCCAAAAACTTATTTCTGAATACATAGTTTGGACAGAACCCCAGAGACGGGACTTTTTCAAAAATAAAACTTAATTATCTCAATTTTCAGCTAAATTTTCCTTCCCATGTGTTTAACCAGCGACGCTTAGCAATATATATATATATATATATATAAAATCAGTTTTAATTTCACAAACAAATTATGCCCAGACTTTGTCATTTTACAAAGAAGACAAAAGTAACAATCGCGTTTGGATACAGGTCATTTATCTTCCCCTTTGAGCAGTGTGACTTGGACAATAGGATTACATCGGATATACGGCACAGAAACAGGCCATTCGGCCCAACCAGTCCATGCCGGCGTTTATGCTCCACTCGAGCCTCCTCCCTTCTTTCCTCATCTAACTATATCCACATAACCCTCGATTCCCTTCTCCCTCATATACTTGTCTAGCCTCCCCTTAAATGCATCGATACTATTCGCTTCAACCCCTCCCTGTGGCAGCGAGTTCCACATTCTCACCACTCTCTGGGTAGAGGTTTCTTCTGAATTCCCTATTTGATTTCTTGGTGACTATCTTATGTTCATGGCCTCCAGTTATGCTGGTCCCCACAAGTGGAAACACTGTGTCTACTCTATCAAAACCTTTCATCATTTTAAAAACATTTGGTCACCTCTCAGTCTTCTTTTTTCAAGAGAAAAGACACCATGCCTGTCCATCCTTTTCCGATAGGTATACACTCGCCTTTCTGGTATCATCCTTGTAAATCTTCTCTGCACCCTCTCCAGTGCCTCCATACCCTTTTTATAATATGGTGACCAGAATTGCACACACAAAGTTTAACCAAGGTTCGATACAAGTTTAGCATAACTTCACTACTTTTCCATTCTACAACAATTCAATTCTATAACAATCGATCCCAATAATTTAACTCAATACTTTAAATTCTTAAGTCCAACTTTGTCAGCATGCTGCAGATAACTAGAGATAATTTTGTTTTAACTGCTGGATCTTTTGCTATTCCATCAACCTCTTATCCAACTGCAACTGGCATTGCCTAATATGGTAGTCTTTGGCTACGGCATAGTCCAGAGACACAAGTCTGCATTTTCTTCAACATACATCAACAATGTTAGAAGCACGTAAAACACTGGTCTTCCTGTGGCAAGCACAAACCACTAGTCTCTGAACTTTTCTTATTCGAACATAATATTTCTAATCTAAACATTCTATGATGAAAATATCCACGGCCAGTTGTTCGCAAACACCAACTGCTGCTCAGTGAAATCTCTCTCTAATGATAACAACCACATTTTCCCCGATATGGAATGAACTAAACATGAACACCTTTCAGAAGCTGAATTAACCGAGTTCCGGATGCCAACACCCCTCTCATCTTCCATTCACTTCAACTGAAAGGAAAACGCCAGATTTTAACAGTCGGGATTTGAAAGATATTTGCAACAGATGCTCGATATTCTTAGAGTTAGCATTGTTCTATATTCTGTCTACTCGAGGAGTTTGATAACAGGCTTTCTCCTGTGAATGTAGAGCTGGAATATTGGGCCGGAATGTATTTACTTGTTCATCTTGTTGACTCTAAACCGTTGCCAATTATTTGATGTGATCTGTATTTTCTTAAATACATTTCCTGAATAAATTCAAATTTAAATTGAACCCAGATTTGCAGGCGTGATGCTCCATTCACCCATCGAAGGTGAGAGAGATGCTGTGGGGCACACTAAGTCCAGTATCTGAAAGTGATTCACAGACTGGGTTTTGTGTTTAGTGATCCGGGGCATGTTACCGACACCTTCCCACAATACCAAGGCGAGGAGAGGCACTCTGGAAGGTATGGGGAACTGGCATTTGTCCACGTGAGTAACCAAAGGTATGAGAACTGAAATAATCCAGAGTTAGAAAGGAGAAAAGGCCCCAAAATGGTGCAGTCAGTAACAGGACATCAATTAGTCTCCTCTTATCTTGGAACATTAAATGTCGACACACTCTGTTATTGAAACATCAAATATTATATTCCAGCCCAGTTATAGGGGTTATTATCATCAGAAACAAACTTCAACTGTCGGAATGGACACGATTCAGTCGGGATGTGATTAACAGCAGCAATGATAGCAGAATCTAACCACTGCAGTCACTTGTGAACTCGCTGGTGTGTCAGCAGGCGGGATGACACAGTGAATCCCTTCCCACACACGGAGCAGATGAACGGCCTCTCCCCAGTGTGAACTCGCTGGTGTGTCAGCAGGTTGGATGACCGAGTGAATCGCTTCCCACACTCCGAGCAGGTGAACGGCCTCTCCCCAGTGTGAACTCGCTGGTGTTTGAGCAGATTGGATAACACAGTGAATCCCTTCCCACACTCCGAGCAGGTGAACGGCCTCTCCCCAGTGTGAACTCGCTGGTGTGCCAGCAGGTTGGATGAAACAGTGAATCCCTTCCCACACACGGAGCAGGTGAACGGCCTCTCCCCAGTGTGAACTCGCTGGTGTGCCAGTAGATCGGATGACTGAGTGAATCCTTTCCCACATTCAGAGCAGGTGAACGGCCTCTCCCCAGTGTGAACAAGCTGGTGTTTCACCAGGCTGGATGACTGAGTGAATGGCTTCCCACACACGGGGCAGGTGAACTGCCTCTCCCCAGTGTGAATGTGTTGATGAATTTGCAGCGCAGACGGGTAGCTGAATCCCTTCCCACAGTCCCCACATTTCCACGGTTTCTCCGTGGTGCGGGTGTGCTTCCGTCTCTCCAGGTTGGATGATCAGTTGAAGCCTCCTCCACACACAACACGTTTACAGTTTTCCCCCGCTGTGAATGGTGCGATGGTTTTTCAGGCTGTGTAACTGGTTAAAGCTCTTCCCACAATCAGTGCACTGAAACACTCTCACTCGGGTGTGTGGGTCTCTGCTTTTTCAGTCACACTGATGTTTGTAATCTTTCGCCACAGACAGAATAAACAAACAATGCTCCTTCCACATTCAAAGGCCGATGATATTCAAGTCCTGATGAATCGAGTGACTCTATCTGATCATGAAGTGATGTTTAGTTTGAGTTTCCCTCCTTCAAATCCTCTCCTTCTAACACCCTGCAAAAGGAGTTTACAAAAGTCATCACTAAGTACAGGATCGAAATTCAGAAGAGACAATTCTAGTTTCTATGGAACATTCTTTCCTTCTGCTGTGTGGCTTTAAGTATTGACTTAATAAAAATAATAAAGAGGGAGAAGATAGATTGAGAGTAAACTGACAAGGAACATAAATACAGTCAGAGCTTCTACAGATATATAAAAAGGAAGAGATAGCAAAAATAAACGTTGGTCCCTGAGAGAATTAAACGGGGAAATGGCAGAGACTTTAAACAAATATTTTGTGTGGTCTTCACGGTGGAAGACACTAAAAGCATCCCAATAATAAATCGATAATCAAGGGGTCACAGGGAGCGAGAAACTTAAAACAATCACTATCACTGGAGAAAAAGTACGAGACAAACTATTGGGACTAAAGGTGGACGTCCCCTGGACCTGATGGCCTGCCTCCTGGGGTCTTAAAAGAAGTGGCTGCAGAGAAAGTGGATGGATTGGTTGTAATCTACCAAAATTCCCTGGATTCTGGCAAGGTTCCAGTGGATTGGAAAACCTCAAATGCAACACCCCTATTCAACAAGGGAGGGAGAGAGAGAGAAAGGAGGAAACTATAGAGCAGTTCGCTGAACAACTATCATTGGGAAAATGCTGGAGTTCATTATTAAGGAAATAGTAGCAGGACATTTAGAAAACCATAATAGTCAAGCAGAGACGGCATGGTTTTATGAAAGGGAAATCAGGTTTGACAAATTCGCTCGAGTTCTTTTGAGGATGTAACGAGCAGGGTGGATGAAGAGGAACCAGTAGCAGTTGTGTATTTACATTTCCAGAAGGCATTCGATAAGGTGCCAGATAAAAGGTTACTGCACAATATAATAGCTCACAGGGTTGGGGGTAATATATTAGCATAGATGTGGGATTGGCTAACTAACAGAAAACACAGAGTCGGGATAAATGGGTCATTTTTAGGTTGGCAAACTCTAACTAGTGGGGTGCCACAGGGATCAGTGCTGGGGCGTCAACTATTTACAATCTATATTAATGACTTGGATGAAGGGACGGAGTGCACTGCAGCCAAATATGCTGCTGATACAAAGATAGGTGGGAAAGCAAGTTGTGAGGAGGACACAAAGAATCTGCAAAGGGTTATGGACAGGCTCAGTGAGTGGGTAAAACATTGGCAGATGGAGTATAATGAGGGAAAATGTGAGGTTATGCACTTTGGTAGGAAGAATAAAAAAGCAAATTATTATTTAAATGGCGACTACAAAATGCTGCGGTACAGAGGGATCTGGGGGTCCTTGTGCATGAAACACAAAAAGTTAGCATCAGGTACAGCAAGTAATCAGGAAGGTAAATGCAATGTTGGCCTTTATTGAAGGGAAATGGAGTATAAAAGTAGAGAAGTCTTGCTACAACTGTACAGGGTGTCCGTGAGATCACACCTGGAGTACTGCGTACAGTTTTGGTCTCCTTATTTAAGGAGGGATATACTTGCATTGGAGGCAGTTCAGAGAAGGTTCACGAGGTTGATTCCTGAGATGAAGGGGTTGTCTTATGAAGTAAGATTGAGCAGGTTGGGCCTGTACTCATTGGAGTTTCGAAGAAGGAGAGGTGATCTTATTGAAATGTGTAAGATTCTGAGGGGGCTTGACAGGGTAGATGCAGAGAGGATGTTTCCCCTCGTGGGGGAATCTAGAACTCGGGTGCATAGTTTCAGAATAAGGGGTCGCCCATTTAAAACGGAGATGCGGAGGAATTTCTTCTCTGAGGGTGGTGAATCTTTGGAATTCTCTACCCCAGAGAGCTGTGGAGGCTGAGTCAGTCAATATATTTAAAGGGGAGATAGACAGATTTTTGAATTATAGTGGAGTCAAGAGTTATGTGGAGCAGGCAGGAAAGTGGAGTTGAGGTCAAGATCAGATCAGCCATGATTTTATTGAATGGCAGAGCAGGCTCGAGGGATCCAATGGCCTACTCCTGCTCCTATTTCTTATTGTTAATCTGTGAACCTTGACCTGAACCTTCCAAAATGTTACTGATTTTGAGCAATAGAAAAATATCTAAGCATTGATAAATGCATCATCTAACATCTCCAACTGAGCTAACCTGCTCTAACTATGTCAGTATTTGTGTCAGCTGTGACTCAGTGGGTAACACACTTGCCTCTGGGTCACAAGGTTGTGGGTTGATGTCGCACTCCAGAGACATGAACACAAAACTCTCGGCTGATGCTCCAGTGCAGTGCTGAGGGACTGCTGTAATGTCGGAGGTGCTGTCTTTTGGATAAGATGTTAAACCGAGGCCCCGTCTGCTCCCTCAGGTGGACGTAAAAGGTCCCATTGCACTATTTCAAGCAGAACAGGGGAGTTATCCCCGATGTCCTGACCAATATTTTCCCTTAACATCAGTGAAGCAGATTATCTGGTCATTATCACATTGTAAATTGGTTGCTGCGTTTCCTACATTACGATAGTGACTACACTTCAAAAAGAACTTAATTGACTGTAAAGGGCTTTGGGGCATCTGGTGGTGGTGAAAGGTGCAAAATAAATGCAAGTCTTTTTATTTTCTATGTGTCTTTTATTCCTCTCCCTTCTCCCATTGTGCCTCCTTTTGTCTGCTGTCATTTCCCCACCTCCTCTTCCCCACCCAACTTTACAGTTCATTTCTTGTGTACATGGTCTCTCTCTCTCCTTTCCCTCACTCTATCGCTCCCTATAAGCTGTCCATCTGCCTATCTCCCAGTTCTGATCAAATGCTCTCCCTCACCCATCACCATTTCTCCTTCCTCTATAGACAACAACAACTTTCATTTATATAGCGCCTTTAAGAACATAAGAGTTATGAGCAGGAATAGGCCATACGGCCCCTCGAGCCTGCTCCACCATTCAATAACATCATGGCTGATCATCAACCTCAACTCCACTTTCCCGCCCGATCTCCATATCCCTCGATTCCCCGAAACACCAAAAATGTATCTATCTCAGCCTTGAAATAACTCTGTAAAATGTCCCCTGGTGCTTCACAGGAGCATTATCAGATATAATTTGACACCGAGGGTCAAAGAGGCACATTTTAAAGAGGGTTAAAAAGGAAAAGAGTGGCTAAAGTAAATGTTGGTCCCCTGGAGGATGAGACTGGGGAATTAATAATGGAGAACAGGGAAATGGCAGAGACATTGAACAAATATTTTGTATCGGTCTTCACGGTGGAAGACACTAAAAACATCCCAATATTAGATAATCAAGGGGCTATAGGTAGGGAGGAACTTAATACAATCACTATCAGTAATGAAGTGGTACGAGGTAAAATAATGGGACTAAAGGCGGACAACTCCCCTGGACCTGATGGCTTGCATCCCAGGGTCTTAAGAGAAATGGCTGCAGAGATAGTGGATGCATTGGTTGTAATCTCACAAAAATCCCTGGATTCTGGTGCGGTCCCAGCAGATTGGAAAGCCGCAAATGTAACGCCCCTATTCAAAAAAGGAGGCAGACAAAAAGCAGGAAACTATAGCCCAGTTCGCCGAACATCTGTCGTTGGGAAAATGCTCGAGTCCATTATTAAAGAAGCAGTAATGGGACATTTGGAAAAGCATGATTCAATCAAGCAGAGTCAGCATGGTTTTATGAAAGGGAAATCAGGTGTGACAAATTCACTGGAGTACTTTGAGGATGTAATGAGCAGGATGGATCAGGGGCAACCAGTGGATGTGGTGTATTTGGATTTCCAGAAGGCATTCGATAAGGTGCCACATAAGAGGTTACTGCACAAGATAAAAGCTCACTGGGTTGGGGGCAATATATTAGCATGGATAGAGGATTGGCGAACTAACAGAAAACACAGAGTCGGGATAAATGGGTCATTTTCCAGTTGGCAAACAATGACTAGTGGGGTGCAGCAGGGATCGGTGCTGGGTCCTCAACTATTTACAATTTATATTAATGACTTGGATGAAGGGACAGAGTGTAATGTAGCCAAGTTTGCTGATGATACAAAGATGGATGGGAAAGCAAATTGTGAGGAGGACACAAAAAATCTGCAAAGGCTGTGAGTGGGCAAAAATTTTGCAGATGGAGTATAATGTGGGAAACTGTGAGATTATCCACGTTGGCAGAAATAATAGAAAAACAAATTATAATTTAAATGGAGAACAATTGCTAAGTGCTGCAGTACAGAGAGACCTGGGGGTCCTTGTGCATGAAACACAAAAAGTTAGTATGTAGGTTCAGCAAGTAATCAGGAAGGCAAATGGAATGTTGGCCTTTATTGCAAGGGGGATAGAGTATAAAAGCAGAGAAGTCCTGCTGCAACTGTACAGGGTATTGGTGAGGTCACACCTGGAGTACTGTGTACAGTTTTAGTCTCCTTATTTAAGGAGGGATATACTTGCATTGGAGGCTGTCAGAGAAGGTTCACTAGGTTGATTCCGGATCTGAGGGGGTTGTCTTCTGAAGATAGGTTGAATAGGTTGGGCCTACACTCATTGGAGTTCAAAAGAATGAGAGGTGATCTTATTGAAACATATAAGATAATGAGGGGGCTCGATAAGATGGATGCAGAGAGGATATTTGCATCCACTCATAGGGGAAACTAAAACTCGAGGACATAGTCTTCGAATAAGGGACCGCCCATTTAGAACAGAGATGAGGAGAAATTTCTTCTCTCAGATGGTTGTAAATCTGTGGAATTCTCTGCCCCAGAGAGCTGCAGAGGCTGGGGCATTGAATATAATTAAGGTGGAGATAGACAGATTTTTGAACAATAAGGGTGTAAAGGATTACGGGGAGCGGGCAGGGAAGTGGAGCTGAGTCCATGATCAGATCAGCCATGATCTTATTGAATGGCGGAGCAGACTCGAGGGGCCAAATGGCCTACTCCTGCTCCTATTTCTTCTGTTGTTTGGGTCTTAAAGGAGGAGGGAGAGGTTTAGGGAGGGAATTCTGGAGCTTAGGGCCTCGGCAGCTGAGGGCATGGCCACCAATGATGGTGTGATTAAAGCCAGGAATGCGAGGCCAGAGATCCTGGAGGGTTGTAGGGCTGGAGGAGGTTACAGAGATAGGGAGGGGCGAGGGCACGGAGGGATTTGAAAACAAGGATGAGAATTTTTAAATTGAGGCTTCGTGCCCAGTCATCATTTCTCCTTCCTTTACAGACGCTCCCTGACCACTCTCCATTTCTCCTTCCTTTACAGACGCTCCCTGACCACTCTCCATTTCTCCTTCCTTTACAGACGCTCCCTGATCACTCTCCATTTCTCCTTCCTTTACAGACGCTCCCTGACCACTCTCCATTTCTCCTTCCTTTACAGACGCTCCCTGATCACTCTCCATTTCTCCTTCCTTTACAGACGCTCCCTGACCACTCTCCATTTCTCCTTCCTTTACAGACGCTCCCTGACCAATCTCCATTTCTCCTTCCTTTACAGACGCTCCCTGACCACTCTCCATTTCTCCTTCCTTTACAGACGCTCCCTGACCACTCTACATTTCTGCTCCATTTTTTGAAATATTTAAAGATTTTAATCTTTGAAGGTGGCAGGACAGGTTAACAAAGCTGTTAATAAAGCGTAAAGGATCCTGGGCTTTATAAATCGAGGCACAGAGTACTAAAGCTGGGAAGTTCTGCTAAAGCGATATAAAACACTCGCTCGAGCCCAGCTGGAGGATTGGGTCCAATTCTGGGCACACTTCAGGAAGGACACAAAGGCTTTGGAGAGGGGACAGAAGAGATTTACTGGAATGGTGCCAGGGATGAGGATCTTCATTTATGTGGAGACTGGAGAAGCTGGGATTGTTCTCCTTCGAGCAGAGAAGGTGAAGACGAGATTTGATAGAGATGTTAAAAATCATGAAGATGAGATAGAATAAAAAGAGGAACTGTTTGTAACACTAATAACCAGAGGGCACAGATTTGAGGCGATTGGCAAAAACAGAGGTCACATGAGGAAAACCATTTTCACACAAGGAGTGGTTAGGGTTTGGAATGCACTGCCTGACGGAGCGGTGGAGACAGAGTCAATAGTGGCCTTCAAAAGTGAATTGGACAAAGACTTGAAGCAGAATGATATTGCAGGGATTTGGGGAAAGGGCGGGGAAGTGGGATAACCGGATTGCTCCCCGAAAGTATCGGCGCAGACTCGATGGGCCGAATGGCCCCCTTCTGTGTTGCAATATTCTGTGATTCTAGAATTCTTTACAGACGCTCCCTGCTCAGTCACCATTGCTCCTTCATTTACAGATGCTCCCTGGTCCATTACTATTTCTCGTTGATTTACAGACGCTCCGAGAGTTTGACGCAGACACAGCGCATGCACTGACCGCTCCTTCGGGCTGGAGCGGACCCAGGACCCGGCAGACAGGGGGAAAATGTTCCCCGGTTTATATCCCCCGCCCCCCGGTGTGGGGAGAATGTTCCCCGGTTTATATCTCCCCCCCCCCCCCGGTGTGGGGAGAATGTTCCCCGGTTTATATCCCCCCCCCCCGGTGTGGGGAGAATGTTCCCCGGTTTATATCCCCCCCACCCCCGGTGTGGGGAGAATGTTCCCCGGTTTATATCCCCCCCCCCCCGGTGTGGGGAGAATGTTCCCCGGTTTATATCCCCCCCCCACCCCCGGTGTGGGGAGAATGTTCCCCGGTTTATATCCCCCCCTCCCCCCGGTGTGGGGAGAATGTTCCCCGGTTTATATCCCCCCCGGTGTGGGGAGAATGTTCCCCGGTTTATATCCCCCCCGGTGTGGGGAGAATGTTCCCCGGTTTATATCCCCCCCCGGTGTGTGTAGAATGTTCCCCGGTTTATATCCCCCCCCCCGGTGTGGGGAGAATGTTCCCCGGTTTATATCCCCCCCGGTGTGGGGAGAATGTTCCCCGGTTTATATCTGGGCCCGGGGCTGCACTCGGTGTTGTTGTCCCCAGCGTTTCTTTAACCCACTCCCTGGATCTCGCTCACCTCCTGCGTCAGCGTCTGCCACCGCCGCCTGCACATGCTCAGCTCACACTGCCCGGGTGATTGACGGCAGCTCCCCACCAATAGGAAGAGTGGGGCGGGGCTGGAGGACCGGATGGGCGGTTGGTCCTCCAACCAATTGGAGTGTGTGAGGGGCGGGGCTTCCGGCAGGCTGTAACTAGTGGGGTGCAGCAAGGATCAGTGCTGGGGCCTCAGCTATTTACAATCTATATTAATGACCTAGATAAAGGGACCCAGTGTAATATTTGCTGACGATACAAAGCTCGGTGAGACAGTAAGCTGTGAGCAGAACACAAGAGTGCAAAGATATATAGACAGACGATGTGAATGGGCAGTAAGGTGGCAGATTGAGTACAATGTCGGGAAATGTGAGGTTATTCACTTTGGTCGGAAGAATAGAAAAACAGAATATCTTTTAAATGGTGAGAAACTTTAAATGTTGGTGTTGAGAGAGATTTGGGTGTCCTTGTGCAAGAAACACAGAAAGCGAGCATGCAGGTACAGCAAGCAGTAAGGGGGTGGAGTATAAGAGTAAGGATCTATTGCTACAATTGTACAGGGCCTTGGTGAGACCACAGCTGGAGTACTGGGCAGTTTCGGTCTCCTTATCTAAGGAAAGATATACTTGCCTTGGAGATGGTGCAACGGAGGTTCACAAGATTGATTCCTGGGATGAGAGAGCTGTCTTACGATGAGAGATTGTGTAGAATGGACCTATACTCTCTGGAGTTTAGAAGAATGAGAGGGGATCTCATTGAAACATACAAGATTCTGAAGGGTATTGACAGGGGAGATGCTGAGAGCTAGAACTCGGGGGCTCAAAATAAGGGGGAGGCCATTTAAGACAGAGATGGGAAATTTCTTCACTCAGAGGGTTGTGAATCTTTGGAATTCTCTCCCCCAGAGGGCTGTGGATGCTCAGTCTATTCAAGGCTGAGATAGATAGATTTTTGGACTCTCGGGGAATCAAGGGATATGGAGATCAGGTGGGAAAGTGGAGTTGAGGGCGATGATCTTATTGAATGGCGGAGCAGGCTCGAGGGGGCGTATGACCTACTCCTGCTCCTATCTCTGATATTCTAATATTGATATCTGAGGGGTCTAGATTTATTAGTCCCACCCTTTATCTTAAGGGAACATACTTGCTCTGAACCCTCGCTATCTCCTCCTTGAATGCCTCCCACTGCTCTGACACTAATTTACCTTCAAGAAGCTTTTTCCAGTCCACTTTGATTAAATCACATCTCTGCTTAGTAAAATTAGTTTTAACCTAATTGTGAACTTTTATTCCTGGTCCATCTTTGTCCTTTTCCATAACGACCCTAAATCTAACTGAATTATGATCACCAGCACCAAAATACTCTCCCACTGATACCCCTTCCACCTGCCCAAGCTTCATTCATTAAACCTAAGTCCAGAACCACCCCCTCTCTTGTTGGGCTTGCTACGTAATGGCTAAAAAAAGTTCTCCTGAATGCATTTTAAGAATTCTGCTCCTTCTATATCTTTCACACTAATTCTATCCCAGTTAATATTTGGGTCGTTGAAATCCCCGACTATTGCTGCCCTATTATTTTTGCACGTATCAGAAATGTGCCGACATATTTGCTCTTCTGTCTCCCTCTGACTGTTTGGGGGTCTGTAGTACATCCCCAGCAGTGTGATCGCCCCTTTTGTGTTCTTCACTTCTCCCATGTGGCCTCATTTGATGATCCTTCGAACATATCATCCATCTCCACAGCTGGAATTGTTTCTTTAATCAACACTGCGACGCGCTCTCCTTTTTTTATCCCCGTCTCTATCTCGTCTTAAAACCCTGTAACCAGGAATGTTGAGCTGCCATTCCTGCAGTTCTTTGAGCCGTGTTTCACTAATAGTTACAATATCATACCCCCACAAGACAGTCTGTGCCCTCAGCTTATCTGCCTTAATCCCTAGACTCCTTGCATTGGCATTGAAGTATTTCTAGATTGATTCCTGTGATGAGAGGGTTGTCTTATGGTGAGAGTTTGTGTAGAATGGGCCTATACTCTCTGGAGTTTAGACGAATGAGAGGTGATCTCATTGAAACACACTGGCACTGGCATTTAGCGCTGCCAAACTCCCTTATTGTCTATTTTCTAGCCTTTGTTTCCTCTGCCTTCCAAACAATAGCCATACTGTCCTCTCTCTCTATCCATACTGTCCCCTCTCTCTCTATCCATACTGTGCCCTCTCTCTCTATCCATACCGTGCCCTCTCTCTCTATCCAGTGAGGATATTGTCCGGTCCTGTTGAGGTGCAACCTGTCCGGCTTGTACTGGTCCCACCTCCCCCAGAAACGCTCCCAATGCCTCAGGAATCTAAAACCCTCCCTCCTGCACCAAACTCCAGCCATGCATTCATCTGCTCTATCCTCTTATTTCTGTACTCACCAGCACGTGGCACCGGGAGTAATCCGGACATTACTACCTTTGAGGTCCTATTTTTTAATCTCTTTCCTAGCTCCCTAAAATCTGCCTGCAGGATTTCATCCCTCTTTCTGCCAATGTCATTGGTCCCGATGTGGACCACAACCTCTGGATGTTCATCCTCCCCCCTCAACAATGTCCTGCAGCCACTCAGTGACATCCTTGACCCTGGCACCAGGGAGGCAACATACCATCCTGGCATCATGTCTGTGCCTGCAGAAGCGCTTGTTTGTTCCCCTAACTATCAAATCCACTCCCACTATTGCTCTTCCACTCTTCTTCCTCCCCGCCCTGTGCAGCTGAGCCACCCACGGTGTCGTGGACATGGCTCTGGCTGCACTCCCCAGAGAAACCAGCGGTATCCAGAACTGAAAACCGGTTAGCGAGCGAGATGCACTCAGGGGACTCCTGTCCTACTCTTGCCCCATAACGCTGAAAATGTTTTAAACTCATGTTTATCTCTTTCGAAAGTTACAAGTGAATCTGCTTCCACCACCCGAACAGGCAGTGTGTTCCAGGCCAGAACATCTCGCTGCTTCATTAGTCCCCTCATGTAGCATCTAGTTCATTTGCCAATCACATTCAATCTGTGCCTCTGGTTACTGAACTTTCTGACACTGGAAATTGTTTCTCCTTATTAATAGGATTGGCGGGCTGGAGGAAGTTACAGAGATAGGGAGGGGTGAGGCCTTGGAGGGATTTGAACAAGAGGATGAGAATTTTAAAGCCTGAAGCCACCAGCCGTCTCCCCCAGTGCAGAATGTGACTCACTGCGAACAGAAAGGATTTGTGTTTACTTACAAAAGATGCATAATGAAGGGAAATCAATCTCTGTATCTTTAACTAACAGCGACATGGGGGAAATGAATGACCTTTAAACACCTGGTCCACTTGGCACTGAAGTGTCTGAAAGTCATAATAGGAACTCCAGGGAAACAAAATACTGACAAATGTTAAACTGTTTTGCTGACAAAAGAAATCTCGATTTAACTTTAAAAGATGAATTGTTTAACAGGGGTTCACACAGACTCACCTGATAGGCCGACTCAGGATCCACCCCTCAAGCACCGCGATTGGTTGCAGAACACGCTGCTCGCTGGGCCCTCCGGTCTCTGACCTCTCTTCCTGTTGGTTCCCAGGACAATCAATCACCACTCGCCAACATGACACTGCCACATTAAGTTGAGGGGCTCAGAGGAAGAAATAAAATGGGGCCGTGAATCTGATATAAGAAATAAAATTAGAGAAGCATAATTAAATTTATAAACAAAACTATTTAAAGTCAAATCAAATGAATTGTTGCATTTAATACATCCTTCTGGGCCAAGTGGAAACAAGTGATGTGTGGGCTGTGCAGAGTGTCTGTGCCCGGTTACACAGCGTGTCCCTGGCTCCCCGCTCCAAGTGCACATGTTTCAGCTCACATCCAACTGACTGGATAAACCTCGCCCGTCTAAACCCCATCACACAAATAGCAGCATTTGATGTTTAGTTCTGCTCAACCTTTATAAAACACTGGTTAGGCCTCAGCTGACACATTGTGCTCAATTCTGGGCACCACACTTTCAGAAGGGTATCTACACCTTAGAGAGGGACCAGAAGAGATTTACGAGAATGGTACGAAGGAGGAGGGAGTTCAGTTATGTGGAGATACTGGAGAAGCTGCGGTAATTCTCCTTGGAGTAGAAAAGTTTAAGAGGAGATTTGATAGTGTTCAAAATCATGAACGGTGTTGATAGACTAAATAAGGAGAAACACTTTCCAGTGGCAGAAGGGTCGGTAACCAGAGGACACAGAGTTCAGGTGATTGGTAAAAGAAGCAGAGGCGACATGAGGAACCATTGTATAAGCAGCGAGTTGTTGCAATCTGGAATGCACTGCCTGATAGGGCGGTGGAAGCAGATTCAATAGTGGCTTTCAAAAGTGAATTGGATAAATACTAAAGGGACAATATTTGCAGAGCTATGGGGAAAGAGCAGGGGAGTGGAACTAACTGGATAGCTCGACCATAGAGCCAGCACAGGCACGATGGGCCGAATGGTCTCCTGCGCTTTCATTCTATGAAAATGGCGGATGATCTTATCTAGAATGCTGCGACCACATATCCCCAGAAAACCAAGACCGCCTATTTCCACCTGTGTAATATCGGCCGTCTCCATCCCTGCCTCAGCTCACCCTCTGCTGAAACCCTCATCCATTCCTCGGTTACCTCTAGACTTGTCTATTCCAACACACTCCTGGTTGGCTTCCCACATTCTACCCCACGTAATCTTCACCTCATCTAAAACTCGGCTGCCCGTGTCCTAACTCGCACCAAGTCTCGTTCACCCATCACCCCCTGCACTCACTGACCGACATTGGCTCCCGGTTAAGCAACAATTCGATTTCAAAATTCTCATCCTTGTTTACAAATCCCTCCATGGCCTCTCCACTCCCTATCTCTGTAATCTCCTCCAGCCCCACAACCCCCAGAGATGTCTGTGCTCCTCTAATTCTGCCCTCCTGAGCATCCCTGATTATAATCGCCCAACCATTGGTGGCCGTGCCTTCTGTTGCTGAGGCCCCAAGCTCTGGAACTCCCTCACTAAACTGTCTGTGCCTCATCCCTGAAAGTACTGACTCTGGCTGGGTTCAGTTCTACACTCACTGGTTCCCCTCCCCTGAAGGTACTGACTCTGGCTGGGTTCAGTTCTACACTCAGTGGTTCCCCTCCCCTGAAGGTGCTGACTCTGGCTGGGTTCAGTTCTACACTCACTGGTTCCCCTCCCCTGAAGGTACTGTCTCTGGCTGGTTTCAGTTCTGCACTCACTGGTTCCCCTCCCCTGAAGGTACTGACTCTGGCTGGGTTCAGTTCTACACTCACTGGTTCCCCTCCCCTGAAGGTACTGACTCTGGCTGGGTTCAGTTCTACACTCACTGGTTCCCTTCCCCTGAAGGTACTGTCTCTGGCTGGGTTCAGTTCTGCACTCACTGGTTCCCCTCCCCTGAAGGTGCTGACTCTGGCTGGGTTCAGTTCTACACTCACTGGTTCCCCTCCCCTGAAGGTACTGACTCTGGCTGGGTTCAGTTCTACACTCACTGGTTCCCCTCCCCTGAAGGTACTGACTCTGGCTGGGTTCAGTTCTACACTCACTGGTTCCCCTCCCCTGAAGGTACTGACTCTGGCTGGGTTCAGTTCTACACTCACTGGTTCCCCTCCCCTGAAGGTATCTGACTCTGGCTGGGTTCAGTTCTACACTCACTGGTTCCCCTCCCCTGAAGGTACTGACTCTGGCTGGGTTCAGTTCTACACTCACTGGTTCCCCTCCCCTGAAGGTACTGACTCTGGCTGGGTTCAGTTCTACACTCACTGGTTCCCTTCCCCTGAAGGTACTGTCTCTGGCTGGGTTCAGTTCTGCACTCACTGGTTCCCCTCCCCTGAAGGTACTGACTCTGGCTGGGTTCAGTTCTACACTCACTGGTTCCCCTCCCCTGAAGGTACTGACTCTGGCTGGGTTCAGTTCTGCACTCACTGGTTCCCCTCCCCTGAAGGTACTGACTCTGGCTGGGTTCAGTTCTACACTCACTGGTTCCCCTCCCCTGAAGGTACTGACTCTGGCTGAGTTCAGTTCTACACTCACTGGTTCCCCTCCCCTGAAGGTACTGACTCTGGCTGGGTTCAGTTCTACACTCACTGGTTCCCCTCCCCTGAAGGTACTGACTCTGGCTGGGTTCAGTTCTACACTCACTGGTTCCCCTCCCCTGAAGGTACTGACTCTGGCTGAGTTCAGTTCTACACTCACTGGTTCCCCTCCCCTGAAGGTACTGACTCTGGCTGAGTTCAGTTCTACACTCACTGGTTCCCCTCCCCTGAAGGTACTGACTCTGGCTGGGTTCAGTTCTACACTCACTGGTTCCCCTCCCCTGAAGGTGCTGACTCTGGCTGAGTTCAGTTCTACACTCACTAGTTCCCCTCCCCTGAAGGTACTGACTCTGGCTGGGTTCAGTTCTACACTCACTGGTTCCCCTCCCCTGAAGGTACTGACTCTGGGTGTCTGTGCTCCCGTCACCTCTTTATACACTCTGACCCTCACTATATATCTGTAATATCTCCCTGTTTTGGTGATGGGCTCTCCCTGACCACTCACTCCCTGACTCTCACCATTTCAGGGAATCATACGGCACAGAATGAGGCCATTCAGCCCATCGAGCCTGTCCGACTCACTGAAAGACCCACTCCCTGCACCTGCCCCAAAACACCAGAAAATGTTCCCTTTGACCATTGCTGGTTTTGAAAGTTATTATTGATGTCCCAGAATTGAGGCCAACCCTCAATATCTGAGTGTAACTATTGAGTGATAAAGGTTGACCAGAACTTGCTTGTTGTACTCTATACTGCTATTAATGCTGGAACAGATTGATCAGCGGACCCTGCCCCTCACAGCTTTGTGTTCACCTGCAAATTGCACCATTTCCTTTAGAACGTCTCCCATTTTTCCTCTTTCCCAAATCCCAGCTGGCGGCCGGTGACCCCGCTGACCCCGGGCCTGTCACCGCGGGTCAAGCCCGGGGTCAGCCTCTGGGCTGTGATTGGCCCTGGGCCCTACACCACGTGTTTATGACGCTCACCAGCCCCACGCGCGGCTCCAATTCCTGCCCCGCGCCGACAACCGACATCATCCGGGCTCCACCAACTGTCGCCGCCGCCGCCCGCACATGCTCAGTGCGGGAGATCCGGGCTCAGCCCCGCCCCTCGTACACTCCGATTGGTTGGAGAGCTCATCTCCAGCTCGGTCTTCCAGCTCCGCCCACTCTGGGGCCGCAAGCCCCGCCTCTCGCACACTCTGATTGGTTGGATGACCCACCGCCCGCTCGTCAATCACCCGGGCAGTGTGAGCTGAGCATGCGCGGTGGGGCGGCTGTGTCTGAGGCAGCGGCTGAGAGATGGGCGGAGGGAGGGAGCGGGTTAATAAACCCCGGGGGGCCGCGGGCTTCACACACACCGAGTGCGGGCCCAGGCCCCGCCCGCCCGAGAGACAGCACTCCGCATTATCCGCTTCACACACACCCGCTGTGGGCCTCAGGCCCCGAACAACAACCTGCGGCTCCGGCCTTTCCCCGAGCGGGGCCCCCGGGGAGGTGGGCTCTGGGCCCGTGCGGGGCCCCCGGGGAGGTGGGCTCTGGGCCCGTGCGGGGCCCCCGGGGAGGTGGGCTCTGGGCCCGTGCGGGGCCCCCGGGGAGGTGGGTTCTGGGCTCTGGACCCGTGCGGGGCCCCCGGGGAGGTGGGCTCTGGGCCTGTGCGGGGCCCCCGGGGAGGTGGGCTCTGGGCTCTGGGCCCATGCGGGGCCCCCGGGGAGGTGGGCTCTGGGCCTGTGCGGGGCCCCCGGGGAGGTGGGCTCTGGGCCCTGGGCACATGCGGGGCTGTCCGGTGTTGTAATTTCCTCGACCCCGAGTTGGACTCAGACTATTAGGAACAGGAGGAGGCCATCGAGCCCCTCGAGCCTGCTCCGCTATTCAATAAGATCAAGGCTGATCTGGCCGTGGACTCAGCTCCACTTACCCGCCCTCTCCCCATAACCCTTAATTCCCTTATTGGTTAAAAATCTATCTATCTGTGACTTGAATACATTCAATGAGCTAGCCTCAACTGCTTCCTTGGGCAGAGAATTCCACAGATTCACAACCCTCTCGGAGAAGAAATTCCTTCTCAACTTGGTTTTAAATTGGCTCCCCCGTATTTTGAGGCTGTGCCCCCTAGTTCTAGTCTCCCCGACCAGTGGAAACAAACTCTCTGCCTCGATCTTGTCTATCCCTTTCATTATTTTAAATGTTTCAATAAGATCACCCCTCATCCTTCTGAACTCCAACGAGTAAAGACCCAGTCTACTCAATCTATCATCATAAGGTAACCCCCTCATCTCCGGAATTAGCCGAGTGAATCGTCTCTGTACCCCCTCCAAAGCTAGTATATCCTTCCTTAAGTAAGGTGACCAAAACTGCATGCAGTACTCCAGGTGCCGCCTCACCAATACCCTATACATTTGCAGAAGGACCTCCCTGCTTTTGTACTCCATCCCTCTCACAATGAAAGCCAACATTCCATTCGCCTTCCTCTCGCACTTTCTTCGCTTGTCGCACTTTCTTTATTTACTTGCGAAAGGGGTAGCAGCTGCTCAATCACCAGATGAGCTGGTCATTCCCCCAACACAAGATATCGCACATATTTATACACACAAGTAAACAGGCTCCGTGTATTAAGTGTAATGAAATTAATGTCATCAGTTAGTTGCAGGAATAAGTCACATTGTTACAAAGTCTCACAGGATCTCAGGTTAGTTGATTAAGTTAAAAACAATAAATTCTTTACATATCGCAAGGCCATAGGTTTTAGATCTGCGCTTATCTCTATCAGCCATAGTTGTCTGATCGCAGTTTCCCGTATTTTAGGTCATCCTGAGTCTACCTTACAAACTGTCGTCCTTTATCTTCCCCTTTCTGACCTTTGTGTAACGATGTCACAGGATAACGCTAACACAGCATGTGGTTTCAACTACTGATGCCTTGATTTAATTCTAGTTGCTGACAAAAGTTTTGGGTTTTTTTAAATTCTAAGTTGGCCAAGTCATATCCCAATCGAACCTTGTAACTATATTTTCACAAGGTGTAACTTTCCTGTTTTCCTCTTATATCCTCACTCATTTCCTCTCATTAAATTTTATACAGTGTTCACCATTTCATTCATGAGCCCGGAGGAACTTTACTGTCTAACACAATATTATCATTAAAGCAGGAATGGGGTACTGAAGTTGCATGTTCAGCCATGAACTAATTGAATGGCGGTGCAGGCTAGAAGGGCCGAAAGGCCGAATGGCCTACTCCTGCACCTATTTTCGATGTTTATGTTTCTATGTATCATACTGTCTTTAAAACATCGATCAAACATTCCCACCAAGTTTTGACCCAGTTTCTTTGTTTAATTTTATTTAACCAAACCTCTTCTTGGACCTTTTATTCTCCAAAATATGCCAGAGAGCAATTCAGTCTACAAGAGGAATGATGTTAGTTACCTTTAGCACAACAGTCACCCCCAAAAACTTATTTCTGAATACATCGTTTGGACAGAACCACAGAGACGGGGCTTTTTCAAAAATAAAACTTAATTATCACAATTTTCAGCTAAATTTTCCTTCCCATGTGTTTGACCAGCAACGCTTAGCATATTGAGAAAATGTTTTAATTTCACAAACTAATTATGCCCAGACTTTGTCATTTTACAAAGAAGACAAAAGTAACAATTGCGTTTGGATGCAAGTCATTTATCTTCCCCTTCGAGCAGTGTGACTTGGACAATAGGATTACATTGGATATACGGCACAGAAACAGGCCATTCGGCCCAACCAGTCCATGCCGGCGTTTATGCTCCACTCGAGCCTCCTCCCTTCTTTCCTCATCTAACTATATCCACATAACCCTCGATTCCCTTCTCCCTCATATACTTGTCTAGCCTCCCCTTAAATGCATCGATACTATTCGCTTCAACCACTCCCTGTGGCAGTGAGTTCCACATTCTCACCACTCTCTGGGTCGAGGTTTCTTCTGAATTCCCCATTTGATTTCTTGGTGACCTGTAATTATGCTGGTCCCCACAAGTGGAAACACTGTGTCTACTCTATCAAAACCTTTCATCATTTTAAAGACATTAGCTCACCCCTCAGCCTTCTTTTTTCAAGAGAGAGAAACCCGGCCTGTCCATCCTTTCCCGATAGGTATACGCTCGCCTTCCTGGTATCATCCTTGTAAATCTTCTCTGCACCCTCTCCAGTGCCTCCGTATCCTTTTTATAATATGGTGACCAGAATTGCGCACACAAAGTCTAACCAAGGTTCGATACAAGTTTAGCATAACTTCACCACTTTTCCATTCTATAACAATTCAATTCTATAACAATGGATCCCAATAATTTAACTCAATACTTTAAATTCTTAAGTCCAACTTTGTCAGCATGCTGCGACATTCGATGTTTGCAGTTAACTGGAGATAATTTTGTTTTAACTGCTGAATCTTTTGCTATGCCATCAACCTCTTGTCCAACTGGAACTGGCATTGCCTGATATGGTCGTCTTTGGCTACGGCATAGTCCAGAGACACAAGTCTGCATTTTCTTCAACATACATCAACAATGTTAGAAGCACTGGTCTTCCTGTGGCAAGCACAAACCACTAGTCTCTGAACTTTTCTTATTCTAACACAATATTTCTAATCTAAACATTCTATGATGAAAATATCCATGGCCAGTTGGTTGCAAACACCAACTGTTGCTCAGTGAAATTTCTCTCTAATGATAACAACCACATTTTCCCCGATATGGAACGAACTAAACATGAACACCTTTCAGAAGCTGAATTAACCTAGTTTCCTATGTCAACACCCCTCACATCTTCCATTCACTTCAACTGAAAGGAAAACTAGATTGCATCAGTTGGGATTTGAAAGATATTTACAACAGATGCTAGATATTCTTAGAGTTAGCATTGTTCTCTATTCTGTCTACTCGAGGAGTTTGATAACCGACTTTCTCCTGTGAATGTAGAGCTGGAATATTGGGCCGGGATGTATTTATTTGTTCATCTTGTTGACTCGAAAACATTGCCAATTATTTGATGTGATCTGTATTTTCTTAAATACATTTCCTGAGTGGATTCAAATTTAAATTGAACCCAGGTTTGCAGGCGTGATGCTCCATTCACACATCGAAGGTGAGAGAGATGCTGTGGGGCACACGCTAAGTCCAGTATCTGAAAGTGATTCACAGACTGGGTTTTGTGTTCAGTGATCCCAGGCATGTTATCGACATGTTCCCTCAATACCAAGGCTCGGAGAGGCACTCTGGAAGGTATGGGGAACTGGCACTTTTCCACGAGAGTAACCAAAGGTATGAGAACTGAAATAATCCAGAGTTAGAAAGGAGGAAAAGCCCCAAAATGGTGCAGTCAATAACAGGACATCAATTAGTCTCCTCTTATCTTGGAACATTAACTATCGACACACTCTTTTATTGAAACATCAAAATATTATATTCCAGCCCAGTTATAGGGGTTATTATCATCAGAAACAAACTTCAACTGTCGGAATGGACACGATTCAGTCGGGATGTGATTAACAGCTGCAATGATAGCAGAATCCAACCCCTGCAGTCACTTGTGAACTCGCTGGTGTTTCAGCAGGTTTGATGACTGAGTGAATCCTTTCCCACAATCAGAGCAGGGGAACGGCCTCTCCCCAGTGTGAACTCGCTGGTGTTTCACCAGGCTGGATGGCTGAGTGAATCGCTTCCCACACTCTGAGCAGGTGAATGGCCTCTCCCTCGTGTGAACTCGGTCGTGTTGCAGCAGGTGAGATGACTGAGTGAATCCCTTCCCACACTTTGAGCAGGTGAATGGCCTCTCCCCAGTGTGAACTCGCTGGTGTTTGAGCAGGTGAGATGACCTAGTGAATCGCTTCCCACACACGGGGCAGGTGAACGACCTCTCCCCGGTGTGAACTCGCTGGTGTTTCCGCAGGTCGGATGACTGAATGAATCGCTTCCCACACACGGGGCAGGTGAACGACCTCTCCCCTGTGTGAACTCGCTGGTGTTTCACCAGGCTGGATGACTGAGTGAATCCTTTCCCACACTCTGAGCAGGTAAATGGCCTCTCCCCAGTGTGAACAAGCTGGTGTTTCAGCAGTTCGGATGACTGAATGAATGGCTTCCCACACACGGAGCAGGTGAACGGCCTCTCCCCAGTGTGACTGTGTTGATGAATTTTCAGCGCAGACTGGTAGCTGAATCCGTTCCCACAGTCCCCACATTTCCACGGTTTCTCCGTGGTACGGGTGTGCTTCCGTCTCTCCAGGTTGGATGATCAGTTGAAGCCTCCTCCACACACAACACGTTTACAGTTTCTCCCCGCTGTGAATGATGCGATGGTTTTTCAGGCTGTGTAACTGGTTAATGCTCTTTCCACAATCAGTGCACTGAAACACTCTCACTCGGGTGTGTGGGTCTCTGCTTTTTCAGTCACATTGATGTTTGTAATCTTTCCCCACAGACAGAATAAACCAACATTTCTCCTTCCACATTCAAAGGCCGATGATATTCAAGTCCTGATGAATCGAGTGACTCTATCAGATCTTGACGTGAGGTTTAGTTTGAGTTTCCCTTCTTCAAATCCTCCCCTTCTAACACCCTGCAAAAGGAGTTTACAAAAGTCGTCACTGTAAGTACAGGATCGAAATTCAGAAAAGACAATTCTAGTTTCTATGGAACATTCTTTCCTTCTGCTGTGTGGTTTTAAGTATTGACTTAATAAAAATAATAAAGAGGGAGAAGATAGATTGAGAGTAAACTGACAAATATAAATACAGTCACAGCTTCTACAGATATATAAAAAGGAAGAGATAGCTAAAATAAACATCGGTCCCTTAGAGGATGAGACAGGGAATTAATAATGGGAAACAGGGAAATGGCAGAGACTTTAAACAAATATTTTGTGTGGTCTTCCCGGTGGAAGACACTAAAAGCATCCCAATAATAATAGATAATCAAGGTGTCACAGGGAGCGAGGAACTTAAAACAATCACTATCACTAGAGAAAAAGTACGAGACAAACTATTGGGACTAAAGGTGGACGTCCCCTGGACCTGATGGCCTGCATCCTGGGGTCTTAAAAGAAGTGGCTGCAGAGAAAGTGGATGGATTGGTTGTAATCGACCAAAATTCCCTGGATTCTGGCAAGGTCCCAGTGGATTGGAAAACCTCAAATGTAACACCCCTATTCAACAAGGGAGGGAGGGAGAGAGAAAGCAGGAAACTATAGAGCAGTTAGCCGAACATTTATCATTTGGAAAATGCTGGAGTCCATTATTAAGGAAATAGCAGGACATTTAGAAAATCATAATCGTCAAGCAGAGACAGCATGGTTTTATGAAAAGGAAATCACGTTTGACAAATTTTCTCGAATTCTTTGAGGATGTAACGAGCAGGGTGGATGAAGAGGAACCAGTAGCAGTTGTGTATTTACATTTCCAGAAGGTATTCGATAAGGTGCCAGATAAAAGGTTACTGCACAATATAAGAGCTCACAGGGTTGGGGGTAATATATTAGCATCGATGTAGGATTGGCGAACTAACAGAAAACAGAGAGTCAGGATAAATGGGTCATTTTCAGGTTGGCAAACTGTAACTAGTGGGGTGCCACAGGGATCAGTGCTGGGGCGTCAACTATTTACAATCTATATTAATGACTTGGATGAAGGGACGGAGTGCACTGCAGCCAAATATGCTGCTGATACAAAGATAGGTGGGAAAGCAAGTTGTGAGGAGGACACAAAGAATCTGCAAAGGGTTATGGACAGGCTCAGTGAGTGGGCAAAAATTTGGCAGATGGAGTATAATGTGGGAAAATGTGAGGTTATGCACTTTGGTAGGAAGAATAAAAAAGCAAACTATTATTAAATGGAGACTATAAAATGCTGCGGTACAGAGGGATCTGGGGGTCCTTGTGCATGAAACACAAAAAGTTAGCATGCAGGTACAGCAAGTAATCAGGAAGGTAAATGGAATGTTGGCCTTTATTGAAGGGGAATGGAGTATAAAAGTAGAGAAGTCTTGCTACAACTGTACAGGGTGTTCGTGAGACCACACCTGGAGTACTGCGTACAGTTTTGGTCTCCTTATTTAAGGAGGGCTATACTTGCATTGGAGGCAGTTCAGAGAAGGCTCACGAGGTTGATTCCTGAGATGAAGGGGTTGTCTTGTGAAGTAAGCTTGAGCAGGTTAGGCCTGTACTCATTGGAGTTTCGAAGAATAAAAGGTGATCTTATTGAAACGTGTAAGATTCTGAGGGGGCTTGACAGGGTAGATGTAGAGACGATGTTTCCCCTCGTGTGGGGAATCTAGAACTAGGGTGCATAGTTTCAGAATAAGGGATCGCCCATTTAAAACGGAGATGCGGAGGAATTTCTTCTCTGAGGGTCGTGAATCTTTGGAATTCTCCACCCCAGAGAGCTGTGGAGGCTGAGTCAGTCAATATATTTAAAGGGGAGATAGACAGATTTTTGAAATATAGGGGAGTGAAGAGTTATGGGGAGCAGGCAGGAAAGTGGAGTTGAGGTCAAGATCAGATCAGCCATGATTTTATTGAATGTCAGAGCAGGCTCGAGGGATCCAATGGCCTACTCCTGCTCCTATTTCTTATTGTTAATCTGTGAACCTTGACCTGAACGTTCCAAAATGTTACTGATTTTGAGGAATCGACAAAATATCTAAGCATTGATAAATGCATCATCTAACATCTCCAACTGAGCTAACCTGCTCTAACTATGTCAGTATTTGTGTCAGCTGTGACTCAGTGGGTAACACACTTGCCTCTGGGTCACAAGGTTGTGGGTTGATGTCGCACTCCAGAGACATGAACACAAAAATCTCGGCTGATGCTCCAGTGCAGTGCTGAGGGACTGCTGTACTGTCGGAAGTGCTGTCTTTTGGATAAGATGTTAAACCGAGGCCCCGTCTGCTCCCTCAGGTGGACGTAAAAGGTCCCATTGCACTATTTCAAGCAGTACAGGGGAGTTATCCCCGATGTCCTGGCCAATATTTTCCCTTAACATCAGTAAAGCAGATTATCTGGTCATTATCACATTGTAAATTGGTTGCTGCGTTTCCTACATTACGATAGTGACTACACTTCAAAAATAACTTAATTTGCTGTAAAGGGCTTTGGGGCATCTGGTGGTGGTGAAAGGTGCAAAATAAATGCAAGTCTTTTTATTTTCTATGTGTCTTTTATTACTCTCCCTTCTCCCATTGTGCCTCCTTTTGTCTGCTGTCACTTCCCCACCTCCTCTTCCCCACCCAACTTTACAGTTCATTTCTTGTGTACATGGTCTCTCTCTCTCTCCTTTCCCTCACTCTATCGCTCCCTATAAGCTGTCCATCTGCCATATCTCCCAGTCCTGATCAAATGCTCTCCCTGACCCATCACCATTTCTCCTTCCTTTATAGACAACAACAACTTTCATTTATATAGCGCCTTTAAGAACATAAGAGTTATGAGCAGGAGTAGGCCATACGGCCCCTCGAGCCTGCTCCACCATTCAATAACATCATGACTGATCATCAACCTCAACTCCACTTTCCCGCCCGATCTCCATATCCCTCGATTCCCCAAACACCAAAAATGTATCTATCTCAGCCTTGAAATAACTCTGTAAAATGGCCCCTGGTGCTTCACAGGAGCATTATCAGATAGAATTTGACTCCGAGGGTCAAAGAGGCACATTTCAAAGAGTGTTAAAAAGGAAAAGAGTGGCTCAAGTAAATGTTGGTCCCCTGGAGGATGAGACTGGGGAATTAATAATGGAGAACAGGGAAATGGCAGAGACGTTGAACAAATATTTTGTAATGGTCTTCACGGTAGAAGACACTAAAAACATCCCAATAGTGAATAATCAAGGGGCTATAGGTAGGGAGGAACTTAATACAATCACTATCAGTAATGAAGTGGTACTAGGTAAAATAATGGGACTAAAGGCGGACAAGTCCCCGGACCTGATGCCTTACATCCTAGGGTCTGAAGAGAAATGGCTGCAGAGATAGTTGAAGCATTGGTTGTAATCTACCAAAATTCCCTGGATTCTGGGTCGGTCCCAGCAGATTTGAAAACCACAAATGTAACGCCCCTATTTAAAAAAGTAGGCAGACCAAAAGCAGGAAACTATAGACCAGTTACCCTAACATCTGTCGTTGGGAAAATGTTGGAGTCCATTATTAAGGAAGCAGTAATGGGACATTTGGAAAAGCATGATTCAATCAAGCAGAGTCAGCATGGTTTTATGAAAGGGAAATCAGGTTTGACAAATTTGCTGGAGTTCTTTGAGGATGTAATGAGCAGGATGGATGAGGGGGAACCAGTGGATGTGGTGTATTTGGATTTCCAGAAGGCATTCGATAAGGTGCCACATAAGAGGTTACTGCACAAGATAAAAGCTCACTGGGTTGGGGGTAATATATTAGCATGGATAGAGGATTGGCGAACTAACAGAAAACACAGAGTCGGGATAAATGGGTCTTTTTCCAGTTGACAAACAATGACTAGTGGGGTGCCGCAGGGATCGGTGCTGGGTCCTCAACTATTTACAATCCATATTAATGCCTTGGATGAAGGGACAGTGTGTAATGTAGCCAAGTTTGCTGATGATACAAAGATGGGTGGGAAAGCAAATTGTGAGGAGGACACAAAAAATCTGCAAAGGCTCAGTGAATGGGCAAATATTTGGCAGATGGAGTATAATGTGGGAAACTGTGAGATTATCCACTTTTGGCTGCAATAATAGAAAAGCAAATTATAATTTAAATGAAGAAAAATTGCAAAGTGCTGCAGTACAGATAGACCTGGGGGTCCTTGTGCATCGAACACAAAAAGTTAGTATGTAGGTACAGCAAGTAATCAGGAAGGCAAATGGAATGTTGGCCTTTATTGCAAGGGGAATAGAGTATAAAAGCAGAGAAGTCCTGCTACAACTGTACAGGGTATTGGTGAGGCCATACCTGGAGTACTGCGTACAGTTTTAGTCTCCTTATTTAAGGAGGGATATACTTGCATTGGAGGCTGTCAGAGAAGGTTCGCTCGGTTGATTCCGGATATGAGGTGGTTGTCTTATGAAGATAGGTTGAATAGTTTGGGCCTATACTCATTGGAGTTCAGAAGAATGAGAGGTGATTTTATTGAAACATACAAGATAATGAGGGGGCTCGATAAGGTGGATTCAGAGAGGATATTTGCACTCATAGGGGAAACTAAAAGTAAAGGACATAGTCTTAGAATAAGGGGCCGCCCATTTAGCACTGAGATGAGGAGAAATTTCTTCTCTCAGAGGTTTGTAAATCTGTGAAATTCTCTGCCCCAGAGAGCTGTGGAGGCTGGGTCATTGAATATATTTAAGGTGGAGATAGACAGATTTTTGAACGACAAGGGAGTAAAGGGTTATGGGGAGCGGGCAGGGAAGTGGAGCTGAGTCCATGATCAGATCAGCCATAATCTTATGGAATGGCGGAGCAGGCTCGAGGGGCCAAATGGCCAACTCCTGCTCCTATTTCTTACGTTCTTAGGGTGTTCAAGGAGGAGGGAGGGAATTTTGGAGCTTAGGGCCTAGGCAGCTGAAGGCATGGCCAGCAATGGTGGTGTGATTAACACCAGGAATGTGCTGGAGGCCAGAAATCCTGGAGGATTATAGGGCTGGAGGAGGTTACAGAGATAGGGAGGGGCGAGGCCACAGAGGGATTTGAAAACAAGGATGAGAATTTTAAAATTGAAGCTTCGTGCCTAGTCACTATTTCTCCTTCCTTTACAGACGCTCCCTGACCACTCTCCATTTCTCCTTCCTTTACAGACGCTCCCTGACCACTCTCCATTTCTCCTTCCTTTACAGACGCTCCCTGACCACTCTCCATTTCTCCTTCCTTTACAGACGCTCCCTGACCACTCTCCATTTCTCCTTCCTTTACAGACGCTCCCTGACCACTCTCCATTTCTCCTTCCTTTACAGACGCTCCCTGACCACTCTCCATTTCTCCTTCCTTTACAGACGCTCCCTGACCACTCACCATTTCTCCTTCCTTTACAGACGCTCCCTGACCACTCTCCATTTCTGCTACATTTTTTGAAATATTGAAAGATTTTAATAAATCTTTGAAGGTCACAGGGCAGGTTAACAAAGCTGTTAATAAAGCGTAAAGGATCCTGGGCTTCATAAATCGAGACACAGAGTACTAAAGCCGGGAAGTTATGCTAAAGCGATATAAAACACTAGCTCGACCCCAGCTGGAGGGTTGGGTCCAATTCTGGGCACACTTCAGGAAGGACACAAAGGCTTTGGAGAGGGGACAGAAGAGATTTACTGGAATGGTGCCAGGGATGAGGAACTTCATTTATGTGGAGACTGGAGAAGCTGGGATTGTTCTCCTTGGGGCAGAGAAGGCTAAGACGAGATTTGATAGAGGTGTTAAAAATCATGAAGATGAGATAGAATAAATAGAGAAACTGTTTCTATCGGCTGATAACCAGAGGGCACAGATTTGAGGCGATTGGCAAAAACAGAGGTCACATGAGGAAAACCATTTTCACACAAGGAGTGGTTAGGGTTTGGAATGCACTGCCTGACGGAGCGGTGGAGACAGAGTCAATAGTAGCCTTCAAAAGTGAATTGGACAAACATTTGAAGCAGAATGATATTGCAGGGATTTGGGAAAAGAGCGGGGGAAGCGCGATAACCGGATTGCTGCCCGAAAGTATCGGCGCAGACTCGATGGGCCGAATGGCCCCCTTCTGTGCTGCAATATTCTGTGATTCTAGAATTCTTTACAGACGCTCCCTGCTCAGTCACCATTGCTCCTTCATTTACAGACGCTCCCTGGTCCATTACTATTTCTCGTTGATTTACAGACGCTCCCTGAGAGTTTGAGGCAGACACAGCGCATGCACTGACCGCTCCTTCGGGCTGGAGCGGACCCAGGACCCGGCAGGCAGGGGGAGAATGGTCCCCGGTTTATATCCCCCGCCCCCTGGTGTGGGGAGAATGTTCCCCGGTTTATATCCCCCCCGCCCCCCGGTGTGGGGAGAATGTTCCCCAGTTGAAATCCTCCCTTCCCCCCCCCCCTCCGGTGTGCGGAGAATGTTCCCCGGTTAATATCCCCCCCCGGTGTGGGGAGAATGTTCCCCGGTTTATATCTCCCCCCCCGGTGTGGGGAGAATGTTCCCCGGTTTATATCCCTCCCCCCGGTGTGGGGAGAATGTTACCCGGTTTATATCCCTCCCCCCGGTGTGGGGAGAATGTTACCCGGTTTATATCCCTCCCCCCGGTGTGGGGAGAATGTTCCCCGGTTTATATCCCCCCGGTGTGGGGAGAATGTTCCCCGGTTTATATCCCCCCGGTGTGGGGAGAATGTTCCCCGGTTTATATCCCCCCCCCCGGTGTGGGGAGAATGTTCCCCGGTTTATATCCCCCCCCCCGGTGTGGGGAGAATGTTCCCTGGTTTATATCCCCCCCGGTGTGGGGAGAATGTTCCCCGGTTTATATCCCCCCCCGGTGTGGGGAGAATGTTCCCCGGTTTATATCCCCCCGGTGTGGGGAGAATGTTCCCCGGTTTATATCCCCCCGGTGTGGGGAGAATGTTCCCCGGTTTATATCCCCCCCGGTGTGGGGAGACTATTCCCCGGTTTATATCCCCCCCGGTGTGGGGAGAATGTTCCCCGGTTTATATCCCCCCCGGTGTGGGGAGAATGTTCCCCGGTTTATATCCCCCCCCCCGGTGTGGGGAGAATGTTCCCCGGTTTATATCCCCCCCCCCGGTGTGGGGAGAATGTTCCCCGGTTTATATCCCCCCCGGTGTGGGGAGAATGTTCCCCGGTTTATATTCCCCCCGGTGTGGGGAGAATGTTCCCCGGTTTATACCCCCCCGGTGAGGGGGAGAATGTTCCCCGGTTTATATCCCCCCCGGTGTGGGGAGAATGTTCCCCGGTTTATATTCCCCCCGGTGTGGGGAGAATGTTCCCCGGTTTATATCCCCCCCGGTGTGGGGAGAATGTTCCCCGGTTTATATCCCTCCCCCCGGTGTGGGGAGAATGTTCCCCGTTTTATATCCCCTCCCCCCGGTGTGGGGAGAATGTTCCCCGGTTTATATCCCACCCCCCGGTGTGGGGAGAATGTTCCCCGGTTTATATCCCCCCCTCCCCCGGTGTGGGGAGAATGTTCCCCGGTTTATACCCCCCCCCGGTGTGGGGAGAATGTTCCCCGGTTTATATCCCTCCCCCCGGTGTGGGGAGCATGTTCCCCGGTTTATATCCCCCCCCCCCGGTGTGGGGAGAATGTTCCCCGGTTTATATCCCCCTCACCCGGTGTGGGGAGAATGTTCCCCGGTTTATATCCCCCCCCCCCTGGTGTGGGGAGAATGTTCCCCGGTTTATATCCCCCCGGTGTGGGGAGAATGTTCCCCGGTTTATATCCCCCCGGTGTGGGGAGAATGTTCCCCGGTTTATATCCCCCCCGGTGTGGGGAGAATGTTCCCCGGTTTATATCCCCCCCCGGTGTGGGGAGAATGTTCCCCGGTTTATATCCCCCCGGTGTGGGGAGAATGTTCCCCGGTTTATATCCCCCCGGTGTGGGGAGAATGTTCCCCGGTTTATATCCCCCCCGGTGTGGGGAGACTATTCCCCGGTTTATATCCCCCCCGGTGTGGGGAGAATGTTCCCCGGTTTATATCCCCCCCGGTGTGGGGAGAATGTTCCCCGGTTTATATCCCCCCCCCCGGTGTGGGGAGAATGTTCCCCGGTTTATATCCCCCCCCCCGGTGTGGGGAGAATGTTCCCCGGTTTATATCCCCCCCGGTGTGGGGAGAATGTTCCCCGGTTTATATTCCCCCCGGTGTGGGGAGAATGTTCCCCGGTTTATACCCCCCCGGTGAGGGGGAGAATGTTCCCCGGTTTATATCCCCCCCGGTGTGGGGAGAATGTTCCCCGGTTTATATTCCCCCCGGTGTGGGGAGAATGTTCCCCGGTTTATATCCCCCCCGGTGTGGGGAGAATGTTCCCCGGTTTATATCCCTCCCCCCGGTGTGGGGAGAATGTTCCCCGTTTTATATCCCCTCCCCCCGGTGTGGGGAGAATGTTCCCCGGTTTATATCCCACCCCCCGGTGTGGGGAGAATGTTCCCCGGTTTATATCCCCCCCTCCCCCGGTGTGGGGAGAATGTTCCCCGGTTTATACCCCCCCCCGGTGTGGGGAGAATGTTCCCCGGTTTATATCCCTCCCCCCGGTGTGGGGAGCATGTTCCCCGGTTTATATCCCCCCCCCCCGGTGTGGGGAGAATGTTCCCCGGTTTATATCCCCCTCACCCGGTGTGGGGAGAATGTTCCCCGGTTTATATCCCCCCCCCCCTGGTGTGGGGAGAATGTTCCCCGGTTTATATCCCCCCGGTGTGGGGAGAATGTTCCCCGGTTTATATCCCCCCGGTGTGGGGAGAATGTTCCCCGGTTTATATCCCCCCCGGTGTGGGGAGAATGTTCCCCGGTTTATATCCCCCCCCCCCCCCCCCGGTGTGGGGAGAATGTTCCCCGGTTTATATCCCCCCCCGGTGTAGGGAGAATGTTCCCCGGTTTATATCCCCCCCCCCCCCGGTGTGGGGAGAATGTTCCCCGGTTTATATCCCCCCCCGGTGTGGGGAAAATGTTCCCCGGATTATATCCCCCCCCCGGTGTGGGGAGAATGTTTCCCGGTTTATATCCCCCCCCCCGGTGTGGGGAGAATGTTCCCCGGTTTATATCCCCCCCCCGGTGTGGAGAGAATGTTCCCCGGTTTATATCCCCCCCCCCGGTGTGGGGAGAATGTTCCCCGGTTTATATACCCCCCCGGTGTGGGGAGAACGTTCCCCGGTTTATATCCTCCCCCGGTGTGGGGAGAATGTTCCCCGGTTTATATCCCCCCCCCGGTGTGGGGAGAAAGTTCCCCGGTTTATATCTGGGCCCGGGGCCTGCACATGCTCAGCTCACACTGCCCGGGTGATTGACGGCAGCTCCCAACCAATAGGAAGAGCGGGGCGGGGCTGGAGGACCGAATGTGCGGTTGGTCCTCCAACCAATTGGAGTGTGTGAGGGGCGGGGCTTCCGGCAGGCTGTAACTCGTGGGGTGCAGCAAGGATCAGTGCTGGGGCCTCAGCTATTTACAATCTATATTAATGACCTAGATAAAGGGACCGAGTGTAATATTTGCTGACGATACAAAGCTCGGTGAGACAGTAAGCTGTGAGTAGAACACAAGAGTGCAAAGATATATAGACAGACGATGTGAATGGGCAGTAAGGTGGCAGATTGAGTACAATGTCGGGAAATGTGAGGTTATTCACTTTGGTCGGAAGAATAGAAAAACAGAATATCTTTTAAATGGTGAGAAACTTTAAATGTTGGTGTTGAGAGAGATTTGGGTGTCCTTTTGCAAAAAACACAGAAAGCGAGCATGCAGGTACAGCAAGCAGTAAGGGGGTGGAGTATAAGAGTAAGGATCAATTGCTACAATTGTACAGGGCCTTGGTGAGACCACACCTGGAGTACTGGGCAGTTTGGATCTCCTTATCCAAGGAAAGATATACTTGCCTTGGAGATGGTGCAATGGAGGTTCACAAGATTGATTCCTGGGATGAGAGAGCTGTCTTACGATGAGAGATTGTGTAGAATGGACCTATATTCTCTGGAGTTTTGACGTATGAGAGGGGATCTCATTGAAACATACAAGATTCTGAAGGGTATTGACAGGGTAAATGCTGAGAGGTCAATTCCCCCGGGCTGGAGTGACTAGAACTCCGGGGCTCAAGATAAGGGGGAGACCATTTAAGACAGAGATGAGAAATGTCTTCACTGAGGCTTGTGAATCTTTGGAATTCTCTGCCCCAGAGGGCTGTGGATGCTCAGTCTATTCAAGGCTGAGATAAATAGATTTTTGGACTCTCGGGGAATCAAGGGATATGGAGATCAGGTGGGAAAGTGGAGTTGAGGGCGATGATCTTATTGAATGGCGGAGCAGGCTCGAGGGGCCGTATGACCTACTCCTGCTCCTATCTCTGATATTCTAATGTTGACATCTAAGGGACTCTAGATTTATTAGTCCCACCCTTTATCTTAAGGGAACATACTTGCTCTGAACCCTCGCTATCTCCTCCTTGAATGCCTCCTACTGCTCTGACACGAATTTACCTTCAAGTAGCTGTTTCCAGTCCACTTTGGCTAAATCACATCTCTGCTTAGTAAAATTAGCTTTACCCCAATTGAGAACTTTTATTCCTGGTCAATCTTTGTCCTTTTCCATAACTACCCTAAATCTAACTGAATTATGATCACCAGCACCAAAATGCTCTCCCACTGATACCCCTTCCACCTGCCCAAGCTTCATTCATTAAACCTAAGTCCAGAACCACCCCCTCTCTTGTTGGGCTTGCTACGTAATGGCTAAAAAAGTTCTCCTGAATGCATTTTAAGAATTCTGCTCCTTCTATATCTTTCGTATTAATTCTATCCCAGTTAATATTTGGGGAGTTGAAATCCCCGACTATTACTGCCCTATTATTTTTGCACGTATCAGAAATGTGCCGACATCTTTGCTCTTCTGTCTCCCTCTGACTGTTTGGGGGTCTATAGTACATCCCCAGCAGTGTGATCGCCCTTTTTTGTTCTTCACTTCTCCCATGTGGCCTCATTTGACGATCCTTCGAACATATCATCCCTCCCCACAGCTGGAATTGTTTCTTTAATCAACACTGCGACGCGCTCTCCTTTTTTTATCCCCGTCTCTATCTCGTCTTAAAACCCTGTAACCAGGAATGTTGAGCTGCCATTCCTGCAGTTCTTTTAGCCGTGTTTCACTGATATTTACAATATCATACCCCCACATGTCTGTCTGTGCCCTCAGCTTATCTGCCTCAATCCCGAGACTCCTTGCACTGGCATTGAAGTATTTCTAGATTGATTCCTGTGATGAGAGGACTGTCTTATGATGAGAGTTTGTGTAGAATGGGCCTATACTCTCTGGAGTTTAGACGAATGAGAGGTGATCTCATTGAAACACATTGGCACTGGCATTTAGCGCTGCCAAACTCCCTTATTGTCTATTTTCTAGCCTTTGTTTCCTCTGCCTTCCAAACACTAGCAAAACCCCCAGTGAGGATATTGTTCGGTCCTGTTGAGGTGCAACCTGTCCGGCTTGTACTGGTCCCACCTCCCCCAGAAACATTCCCAATGCCTCAGGAATCTAAAGCACTCCCTCCTGCACCAAACTCCAGCCATGCATTCATCTGCTCTATCCTCTTATTTCTGTACTCACCAGCACGTGGCACCGGGAGTAATCCGGACATTACTACCTTTGAGGTCCTGTTTTTTAATCTCTGTCCCAGCTCCCTAAAATCTGCCTGCAGGATCTCATCCCTCTTTCTACCGATGTCATTGGTCCCGATATGGACCACAACCTCTGGATGTTCATCCTCCCCCCTCAACAATGTCCTGCAGCCGCTCAGTGACATCCTTGACCCAGGCACCAGGGAGGCAACATACTATCCTGGAATCATGTCTGTGCCTGCAGAAGCGCTTGTTTGTTTCCCTAACTATCAAATCCACCACCACTATTGCTCTTCCACTCTTCTTCCTCCCTGCCCTGTACAGCTGAGCCACCCACGGTGTCGTGGACATGGCTCTGGCTGTACTCCCCAGAGAAACCATCGCCCTCATCAGTATCCAGAACTGAAAACCGGTTAGTGAGTGAGATGCACTCAGGGGACTCCTGTCCTACTCTTGCCCCATAGCGCTGAAGATTTTTTCAACTCGTGTTTATCTCTTTCGAAAGTTACAAGTGAATCTGCTTCCACCACCCGAACAGGCAGTGCGTTCCAGGCCAGAACATCTCGCTGCTTCATTAGTCCCCTCATGTAGCATCTGGTTCATTTACCAATCACATTCAATCTGTGCCTCTGGTTACTGAACTTTCTGACACTGAAAATTGTTTCTCCTTATTAATAGGATTGGCGGGCTGGAGGAGGTTACAGAGATAGGGAGGGGCGAGGCCTTGGAGGGATTTGAACAAGAGGATGAGAATTTTAAAGCCTGAAGCCACCAGCCGTCTCCCCCAGTGCAGAATGTGACTCACTGCTAACAGAAAGGATTTTTGTTTACTTACAAAAGATGCATAATGAAGGGAAATCAATCTCTGTATCTTTAACTAACAGCGACATGAGGGAAATGAATGACCTTTAAACACCTGGTCCAATTGGCACTGAAGTGTCTGAAACTCATAATAGGAACTCCAGGGAAACAAAATACTGACAAGTGTTAAACTGTTTTGCTGACAAAAGAAATCTCGATTTAACTTTAAAAGCTGAATTGTTTAACAGGGGTTCACACAGACCCACCTGACAGGCCGACTCAGGATCCACCCCTCAAGCACCGCGATTGGTTGCAGAACACGCTGCTCCCTGGGCCCTCCGGCCTCTGAGCTCTCTTCCTGTTGGTTCCCAGGACAATCAATCACCACTCTCCAACATTACGCTGCCAGATTAAGTTGAGAGGCTCAGAGGAAGAAATAAAATGGGGCCGTGAATCTGATATAAGAAATAAAATTAGAGAAGCATAATTAAATTTATAAACAAAACTATTTAAAGTCAAATCAAATGAATTGTTGCATTGAATACATCCTTCTGGGCCAAGTGGGAAACAAGTGATGTGTGGGCTGTGCAGAGTGTCTGTACCCGGTTACACAGCGTGTCCCTGGCTCCCCACTCCAAGTGCACATGTTTCAGCTCACATCCAACTGACTGGATAAACCTCGCCCGTCTAAACCCCATCACACAAATAGCAGCATTTGATGTTTAGTTCTGCTCAACCTTTATAAACACTGGCTAGGCCTCAGCTGACACATTGTGCTCAATTCTGGGCACCACACTTTCAGAAGGGTATCTGCACCTTAGAGAGGGACCAGAAGAGATTTACTAGAATGGTACGAAGGAGGAGGGAGTTCAGTTATGTGGAGATACTGGAGAAGCTGCGGTAATTCTCCTTGGAGCAGAAAAGGTGAAGAGGAGATTTGATAGTGTTCAAAATCATGAACGGTGTTTATAGACTAAATAAGGAGAAATACTTTCCAGTGGCAGAAGGGTCGGTAACCAGAGGACACAAGAGTTCAGGTGATTGGTAAAAGCAGAGGCGACATGAGGAACCATTGTATAAGCAGCGAGTTGTTGCAATCTGGAATGCACTGCCTGATAGGGCGGTGGAAGCAGAGTCAATAGTGGCTTTCAAAAGTGAATTGGATAAATACTAAAGGGACAATATTTGCAGAGCTATGGGGAAAGAGCAGGGGAGTGGAACGAACTGGATAGCTCGACCATAGAGCCAGCACAGGCACGATGGGCCGAATGGCTTCCTGCCCTTTCATTCTATGAAAATGGCGGATGATCTTATCCAGAATGCTGCGACCACATATTCCCAGAAAACCAAGACCGCCTATTTCCACCTGTGTAATATCGGCCGTCTCCATCCCTGCCTCAGATCACCCTCTGCTGAAACCCTCGGCCATTCCTCGGTTACCTCTAGACTTGACTATTCCAACACACCCCTGGCTGGCTTCCTACATTCTACCCCACGTAATCTTCACCTCATCCAAAACTCGGCTTCCCGTGTCCTAACTCGCACCAAGTCTCGTTCAACCATCACCGCTGTGCTCGCTGACCTACATTGGCTCCCGGTTAAGCAAAGCTTCGATTTCAAAATTCTCATCCTTGTTTACAAATCCCTTCTTGGCCTCGCCCTTCTCTATCTCTGTAATCTCCTCCAGCCCCACAACCACCAGAGATGTCTGTGCTCTTCTCATTCTGCCCTCCTGAGCATCCCTGATTATAATCGCTCAACCATTGGTGGCCTTGTCTTCTGTTGCCGAGACCCCAAGCTCTGGAACTCCCTCCCTGAACCTCTGTGCCTCCTCCCTGAAAGCAGTAACTCTGGCTGGGATCAGTTCTACACTCACTGGTTCCCCTCCCCTGAAGGTGCTGACTCTGGCTGGGTTCAGATCTACACTCATTGGTTACCCTCCCCTGAAGGTACTGACTCTGGCTGGGTTCAGTTCTACACTCACTGGTTCCCCTCCCCTGGAGGTGCTGACTCTGGTTGGGTTCAGTTCTACACTCACTGGTTCCCTTCCACTGAAGGTGCTGACTCTGGCTGGGTTCAGTTCTACACTCACTGGTTCCCCTCCCCTGAAGGTGCTGACTCTGGCTGGGTTCAGTTCTACACTCACTGGTTCCCCTCCCCTGAAGGTACTGACTCTGGCTGGGTTCAGTTCTGCACTCACTGGTTCCCCTCCCCTGAAAGCACTGACTCTGGCTGGGTTCAGTTCTACACTCACTGGTTCCCCTCCCCTGAAAGCACTGACTCTGGCTGGGTTCAGTTCTGCACTCACTGGTTCCCCTCCCCTGAAGGTACTGACTCTGGCTGGGTTCAGTTCTACACTCACTGGTTCCCCTCCCCTGAAGGTACTGACTCTGGCTGGGTTCAGTTCTACACTCACTGGTTCCCCTCCCCTGAAAGCACTGACTCTGGCTGGGTTCAGTTCTACACTCACTGGTTCCCCTCCCCTGAAGGTACTGACTCTGGCTGGGTTCAGTTCTGCACTCACTGGTTCCCCTCCCCTGAAGGTACTGACTGTGGCTGAGTTCAGTTCTACACTCACTGGTTCCCCTCCCCTGAAGGTACTGACTCTGGCTGGGTTCAGTTCTACACTCACTGGTTCCCCTCCCCTGAAAGCACTGACTCTGGCTGGGTTCAGTTCTGCACTCACTGGTTCCCCTCCCCTGAAGGTACTGACTCTGGCTGGGTTCAGTTCTACACTCACTGGTTCCCCTCCCCTGAAGGTACTGACTCTGGCTGGGTTCAGTTCTACACTCACTGGTTCCCCTCCCCTGAAGGTACTGACTCTGGCTGGGTTCAGTTCTGCACTCACTGGTTCCCCTCCCCTGAAGGTACTGACTCTGGCTGGGTTCAGTTCTACACTCACTGGTTCCCCTCCCCTGAAGGTACTGACTCTGGCTGGGTTCAGTTCTACACTCACTGGTTCCCCTCCCCTGAAGGTACTGACTCTGGCTGGGTTCAGTTCTACACTCACTGGTTCCCCTCCCCTGAAGGTACTGACTCTGGCTGGGTTCAGTTCTACACTCACTGGTTCCCCTCCCCTGAAGGTACTGACTCTGGCTGGGTTCAGTTCTACACTCACTGGTTCCCCTCCCCTGAAGGTACTGACTCTGGCTGGGTTCAGTTCTACACTCACTGGTTCCCCTCCCCTGAAGGTACTGACTCTGGCTGGGTTCAGCTCTACACTCACTGGTTCCCCTCCCCTGAAGGTACTGACTCTGGCTGGGTTCAGTTCTGCACTCACTGGTTCCCTTCCCCTGAAGGTACTGACTCTGGGTGTCTGTGCTCCCGTCACCACTTTATACACTCTGACCCTCCCTATATATCTGTAATAGCTCCCTGTTTTGGTGATGGGCTCTCCCTGACCACTCACTCCCTGACTCTCACCATTTCAGGGAATCATACGGCACAGAATGAGGCCATTCAGCCCATCGAGCCTGTCCGACTCACTGAAAGACCCACTCCCTGCACCTGCCCCAAAACACCAGAAAATGTTCCCTTTGACCATTGCTGGTTTTGAAAGTTATTATTGATGTCCCAGAATTGAGGCCAACCCTCAATATCTGAGTGTAACTATTGAGTGATAAAGGTTGACCAGAACTTGCTTGTTGTACTCTATACTGCTATTAATGCTGGAACAGATTGATCAGCGGACCCTGCCCCTCACAGCTTTGTGTTCACCTGCAAATTGCACCATTTGCTTTAGAATGTCTCCCATTTTTCCTCCTTCCCAAATCCCAGCTGGCGGCCGGTGACCCCGCTGACCCCGGGCCTGTCACCGCGGGTCAAGCCCGGGGTCAGCCTCTGGGCTGTGATTGGCCCTGGGCCCTACACCACGTGTTTATGACGCTCACCAGCCCCACGCGCGGCTCCAATTCCTGCCCCGCGCCGACAACCGACATCATCCGGGCTCCACCAACTGTCGCCGCCGCCGCCCGCACATGCTCAGTGCAGGATATCCGGGCTCAGCCCCGCCTCTCGCACACTCTGATTGGTTGGAGGACCCACCGCCCGCTCGGTCCACCAGCCCCGCCCCTGCTCTTCCTATTGGCCCGGAGGCGCCATCAATCATCCGGGCAGCGTGAATCGAGCATGCGCGGTGGGGCCTCTGTGTCTGAGAGATGGGCGGAGGGAGGGAGCGGGTTAATAAACCCCGGGGGGCCGCGGGCTTCACACACCGAGTGCGGGCCCAGGCCCCGCCCGCCCGAGAGACAACACTCCGCATTATCCGCTTCACACACACCCGCTGTGGGCCTCAGGCCCCGAACAACAACCTGCGGCTCCGGCCTTTCCCCGAGCGGGGCCCCCGGGGAGGTGGGCTCTGGGCCCGTGCGGGGCCCCCGGGGAGGTGGGCTCTGGGCCCCCGGGGAGGTGGGCTCTGGGCCCGTGCGGGGCCCCCGGGGAGGTGGGCTCTGGGCCCGTGCGGGGCCCCCGGGGAGGTGGGCTCTGGGCTGGTTGCCCCCGGGGAGGTGGGCTCTGGGCCCGTGCGGGGCCCCCGGGGAGGTGGGCTCTGGGCCCGTGCGGGGCCCCCGGGGAGGTGGGCTCTGGGCTCGTTGCCCCCGGGGAGGTGGGCTCTGGGCCTGTGCGGGGCCCCCGGGGAGGTGGGCTCTGGGCCCGTGCGGGACCCTCGGGGAGGTGGGCTCTGGGCCCGTGCGGGGACCCCGGGGAGGTGGGCTCTGGGCCCGTGCGGGGACCCCGGGGAGGTGGGCTCTGGGCCCGTGCGGGGCCCCCGGGGAGGTGGGCTCTGGGCCCGTGCGGGGCCCCCGGGGAGGTGGGCTCTGGGCTCGGGGCCCCCGGGGAGGTGGGCTCTGGGCCCGTGCGGGGACCCCGGGGAGGTGGGCTCTGGGCCCGTGCGGGGACCCCGGGGAGGTGGGCTCTGGGCCCGTGCGGGACCCTCGGGGAGGTGGGCTCTGGGCCCGTGCGGGGACCCCGGGGAGGTGGGCTCTGGGCCCGTGCGGGGCCCCCGGGGAGGTGGGCTCTGGGCCCGTGCGGGGCCCCCGGGGAGGTGGGCTCTGGGCCCGTGCGGGGCCCCCGGGGAGGTGGGCTCTGGGCCCGTGCGGGGCCCCCGGGGAGGTGGGCTCTGGGCTCGGGGCCCCCGGGGAGGTGAGCTCTGGGCCCGTGCGGGGACCCCGGGGAGGTGGGCTCTGGGCTCGGTGCCCCCGGGGAGGTGGGCTCTGGGCCCGTGCGGGGACCCCGGGGAGGTGGGCTCTGGGCCCGTGCGGGGCCCCCGGGGAGGTGGGCTCTGGGCGCGGGGACCCCGGGGAGGTGGGCTCTGGGGCAGATTAGATTGTTAAACACACCCTATCCACACAATGGGAAAGTGTTTGAGGAACAAGTATTTCTGGAGAGACTTTTAATCCATTGAACATTTACAGATTTTTAAATGTGTTCCGGGCTGTGGCCGTCGCTGCCAAGGCCGGGATTTTTTGGCCATTCCTAATTACACTGGAGAAGGTGGTGGGGAGTCACCTACTTGAACCGCTGCAGTCCGTGTGGTGAAGGTACTCCCACAGTGCTGTTAGGGAGCCAGTTCCAGGATTTTGACCCAGTGACGATGAAGGAACGGCGATATATGACCAAGTCCGGATGGTGTGTGACTTGGAGGGGAACTTGCAGATGATGGTGTTCCCATTCACCTGCTGCCCTTTTCCTTCTGGGTGGTAAAAGCCGTGGGACAGGTTGGGTGGCAGGTTCCCTTCCATCAGAACATAAGAATTAGCAGGAGTCAGCCATATGGTCCTTCGAGCCTTCTCCACCGGTCAATATGACCATGGCTGATCTTCGACCTCAACTTGACTCTCCCGCCCGATCCCCAGATCGCTGAAGGACATTAGTGCGCCAGTTGGGATTTTAGTGACAATCCGGCAGCTTTCATGGTGACTGTTTTTCTAGAGCCTGCCCCACAAATTCCCCGATTTATTAAGCTCAATTTTACAATCAGCCTTTGTGTTTTTCTGGGTTCTCTCTCACTCCCTTTTATCTGTTTTACATTCATTTTACAGGTTATTAGAAGGGGAGGATTTGTCGACAGGAAATTTAACTCCAACATCACATCAAGATCGGCCAGTCTATTCATCGGGACCTGAATATCATCAAACATAACATGGAAGCAAAAAGCAGAGTTGACAGGGGGGAGAAACCGTACACGTGTTGTGTGTGTGGACGAGGATTCAGCCGATCCTGTGGCCTGGCGAAACACAAACGCAGTCACACTGGGGAGAAACCGTGAAAATGCGGGGACTGTGGGAAAGGATTCAATTACCCGTCTGAGCTGGAAACTCATCAACACAATCACACTGGGGCGGAGGCTGTTCAGCTGCTCCGTGTGTGGGAAGAGATTCACTCGGTCATGTGAGCTGCTAACACACCAGCGAGTTCACACTGGGGAGAGACCTTCACCTGTTCCGTGTGTGGGTCAGGATTAATTTCTTCAACCCACCGACTGAGACACCACTTGTTCACACCAATGTGAGACCTTTTAAATGTTCTGCCTGTGAGAAGAGCTTTAAAAGCAAAAAGGAACTGCTGACACACCAGCGCACTCACACTGGGGAGTGGCTGTACACCTGCTCCATGTGTGGAAACACATTCAACAGTAATTACTGTCGGGTTTGCCAGCACTCTAGTAATGACTCCACGAGGTAAGGTATTGCACTTGCACTGTTGTGACCTTAGTCCTTTTATTGCAGCTCCTGAATGAGGTTACAGTAAGGTGGGCTCCCTTTTATACCTGCGGTGTGCAGGTGACCTCTAGGTCTCCACCTGTTGCACCTTCTGGTGGTACAGGCAGATTGTATACAGTGTAAAGATACATTCATAGGTCTTATGTAACTGTACATTGAGTGTACAGGGTATATACACGCACAACAATTACCACCTTCTGAGACACCAGCGAGATCAGACCGGGGAGAGGCCGTTCACTTGCTCCATGTGTGGGAAGGGATTCACTCGATCATTCAGCCTGCTGAGACACCAGCGAGTTCACAAGTGATTGCAGGGTTTGGATTCTGCTGTTATTGCTGCTGTTAATCACATCCAGGACTGAACCATGTTCATTCCACTGTGGAACTCCGCTGACCCAGCTGAAGGTTGTAAGCTCAGGGAGTGGGACCTCCAGGAGTGGAGTGTAAGAAAGCTGGGTTTCAGTATCCTGACAAATGGCGCGGTACCAGAGGAATCCTTACTGGTTAGGATCTGGTATGCACTGCCTGAGAGGGTGGTGGAGGCAGACTCAATCGCGGCTTTCAAAAGGGAATTGTGTAAGTACCTGAAAGAAAAAGATTTGCAGGGCTACGGGGAAAGGGCGGGGGAGTGGGACTAGCTGAAGGGCTCTTGCAAAGAACTGGCACAGACTTGATGGGCCAAATGGCCTCCTTCTGTGCTGTAACCACTCTGATTCTCTACGAAGGAACCGTCCAGCGTAGGCCTAGGGGTGAATGATGTCTGATTCCCTGAACTGTTTCACATTGAAACCAGTTCAGATCCGGATCAATTCAGTTTACAGAAGAATAGAGAGAAATATCTCCCCCAACTGAGGGAGACAAAAGCAGCCATTAGAGAAGCTCAGAAATCTTTGGAAAAGAAGAGAGTGCTCAATTATGGTAATCATTGTAAAAGCTTTTCCAGCTACGTCAGGAGGCAGAAGACGGTTAAAGATGGTTCAGTGCAGGGGTGGGCCATTATTTGGGCTGGAGGGCCACTGAACAAGTTTTGCTGAGCTGTTGAGGGCCGCCCACCAATGTTCCCCCTAAGGTGGGCGGCCGCACGGTCACGCATCAATCGCGGGGTCCTGCGCAGGGTGCTCACCAGCTCCCACCGCTGGAAGAGACACTGTGCAGCAGATTTAAAGGGACTGCTCACCAGCTCCCACCACTGGAAGAGACACCGTGCAGCAGATTTAAAGGGACCGCTCACCAGCTCCCACCGCTGGAAGAGACACTGTGCAGCAGATTTAAAGGGACTGCTCACCAGCTCCCACCACTGGAAGAGACACCGTGCAGCAGATTTAAAGGGACCGCTCACCAGCTCCCACTGCTGGAAGAGACACTGTGCAGCAGATTTAAAGGGACCGCTCACCAGCTCCCACCGCTGGAAGAGACACTGTGCAGCAGATTTAAAGGGACCGCTCACCAGCTCCCACCGCTGGAAGAGACACTGTGCAGCAGATTTAAAGGGACCGCTCACCAGCTCCCACCGCTGGAAGAGACACCGTGCAGCAGATTTAAAGGGACCGCTCACCAGCTCCCCCCGCTGGAAGAGACACCGTGCAGCAGATTTAAAGGGACCGCTCACCAGCTCCCCCCGCTGGAAGAGACACCGTGCAGCAGATTTAAAGGGACCGCTCACCTGCTCCCACCGCTGGAAGAGACACCGTGCAGCAGATTTAAAGGGACCGCTCACCAGCTCCCACCGCTGGAAGGGACACGCTGCAACAGATTTAAAGGGACCGCTCACCAGCTCCCACCGCTGGAAGGGACACGGTGCAGCAGATTTAAAGGGACCGCTCACCAGCTCCCACTGTGGAAGGGACACGGTGCAGCAGATTTAAAGGGACCACACACATTGGTGAGAACAAAGTGCTAAATTGGTAAATTTGAAACAATCCCACTCTTGGGGCCCAAATTTGACCAGCAGAGATTTCTGGCGAACTCACCAGAGGTGCGCCGCTTTTCTACACCGATTAGGGCGCCAAAAATCTTCAGGCCGAGTTTGGCCGCTCCCCAGCCTCGCCTCGATGGAGGTGCAGCCAGGTCCCGGAGCTGAAAACAGTGCCGGGACCTCTGCACATGCACGCTAGAGTGTGCACGCATGTGCAGTAGCTCCTCGCCCCCAGAATCTCGGCGTGTGCTCTGCAGGCTGTGTGGGAGGGGCCAGAAGCGTGCTGCCCGTATCTCTGGCCCAATGGGCTCCCTCATCGGCGGCCCGCTGAAGGTAGGACTTCTATTTTTTGTGTGTTTATTCATTTATTGATTGATTGTGGTCCATTTTTCATTTCGCGCTCTGGGTTGTAAGAGATCTCGAGACCCCAGTTTAAGTTCACTAAAGAGATTCTGAGCTTTCTCTGAGTTTTGACTGCACATACATGCAAGTTGAGTTGCAGTCAGTGGGAGGTTGAGGGTATATCACCAGGAGCAGATCTGCACAGTGAGAAAGAACCGATTCGCCGACCTTTGTATTTGTTATTGATTGATTGCTTATTACATAGAAACATGGAAAATAGATGCAGGAGTCAGCCATTCGAGCATGCACCACCATTCAATAAGATCATGGCTGATCATTCACCTCAGTACCCCTTTCCTGCTTTCTCTCCATACCCCTTGATCCCTTTAGCCGTAAGGGCCATATCTAACTCCCTCTTGAATGTATCCAATGAACTGTCATCAACAACTCTCTGCAGGAGAGAATTCCACAGGTTAACAACTCTGAGTGAAGAAGTTTCTCCTCATCTCAGTCCTAAATGGCTTACCCCTTATGTCTCCTGGTTCTAGACTTCCCCAACATCGGGAACATTCTTCCTGCATCTAACCTGTCCAGTCCCGAAAGAATTTTATATGTTTCTATGAGATCCCCTCTCATCCTTCTGAACTCGTGAATACAGGCCCAGTCGATCCAGTCTCTCCTCATATGTCAGTCCTGCCATCCCGGGAATCAGTCTGGTGAACCTTTGCTTCAATCCCTCAATAGCAAGAACGTCCTTCCTCAGATTAGGAGACCAAAACTGAACACAATATTCCAGGTAAGGCCTCACTCAGGCCCTGTACAACTGCAGTAAGACCTCCCTGCTCCAATACTCAAATCCCCGAGCTATGAAGGCCAACATACCATTTGCCTTCTTCACCGTCTGCTGTACCTGCATGCGAACTTTCAATGACTGATGTACCTTGACACCCAGGTCTCGTTGCACCTCCCTTTCTCCTAATCTGCTGCCATTCAGATAATATTCTGCCTTTGTGGTTTTGCCACTAAAGTGGATAACCTCAGTTATCCACATTATACTGCATCTGGCATGCGTTTGCCCACTCACCTAACCTGTCCAAGTCAGCTTGCAGCCTCTTAGCCCTCCTCACAGCTCACACCGCCACTTAGCTTAGTGTCATCTGCAAACTTGGAGATATTACACTCAATTCCTTCATCTAAATCATTAATATATATTGTAAATAGCTGGGGTCCCAGCACTGAGCCCTGCAGCACTCCACTGGTCACTGCCTGCCATTCTGAAAAGGACCCGTTTATCCCGACTCTCTGCTTCCTGTCTGCCAACCAGTTCTCTATCCATGTCAGTACATTACCCCCAAAACAATGTGCTTTAATTTTGCACACCAATCTCTTGTGTGGGACCTTGTCAAAAGCCTTTTGAAAGTCCAAATACACCACATCCACTGGTTCTCCCTTGTCCATGCTACCAGTTACATCCTCAAAAAATTCCAGGTTTGTCAAGCATGATTTTCCTTTCATAAATCCATGCTGACTTGGACCGATCCTGTCACTGCTTTCAAAATGATTCTTTAATAATTGATTCCAACATTTTCCCCACTACTGATGTCAGACTAACCGGTCTATAATTACCCGTTTTCTCTCCCTCCTTTTTTAAAAAGTAGTGTTACATTAGCTACCCTCCAGTCCATAGGAACTGATCCAGAGTCAATAGACTGTTGGAAAATGATCACCAATGCATCCACTATTTCTCAGGCCACTTCCTTAAATACTCTGCAATTCAGACCATCAGTCCCCGGGGCTTTATTGGCCTTCAGTCGCATCAATTATTTTGGTCTTGGTGCTTCAGATGCAGGATTCCTTCTAATTTTTATTTGTTAATTAATTGCTTATTACTTTTTGTGCTTTGTTTCATGCTTTGTAAATCTTGGTGCTAGGTGCAGGTCCTCTCAGCTTCCTTGTATTTTTTATTTGTTATTGAATGTTTATTTTTGTGCTTTGTTTAGTGCTTGGTGCTTTAAATGTACTGCTTTGTTTAGTGCTTGGTGCTTTCTCAACTCCCCACAAGGTTTTTCTGTGTGGCCAGATATGCTGGCCTAAGTTAGTTTGGAGTAACTATTAGCTGTTCAAACTAGCTTAATGACATCACTGCAGTGCCTAGCAACCAACCTCCCTGAGCCCTGCTCATTATGGGCAAGGTTTAGCGTTTGATGGGACAATGTAGAGGGAGCTTTACTCTATATCTAACCCTTGCTGTACCTGCCCTGGAAGTATCTGATGAGAGAGTGTACAACATAAGAACAAATGAACATAAGGAATAGGAGCAGGAGCAGGCCATACTCGAGCCTGCTTCACAATCCAACACGATCATGGCTGATCCGATCATGAACTCAGGACCACTTCGCTGCCCTCTCCCCATAACCCCTTATTCCCTTATTGGTTAATAAACTGTCTATCTCTGTCTTAAATTTATTCAATGACCCAGCTTCCACAGCTCTCTGAGGCAGCGACTTCCACAGATTTACAACCCTCCGAAAATAAACTGCCACCAAAGCAAGTATATCCTTTCATAAATATGGAAACCAAAACTGCACGCAGTATTCCAGGTGTGCCTTCACCAATATCCTGTATAACTGTAGCAAGACTTCCCTGCTTTTATACTCCATCCCCTTTGCAATAAAGGCCAAGATTTCATTGGCCTTCCTGATCACTTGCTGTACCTGCATACTAACCTTTTGTGTTTCATGCACAAGTACCTCCAGGTCCCGCTTTACTGCAGCACTTTGCAATTTTTCTCCATTTAATTAATAACTTGCTCTTTGAATTTTTCTGCCAAAGCACATGACCTCACACTTTCCAACATTATACTCCATCTACCAAATTTTTGCACGATCATTTAGCCTGTCTATGTTCTTTTGCAGATTTTTTGTGTCCTCCTCACACATTGCTTTTCCTCCCATCTTTGTATCGTCAGCAAATGTGGCTATGTTACACTCGGTCCTTTCTTCCACATCGTTAATATAGATTGTAAATAGTAGGGGTCCCAGCACTGATCCCTGCGACACCCCACTAGTTACTGATTGCCAACCCGAGAATGAACTATTTATCCTGACTCTGTTTTCTGTTAGTTAGCCAATCCTCTATCCATGGTAATATATTACTCCCAACCCCGTGATATTTTATCTTGTGTGTAACCTTTTATGTGGCATCTTGTCAAATGCCTTCTGGAAGACCAAATACATCACATCCACTGGTCCCCTTTATCCACCCTGTTTGTTACATCCTCCAAGAATTCCAACAAATTTGTCAAACATGACTTCCCCTTCATAAATCCATGGTGACTGCCTGACTGAATTGTGCTTTTCCAAATGTCCTGCGACTACTTCTTTAATAATGGACTCCAACATTTTCCCAAACACAGATGTTAGGCTAACTGGTCTATAGTTTCCTGCTTTTTGTCTGCCTCCTTTTTTAAATAGAGGGGTTACTTTTGCAGTTTTCCAATCTGCTGGGACCTCCCCAGAATCCAGGGAATTTTGGTAAATTACAACCAATGCATCCACTATCCCTACCATTACTTCTCTTAAGACCCTAGGATGCAAGCCATCAGGTCCAGGGGATTTATCCACCTTTAGTCCCATTATCTTAATGAACACCACCTTCTTAGTGATTGTGATTGTGTTACGTTCCTCCCCCGCTATAGCCCCTTGACTATCCGCTGTTGGAATATTGTTTGTGTTCCTCTACCGTAAAGACTGATACAAAATATTTGTTCAGAGTTTCTGCCATCTCCATGTTCCCCATTACTAATTCCTTGGTGTTGTCCTCCAAGGGACCAACATTTACTTTAGCCACTCTTTTCCTTTTTATATACCAATAGAAACTCTTGCTATCTGTTTTTATATTTCGTGCTAGTTTACTTTCATAGTCCATCGTCCCTTTCTTAAATTTTTTATACATTCTTTGATGGCTTTTAAAAGGTTCCCAATCTTCTGTCCTCCCACTAGTTTTGGCCACTTTGTATGCCATTTTAATTGGATACCGTCCTTTATTTCTTTAGTTGCCATTGATGGTTATCTTTTCTTTTACAGCTTTTTCTCCTCACCGGAATGTATTTTTCTTGAGAGTTGTGCAATATCTCCTTAAATGTACGCCACTGTTCATCAAACATCCTACACTTTAATCTATTTTCCCAGCCCACTTTAGCCAACTCTGCCCTCATACCAACATAGTTTCCTTTATTTAAGATTAGTACGCTGGTTAGAGATCCAACTTTCTCACCCTCCACCTGAATTTGAAATTCAGATCATGCTATGATCACTCATACCAAGAGATCCTTTACTGGGAGATTGTTTATTAATCCTGTCTCATTACACAGGACCAGATCTAAGATAGCCTGCCCCCTGGTTGGTTCCGTTACATACTGCTGAAGGAACCCTTCTCTTCTGCACTCTATGAACTCTTCCTCAAGGCTACCCTGACCAATTTGATTTGTCCAATCAATATGGAGGTTAAAATCACCCATGATTATTGCTGTTCCCTTTTTACAAGCCCCCACTATTTCCTGGTTTATACTCCGACCAACACAGTTGCTACTGTTAGGGGACCTATAGACTACGCCCACCAGTGACCTTTTCCCTTTATTATTCCTTATCTCCACTCAAACTGTTTCTACAACCTTATCATTTGAGCCAATATTGTTTCTCATTATTCCATCCTTTATCAATAGAGATGCCCCACCTCCTTTTCCTTTCTGTCTGTCCTTCCTGATTGTCCAGTATCCCTGAATATTTAATTCCCAGACCTGGTCACCTTGCAACCACGTCTCTGTAATGGCTATCAGATCATACCCATTTGTATTTATTTTTGCCGTCAACTCATCTATTTTGTTGCAAATGCTCCGTGCATTTAGAGAAAGTGCCTTTAAGATTGTTTTTTTACCCTTTTTTCCCCCACTTGTTTCCTCTCTCCTTCAAACTCACTTTCTTTAATTTTGCTTTCTAATTCCAGCTTTACTCCCCTCCCTAATGAATCTATTTTCAGGTTCCCATTCCCCTGCCAAGCTAGTTTAAAATCTCCCCAACAACACTAGCAACCCCCGTCCCCGCGAGGATATTGGTCCCGGCTCTGTTGAGGTGCAACCCGTCCGCCTTGTACCGGTCCCACCTCCCCCAGAAGCGGTCCCAATGCCTCAGGAAACTAACGCACTCCCGCCTGCACCATCTCTCCAGCCACGTATTCATCTGCTCTATCCTCCTATTTCTGTACTCACTCGCTCGTGGCATCGGGAGTAATCCAGAGATTACTAGCTTTGAGGTCCTGCTTTTTAATCTCTCTCCGAGCTCCGTAAACTCTGCCTGCAGGACCTCACCCCTCTTTCAACCTGTGTCATTGGTCCCAGCGGAAGGAGCACACAACAACCCAAGCACTTCAACAAACCGGCACTTCAACCAACGTACTTTCAACCACCGTCTGTCCAACCTGCGACAGATACTGTAGCCCCCGCATTGGACTTAACAGACATCTGAGGCCTCATTTGTAATGTGGAAGCAAGTCATCCTCGACTCCAAGGGACTGCCTTTGATGATGATGGTTTATATCAGACAGGAGGAAATTGGTGTCAGTGACTGTGTAGGAGGAGTCTCCAGCTTCAACTACTCGAGCTCAATGTTTCGGAGCTTGAGCGGCGGCTGGAGTCAATACGGTGCATCCGCGAGGCTGAGAGCTCCGTGGATAGCACCTTTTAGGAGGTGGTCACCCCACAGATTAAAAGCGTGCAGGCAGAGGGGAAGTGGGAGACCACCACACAGAGTAAGAACGCTAGGCAGGTAGTGCAGGAGTCCCCCCCGTGAGTCCATCTCACTTTCAAACCGATGTTCACTTCTGAGCCTCTGGGGAGTGCCTCTGGGGAGTGCAGCTCGAGCCAATTCCAAGGCACCACGGGTGGCTCAGCTGCACAGGGGAGAAGAATGAAGAATAAAAGAGCTGTAGTGATTGGGGATTCTATAGTTAGGGGAGCAGAAAGGCGTTTCTGCGGCCGCAGACGTGACTCCAGAATGGTATGGTGCCTCCGTGGTGCCAGGGTCAGGGATGTGACAGAGCAGACGCAGGGAATTCTGGGGGAGGGAAAGAGGGTAAACAGCTAGAGGCCATGGTCCACATCAGGACCAGCACCATAGGTAGAAAGAGGGATGAGGTCCTACAGGCAGAATTTAGGGAGCTAGGAAGAAAATTAATGAGTAGGACCTCAAAGGTAGTAATCTCCGGATTACTACCAGTGCCACGTGCTAATGAGCACAAGAATAGAAGGACAGAGAGAATGAACGCGTGGCTGGAGAATTGGTGTAGGAGGGAGGGCTTTAAATTCCTGAGGGATTGGGACCATTTCTGGGGGAGATGGGACCTGTACAAACCGGACGGTTTGCACCTCAACAGTGCCGGGACCAATATCCTCGCGGGGAGATTTGCTAGTGCTGTTGGGGAGAGTTTAAACTAGCTTGGCAGGGGGCTGGAAACCTGAGAAAACATTCAATAGGGAAGGAAGTAAAGCAGAAATTGGATAGCAAGAATTTAGAAATCGAATCTGTAAAACAGGAAACAAGAGTTAGCAAGTAGTAATCAAGGAGGGCTTCCTGTGCGAAATGGCATATACTTTAATGCAAGGAGTATAGCGAGTAAGGCAGATGAGCTAAGAGCACAGGTAGATACTTGGGAGTATGACATTATAGCCATTACAGAGACATGGCTGAAAGAGGGGCAGGTTTGGCAGATCAATATTCCTGGTTCCAGGATTTTTAGACAAGAGAGAGAGGGGGGTAAAAAGGGTTTCGCGTATTGATTAAAGAAACTATTACAGCGGTGAGGAGGGATAGTTAAGAGAGATCATCAAATGAGGCCACATGGGTCGCATTTAAAAATAAAAAATGGGTGATCGCACTGCTGGCCGTGTATTATAGACCCCCAAACAGTGGGAGGGAGATAGAGGAACAAATATGTCGGCAAATTGCTGTGAAGTATAAAAACCATAGGGCAGTAATAGTAGGGGAGTTTAACTATCCTAATATTGATTGGGGCAAATATAGTGCGAAGGGTATAGAGGGTACGGAATTCTTAAACTGCATTCAAGAGAACTTTTTTAGTCAGTATGTAACAAGCCCAACATGAGAGGGGGCGGTTTTGGATTTAGTTTTGGGGAATGAAGCTGGGCAGGTTGAAGGGGTATTAGTGGGAGAGCACTTCGGCGCCAGTGACCATAATTCAGTCAGATTGAAGTTAGTTATGGATAAGGACAAGGATAGGCCTCGAATAAAAGTCCCAAATTGGGGAAAAGCTAACTTTGCTAAGTTGAGGAGTGATTTGGCCACAGTGGACTGGAAACTGCTACTTGTAGGTAAATCAGTGTTGGAACAGTGGGAGGCATTCAAGGAGGAGGTCTGGGAGGCTCAGGCCAAACATGTGACTTTAAAGAAAAAGGGTGGAATAACAATTCTAGAACCCGCTGGATGTCTAGGGACTTACAGGGGAGGGTAAAGAAAAAACGGGAAGCTTATGTCATACACCAACGGCTAAATACTGTAGAATCTTTGGAGGAATATAGAAAGTTAAGAAGTAAAATTAAAAAGGATATTAGGAATGTTAAGACAGAGCATGAAAAATACTTGGTTAGTGTCATATATCTCACATTACTGTATATAACTATCTTACCATGCGATACATGACTGTAACTGGATATGACATTTAACAATAAGCATACCTTACCACCAGGGGTGCACTTGCAGGAGACACTCCATACCTGTCCCACTGTGGTATATAAAGGGAGGTCTCAGGCAAGTGCAGCACTGGAGAGCTGGAATTAAAGGTGCAGGTCCTGAGTGACCTTGACTTCAGCTTGTGTCTCGTGTAAGTCAGTACATTAGAGTCAGGACTTAACAGTGGCGATGAGTTACAGGATCACAGAATCCACAGAATGGCTACCAACAGCTCAAATGAGAAATACAATGCTGGAGACAATTGGGATGACTTTATAGAAAGGCTCCAGCAAAGCTTTGTGACCAAAGACTGGTTGGGCGACGATAGGGCAGACAAGAGAAGAGCCCATCTCTTGACCAGCTGTGGCTCGAAAACATACGCTTTAATCAAAGACCTGCACCCGAGAAACCAGCAAGCAAGTCGTTTGAGGAGTTGAGCACACTTGTGAGAGACCATCTGAAGCCAGCGAGCAGCCTACACATGGCCAGACACAGGTTCTACAACTACAGACGCTGTGTGGGCCAAAGCATACCCGACTTCGTGGCGGAACTTCAGAGGCTGGCTAGTTCATGTGAGTTCCCCGATAAACGAAGGAGAGAAGTACTGAGAGACTTTTTTTATTGAAGGAATATGCCACGCAGGCATATTCCAAAAGTTTATAGAGACTAAGAACTTGACTCTAGAGGCAGCAGCACTGGTCGCACAGATGTTCTTGGCAGACAAAGAAGAAAGGAGGCTGATCTATACTTCGGGTACGACAACCAACGAGGCATCAGAACAAGGGGTTCAGATTGTGAAACAAACCGCTACCCCCACACACAGACAAAGGCAGGAGAGCAGGCTTTCAACAGCAGACAGTGGCGCCAGAAGCCATCAAAATCAAGGGCCACATGAACGGCCGATCACACCTCATCAACCCTCAATGTAAGCAATCAACAACAGATTGAGAGAAGCTCAAGGGAGATCAGCCAGACGGTGCTCATCCTTCGGAAACAATGGAAACGGTCTGTGTTGGAGATGTGGGGGCAGGCACTCAACCAGGGTGTGTCGATTTCAGCATGCCGTTTGCAGAAACTGCAACTACAAAGGGCATCTGGCTCGCATGTGCAGAAAAACAGCAGCTCGGCTGGTATACGAATCGGAAGAGTCGGAAAGCAGACCAGAAAACGGTTGGAACAGTGCACGGGACGCCGAGGTACAGCGGGTTAACATGATCAACGTCCACTGTTCTTACACCAAGACGCCTCCAATTATGATGAGGGTTCCACTCAACGGGATACCCATCAACATGGAACTGGACACGGGGGCCAGTCAATGCCTCATGAGCGTTCAACAATTTGAACAGCTGTGGCTGCACAAAAGCAACAGACCGAAACTCTCAAAGATCGACACCAAACTAAGGACCTATACTAAAGAAATCGTCCCAGTCCTTGGCAGCGCCATGCTCTCAGTCACACACAAATGGACGGTGAACCGACTTTCCCTGTGGATTGTCCCCGGGGATCTCCCAGACCTGTTGGGGAGAAGTTGGCTAGCAGAATTTAATTGGGAATGGGATGATGTTCACACCATGTCGTCAGAGGAACGGACCTCCTGCTCAACAGTTCTAAGCCGTTTTGAACATCTCTTTCAGCCAGGTGTGGGCACCTTCAAAGGGGCTAAAGTTAGAATCTACATCACACAGAATGCCAGACCGGTCCATCACAAGGCTAGAGCTGTGCCTTATGTGATGAGGGAAAAGATTGAAAAAGAACTGGACCGGCTTCTGCGAGAAGGCATAATTTCTCCCGTGGAATTCAGCGACTGGGCAAGCCCCATCGTCCCCATCATGAAGCCTGATGGATCCGTGCTAATCTGTGGGGATTACAAGTCTGCCATAAACAGAGTCTCCCTACAGGACCAATACCCGCTGCCCAGAGCGGAGGACCTATTTGCCACGTTGGCTGGAGGAAAACATTTTTCGAAACTTGACCTCACATCTGCTTATATGACGCAAGAACTGACCGAAGAGTCTAAGCTACTCACCACCATCAACACACATCGAGGCCTTTTTGTGTACAATGGATGCCCATTCGACATCAGGTCGGCAGCGGCTATATTCCAGTGCAGCATAGAAAGTCTGCTCAAGTCCATCCCGGGGATGGTTGTGTTTCAAGATGACATACTCATCACGGGCAGGGACACCTACTCTCACCTCCGCAATCTTGAGGAAGTACTAAGTCGATTGGATCGGGTAGGCCTAAGAGTTAAGAAATCCAAGTGTCTGTTTTTCGCGCCTGAGGTTGAATTTTTGGGCAGAAGGATTGCCGCTGATGGAATCTGCCCAACCGAATCCAAAACCGAAGCGATTCGCCTGGCACCCAGGCCCCGGAATGTCTCGGAACTGCGCACCTTTCTCGGGCTACTCAATTACTTTGGGAACTTTATGCAGAACTTGAGCACGCTGCTGGAGCCTCTCCATGTGCAACTCAGAAAGGTATCGGATTGGTTTTGGGGAGACGCCCAAGAAGCTTCAATAAGGCACGCAACTGTCTATGTTCCAAGAGTGTTTTCGCCTTTTTTGACACATGTAAAAAGTTAGTCCTTACGTGTGATGCATCAGCATACGGGGTCGGGTGCGTTTTACAGCACGTCAATGATGTGGGTAAATTGCAGCCCGTTGCTTATGCCTCCAGGTCACTTTCGCGGGCGGAGCGTGGGTACGGTATGGTTGAGAAGGAGGCGCTCGCGTACATGTACGGTGTCAAAAAGATGCACCAATACCTTTCCAAGGCAAAGTTTGCGTTAGAAACTGACCACAAACCTCTCACGTCCCTACTATCCGAGTGCAAGGCGATCAACGGCAACACCTCGGCGCGCACTGGCTTACGACTACACGATAAGGCACAGACCAGGCACAGACAACTATGCCGACGCGCTTAGCAGGCTACCCCGGCGACCACAGAAGGGTCCGACAAACAGGACTGAGATGGTCATGTCAATCAATGCCTTTGAATCCACAGGTTCGCCCATTACGGCTCGCCAAATCAGAGCCTGCACGACCAGCGACCCCACGTTATCTCTAGTTAAAAGATGCATTTTAACCGGTGACTGGGCAGAGGCTCACGATGCCTGCCCCGAGGTGGTCAAACCCTTCCGTAGGCGCATGCATGAACTCTCACTACAGGCAGACTGCCTGATGTGGGGCAGCCGAGTAGTTATGCCCTTACGAGGCAGGGAGGCGTTTGTCCAGGAGCTCCATCGCGAGCACCCGGGAATCGTCCTTATGAAGGCCAAAGCCAGATCTCATGTCTGGTGGCCTGGCATTGACGCGGAATTGGAGCTCTGCGTCCGTCGGTGCACCTTTTGTGCCCAACTCAGTAATGCCCCCAGGGAGGCTCCCCTAAGCCCCTGGCCCACCAAACTGTGGTCGCGGGTACATGTAGAGTATACGGGCCCATTCATGGGCAAAATGTTCCTTGCAGTCGTTGATACATTTTCAAAATGGATCGAGTGCACCATTTTAAAATAGAGCACCACCTCCACCACTGTGGAGAGCCTTAGAACCATGTTTGCAACGCACGGCATTCCTGACATATTGGTCAGTGATAATGGTTCGTGCTTCACTAGCGCAGAATTTCACAATTTTATAGTTGACCACGGTATAAATCACGTTACGACGGCACCTTTCACGACAGCACCTTTCAAGCCGGCCTCCAATGGCCAGGCAGAGCGAGCAGTGCAGATCATTAAACAAGGCATGCTCATAATCCAAGGTCCCACACTGCAGAGCCACCTGTCACAACTGCTGCTGGCATACAGATCTCGTCCGCATTCGTTGACTGGGGTTCCCCCCATGCAACTATTGATGAAACGAACCTTAAAGACCAGGCTCTCGTTAATCCTCCCAGACATGCATGAAATTATTGAGGCTAAGCGGCAAAAGCTAACTGAGTACCATGACCGAAATTCGAAGGGGAGGTGGAATGAAATAGGGGACAAAGTGTTTGTGCTAAACTATGGCCGGGGTCCCAAATGGCTTGCAGGAACAGTAACAGACAAAGAGGGAAACAGGCTACTGGTTGTACAAATGGACAATGGCCAAACCTGGTGGAGGCATGTAGACCAAGTAAAAAGTAGATTCACTCATAACACTGAAGAACCAGAGGCAGACTACAACATGGAACTCACACCACACCTGGTGGACAGACAGGTGGAACAACCTGAAGAAAGGGCAGTCTCAACAGACAGCCCAGGCGAGATACCAGCAATCACACCGAACGAAAAACAGGCACCAAGGCAAACAACTGAACCACAACAAGACGCTCCACGCGAGAGCGCAGACCACCCGAGAGACTGAATCTATAAAGGCAATAAGACCTTGGGGGAGGGTGATGTCATGTATCTCACATTACTGTATATAACTATATCTTACCATGCTATACATGACTGTAACTGGATATGACCTGTAACAATAAGCATACCTTATCACCAGGGGTGCACTTGCAGGAGACACTCCATACCTGTCCCACTGAGGTATATAAAGGGAGATCTCAGGCAAGTGCAGCACTGGAGAGCTGGAATTAAAGGTGCAGGTCCTGAGTGACCTTGACTTCAGCATGTGTCTTGTGTAAGTCAGTACATTAGAGTCAGGACTTAACAGTTAGTAAACTTAAGGAAAGCCCAAAGAAATTCTATAAATATATTAAGAGCAAGAGGATAACTAAAGAAAGGGTAGGGCCTATTAGAGACCATGAAGGTAATCTTTGTGTGGAGGCGGAAGATGTTATGATTCTTAATGAATACTTTGCGACTTGTTTTCACAAAGGAAAGGGGCAATGCAGATACTGTTATCGAGGAGGAGTGTGAAATTCTGGATGAAATAAACAGTGAGAGGATTATTAAGGGGTTTAGCAGCTTTGGAAGTAGATAATTCCCCAGGCCCAGATGAAATGCATCCCAGGCTGTTGAGTGAAGTAAAAGAGGAAATAGCAGATCTGTTGACCATCATTTTCCAGTCCTATTTGGATTTGGGCATGGTGCCAGAGGACTGCTAATGTGGTACCCGAGTAATTACAAGCCTGTCAGCCTAACCTCAGTGGTGGAAAATTATTGGAAAATTCCTGTGAGAGGATAAATCTACATTTAGAAACGCAAGGACTAATTAGGTACAGTCAGCAGAGATTTGTTAAGGGAAGATTGTGTTTGACTATCCTGATTACCTCCTCATAAAATTCAACCAAGAGGGTCGATGAGGGTAGTGCATACAATGTAGTGTATTTGGCCTTTAGCAAAGCTTTTGATAAGGTCCCACATGGTAGACCGGTCACGAAGGTTAAAGCCCATGGGATCCAGAGCAAAGTGGCAAGTTGGATCCAAAATTGTCTTTGAGGTAGGAAGCAAAGGGTAATGATTGATGGATGTTTTTGTGACTGGAAGGATGTTCCTGTGGGGTTCTGCAGGGCTCAGTCATGGGTCCCTTGCTTTTTGTGGTATATATCAATGATCTAGATTTGAATCGAGGGAGTAAGATTAAGACATTTATAGATGACACTAAAATTGGCTGTGTGGTTGATAATGAAGAGGAAAGTCATGGACTGCAGGAGGATATCAATCTACTGGTCAGGTGGGCAGAGCAGTGGCAAATGGAATTTAATTCGGAGAAGTGTGAGGTAATGCACTTTGGGAGGGCTAATAAGGAAAGGGTATACACATTAATGTTTAAAGATCAGTCCCTCAAAACTATCATCAATCTCATGGTCTACAGGGCTGTAGTGATACCCGCCCTCCTGTCTGGCTCAGAGACGTGGACCATGTACAGTAGACACCTCAAGTCGCTGGAGAAATACCACCAACGATGTCTCCGCAAGATCCTGCAAATCCGCTGGGAGGACAGACGCACAAACATTAGCGTCCTCGTCCAGGCCAACATCCCCAGCATTGAAGCACTGACCACACTTGATCAGCTCCGCTGGGCAGGCCACATAGTTCGCATGCCAGACACGAGACTCCCAAAGCAAGCGCTCCACTTGGAACTCATCCACGGCAAACGAGCCAAAGGCGGGCAGAGGAAACGTTACAAGGACACCCTCAAAGCCTCCCTGATAAAGTGCGACATGCCCACTGACACCTGGGAGTCCTTGGCCATAGACTGCCCTCAGTGGAGGAAGTGCATTCGGGAGGGTGTTGAGCTCCTCGAGTATCGTCACAAAGAGCATGCAGAAATCAAGCACAGGCAGCGGAAGGAGCGTGCGGCAAACCAGGCTCCCTGCCCACCTTTCCCTCAACAAATATCTGTCCCACCTGTGACAGAAACTGAGGTTCCCGTATTGGACTGTACAGCCACCAAAGAACTCATGCTAAGAGTGGAAGCAAGTCTTCCTCGATCCCGAGGGACTGCCTATGGTGATGATACACATTAAGCGGTAGATGATCAAAGGGACCTTGGAGTGCTTGTCCATAGATCCCTGAAAGTAGCAGGCCAGGTGGATAAGGTGGTTAAGAAGGCAGACGGAATGCTTGCCTTTATTGGCTGAAGCACAGAATACAAGAGCACGGAGGTTATGCTTCAATTGTATAACACTCTGGTTAGACCACAGCTGGAGTTCTGGTTGCTGTATTATTGGAAGAATGTGATTGTACGAGAGAGGGTGCAGAGATTTACTAGGATGCTGCCTGGAATGCAGCATCTTAGCTGTGAGAACAGATTGGATAGGCTGGGTTTGCTCTCATTGGAACAGTGGAGGCTGAGAGGAGACCTCATTGAGGTGACAACATTTTGAGAGGCCTGGATATAGTGGATAGCAAGGGTCTATTTCCCTTGGTGGAGGGGTCAATTATGATGGGGCATAGTTTTAAGGTGGTTGGTGGAAGGCTCAGAGGGGTTTTGAGGGGAGGCTTCTTCACGCAGAGGGTTGTGGGGGTCTGGAACTCACTGCCTGGAAGGATGGTGGATGCAGAAGCGCTCACCACATTTAAAAGGTGCTTGGATGGGCACTTGAAGTGCCGTAATCTGCAGGGTTACGGACCTAGAGCTGGTAATTAGGATTAGACTGGATAACCTCCTGTTGGCTGGTGCAGATACGATGGTAAGTACTGCAGCAAATCGAATATGGCCAGGGTGATCTCCTGGACTCGTTTCGATCGCCTGGATGGGTCAGAGAGGAATTTTCCCAGATTTTTTTCCCCCAATTGGCCTGGGTTTTTATCTGATTTTTGCCTCTCCCAGGAGATCACATGGCTCCGGTTGGGGTGGAGTGTAGAATGTTTCAGTGTAAGGGGTGTCGCAGTTGTGTGAGGCAGACTGGTTGGCCCGGGTGCTCTTTACCTTTCCGCCATTGTTCATTGCTCACAGGTTTATATGTAACCTTCAGGGTTGCTGACCGAGGGCCGTGCGGCTCTTTAAGGGTCGGCGTGGACACGATGGGCCGAAATGGCCTCCTGCACTGTAAATTTCTACGTTTCTACCAATTACTTTAAATCTATGCCCTGAGTTATTGACCCCTCTGCTAAGGGGAATAGGTCCCTCCTAACCACTCCATCTCGGCCCCTCTTAATTTTATAAACCTCAATCAGGTCTCCCCTCAGCCTCCTCTGTTCCAAACAAAATAACCCCAGCCGATCCAATCTTTCCTCATACCTAAAATTCTCTAGTCCCGGCATCACACTGGTAAATCCCTTCTATACCCTCTCTTTTCTGTAATGTGATGACCAGAATTGCACGCAGTATTTTAGCTGTAGCCTAACTAGTGTTTTGTACAGTTCAAGCTCTTGTATTCTATGCCTCGGCTAATAAAGTCTAGTATCCCGTATGCCTTCTTAACCATCTTATCGACCTGTCCTGCTACCTTCAGGGATCTGTGGACAAGCACGCCAAGGTCCCCCTGTTCCTCTACACTTCTCAGTGTCCGACCATCTATCGTGTATTCCCTTTCCTTGTTAGCCCTCACCAAATGCATTACCTCACACTTCTGCAGATTGAATTCCATTTGCCCCCCCCTGCTCTGCCCACCGGACAGGTCCATTGATACCTTCCTGCAGTCTACAGCTTTCTTCTTCATTATCAACCACACGGACAATTTTCGTATCATCTGCAAACGTCGTAGTCATACCCTTTACATTCAAGTCTAAATCATTGATGTATACCAGAAACATCCTTCCAGTCGCAAAAACACCCATTGACCATTAACCTTTGCTTCCTAGCTCAGCCAATTTTGGATTCAAGTTGCCACTTTGCCTTGTATCCCATGGGCTATTACTTTCATGACCAGTCTGCCATGTGGGATCTTATCAAAAGCCTTGTTAAAATCCATATACACAACGTCAAACACAACACCTTCATCGACCCTCCGCGTGACCTCCTCAAAAAATGCAATTAGGTTAGTCAGACACGACCTTCCATTAACAAATCCATACTAAATGTCCCTGATGAATCCGGCTCTTGCTGAATGAAGATATATCCTGTCCCTCAGAATTTGTTCCAATAATTGAAAGTCCAAATTGGGGGAACTGAATTTTATTTTGTTATGCTATCGAGATTGGGGCCAGAGGGACAATAAATAATAATAAATAAATTATTTTAAAAATCGGTGATCAGACCTGCAGTATGATCAAAATCTCCAGATGACGCCAAAAATGGGGAGCGTGGGGCTCTGTGAAGAGGACTGTAAGTGAGCTCAGTCTGAATGCACAGGTTTGTAAATGGGCTGGATGAATGGCAGATGAAATTTAGTGCAGAGAAATCTGATGCAAAACATTTTGGAAGAAAAATGGAGGAAATGTACATTAAATGGTAACATTTTAAAAGGAGTGGCGAGAGAGATTTGGGGATGTAAAAGTCCCTTTTCTTATTAATGAGCAAGTTCCAGAGTCCAATGTCAGCAACTTTAATGCCTTAATAAGAAATATAAGATGAGCAGTTTCTCAGGCATCCACCGCATCTTATACTGATCCACCAATCAGAGTAAAGATGCAAGTCCCGCGTGTCCACAGTAACTGACACCAGGTCAGCCCGCTGGATGGAACCTCGGGCGCCCTGAGCTTGATCTCTGGTGTCTCCAGTCCCCACTGCCCCCTTACATCAGTCTCCCCTCACTTTTATACCCTGCACTGATCCACCTCTGGCACCGGACTCTTCTTTGTCTTCTCTGCTGGGTTTGGGCAGGAAGTGAGGAAAAGACAGCTGGAACTTCTCTAATCTGTGATTTACAAGGACACTTTCCCTGGTTCCCAGCACTTACTTTTCTTCAGTAATTTTCTCATTATCCCTAAACTACCCTGCCTGCTGTTAGTTCTTATAGTTTCACAATTATAGGTATAAACATCTCACATTATAATCTAATCTATTCTATTACTCACACTGGTTTAAGCTTGGAAGAAGCACTGAGGGTAGCAAGGGCACAGAATGTACTCTGGGTGGGGAACTTCAATGTCCATCACCAAGAGTGACTCGGTAGTACCACTACTGACTGAGCTGGCCGAGTCCTGAAGGACATATCTGCCAGACTGGGCCTGCAGCAGATGGTGAGGGAACCAACACGAGGAAAAAACCTACTTGAGCTGGTCCTCACCAATCTACCTGTCACAGATACGAACAATGACAGACAGGTAAAGACCATCGGGTACATCCAGCCTGTCCCACATCGAGCTGCATCTGTCTATGACAGCATTGGTAGCAGTGACCACCGCACATAGTCATTGTGGAGACAAAGTCACACCGAACACACTCTCAAATGTGTTGTGTGGCACCATCACCGTGCTAAACGGGATAGATGCAGAACAGATCTAGCAGCTGAAAACGGGGCACCCTCAGGGTGCTGTGGGCCATCAGCAGCAGCAGCATTGTATTCCACCACAATCTGTAACCTCATGGTCCGGCATATCCCTCACTCTAACATTACCATCAAGTCTGGTTCAATTAGGAGTGCAGAAGAGCATGCCAGGAGCAGCACCAGGCGTACCGAGAAATGAGGTACCAGCCTGGGGAAGCTGCAACACAGGACTACATGTATACTAAGCAGCGAGAGCAGCATGGTATAAACAGGGCTAAGCAATCCCACAATCAACGAATCAGATCAAAGCTCTGCAGTCATCCCACATCCAGTCGTGAATGAACACAAGAACATACATAACAACCAGGAGCAGGAGTAGGTCATACGGCCCCTCGAGCCTGCTCCGCCATTCAATAACATCACGGCTGATTTTCTACCACAACTCCACTTTCCTGCACTATCCCCATATCCCTTTAGTCCCTTAATATCCTATGCTGGGTTCAGTTCTACACTCACTGGTTCCCCTCCCTCTCCTTCCCTGAAGGTGCTGACTCTGGCTGGGTTCAGTTCTACATTCACTGGTTCCCCTCCCTCTCCTCCCCTGAAGGTACTGACTCTGGCTGGGTTCAGTTCTACACTCACTGGTTCCCCTCCCCTGAAGGTGCTGACTCTAGCTGGGTTCAGTTCTACACTCACTGGTTCCCCTCCCCTGAAGGTACTGACTCTGGCTGGGTTCAGTTCTACACTCACTGGTTCCCCTCCCCTGAAGGTGCTGACTCTGGTTGGGTTCAGTTCGACACAACAGTTTCTCTCCACTATGTGACCCATGTGCCCAAACTGCATGTGTGAACCTCGACAGTGAGTGTCGACTGGCTATTCCACTGTCCTCACCTGAGGCCTCACACGTGCATTTTCCAGCAGGGCCACCAGACTCTCCTCCCAATGGCTCAGTGGATAAAGGCATGTAGGATCTGTTCCCCACCCCCCCTCACCCCAACTGCAAAATGGATTGTCGAATGGAATAAAACCTACGGACGGTGGGACGGGTTAATAAAAAACAAACCTCAGTACAAACACCCAGAGGGTGGGCTATACAGTGAGGGGTTCATTCAAACATTGCAGCGAAATGATGATTCATTGAGAGACTGGAAGGACATCCTCAGAGACAATGATACAGGACACCTGCCATCGATCTAATCAACACAGGCAATAGCACCAGACGCCGGCCATGCACACCTTCAATGGTCCCTGGTCCCCGTCAAGAAGGAAGAGGGACATTCACACATTCCTCAACTGTGGAGACAGACCTGTTCCCAAGGAAGGTTTGCATTGTACTACACAGCAGGAGAGCTGATCGTGCCCCTGTCTGGGCCAGGGAGTGGAATACACTGATGATCAAGAGGTTATTAACCATCGGAAGAGTCGACACGGGAACAGCAGGAAATATGTTTGATGCTGTGATTATGAAGCCCCATAAAAAGAGGACCACTTCGGAGCGAGGGCAGTGCAGTGAAGGAGGATGCAGGGTGGTCACCTGGTCCCGGCCTACAATCCACATCACAACCACCAGCTGTGTGGGTGATTATAAGTTTCAGTCAAACCGTCGGGGAATTTGTCCGAGTCGTTTTATAATCACAGTCGAATCGCGGAAGGGTGTTAAACTGTGATATTTCCTGTTAGGTTTCAGATAACCTTGTGTAGGGGGTTTATATTATGGGTTCGGTGTTATTCCGGTCGGAATCTCAGGGAGGTTGTGTACTGGGGAATAACGCAAGTTCAATAAACATACAAATTTAAGGTTGAGCCAAAACCCTGTGCCGAGTGTATTTTGTTCTTATAAATCCTGAAGTCAAGAACTGTTGTTGAGGGTTTAGCGAATCTCTCACAGGCACCACCCAGTGTGACTGAGTCATAGTTCCACCATTCAATTAGATTGTGACTGATCAGTATCTTAACTCCGTCTACCTGCCTTGGTTGCATCACTCTTAATAGCCTTGCCCAAGAAGAATCTATTAATCACAGTTTTGGAATTTTCAATTGGGCCCCAGCCTGAGTTTTATGGGGAACAGAGTTCCAGATTTCCACTACCTTTAAGAACATAAGAAGCAGGAGCAGGAGTAGGCCATACGGCCCCTCGAGCCTGCTGCACCATTCAATAAGATCCAGGATGATCTTGTACTTCAGCTCCACTTTCCCGCACTATCCCCGTATCCCTCGATTCCTTTAGTGTCCAAACAGCTTTCTCTCTCAGCCCTGAATATACTCAATGACTCAGCATCCACAGTCCTCTGGGGGACAGAATTCTAAAGATTCACGACCCTCTGAGTGCAGAAATTTCTCATCAGCTCAGTCCTAAATGGCCGAGCCCGTATCCTGAGACAATAACCCTTAGTTCTCGACTCTCGAGCCAAGAGAAACAGATTCTCACCATTTGTGAGGAAGTGCTTCCTGACATCACCCCGGAACCTCAGTGGTGGGAAAATTATTGGAAACAAATCCTGAGGGACAGGATAAATCTTCATTTGGAAAGACATGGATTAATTAAGGACAGTCAGCATGGATTTGTTAAGGGAAGGTCAGGTCTGACTAACTTGATTGAATTTTGAGAGGAGGTAACCGTGAGGGTCGATGAGGGTAGTGTGTATGATGTAGTGTATATGGATTTTAGCAATGCTTTGGATAAAGTCCCACATGGCAGACTGGTCACAAAAGTAAAAGCCCATGGGATCCAGGGCTAAATGACAAGTTGGATCCAAAATTGGCTTAGGCTGGAAGTGAAAGGTAATGGTGGATGGGTGTTTTTCTGACTGAAAGGCTGTTTCCAGTGGGGTTCTGCAGGGCTCAGTGCTGGGTCCCTTGTTTTTTGTGGTATATATCAATAACTTGGACTTGAATGTTGGGGGTATTATTAAGAAGTTTGAAGGTGACACTAAAATAGGCTGTGTGGTTGAGAATTAAGAAGAAAGCTGCGGACTGTAGGAAGATATCAATGTCCTGGTCAGGGGGGCAGTAAAGTGGTAAATGGAATTCAATCCGGATAAGTGTGAGGTAATGCATTTGGGGAGGTCTAACAAGGCAAGGGATTACACATTAAATGGTACAACACTGAAAATTGTAGAGGAACAAAAGGACCTTGGAGTGTCGGTCCACAGATCCCTGAAGGTGGCAGGCCAGGTAGATAAGGTGGTTAAGGCAACATATGGAATACTTACCTTTATTAGTCAAGGCATGGAATACAAGAGCTAGGAGGTTATGCTTGAACTGGTTAGGCCACAGCTGGAATACTGTGTGCAGTTCTGTTCACCACATTACAGGAAAGATGAGATCGTACTGAAAAGGGTGCAGAGGAGATTTACAAAAATGTTACCTGGACTGGAGAATTTTGGCTATGAGGAAAGATTGGAGATGCTGGATCTGTTTTTTTTTGGAACAGAGGACACGGAGGGGAGACCTGTTGGAAGTCTATAAAATTATAAGGGGCCTGGATAGAGTGCCGAGGAAGGACCTGTTTCCCTTGGCAGAGGGGTCAACAACCAGGGGCATAGATTTTAAGTAACTAGTTTAGAGGAGATACGAAGGGACATTTCTTCACCCAGAGGTTTGTGGGAGTCTAGAACTCATTGCCTGAAAGAGTGGTAGAGGCAGAAACCCTCACCACATTTGAAAAATACTTGGATGTGCACTTAAAGTGCCATCAGCTACAGGGCTTCGGACCAAGAGCTGGAGAGTGGGATTAGGCTGGATAGCTGTTTTTTGGCCGGCACGGATACGGTGGGCTGAAATGGTCTCCTGCCATGCTGTAAATTTGGATGATTTTATGATTAATGACCTAGATGAAGGGACCGAGTGTAATGTATCCAAATTTGCTGATGATACAAAACTAGGTGGGACAGTAAGTTCTGAGAACACAAGAGTTTGCAACAAAAATAGATAGACTATGTGAGTGGGCAGTAAGGTGTCAGATGGAGTATAATGTCGGGAAATGTGAGGTTATTCACTTTGGTTGGAACAGCAGAAAAACCGAATCTCTTTTAAATGATGAGAAACTTTTAAATGTCGGTGTTCAGAGAGATTTGGGGTGTCCTCGTGCAAGACACACAGAAAGTGAGCATGCAGGTGCGCAAGCAATAAGGAAGGCAAATGGTTTGTCCGTTATTGCAAGGGGTTGGAGTATAAGAGTATGGAGGTCTTGCTACGGTCATACAGGGCCTTGGTGAGACCACACCTGGAGTACTGGGCACAGTTTGGTCTCCTTATCTAAGGACGGAAACAATTGCCTTGGAGACGGTGCTGCAAAGGTTCACAAGATTGATTCCTGGGATGAGAGGGCTGTCTGATGATGAGATTGTGTGTAGAATGGGCCTTTTCACTCTCGAGTTTGGAATAATGAGAGGTGATCTCATTGAAACATACACGTTTCTGAAGGGGATTGACAGGTTAGATGCTGAGAGGTTGATTGCCCTGGCTGGACTGTCTAGAACTAGGGGGCACAGTCTCAGGATAAGGGGTAGGCCATTTAAGACAGAGATGAGGAGGAATTTCTTTACTCAGAGGGTTGTGAATCTTTGGCATTCTCTCCCCCAGAGGGCTGTGGATGCTCAGTCTATTCAAGGTTGAGATAGATAGATTTTTGGACTCTCGGTGAATCAAGGGATATGGAGATCAGGCAGGAAAGTGGAGTTGAGGTCAATGATCAACCATGATCTTATTGAATGGCGGAGCAGGCTCGAGGGATCTTATGGCCTACTCCTGCTCCTGCTCCTATTTCTTTAAGGTAACATACTTCCTCTGAACTCTTATTATCTTCTCCTTGAATGCCTCCCACTGCTCTGAGACTGATTTAACTTCAACATAAGAACATAAGATTTCAGAGCAGGAGTATGCCATTCGGCCCCTCGAGCCTGCACTGCCATTCAAGGAGATCACGGCTGATCTTCCACCTCAACTCCACTTTCCTGCACTATTCCATATCCCTTGATTCCCCTAATGTACAAAAATCTATCGATCTCTGTCTTGAATATACGCAAAGACAGAGCCTCCACAGCCCTCTGGGGTAGAGAATTATTAAGATTAATGAGTGAATACGTTTCTGCTCATCTCAGTCCTAAATGGCCACCCCTTATTTTGAGACTGTGACCCCTTGTTCTAGACTCCTCAGCCAGAGGAAACATCCTCCCTGCATCTATCCTGTCAAGCCCTGTAAGCATTTTGTATGTTTCAATGAGATCACCTCTCATTCTTCTAAACGCTAGAGAATACATGCCTAGTCTACTCAATCTCTCCTCATAGGACAATCCTTCCATCCCAGGAATTCAGTTTGGTGAACCTTCGTTGCCATCCTCAATGGCAAGTACATCCTTCCTTAGGTAAGCAGCCAAAACTGTACACAATACTCCAGGTGTAGTCTCACCAGGACCCTATATAATTGCAGTAAGACGTCTTTACTCTTGTACTCAAATCCTCTTGTAATAAAGACCAAAATACCATTTGGTTTCTTCATTGCTTGCTGTACCTGCATATTAACTTTCAGTGATTCGTGTACAAGGACACCAATGTCCCTCTGAACACCAACATTTCCCAATCTCTCACCATTTCCAGTAGCTGTTTCCAGTCCACTTTGGATAAACCACATCTCAGCTTAATAAAACTGACTTTTCTCCAATTGAGAACTTTTATTCCTGGTCTATCTTTGTCCTTTTCCATATCTACCCGAAATCTAACTGGATTACGATCACTAGCAATACTAAGTCCAGAACTTCGCCCTCTCGTGTTGGGCTTGCTACGTACTGGCTAAAAAGTTCTGCTGGTTGCTGACACCTCTGCGAAGGGAAATAGGTCCTTCCTATCCACTCTATCTTGGCCAGTCATAATTTTATACACCTCATCAAGGTCACCCCTCAGCCTCCTCTGTTCCAAAGAAAACAAACTATTAAGAAGGTTGGTGGGCTGGAAGAGGTTACAGAGATAGGGAAGGGTGAGACCCTGGAGAGATTTGAACAAGAGGATGTGTATTTTAAAGGCTGATGCCACCAGCCATCTCATCCCACACAGAATGTAACTCACTACCAACAGGAAGGATGTTACTTTAACTGCTACAAATGCATAATGCGGGGAAATCAATCTCTGTCCCTTTAAGTAACGGCGATATGGAAAGAGGGAAATGAATGACCTTTAAACACCTGGTCCACTTGGCACTGAAATGTCTGAAACTCATAATAGGAACTCATAAATGGAAATAAAATACTGACAAATGTTAAACTGCTTTGTTGACAAAAAGAAATCTCGATTTAACTTGAAAAGATGAATAGTTTAACAGGGATTCACACAGACTCACCTGACAGGCCGACTCAGGATCCACCCCTCAAGCACCGCGATTGGTTGCAGAACACGCTGCTCCCTGGGCCCTCCGGCCTCTGAGCTCTCTTCCTGTTGGTTCCCAGGGCAATCAATCACCACTCGCCAACATTACGCTGCCACATTACGTTGAGGGGCTCGGAGGAAGAAATAAAATGAGGCCATGAATCTGAGTTAAGAAATAAAATTAGAAAAGCATGATTAAATGAATGAGGAGAGATAATATAAACTAAAGGGTACAATCCGAAAGGGTTGCATGAACAGTGAGACCTGCGGGTATATGTACACAAATCACTGAAGGTGGCAGGACAGGTTGGGAAAGCAGTTAAAAAAGCTTACAGATTGCTGGGCATCACAGAGTACAAAAGCAAGGAGGTTATGATGAACCTTTGTAAAACACTGGTTCGGTCTCAACTGGAGCATTGTGTCCAATTCTGGGCATCGCACATTAGGATGTGAAGGCCTGAGAGAGGGTGCAGAAAAGATTGACAAGAATGATTCATGAGATGAGGGACTTCGGTTACGTGGATTGACTGGAGACGCTGGGGTTGTTCTCCTTGGAGCAGAGAAGGTTGAGAGGAGAATTGATAGAGGTGTTCAAATTCATGAGGGGTCCGGACAGAGTAGATAGAGAGATACTGTTCCCATTGGTGGAGGGGTCGAGAACCAGAGGAGACGGATTTAAGGTGATTGGTAGAAGAACCAAAGGCAACATAAGAAAAATCTATTTTATGCCGCGAGTGTTTAGGATCCGGAAAGCACGGCCTGAAAGGATGGTGGAGACAGACTCAATCACAGCTTTCAAAAGGAAGTTGGATAAGTATCTGAAAGAAAACATTTGCAGGGGGAAAGGGCGGGGCAATGGGCCTAGCTGGGAGCCAGCAAGGGCTCGACGGGCCGAATGGCCTTCCATGCTGTAACCATTCTCTGATTGTGTGAGCAGAACCACTCTATTCCCTGACTCAATCTAAATCCTTCCTGATTGTGAGCACCTCTGTTAAACCTGTCTATCTCCACCTTAAATATATTCAATGACCCAGCCGCCACAGCTCTCTGGGGCAGAGAATTCTGCAAATTTACAGCACTCAAGAGAGAAGAAATTGCTCCTCATCTCAGTTTTAAATGGGCGGCCCCTTCTTTTAAGACAATGTCCCCTAGTAATAGTTTCCTCCATGTGGAAACATCCTCTCTGCATCCACCTTGTCGAGCCCCCTCCTTATCTTATAAATTTCAATAAGATCGCCCCTCATTCTTCTGAACTCCAATGTGTACAGGCCCAACCTACTTAACCTATCCTCATAAGTCAACCCCTTCATCTCCAAAATCAACCTGCATTCACTGGTTCCACTCTGTCCCTTCCCCTGAAGGTGCTGACTCTGGCTGGGTTCAGTTCTACACTCACTGGTTCCCCTTCCCTGAAGGCACTGACTCTGGCTGGGTTCAGTTCCACACTCACTGGTTCCCCTCCCCTGAAGGTACTGACTCTGGCTGGGTTCAGTTCTACACTCACTGGTTCCCCTCCCCTGAAGGTGCTGACTCGGGCTGGGTTCAGTTCTACACTCACTGGTTCCCCTCCCCTGAAGGTACTGACTCGGGCTGGGTTCAGTTCTACACTCACTGGTTCCCCTCCCCTGAAGGTACTGACTCGGGCTGGGTTCAGTTCTACACTCACTGGTTCCCCTCCCCTGAAGGTACTGACTCTGGCTGGGTTCAGTTCTACACTCACTGGTTCCCCTCCCCTGAAGGTGCTGACTCGGGCTGGGTTCAGTTCTACACTCACTGGTTCCCCTCCCCTGAAGGTACTGACTCGGGCTGGGTTCAGTTCTACACTCACTGGTTCCCCTCCGCTGACGGTACTGACTCTGGCTGGGTTCAGTTCTACACTCACTGGTTCCCCTCCCCTGAAGGTACTGACTCTGTCTGGGTTAAGTTTCAGACACTGACATCATTCACATCGTTCCTGCACCAAGATGGCCACGCATGCGCTATGCTACTCACTGAATGAAGATGGCGGTGCGCTGACCCTGCCTTCCTGCAGGAAGATGGCCGCCGTTAGCCTGGGCCTGTGACCGGGAGAAAGCCCCGAAGCTGCAACCGCCGATATTCCGGTTATTATTCCGGGCTTGCGGCGAGCACCGGTTGTTTATGAAGCCTCCCCAGCTCCCGGCTGGTCCATTACTCCCCTCCGTCCCGCTGAAAAGGACACTTTGGAGGAGCGTGTCCAAAACACTTCTTCTCTGCCATTACAATCGCCGCGCATGCTCCAAACACAGCCAGGGCCCGCGCCTGCGCACTGATCTCCTTTAGTCTGGGTGCGGCACATTCTCCCCCGCGGGGCATGCTGGAAACGTAAGACCATGAGAAATCGGAGCAGGAGTGGGCCATCGGACCCCTGAGCCTGCTCCCCATTCAATAACATTTGACTGCACAGTCGAGGGGGAGCGTCACTCTATATCTCACCCGTGCTGTACCTGCCCTGAGAGTCTTTGATGGGACAGTGTACAGGGAGATTAACTCTATCGAACCAATGCAGTACCTCACCTGGGAGAGTTTGGGACAGGCTAGAGGAAGATTTAATCTTTATGTAACCCGTGCTGTACCTGCCTTTGAATGTCTGGTGAGACCATGTAGAGGGACCTTTACTCTGCATCTAACCTGCGTTGCAAGTGCCCTGGGACACTAATGTCCTCACTCCGACCCTAATGTCCCTCACTCCGACCCTAATGTCCTCACTCCGATCCTAATGTCCCCACGCCAACCTTAATGTCCCTCATTCCGCCCCTAATGTCCCTCACTCCGACCCTAATGTCCCTCACTCCGATCCTAATGTCCCTCGATCCGACCCTAATGTCTCTCACTCCGACCCTAATGTCCCTCGCTCCGACCCTAATGTCCCCACTCCGACCCTAATCTTCCCCTCCGACCCTAATGTCCCTCGCTCCGACTCTAATGTCCCTCACTCCGACCTTAATGTCCTCACTCCGACCCTAATGTCCCTCACTCCGACCTTAATGTCCTCACTCCGACCCTAATGTCCCTCACTCCAGACCCTAATGTCCCTCACTCCGACCTTAATGTCCACACTCCGACCCTAATGTCCTTCACTCTGACCCTAATGTCCTCACTCTGACCCTAATGTCCTTCACTCCGACCCTAATGTCCCTCACTCCGACATTAATGTCCCTCACTCCGACCCTAATGTCCTTCACTCCGACCCTAATGTCCCTCACTCCGACATTAATGTCCCTCACTCCGACCCTAATGTCCTCACTCCGACCCTAATGTCCCTCACTCCGACCCTAATGTCCTTCACTCCGACCCTAATGTCCACACTCCGACCCTAATGTCCCTCACTCCGACCCTAATGTCCACACTCCGACCCTAATGTCCCTCACTCCGACCCTAATGTCCCTCACTCCGACCCTAATGTCCCTCACTCCGACCCTAATGTCCTTCACTCCGACCCTAATGTCCACACTCCGACCCTAATGTCCCTCACTCCGACCCTAATGTCCCTCACTCCGACCCTAATGTCCACACTCCGACCCTAATGTCCCTCACTCCGACCCTAATGTCCACACTCCGACCCTAATGTCCCTCACTCCGACCCTAATGTCCTTCACTCCGACCCTAATGTCCCTCACTCCGACCCTAATGTCCTTCACTCCGACCCTAATGTCCACACTCCGACCCTAATGTCCCTCACTCCGACCCTAATGTCCACACTCCGACCCTAATGTCCCTCACTCCGACCCTAATGTCCACACTCCGACCCTAATGTCCCTCACTCCGACCCGAATGTCCTTCACTCCGACCCTAATGTCCACACTCCGACCCTAATGTCCCTCACTCCGACCCTAATGTCCTTCACTCCGACCCTAATGTCCACACTCCGACCCTAATGTCCCTCACTCCGACCCTAATTTCCCCACTCCGACCCTAATCTTCCCCTCTGACCCCATTGTCCCTCGCTCCAACTCTAATGTCCCTCACTCCGACCCCAATGTCCCTCACTCCGACCCTAATGTCCCTCGCTCCGACCCTATTGTCCCTCACTCTGACCTTAATGTCCTCACTCCGACCCCAATGTCCCTCACTCCGACCCTAATGTCCCTCGCTCCGACCCTATTGTCCCTCACTCTGACCTTAATGTCCCTCACTCCGACCCGAATGTCCCTCACTCCGACTCTAATATCCCTCGCTCCAACCCTAATGTCCCTCACTCCAGACCCTAATGTCCTCACTCCGACCCTAATGTCCACACTCCGACCCTAATGTCCTTCACTCCGACCCTAATGTCCTCACTCTGACCCTAATGTCCTTCACTCCGACCCTAATGTCCCTCACTCCAGACCCTAATGTCCTCACTCCGACCCTAATGTCCTTCACTCCGACCCTAATGTCCTCACTCTGACCCTAATGTCCTTCACTCCGACCCTAATGTCCCTCACTCCAGACCCTAATGTCCTCACTCCGACCCTAATGTCCTCACTCCGACCCTAATGTCCACACTCCGACCCTAATGTCCTTCACTCCGACCCTAATGTCCTCACTCCGACCCTAATGTCCTTCACTCCAACCCTAATGTCCTCACTCCGACCCTAATGTCCTTCACTCCGACCCTAATGTCCTCACTCTGACCCTAATGTCCTTCACTCCGACCCTAATGTCCTCACTCCGACCCTAATGTCCCTCACTCCAGACCCTAATGTCCTCACTCCGACCCTAATGTCCACACTCCGACCCTAATGTCCTTCACTCCGACCCTAATGTCCTCACTCTGACCCTAATGTCCTTCACTCCGACCCTAATGTCCCTCACTCTGACCTTAATGTCCTCACTCCGACCCTAATGTCCCTCACTCCGACCCTAATGTCCACACTCCGACCCTAATGTCCTCACTCCGACCCTAATGTCCTCACTCCGACCCTAATGTCCCTCACTCCGACCCTAATGTCCTCACTCCGACCCTAATGTCCCTCACTCTGACCTTAATGTCCTCACTCCGACCCTAATGTCCTCACTCCGACCCGAATGTCCCTCACTCCGACCCTAATGTCCCTCACTCTGACCTTAATGTCCTCACTCCGACCCTAATGTCCCTCACTCCGACCCTAATGTCCACACTCCGACCCTAATGTCCTCACTCCGACCCTAATGTCCCTCACTCCGACCCTAATGTCCTCACTCCGACCCTAATGTCCCTCACTCCGACCCTAATGTCCACACTCCGACCCTAATGTCCTCACTCTGACCCTAATGTCCTTCACTCCGACCTTAATGTCCTCACTCCGACACTAATGTCCCTCATTCCGACACTAATGTCCCTCAGTCTGACACTAATGTCCCTCACTCCGACCGTAATGTCCTTCACTCCGACACTAATGTCCCTCACTCCGACCCTAATGTCCCTCACTCCAACCCTAATGTCCACACTCCGACCCTAATGTCCTCACTCTGACCCTAATGTCCTTCACTCCGACCTTAATGTCCTCACTCCGACACTAATGTCCCTCACTCCGACACTAATGTCCCTCAGTCTGACACTAATGTCCCTCACTCCGACCGTAATGTCCTTCACTCCGACACTAATGTCCCTCACTCCGACCCTAATGTCCCTCACTCTGACCCTAATGTCCCTCACTCTGACCCTAATGTCCCTCACTCCGACCCGAATGTCCTCACTCCAGACACTAATGTCCCTCACTCCGACCCTAATGTCCCTCACTCCGACCCTAATGTCCTCGCTCTGACCCTAATGTCCCTCGCTCTGACCCTAATGTCCCTCGCTCTGACCCTAATGTCCCTCACTCCGACCCTAATGTCCTCGCTCTGACCCTAATGTCCCTCGCTCTGACCCTAATGTCCCTCACTCCGACCCTAATGTCCCTCGCTCTGACCCTAATGTCCCTCGCTCTGACCCTAATGTCCCTCGCTCCGACCCTAATGTCCCTCACTCCGACCCTAATGTCCTCGCTCTGACCCTAATGTCCCTCGCTCTGACCCTAATGTCCCTCACTCCGACCCTAATGTCCCTCGCTCTGACCCTAATGTCCCTCGCTCTGACCCTAATGTCCTCGCTCTGACCCTAATGTCCCTCGCTCTGACCCTAATGTCCCTCGCTCCGACCCTAATGTCCCTCACTCCGACCCTAATGTCCTCGCTCTGACCCTAATGTCCCTCGCTCTGACCCTAATGTCCCTCACTCCGACCCTAATGTCCCTCGCTCTGACCCTAATGTCCCTCACTCCGACCCTAATGTCCCTCGCTCTGACCCTAATGTCCCTCGCTCTGACCCTAATGTCCCTCGCTCTGACCCTAATGTCCCTCGCTCTGACCCTAATGTCCCTCACTCCGACCCTAATGTCCTCGCTCTGACCCTAATGTCCCTCGCTCTGACCCTAATGTCCCTCACTCCGACCCTAATGTCCCTCGCTCTGACCCTAATGTCCCTCGCTCTGACCCTAATGTCCCTCACTCCGACCCTAATGTCCCTCGCTCTGACCCAAATGTCCCTCGCTCTGACCCTAATGTCCCTCGCTCCGACCGTAATGTCCCCCACTCCGACCCGAAGGTTGCTCGCTCCGACCCTAATCTCCTCAATCCGACCCCAATGTCCCTCACTCCGACACTAATGTCCCTTGATCCGACACAAATGTCCCTCGCTCCGATCCTAATGTCCCTCAATCCGACCCTAATGTCCCTCACTCCGACCTTAATATCCTCACTCCGACCCTAATGTCCCTCACTCCGACCCTAATGTCCCTCACTCCGACCCTAATGTCCCTTACTCCGACCCTAATGTCCCTTACTCCGACCCTAATGTCCCTCACTCCAGACCCTAATGTCCTTGATCCGACCTTAATGTCCCTCGCTCCGACCCTAATGTCCCTTACTCCGACCCTAATGTCCCTTACTCCGACCCTAATGTCCCTCACTCCGACCCGAATGTCCTTGATCCGACCTTAATGTCCCTCGCTCCGACCCTAATGTCCCTTACTCCGACCCTAATGTCCCTCGCTCCGACCCTAATGTCCCTTACTCCGACCCTAATGTCCCTCACTCCAGACCCTAATGTCCTTCGCTCCAACCCTAATGTCCCTCACTCCGACCCTAATGTTTCGCTCCGACACTAATGTCCCTCACTCCGACACTAATGTCCCTCACTCCGACCCTAATGTCCCTCGCTCCGACCCTAATGTCCTCACTCCAGACACTAATGTCCTCACTCCGACCCTAATGTCCCTCACTCCAGATTCTAATGTCCCTCGCTCCCACCCTAATGTCCTTCACTCCGACCCTAATGTCCCTCACTCCGACCCTAATGTCCTCGCTCGGACCCTAATGTCCCTCACTCCGACCCTAATGTCCCTCACTCCGACCCTAATGTTCCCGCTCCGACCCTAATGTTCCCACTCCAACCCTAATGTCCTCGCTCCAATCCTAACGTCCCTCACTCCGATCCTAATGTCCCTCACTCCAGACCCTAATGTCCCTCACTCCGACCCTAATGTCCCTCACTCCAGACCCTAATGTCCCTCACTCCGACCCTAATGTCCCTCACTCCGACCCTAATGTCCCTCACTCCGACCCTAATGTTCCCGCTCCGACCCTAATGTTCCCACTCCAACCCTAATGTCCTCGCTCCAATCCTAACGTCCCTCACTCCGATCCTAATGTCCCTCACTCCAGACCCTAATGTCCCTCACTCCGACCCTAATGTCCCTCACTCCGACCCTAATGTCCCTCACTCCAGACCCTAATGTCCCTCGCTCCGACCCTAATGTCCCTCACTCCGACCCTAATGTCCCTCGCTCCGACCCTAATGTCCCTCACTCCAGACCCTAATGTCCCTCACTCTGACCCTAATGTCCCTCGCTCCGACCCTAATGTCCCTCACTCCGACCCTAATGTCCCTCACTCCGACCCTAATGTCCCTCACTCCGATCCTAATGTCCCTCACTCCAGACCCTAAAGTCCCCGCTCCGACCCTAATGTCCCTCGCTCCGATCCTAATGTCCCTCGCTCCGACCCTAATGTCCCTCACTCCGACCCTAATGTCCTCGCTCTGACCCTAATGTCCCTCGCTCTGACCCTAATGTCCCTCACTCCGACCCTAATGTCCCTCGCTCTGACCCTAATGTCCCTCACTCCGACCCTAATGTCCCTCGCTCTGACCCTAATGTCCCTCGCTCTGACCCTAATGTCCCTCGCTCTGACCCTAATGTCCCTCGCTCTGACCCTAATGTCCCTCACTCCGACACTAATGTCCCTCACTCCGACCCTAATGTCCCTCGCTCCGACCCTAATGTCCTCACTCCAGACACTAATGTCCTCACTCCGACCCTAATGTCCCTCACTCCAGATTCTAATGTCCCTCGCTCCCACCCTAATGTCCTTCACTCCGACCCTAATGTCCCTCACTCCGACCCTAATGTCCTCGCTCGGACCCTAATGTCCCTCACTCCGACCCTAATGTCCCTCACTCCGACCCTAATGTTCCCGCTCCGACCCTAATGTTCCCACTCCAACCCTAATGTCCTCGCTCCAATCCTAACGTCCCTCACTCCGATCCTAATGTCCCTCACTCCAGACCCTAATGTCCCTCACTCCGACCCTAATGTCCCTCACTCCAGACCCTAATGTCCCTCACTCCGACCCTAATGTCCCTCACTCCGACCCTAATGTCCCTCACTCCGACCCTAATGTTCCCGCTCCGACCCTAATGTTCCCACTCCAACCCTAATGTCCTCGCTCCAATCCTAACGTCCCTCACTCCGATCCTAATGTCCCTCACTCCAGACCCTAATGTCCCTCACTCCGACCCTAATGTCCCTCACTCCGACCCTAATGTCCCTCACTCCAGACCCTAATGTCCCTCGCTCCGACCCTAATGTCCCTCACTCCGACCCTAATGTCCCTCGCTCCGACCCTAATGTCCCTCACTCCAGACCCTAATGTCCCTCACTCTGACCCTAATGTCCCTCGCTCCGACCCTAATGTCCCTCACTCCGACCCTAATGTCCCTCACTCCGACCCTAATGTCCCTCACTCCGATCCTAATGTCCCTCACTCCAGACCCTAAAGTCCCCGCTCCGACCCTAATGTCCCTCGCTCCGATCCTAATGTCCCTCACTCCGATCCTAATGTTCCTCGCTCCGACCCGAATGTCCCTCGCTCCAAATCTAATGTCCCTCACTCCATACCCTAATGTCCTCACTCCGACCCTAATGTTCTCACTCCGACCGTAATGTCCTTCACTCCGACCCTAATGTCCCTCACTCCGACCCTAAGGTCCCTCGCTCCGACCCAAATGTCCCTCACTCCGACCCTAATGTCCTCACTCCGAGCCTAATGTCCCTCACTCCGACCCTAATGTCCCTCACTCCAACCCTAATGTCCCTCACTCCCACCCTACTGTCCCTCACTCCGACACTAATGTCCCTCACTCCGACCCTAATGTCCTCGCTCTGACCCTAATGTCCCTCGCTCCGACCCTAATGTCCCTCAATCCGACCCTCATGAAAGAGCTCCTTAAAAGTCCTTCACTGTAACTCAATTGTGCCACCGTTTAGTCTGTGTTCCCAGTCTACTTTAGCTAACTCTGCCCTCATCCCACTGTAGTCCCCTTTTTTAAGCATAGTACGCTCGTTTGAGACACTACTTCCTCACCCTCAATCTGTATTACAAATTCAACCATACTGTGATCAATCATTCCGAGAGGATCTTTTACAAGGAGAACGTTTATTATTCCTGTCTCAGTACACAAGACCAGATCTAAGATAGCTTGCTCCCTTGTAGGTTCTGTAACATACTGTTCTAAGAAACTATCCTGTATGCATTCTATGAATTCCTCCTCAAGGCAAAGAACAAAAAGGGCCACTGTACAGCAAAATTCTAAAAGGACAAAGGGTGTAAAAAAAAAAGCCTGAAGGCTTTGTGTCTTAATGCAAGGAGTATCCGCAATAAAGTGGATGAATTAACTGTGCAAATATATGTTAACAAATATGATGTGATTGGGATTACGGATACGTGGCTCCAGGATGATCAGGGCTGGGAACTCAACATCCAGGAACGATAGAATAAAAGGAAAAGGAGGTGGGGTAGCATTGCTGGTTAAAGAGGCGATTAATGCAATAGGAAACTCATTAGCTTAGATGATGTGGAATCTATATGGGTAGAGCTGCAGAACACTAAAGGGCAAAAAACGTTGGTGGGAGTTGTGTACAGACCTCCAAACAGTATTAGTGATGTTGGGGAGGGCATCAAACAGGAAATTAGGGCTGCGTGCAATAAAGGTGCAGCAGTTATAATGGGTGACTTTAATATGCACATAGATTGGGCTAGCCAAACTGGAAGCAATACGGTGGAGGAGGATTTCCTGGAGTGCATAAGGGATGGTTTTCTAAACCAATATGTCGAGGAACCAACTAGGGGGGAGGCCATCTTAGACTGGGTGTTGTGTAATGAGAGAGGATTAATTAGCAATCTCATTGTGCGAGGCCCCTTGGGGAAGAGTGACCATAATATGGTGGAATTCTGCATTAGGATGGAGAATGAAACAGTTAATTCAGAGACCACGGTCCAGAACTTAAAGAAGGGTAATTTTGAAGGTATGAGGCGTGAATTGGCGAGGATAGATTGGCGAATGATACTTAAGGGGTTGCCTGTGGATGGGCACTGGCAGACATTAAGAGACCGCATGGATGAACTACAAAAATTGTACATTCCTGTCTGGCGTAAAAATAAAAAAGGGAAGGTGGCTCAACCGTGGCTATCCAGGGAAATCAGGGATAGTATGAAAGCCAAGGAAGTGGCAAACAAATTGGCCAGAAATTGCAGCGAACCCGGGGACTGGGAGAAATTTAGAACTCAGCAGAGGAGGACAAAGGGTTTGATTAGGGCAGGGAAAATGGAGTACGAGAAGTAGCTTGCAGGGAAAATTAAGGCGGATTGCAAAAGTATTTATAGGTATGTAAAGAGAAAAAGGTTAGTAAAGACAAACGTAGGTCTCCTGCAGTCAGAATCAGGGGAAGTCATAACGGGGAACAAAGAAATGGCAGACCAATTGAACAAGTACTTTGGTTCGGTATTCACTAAGGAGGACACAAACAACCTTCCGGATATAAAAGGGGCCAGAGGGTCTAGTAAGGAGGAGGAACTGAGGGAAATCTTTATTAGTCGGAAAATTGTGTTGGGGAAATTGATGGGATTGAAGGCCGATAAATCCCCAGGGCCTGATGGACTGCATCGCAGAGTACTTAAGGAGGTGGCCTTGAAAATAGCGGATTCATTGACAGCCATTTTCCAACATTCCATTGACTCTGGATCAGTTCCTATGGAGTGGAGGGTAGCCAATGTAACCCCACTTTTAAAAAAAGGAGGGAGAGAGAAAATAGGGAATTATAGACCGGTCAGCGTGACCTCAGTAGTGGGTAAAATGATGGAATCAATTATTAAGGATGTCATAGCAGCGCATTTGGAAAATGATGACATGACAGGTCCAAGTCAGCATGGATTTGTGAAAGGGAAATCATGCTTGACAAATCTTCTGGAATTTTTTGAGGATGTTTCCAGTAAAGTGGACAAAGGAGAACCAGTTGATGTGGTATATTTGGACTTTCAGAAGGCTTTCGACAAGGTCCCACACAATAGATTAATGTGCAAAGTTAAAGCACATGGGATTGGGGGTAGTGTGCTGACGTGGATTGAGAACTGGTTGGCAGACAGGAAGCAAAGAGTAGGAGTAAATGGGTACTTTTCAGAATGGCAGGCAGTGACTAGTGGAGTACCGCAAGGTTCTGTGCTGGGGCCCCAGCTGTTTACATTGTACATTAATGATTTAGACGAGGGGATTAAATGTAGTATCTCCAAATTTGCGGATGACACTAAGTTGGGTGGCAGTGTGAGCTGCAAGGAGGATTCTATGAGGCTGCAGAGCGACTTGGATAGGTTAGGTGAGTGGGCAAATGCATGGCAGATGAAATATAATGTGGATAAATGTGAGGTTATCCAATTTGGTAGTAAAAACAGAGAGACAGACTATTATCTGAATGGTGACAGATTAGGAAAAGGGGAGGTGCAACGAGACCTGGGTGTCATGGTACATCAGTCATTGAAGGTTGGCATGCAGGTACAGCAGGCGGTTAAGAAAGCAAATGGCATGTTGGCTTTCATAGCGAAGGGATTTGAGTACAGGGGCAGTGAGGCATTGCTACAGTTGTACAGGGCCTTGGTGAGGCCACACCTGGAGTATTGTGTGCAGTTTTGTTCTCCTAACTTGAGGAAGGACATCCTTGCTATTGAGGGAGTGCAGCGAAGATTCACCAGACTGATTCCCGGGATGGTGGGACTGACCTATCAAGAAAGACTGGATCAACTGGGCTTGTATTCACTGGATTTCAGAAGAATGAGAGGGGACCTCATAGAAACGTTTAACATTCTGACGGGTTTAGACAGTTTAGATGCAGGAAGAATGTTCCCAATGTTGGGGAAGTCCAGAACCAGGGGTCACACTCTAAGGATAAGGGGTAAGCCATTTAGGACCGAGATGAGGAGAAACTTCTTCACGCAGAGAGTGGTGAACCTGTGGAATTCTCTACCACAGAAAGTATTTGAAGCCAATTCACTAAATATATTCAAAAGGGAGTTAGATGAAGCCCTTAATACTCGGGGGATCAAGGGGTATGGCGAGAAAGCAGGAAGGGGGTACTGAAGTTTCATTTTCAGCCATGAACTCATTGAATGGCGGTGCAGGCTAGAAGGGCTGAATGGCCTACTCCTGCACCTTTTTTTCTATGTTTCTATGTTTCTACCCCGTGTGATTTGATTTGACCAATCGATATGTAGGTTAAAATCCCCCATGATTACTGCTGTTCCTTTTTCACATGCCTCCATTATTCCCTTGATTATTGTCCGCTCCACCGTGAAGTTATTATTTGGGGGCCTATAAACTATGCCCATCAGTTACTTTTTACCCTTACTATCTCTAATCTTCACTCACAATGATTCAACATTTTGTTCATTAGAGCCAATATCGTCTCTCACAACTGCCCTGATATCATCCTTTATTAACAGAGCTAACACCCCTCCTTTCCCTTCTTGTCTATCTTTCCGAATTGTCAGATACACCTGTATGTTTAATTCCCAGTCTTGGCCACCCTGCAACCTCGTTTCTGTAATGGCCACCAAATCATACCCATTTGTAATGATTTGTGCCGTCAACTCATTTAAATTATTTCGAATGCTCCGTGCGTTTTGGTAGAGTATTTTAATACTAATTTTTAAACCATGATTTTTAGTTTTGACCCCTCCTGCAGCCCCTTTATATTCATACATATTGTACCTTCTTATCACCTTGTGGTTTCCACTTTCACCAGTGCTACTCTGCTTTGTTGCCTCCTGGCTTTTGCATTCTTTCTTGGTGTTGTGTTCATCTGAGCTCTCACCCACTCCAGCTAGCTCAGAGACCTCTCCTGGGTACCCATCCCCCTGCCAAGCTAATTTAAAGCCCTCCCAACTGTACTTTCAAAACCACGCGCGAGAACATTGGTCCCGTCGCTGTTGAGGTGTATCCTGTCCTGACTTGCACAGGTCCCACCTTCCCCAGAAGCGGTCCCAATTGTTCAGGAAACTAAAGCCCTCCCTCCTACACCAACGGGAGAGTGGAGAGCACCAGCTCCAAATGTCGCAGGAGAGAGAGTGGAGAGCACCAGCTCCAACTGTCACAGGGTAGAGAGAGGAGAGCACCAGTTCAAACTATCACAGGACATTAATATAGAACATTAATCTCCAGCGCAGATATAGGGGTTATTAAGATCAGCAGAAAAAACAATAACTGCCAGATGAATATGGTTCAATGCCCAATGCAATCCCAGTAAATCCTGTTCAATTCACCAACGCAGTATTGCAATGGCGGCGTATTTACCCAGTATGCACCACGAGCAAGAAAATGCTGATCCCAGACGACAGGAGTTCAGTGCGCAGGCGCGTGTCCTGGCTGGGTTTGGAGCATGCGCGGCGAATGTAGTGGCGAAGGAGAAATGGGTAACATGCCCTCCGCAGAAGCACTCAATTTGAGCGGGTGGAGGGGAGCAATGGACCAGCGGATGGCGGGGGAGCCTTCATAAACCAGCGGTGCCCGCCGCCAGCCCGGAATAAAAACCGGAATATCGGCGGTTGCAGCTTCGGGTCTTTCTCCCCGTCACAGGCCCAGGCTAACGGCGGCCATCTTCGTGCAGGAAGGCGGGTTCAGTGCTCCGCCATGTTGATTCGGTGAGTCGCACCGCGCATGCGCGACCATCTTGGTTCTGGAACAAAGTGTCAGTGTCTGTTTCCAACCGGGTCCCAGTGGGTAAATGATATTTCAGATATTTTATTCTCACTCTCCACACCTCGAATTTCTCACCATCTCCCCTAAAGGCGATGCTTAGTACCTACCATATGGTTTAAGTCCTACATAATTGTAACAGAGAAGGCCCAGAAATATTCACTCCTTGGGTTAGAATCCCCATGTTCAGTCCCAGGGTTAGAATCTCCATCTCATCATTATCATAGGCAGTCCCTCGGAATCGAGGAAGACTTACTTCCACTCCTGAACTGAGTTTATTGGCGGCTGTACAATCGAATACGAGAGCCACAGATTCTGTCACAGGTGGGACAGATTGTCGGTGAGGAAAGGGGTGGATGGGACTGGTTTGCCGCACAATCTTTCCGCTGCCTGCGCTTGATTTCTGAATGATCTCTGCATTGAGACTCAAGCACCCTCCCGGATGCACTTCCTCCACTTAGTGCGGTCTTTGGCCAGGGACTCCTAGGTGTCAGTGGGGATGTCGCACTTTATCAGGGAGGCTTTGAGGGTGTCCTTGTAACCTTTCTGCTGCCCACGTTTGGCTTGTTTGCCATGAGGGACCTCCACAAAGAGCATTTGCTTCGGGAGTCTCATGTCTGGCATGCAAAATGTGTGGCGTGCCCAGCGGAGCTGATCGAGTGTGGTCAGTGCTTCAATGCTGGGGATGTTAGCCTAGACGAGTACACTGATGTTGATGCGCCTGTCATTCCAGGGGATTTGTAGGATCTTGTGGAGACATCATTGGTGATATATCTCCTACGACTTGAGGTGTCTGCTGTACATGATCCGTGCCTCTGAGCCATTCAGTATGGTGGGTATTACTACAGCCCTGTAGACCATGAGCTTGATGGTAGCTTTGAGGGCCTGGTCTTTGAGCACTCTTTTCCTCCGCCGGCTGAAGGCTGCACTGCCGCACTGGAGGTGGTGTTGAATCTACTCATCAATGTCTGCTTTTCTTGATAAGACGCTCCCGCGGTATGGGAAATGGTCCATGTTGTCGAGGGCTGCGCCGTGGATCTTGATGACTGGGTGGCAGTGTTGTACGTTGAGTACTGGCCGGTGGAGGATCTTTGTCTTACGGATATTTAGCGTAAGGCCCATGCTTTCGTGTTCCTCAGTAAATACGTCGACTATATCCTGGAGTTCAGCCTCAGAATGTGCGCAGACACAGGAGTTGTCCACGTACTGTAGCTCAACGACAGAGGTTGGGGTTATCTTGGACTTTGTCCCGGAGGCAGCGAAGATTAAACAGCTTCCTGCTGGTTCTGTAGTTTTGTTCCACTCCAGCAGGGAATTTGTTGACTGTGAGGTAGAGCATGGTAACGAGGAAGATTGAGAAGAGGGTGGGAGCAATGACGCAGCCGTGTTTGACACTGGTCCGGACGTGGATTGGATCTGTAATGGATCCGTTGGTAAGGATTATCACCTGCATGTCATCATGGAGCAGGTGAAGGATGTTGACACATTTTTGAGGGCATCCAAAATGGAGGAGGACGCTCCATAGAGCCTCATGGTTCACAGTGTCAAATCCCTTTGTACGGTTGAAAAAGCCCATGTATTACAGCTGGCGCTGGTCCCTGCATTTTTCCTGCAGCTGTCGCGCTCCAAAGATCATGTCCGAAGTGCCCCGTGGGGCACTGTGACTCCAGGAGGAGCTCCTCGGCCACAGGGAGAAGACGGTTGAAGAGGGCTCGAGCAAAAACTTTCCCAGTGCCTGATTAGCAGGGAGATAGATCCCTCTGTAGTTGCTGCAGTTGGAATTGCCCCCCTTTTTTTTAAAGATGGTCACGATCACTGCCTCTCTGTGATCTCCCGTCATGCTCTCCTCCCTCCAGATGAGAGCGATGAGGTCATGTATCCATGCCAACAGCACATCTCCGCCATGCTTTAGCGCCTCAGTAGGGATTCCATCCGCTCCCGTAGCCTTGTTGTTCTTGAGCTGTCTTATGGCTTTTCCTACCTAATGCAACATTGTTGTTTCACTGAAGTGGGGGCGGGACGCATGCTGTGGGATGGAGTCGAGAACACTCAAGTCAAAGTCACAATGTCGATTGAGGAGATCTTCGAAGTGCTCCTTCCAGCGGGCCTTGACAACCTCGGTGTCCTTGATGCGTGTTTCCCCATTCTTGGCCAGCAGTGGGGTGGGGCCTTGGGAGTTTGGACCGTAGGTGGCCTTGACTGATATGTAGAATCCTCGCACATCATGGCTGTTGGCCAGTTATTGTATCTCCTGTGCTTTCTCCATCCACTACCTGTTCTTTAGGTGCCAGGTTTTTTGTTGGACCTCAGCTTTGAGCCGCCTGTAGTGTTGCTTTGCTGCTCCTGAGTTGGGTTTTTGCTTGAACCACAGAAATAAAAATTCTTGGATCTCTGATCATTCTCATCAAACCAGTCCTCGTGTGTTCTGGTTGACTGACCAAGTGTCTCTTCACAGGCACTGGTTATGAGGCCTGGAGGGCAGACCAAGAACTTTGGGCATTCAGCATCTCAGCGTCATCAAGGCACGTCAGGTTAGCTGTGAAGCGTTGGCTGTATAGGGCTGTCTTAGCTGGGTCTTTAAGTGCCCCGGCATTGACTTTCTTGTGGCACTGCTTCTGCTGTCCCCTCCACTTTGGGGTTAATGTCGATGATGAGTCAGGCGGTCGTCCGGCCAACAGTCGTCAGCTCCTGTCATTACGTGGGTGATGCGCACACCCTTGCGATCCCTGGCTCGGACGATGACATAGTCGAGCAGGTGCCAGCATTTGGAGCAAGGGTGTTGCCACGATGCCTTGTATTTTTCCTTCTGGCGGAACAAAGTGTTGGTGATGAGATGTTCATGTTCTAGATATTTTGTCAGGAGTAGGATACTGCTGGAGTTGGCTTTCCCTACCCCCTCACTGCCAATCACGCATCCCCAGAGGGCTGTATCTTTGCCGACCCTGGCATTGAAGTCACCGAGGAGGATCAGTTTGTCACCTGCGGGGACACAGGACAGGGATGTTTCGAGGTTGGAATAAAAACCCTCTTTGGTCTCATCCATTGCCTCCAGTGTTGGGGCATACGCACCGATGACTGTGGCGCATTGGTTCCGGGATAGGGTGAGTTGAAGCATCAAGAGGCGTTCGTTAACCACACAGGGGTGTCTTTGCGGCTGTCGACCAGCTCATTTTGATGGCGAAGCCGACTTTATGAAGGTGGCGTTCTTCCTCTGGTTTTCTTTTCCAGAAAAAGGTGTAACCTCCATCTTGTTACTTGAGCTGGCCTTCCCCTGCCTGCCGGATCTCGCTTAGGGTGGCGATGTCGATGTCAAAGCTTCTAAGTTCCTGGGCAACTATGGTGGTGCGGCATTCTGGCCTGTCCAATGGGAGTCCTGTCGTTTCAGGTCCCGAACTTCATGTTAACGGAGTGGAAGATGCCTGTCTATGAGTTCTTTTAACGTGGGGCGGCATAGCTGAGCAAGGTCTTGGTCCAGTGGCAAGGGATCCAAGACGACTGGAGACCAGGCACTTCTGTATGAGCCGAATTTCCTAAGGCGAAATGTTGGCTGCAAGCTCGGCGCTGAGTAGCACCCTTGTTGGTAAGTGGTCCGAGGCTTAGTTGGGGGCAGGCATTAGGAAGTTAGTTATCTGCTGGAGATCCAAGTGGGAGGTCAGCAAGGAGTAGGACGGTCAAATAATCATAACCAGGCCACCAGTGGGGAAGGGGAGGTCCAGCCATCGACGAGGAGAGACATATAGGCCCGCTGCTGGAGGGACGAAAACCCACCGCTCGAGGGATGTAGGCCGCCGCAGGAGGGGCCGGGTGATGTCGTGGTCGCCGGGTCGGAGGCACACCTGCTTGCTGGGCGTCGTCGTGAGTAACCTGCTTTCAAACGGCTGAAAATGATGCTAATAAAACACACCAAACCATTTTCTATTTAGATTGGGGTACAGTATTCAATTGCTTAATAAAACATTTTTAAAAGAAAATTATTCTTAAAGGTTCCTCCACGTTGTTTAAAAGTTTCTTCAGAAGTTTTAAAAGTTTCTCCAGGAGTTTTAAAAAAGGTTTCCCAAATTATTTAAAATTTTCTCCAGAGTTTTTAAAAGTTTCCCCAAGTTGTTTAAAAGTTTCTCTTGAAGTTTTAAAAGTTTTCCCAAGTTGATTAAAAGTTTAAAATGAAAGTCAGTAGTAACCTACCTGCCTTCGTACTGTTCCATGTGTGCTGCCATCCCACTGCAGCTGCACAAAGCCCTGGCTAGACCACACCTGGAGCACTGCGGGGAAGTAGAGGCTCAGTCATCTCTGAAGGGGGCCCGAATGCCTGGACGGCATGTACATTCCCAGGGTCAGAATCCCCATGTACAATCCAAGGGTTAGAATCCCTCTGTACATTCGCAGTGTCAGAATCCGCATGTACAATGCCAGCGTTAGAATCCCTATGTACAGTCCCAGGGTTAGATTCCCCATGTACTCTCCCAGGGTCAGAATGCCCACATACTCACCCAGGGATAAAATCCCCATGTACAGTCCCAGGGTTAGAATCCCCATTTACAGTGCCTAGGTTAGAACCCCCATGTATGGTCCCGGGGTTAGAATCCCCATGTACTCTCCCAGTGTTAGAATGCCCAAGTACTCTCCCAGGGTTAGAATCCCCAAGTACAGTCCCAGGATTGGAATCCCAATGTGCAGTCTCAGGTTTTGAGATTGAGGCCTTGAATCTGAGTTGGGGAAAAATCATAGAAACATGATTCAATTTCTATCCTAAACTATTTGAAATCAAATCAAATGAATTGTTGCAATTAACACATTACTTTCATGCCAAATGGGAAACAAGTGATGTGTGGGCTGTGCAGGAGTGTTTGCGCCCAGTTACACAGCATGTCCTGGCTCTCCACTCTAAATGCACTTCTTTAGGTTCACAGTCTCATTGACACATCCAAGTGACGAGATGGACCTCGCCCTTTAAACCCCATCAGAGAAATATCAGCATTTGATGTTTAATTTGCTAAACCTTTATAAAACACTGGTTAAGCCTCAGCTAGAGAATTGTGTTCAAGTTTGGGCTCCAAACTTTCATAATGATGGCAAGCTTTTAGAGAAGGTGCAGAAAGAATGGTGCCAGGGAGATGAGACTTCCGTGATGTGGAGAGCCTGGTGAAGTTTTCTCCAGAGAGCAGGAAATGGTAAAAGGAGATTTAATGGAGATGTACAAAATTATGAACGATTTAGATAGAGTAAATATGGAGAAGGTGTTTCCAGTGGCATTAGGGTAGGTAACCAAAGGAGTCAGACTTCCGATGATTGGCAAAATAACGAGAGGTGAGATGTGGGATCATTTGTTACTCAGCGAATTGTTATGATCCAGATTGCACTGTCTGAAATGGTGGTGGAAGCAGATTGAATTGTAACTTTTAAAAGGGAATTGTATAAATATTTGCTGGGAAAAATATATCGAGCAATGGGTAAAGGGCAGAGGAGTGAGACTCATTGAACAGCCCACCAAAGAGCCGGTACAACAGGATGGGCTGCATGTCCTCCTGTGCCGTCCTCTCGGAGACAATGGCGGATGATCTTACCCAGAGTGCTCCGCCCGTCTGAATACGCCCTATCTCCATCAGCAGGGGGGCAACTTGGGCAGAGCTGGTCCCTGGAGAGCACGCCCCTGTGCGGAGAGGCTCCCGGGAACATATTGGAGCGAGCACGGCATTAGCATCACCAAGTGTGGCTGTTAGGCGCCAGGCAACACCGAGTGTGACTCTTAGTCCCGGGCGGCACCGAGTGTGGCTCCCAGGCCCCATACACCAGGCCCCATCCATCACTGAGTGCGGCTCTCAGGCCCCGGTCAACACCGAGAGTGGCTCTCAGGCCCCGGGCAACACCGAGAGCGGCTCTCAGGCCCCGGGCAACACCGAGTGTGGCTCTCAGGTCCCGGGCAACACCGAATGCGGCTCTCAGCCTGCGTGTCAAAGCCTCCGGGCCTGGCACCAGCAAACCCCGGGGGCAGTGCCTCCACCACAAATACTTGCGTTTATGCAGCATGTCCAGCAATTCCCAGCTGCTCCGTATCAGGGTGGGCACTGAATGCGGAAGTCACTCCCTGGCCTCCTGTACAGTATAGAATTAGGCAGTCCCTTGAATCGATGATGACCCACTTCCACACCAAAACGGATGAGTTCACAGATGTTTCACGATGAGACCTGATATTCCAGGTCCCGATCTACATATTAAAGTGTGGAAGAAGCTTGTGTGTGGATTTTTTTAACGTGGGTAACCGTTGCACACCAGCCACCACACGGGCTGAACAGAGTGAGCTCTTGGTCCAGTGGCAAAGGTTAACCAAGACGACTGGAGACCAAGCTCTGCTGCACAGACCTGGTGCACATATTTGCAATGCCCATAGATCGCAGTGCGGTCTGGCCCATGCTGTCCCTGGACCCTTGCCGATTCCGGGCCCCGAACTCACACCTCTTGTGGCCCCAATCTCTCCACCCCAAACTCTCATCTCTCGTGGGGCCCAATCTCTCCGCCCCGAACTCTCGCTTTTCGTGGGCTCCAATCTCTCCGCCCGAAGTCTCGCCTCTCATGGGGCCCAATGTCGCGACCCAGAACTCTCGCCGCTTGTGGGCCCCAATCTCTATGCCCTGAACTCTAGCCTCTCCTTGGCCCCAATCTCTCCTCCCCGAACTGTCGCCTCTCCTTGGCTCCAATCTCTCCTCCCCAAATTCTCGCCTCTCCTTGGCCCCAATCTCTCCATTCTGAACTCTTGCCTCTCCTTGGCCCCAAACTCTCAGCCCAGAACTCTCGCCTCTTGTAGGCCGCAATCTCTCAGGCCCGATCTCCCGGCGCTACTCCACCCCGACTTCACCACTCCTCTGCTGCTTGCCGCATCGCCTGCTGTACCTGGGCCGTTCCGACGGTCCTGCGCATGCTCCAATCGCTGACCTGGATTCCAGTACAAAGCAAAATCATTGAGGAAGAAATAAGCGGGATATCTAGACAGGAATAGTGCAATCAAGCAGACGCAGCATGGATTCATGAAGGGGAAATCATGTTCAACTAATTTACTGGAATTCTTTGAGGATATAACGAGCATGGTGGATAGAGGTGTACCGATGGATGTGGTGTATTTAGATTTCCAAATGGCATTCGATAAGGTGCCACACAAAAAGTTACTGCACAAGATAGAGGTACGTGGCGTCAAAGGAAATGTATTAGCATGAATAGAGAATTGGCTGGCGAACAGAACACAAAGAGTCAGGATAAATGGGTCCTTTGCGGGTTGGAAATCGGTGGTTAGTGGTGTGCCACAGGGATCGGTGCTGGGACCACAACTGTTTACAATATACATAGATGACCTGGAAGAGGGGACAGAGTGTAGTGTAACAAAATTTGCAGATGCCACTAAGATTAGTGGGAAAGCGGGTTGTGTAGAGGACTCAGAGAGGCTGCAAAGAAATTTGGATAGGTTAAGCAAATAGGCTAAGGTTTGGCAGATGGAATACAATGTCGGAAAGTGTGAGGTCATCCACCTTGGGAAAAAAAACAGCAAAGGGGAATATTATTTGAATGGGGAGAAATTACAACATGCTGAGATGCAGAGGGTCCTGGGGGTCCTTGTGCATGAATCCCAAAAAGTTAGTTTGCAGGTGCAGCAGGTAATCAGGAAAGAGAATGGAATGTTGGCCTTCATTACGAGAGGGATGGAGTACAAAAGCAGGGAGGTCCTGCTGCAACTGTATAGGGTATTGGTAAGGCTGCACCTGGAGTACAGCGTGCAGTTTTGGTCACCTTACTTAAGGAAGGATATACTGGCTTTGAAGGGGGTACAGAGACGATTCACTCGGCTGATTGCGGAGATGAGGAGGTTACCTTGTGATGATAGATTGAGTAGACTGGGTCTTTACTCGTTGGAGTTCAGAATGATGATGGGTGATCTTATAGAAACATTTAAAATCAAGGAAGGGATAGACAAGATAGAGGCAGAGGGGTTGTTTCCACTGGTAGCGGAGACTAGAACTCGGGGGCAAGGCCTCAAAATACGGGTGAGCCAATTTAAAACCAAGTTGAGAAGGAATTTCTTCTCCCAGAGGGTTGTGAATCTATGGAATTCTCTGCCCAAGGAAGCAGTTGAGGCTAGCTCATTGAATGTATTCAAGTCACAGATAGATAGATTTTTAACCAATAAGGGAATTAAGGGTTATGGGGAGAGGGTGGGTAAGTGGAGATGAGTCCACTGCCGGATCAGCCATGATCTTATTGAATGGCGGAGCAGGCTCGAGGGGCTAGATGGCCTACTCCTGTTCCTAATTCTTATGTTCTTATGTTCTTATGTAATATCTAGAATCTGAAGTCTACAAATCTCGGACAAATTAGAATAAATCGCCTCTCAACTATGCTGCAAATGTTAGAAAGACGCTTTGGATACCTGGCCTCCTGTGTGGGTCTGTTTGTTGCATCTGTTTGAGCTGGAGTGGAGATGGAGGAGAAGCTGCTGGGTTTCACCCCCAGTATTTCTGGGCCCAGTGGGACCAACAATTCCCCATGTGGGGCTGTCAATGGAGGTGGGTTCCATTTCCTGAAGGACATTGATAAACCAGTTGGGTTTTACCACAGACTGGCAGTTTTCATGGTTACTATTTCTAGTGCTGGCCCCACAAATTACCAAGTTCATTAAGCTGAATTTCTCAAAGTGCCTTTGGGTTTTTGTGGATTCTCTCTCATCCACCCTTTTTCTTGACTGAAATTCACTTTTCAGGGTATTAAAATGGGAGGATTTATCGACCGGAGGCTCAAACCAAACATTATATTAACATCTGACGAAATCACTCGATTCATCGGGAATGGATTATCATCCAGCAACTATGGATACAAAAAGCACTGTTCATAGCGGGGAGAAAGTGTACACGTGCTCTGTGTGTGGACAAGGCTTCAGCCGATCATCCAACCTGGAGAGACACAAGTGCAGTCACACTGGGGAGAAACTGTGTAAATGTGGGGACTGTGGGAAACGTTTCAACTACCCGTCCCAGCTGGAAACACACCAACGAGTTCACAGTGGGGAGAGACCGTTCACCCGCTCCGAGTGTCAGGAGGGATTCACTCAGTCATCTAACCCGCTGATACATCAGCGAATTCACACTGGGGAGAGGCCGTTCACCTGTTCCGTGTGTGGGAAGCGATTCACTCGGTCATCCCATCTGTTGAGGCACCAGCGAGTTCACAAATGATTGTCGGGGTTGGATTATGCTGTTATTGCTGCTGTTAATCACAACCCGACTGAACCATGTTCATTCTGACAGTTCGGGTTTGTTTCCGCTGATGAAAACTCCTGTAACTGGACTGGAGTTCAATATTTGGGATGGAGACAAATAAATTCGTGTTGCTTTCAACACATTGCTGTAGATTTTTCTCTTTCCTACCCGAGTGTTTAGCATCACCTGGCTGGAGCTCAGAGAGGACAAGCTGGGGGGAGGATCATATGGGGGAAGAACTTCAGCATGGACACAGCCCTTCAGGGTCATACTGAGAGGGGAAAATGGCACTTTGGTCTTTCTCATCTCTCTTCACTGACAGCAGCCCGTGCGGGTTAATCTTGACAGTGTAAGGTGTGGATGATATCCACGAAAGGGTGCTAAAAGAGATGGGATGGGTGCTCTGCCAGCCACTTGCCCATATCGCCAACAGCTCAGTAGATTCATGGGTTGTTCCCTGAGATTGGAAGGTAGCCGATGTAGATCCCATTTTTCAATTGTGCACAAGTCAGAGCTCGGGAACTGAAGGCCCATCAACGTGACCTCCATCACTGGGAAGGTGCTTGAAGGGATCCTGAGAGATGCTGTTTTCCATCATGGGGAAAGTGAAGGGGCCATTAGAGATACTGAACATGGATTCCAGAAAATAAGGTCATGTCTTACAAACTAGCTTGAGTTTGTAAAGAAGTTGTCAGGATGTGGATGGGGGAATCCGGTTGACATTGTCTACCTCAGGATGTCAAACTCATTTTTTCGGGTGGGCCTGATTCAATATCCTGGCACTTGGCATGGGACACATTCAGCAAAAGCCATTAAAATAGGAATAAATGAAGATAAACTACATCGGAATTTGCATTAAGATTTTATTTACTGCCGCTGCTCCCAATGCCTGGCACCTCTTAGCTTGAGCATTCATGAACTAACCCTGCTCAAACCATAAGCACAAGGATATCGGTGCATGGTTCTGCCTCTGACAACAAGGCTGTGTCACTGCCACACACAGATACCGTTTCCTTGTTTCACATCTCAATACAAAGACCATCTGTTCACACATCCCCTTTCTACACAATTGCAGCAGACATGAGCAAGGAAGTGAGGCTGATTAAAAGACACATTTCATTACAGCAATGGTTACACTGGGAGAAATGTGCAGTTATTTTCCATTACAGGCAAAATGCCGGACAAACCAGCAGCACACTGGCACCTGAACAGTGTCTCATCGGCCGACAGGCTTTTCTTAAATAGATTTGCTGCGTGGAAATGAACTTAAACGAGCTTTGCGGGCGTGATACTCTATTCACACATTGAAGGTGAGAGAGATGCTGTGGAGCACACAATAAGTCAAGTAGCTGAAAGTGATTAACAGACTGGGTTTTGTGTTTAGTGATCCCGGGCGTGTTACCAATACCGGCAAAGATGAAGTCCATGTAATAAAAGGGACAGCGGATACTGTCTCACTAGTGAGTCAGAATGAGAAGCTTTAACAACAACCCATGTTTCACAAAGGGAGACCTCACCAGACCAAAGGACATTGGGCGTTTAATGGGCTGTTTTTGTCAGTGGGCTACAGGAGGCTATTTGTGACAGAAGGATAGCTGGTCACAGCAAACAAACAGTTTACCGGCCTGTCCAGGGCCCACTCTGACCCCCACCTTCTCTCTCTCACTATTGATGGACACTGCTGCAGTAATTCCTCCTCTAACCTTTCCTCTCTTGTCCCTCCCACACCCCTAATACACGGCCCGACACAATCTCTCTCGCCCTGCATCCTCACTGTGCTGGAATCCACACCAGTCTCCCCATCTGCTCCTTGTTCTCTCCCTGGATCCTGAAACTACAGAACTCGCTTATCCCTCCTGAAGTCTACAGACTCTAAAACTGAAGCTTGGTGGCCCTCAGTCCCCACTCCTTGATTTACGTCCCCTTCTCTCCTCCTCTTTCCCCCTTGGTTGTGTTCCACACTCTGGGCTTTGGGCCTTCCCCGGGGATTCTCAGTATGAACAGGGGGATGTGTGTTGAGACAGGATATCCCAGCTCTCCTCCTCTTTCCCCCTTGGTTGTGTTCCACACTATGGGCCTTGGGCCTTTCCCGGGGATTCTCAGTATGAACAGAGGGATGTGTGCTGAGACAGGATGTCCCAGTTCTCCTCCTTTAAAGGGACACGGAGAGGACTAGCTGGGCTGATGGCCCTGCTTTATGACATCACTAAAGTGCCTAACAACCAACCTCCCTGAGCCCTGATCATTTTGGTCTGTGTTGAGCTCAGTGTTGTTACAGGAAGGGAAGCAGGAGCAGTATATGACCCGTGTGAAGCTCAGGATTAATGGGGAGAGGTATAGGATCAATTTATACCTTATTGAGTGCGAAATGTCATTGTCCCAGACATTCCCTGTCCCTCAGTATCTGTGTCGGGGAGCGACCGATAGGTTCACTCTGTATCTAACCCGCGCTGTGCCCGACTGGAGAATGTTTGATGCTAGCACGAGGTGCTCAGCTCAATGATCACAATATTTAATCCAAAGATGATCAGATAAACCCATCAGCTTCACCCCTGGACACAGGTCCTGAAGGACAGGGAGTGTCTCTAATAATTTGGCTGGTATCCGTGATCAAATTTAAATACCTCACATCTCTTTTTAAAAATTCGTTAATGGGATGTGGGCCTCGCCTCTCATCTCTCATTCTTCTGTACGAGAGCGAATATAGGCCTAGTCTACTCAATCTCTCATAGGACAATCACGCCATCCCAGAAATCAGTCTGGCGAACCTTCATTGCACTCCCTCTATAGCAAGTTTATCTTTCCTTACGTAAGGAGACCAAAACTGCACACAATACTCCAGGTGTGGTCTCACCAGAGCCCTTTATAATTGCAGTAAGATGTCTTTACTCTTATACTCAAATCTTTTTGTAATAAAGGCCAATATACCATTTGCTTTCTTAATTGCTTGCATATAAGCTTTTAGCGATTTGTATACAAGAACACCCAGGTCCCTCTGAACACCAACATTTCCCAATCACTCACCATTTAAAATAAATACTCTGCCTTTCTATTTTTACTGTCAGTATCTAACTTAACATTTATTCACATTATATTCCATTTACCATGTTCTTGCCCACTCACTGAGCTTTTTTCTATCCCTTTGAAACCTCTTTTCATCCTCCTCACACTTACATTCCCAACTAGCTTTGTAGCCTCAGCAAACTTCGATATATTACATTTGGTCCCCTCATCCAAATTATTGATATAGATTGTGAATAGCTGGGGCCCAAGCACCGATCCTTGCAGCACCCCACCAGTTACAGCCTGCCAACCCGAAAATCACCCGTTTATTCCTACTCTCTGTTTTCTGACCGTTAACCAATCCTTGTTCATATATTACCCCTAATCTCACGAGCGATAATTATGTTTAATAATCCCTTTTGTGGCACCTCATTGAATGCCTTTTGTAAATCTAAATAAACCACATCAAGTGGTTCGCCCTTGTCTATCCTGCGAGTGACAAACTCAAGAAATGCTAACAGATTTGTCAAGTACAATTTCCCTCTCATAAATCCGTGTTCATTCTGCCCGATCGTGTTATTACATACTACGTGCTTAATAATAGATTTTAGCATTTTCACTACTACTGATATCAGAACTACCAGTATGCACGGGTTAGATACAGAGTAAATCTCACTCTATCCTGTCTCAAACACTATCAGGGTTGATACAGAGTAAATCTCAGACTACAATATCCCAAATGCTCCCAAGGCACGTACAACATGGTTTAGATACAGCGTAAAGCTCCCTCTACACTTTGCCATTAACCAGTCCCAGGGCAGGTGCAGTATAGGTTAGACATGGAGTATATCTTCCTCAACCCTGTCACAAAACATTCTCAGGGCAGGTACAGCACAGGTTAGATACAGAGTAAAGCTCCCTCTGCCCTGTCCCATCAAATACTCCCAGGGCAGGTACAGCACGTGGTTCGATGCAGAGTAAAGCTCCCTCAACACTGTCCCATCAAACACTCCCAGTGCAGGTACAGCACGTGTTTAGATACAGAGTAAAGCTCCCTCTACACTTTCCCATCAAACACTCGCAGGGCAGGTACAGCAGCGTCAGATACGGAGTAGAACTCACTCTACACTGCCCCATCAAACACTCCCAGGACAGGTACAGCACAGGTTACACGGAGTACATCTCCTTCTACCCTGACCCAGCCATTCCGTTGCAGATACAGCATTTGTTACATATAAAGTAAATCTCCCTCTACACTGTTCGATCAAACACTCCCAGAGCAGGTACTGCATTGGTTATACACTAAGTAAAGCTCCCTCTACACTGTCGAAATAAACACTCCAAGCACAGCTACAGCACAATGTAGATACAGTGTAATTCTCTCTCTAATCTCTCTAGAATTGTGCACAGCTTTGGTCGACTTATCTAAGGAAGGATATATTTGCCTTGCTTAGAAACAGAGTAAAGCTCCCTCAACACTCTCCCAGCAGACATTGCAAGGGCAGGTACAAAGCAGGTTAGATACAGAGTATATCTTCCTCAACCCTGCCCCAAGCATTCCAGAGCAGATACTGCATTGGTTAGATACAGATTAGAGCTTCTTCTACACTGTCCCATCAAACACTCCCAGGGCAGGTACAGCACGGGTTAGATACAGAGTAAAGCTCCCTCGATAATGTCGCGTCAAATACTCCCACAGCAAGTACAGCACGGGTTAGATATGGAGTAAAGCTCCCCCCCAGACTGTCCCGTCCAATGTTATTGAATAGGGAGCAGGCTCCGGGGGCCGGGTGGCCCCCTCCTGCTCTTATTTCTCATGGTCTTATGTACCCAGCATGCCCCGTGGGGGAGAATGTGCCACACGCAGAGTCCAGGAGCTCAGTGCGCCGGTGCTGGTCTTGGCTTTGTTTGGAGTATGCGCGCTTCGTGTAATAGTGGAGGAGACACATTTCGGGCAGGCTCTACAGAAGTATCCTTTTCAGTGGGACGAAGGGGAATAATGGACCACCAGGGAGTAAGGGAGGCTTCATTAACAACCGGTACCCGCCGCAAGCCCGGAATAGTAACCAGAATATCGACGATTGCAGCTTCGGGTCTTTTCCCCAATCACAGGCCCAGGCTAACAGCGGGCATCTTGGTGCAGGAAGGCAGGTTCAGCGCTCCGCCATCTTGATTCAGTTAGTCGCACAGTGCAATGTGCGGCCATCTTGGTGCAGGTACAAAGTGAATGATATCAGTGTCTGGAACTGAACCCAGCTCGAGTCAGCAACTTCAGGGAAGGGGAACCAGTGATTGTAGAACTGAACCCAGCCACATTCAACACATTCAGGGGAGGGGAACCAGTGAGTGTAGAACTGAACCCAGCCAGAGTCAGCACCTTTAGGAGAAGGAAGTGTACCTGTGAGTGTAGAACTGAACCCAGCCAGTGTCAGCACATTCTGGGAAGGAGAAGGAGGGGAACCAGTGAGTGTAAACCTGAACCCAACCAAAATCGGTAGTGAAAACTGGGAGCGGAGGAGAAACATTCCATTGACTCTGGATCAGTTCCTATGGAGTGGAGGGTAGCCAATGTCACCCCACTTTTTAAAAAAGGAGGGAGAGAGAAAACAGGGAATTATAGACCGGTCAGCCTGACCTCAGTAGTGGGTAAAATGATGGAATCAATTATTAAGGATGTCATAGCAGTGCATCTGGAAAATGGTGACATGATAGGTCCAAGTCAGCATGGATTTGTGAAAGGGAAATCATGCTTGACAAATCTTCTGGAATTTTTTGAGGATGTTTCCAGTAAAGTGGACAAAGGAGAACCAGTTGATGTGGTATATTTGGACTTTCAGAAGGCTTTCGACAAGGTCCCACACAAGAGATTAATGTGCAAAGTTAAAGCACATGGGATTGGGGGTAGTGTGCTGACGTGGATTGAGAACTGGTTGTCAGACAGGAAGCAAAGAGTAGGAGTAAACGGGTACTTTTCAGAATGGCAGGCAGTGACTAGTGGAGTGCCGCAAGGTTCTGTGCTGGGGCCCCAGCTGTTTACATTGTACATTAATGATTTAGACGAGGGGATTAAATGCAGTATCTCCAAATTTGCGGATGATACTAAGTTGGGTGGCAGTGTGAGCTGCGAGGAGGATGCTATTAGGCTGCAGAGTGACTTGGATAGGTTAGGTGAGTGGGCAAATGCATGGCAGATGAAGTATAATGTGGATAAATGTGAGGTTATCCACTTTGGTGGTAAAAACAGAGAGACAGACTATTATCTGAATGGTGACAGATTAGGAAAAGGGAAGGTGCAACGAGACCTGGGTGTCATGGTACATCAGTCATTGAAGGATGGCATGCAGGTACAGCAGGCGGTTAAGAAAGCAAATGGCATGTTGGCCTTCATAGCGAGGGGATTTGAATACAGGGGCAGGGAGGTGTTGCTACAGTTGTACAGGGCCTTGGTGAGGCCACACCTGGAGTATTGTGTACAGTTTTGGTCTCCTAACTTGAGGAAGGACATTCTTGCTATTGAGGGAGTGCAGCGAAGGTTCACCAGACTGATTCCCGGGATGGCGGGACTGACCTATCAAGAAAGATTGGATCAATTGGGCTTGTATTCACTGGAGTTCAGAAGAATGAGAGGGGACCTCATAGAAACGTTTAAAATTCTGACGGGTTTAGACAGGTTAGATGCAGAAAGAATGTTCCCAATGTTGGGGAAGTCCAGAACCAGGGGTCACAGTCTGAGGATAAGGGGTAAGCCATTTAGGACCGAGATGAGGAGAAACTTCTTCACCCAGAGAGTGGTGAACCTGTGGAATTCTCTACCACAGAAAGTAGTTGAGGCCAATTCACTAAATATATTCAAAAGGGAGTTAGATGAAGTCCTTACTACTCGGGGGATCAAGGGTTATGGCGAGAAAGCAGGAAGGGGGTACTGAAGTTTCATGTTCAGCCATGAACTCATTGAATGGCGGTGCAGGCTAGAAGGGCTGAATGGCCTGCTCCTGCACCTATTTTCTATGTTTTCTATGTCTCGAAATTTGTGTTGATTTGGATTTCAGCACAGCAGGTGGGCCAACGTGTGGGAGAGGGATTTATAGCTTTGGAAGGACAAGGGAGATAAGCATGTTCCATGGAAACTAGATGAGTATATCCTGAATTTCTGTCCTGTACTGACAGCGATGAGTTTTGTTATCCCATTTTACAGCGTATTAGAAGGGGAGATTTTCAGACAGGAAACACAAACCAAATATCATGTCAAGATCTGACAGAGTCACTCGATGCATCAGGACCTGAATATCATCGGCCTTTGAAAGCGAAACGAGCAATGTTTGTCTGTCTTGCCTGTGGGAAAAGATTTCAAACATCAGTTTGACTGGAAAGGCACTGAGACACACACTCCCGAGTGAGTGTTCCAGTGCACGGACTGCGGAAAGAGCTTTAACCAGTTACACAGCCTGAAGAAAACATCGCAGCATACAAAGCACCGAGAAACTGTAAACGTTTTGTGCACATGGGTTAGGCTTCAACTGATCGACCAACTGTGGAGATTCACAAGGACACCCACACCACGGAGAAATCGTGGAAATGTGGTGACTGTGGGAATGGACTCAGATCGCCGTCAGAACTGGAAATTCATCGACGTAGTCACATTGGGGAGAGGCCATTCACTTGCTCTCTGTGTGGAAAGGGATTCACTGCATCATCCCACCAGCTGAAATACCAGCGAGTTCACACATGGGAGAACAAGTTCACCTGCTCTGAGTGTGGGAAGCGATTCACTCGGTCATCCCACCTGCTGACACACCAGTGAGTTCACACTGGGAAGAGGTTGTTCACCTGCTCTGAGTGTGGGAAGGGATTCACTCAGTCATCCGACAACAGCGAGTTCACAAGTAACACAAAGGGTTAGAATCTGCTGTTATTGCTGCTGTTAATCACATCCCGACTGAACCATGTTCATTCTCACAGTTGGGGTTTGTTTCTGCTGATAATAACCCTGAAACTGGGCTGGACCTTAATATTCTGGATATATTGCTGATTGTGTTCTCGGGGCTGCAGTGTCCATTTAAAAACTCTGTGTGTTATCTTTCCCCTTAATTCAGCAACTCTCAAAAATAAAATTATGAACTTTTACTTTAATCCTACCTTGATCTTTGGTACACAATCTATAATAATGTAAACGTTTGTACTGAATATAATCTCCAATTAGATAGAGCTTGCTGACAATTCTTACTGACTTGCACATTACACACAGCGGCCCCTCCATTATCCACCAGAAAGAAGGGGAATGTGAATTGGTGGGGAATCAGTATCCCCAAATGGTGTCCCCCATCTGGTGTAGCAAAACCCCTGGCACGGCAATGGAGTCAAGTCCAAACCAAAACTGTGTGCAATACTCCAGGTGTAGTCTTACCAACGCCCTGTACATTTATAGCAGGACTTCCCTACTTTCATACTCCATCTCCCTTGCAATAAAGGCCAGCATACCATTTGCTTTCCTGATTATTGCTGTACCTGCATGCTAAATATTTGCATTTCATGTACAAGAACTGCCAGATCCCTCCGTGCTGCAGCATTTTGTAATCGTCCCCATTTAAAGAATAATTTGCTTTTTTATTTGTACTACCAAAGGGGATAAGCTAACATTTTAACACATTACAGTCCATCTGCCAGATTTTGCCCACTCACTGAGCCTGGCTATATCCTTTCATAGATTATTTGCGTCCTCCTCACAGCTTGTTTTCCCAACTATCTTTGTATCATCAGCAAATTTGATTATGTTACACTCGGTCCCTTCATCCAAGTCATTAATATAAATGGTAAATAGTTAAGGCCCCAGCACTGATCCCTGTGGCACTCCACTAGTTACGGTTTGCCAACCTGAAAATGATCCATTTATCCCGACTCTCTGTTTTCTGTTAGTTTGCCAATCCTCCATCCACGGTGATACATTAACCCCAACCCCATGAGCTCTTAGCTTGTGCATTAGCCTTTTGTGTAGCACCATATGGAATGCTTTATGGAAATCCAAATATACAGCATCAACTGGATCTCCTGTATCCACTTCGCTCGTTACATCCTCGAACAACTCCAGGAAATTTGTCAACATGATTTTTCTCTTTCATAAAATCATGCTGACTCTGCTTGACTGCAACATGATTTTCTAAATGTCTTGCTACTTTTCCTTAATGATGGACTCCAGTATGTTCCCACTGACAGATGGTAGACTAACTGGTCTATAGGTTCCTGCTCTCTGTCTCACTCCTTTTTTAATTAGGGGTGTTACATTTGCGGTATTCCTGTCCACTGGTACCTCGCCAGAATTTAGGGAATTTTGTTAGATTACAACCGATGCACCCTCTATCTCTGCAGCCACTTTTTTCAGAACCTAGAATGCATGTAATCAATTCCAGGGGACTTGTCCGTCTTTAGTCCCATTAGTTTGATTAGCATTTGATCTCTACTGAAAGTGATTGCTCCCCCGCTCCCCCGCCCCCCGCAATAGCTCCTTGGTTATCAACTATTAGGAAGTTTTTAGGTGCCCTCTACCATGAAGACCGATTCAAAATTATTTTTTAAAGTCTCTGCTATTTCCGTGTTACCCATTATTAATTCTCCAGTTTCACCTTCTAAGGGACATCAGCTGCTCGTTTCCGTTTTATATCCATGTAGAAGCTCTTATTTTCTGTTTCCATATTCCTTGCTAATTTGCTTTCATCTGCTATCTTCACTGTCTTTATCATTTTTTCGTCGTCCTTTGCTGGTTTCTAAAAATTTCCCAATCCTCAGGCCTTCCACTGTCGTTCGCAACATTATATGCCTTTTTTCAATTTGCTACCATCCTTTACTTCCTTAGTTAGGCAGGGATGGTTCATTCTTCTCTTAGCATCTTTATTTCTCACTTGACTAAACCTTTGCTGAGAGTTATGAAATATCTCCTTAATTGTTTGCCATTGCATTTCTACAGTCTTATCCTCTAACATATTTTCCCAGTCCACTTGTTGTCAGTGACAAGGGTTGGTTTATATCACATGGGAGGAACTTGGTGTCAGTGACTGAGGCTTTGGTTCAACATTTTTTGACATGACGAAGGCCTTTGACAAGGTCAACCATGAGGCGTTATGGAGTGTACTCTACAATTTCTGCTGTCCATATTCCCAATACAAGCCTCCTAAAGCAAGTGCTCCATTCGGAGTTTCTACACGGCAGGGACATTGGGTGGGCGGGGCTTCAGGGTGTCTGTCAGTTTTATTGGACATCATGTTTGTGCCCAGATCAGTGGGCCCTGAAAGGGAACCTTGTTGTTCTGGTGATTGTTGTCTGGTGACTCTGGGCCAAACTGGCTCACCCTATTGGGCCAGCCTGTGATCACCCTATTGGGCTAGCCCAGGCTCACCTGGCCCAGGCCATCCCAGGCTCACCTCATTGGGCCAGCCCGGGCTCACCTATTGGGCCAGCCTTGCCACGCCCTACTAGGCCAGCCCGGCTCACACTATTGGGCCCGCCCGTCTCACACTATTGGGCCAGCCTGGACTCACCTATTGGGCCAGCCTGGGCTCACCCTATTCGGCCAGCCCGTCTCACCCTATTGGGCCAGCACAAAAGACCCATTGTCCAGCGGAGAGAATCGGCAGCTCATTGATTTTATTCTCACTCTGCACACAGCGGTTGCAGAACTGAACCCAACCTTGTAAGCTGAAAATGCATAGTCACAGTCACACTGGGGAGAGCCCGTTCAGCTGCTCTGAGTGTGGGAATGGATTCACTCATTCATCCCACCTGCTGACACACCAGCGAATTCACACTGGGGAGAGGCCGTTCTCCTGTTCTGAGTGTGGGAAGGGATTCACTCAGTCATCCCACCTGCTGAGACACCAGCGAGTTCACAAGTATCTGCAGGGGTTGGATTCTATTGTTTTTGCTGCTGTTAAACGCATCCTGATTGAATCATGTTTGTTGTATCACTTGGGGTTTGTTTCTGCTGATGTGAATAACCTATAACTGGGCTAGAGCTTAATGTTTTCATGTTTCAAATAACACAGTGTGTCGATATTTGATATCTCCAAGACCAGAGGGGACTAACTGATGTCCTTACTGACTGCACCAATTTGGGCCTTTTCTCCTTTCTAATTCTGGATTATTACAGTTCTCATACCATCAGTTACTCTCTGGGACAAGTTCCCAGTCTGGTAATCACTTTCAGATACTGGACTTAGCGTGTGCCCCACAGCATCTCTCTCACCTTCGATGTGTGAATGGAGCACCCCGCCTGCAAACCTGGGTTCAATTTAAATTTGAATCCACTCAGCAAATGCATTTTTAAAAATATGTACATGTAAACTGATCACATGAAATAATTGGCAAAGGTTTAGAGTCACCAAGATGAATAAGTGAACACATCACGGACTAATAACCCAGCTCTATATTCACAGGAGAAAGTTTGTTATCTATCTGCTCGAATGTCAGTTGGTGAGATGAGCGACTGAATCTCTTTCCACGCACAACAGCATCCATTCCCGCTGTCCCCACATTTACAGTGTTGAGTCAGGTGGGTGCACGAGTCTCACAGGCTGAACGATTGGTTGGAGGAGCATCCACACACAGAACATGTGTCCTGTTTCTCCCCGCTGTGATTGGTGTTTTTACAAAGGCTGATAATAAGATGATCCTGATCAATCTGGGGAATCTGTCAAATCTTGACGCGATGTCTGGATTGCGTTTCCCAGTTGCAGATCCTCCCCTTCTAATACCCTGCAAATAAATGGTGGTTACAAACGTTGTTACTTTAAGTACAGGATATAAATTAAGAATAGACAATTCTAGATTCTATGGAACATTCTGTCCCCTCCTGTCCCTCCTAAATTCCTTATTCTAGACATTTACTGTCTAAAATCAACATTCATTTCATCGCCTGAGCTTTATTATCTCCAGAAAGTGCTGAATCTGGCTCGGTGCAATTCCACAGACATTAGTTAACCTCTAGTGCCTCACGGTCAGTCGATTCAGTGAGGGCCAGCAGGATTGCCACTGTGGTAGGCATCACAGCCTCAACTCCTGTCCTCAAATGACATCCACACACTTCCCAGTTGTACAGAGGACAATTATAACCTGTGAACTGCTGCCTTGGCTGAGCTCAACTAAAAGCCCAGATCAAGGATCGAACTTGTGACCGTCCCAGTCAGTACTGCAGTGTTCTAAAAATTGGGGGTTGGGGGTGCGGGGGGGGGGGGGGAGGTTGGGGAAAGTGGGAACAGAATATTTTGAAACAAATTTGACTCCACCTGTGAAGGAAAACTTCGTCACAATGCACAATTCTGAACTCTTTCCAAATTAGACAAGCAAGTGAAATGCATCATCAAAAACAGTGAGACATTTTAGAATGGCTCAAGTCACTGAATTAGCTTTACAATCATTGCACAGTACAGAAGGGAGCGACTGGTAATGGCAGCTCGGTTCGTAAAGTCCCCCAACGCAAGATATTGTTCTGGAACTTTTTAATATGCATCTCTTCCAAGAAACAGAAGTAAAATTCGACATCTTGAAACAACTGCCGCCCCATCGGGGAATTGAACCCCGGTCTCCCGCGTGACAGGCGGGTATACTCACCACTATACTAACGAGGAACTGACGGGTCCCATTTCTGTCAGAGCAGGAATCCAGTCACTGTGAACAGAACTGGACACCAGGAGAAGTCGACAGACACATTAAGAGAGAGAGACAAACCGACAAACAGGGAGAGACAGACAGCGAGATAGAGACAACGAGAGACAGTTTGTGTGAGACTGACAAGGACAGGCAGACTGAGTGCGAAAAAGAATCAAATATATACATATACAGAGATGTGTGTGTGTGATCTATTAAGAGAGAAAGGGAAAGAGTGAGAGAGATAGAGAGAGAGCGATAGAGACTAAAACAGAAAATGATGGAAATACTTCTCAGCTTACAAGCAGGGACTAACAGAGACAGGCAAATACATGGACAGACCGAAATGATGGGAAAGAGAGAGCCAGTCAGACAAAGAATCTGAGAGAATCCCATTGGAACAGACGTGGCACCGTGAGAAAGAGACAGATTGAGAGACAGAGACAAACAGAGAAACAGGGACAGACAGAGTGAGTCAGACTGAGAGAGACAAAGACTCAAACATACAAAACTCTCTGAAGAGAGAGAGAGAGGCAGAAACCGAGCGACACAGATACATTTCAAAATTTCATTTCATTATCGGTTCAGAGTGTCACATTGTTACAGAAAATTGCTGATTCAACCGATGAAAATCCGGTCTCACTGATCAGAATGGGAGGAAATCCGTGTTAAATTAAAGAGACACCAGGAGTGGGGGACGAAACCACGCGGGACAAACCCATTGAGTTTTAAGGCCAACGCCTCAACCACTCGGCTATTCTGGTCCTGTGAGAACCTGGATTCTGTCTCTGTGAGAATCTTGGCTTCAACCCCAACCCCACATACAAACACATACACATCGGCTTTCAGTGAGCATTTACGAACATTTTTAGTAATATTGACAGGGGGGAACTCTCCTATTTATTTTCGAGTAATGCACTGGGACCTTTCATATCCACCCGAGGGTGCAGACGGAGCTTCAATTTAACATTTCATCCGAAAGTCAACAGCTTCAACATTGCAAAATTCCCCAAGTGCTGCACTTGAGTGTTAGCCAAGATGATATGCTCAAGTCTCAGGAGTGCGACTTGAACACACAAACTCCCGATTCAGTCGAGAATGCGGCCACTGAACCAAAGCCGATGCAAAAGTTCACAACCGTATTATTTTCCCCAAGTCGTTTTTATAAGTTCCAGAACATACCAAATTCATGGTGATAATTTCCACAGACAGTTGCACATACACAGAGACATATAAAGAGATAGACAGACACAGAGACCCACACACACATAACCAAAAATTTGCACGCACCAACGGGCATGCACAGATGCCTCAGACCTCTCGAGGGTTAGACAGGCTGAATCACTGTCGCAACTTTGACTGATGTTTGCAATTTTTGAAACGGATGTATCATGAATATTGCAGATTAATAAAAATGAAAAAAAATGTCAAAGATGAAAGGTGTGGGACGTTATTCCATCCATCTCAGGATCAGTTTGGCACAGAACCGGTTAAATTGTGAAATGGAATGAAAAATGCTGAGAATCGTAGTCGGCAGGATTCGAACCTGCGCGGGATAACCCAATGGATTTCTAGTCCATCGCCTTAACCACTCGGCCACGACTACTGCGTCGCTGCCTTTTTAAACGTTACTCAGAAAAAACTCAGTCATCCATCTCTGTGCAGCAGACGGCCAAAGATTCCTGAAAAATTCTCCGTTTGCTAAAAATCTGGACGAGGCAATCTCATCTACCTGCATTTTTACAGTTCTATATTGCTCTGGAACTTTTTAATATGCATCTCTTACAAGAAACAGAAGTTAAATTCGACATCTTGAGACAACTGCCTCCCCGTCGGGGAATTGAACCCCGGTCTCCGGCGTGACAGGCAAGGATACTCACCACTATACTAACGAGGAACTGATGGATACCAGTTCTGTCAGAGCATGAATCGAGTCACTGTGAATAGAACTGGACACCATGAGAAGTCGACAGAGACATTGAGAGACAGAGACAATCCGACAAACAGGGAGAGACAGACAGCGAGATAGAGACAACGAGAGACAGAAAGTGTGAGTCTGAGAAGGAGAGTCAGACTGAGTGAGAAAAAGACTCAAATATGTACATATACAGAGATGTGTGTGTTGTGATCTATTAAAAGAGAGAGGGAAAGAGTGAGAGAAAGATAACGATAAAGACAGTGACAAGGAGAGAGACAGATAGAGAGAGAGCGATAGAAATTAAAACAGAAAATGATGGAAATACTTCTCAGCTTACAGGCAGGGACTAACAGAGACAGGCAAAGACATGGACAGACCGAAATGATGGGAAAGAGAGAGGCAGTCAGACAAAGAGTCTGAGAGAATCCCATTGGATCAGACGTGGCACCGTGAGAAAGAGACAGATTGAGAGACAGAGACAAACAGAGAAACAGGGACAGACAGAGTGAGTCAGACTGAGAGAGACAAAGACTCAAACATACAAAACTCTCTGAAGAGAGAGAGAGAGAGGCAGAAACCGAGCGACACAGATACATTTCACAATTTCATTTCATTATCGGTTCAGAGTGTCACATTGTTACAGAAAATTGCTGATTCAACCGATGAAAATCCGCTCTCACTGATCAGAATGGGAGGATATCCGTGTTAAATTAAAGAGACACCAGGAGTGGGGGACGAACCCACGCGGGACAAACCCATTGAGTTTTAAGGCCAACGCCTCAACCACTCGGCTATTCTGGTCCTGTGAGAACCTGGATTCTGTCTCTGTGAGAATCTGGGCTTCAACCCCAACCCCACATACAAACACATGCACATCGGCTTTCAGTGAGCATTTACGAACATTTTTAGTAATATTGACACGGGGGCAACTCTCCTATTCTTTTTCGAATAATGCACTGGGAACTTTCATATCCACCCGAGGGTGCAGACGGAGCTTCAATTTAACATTTCATCCGAAAGTCAACAGCTTCAACATTGCAAAATTCCCCAAGTGCTGCACTTGAGTGTTAGCCAAGATGATATGCTCAAGTCTCAGGAGTGCGACTTGAACAGACAAACTCCCGATTCAGTCGAGAATGCGGCCACTGAACCAAAGCCGATACAAAAGTTCACAACCGTATTATTTTCCCCAAGTCGTTTTTATGGACATACCAAATTCATGGTGATGATTTCCAGTGACAGTTGCACATACACAGAGACATATAAATAGATAGACAGACACAGAGACCCACACACACATAACCAAAAATTTGCACGCACCAACGGGCATGCACAGATGCCTCAGACATCTCGAGGGATAGACAGGCTGAATCACTGTCGCAACTTTGACTGATGTTTGCGATTTTTGAAACGGATGTATCGTGAATATTGCAGATTAATAAAAATGAGAAAAAAATGTCAAAGTTGAAAGGTGTGGGACGTTATTCCATCTATCTCAGGATCAGTTTGGCAGAGAACCGGTTAAATTGTGAACTGGAATGAAAAATGCTGAGAATTGTAGTCGGCAGGATTCGAACCTGCGCGGGATAATCCAATGGATTTCTAGTCCATTGCCTTAACCACTCGGCCACGACTACTGTGTCGCTGCCTTTTTAAACTTTACTCAGAAAAAACTCAGTCATCCAGCTCTGTGCAGCAGACGGTCAAAGACTCCTGAAAAATTCTCCGTTTGCTAAAACTCTGGACGAGGCAATCTCATCTACCTGTATTTTTACAGTTCAATATTGCTCTGGAACTTTTTAATATGCATCTCTTCCAAGAAACAGAAGTAAAATTCGACATCTTGAAACAACTGCCTCCCCGTCGGGGAATTGAACCCCGGTCTCCCGCGTGACAGGCGGGGATACTCACCACTATACTAACGAGGAACTGACGGGTACAAATTCTGTCAGAGCAGGAATCGAGTCACTGTGAACAGCAGTGGACAACAGGAGAAGTCGAAAGACACATTGAGAGACAGAGACAAACCGACAAACAGGGAGAGACAGACAGCGAGATAGAGACAACGAGAGACAGAAAGTGTGAGACTGAGAAGGAGAGGCAGACTGAGTAAGAAAAAGACTCAAATATATACATATACAGAGATGTGTGTGTGATCTATTAAGAGAGAGAGGGAAAGAGTGAGAGAAAGACAATGATAAAGACAGTGACAAGGAGAGAGACAGATAGAGAGAGAGCGATAGAGTCTAAAACAGAAAATGATGGAAATACTTCTCAGCTTACAGGCAGGGACTAACAGAGACAGGCAAAGACATGGACAGACCGAAATGATGGGAAAGAGAGAGCCAGTCAGACAAACAGTCAGAGAGAATCCCATTGGAACAGACGTGGCACCGTGAGAAAGAGACAGATTGAGAGACAAAGACAAACAGAGAAACAAGGACAGACAGAGTGAGTCAGACTGAGAGAGACAAAGACTCAAACATACAAAACTCTCTGAAGAGAGAGAGAGAGAGGCAGAAACCGAGCGACACAGACACATTTCACAATTTCATTTCATTATCGGTTCAGAGTGTCACATTGTTACAGAAAATTGCTGATTCAACCGATGAAAATCCGGTCTCACTGATCAGAATGGGAGGAAATCCGTGTTAAATTAAAGAGACACCAGGAGTGGGGGACGAAACCACGCGGGACAAACCCATTGAGTTTTAAGGCCAACGCCTCAACCACTCGGCTATTCTGGTCCTGTGAGAACCTGGATTCTGTCTCTGTGAGAATCTGGGCTTCAACCCCAACCCCACATACAAACACATGCACATCGGCTTTCAGTGAGCATTTACGAACATTTTTAGTAATATTGACACGGGGGCAACTCTCCTATTCTTTTTCGAGTAATGCACTGGAAACTTTCATATCCACCCGAGGGTGCAGACGGAGCTTCAATTTAACATTTCATCCGAAAGTCAACAGCTTCAACATTGCAAAATTCCCCAAGTGCTGCACTTGAGTGTTAGCCAAGATGATATGCTCAAGTCTCAGGAGTGTGACTTGAACAGACAAACTCCCGATTCAGTCGAGAATGCGGCCACTGAACCAAAGCCGACACAAAAGTTCACAACCGTATTATTTTCCCCATTCGTTTTATAAGTTCCAGGACATACCAAATTCATGGTGATAATTTCCACAGACAGTTGCACATACACAGAGACATATAAATAGATAGACAGACACAGAGACCCACACACATAACCAAAAATTTGCACGCACCAACGGGCATGCACAGATGCCTCAGACATCTCAAGGGATAGACAGGCTGAATCACTGTCGCAACTTTGACTGATGTTTGCGATTTTTGAAACGGATGTATCGTGAATATTGCAGATTAATAAAAATTAGAAAAAAATGTCAAAGTTGAAAGGTGTGGGACGTTATTCCATCGATCTCAGGATCAGTTTGGCAGAGAACCGGTTAAATTGTGAAATGGAATGAAAAATGCTGAGAATCGTAGTCGGCAGGATTCGAACCTGCGCGCGATAACCCAATGGATTTCTAGTCCATCGCCTTAACCACTCGGTCACGACTACTGTGTCCCTGCCTTTTTAAACTTTACTCAGAAAAAACTCAATCATCCATCTCTGTGTAGCAGACGGCCAAAGACTCCTGAAAAATTCTCCGTTTGCTAAAAATCTGGACGAGGCAATCTCCTCCACCTGTATTTTTGCAGTTCGATATTGCTCTGGAACTTTTTAATATGCATCTCTTCCAAGAAACAGAAGTAAAATTCGACAGGCAGGGATACTCACCACTATACTAACGAGGAACTGACGGGTACCAGTTTTGTCAGAGCAGGAATCGAGTCACTGTGAACAGAACTGGACACCAGGAGAAGTCGACAGACACATTGAGAGACAGAGACAAACCGACAAACAGGGAGAGACAGACAGCGAGATAGAGACAACGAAAGACAGAAATTGTGAGACTGAGAAGGAGAGGCAGACTGAGTGAGAAAAAGACCCAAATATATACATATACAGAGATGTATGTGTGTGATCTATTAAGAGAGAGAGGGAAAGAGTGAGAGAAAGACAATGATAAAGACAGTGACAAGGAGAGAGACAGATAGAGAGAGCGATAGAGACTAAAACAGAAAATGATGGAAATACTTCTCAGCTTACAGGCAGGGACTAACAGAGACAGGCAAAGACATGGACAGACCGAAATGATGGGAAAGAGAGAGCCAGTCAGACAAAGAGTCGGAGAGAATCCCATTGGAACAGACGTGGCACCGTAAGAAAGAGACAGATTGAGAGACAAAGACAAACAGAGAAACAGGGACAGACAGAGTGAGTCAGACTGAGAGAGACAAAGACTCAAACATACAAAACTCTCTGAAGAGAGAGAGAGAGGCAGAAACCGAGCGACACAGATACATTTCACAATTTCATTTCATTATCGGTTCAGAGTGTCACATTGTTACAGAAAATTGCTGATTCAACCGATCTCACTGATTAGAATGGGAGGAAATCCGTGTTAAATTAAAGAGACACCAGGAGTGGGGGACGAACCCACGCGGGACAAACCCATTGAGTTTTAAGGCCAACGCCGCAACCACTCGGCTATTCTGGTCCTGTGAGAACCTGGATTCTGTCTCTGTGAGAATCTGGGTTTCAACCCCAACCCCACATACAAACACATGCACATCGGCTTTCAGTGAGCATTTCCGAACATTTTTAGTAATATTGACACGGGGGCAACTCTCCTATTCTTTTTCGAATAATGCACTGGAAACTTTCATATCCACCCGAGGGTGCAGACGGAGCTTCAATTTAACATTTCATCCGAAAGTCAACAGCTTCAACATTGCAAAATTCCCCAAGTGCTGCACTTGAGTGTTAGCCAAGATGATATGCTCAAGTCTCAGGAGTGCGACTTGAACAGACAAACACCCGATTCAGTCGAGAATGCGGCCACTGAACCAAAGCCGATACAAAAGTTCACAACGGTATTTTTTTTCCCCAAGTCGTTTTTATAAGTTCCAGGACATACCAAATTCATGGTGATGATTTCCAGTGACAGTTGCACATACACAGAGACATAAAAATAGTTAGACAGACATAGAGACCCACATACACATAACCACAAATTTGCACGCACCAACGGGCATGCACAGATGCCTTAGACATCTCGAGGAATAGACAGGCTGAATCACTGTCGCAACTTTGACTGATGTTTGCGATTTTTGAAACGGATGTATCGTGAATATTGCAGATTAATAAAAATGAGAAAAAAATGTCAAAGTTGAAAGGTGTGGGATGTTATTCCATCTATCTCAGGATCAGTTTGGCAGAGAACCGGTTAAATTGTGAAATGGAATGAAAAATGCTGAGAATCGTAGTCGGCAGGATTCGAACCTGTGCCGGATAACCCAATGGATTTCTAGTCCATCGCCTTAACCACTCGGCCACGACTACTGTATCGCTGCCTTTTTCAACGTTACTCAGAAAAAACTCAGTCATCCAACTCTGTGCAGCAGACGGCCAAAGACTCCTGAAAAATTCTCCGTTTGCTAAAAATCTGGACGAGGCAATCTCCTCCACCTGTATTTTTGCAGTTCCATATTGCTCTGGAACTTTTTAATATGCATCTCTTCCAAGAAACAGAAGTAAAATTCGACATCTTGAAACAACTGCCTTCCCTTCGGGGAATTGAACCCCGATATCCGGGGTGACAGGCGGGGATACTCACCACTATACTAACGAGGAACTGACGAATATCAGTTCTGTCAGTGCAGGAATCGAGTTACTGAGAACAGAACTGGACACAGGAGAAGTCGACAGACACATTGAGAGACAGAGACAAACCGACAAACAGGGAGAGACAGACAGCGAGATAGAGACAACGAGAGACAGAAAGTGTGAGACTGAGAAGGAGAGGCAGACTGAGTGAGAAAAAGAATCAAATATATGCATATACAGAGATGTGTGTGTGATCTATTAAGAGAGAGAGGGAAAGAGTGAGAGAAAGACAATGATAAAGACAGTGACGCGGAGAGAGAGAGAGATAGAGAGAGAGCAATAGAGACTAAAACAGAAAATGATGGAAATACTTCTCAGCTTACAGGCAGGGAATAACAGAGACAGGCAAAGACATGGACAGACCGAAATGATGGGAAAGAGAGAGCCAGTCAGACAAAGAGTCTGAGAGAATCCTATTGGAACAGACGTGGCACCGTGAGAAAGAGACAGATTGAGAGACAGAGACAAACAGAGAATCAGGGACAGACAGAGTGAGTCAGACTGAGAGAGACAAAGACTCAAACATACAAAATTCTCTGAAGAGAGAGAGAGAGGCAGAAACCGAGCGACACAGATACATTTCACAATTTCATATCATTATCGGTTCAGAGTGTCACATTGTAACAGAAAATTGCTGATTCAACGGATGAAAATCCGGTCTCACTGATCAGAATGGGAGGAAATCCGTGTTAAATTGAAGAGACACCAGGAGTGGGGGACGAACCCACGCGGGACAAACCCATTGAGTTTAAGGCCAACGCCTCAACCACTCGGCTATTCTGGTCCTGTGAGAAACTGGATTCTGTCTCTGTGAGAATCTGGGCTTCAACCCCAACCCCACATACAAACACATGCACATCGGCTTTCAGTGAGCATTTACGAACATTTTTAGTAATATTGACACGGGGGCAACTCTCCTATTCTTTTTCCAGTAATGCACTGGGAACTTTCATATCCACCCGAGGGTGCAGACGGAGCTTCAATTTAACATTTCATCCGCAAGTCAACAGCTTCAACATTGCAAAATTCCCGAAGTGCTGCACTTGAGTGTTCGCCAAGATGATATGCTCAAGTCTCAGGCGACTTGAACAGACAAACTCTCGATTCAGTCGAGAATGCGGCCACTGAAACAAAGCCGATACAAAAGTTCACAACCGTATTATTTTCCCCAAGTCTTTTTTATAAGTTCCAGGACATACCAAATTAATAGTGATGATTGCCACAGACAGTTGCACATACACAGAGACATATAAAGAGATAGACAGACACCGAGACACACACACACATAACAAAAATTTGCACGCACCAACGGGCATGCACAGATGACTTTGACATCTCGAGGGATAGACAGGCTGAATCACTGTCGCAACTTTGACTGATGTTTGCGATTTGTGAAACGGATGTATCGTGAATATTGCAGATTAATAAAAATGAGAAAAAAATGTCAAAGTTGAAAAGTGTGGGATGTTATTCCATCGATCTCAGGATCAGTTTGGCAGAGAACCGGTGAAATTGTGAAATGGAATGAAAAATGCAGAGAATCGTAGTCGGCAGGATTCGAACCTGCGCGGGATAACCCAATGGATTTCTAGTCCATCGCCTTAACCACTCAGCCACGACTACTGTGTCGCTGCCTTTTTAAACGTTACTCAGAAAAATTGAACCCCGATCTCCCGCGTGACAGGCGGGTACATTCACCACTATACTAACGAGGAACTGACGGGTACCAGTTCTGTCAGAGCAGGAATCGAGCCACTGTGAACAGAACTGGACACCATGAGAAGTCGACATACACATTGAGAGACAGAGACAAACCGACAAATAGGGAGAGACAGACAGCGAGATAGAGACAACGAGAGACAGAAAGTGTGAGTCTGAGAAGGAGAGGCAGACTGAGTGCGATAAAGAATCAAATGTATACATATACAGAGTTGTGTGTGTGTGATCTATTAAGAGAGAGAGGGAAAGAGTGAGAGAAAGACAATGATAAAGACAGTGACAAGGAGAGAGACAGATAGAGAGAGAGCGATAGAGACTAAAACAGAAAATGATGGAAATACTTCTCAGCTTACAGGCAGGGAATAACAGAGACAGGCAAAGACATGGACAGACCGAAATGATGGGAAAGAGAGAGCCAGTCAGACAAAGAGTCTGAGAGAATCCTATTGGAACAGACGTGGCACCGTGAGAAAGAGACAGATTGAGAGACAAAGACAAACAGAGAATCAGGGACAGACAGAGTGAGTCAGACTGAGAGAGACAAAGACTCAAACATACAAAACTCTCTGAAGAGAGAGAGAGAGGCAGAAACCGAGCGACACAGATACATTTCACAATTTCATTTCATTATCGGTTCAGAGTGTCACATTGTTACAGAAAATTGCTGATTCAACCGATGAAAATCCGGTCTCACTGATCAGAATGGGAGGAAATCCGTGTTAAATTAAAGAGATACCAGGAGTGGGGGACGAACCCACGCGGGACAAACCCATTGAATTTAAGGCCAACGCCTCAACCACTCGGCTATTCTGGTCCTGTGAGAACCTGGATTCTGTCTCTGTGAGAATCTGGGCTTGAACCCCAACCCGACATACAAACACATACACATCGGCTTTCAGTAAGCATTTACGAAAATTTTTAGTAATATTGACACGGGGGCAACTCTCCTATTCTTTTTCGAGTAATGCACTGGGAACTTTCATATCCACCCGAGGGTGCAGACGGAGCTTCAATTTAACATTTCATCCGCAAGTCAACAGCTTCAACATTGCAAAATTCCCCAAGTGCTGCACTTGAGTGTTAGCCAAGATGATATGCTCAAGTCTCAGGAGTGCGAGTTGAACAGACAAACTCCCGATTCAGTCGAGAATGCGCCCACTGAACCAAAGCCGATACAAAAGTTCACAACCGTATTATTTTCCCCAAGTCGTTTTTATAAGTTCCAGGACATACCAAATTCATGGTGATGATTTCCAGTGACAGTTGCACATACACAGAGACATATAAAGAGATAGACAGACAGCGAGACACACACACATAACCAAAAATTTGCACGCACCAACGGGCATGCACAGATGACTTTGACATCTCGAGGGATAGACAGGCTGAATCACTGTCGCAACTTTGACTGATGTATGCGATTTGTGAAACGGATGTATCGTGAATATTGCAGATTAATAAAAATGAGAAAAAAATTTCAAAGTTGAAAGGTGTGGGATGTTATTCCATCTATCTCAGGATCAGTTTGTCAGAGAACCGGTGAAATTGTGAAATGGAATGAAAAATGCAGAGAATCGTAGTGGGCAGGATTCGAACCTGCGCGGGATAACCCAATGGATTTTTAGTCCATCGCCTTAACCACTCAGCCACGACTACTGTGTCGCTGCCTTTTTAAACGTTACTCAGAAAAATTGAACCCCGATTACCCGCGTGACAGGCGGGTACATTCACCACTATGCTGACGAGGAACTGACGGGTACCAGTTCTGTCAGAGCAGGAATCGAGCCACTGTGAACAGAACTGGACACCATGAGAAGTCGACATACACATTGAGAGACAGAGACAAACCGACAAATAGGGAGAGACAGACAGCGAGATAGAGACAACGAGAGACAGAAAGTGTGAGACTGAGAAGGAGAGGCAGACTGAGTGCGATAAAGAATCAAATATATACATATACAGAGTTGTGTGTGTGTGATCTATTAAGAGAGAGAGGGAAAGAGTGAGAGAAAGACAATGATAAAGACAGTGACAAGGAGAGAGACAGATAGAGAGAGAGCGATAGAGACTAAAACAGAAAATGATGGAAATACTTCTCAGCTTACAGGCAGGGACTAACAAAGACAGGCAAAGACAGGGACAGACCGAAATGATGGGAAAGAGAGAGCCAGTCAGACAAAGAGGCTGTGAGAATCCCATTGGAACAGACGTGTATTTAGATTTACAGAAGGCATTCGATGAGGTGCCTCACAAGAGATTATTATACGAGCAAGGATTAAGGATTGGTTAATTGACAGAAAACAGAGAGTAGAAATAAACGGGTGATTTTCGGGTTGGCAGGCTGTAACTGTTGGGGTGCTGCAAGGATCGGTGCTTGGGCCCCAGCTATTCACAATCTATATCAATAATTTGGATGAGGGGACCAAATGTCATATATCGAAGTCTGCTGAGGCTACAAAGCCATTTGGGGATGTAAGTGTGAGGAGGATGAAAAGAGGTTTCAAACGGATATGTACAGGCTCAGTGAGTGGGCAAGAACATGGCAAATAAAATATAAGGTGAAGAAATGTTAAGTTAGACACTTATAGTAAAAATAGAAAGGCAGAGTATTTTTTTTAAATGGTGAGAGTTTGGGAAACATTCTGTTCAGAGGGACGTGGGTGTTCTTGTACACAAATCGCTAAAAATTAATATGCAGGTGCAGCAAGCAATTAAGAAATCAATAGGTTTATTGGCCTTTATTAAAAGAGGATTTGAGTATGTACGTCTTACTGCAATTATACAGGGCCCTGGTGAGACCACACCTCGAGTATTGTGTGCAGTTTTGGTCTCCTTACCGAAGGAAAGATAAACTTGCTATAGAGGGAGTGCAATGAAGATTCACCAGACTGATTGCTGGGATGGGGGGATTGTACTATGAGAGATTGAGTAGACTAGGCCTATATTCTCCAGCGTTTAGAAGAATGAGAGGTGAGAGACGAGACACACATCCCCTGAACGAATTTTTAAAAAGAGATGTGAGGTGCTTAAATTTAATCAAGGGCACCAGCTAAATTATTAGAGACACTCCCGGTCCTTCAGGGCCTGTGTCCAGGGGAGAAGCTGATGGGTTTATCTGATCATCTTATGGTAAAATGTTGTGTTCATTGAGCTGAGCACCTCGTGCCAGCATCAAACACTCTCCAGTCGGGCACAGCATGGGTTAGATACAGATTGAACCCATCGGTCGCTCCTCGACACAGATACTGAGGGACAGGTAGTGTCTGGGACACTGACATTTCTCACTCAATAAGGTATAAATTGATCCTGTACCTCTCCCCATTAATCCTGGGCTCCACACGGCTCGAATCCTGCTCCTGTTGCCCTTCCTGTGACAGCACTGAGCTCAACCCAGCCCATAATGAGCAGGGCTCAGGGAGGGTGGTTGCTAGGCGCTGCAGTGATGTCACTAAGCAGGGCCATTCAGCCAAGCTGGTCCTCTCCTTGTCCCTTTAAAGGTGGAGAGCTGGGACATCCTGTCTCAACACATACACCCTGTTCATACTGAGAATCCCCAGGGAAGGCCCAAGGCCCAGAGTGTGGAACACAACCAAGGGGGAAAGAGGAGGAGAGAAGGGGATGTAAATCAAGGAGCAGGGACTGAGGGCCACCAAGCTTCAGTTTTAGAGCCTGAAGACTTCAGGAGGGGGAAGAGTTAGTTAGAAATATAGAAACATAGAAAATAGGTGCAGGAATTGTCCATTCGGCCCTTCGAGCCTGCACCACCATTCAATAAGATCATGGCTGATCATTCACCTCAGTACCTCTTTCCTGCTTTCTCTCCATACCACTTGATCCCTTTAGAGGTAAGGGCCATATCTAACCCACTCTTGAATATATGTAACGAACTGGCATCAACAACTCTCTGCGGCAGAGAATTCCACAGGTTAACAACTTTGAGTGAAGAAGTTTCTCCTCATCTCGGTCCTAAATGGCTTACCTCTTATCCTTAGACTATGTCCCCTGGTTCTGGACTTTCTCAACATCGGGAACATTCTTCCTGCATCGAACCTGTCCAGTGCCATCAGAATCTTATATGTTTCTATGAGATCCCCTCTCATTCTTCTAAACTCCAGTGAATACAGGCCCAGTCGATCGAGTCTCTCATCATAGGTCAGTCCTGCCGTCCCGGGAATCAGTCACATGAACCTTTTCTGCACTCCCTCAATAGCAAGAATGTCCTTCTTCAGATTAAGAGACCAAAACTGAGCACAATATTCCAGGTGAGGCCTCACGAAGGCCCTGCACAACTGCAGGAAGACCTCCCTGCTTCTATACTCAAATCCGCTTGCAATGAAGGCCAACATACCATTTGCCTTTTTCACCACCTGCTGTACCTAGAAACATAGAAACATAGAAAATAGGTGCAGGAGCAGGCCATTCAGCCCTTCTAGCCTGCACCGCCATTCAATGAGTTCATGGCTGAACATGAAACTTCAGTACCCCCTTCCTGCTTTCTCGCCATAACCCTTGATCCCCCGAGTAGTAAGGACTTCATCTAACTCCCTTTTGAATATGTTTAGTGAATTGGCCTCAACTACTTTCTGTGGTAGAGAATTCCACAGGTTCACCACTCTCTGGGTGAAGAAGTTTCTCCTCATCTCGGTCCTAAATGGCTTACCCCTTATCCTCAGACTGTGACCCCTGGTTCTGGACTTCCCCAACATTGGGAACATTCTTTCTGCATCTAACCTGTCTAAACCCGTCAGAATTTTAAACGTTTCTATGAGGTCCCCTCTCATTCTTCTGAACTCCAGTGAATACAAGCCCAGTTGATCCAATCTTTCTTGATAGGTCAGTCCCGCCATCCCGGGAATCAGTCTGGTGAACCTTCGCTGCACTCCCTCAATAGCAAGAATGTCCTTCCTCAAGTTAGGAGACCAAAACTGTACACAATACTCCAGGTGTGGCCTCACTAAGGCCCTGTACAACTGTAGCAACACCTCCCTGCCCCTGTATTCAAATCCCCTCGCTATGAAGGCCAACATGCCATTTGCTTTCTTACCTGCAAGCCAACTTGCAATGACTGATGTACCATGACACCCTTGTCCCATTGCAACTCCCCTTTTCTTAATCTGTCGCCATTCAGATAATATTCTGTCTTCATGTTTTAGCCATCAAGTGGATAACCTCACATTTATCCACATTATACTTCATCTGCCATGCATTTGCCTGTCCAAGTCACCCTGCAGCCTCTTAGCATCCTCCTCACAGCTCACACCGCGATCCAGCTTAGTATCATCTGCAAACGTGGAGATATTACACTCCATTCCTTCATCTAAATCATTGATGTATATTGTAAATAGCTGGGTTCCCAGCACTGAGCCATGCGGCACCTCACGAGTAACTGCCTGCCATTCTGAAAAGTACCCGTTTATCCAGACTTTATGTTTCCTGTCTGCCAACCAGTTCTCTATCCACATCCATACTTTAACCCTAATACCATGTGCTTTAATTTTGCACACCAATCTCTTGTGTGGGACCTTGTCAAAAAACTTTTGAAAGTCCAAATACACCACATCCACTGGTTCACCCTTGTCCACTCGACTAGTTACATCCTCAAACAATTCTCGAAGATTTGTCAAGCATGATTTCCCTTTCATAAATCCATGCTAACTTGGACCGATCCCGTCACTACTTTCCAAATGCGCTGCTATTTCATCTTTAATAATTGATTCCAACATTTTCCCCATGACCGATGTCAGGCTAACCAGTCTATAATTACCCGTTTTCCTCTCCCCCCTTTTTTAAAAAGTGGTGTTACATTAGCTACCCTCCAGTTCATTGGAACTGATACCGAGTCGATAGACTGTTGGAAAATGATGAGCAATGCATCCACTATTTCTCGGGCCACTTCCTTAAGTACAGAGGGATGCAGACTGTAGTTTCAGGATCCAGGGAGAGAACATGGAGCAGATGGGGAGACTGGCGTGGACTCCAACACAGTGAGGATGTCGGGGGAGGGAGATTGTGTCGGGTCGTGTATTAAGGGTGAAGGAGGGAGAAGAGAGGAAAAGTCAGAGGAGCAATTACTGCAGCAGTGTCCATCAATAGTGAGAGAGAGAAGGTGGGGGTCAGAGTGGGCCCTGGACTGGCAGGTAAACTGTTTGTTTGCTGTGAACAGCTTTCCTTCTGTCACAAATAGCCTCCTGTAGCCCAGTGACACAAACAGCCCATTAAACGCCTCCAATGTCCTTTGGTCTGTTGAGGTCTCCCTTTGTGAAACATCAGCTGTTGTTAAAGCTTCTCATTCTGAATCGCTTACAGTGAGACAGTATCCACTGTCCGTTTTATTCCATGGGCTTCATCTTTGCTGGCATTGGTAACACGCCTGGGATCACTAAACACAAAACCCAGTCCGTGAATCACTTTCAGCTACTGGACATAGCATGTTCCCCACTGCACCTCTCTCACCTTCTATGTGTGAATAGAGCATCACGTCTGCAAAGCTGGTTTAAGTTTATATCCAGGCAGAAAATCTATTTAAGAAAAGCCTGTAGGCCGATGAGACAGTGCTCAGGTGCCAGTGTGCTGCTGGTTTGCCCGGCATTTTGCCTGTAATGGAAGATAACTGAACATGTCTCCCAGTGTAACCTTTGCTGTAATGAAATGTGTCTTTTAATAAGCCTCATGTCCTTGCTCATGTCTGCTGCAATTGTGTAGAAAGGGGATGTGTGGATGTTGGTGTTTGTATGGAGATGTGAAACAAGGAAACGGTATGTGTGTGTGGCAGTGACACAGCCTTGTGGTTACAGGCAGAACCATGCACCGATATCCTTGTGATTATGGTTTGAGCAGGGTCAGTTCATGAATGCTCAAGCTAAGAGGTGCCAGGGATCAGGAGCAGAGGCAGTAAATCAAATCTAAATGTAAATTCCGATGTAGTTTATTTCATGTATTCCTATTTTAATAGCTTTTTCTGAATGTGGCCTATGCCAAGTGCCAGGATATTGGATCAGGCCCACCATAGAAAATGAGTTTGACACCTTGAGGTAGACAATGTCAACCAGATTCCCCCATCCACCAACCTAACAACTTCTTTACAAACTCAAGCTAGCTTGTAAGACTTGACCATGTTTACCGGAATCCATGTTCAGTATCTCTCATGGCCCCTTCCCTTTCCCCATGATGGAAAACAGCATCTCTCAGGATCCCTTCAAGCACCTTTCCAGTGATTGAGGTCATGTTGATGGGCCTTCAATTCCCGAGCTCTGACTTGTGCCCAATTTGAAAAATGGGAACTACGTGTGCTACCTTCCAATCTCAAGGAACAACCAATGATGCTACTGAGCGGTTGGAGATATGGGCAAGGGGCTAACAGAGCACCCATCCCATCTCTTTAAACACACTTGGGTGGATATCATCCGCACCTTACACCATCAAGTTTACCCCGCTCGGTGACTTTGCTGACAGTGAAGTGTGATGAGAAAGACCAAAGTGCCGTTTGCCCCTCTCAGTGTGACCCTGAAGGACTGTGCCCATGCTGAAGTTCTCCCCCCATACAATCCTCCCCACAGATTGTCCTCACTGAGCTCCAGCCAGGTGATGCTAAACACTCCCGCATGGTAAAGACAAAAATCCACAGCAATATGTTGAAAGCAACACTAATTTATTTGTCTATATCGCAAATATTAAACTCCAGTCAAGTTACAGGAGTTATTAGCATCAGCAGAAACAAACCTCAACTGTCAGAATGAACATGGTTCAGTCGGGATGTGATTAACAGCAGCAATAACAGCAGAATCCCACCCCTGCAGTCACTTGTGAACTCTCTGGTGTTTCATCAGGGTGGATGACTGAGTGAATCCCCTCCCACACTCAGAGCAGGTGAATGGCCTCTCCCCTGCGTGAATTCGCTGGTGCCTCAGCAGGTGGGAGGACCGAACGAATCACTTCCCACAATCGAAGCAGGTGAACGGCCTCTCCCCAGTGTGAACTCGCCAATGTGTTTCCAGCTTGAAATATTTCCCACAGTCCCCATATTTACACAGTTTCTCCCCAGTATGACTGCACTTGTGTCTCTCCAGGTTGGCTGATCGGCTGAAGCCTTGTCCACATGCAGAGCACGTGTACCATTTCTCCCCACTGTGAACAGTGCTTTTTGCTTCCATGGTCAAAGGCCGATGATATTCCATTCCCGATGAATTGAGTGACTCAGTCATATCTTAATGTGATGTTTGGTTTAAGCCTCTGGTCGACAAATCTTCTCCTTTTAATAACCTGTAAAGTGAGTTTCAAACAGAAAAAAGGGTGGGTGAGAGAGAACCCATAAAAACACAAAGGCAGGTTGTGAAATTGAGCTGAATGAACCTGGCTATTTGTGCGGCCGCCAACAGAAAAAAAGTGACCACGAAAGCTGCCGGATTGTCAAAAAACCCAACTGATCACCAATGTCCTTCAGGGAAGGGAACCCACCACCCGGTCTGGGACTACACAAGACTCTGGCCTCTATGGGAGGAGGGAGAGGTGGGCAGGGCGAAGGGGAGGGAAGTTAAACATCTGTAACTCGACCAGAACTTTGACAGAACCTCCCAAACCCACAACCTCTCCCACCTAGATGGACCAGGGCAGCAGGTGTATGGGAAATCCATCACCTCCAAGTTCCCCTCCAAGTCTCACACCATCCTGACTTGGGCATATATCGCCGTTCCTACATCGTCACTGGGTGAAAATCCTGGAACTCCTCACCTAACAGCATTGTGGGAGGGCCTTCACCACACGGACTGCAGCGGTTCGAAAAGGCCCACCATCACCTTATGAAGGGGCAAATGGAAATTGGAAATATATTCTGGCCCTACGAGCGACATCCTAAGAATGGATTCAAACAAATCTGTATATTGAAAGCCTCTATAGAAATACTTGTTCCTAAAACAATACGCTTCTACATTGTGCGGGCAGTGTCTGTTTCACAACCTAATCTCCCCTAGAATCCACCGCCGTTGATAGTCTCTCATCGGAAATTGTTGGTCCCGACTGGGCCCAGAGGTACTGGGGGTTAAACCCAGCAGCTTCTCCCCCTCTCCAATCCAGCTCAAACTGATGCAACAAACAGACCCACACAGGAGGCCAGGGAGCGACTTCTGCATCCAGCGCCCACCCTGATACAGAGCGGCTCTGGATTGGTCGCTCTGTGTTTCCAGTATCGATGCACTGAAGATCAGCATATGAGGGAGAAGTGAATAGAGGCTTATGATGAGAGAGTTAGAACCATAGAATCAGAGAATGGTTACAGCACGAAACAAGATCATTCGGCCCGTCGAGCCCGTGCCAGCTCTCTGCAAGAGCACCTCAGCTAGTTCCACTCCCCCACCCTTACCCCACAGCCCTGCAAATGTTTTTCTTTCAGGTACTTATCCAACTCCCTTTTGAAAGCCGTGATTGAGTCTGCCTCCACCACCCTTTCAGGCCGTGCAATCCAGATATTAAACACTCGCTACGCAAAAAGGTTTTTTCTTGTGTCGCCTTTGGTTCTTTTGCCAATCACCTCAAATTTGTGTCCTCTGGTTCTCGACCCTTCTGCCAATGGGAACAGTATCTCACGATCTACTCTGGCAAGACCACTCATGATTTTGAACATCTCTATCAAATCCCCGCTCAATCTTCCCTGCTCTAAGGGGAACATAAGAAATAAGAATGGGAGTCGGCCATTTGCCCCTCAAGCCTGCTCCGTCATTCAATAAAATCATGGCTGATCTAATCATGGACTCAGCTCCACTTCCCCGCCCGCTCCCCATAAACCTTTACTCCCATAATCGCTAAAAAAATCTATCTATCTTCGCCTTAAATATATTCAATGATCCGGTCTCCACAGCTCTCTGGGGCAAAGAATGCCACAGAATTAGAACCCTGAGAGAAGAAATTCCCCCTCATCTCAGTTTTAAATGGGCAATCCCTTATTCTGAATCTATGCCCCCTAAGCTCTAGATTCCCCTATGAGTGGAAATATTCTCTCTGAATGCACCTTGTCAAGCCCCCTCAATATCTTATATGTTTCAATTATATCACCTCTCAGTCTTCTGAACTCAAATGAGTATAGGCGCAAGCTACTCAATCTTTCTTCATAAGTCAACCCCCTCATGTCAGGAATCAACCTAGTGAACCTTCTCTGAGCTGCCTCCAATGAAAGTATATCCTTCCTTAAATACAGAGATCAAAACTGTACGCAGTACTTCAGGTGTGGCCTCATCAAAACCCTGTACCGCTGTAGCAGGACTTCTCTGCTTTTATACTCTATCCCCCTTGCAACCTCAGCTGCTCCAGTTGTCCAGGTAACTGAAGTCCCTCATCCCTGGAATCATTCTCGTAAATCTTTTCTGCACCCTCTCCAAGGCCTTCACATTATTCCCAAAGTGTGTTGCACACAATTGTGCATAATACTCCAGTTGAGGCCGAACCAGTGTTTTGTACAGGTTCATCATAATATCCACGCGTTTGTACTCTATACTTCTATTTATAAGCAGTGATACTGTCTAGTGTAATATAAACAGGGACAGGGTCTAGTGTAATATAAACAGAGGCAGGGTCGAATGTAATATAAACCGAGACAGGGTCATGTGTAATTGTAAACAGTGACATTGTCTAAGATAATATTTAAAATTACTCCTGGTGCCATGAGCTAGTGAGTACAGAAATAGGAGGAGGACAGAGCAGATGAATGCGTGGCTGGAGAGATGGTACAGGAGGGAGGGCTTTAGATTCCTGATGCATTGGGACCGCTTCTGGAGGGATGTGGGACCAGTACAAGCCGGACGGGTTGCACCTCAACAGAGCCGGGACCAATATCCTCGCCGGGGGTGGGGGGGTTTGCCAGTGCTGTTGGGGAGAGTTTAAACTAGCTTGGCAGGGGAATGGGAACCTGAGAATAGATTCAGTCGGTAGGGAAGTAAAGCTGGAATTAGAAAGCAAAAATGTAGAAAGTGAGTTTGAAGGACAGAAGAAAAAAGCAGGAAAAACCGGTAAAAAAACAAATTTAAAAGTTCTTTGTCTAAATGCACATAACATTTGTAACAAAATAGATGAGTTGACGGCACAAATACATACAAATGGGTATGATCTGATAGCCATTTCAGAGACGTGGTTGCAAGGTGACCAGGACTGGGAACTAAATATTCAAGGATATTTGACAATTCGGAAGGACATACAGAAAAAAAAAGGAGGTGGGATAGCTCTGTTAATAAAGGATGAGATCAGTGCGTTAGTGAGAAACGATATTTGCTCAGAGGATCAAGATATTGAATCAGTTTGGGTGGAGATGAGGAATAATAAAGGGAAAGTCACTGGTGGGCAGAGTCTATAGGCCCCCAAGCAGTAGCTACACTGTTGGACGGAGTATAAATCAAGAAATAATGGAGGCTTGTAATAAAGGAACAGCAATATTTATGGGTGATTTTAAACTTCATATTGATTGGACAAAGCAAATTGGCCAGGGTAGCCTTGAGGAGGAGTCCATAGAGTGTATCCGGGATAGTTTCCTTGAACAGTACGTTGTGGAACCAACCAGGGAGCAGGCTATCTTAGATCTAGTACTGTGTAATGAAGCAGGATTAATAAATGATCTCATACTAAAAGATCCTCTTGGAATAAGTGACCATAATATGGTTGACTTTCAAATTCAGCTGGAGGGTGAGAAAGTTGGTTCTCAAACTAGGGTCCTAAGCTTAAATAAAAGGAGACTGCAGAGGTATGAGGGCAGAGTTGGCTAAAGTGGACTGGGAAAATAGATTAAAGAATGGGACGGTTGATGAGCAGTGGCAGACATTTAAGGAGATATTTCATTACCTGCAACAAAAATATATCCCAATGAGAAGGAGAGACTAAGAGAAGGGATAATCATCCGTGGCTAACTGAGGAAATAAGGGAGGAATCAAATTGAAAACAAAAGCATATGGTGTGGCCAAGACTAGTGGGAGGCCAGAGGATTATGACATTTTTAAAAGCCAGCAGAGAACGACTAAAAAAATGATTGAGAGGGAAGATAGATGATGAAAGTAAGCTAGCACAGAGTACAGAATACAATAAGAGTCCTTCATGGTAGAAGACACTAAAAACATCCCAGCAGTGGATAAGCGAAGGGCTATAGGTAGGGAGTTACGTAATACAATCACTAATGATGTAGTATTAGGTAAAATAATGGGACTAAAGGCAGAACAGTCCCCTGAACATGATGGCTTGCATCCTAGGGTCTTAAGAGAAGTGGCTGCAGAGATAGTGGAAGCATTGGTTGTAATCTACCAAAATTCCCTGGATTCTAGTGCGGTCCCAACAGATTGGAAAGCGCAAATGTAACTTGCCGATTTGAAAAAGGAGGCAGACAAAAAGCAGGAAACCATATACCAGGTAGCCTAACTTCTGTCGTTGGGAAAATGCTGGAGTCCATTATAAGGAAGCAGTAGCAGGACATTTGGAAAAGCATCATTCATTCAAGCAGATTCAACATGGTTTTATGAAAGGGAAATCAATTTTACAAATTCGCTGGAGTTCTTTGAGGATGTAACGAGCAGGGTGGATAAGGGGTAAGCAGTGGATGTGATGTATTTGGATTTCCAGAAGGCATTCGATAAGGTGCCACCTAAGAGTTTACTGCACAATATAAAAGCTCACTGGGTTGGGGGTAACATATTAACGTGGATAGGGGATTGGCTAACTAACAGAAAACAGAGGGTCGGGATAAATGGGTCATTTTCCAGTTGGCAAACATGACTAGTGGGGTGCCGCAGGGATTGGCGCTGGGTCTTCAACTATTTACAATCCATATTAATGATTTGGATGAAGGGACCGAGTTTGCAGTTGTTACAAAAATTGTGTGGAAGACACAAAAAATCTGCAAAGGGATACAGACAGGTTTAGTCAGAGGGCAAACATTTGGCAGATGAAGTATAATGTGGGAAAATGTGAGGTTATCCACTTTAGCAGAAATAATAGAAACGCAAATTATAATTTAAATGGAGAAAAATTGCAAAGAGCTGCATTACAGAGAGACTTGGGGGTCTTGTGCATGAAACACAAAAAGTTAGTATGCAGGTACGGCAAGTAATCAGGAAGGCAAATGGAATTTTGGCCTTTATTGCAAGGGGGATAGAGTATAAAAGCAGAGAAGTCCTGCTACAACTGTACAGAGTAATGGTGAGGCCTCACCTGGAGTACTGCGTACAGTTTTGGTCTCTGTATGTAAGGAAGGATATACTTGCATTGGAGGCTGTTCAGAGAAAGTTCACTAGGTTGATTCCAGAGATGAGGGGGTTGATTTCTGAGCATAGGTTGAGTAGGTTTAGCCTCTACACATTGGAGTTCAGAAGAATGAGAGGTGATCTTATTGAAACTTAATGATAATGAGGTGGCTCGCCAAGCTGGATGCAGAGGGGATATTTCCATTCATAGGGGAAACTAAAATTAGCGGAAATAGTCTCAGAATAAAGAGCCGCCCATTTAAAACTGAGATTTCTTCTCTGAGGGTTGTAAATCCATGGAATTAGCTGCCCCAAAGAGCTGTGCAAGCTGGGTCTTTGAATATATTTAAGGTGGAGAGAGACACATTTTCAGCGATAAGGGAGTAAAGGGTTATGGGGAGCGGGCACGGATGTGGAGTCGAGTCCATGATCAGATCAGCCATAATCTTATTGAATGGGGAGCAGGCTCGAGGGGCCAAATGGCCTACTCCTGCTCCTATTTCTTATATTCTTATGTTATAGACTGCTTCATCTCCACTCCCAATTTTCCCCACCAATTCTAGCTGCGTACAGTTCGACACTCACTGGCTCCACTCCCCCCTTGATGGTGCTGACTCTGGCTGAGTCCAGTTCTACAATCACTGGTTTCATCTCCCTCTCCTCCAATAATGGTGCTAACTGTAGCTGGGTCTAGTTCTACACTCACTGGTTCCCCTCCCCTGAAGGTACTGACTCTGGCTGGGTTCAGTTCTACACTCACTGGTTCCCCTCCCCTGAAGGTCCTGACTCTGGTTGGGTTCAGTTCTGCACTCACTGGTGCCCCTGCCCTGAAGGTCCTGACTCTGGTTGGGTTCAGTTCCGCACTCACTGGTGCCCCTGCCCTGAAGGTGCTGACTCAGGCTGGGTTCAGTTCCAGACACGAACATTCCAGCACCAAGATGGCCGTGCATGCACTCTGCTACTAACTGCATCAAGATGGCGGAACGCTGAACATGCTTCCTGTACCAAGATGGCCGCTGTTACCTTGGGCCTGTGACCGGGAGAAAGCCTCGAAGCTGTAACCGCCGATATTCCGATTATTATAGAAACATAGAAACATAGAAAATAGGGCAGGAGTAGGTCATTCGGCCCTTCGAGCCTGCACCGCCATTCAATGAGTTCATGGCTGAACATGCAACTTCAGTAACCCATTCCTGCTTTCTCGCCATACCCCTTGATCCCCCTAGTAGTAAGGACTACATCGAACTCCTTTTTGAATATATTTAGTGAATTGACCTCAACAACTTTCTTTGGTAGCAAATTCCACAGGTCCACCACTCTCTGGGTGAAGAGGTTTCTCCTCATCTCGATCCTAAATGGCTTACACCTTCTCCTTAAACTCTGACCCCTGGTTCTGGGAACATTCTTCCTGCATCTAACCTGTCGAAAACCATCAGAGCCCCTCTCATTCTTCTGAACTCCAGTGAATGCAAGCCCAGTTGATCCTGTCTTTCTTGATATGTCAGTCCCACCATCCCGGGAATCAGTCTGGTGAACCTTCGCTGCACTCCCTCTATAGCAAGAATGTCGTTCCTCAAGTTAGGAGACCAAAACTGCACACAATACTCCAGGTGTGGCCTCAACAAAGCTCTGTACAACTGTACTAACACCTCCCTGCCCCTGTACTCAAATCCCCACGCTATGAAGGCCAACATGCCGTTTGATTTCTTAACCGCCTCCTGTATCTGCATGCCAACCGTCAATGACTGATGTACCATGACACCCAGGTCTCGTTGCACCTCACCGTTTCCTAATCTGTCACCTTTCAGATAATAGTCTGTCTCTCTGTTTTTACCACCAAAGTGGATAACCTCACATTAATCCACATTATACTTCATCTGCCATGCATTTGCCCACTCACCTAACCTATCCAAGTCAATCTGCAGCCTGATAGCATCCTCCTTGCAGCTCAGGTCCCACTTCCCCCAGAACTGGTTCCAATGTCCCAGGAATTTGAATCCCTCCCTCTTGCACCACTGCTCAAGCCACGTATGTATTCTAACTACCCTGCTCCCTCTACTCTGATTAGCACGTGGCACTGATAGCAATCCAGAGATTATTACTTTTGAGGTTCTACTTTTTAATTTAACTCCTAGCTCCCTAAATTCAGCTTGTAGGACCTCTTCCCGCTTCTTACCTATATCGTTGGTACCTACATGTACCACGACAACTGGCTGTTCACCCTCCCTCTCCAGAATGCTCTGCAGCTGCTCCGAGACATCCTTGACCCTTGCACCAGGGAGGCAACATACCATCCTGGAGTCTCGGTTGCGTCCGCAGAAACTCCTATCTATTCCCTTTACAGTAGAGTCCCCTATCACTATAGCTCTCCCACTCTTTTTCCCAGTGCCGTCATGCGGTCTGTCAGGAGCTGCAGTTGGACACACTTCCCACACACATAGTAGTCAGGGACACTGGAAGCGTCCCTGACTTCCCACGTAACACAGGAGGAGCATGACACATGTCCGAGCTCTGCTGCCATGACTCAACCCTTAAATTAATTTACTTACTAAAATTTACTGAAACACCAAACAGCTACTTATTGGTTGGCTGCCAATTAAACCAATCTAAAAGTCAGTCTAAAAGAGAGTTATACTTACCAGTCGAACAGCCAACCACTTACCAGCTTGGCTGCGACGTCACCTCTCGATTTGAAACCCTCTATGTTTGTCTGCAACTGGTTGGGCTGGTCTCTGGGCCTCTGTCTCCTACTCTCGCACTCCTTATCAGCTGCTCTAGTGTCAGCACAGATAGGAAAAACAAGACAAAGCAGCATCTGCCACCCCTGCTTGCCCGAACTCACCCACTTCCGGGCTTGCAGCGGACACCGGTTGTTTATGAAGCCTCCCCGGCTCCCTGCTGGTCCATTACTCCGCTCCGTCCCGCTGAAAAGGACACTTCTGAGGAGCCTGTCAAAAACATGTCTCCTCCGCCATTACACACACCGCGCATGCTCCAAACACAGCCAGGCCCACGCCTGCGCACTGAGCTCCTGTAGTCTGGGTGCAGCACATTCTCCCCCGCGGAGCATGCTGGGTACATATGACCATGAGAAATAGGAACAGAATAATGCAACGCTCCAATCTATGGGTGTGGAATTGCTGCTGGCATGTATCAATCAGTCACATGCTGATTGCCAATTTAGGTCTAAGAGCAAAGCAATTTGAGAGTTGTTCAACCATGATTGGACAGCAATTTCAGTCCAATTGTATGGGTCGACATTTAACAGACAGAACCTTCTCCAGGCCAAAGCCTGGACCCATGTAAACCATAAAGCCACACCAGACTTCTAAGCTGCTATTCTGAAGCGTGAGACAGAACAATCAATGAGTTACTCAAGCAAAATGTTGACATTTCTTTGAGCGCAGAAGGGTGCTCAAGAATAGACCTGGTGTCTCGCTGTACAGATTAAAGAATCAGACATCAGTACCTCGCTACTTCTTACAGTTGTCTTATTTGTTTCCACTGATGGTGTAGTTGGTATAGCTAGTGTGCAGCTGAGCCCAAGAGGCGAGATAGTCCCAGGTTCAATCATTGCTTTCTGCAGAGCTAGCTGGTCTCAGACAGCAGTTTGGAGATACAGTTGGTTTCGGTGCCCCTGGACTCAGGAAACTAGAATTTCGGCCAGATCCACTGATCCCTACTTGCAAGAAAACTTGTCAAATTTGGACTCGGTTGTGATACCCCTGGTCAAGTTCCTTTCGGACATTTACTGAAGGATTGCCACTTGGGAAAGTAGCATACGGCATCCATGTGCTGTCAAACTGTCCCCAGCACGAGTTAGCACCTTGAGGGGACAGGGTAGGACAGTGAAGAAATTGCCTTGTACATTTAAGGAAAATAGGATCCAATGTCAGGATTGAGTCAGATGGCATTTTCTTTTCAGACTTGTTAGCCAAATGTTGGAACAAAGTCTCCACCAAGTGCAGCTCTCCACCAGCTGGAGTGGCGGCTGTCCTGCAGGAGCCGCTGCTCAGGAATCCGTACTTCCACGATCAAGGTTTTAGGTGGCAGACGGACGAGAGGGCTGTGGCTGGCGAGGTGACCATGGTCAGGGACCTGCTGGATGGTGGAGGAGCAGGCTGGATGGCGCCAGACATGCTGGCATGGCGCCTAAATTCGGCCGACGTCCACTGCTTGGCCGATGCCATCAAGTCGCTAAAAGCAGCTCTGGGCCCTGACTCTGTTAGGTGTGTCGAGGAGGCTCAAGCACGTGGGGAGATCCCGTCCAAACTGACCCCCATCTGGACGGAATTCCTCATCGGCACCAAATCCCAGAACCTCCCTCGGGAGCCGGTGCCTCACAACTTGAGCCGCCTCAAGGAAATCCCCTCCATGCCTTTCAGTTCCGCGCGGTGGGGTTTCCTGTACGGGCTGCTCCTGCACACTCTCAACCTTGTCATCCTCGTCTGCCATCCGGACACGCCATGGCGTACCATCTTGCCATCCGGAGGAGGCGGGGGACCCCGATGGAGTGCACTCTACGCAGGAGTCCTCCCGCTATTTATCGGGAACTTGGCCTGGAGGGTGGTGCACGGAGCAGGCCCGTGCAATAAATTTTTAAGTCGGTTCATGGGCTCTCAGGCCGCCTGCAATTTCTGCGTTCTGGAAGCGTCTATGTTCCACGTTTTAAGTGAATATACGAGGTTGCAGCCCCTGTTCCATTATTTAAATGAGCTGCTCCTCAATTTCTGGCTGCACTTCAGTCCCACACTCCTGATCTTTGGGCACCCTGTGCGGAGGGGAGCGGGTAGGTCCGAAGGCCTACTTGTAGGACTGCTCCTGGGCACTGCCAAGGGTGCCATCAGCCGGTCCAGGCAGCGGGCGTTCGAGGGGGTCGTTCAGCCTGACTGCCTGCCTCTCTTCCGTGCTTACATCTGGGCCACGGTGTCCCTGGAGATGGAGCACATGGTGTCCACTGGTACGCTCACGGCCTTCCGCGAGAGGTGGGCACCGGAGGGACTGGAGTGCATTGTCACCCCCGGCAACCAAATTTTAATTTGATTTTATATGTCTTAAAGTTTAATTTGTTTTAATTGCTGGGTTTTAGTGTCCCCCTCCCCTTTGATAGGGGGCACTTGTAAATTATCGTTTTACTACCCAAAAAAAAACAACAAAAAAACCCCACAAAATTCACAAAAAAAAGGGTACGTGAAAAGTGTTTGGAGTGTCCCCCAGATTGGGGGGCACTTGGATTAATTTATTATGTTTTCCCCAAAAGAGTTGTTAGCCAAATGTTCCCACGTGGATATGTCGACTAGTTCAAAGAGTCAATAACGAAAAGGAAATCTAACAAAAAAAAATCGAGCTCTGATTATGACGATACTAGTCTACTGATGTACAACCAACCACTCAATGGCACCTCGATGCAGGTAGACAGCTGAGCAGTGTCCTGGAAAGGAATTGTCCAACTTAACCCTGTGTTGAAAAAAAAAGTCTTATTCTTGTCTCCAGTGGCCAAAGGTTCATCAACACTCTATGACCATTTGATGCTGCAGATCTCATCGAAATAATGTATCAATTTTTTCAGATAGGTTTCAGCCCTCAGCAAGAGGACCTAATTGCCCTGAAATGTGTAGGGATGCAAGGCTGAAGAAGTAACATGCAAAATAAGCAAGCTCATACTATCCCAGCAGAATGTTTGTGATCTGTGTTTGTGTCGAGTTACAGGTACCGAAGTGTTGGTACAGGTGCCAAGCTGCTTGTGTTTAAAAGATCATTTCAGTGTCTCATTGCATTTTATTGCAAGGATAGTGTTACTGATCTGTAGGGAAAGCCAAGGACTTTAACATGTTACCATTAGGTCATCAACTTACATTTCATTAAATTTTACAGCACAGAAGGAGGCCATTCAGCCAATCACGTGCCGGCTCTTTGAAAGAGCTGTCCAAATTAGTCCCACGACCCTGCCCTTTCCCCCCCATAGCCTTGCAATTTTTTCCATTTCAAGTATATATCCAATTCCCTTTTGAAAGTTACTATTGAATCTGCACCAGACTGATTCCCGGGATGGCTGGACTGACATGTGAGGAGAGACTGGATCAACTGGGAATTTATACATTGGAGTTTAGAAAGATGAGAGGGGATCTCATAGAAACATATAAGATTCTGAAGGGACTGGACAAGTTAGATGCGGGAAGAATGTTCCCGATGTTGGGGGAGTCCAGAACCAGGGGACACAGTCTTAGGATAAGGGGTAGATCATTTAGGACTGAGATGAGGAGAAACTTCTTCACTCAGAGAGTTGTTAACCTGTGGAATTCCCTGCCGCAGAGAGTTGTTGATGCCAGTTCATTGGATATATTCAAGAGGGAGTTAGATGTGTCCGTTACGGTAAGGTGATGAAGGGGTATGGAGAGAAAGCAGGAAAGGGGTACTGAGGGAATGATCAGCCATGATCTTCTTGAATGGTGGTGCAGGCTCTAAGGGCCGAATGGCCTACTCCTGCACCTATTTTCTATGTTTCTATGTTTCTATGATTCCCTGCCCACTCCCCGGAACACTTTACTCCCTTATCGCTCAAAAATCTGGCTATCTCTACCTTAAATATATTCAATGACCCAGCCTCCACTGCTCACTGAGGCAGAGAATTCCACAGATTTACAACAGTCTGAGAGAAGAAATTCCTCCTCATCTCAGTTTTAAATGAGCTGAGCAAAAAGGCTGCATTTGTGACTCGAACAGGATTTACTGTGATTGCTTTGGGCACTGAACCATGTTCATTCTGGCACCTCATGTTTGTTTCTGATGATCTTAATAACCCCTTTACCTGAGCTGGAGATTAATATTGTGTATAAATGTTGAATACATTATCTTTGTTTCAGACACATTGTGTCGAATATTTGATTCCTCCATGATCAGAGGAGACTAATTGATGTTCTGTTACTGACTCTTCCATTTTAGTGCTTTTTATTAATCTAACTTATATCACTTCTCACCTAGTTCGCCTTCTATCAAACCCCAAACTTGTTCCATTTGAGTACATGGGTTGTGATTGTTGTAGACTTAACTGCAGTGTCTCACCTTAAACTCAGCTGAAATCCTTTGAAGCACCCCTTTATTGAACCATCGTGCATAAGGTTTGAAATCTGTTACTTTCTGTAACCCATTTTTGGAACCGATTGGATTTTAAAAACTCATCCATGCATTTTGCACGTGATAGCCTGTGAAATATTCTGATATTTGTAATTGTCATTGCCACACTCTCCGTTCCCGAGTGACAAACTCCATCCCTCTCCCCAACTTCTGTCTGAGCCTGAACCAGACTATTCGCAACCTTGGTTTCATACTTAACCCTGAAATAGGTTATTTGATCAGATATCAACAGCATAATTAAGAGTGCCTATTTCCACCTCTGTAACATCATCCGTCCCCGCTCTTGCCTCAGCTCATCCACTGCTGAAGCCCTCATCCATGCCTGTGTGACTTCTTGACTTGACTATTCCAATGCACTTCTCCCACATTCTACTCTACATAAACTAGTGTTAATCCAAAATTCGGCTGCCCATGCCCTAACTCGCACCAAGTCCAGCTCACCCATCAGCCCTGTGCTCACTGACCTACATTGGCTTCTAGTTGAGCAACGCCTTGATTTTAAATTCTTATACTTATTTTCAAATCCCTCCGTGACCTTGCCCCTCCCTAGCTCTGTAAATTCCTCCAGCCCCACAACCACCGCTGACACCCGCTCACCCATGAGATATATGGCTTCCTGAGCATCCCTGATTATAATTGGTGGCTGTGCCTTCTGTTGCCCAGGCCCCAAGTTCTGGAAAACCCAGCCTAAACCTTGCTGTCTAACCTGTGCGGTACCTGCCCTGGCAGTTCTTGATGGGATAGTGCAGAGCAAGCTTTTCTCTCTTATCTAACCTGTGCTGTATCTTCCCTCTGAGTGCTTGATGGGACAGTGTAGAGTGAGCTTTACTCAGTATCTAACCCGTGTTGTTCCTGCCCTGGGAATGTTTAATGAGACTAGCGGGAGTTTTACTCTGTATCTAACCCGTGCTGTACCTGCAATGAGAGTGTTTGATGGAGCAATCTATGGGGAGCTTTACTCTCTGACTGACCCGTGCTGTGCCTGTTGTGTGAGTGTTTGATGGGACAGCGTAGAGGGTGATTAACTCTGTATCTAACCTATGCTGTACCTACCCTGTGAGTGTTTGGGACAGGCTAGAAGGAGACTTAACCTTTAATAACCCATGCTGTGCCTACCTGGGAATGTCTGGTGAGACTGTGTAGAGGGAGCTTTACTCTGCATCTAACCTGACTTGTCCTCCTCCTCATCATCATCATCATCATCATAGGCAGTCCCTCGGAATCGAGGAAGACTTGCTTCCACTCCTGAAGTGAGTTATTTGATGTCTAAACAGTCCAATATGAGAGCCACAGACTCTGTCACAGGTGGGACAGATAATCACTGAGGGAAGGGGTGGGTGTGATTGGTTCGCCACATGCTCTTTCCGCTGCCTGCGCTTGATTTCTGCATGCTCTCGGCATTGAGACTCGAAGTGCTAGCAACTTCCCGGATGCACTTTCTCGAATTAAGGTGGTCTTTGGCCAGGGAATCCCAGTTGTCAGTGGGGATGTCGCACTTTATCAGGGAGGCTTTGAGGGTGTCCTTGTAACGTTTCCGCTGCCCACCTTTAGCTCATTTGACATGAAGGAGCTCCACATAGAGCACTTGGTTTGGGAGTCTTGTGTCTGGCATGCGAACTATGTGGCCTGCCCAGTGGAGTTAATCGAGTGTGGACAGTGCTTCAATGCTGGGGACGTTAGCCTGGACAAGGACGCTGATGTTGGTGTGCCAGTCCTCCCAGGGGATTTATAGGTTCTTGCAGAGACATTGTTGGTGATATATCTCCAGTGACTTGAGCTTCTACTGTACATGGTCCATGCCTCTGAGCCATACAGGAGGGCGGGTATTACTACAATCCTGTAGACCATGAGCTTGGTGGTACCTGCCCTGCGAACGGTTGATGGGACAGTGTAGAGGGAGCTTTACTCTGTATTTAACCCATGCTGTACCTACCCTTGCAATGTCTGGCAGAACAGTGTAGAGGGAGATTTTCTCTATATCTATCCGATGCTATATCTGCCCTGGAATGACTGGACAAGTTAGATGGAGATGTAGTCTGTATCCAACTTGTGCTGTACTTGCCCTGGGAATGACTGATGGAACAGTATAGAGGGAGCTGTATCATCTTTGTTTAACCCATGTTGTACTTGCTCTGGGAATGTTTGATGGCACACTGTGGAGGGAGCTTTACTCTGTATCTAACCCATGCTGTACCTTCCCTGCAAGTGTCTGATGGGACAGCGTATTGAGATCCTTACTGTGTACCTACTCATGTCTGTCATACACCGTAGTGGACGAAAACCACACTGTGACTCCGGGAGGAGTTTCTCAGCCACAGGGAGAAGACGGTTTGGGAGGATTCTAGTGATGGCTTTCCCAGTGGCTGATAACAGGGCGATCCATCTGTAATTGCCGCAATCGGACTTGTCCCCTTTGTTAAAGATTACTGCATCTCTGAGATCTCCAGGCATGCTCTCCTCCTTCCAGATGAGAGAGATGAGGTGATGCATTTTTGCCAATATTGCCTCTCTGCTATACTTTCGTGCCTCAGTGGGGATTCCATCCGCTCCCATTGCCTTGTTGTTCTTGAGCTGGTGGATGGCCTTTTCTATCTCGTGCAGGGCTGGGGTTTTGCGGAGATGTTGGCGGGTAGCATGCTGTGGGTTGGAATCGAGGACACTCGAGTCAAAGGCAGAGTCTCAGTTAAAGAGATTACGGAGACGTGGCTCCAGGATGATCAGGGCTGGGAACTCAACATTCAGGGGTATTCAACATTCAGGAAGGATAGAATAAAAGGAAAAGGAGGTGGGGTAGCATTGCTGGTTAAAGAGGAGATTAATGCAATAGTTAGGAAAGACATTAGCTTGGATGATGTGGAATCTATATGGGTAGAGCTGCAGAACACCAAAGGGCAAAAAACGTTAGTAGGAGTTGTGTACAGACCTCCAAACAGTAATAGGGATGTTGGGGAGGGCATCAAACAGGAAATTAGGGGTGCATGCAATAAAGGTGTAGCAGTTATAATGGGTGACTTTAATATGCACATAGATTGGGCTAGCCAAACTGGAAGCAATACGGTGGAGGAGGATTTCCTGGAGTGCATAAGGGATGGTTTTCTAGACCAATATGTTGAGGAACCAACTAGGGGGGAGGCCATCTTAGACTGGGTGTTGTGTAATGAGAGAGGATTAATTAGCAATCTCATTGTGCGAGGCCCCTTGGGGAAGAGTGACCATAATATGGTGGAATTCTGCATTAGGATGGAGAATGAAACAGTAAATTCAGAGACCATGGTCCAGAACTTAAAGAAGGGTAACTTTGAAGGTATGAGGAGAGAATTGGCTAGGATAGATTGGCGAATGATACTTAGGGGGTTGACTGTGGATGGGCAATGGCAGACATTTAGAGACCGCATGGATGAAGTACAACAATTGTACATTCCTGTCTGGCGTAAAAATAAAAAGGGGAAGGTGGCTCAACCGTGGCTATCTAGGGAAATCAGGGATAGTATTAAAGCCAAGGAAGTGGCATACAAATTGGCCAGAAATAGCAGCGAACCTGGGGACTGGGAGAAATTTAGAACTCAGCAGAGGAGGACAAAGGGTTTGATTAGGACAGGGAAAATGGAGTACGAGAAGAAGCTTGCAGGGAACATTAAGGCGGATTGCAAAAGTTTCTATAGGTATGTAAAGAGAAAAAGGTTGGTGAAGACAAACGTAGGTCCCCTGCAGTCAGAATCAGGGGAAGTCATAACGGGGAACAAAGAAATGGCGGATCAATTGAACAAGTACTTTGGTTCGGTATTCACTAAGGAGGATACAAACAACCTTCCGGATATAAAAGGGGTCAGACGGTCTAGTAAGGAAGAGGAACTGAGGGAAATCTTTATTAGTCGGGAAATTGTGTTGGGGAAATTGATGGGATTGAAGGCAGATAAATCCCCAGGGCCTGATGGCCTGCATCCTAGAGTACTTAAGGAGGTGGCCTTGGAAATAGCGGATGCATTGACAGTCATTTTCCAACATTCCATTGACTCTGGATCAGTTCCTATGGAGTGGAGGGTAGCCAATGTAACCCCACTTTTTAAAAAAGGAGGGAGAGAGAAAACAGGGAATTATAGACCGGTCAGCCTGACCTCAGTAGTGGGTAAAATGATGGAATCAATTATTAAGGATGTCATAGCAGTGCATCTGGAAAATGGTGACATGATAGGTCCAAGTCAGCATGGATTTGTGAAAGGGAAATCATGCTTGACAAATCTTCTGGAATTTTTTGAGGATGTTTCCAGTAAAGTGGACAAAGGAGAACCAGTTGATGTGGTATATTTGGACTTTCAGAAGGCTTTCGACAAGGTCCCACACAAGAGATTAATGTGCAAAGTTAAAGCACATGGGATTGGGGGTAGTGTGCTGACGTGGATTGAGAACTGGTTGTCAGACAGGAAGCAAAGAGTAGGAGTAAACGGGTACTTTTCAGAATGGCAGGCAGTGACTAGTGGAGTGCCGCAAGGTTCTGTGCTGGGGCCCCAGCTGTTTACATTGTACATTAATGATTTAGACGAGGGGATTAAATGCAGTATCTCCAAATTTGCGGATGATACTAAGTTGGGTGGCAGTGTGAGCTGCGAGGAGGATGCTATTAGGCTGCAGAGTGACTTGGATAGGTTAGGTGAGTGGGCAAATGCATGGCAGATGAAGTATAATGTGGATAAATGTGAGGTTATCCACTTTGGTGGTAAAAACAGAGAGACAGACTATTATCTGAATGGTGACAGATTAGGAAAAGGGAAGGTGCAACGAGACCTGGGTGTCATGGTACATCAGTCATTGAAGGTTGGCATGCAGGTACAGCAGGCGGTTAAGAAAGCAAATGGCATGTTGGCCTTCATAGCGAGGGGATTTGAATACAGGGGCAGGGAGGTGTTGCTACAGTTGTACAGGGCCTTGGTGAGGCCACACCTGGAGTATTGTGTACAGTTTTGGTCTCCTAACTTGAGGAAGGACATTCTTGCTATTGAGGGAGTGCAGCGAAGGTTCACCAGACTGATTCCCGGGATGGCGGGACTGACCTATCAAGAAAGATTGGATCAATTGGGCTTGTATTCACTGGAGTTCAGAAGAATGAGAGGGGACCTCATAGAAACGTTTAAAATTCTGACGGGTTTAGACAGGTTAGATGCAGAAAGAATGTTCCCAATGTTGGGGAAGTCCAGAACCAGGGGTCACAGTCTGAGGATAAGGGGTAAGCCATTTAGGACCGAGATGAGGAGAAACTTCTTCACCCAGAGAGTGGTGAACCTGTGGAATTCTCTACCACAGAAAGTAGTTGAGGCCAATTCACTAAATATATTCAAAAGGGAGTTAGATGAAGTCCTTACTACTCGGGGGATCAAGGGTTATGGCGAGAAAGCAGGAAGGGGGTACTGAAGTTTCATGTTCAGCCATGAACTCATTGAATGGCGGTGCAGGCTAGAAGGGCTGAATGGCCTGCTCCTGCACCTATTTTCTATGTTTCTATGTTTCTATGCTCCTTCCAGCGGGTCCTGACTGCCTCAGTGTCCTTGATGAGTGTTTCCCCATTCTTGGCCAGCAGTGGGGTGGGGCCTTGGGTGCTTGGGCCATAGATGGCCTTGACAGCGATGAAGACTCGTCACACATCATGGCTGTCGGCCAGCTGCTGAACCTCCTGTGATTTCTCGACCCACCATCTATGCTTTAGGTCACAGGTTTTTTCTTGGACCTCGGCCTTAAGCCGTCTGTAATGCTGCTTTGCTGCTCCCGAGTTGGGTTGTTGTTTTAGGTTCAGAAATGCCCTGTGCTTGCTAACAATTAGCTCTTGGATCTCCTCGTCATTCTCATTAAACCAGTCCTGGTGTTTCCTCGATCAGACCAACATCACCAGCATCAAAGCACTGACCACACTCGACCAGTTCCATTGGGTGGGCCACATTGTTCACAACTATTTTAAGTAAAACAATAATCAAGTGTCCCCTGAATAAAGTGGGGAGGGGCGTCACACTCCAGAAACTTTCATTAAAGTGCCCCTTTATTATTTTTGAGGGCACCAAAAACAAAACTTAACAATTCAACATTAAGGGAAGCTTTGTCAAATCAAATCAAATTTATTAAAATTAAAATTCAGTTCCCTCTTGAAATGATGCACTCCAGTCTCTGCGGTGCCCATCTCTCGTGGATACCGCATGCTCCATCTCCAGGGACACACATAGAAACATAGAAAATAGGTGCAGAAGTAGCCCATTCGACCCTTCTAGCCTGCACCACCATTCAATGAGTTCATGGCTGAACATGCAACTTCAGTACCCCATTCCTGCTTTCGCGCCATACCCTTTGATCCTCCTAGTAGTAAGGACTTCATCTAATTCCTTTTTGAATATATTTAGTGAATTGGCCTCAACAACTTTCTGTGGTAGAGAATTCCCCAGGTTCAGCACTCTCTGGGTGAAGAAGTTTCTCCTCATCTCGGTCCTAATTGGCTTACCCCTTATCCTTCGACTGTGTCCCCTGGTTCTGGACTTCTCCAACATTGGAACATTCTTCCTGCATCTAACCTGTCTAAACCCATCAGAATTTTAAACGTTTCTATGAGATCCCCTCTCATTCTTCTGAACTCCAGTGAATACAACCCCAGTTGATCCAGTCTTTCTTGATATGTCAGTCCCGCCATCCCGGGAATCAGTCTGGTGAACCTTCGCTGCACTCCCTCAATAGCAAGAATGTCCTTCCTCAAGTTAGGAGGTCAAAACTGTACACAATACTCCAGGTTTGGCCTTGCCAAGGCCCTGTACAACTGTAGCAACACCTCCGTGTCCCTGTATTCAAATCCCCTCACTATGAAGGCAAACATGCCATTTGCTTTCTGAACCGCCTGCTGTACCTGCATGCCAACCTTCAATGACTGATGTACCATGACACACAGATCTCGTTACACCTCCCCTTTTCCTAATCTGGCTTGCCACATTGTTCACATGGTTCTCACAAGACTCCCAAAGCAAGCGCTCTGCTCAGAACTTCTACATGGCAAGCGAGCTCAAGGTGGGCAGACGAACCATTTCAAGTGCACCATCAAAGCTTCCTTGATAAAATGCAACATCCCCACTGATACCTGGGAGTCCCTGGCCAAAGTCCACTCTAAGTAGAGGAAATGCATCCGGGGAGGGCGCTGAGCACCTCAAGTCTCATCGCTGTGCGCATGCAGAAACCAAGCAGAGGAGCATGCGGTAAACCAGTCCCACCCACCCTTTCTTTCAACGACTGGCTGTCCTACCTGTGACCGAGACTGTAATTCCCGTATTCGACTATTTAGTCACCTAAGAACTCACCTTTCGAGTGTAAGCAACTCTTCCTCGATTTCTAAGGACTGCCTATAATGATGATGATGTGTACCTAACCTGTGTTGTGCCTGTCCTGTGCAATTTTGGATTGCCTGTTTAGAAAGACATTTACCCTGCATCTAAATTATGCTGTACTTGTTTGTGTACCTGTGAGTGTTTGATGGGACAGTGTAGAGGGAGATTCACTCTGTATCTAACCCATGCTGTGCTTGCACTGGGAGTGTTTGATGGGACAGTGCAGAGGGAGCTTCACTCTGTATCTAACCCCTGCTGTACCTGCCCTGGGAGTGTTGGATTGGTGAATGTAGAGGGAGCTTTACTCCGGATCTAACCCATGCTGTACCTGCCCTGGGAGTGTTTGATAGGTCACTGTAGAGGGAGCTTTACTCTCTATCTAACATGTGCTGTACCTGCCACCAGTACGCTTGCGGCCTTCTGTAAGAGATCAGCACCAGACGGACTGGAGTGCATCATCGCCTCCAGCAACCAACTGTTAATTTGATTTAAGTTTACCGTCCAAAGTTTAATTGGTTTATTTGTGTCTCCTCCCCCCTTTAATCAGGGGGCTTTTTATTTACAGATTAACAACAAAATACTTGTGCTGTACCTGCCCTGGGATTGTTTCTTGGGACAGTGCGGAGTGAGCTTTATTCTGTATCTAACCCGTGCTGTAAATGCCCTGGGAATACCTGGTGGGACAGTGTAGCTGGATCCTTACTGTGTATTTAATATGTACTGTACCTGCCCTGGGAGTGTTTGATGAGTCAGCGTACAGCAAGCTTTAAATTGTAACTAACCCGTGCTGTACCTGCCCTGGGATTGTTTAGGACAGTACAGAGGGAGCTTTACTCTGTATATAACCGTGCAGTATCTGGCCCACTCCTGCACCGATTTAACATGGTCTTATGTACCCAGCGTGCCCCGCGGAGAAGAAAGTGCCGCACCCAGACTACAGGAGCTCAGTGCGCAGGCGCGGGCCCTGGCTGTGTTTGGAGCATGCGCGAGGCTTGCAATGGCGGAGAAGGCATGTTTTGAGCAGGCTCCTCAAAAGTGTCCTTTTCAGCGGGACAGAGCGGAGTAAGGGACCAGCGGGGAGGTGGGGAGGCTTCACAAACAACCCGTGCCCGCCGCAAGCCCGGAATAATAACCGGATTATCGGCGGTTGCAGCTTCGGGGCTTTCTCCCGTCACAGGCCCAGGATAACGGCGGCCATCTTCGTACAGGAAGGCAGGTTCAGCGCTCCTCCATTTTGATTCAGTGAGTAGCACCGCGCATGCGCGGCCATCTTGGTGCAGGAACAAAGTGATGTCAGTGTCTTGAACTGAATCCAGCCAGAGTCAGTACCTTCAGGGGAGGGGAACCAGTGAGTGTAGAACTGAACCCAGCCAGAGTCAGTACCTTCAGGGGAGGGGAACCAGTGTGTGTAGAACTGAACCCAGCCAGAGTCAGTACCTTCAGGGGAGGGGAACCAGTGAGTGCAGAACTGAACCCAGCCAGAGTCAGTACCTTCAGGGGAGGGGAACCAGTGAGTGTAGAACTGAACCCAGCCAGAGTCAGTACCTTCAGGGGAGGGAACCAGTGAGTGTAGAACTGAACCCAGCCAGAGTCAGTACCTTCAGGGGAGGGGAACCAGTGAGTGTAGAACTGAACCCAGCCAGAGTCAGTACCTTCAGGGGAGGGGAACCAGTGAGTGTAGAACTGAACCCAGCCAGAGTCAGTACCTTCAGGGGAGGGGAACCAGTGAGTGTAGAACTGAACCCAGCCAGAGTCAGTACCTTCAGGAGAGGGGAACCAGTGAGTGTAGAACTGAACCCAGCCAGAGTCAGCACCTTCAGGGACCAGTGATTGATTGGTGCCGCGGCCCCGCCCCCCAGCCACTGATTGGTGCGGAGCAACGCGCTGGGTGGGCTGATGCTCCGCGCCGCCTCGCCATTGGCTGCGGGCTGAGTGTTGCGGGCGGGCGGTTGGGGGGGTTTGTTGGTGGGCTCCGCTCGCAGCCTTTGAGCTGGGGGCCCAGGTGAGGCGGGGCGGAGTTGTGCGCAGGCGCGGGGCCAGCCTATTGTGGGAGATTAGCTGCGGACGGACGATGTTTTGCCCCCTCCCCCGCGGAGGATGGATGAGCAGCCCGGGCAGTGCGCCCAGCCTCCCTGAGGACTCACCTTCTCACGGACACGTGCGGGCGGTGAGATTTGGCCGCCGAGTCGGCGGGTGGCGGCTGTGGGGCACCTTCGGGCGGGGACGGGCCTTGGTTACTGTCGGGGTTTGCCGGGAGTTCGGCCGCCATCTTTGGGCAGCACGGGGCCGGGGCTTCCTCGATGTCACAATACTTTCCATTGTCCCGCTGCAGGGCAGGGAGCATGCGCGGCGGCCATCTTACTGCAGGGAGCAGGTGCAGGATGGGGACCAGTGACATGAATACATGAGAACATCAGAAATAGGAGATGAGTCGGCCCTTTGGCCCCTCGAGCCTGCTGCCATTCAATAAGATGATGGCTGCAGCATCTGGGGTGGTTCTCCTTGGAGCAGTGAAGGTGCAGGGCAGGTTTAACAGAGATGCTCACAATCAGGAAGGCTTTAGATTGAGTCAGGGAACAGAGTGGTTCTGCTCACACAATCAGAGAATGGTTACAGCACGGAAGGCCGTTCGGCCCGTCGAACCCTTGCCTGCTCCCAGCTAGTCCCACGGCCCGCCCTTCCCCCAGCCCTGCAAATGTTTTCTTTCAGATACTTATCCAACTTTTTTTTTTTGAAAGCTGTGATTGAGTCTTCCTTCAGGCCGTGCTTTCCGGATCCTAACCACTCGCTGCGTAAAATAGATTTTCTGATGTCACCTTTGGTTCTTTTGCCATTCACCTTAAATCCATCTCCTCTGATTCTCTACCCTTCTGCCAGTGGGTACAGTATCTCTCTATCTACTCTGTCCGGACCCCTCAAGATTTTGAACACTTCTATCAATTCTCCTCTCAACCTTCTCTGCTCCAAGGAGAACAACCCCAGCTTCTCCAGTCAATCCACGTAACTGAAGTACCTCATCTCGTGAATCATTCTTGTTAATCTTTTCTGCACCCTCTCTCAGGCCTTCACATCCTAATGTGTGGTGCCCAGAATTGGACACAATGCTCCAGTTGAGACCGAACCAATTTTTAGAAAGGTTAATCATAACCTCCTTGCTTTTGTACTCTGTGATGCCCAGGATCCTGTAAGTTTTTTTAACTGCTTTCTCAACCTGTCCTGCCACCTTCAAGGATTTGTCTACATTTACCCGCAGGTCTCACTGTTCATGCACACCCTTTAGGATTGTACCCTTTAATTTATATTGCCTCTCCTTGTTTATTTAATCATGCTTTTCTAATTTTATTTCTTAACTCAGATTCACGGCCTCATTTTATTTCTTCCTCCAAGCCCCTCAACTTAATCTGTCAGTGTAATGTTGGCGACTGGTGATTGATTGCTCTGGGAACCAACAGGAAGAGAGGTCAGAGGCCGGAGGGCCCAGGGAGCAGTGTGTTCTGCAACCAATCGCGGTGCTTGAGGGGTGGATCCTGAGTCGGCCTATCAGGTGAGTCTGTGTGAATCCCTGTTAAACAATTCACCTTTTAAAAGTTAAATCGAGATTTCTTTTGTCAACAAAACAGTTTAACATCTGTCAGTATTTTATTTCTATTTATGAGTTACTATTATGAGTTTCAGACACTTCAGTGCCAAGTGGACCAGGTGTTTCAAGGTCATTAATTTCCCTCTTTCCATATCGCTGTTAGTTAGAGGGACAGAGATTGATTTCCCCGCATTATGCATCCGTAGTAGTTAAAATAACATCCTTTCTGTTGGTAGTGAGTTACATTCTGTGCTGGGCGAGATGGCTGGTGGCATCAGCCTTTAAAATACTCATCCTCTTGTTCAAATCTCTCCAGGGTCTCACCCTTCCCTATCTCGGTAACCTCCTCCAGCCCACCAACCGTCTTAATATTTTTTTTTCTTTGGAACAGAGGAGGCTGAGGCAAGACCTTTAATGAGGTGTATAAAATTATGAGGGGCCTAGTTGGATTGGAGAGGAAGGACCTATTTCCCTTCGCAGAGGGGTCAGCAACAAACATAACTTTTTAGCCAGTCTGTAGTAAGCCCAACAAGAGAGGGGGAAGTTCTGGACTTCGTATTAGGTACTGAAGCTGGGCAGGTGGAAGGGGTATCAGTGGGAGAGCATTGGTGCTAGTGATCGTAATTCAGTTAGATTTAGGGTAGTTATGGAAAAGGACAAAGATAGACCAGCAATAAAAGTTCTCAACTGGGGAAAAGCCAATTTTACTAAGCTGATCTGTGATTTAGCCAAAGTGGACTGGAAACAGCTACTTGAAATGGTGAGAGATTGGGAAATGTTGGTGTTTTGAGGGACCTTGGAGTCCTTGTATACGAATCACTGAAAGTTAATATGCAGGTACATCAAGCAATGAAGAAACCAAATGGTATGTCAGCCTTTTATTACAAGAGGATTTGAGGATAAGAGTAAACATGAGAACATAAGAAATAGGAACAGGAGTAGGCCGTACGGCCCCTCGAGCCTGCTCCGCCATTCAATAAGATCATGGCTGATCTGATCATGTACTCCGCTCCACTTACCCGCCCACTCCCCATAACCCCTTATCCCCTTATCGTGTAAGAAACTGTCTATTTCTGTCTTAAATTTATTTCATGTCCCAGCTTCCACAGCTCTCTGAGGCAGCGAGATCCACAGATTTACAACCCTCAGAAGAAATTCCTCCTCATTTTTGCTTTAAATGGGTGGCTCTTATTCTAAGATCATGCCCTCTAGTTCGAGTCTCCCCCATCAGTGGAAACATCCTCTCTCCATCCACCTTGTCAAGCACCCTCATAATCTTATACATTTCGATAAGATCACCTCTCATTCTTCTCAATTTCAATGAGTAGAGGCCCAAACTACTCAACCTTTCCTCATAAGTCAACCCCCTCATCCCCAGAATCAACCTAGTGAACTTTCTCTGAACGGGCTCCGAAGCAAGTAAATCCTTTCGTCAATATGGAAACCAAAACTGCATGCAGTATTCCAGGTGTGGCCTCACTAATACCTTATACAGCTGTAGCAAGACTTCCCTGCTTTTATACTCCATCCCCTTTGCAATAAAGGCCAAGATACCATTGGCCTTCCTGATCACTTGCTGTACCTGCATACTATCCTTTTGTGCTTCATACACAAGTGACCCCAGGTCCCACTGTACTGCAGCATTTTGTAATCTTTCTCCATTTAAATAATAACTTGTTCCCAGACATCTTACTGCAATTATATCGGGCCCTGGTGAGACTACGCCTGGAGTATTGTGTACAGTTTGGCTGCTTACCCAAGGAAGGATGTACAGACCATTGAGGATGGTAACGAAGGTTCGCCAGACTGATTCCTGGGATGGGGGGATTGTCCTGTGAGCAGAGATTGAGTAGACCAGGCCGATATTCTCTACAGTTTAGAAGAATGAGAGGTGATTTCATTGAAACATAGAAAACTTTTACAGGGCTTGACAGTGTAGCTCAGGGGTGTCAAACATACGGCCTGTGGGCAGGACACGGCCCCCCAAGCCCCTTCCTCCGGCCCGCCAAATGTTTTAATTTATACACCCCCACTCCCGATCTTTCGCTTGCTGACTGGAACACAACCTGAATTTGTCGGCCGTCACGGAACAGGAGGAGGGTGGTGGAGGCACGGGGAAGGTCAGTCGGTGTCCACGGGGAGCAATTCTGGGACAACGAGGGCTCTCACACGGACTGTCAATACGCTTTGAGTGAGGCAGTGAGTAGATAAATACCGAGAGAGAGGGGGAGGAGTGTCACTGGAACTCCAGGTGATTTAACAGATGATGGGGGTTAGTGCAGGGTAGGGAGTGAGGGGGTTGTGTTCCTGCACTTCTCCCCCCCTCCTCGGGCCCAGCGAGGCTCTGATTTAAAATTCTCAGCCTCGTGTTAATATCCCTCAATCTCCCCTCCCCTCCCCTCCCCTCCCCTCCCCTCCCCTCCCCTCCCCTCCCCTCCCCTCCCCTCCCCTCCCCTCCCCTCCCCTCCCCTCCCCTCCCCTCCCCATCTCTAACCTCCTCCAGCCCTGCACCCCTCCCTATCTCTCTAAACCTCCTTAGCCCTACAACCCTCCCGATCTCTGTAACCTCCTCCAGCAACGACCCCTCTCATATCTCTCTAAACCTCCTCCAGCGCCAAAGCCCCAGCCCTACATCCCTCCCTATCTCTCTAAACCTCCTCCAGCCCCTACACACCTCCCTATCTCTGTAACCCCATCCAGCCCCTACACACCTCCCTATCTCTGTAACCACCTCCAGATCCTACACCCCTCCCTATCTCTGTAACCTCCTCAGCCCTACAACCCTCCCTATCTCTGTAAGCTCCTCCAGCCCTGCATCCCTCACTATCTCTCTCAACCTCCTCCAGCACCGACACCTCTCATATCTCTCTAAACCTCCTCCAGCCCCAAAGCCCCACCCCTACATCCCTCCCTATCTCTTGAACCTCCTCCTGCCCTACATCCCTCCCTATCTCTAAACCCCCTCCAGCCCCACATCCCTCCCTATCTCTAAACCTCCTCCAGCCCCTACACCTGTCCATATCTCTAATCCCATCCAGCCACTATCCACCTCCGTATCTCTGTAACCTCCTCCAGCCCTACACCTCTTGCTAGCTCTCTAACCTCCCCCTGCCCCTACATCCCTCCCTACGTCTGCAACCTCCTCCAGCACGACAACCCTCCCCCTCTGTAACCTCCTCCAGCACTACACATCTTGGTATCTCTCCAACCTACTCCAGCACCTACATACCTCCCTATCTCTAACCTCCTCCAGCACCTACATATCTCCCTATCTCTGTAACCTCCTCCAGCCCGTTCACCCCTCCCTATGTTTGTACTCTCCTCCAATCGCTGCACCCCTCCCGATCTCTGTAACCTCCTCGAGCCCCGAGACCCTTCCTTATCTCTGCAATCTCCTTCAGACCTACACCTCTCCCTATTTCTGTAACCTCTCCAGCCCATATACCCCTCCCTATCTCTAATCTCCTCCATCCCCTACACCTCTCCCTATCTCTGACCTCCTCCAACCTCTACACCCCTCCCTATCTCTGTAACCACCTCCGGACCCTACACCCCTCCCTATCTCTGTAACCTCCTCCGGACCCGATACCCCTCCCTATCTCTGTAACCTCCTCCAGACCCTACACCCCTCCCTATCTCTGTAACTTCCTCCAGACCCTACACCCCTCGCTATCTCTGCAATCTCCTCCAGCCCTACATCCGTCCCCATCTGTAACCTCCAGTGCAACACATCTCCACATCTCTCTAACCTCCTCCAGCCCCTACACCCGTCCCTATCGCTGTAACCTTCAGCACCGACACAGCTCCCGATCTCTGTAACCTCCTCCAGCACTAGACCCCTCCCTATCTCTGTAAGCAACTCCAGCCCCTAAACCCCTCCCTCTGTCTATAACCTCCTCCAGCCCTAAATCCCTCCCTACCTCTAATCTCATCCAGGCCCAACACCGCTCCCTATCTCCGTAACCACCTCCAGTTCCTACAGCCCTACGTATCTATGGAACCTCCTTCAGCCCCTACATCCCTCCCTATCTCTGTAGTCTCCTCCAACCCCTGCACCCTCCCCTATCTGTAACCTCCTCCAGCCCCGACAACCCTTCCGATCTCTGTAAACTCCCCCAGCCCTGACAACCCTCCCTTTATCTGTAACGTCCTCCAGCACTACAAGCCTCCCCCTCTATATCCTCCTCCAGCCCATACACCCCTCCCTATCTCTTTAACCTCCTCCAGGCGCTACACCCTTTGCGATCTCGATAACCTCCTCCTGCCATACCACCCTCCCTCTCTCTGTAATGTCCTCCAGCCCCTACAGCCCTCCATATCACTGCAACCTCCAGTCCCTACACCACTCACTATCTCTAACCTCCACCAGACCCTACACCTTTCCCTTTGTTTGTAACCTCGTCCAGCCCTTACACCCCTCTCTTTCTCTGTAATCCCCTCCAGCGCCTACACCCCTCCCTCTCTCTGTAACCTCCTCCAGCCCTAAACCCCTCCCTATCTCTGTAACCTCCAGCCACTACACCCCTCTCTATCTCTGTAACCTCCTCCAGCCCTAAACCCCTCCCTATCTCTAACTTCCTCCAGACCGACACCCCTCGCTATCTCTGTAACTTCCTCCAGCCCCTACATACCTCCCTATCTCACTAACCTCCTCCAGCCCCTGCACCCCTCCCTATCTCTCACCACCTCCAGCCTTACACCTCTACCTATCTCTGTAACCTCCTTCAGCCGTACACCCCTCCCTATCTCTGCAACATCCTCCAGCCATACACCCCTCCCTATCTCTGTAACCTCCCCTAGCCCCTACAACCCTCCTTATCTCTAACCTCCTCCAGCCTAAACCCCTCCTTATCTCTGTAACCTCCTCCAGCCCCTACATCACTCCCTACCTCTGTAACCTCCAGCCCCTACACCCCTCCCTATCTCTGTAACCTCCTTCAGCACTACACCTCTTCCTATCCGTGTAACCTCCTCCAGCCCCTACACCACTCCCTATCTCTAACCTCCTCGAGCCCCGACAACGTTCCAATCTCTGCAACCACTTCCAGCCCCAACAACCCTCCCTATCCCTTGTAACAACCTCCAGCCCCTACCACCCTCCCTATCTCTAAGCTCCTCCAGCCCTACACTCCTCCATATCCCTCTAACCTCCTTCCGCCCTACACTCCTCCCTATCTCTAACCTCCACCAGCCCCTACACCCATCCCTATCTCTGCAACCTCCTCCAGCCCTGAACCCTTCCCTATCTCTAACTTCCTCCTACCCCTACACCCCTCCCTATCTCTGTAACCTCCTCCAGCCCCTACACCCCTCCATATCTCTGCAACCTCTTCCAGCACCTGCTTATTTCTGTAACCTCCTCCAAACCTACACCCCTCCTTATCTCGAACCGCCTCCAGCCCTGACCCCTTCCCTTTCTCTGTAACCTCCTCCTGCCCCTACACCCCTCCCTATCTCTGTAACCTCCTCCAGACCAGATACCCGTCCCGATCTCTAACCTCCTCCAGCCCCTACACCCCTCCCTATCTCCGTAACCACTTCCAGCCCGACAACCCTCCCTTTCTCTGTAACCTCCTCCAGCCCTATACAACTCCCTATCTGTGTAACCTCCTCCAGCCCTATACCCCTTCCTATCTCTAACCTCCTCGAGCCCCTACAACCCTCCCAATCTCTGCAACCTACTCCAGCCCCTACACCCCTTCCTCTCTCTGTAACCTACAGCCCCTACACCCTTCCCTATCTCTGTAATCTCCTCCAGCCCTCCACCCCTCTCTATCTCCATAACCACCTCCAATACCAGAATCTTCCCTATCTCTGCAATCTCCTCCAGCCCCTTCCTATCTCTGTAACCTCATCCAGTACTGCACACCTCCCTATCTCTGTAACAAGCTGCAGCCCTACAACCCTCCCTATCTCTGTAATCTCTTCCAGACCCTACAAACATCTCTCTCTCTCTAACCTCCTCCAGCCCTTACGCTCATCCTGTTCTCGAAAACCTCCTCCAGCCCTAAACCCCTCCTTATCTCTGTAACCTCCATCCCCTACATCCCTCCCTCACTGTAATCTCCTCCAGCCCTAAACCCCGTCCTATCTCTAACCTCCTGCAGGTCCGACACCTCTCCCTATCTCTGTAACCCCCTCCAGCATTACAATCCTCCCCCTCTGTAACCTCCTCCAGCACTCGACCCCTCCCCCTCTGTAACCTCCTCCAGCTTTTACATCCTCCCTATCCCTCTAACCTCCTCCAGCACCTACACACCTCTCTATCTCTCGAACCTCCTCCAGCCCGACACCCCTCCGTATCTCTGACCTTCCTCTTCCCACTGCCCCCCCCCCTTTTACAGTTGAGCCACCAATGATGCCTTGTACTCCCTGAGGAACCACCAGTACAGAGAGTGAGATGCACTGAGAGGTGTCCTGCACTTCCTGCCTGGTCCTCTATGTCTGTCTCGGCAGTCACCCATTCCCTCTCTGCCTGCACACTCTTATGCTGCGAGGTGACGACCCCCTGAAAGGTGCTATCCACGTAGCTCTCAGCCTCGCGAATGCCGTGACACTCGCTGCTGCTCAAGCTCTGAAACCCCAAGCTCAAGCATTCCTCCCCCAGCTGAAGTGCCTTACCCTACTCCCAGTGCATGACTCCCCCAGCTGAAGTGCCTTACCCTACTCCCAGTGCATGACTCCCCCAGCTGAAGTGCCTTACCACAGTCTCAGTATGTGCCTTACCCCAGTCCTGTTTCTCGGCACCACCTGCATGGAATGATTTGGGCTTAGAGGGGGCGGGCCATGACACGGGGCGGGGCTTGTCGCCTGTCCATCAGAAAAGTGCAGAACAAATAGTTCCCTGCGTTAATAAATCCCGGGAGGTCACGCAGCCCGAGCGCGGGCCCAGGCTTGAGAGACAACACTCCGCACCATCCGTTACACACACACCCGGGCTCGGTCCCAGGCCCCGAATCACAGCCCGCAGGCCCCGTGTTTGCACCCCCACTTCCAGCCCGGGCACACGCTGTTGGGCCAGCCTGGGCTCACGCTATTGGGCATCACAAAAGACCCAGAGTCCGGCGTAATACAAACGGTGACAGGGTCCGGCGTAATACAAACGGAGACAGGGTCCGCATAATACAAACGGAGACAGGGTCCGGCGTAACACAAACGGAGATAGGGTTCGGCGTAACACAAACGGAGACAGGGTCCGGCGTAACACAAACGGAGATAGGGTGCGGCGTAATACAAACGGAGACAGGGTCCGGCGTAATACAAACAGAGACAAGGCCTAGTTTTACACTGTAAACAAGTATTTAATAATTGAAACAGCGTTTTTGCAATAATAACAAAGTGTGACACTATCCCCTCTAACAGAAGCCTTTAACACTTTAACAATACCAGAAACATACTCAATGGAATACAAGAGAGACACGATCTACAGTTATAATAATAGAGGTGTGCACTAGAACTGGAACTACAGGGGCAGGTTATTTTCAGGTCTAGTGTAACAATTCCAGAGACAGGGTCCGGAGTAATAACAGCAAATGCATGGCCCACTGTGAGAGTAACAAAGACAGTGTTTGAGCCAATAATAACAGAGGCAGACTCTAGTGTAATACTGAACACAATGCTGGATCGAGTGTGATGGTCACACAGGCAGTGTCCAGTGCAACAAAACAAAGATTGGGTCTCCTCTAATAGTGTGTGCAAGTCGGGGCCTATTGCTATAACCTCATTCACCCATCCCCCTGTGCTCACTGACCTACATTGGCTCCTGGTTAAGCAACGCCTCGATTTTAAAATTCTAATCTTTGGTTTCAAAACTCTCCCTGGCCTCGCCCCTCCCTATCTCTGTAAACTCTTACAGCCCCACCACCCTCTGAGTTTCTGCACTCCTCTAAATCTGTCCTTGCCCATCCCTGATTTTAATCGCCCCACCATTGGTGGCCGTGTCTTCAGCTGCCGAAGCTCTAAGCTCTGGAATTCCCCCCTAAACCTCCACCTCCTCTTTCAAGGTTCTTTTTAAAAACTACCTCTTCGATCAACCTTTTGGGAATCTGTCCTGATATCTTTCTCTGTGACTCTGTGTAAAAAATGTTTTCTTATTGATATCGATCGTGTTAAGCACCGTGAGATGTTTCATTGTATTAAAGGCGCTATATTAATGTAAGTTCTGGTTGTTTTCTTGTTGTAACAAATGCTTTACCGAATGTGTGATAACAGAGTCAAGGCCCACTGCAGTATGAATGTGTGGGTCAGTGTAATAACACCGGCACGGTCTAGTGTAACGGGAACAGGGAACAGACCCTGTCAGCCTTGGCTCAGTGGTAGCACTCTCGGCCGAGTGAGGGTTCAATTCCCAATCCAGAGCCCGAGCACATCATCTAGGCCCAGACTCCAGGTGTCAGTACAGAGGGAGTGCTGCACTGTCAGAGGTGCCGTCTTTCAGATGAGACATTAAACCGATGCCCTGCCTAGATTTTAAGTTGGATGTAAAAGATCCCACGGCCACGATTCAGAGGAAGAACAGGCGGAGTTCACCCCGGTGTCCTGGGTAATGTGTATCCCTCAACTTACATCACTGAGAACGGATTGTCTTGTCATCATTACAGGGCTGTTTGTGGGATCCTGCTGTGCACAAATTGGCTGCTGCATTTCCCACATTACATCCCCCCCCCTCGCCCCTTTTTGTCTTGAATTGCCTTCACTGTCATGGAAACTGACAATTGGAACCGGTCAGGATTTGAACGCTATATACAACAGATTCGAGATGTTCTGAGAGTCAGTATCTTTCTCTACTCTGCCCACTCGAGGAGTTAGATGACCAACTTTCTCCTGTGAATATAGAGCTGGAGTATTGAGTCGTGATGTTTTCACTAGTTCATCCTGTTGACTCTAAATATTGAGTCTTGTGGTTTCAGACACCAGATAATCAAGCACAGAACGATAGACTGACTTTTACTGACGTTATTAACAGCACTGCAAACATACAGACAGTATAGTTACTGGATCCAGAGAACAGGGATAATGGAGTGGGTTCCCAGGGCTCCTCTCCCCAGGTGTGTCTAACAAGCTGTGGTTACACTGGCGATATTTATACTGAACTGGTTTGCTACATTCCTGATCTGACCCTGCTCAAACCATAACCACAAGGATATCGGTGCATGGTTCTGCCTGTGACCACAGGGCTGTGTCACTGCCACACACAGATACTGTTTCCTTGTTTCACATCTCCATACAAACACCATCACTTCACACATCCCCTTTCTACACAATTACAGCCGACATGAGCAAGGACATGAGCCACATTAAACTACACACACATTTCATAATAGCAAAGTTTAAACTGGGATAAATGTTCAGTTATTTTCTGTTCAGGCAAAATGCAGAACAATCCAGCAGCTCACCAGCACCTTTACAGCGTCTCATCGGCCGACAGGCTTTCATTAAGTCGGGGCCGTCTGGGGGAGGGGGGGCCGCCTGGGGGGGAGGGGGGAGAGGGGTCATCTATGGGGGGGGGGGTGGAGAGTGGAGGAGGGGCGGTCCGGGAGGAGGGGAGGAGGGGCGGTCCGGGAGGAGGGGGGGGAGAGTGGAGGAGGGGCGGTCTGGGAGGAGGGGGGGGGAGGGGGAGTTCCGGGAGGAACCGGCTGGTGCAGGGTCACAGCCCAGCGGGTAAGTGATTGGCTGGTGGATTGGTAAATCTTTTTCTTTTGCTTTTCAGTCGGAAACCTTTGGCATTGTTGTAAGTCGGATCTGCCAGTAAATATATGTGAACTTTATTATCTAAGGAGAGCCAGTTAATTAAATCAGCGGATTGCTGAGTAGTTGCTGGGTGTATTTTTCTAAGGTTGAGAGTTTAGTTCTACTTGATAGTTGCGAGTGTAACTCGAGGGATGACAGGACAGCTCAGTCCCGTGGATTACACATCCTGTGGCATGTGGGAAATCCTGGAAGCTTCGCACAGCCGGGACGACCACATGTGCAGGAGGTGTCTCCAGCTGCACCAACTCCAGCTCCACGTTTTGGAGCTTGAGCGGCGGCTGGAGTCACTGCGGTGCATCCATGAGACTGAGAGCTACGGGCATATCACGTTTCTAGAGGTGGTCACCCCACAGCTTAAGAATGTGCAGGCAGATAGGGATTGGGTGACCCCTGGACAGAAGAGGAGGACTAGGCAGGTAGTGCAGGAGTCCCCTGAGTCCATCTCGCTCTCCAACTGGTTCTCTGTTCTGAGTACCGGTGAGGGCGATGGTGGCTCTGGGGAGTGCAGCCAGAGCCAAATCCACGGCACCACGGGTGTCTCAGCTGCACGGGGGGGGAGGGGGGAGGAAAGAAGAATGGAAGATCTATAGTGGTAGGGGATTCAATAGTCAGAGGAACAGAAAGGTGTTTCTGCGGCCACAGACATGACTCCAGGATGGTATGTTGCCTCCCTGGTTACAGAGTCAAGGATGTCACTGAGCAGCTGCAGGGCATTCTGGGGGGAGAGGGTGAACAGCCGGAGGTTGTGGTCCACATCGGGACCAATGACATGGGTAGAGGAAACTAACAATATTCCGATAGTGGATAGTCAAGAGGCTGTAGGGTGGGGGAGGAACTTAACACAATTACAATCACTAAGGAGGTGCTACTCAGTAAGATAATGGGACTGAAGGCAGATAAATCCCCTGGACCTGATGGATTACATCCTAGGGTCTTAAGAGAAGTAGCGGCAGGGATTGTGGATGCATTGGTTGTAATTTATCAAAATTCCCTGGATTCTGGGGAGGTCCCAGCAGATTGGAAAATTGCAAATGTAACGCCCTTTTTTAAAAAAAGAAGGCAGACAAAAAGCAGGGAACTATAGAACAGTTAGTCTAACATCTGTGGTTGGAAAATGTTGGAGTCCATTATTAAAATAGCAGTTGTAGGACATTTGGAAAAGCAAAATTTGGTCAGGCAGAGTCAGCATGGATTTATGAAGGGAAGTCATGTTTGACAAATTTGCTGGAGTTCTTTGAGGATGTAACAAACAGGATGGATAAAGGGGAACCAGTGGATGTGGTGTATTTGAATTTCCAGAAGGCATTTGACAAGTGCCACGTAAAAGGTTACTGCACAAGATAAAAGTTCACGGGGTTGGGGGTAATAATTTAGCATGGATAGAGGATTGGCTAATGAACAGAAAACCGAGAGTCGGGATAAATGGTTCAATCTCTGGTTGGCAACCAGTAACTAATGGGGTGCCACAGGGATCAGTGATGGGATCCCAATTATTTACAATCTATATTAACGACTTGGAAGAAACGACCGAGTGTAACGTTGCCAAGTTTGCTGATGATACAAAGATCGGAGGAAAAGCAATGTGTGAGGAGGACACACAAAATCTGCAAAAGGACATAGACAGGCTCAGTGAGTGAGCAAACATTTGTCAGATGGTGTATAATGTTGGAAAGTGTGAGGTCCTGGACTTTGGCAGAAAACAATCGAAGAGCAAGTTATTATTTAAATGGAGAAAGATTGCAAAGTGCCACAGTACAACGGGATCTGGGGTTACTTGTGCATGAAACAAGGATAGTATGCAGGTACAGCAAGTGATCAGGAAGGCCAATGGTATCTTGGCATTTATTGCAAAGGGGATTGAGTATAAAAGCAGGGAAATCTTGCTACAGTTGTACAGGGTATTGGTGAGGCCACACCTGGAACACTGCGTGCAGTTTTGGTTTCCATATTTACGAAAGGATATACTTGCTTTGGAGGCAGTTCAGAAAAGGTTCACTCGGTTGATTCCAGGGATGAGGGGGTTGACTTATGAGGAAAGATTGAGTAGGTTGGGCCACTACTCATTGGAATTCAGAAGAATGAGAGGTGATCTTATTGAAACATATAAGATTATGAGGGTGCTTGACAAGGTGGATGCAGAGAGGATGTTTCCACTGATGGGGGAGACTAGAACTAGAGGGCATTATCTTAGAATAAGGGGCCGCCCATTTAAAACTGAGATGAGAAGGAATTTCTCTGAGGGTTGTAAATCTGTGGAATTCACTGCCTCAGAGAGCTGTGGAAGCTGGGACATTGAATACATTTAAGACCGAAATAGACAGTTTCTTAAATGATAAGGGGATAAGGGATTATGGGGAGCGGACAGGGAAGTGGAACTGAGTCCATGATTGGATCGGCCATGATGGTGTTAAATGGCGGAGTAGGCTCGAGGGGCCGGATGGCCCACTGTTGCTCCTATTTCTGATGTTCTGATGTTCTAACCCATCCAAGATGTCGGCCAGTGACCCCGCTGACCCGGGCCTGTCACCACGGGGTAAGCCCGGGGCCTCTGGGCTGTGATTGGGGCCTGGGGCCCACAGCAGGTGTTTGACGTTCACCCGCCCACTCGTGGCTCCAATTCCTGCCCCGCACCGACAGTCGACTGTCTCCTGTCCGACATCATCCGGGCTCCACCAACTGTGGCCGCCGCTGCCCGTCATGCTCAGTGCGGGAGATCCGGGCCCAGTCCCGCCCACTGGGGGGGCCACAAGCCCCGCCCCTCGCTCACTCCAATTGGTTCGAGGACCAACCGCCCGCTCGGTCCTCCAGCCCCGCCCCTCGCTCTTATTGGCCCAGAGCTGGCCTTGCCAGTGACACCCATATCCCATGTCCCATGAACAAATAAAAAAACAAGTCAGCTTTGTTTCAAACGCACAGTTGAGTATTTGTTTCTAATTGATGTCCTGTTACCGACTGTTCAATTTTGGAACCTTTTCTCCTTTCTAACTCTGGATTATTTCAGTTCTCATACCTTCGGTTACTCTCAGGGACAAGTGCCAGTTCCCCATACCTTCCAGAGTCCCTCTCCGAGCTTTGGTATCAAGGGAAGGTGTCTGTAACACACCCGGGATCACTAAACACAAAACCCAGTCTGTTAATCACTTTCAGATACTGGACTTAGTGTGTGCCCCACAGCATCTCTCTCACCTTCGATGTGTGAATGGAGCATCACACCTACAAACCTGGTTTTAAATTTAAATGCACTCAGCAAATGTACTTAATGAAAGTCTGTCGGCCGATGAGACGCTGTAAAGGTGCTGGTGAGCTGCTGGATTGTTCTGCATTTTGCCTGAACAGAAAATAACTGAACATTTATCCCAGTTATGAAATGTTTTTATAGTTTAATGTGGCTCATGTCGGCTGTAATTGTGTAGAAAGGGGATGTGTGAAGTGATGGTGTTTGTATGGAGATGTGAAACAAGGAAACGGTATCTGTGTGTGGCAGTGACACAGCCAGTGGTCACAGACAAAACCATTCTCTGGATCCGGTAACTATACTGTCTGTATGTTTGCAGTGCTGTTAATAACATGAGTAAAAGTCAATCTGTTGTCCTGAGCTTGATTATCTGGTGTCTGAAACCACAAGACTCAATATTTAGAGTCAACAGGATGAACTAGTGAATACATCACGACCCAATACTCCAGCTCTATATTCACAGAAGAAAGTTGGTCATCTAACTCCTCAAGTTGGCAGAATAGAGAAAGATACTGACTCTCACAACATCTCGAATCTGTTGTAAATATCTTTCAAATCCTGACTGGTTCCAATTGTCAGTTTCCATTACAGTGAAGGCAATTCAAGACACAAGAGGGGCTGCGAGTACGGGTGAAGGAGGGGTTGGTTGGAGAGTAGGGGTGAAGGAGGGGTTGGGTTGAGGACGGTTGGAAAGTAGGGATGAAGGAGGGGTTGGTGTGAGGGGGGGTTGGAGAATAGGGATGAAGGAGGGGTTGGGGTGAGGAGGGTTGGAGAGTAGCGGTGAGGGGGGTTGGAGAATAGGGGTGAAGGAGGGGTTGGGGTGAGGGGGGTTGGAGAGTAGGGGTGAAGGAGGGGTTGGGGTGAGGGGGTTTTGGGGAGGAGATGTAATGTAGGAAATGCAGCAGCCGATTTGTGCACAGCGGGATCCCACAAACAGCCATGTAATGATGACAAGACAATCCATTCTCAGTGACGTAAGTTGAGGGATACACATTACCCAGGACACCGGGGTGAACTCCGCCTGTTCTTCCTCTGAATCGTGGCCGTGGGATCTTTTACATCCAACTTAAAATCTAGACAGCGCATAGGTTTAATGTCTCATCTGAAAGACGGCACCTCTGACAGTGCAGCACTCCCTCTGTACTGACACCTGGAGTCTGGGCTTAGATGATGTGCTCGGGCTCTGGATTGGGAATTGAACCCTCACTCGGCCGAGAGTGCTACCACTGAGCCAAGGCTGACAGGGTCTGTTCCCTGTTCCCGTTACACTAGACCGTGCCGGTGTTATTACACTGACCCACACATTCATACTGCAGTGGGCCTTGACTCTCTTATCACACATTCGGCAAAGCATTTGTTACAACAAGAAAACAACCAGAACTTACATTAATATAGCGCCTTTAATGCAATGAAACATCTCACGGTGCTTAACACGATCGATATCAATAAGAAAACATTTTTGACACAGAGCCACAGAGAAAGATATCAGGACAGATTCCCAAAAGGTTGATTGAAGAGGTAGTATTTAAAAAGAACCTTGAAAGAGGAGGTGGAGGTTTAGGGGGGAATTCCAGAGCTTAGAGCTTCAGCAGCTGAAGACACGGCCACCAATGGTGGAGCGATTAAAATCAGGGATGGGCAAGGACAGATTTGGAGGAGTGCAGAAACTCGGAGGGTGGTGGGGCTGTAAGAGTTTACAGAGATAGGGAGGGGCGAGGCCATGGAGAGTTTTGAAACCAAAGATTAGAATTTTAAAATCGAGGCGTTGCTTAACCAGGAGCCAATGTAGGTCAGTGAGCACAGGGGGATGGGTGAATGAGGTTATAGCAATAGGCCCCGACTTGCACACACTATTAGAGGAGATCCAATCTTTGTTTTGTTGCACTAGACACTGCCTGTGTGACCATCACACTCGATCTAGCATTGTGTTCAGTATTACACTAGAGTCTGCCTCTGTTATTATTGGATCAAACACTGTCTTTGTTACTCTCAGTGGGCCATGCATTTGCTGTTATTACTCCGGACCCTGTCTCTGGAATTGTTACACTAGACCTGAAAATAACCTGCCCCTGTAGTTCCAGTTCTAGTGCACACCTCTATTATTATAACTGTAGATCGTGTCTCTGTTGTATTCTATAGAGAATGTTTCTAGTATTGTTAAAGTGTTAAAGGCTTCTGTTCATGTGACACTATCACCTCTTTCAATTATTATTGCCAAAAAGTTCTTTCAATATTAAAGACTTGTTTCTAGTGTAAAACTCGGCCTTGTCAGTTATTAGTGCACCAGACCCTGTCTCTGTTTATATTACACTAGACCCTGTCTTTGTTTATATTACACCGAGCACTGTCTCTGTTTATATTACACCGGGCCCTGTCTCTGTTTATATTACACTGGGCCCTGTCTCTGTTTATATTACACTGGGCCCTGTCTCTGTTTCTACTGGGTCTTTTGTGCTGGCACGATAGGGTGAGTCCAGGCTGGTCCAATAGTGTGTGCCAGGCCTGGAACCAGAAGGGTGAACACGGGGCCTGCGGGCTGTGAGTCGGGGCCTGGGCCCGAGCCCGGGTGTGTGTGAAGCGGATGGTGCGGAGTGTTGTCACTCCGGCCTGGGTCCGCACTCGGGCTGTGTGACCCCCCCCCCTCCCCGCCCCGGGGTTTATTAACCCAAGGGAACTATTGGTTCTGCACTTTGTGACCGACAGGCGACAAGCCCCGCCCACTGTCTGGCCCCCACACCCAGCCCCCCCCCCCCCCCGAATCATTCCATGCAGGTGGTGCTGAGAAACAGGACTGGGGGAAATATGCACTGGGACTGGCGTAAGGCAATTTGGCTGGTGGGGGCATATATTGGGACTGGGCAAGGCACTTTGGCTGGGGGAGGCATATATTGGGACTGGGCAAGGCAATTTGGCTGGGGGTGGCATATATTGGGACTGGGCAAGGCACTTTGGCTGGGGGTGGCATATATTGGGACTGGGCAAGGCACTTTGGCTGGGGGAGGCATATATTGGGACTGGGCAAGGCACTTTGGCTGGAGGAGTGCATTTAAAGAGATGGAACCCTGTGAGGTGGAGCAAACATTGCAGCGTTTGGGAATGACATGGATTCATTCAGGCCGGGCAGCGGGGATTATTTCAGGGAATAACAGTGGAGCTGTTTTTGTTTAAACAGATGAAACCCTGTCATTGTGGAACAACCACGCTTCTCGTGTCCTGGTCAAGTACGTGTGCAATAAGTGTCGTCATCTGGAGGAGCTCGATCTCCGGGTTTCGGAGCTTGAGCAGCAGCGAGTGTCACTGCATCCGCGAGGCTGAGAGCTACGTGGATAGCACCTTTCAGGGGGTCGTCACCTCGCAGCATAAGAGTGTGCAGGCAGAGAGGGAATGGGTGACTGCCCAGACAGACATGGAGGACCAGGCAGGTAGTGCAGGACACCTCTCAGTGCATCTCACTCTCTGTACTGGTGGTTCCTCAGGGAGTACAGCCAGAGCCAAGTCCAAGGCATCATGGGTGGCTCAACTGTATGGAACGGGGTAAGGGCAAGGTCAGGTAGGCAATAGTGAAAGGGGTTTCAATAGTTACAGGAACAGACAGGCCTTTCTGCGGCTACCGACATAACTCCAGGATGGTCGGTTGTCTTCCTGGTGCCAGGGTCAAGGATATCATTGAGAGACTGCAGGACATTCTGAGGGGTGAGGGTGAACAGACAGATTCCTGAGGGACTGGGGACTGTACAAGCCGGATAAGGTCACACCTCAACAGGGCCCCGACCATTATCCTCCCGGGGTTTGCGAATGCTGTTGGGGAGGGTTTAAACTTGCTTGGCAGGGGGATGGGAACCTGAGCGTAGATTCAGGAGGGAGAGAAGTAAAGCTTGGAAATGGGAGCAGAAAATTCGTAAATGAGTTTGGAAGTCAGAGGAAACAAAGGCTAGAAAATCGACAACAAAGGAGTTTGGCCGTGCTTAATGGTATATACTTCAATGCAAGAAGTCTAGGGGATAAGGCAGATAAGCTGAGGTGTTGTTACAGCAGTGAGGAGGGATGAGATGTTGGAAGGATCATCAAATGAGGCCATATGTGTTGAACTGATGAACAAAAGCGGGGCAATCGCAATGTCGGGAGTGTACTATAAACAGTCAGAGGGAGATAGAAAAGCAAATATGGAGGAAGGTTTCTGAGAAGTCCAAAACCACAGGGCAGCAATAGTCGGGGATTTCAACGACCACAGAATCATAGACATTTACAGCACAGAAGGAGGCCATTCGGCCCACTGTGTCTGTACCGGTCGAAAAAGAGCTATCCAGCCTAATCCCACTTTCCAGCTCTTGCTCCACAGCCTTGTGGGTTATGACACTTCCAGTGCATATCCAAGTATGTTTCAAATGTGGTGAGGGTTTCTGCCTCTACAACCCTTTCAGGCAGTGAGTTCCAGACCCCCACCACCCTCTGGGTGAAAAGTTTCTGCTCAACTCCCCTCTAATCCTTCTACCAATTACTTTAAATCTGTGCCCCCTGGTTATTGACCTCTCTGCGAAGGGAAATAGGTCAGTTCAGAGAAGGTTCACAAGGTTGATTCCTGAGATGAAGGGGATGTCATATGAAGATAGGTTGAGACTGTACTCATTGGAGTTTAGAAGACTGAGAGGTGATATTGAAATGTATAAGATGCTGAGGGGGCTTGACAGGGTAGATGCAGAGAGGATGTTTCCCCTCGTGAGGGAAACTAGAACTAGGGTGCATAGTTTCAGAATAAGGGGTTGTCCATTTAAAATGGAAATGAGGAAGAATTTCTCTCCCAGAGGGTCGTGAATCTTTGGAATTCTCTGCCCCAGAGAACTGTGGAGGCTGGGTCATTGAACATATTTAAGGTGGAGATAGACAGATTTTTGATAGATAAAGAAGTCAACGGTTTATGCGAGAGGGCAGGGAAGTGGAGTTGGGACCAAGATCAGATCAGCCATGATCTTATTGAATGGTGGAGTGGGCTCGAGGGGTCCGATGGCCTATTCCTATTTATTTCTCCTTATGTTCTTATGTCCTTCCTATCCACTCCATAATTTTGTAAGCAATTCTATCCTCAGCCTCTATTCCAAAGAAAATAACACCACCCCATCTAAAATTCTTCAGCTAAAATTCTTCAGTCCAGGCAACATCCTTGTAAATCTCATCTGTGCCCTCTCCAGTGCAAAGACGTATTTCCTGCACTGTGGTGACCAGAACTGTGCGAATACTCTAGCTGTGGTCTAACTAGTGTTTTACACAGTCCTAGCATAACCTCCAGAGTCTGGAACTTACTGCCTGAAAGTCGAGGCAGAAACCCTCAGCGCATTTACCGAAGTACTTGTATATGCACTGGAAGTGCCGTAACCTACAGGGCTATGAACTAAGAGCTGGAAAGTGGGATTAGGCTGGATAGCTCTTTTTCAGACACACGAGGCCAAATGGCTTCCTTCTGTGTTGTAAACTGCTATGATTCCATGTCACCAATCCCCTCCTGTCTGATATAAACCCACCCCACAGTCACTGACACCAATCCCCTCCTGTCTGATATAAACCCACCCCACAGTCACTGACACCAATCCCCTCCTGTCTGATATAAACCAACCAACATCATAGGCAGTCCCTTGGAGTCGAGGATGACTTGCTTCCACATTACAAATGAGGTCTCAGATGTCTGTTAAGTCCAATGCGTGAGCTACAGTCTCTGTCGCAGGTTGGACAGATGGTGGTTGAAAGTACGTTGGTTGAAGTGCCGGTTTGTTGAAGTGCTTGGGTTGTCGTGTGCTCCTCCCGCCGTAAGCACTTGGTCTCCGCTTGCTCCAGGTGGAGAGACTCGAAGTGTTCGACGCCCTCACGGATTATTCTTTGAGCGATCTTGTGCCAGAGATTCCCAGGTGTCAGTCGGGATGTTGAACTTCAAGGAGGCCTTGAAGGTGTCCTTGAAGCGTTTCCGCTGCCCCCTGGGGCTCGCTTGCCATGTTGAAGCTCCAAGTAGAGTGCTTGCTTTGGGAGTCTCGTATCGGGCATGTGGACGATGTGTCCCATCCATCGTAGCTGATCGAGCGAGGTCAATGCTTCAATGCTGAGGATGTTGGTCTGTGAGAGAACAGACGTTGGTGTGTCTATCCTGCCAATGGATTTGCAGGATCTTCCGGAGGCAGCGTTGATGTTATTTCTCCAGTGCTTTGATGTGCCTGCTGTACATAGTCCATGTCTGAGAAGCGTGTCTGAGAGCAGGTATCACTACTGCTCGGTAGACCATGAGCTTTGTGCCGGTTTTACAGTTCTGGTCTTCAAACACTCTATGCCTTAGGTGACCAAGGGCTGTGCTGACACACAGAAGGTGGTGTTGGACCTAGTCATTGATATGTGCCCTTGTTGACAGCAGGCTCCCGAGGTATGAAAAATGGACCATTTTGCCAAAGGCCTCATCATGGATTTTGATCATCCAGGGTGGGGTGGGGGTGAAGGACAGTGCTGTGTGGTGGGGATAGGTTGATGGAGCACCTTTCTTTTCCGGAGATGTTTAGTGTAAGGCCTATACTCTCAGACACTACGGTGAACGTGTTGACTATGGTTTGGAGCTCGTCCTCTGAGTGAGCGCAGACACAAGCATCATCTGCATATTGTAATTCGATGACAGAGGATGGCACGACCTTGGATCTGGTCTGAAGGTGATGGAGGTTGAACAGTTTCCCATTTATTCTGTAGATTATCTCCACTCCAGCAGGAAGCTTACTGACGGTGAGATGTAGCAATGCAGCAAGGAAGATGGAGAAGAGCGTGGTTGCAGTGACACAGCCTTGCTTCACCCCGGTCCTTACATGAATTGGGTCTGTGGTGGATCCATTGCTCAGGATCACAGCTTGCATGTTATCACCAAGCAAGTGGAGGATGGTGACACATTTTTGAGGACAGCCGAATTTGAAAAGTACACCCCATAATCCCTCACGGTTGACAGTGTCAAAGGCCTTGGTCAGGTCAAAGAAGGTTGACCCAACCCCACAGTCACTGACACCAATCTCCTCCCATGTGATATAAACCAATCCTTGTCACTGACACCAAGTGGACTGGGAAAATATGTTCAAGGGTAAGACTGTAGAAATGCAGTGGCAAACATATAAGGAGACACTTCATAATCTCAGCAGAGAAACAAAGATGCTAAGAGAAGGATGAACCATCCCTGGCGAAGTAAGGAAGTAAAGGATGGTATCAAATTGGAAAAAAAAGCATACAATGTTGCGAAGGACAGTGGAAGGCCAGAGGATTGGGAAATGTTTAGAAACCAGCGAAGGAGGACTAATAATAAGAAAGACAGAGATGATAGCATACGAGATCAAACTAGTAAGAAATATAAAAAGACAGTAAGAGCTTCTACAGGTATGTAAAAAAGAAACGAGTAGCTAAATTAAACGTTGGTCCATTAGAAGATGAGACTGGAGAATCAATTATGGGAAACACGGAAATGGAAGAGACTTGGAACAGATATTTTCTATCGGTCTTCACAGTAGACACTAAAAACATCCCAATAGTTGTTAAAGGAGTTATTGTGGGGGGTGGGGACCTTAAAAGAATCACTATCACTGGAGATAAAGTAGGAAGCAAACTAATGGGATTAAAGGTGGACAAGTCTCCTGGACCTGATGACATGCATCCCAGGGTCTTAAAAGAAGTGGCTGCAGAGATAGTGGATGCACTGGTTGTAATCTACCAAAATTCCCTGAATTCTGGAGAGGTCCCAGTGGACTGGAAAACTGCAAATGTAACATCCCTATTTAAGAAAGGCGGGAGACAGAAAGCAGGAAACTAAAGACCAGTTAGCCTACCATCTGTCAATGGGAAAATACTGGAGTCCATCATTTAGGAAGTAGTAGCAGGACATTTAGAAAATCATATTGCAGTCAAGCAGAGTCAGCATGGTTTTATGAAAGCGAAATCATGTTTGACAAATTTTCTGGAGTTGTTTCAAGATGTAATGAGCAGAGTGGATAAAGGACAACCCGTTGATGATGTATATTTGGATTTCCAGAAAGTATTCGATAAGGTTACTGCACAGGCTAAGAGCTCACGGGGTTGTCGGTAATATATCAGCATGGATCGAGGATTGGGTAACACACAAAACAGAGTCGGGATAAATGGGTCATTTTCAGGTTGGCAAACTGTAACTAGTGGGGTGCCGCAGGGATCAGTGCTGGGGCCTCAACTATTTACAATTGATATTAATGACTTGGATGAAGGGACCGAGTGTAACGCAACCAAATTTGCTGATGATACAAAGATAGGTGGGAAAGCAAGTTGTGAGGAGTACGCAAAGAATCTACAAAGGGATATAGACAGGCTCAGTGAGTGGGCAAAAATCTGGCAGATGGACGACAATGTGGTAAAATGTCAGGTTATCTCCTTTTGGTAGGAAAAATAACAAAGCAAATTATTATTTAAATGGATGATTACAAAATACTGTTACACAGAGGGATCTGGGGGTTCTTGTACATGAAACTCAAAAAGTTAGTATACAGGTACAGCAAGTAATCAGGAAGGCAAATGGAATTCTGGCCTTTATTGCAAGGGGACGGAGTATAAAAGTCGAAGTCCTGCTACAACTGGACAGGTTATTGGTAAGACCACAGATGGAGTACTGCACACAGTTTTGGTCTGGACTTGTCTCCATTCCCGTGCTGAGGGGATTTCTACACCAGACAGGAGAGGAACCAGGGAGTGAACCTGAAGCTACCTTCTGTGGATGTGTTCAGTTCTATACTCCATGCTTCCCCTCCCTCCCATTTCTCCCCTCCCATTTCTCCCCTCCCCTGAAGGTGCTGACTCTGGCTGGGTTCAGTTCTACACTCACTGGTTCCCCTCCCCTGAAGGTGCTGACTCTGGCTGGGTTCAGTTCTACACTCACTGGTTCCCCTCCCCTGAAGGTGCTGACTCTGGCTGGGTTCAGTTCTACACTCACTGGTTCCCCTCCCCTGAAGGTGCTGACTCTGGCTGGGTTCAGCTCTACACTCACTGGTTCCCCTCCCCTGAAGGTGCTGACTCTGGCTGGGTTCAGTTCTACACTCATTGGTTCCCCTCCCCTGAAGGTACTGACTCTGGCTGGGTTCAGTTTTACAGCGACATTGACCTATTTTGGTCAGAGACACACCTGCTCGGCCCGACGCAAGGTTTCGTGACATTTAACATTGCATCTAAAACATGGTGTTGACAGTGCATTGATACAACTTTGCTCGAATTGTGTGGTTTGTACTACTCAACCACAATGTCTGACATTTACAGAAAAGTGCACATCTCGCAGTCTCAGCCGACTGTGGTTTACATTCTTGTAGCCAAACATCCTGTCCCATGTGATTTCTTGGAACGGTGTATGCGATGTACTTTATTATTACAGCTCCATCCTCCTGTTGCTGGGGCAACCGGGTTTGCTTCTGACCGACTTTGACTATTGCCAGCGTCTTTCGACAGTGAGATTCTAAAATCCTACTTCATCGACAATCACTGGTTGCCCTCTGGCCCTCCCCTTAAGGTGCTGACTCTGGCTTTGTTCAGTTCTACACTCACTGGTTCCCCTCCCCTGAAGGTACTGAATCTGACTGGGTTCAGTTATGCACTCACTGGTTCCCCTCTCTCTCCTCCCCTGTAGGTGTAGACTTTGGCTGGGTTCAGTTGTGCATTCACTGGTTCCCCTCCCCTGAAGGTACTGACTCTGGCTGGGTTCAGTTCTACACTCACTGGTTCCCCTCCCCTGAAGGTGCTGACTCTGGCTGGGTTCAGTTCTACACTCACTGGTTCCCCTCCCCTGAAGGTACTGACTCTGGCTGGGTTCAGTTCTACACTCACTGGTTCCCCTCCCCTGAAGGTACTGACTCTGGCTGGGTTCAGTTCTACACTCACTGGTTCCCCTCCCCTGAAGGTGCTGACTCTGGCTGGAACAAGTTCTACACTCACTGGTTCCCTCCCCTGAAGGTGCTGACTCTGTCTGGGTTCAGTTCTACACTCACTGGATCCCCTCCCTCTCCTCCCCTAAAGGTGTCGACTCTGGCTGGAACAAATTCTACAATCACTGATCTCCTCCCCTTAAGGTGCTGAATGTGGCTGGAATCTGTTCCAAACTCACTGGCTCCCCTCTCATCCAATGCAGATGCTGAATCTGTCTGGTTTCAGTTCTGCACTCACTGGTTAACATAAGAAATAGGAGGAGGTGTAGCCCATCTGGCCCCTCGAGCCTGCTCCTCCATTTAATACCATCATCGCTGATCTGATCATGGACTCAGGTCCGCTCCCCATAACCACTTATTCCCTTATCGTTTATAAATCTGTCTATTTATGTCTTAAATTTATTAAATGTCCCGGATTGCACAGCTCTCTGAGGCAGTGAATTCCACAGATCCACAACTCTCCAAGAAGAAATTTCTTCTTTTAAGTGGGCGGCCCCTTATTCTAAGATTATGCCCTGTAGTTCTCGTCTCCCCATTATCAGTGGAAATTCCTCTCTGCATCCACCTTGTCAAGCCCCCTCATAATCTTACACATTTCGTTAAGATCACCCCTTATACTTCTGAATTCCAATGAGTAGAGGCCCCACCCCAACCTTTTCTCATAAGTCAACCCCCTCATAGAAACATAGAAAATAGGTGCAGGAGTAGGCCATTCGGCCCTTCGAGCCTTCACTGCCATTCAATGAGTTGATGGCTGAACATGCAACTTCAGTACCTCATTCCTGCTTTCTCGCTATACCCCTTGATCCCCCTAGTAGTAAGGACGACATCTAACTCCTTTTTGAATATATTTAGTGAATTGGCCTCAACAACTTTCTGTGGCAGGGAATTCCACAGGTTCACCACTCTCTGGGTGAAGAAGTCTCTCCTCATCTCGGTCCTAAATGGCTTATTCCTTATCCCCAGACTGTGACCCCTGGTTCTGGACTTCCCCAACATTAATAAGAACATAAGAACATAAGAATTATAAAAACATAAGAATTAGGAACAGGAGCAGGCCATCTGGGCTCTCGAGCCTGTTCTGCCACTCAGCAAGATCAAGGCTGATCTGGCCGTGGACTCAGCTCCACTTACCCGCCCGCTCCCCATAACCCTTAATTCCCTTATTGGTTAAAAATCTATCTATCTGTGATTTGAATATATTCAATGAGCTAGCCTCAGCTGCTTCCTTGGGCAGAGAATTCCACAGTTTCACAAACCTCTGGAAGAAGAAATTCCTTCTCAACTTGGTTTTAAATTGGCTCCCCCATATTTTGAGGCTGTGCCCCCAAGTTCGAGTCTCCCCGACAAGTGGAAACAACCTCTCTCTGTCCTGTCTATCTCATCCCTGGAATTAACCTTGTGACAATTCTCTGAACTGCCTCCAAAGCAAGTATATTCTTTCATAAATATGGAAACCAAAACTGCACACACTATTCCAGGTGTGGCCTCACCAATACCCTGTATAGCTGTAGCAAGACTTCCCTGCTTTTATACTCCATCCCATTTGGAATAAAGGCCAAGATTCCATTTGCCTTCCTGATCACTCACTGCACCTGCATACTATCCTTTTGTGTTTCATGCACAAGTACCCTCAGGTCTTGCTGTACTGCAGCACTTTGCAATCTTTCAACATTTAAACAATAACTTGCTGTTTAATTTTTTTCTGCCAAAGTGCCTGACCTCACACTTTCCAAAATTATACTCCATCTGCCAAATTTATGCTCACTCACTCAGCCTGCCAATGTCCTTTTGCAGGTTTTGTGTCCCTGCCTCACACATTGCTTTTCCTCCCATCATTGTATCATCAGCAAACTTGGCTTCGTTACACTCGGTCCCTTCTTCCAAGTCATTAATATGGATTGTGAATAGTTGGAGTCTCAGCACTGATCCCTGCGACACCCCACTAGTTACTGATTGTCAACCCAAGAAACAACCATTCATCCTGACTCTCTGTTTTCTGTCAGTCAGCCAATCCTCCATCCATGCTGATATATTACCCCCAAACCAGTGAACTTTTATCCCCTCTCTCTTCCCCCCGCCTCCCCTGAAGGTACTGACTCTGGCTGGGTTCAGTTCTACACTCACTGGATCCCCCCCCTGAAGGTGTTGACTCTGGCTGGTTTCAGTTCTACACTCACTGGTTCCCCTCCCCTGAAGGTACTGACTCTGGCTGGGGTCAGTTCTACACTCACTGGTTCCCCTCCCCTGAAGGTACTGACTCTGGCTGGGTTCAGTTCTACACTCACTGGTTCCCCTCCCCTGAAGGTGCTGACTCTGGCTGGGTTCAGTTCTGCACTCACTGGTTCCCCTCCCCTGAAGGTACTGACTCTGGGTGGGTTCAGTTCCAGACATTGACATCATTCACATTGTTCCTGCACCAAGATGGCCACACATGCGCTCTGCTACTCACTGAATCAAAATAGCGGAGCGCTGAGCCTGCCTTCCTGAATGAAGATGGCCACTGTTAGCCTGAGCCTGTGACCGGGAGAAAGCCTCAAAACTGCAACCGCCGATATTCCGGTTATTATTCCGGGCTTGCAGCGGGCATCGTTTTTTTATGAAGCCTCCCCGGCTCCCCGCTGGTCCATTTCTCCGCTCTGTCCCGCTGAAAAGGACACTTCTGAGGAGCCTGTACAAAATGTGTCGCCACCGCCATTACACGCACAGCGCATGCTCACTGAGCTCCTATAGTCTGGGTGCAGCACATTCTCCCCCGTGGGGCACGCTGGGTACATAAGACCATGAGAAATAGGAGCAAGAGTGGGCCACCCGGACCCCCGAGCCTGCTCCCCATTCAATAAGGTCATGGCTGGTCTGATCACAGACTCAGCTCCACTTCCCTGCCCGCTCCCCAGAACCCTTCACTCCCTTACCACACCTGGAGTCCTATGCACTGTTTTGGTCTCCTTCTCTCAGGAAGGATAGGCTTGCCTTGCTTAGATACAGAGTAAAGCTTCCTCAACACTATCCCACTAGACATTCCAAGGTGAGATATGGAGTATATCTCCCTCAACCTGTCCCATGCATTCCAGAGTGGATACTGCATTGGTTAGATAATGAATAAAGCTCACTCTACACTATCCTATCAAACACTCCCAGGATAGGTACAGCATGAATTAAATATACAGTAAATCTGTGCCAAAGGAACTGTACCCCAGTGAGAGTCAGTGCCAGAGGAAACTACAGCATGTGATAGATACAGAATAAAGCTCCCTCTACACTGTTCTGAACAATGCCAGGGCAGGTAAAGCACGGGTTAGATGATCATAGCTGGCCCCTCGAACGAGGATGATTTGCTTCCACATGAGTTCACAGATGTTTCAATGAAGGACCCAATGTTCCAGTCCTGACATCCAATTGAGGAGGTGGAAGATGCCGATGGGTGGATTGTTTTTAACGTGGGGTGACCGTTGCACACCAGCCACGACACGGGCATGACAGAGCTAGGATTGGTCCAGTGGCAAGGGTTAATCAGGATTACTGGAGACCTGTTTTGCTGTACGGAGCTAGTGTGCACAAATATAACAGTGTGGGCTGGTCCGTGCTGCCCCTGGGCTCTCGCCTCTTTTGCACCCGGTACCCTCATTCGCTGCACCTCCGCCACGATCTCTCGCCACTCCTCCACCACAAACATTCACTTCACCTCCGCCACGATCTCTCACCACTCCTCCACCACAAACATTCGCTGCACCTCCGCCACGATCTCTCACCACTCCTCCACCACAAACATTCGCTTCACCTCCGCCACGATCTCTTTCCACTCCTCCTCAAAAAAACACTCGCCGCACCTCCGCCACGATCTCCTGCCCCATCTCTGCACCAAACATTCGCTAAACCTCCATCACGATCACTCACCAAATCTCAGGCATGCTCCCTCATCACTCCTCTGCCCCGATCACTCGTCACAAGTCCAGCACATCCTTCCATGTTCCTCTGCTGTACCAGGGCCCTGCCGATGCTCCTGCTCATGGCAATCCAAATGGCAATCTGGGGCCTGATGATGTCACCCAGTCATCTACCTCGAAGCGTCACACATTTGTGTCAGCTCACACTGAAGCTGCAGTGGCTCGCTCCTGCTCTTTTTATAGCCCCAACCTGTGGAGATGTTCTCTCGCAGGTTGGGATGGCCCATGATGTGATACATGGGTTAGATACAGTGTAGAGCTCCCGCTACTCTACTCTGCCACATTAAATACTCTCAGGTGAAGTACAGCACGGTTCAAACAGAGAGTAAATCTCTCTCGACACGGTCCCATTAAACAGTCCCAGGGCAGGTACAGCATGGGTTATATCCAGAATAAAGCTCCCTCAACATTGTCGCAACAAACAGACGAGGGCCGCTACAGCATATATGGAGTACATGTCCCAAAAACACTCCAGGGCAGGAACAGCACGGGATAATTACAGAGTAATTTCTCCCTCTACACTGTTCCAATAAAAAAATCCCAGGGCAGGTATAGCACAACTATTTCATTGTTGATCTGTAAATCAAGTGCCCCCAGATTAAAGCTGGGGTGGGGGGGGCACTATAACCAACAAAATAAACCAATTAAACTTTGGACAGTAAACTTAAATCAAATTAAAATTTGGTTGCTGGGGGTGATGATGCACTCTAGTCACTCCGGCTGAGGATCTCCTCCCGGAGTCACAGTGCACATTTCGTCCTCCAAGGAGTATAACGGATATGAGTAGGTACACCGTAAGGATCCCAATACACTGTCCCATCACACTCTCCCAGGGCAGGTACAACATGGATTAAATACAGACCAAAGCTTCCGCTATACAGTTCCCAGGGCAAGTACAGTACAGGTTAGACACAGAGTACATCTCCCTCTAACTTCCCAGGGCAGATAAAGCATTTATTAGATATTGAGGAGATCTCCCTCTTTAATGTTCAACCAGACATTCCCAGGGCAGGTACAACACAGGTTAGATACAGAAGAAAGTTCCCTCTACACTGATCTATCAAACACTCCCATCACAGGTACAGCACGGGTTAGATACAGAGTAAAACTCCCTTTACACTGTCCATCAAACACTCCTCGGGCACGTACAGCACTGGGTACAAACAGAGTAACGTTCCCTGTACACTGTCCCAGCAAACATTCCCAGGGCAAGTACACAAATGATAGATACAGAGTAAATTCCCTCTACACTGTCCTATCAGCCACTCCATGGCAGGTACACAAAGGATTATAATGCAAAGTAAATATCCCTCTACATTGTTCCATTAACCATTCCCAGGATAGGTACAGCACGGGTTAGATACAGAGTAAATCTCCCTCTACACTGTCCGATCAAACACACCCAGGGCAGGAACAACACGGGTTACATATTGAGTAAAAATCACTCTACACTGTCCCGTCAAACACTCTGAGCGAAGATACAGCACAGAGTAGATACAGAGAAAAACGTGCTCTACACTATCCCATCAAAAGCTGCCAGGGCAGGTACAGCAGGGGTTAGACAGAAATGTTTAGGCTGGATGTTCCAGAATTGAGGCCTGGGCAACAGAAGGCACAGCCACAAAAACCACCAATGGTTGAACAATTATAATCGGGGATACTCAGAAAGACTGATATCTCATGGGCGGGAGCGGCGGGGGTGGGGGTGTTGTGGGGGCAGTGTGAGCGGAAATTTTGAAATCAAGGCGTTGCTTCACTGGAAGCCAATGTAGGTGAGCGAGCGCAGGGGTGATGGGTGAGCTGGACTTGGTGCGAGTTCGGACATGGGCAGCCGAGTTTTGGATCAACACTAGTTTATGTAGGTCAGGATGTGGGAGGAGTGCATTGGAATAGTCAAGTCCAGAAGTAAAAAAAGGCATGGATGAGGGCTTCAGCAGTGGATGAGCTGAGGCATGAGCGGAGATGGGCGATGTTACAGAGGTGGAAATAGGCATTCTTAGTTATTTTGTGGATATGTGGTCAAAAACTTATTTCAGGGTTAAGTATGTCACCAAGGTTGTGAACAGTCTGGTTCAGGCTCAGACAGAAGTTGGGGAGAGGGATGGAGTCGGTCACTAGGGAACGGAGCTTGTGGTAATGATGATTTCAAATATCAGAATATTTCACAGGCTATCACGTGCAAAATGTGTGGATGAGTTTTTAATATTCAATTGGTTTCAAAAACCGGTTAACTGATCTAGAAAGTAACGGATTTCAAATCTTATGCAAGACAGTTCAATAAAGGGGTGGTTCAAAAGATTTCAGCTGAGTTTAAAGTGAGACACGGCAGTTAAGTCTACTACAACCACAAATCATGTATGCAAATGGAACAAGTTTGGAGTTTGATATGCGAGAAAGCGAACTAGGTGAGAAGTGATATAAGTTAGATTAAGAAAAAGCCCTAAAAGGGAACAGTCCATAACAGAACATCAATTAATCTCCTCTGATCATGGAGGAATCAAATATTTAACAAACTGTGTTTGAAACAAAGATAATTTATTCAACATTTATAGAGGGTATTAATCTCCAGCTTTACAATCTATATTAACGACTTGGAAAAAGGGACTGAGTGTAACATAGCCAAGTTTGCTGCTGATACAAAGATCGAAGGAAAAGCAATGTGTGAGGAGGACACAACAAATCTGCAAAAGGACATAGACAGGCTAAGTGAGTGAGCAAAAATTTGGCAGATGGACTATAATGTTGGAAAGTGTGAGGTCATGCACTTTGGCAGAAAAAAATCAAAGAGCAACATATTGTTTAAATGGCGAAAGATTGCAAAGTACTGCAGTACAGCAGGACCTGGGGATACTTGTGAATGAAATGCAACAGGATAGTATGTAGTTTCAGCAAGTGATCAGGAAGGCCAATGGTATCTTGGCCTTTATTGCAAAAGGGATAGTGTATAAAAGCAGGAAAATCTTGCTACAGCTATATGTGAGGCCACACCTGGAACACTGCGTGCAATTTTGGTTTCCATATTTATGAAAGGGTATACTTGCTTTGGAGGCAGCTCAGAGAAGGTTCACTAGGTTGATTCTGGGCATGAGGGGTTTGACTTATGAGGAACAATTAAGCAGGTTGGGCCTCTACTGACTGGAATTAAGAAGAATGAAAGGTGATCTTATCAAAACGTATAAGATTATGAGGGGGCTTGATAAGGTGGATGCAGAGAGGATGTTTCCACTGATAATAGAATTAGAGTGCATGATCTTAGAATAAGGGGCCGCCCATTTAAAAGAGAGATGAGGAGCAATTTCTTCTCTCAGAGGATTGTAAATCTATGGACTTCACTGCCTCAGAGAGCTGTGGAAGTTGGGCCATTGAATAAATTTAAGACAGAAATAGACAGTTTCTTAAACGATATGGGAATATGGGTCATGGGGAGCGGGCGGGGAAGTGGAACTCAGTCCATGATCAGATCAGCCATGATCTTATTGAATGGCGGAGCAGGCTCGAGGGGCCGTATGGCCTACTCCTGTTGCTATTTCTTATGTTCTTATGTTCAGGTATAGAGGTTATTAAGATAACCAGAAACAAACAAGAGCTGCCAGAATGAACATAGTTCAGTGCCCAATGCAATCTCAGTACATCGTGTTCTAGTCACAAATGCAATCTTTCTCCTCAACTGATTTAAAACTGAGATGAGGAGGAATTTCTTCTCTGAGGGTTGTAAATCTGTGGAATTCTCTGCACCAGAGAGCAGTGGAGTCTGGATCATTGTATATATTTAAGGCGGAGATAGCCAGATTTTTGAGTGATAAGGGAGTAAAGGGTTCTGGGGAGTGGGCAGGGAATGGAGCTGAGCCTATGATCAGACCAGCCATGACCTTATTGAATGGGGAGAAGGCCCGGGGGTCTGGGTGGCCCAGTCCTGCTCCGATTTCCCATGGTCATATGTACTCAGCATGCCCCGCAGGGGAGAATGTGCTGCACCCAGACTACAGGAGCTCAGTGCGCAGGCGCGGGCCCTGGCTGTGTTTGGAGCATGCACGGTGCTTGTAATGGTGGAGGAGACGCGTTTTGTACAGGCTCCCAAGAAGTGTCCCTTTCAGCGGGACGGAGCAGAGTAATGGACCAGTGGGGAGCCGGGGAGGCTTCATAAACAATCGGTGCTCGCCGCAAGCCCGGAATAATAACCGGAATATCGGCGGTTGCAGCTTTGGGGCTTTCTCCCGGTCACAGGCCCAGGCTAACGGTGGCCATCTTGGTGCAGGAAGGCATGTTCACGCAGCCAATTTGATTCACTGAGCAGCACAGCGCATGCGTGGCCATCTTGGTGCAGGAACAAAGTGAATGATGTCAGTGTCTGGAACTGAACCCTGCCAGAGTCAGCACCTTCAGGGGAGGGGGACCAGTGAGTGCAGAACTGAACCCAGCCAGAGTCAGCAACTTCAGGGGAGAGGACTCAGTGAGTGTAGAACTGAACCCAACTAGAGTCAGTACCTTCAGGGGAGGGGAACCAGTGAGTGTAGAACTGAACCCAGCCAGAGTCAGTACCTTCAGGTGTGGGGAACCAGTGAGTGTAGAACTGAACCCAGCCAGAGTCAGTACCTTCAGGGGAGGGGAACCAGTGAGTGTAGAACTGAACCCAGCCAGAGTCAGTACCTTCAGGGGAGGGGAACCAGTGAGTGTAGAACTGAACCCAGACAGAGTCAGTACCTTCAGGGGAGGGGAACTAGTGAGTGTAGAACTGAACCCAGCCAGAGTCAGCACCTTCAGGGGAGGGGAACTAGTGAGTGTAGAACTGAACCCAGCCAGAGTCAGTACCTTCAGGGGAGGGGAACCAGTGAGTGTAGAACTGAACCCAGCCAGAGTCAGTACCTTCAGAGGAGGGGAACCAGTGAGTGTAGAACTGAACCCAGCCAGAGTCAGTACCTTCAGGGGAGGGGAACTAGTGAGTGTAGAACTGAACCCAGCCAGAGTCAGCACCTTCAGGTGAGGGGAACCAGTGAGTCTAGAACTGAACCCAGCCAGAGTCAGTACCTTCAGAGGAGGGGAACCAGTGAGTGTAGAACTGAACCCAGCCAGAGTCAGTACCTTCAGGGGAGGGGAACTAGTGAGTGTAGAACTGAACCCAGCCAGAGTCAGCACCTTCAGGTGAGGGGAACCAGTGAGTCTAGAACTGAACCCAGCCAGAGTCAGTACCTTCAGGGGAGGGGAACCAGTGAGTGTAGAACTGAACCCAGCCAGAGTCAGTACCTTCAGGGGAGGGGAACCAGTGAGTGTAGAACTGAACCCAGCCAGAGTCAGTACCTTCAGGGGAGGGGAACCAGTGAGTGTAGAACTGAACCCAGACAGAGTCAGTACCTTCATGGGAGGGGAACTAGTGAGTGTAGAACTGAACCCAGCCAGAGTCAGCACCTTCAGGGGAGGGGAACTAGTGAGTGTAGAACTGAACCCAGCCAGAGTCAGTACCTTCAGGGGAGGGGAACCAGTGAGTGTAGAACTGAACCCAGCCAGAGTCAGTACCTTCAGGGGAGGGGAACTAGTGAGTGTAGAACTGAACCCAGCCAGAGTCAGCACCTTCAGGTGAGGGGAACCAGTGAGTCTAGAACTGAACCCAGCCAGAGTCAGTACCTTCAGGGGAGGGGAACCAGTGACTGTAGAACTAAACCCATTCATAGTCAGTACCTTCAAGGGAGAGGAACCAGTGACAGTAGAACTAAACCCAGCCAGAGTCAGCATCTTCAGTGGTGGGGAAAGAGGGGAGGGACGGAGAGGACCCAGTGATTGCAGAAATGACCCCAGCCAGAGACCGCCCCATCAGGGGAGCAGAGGTAGGGGAACCAGTGAGTGCGGAACTGAACACAGCCAGACTCAGCATCTTCAGGGGAAGTGGGGAACATCTGAGTGTCGACCTGAACCCAGCCACAGTCAGAACATTCAGGGGAGGAGAGGGACGGGAACCAGTGAGTGTAGAACTGAACCCAACCAGAATTGGTGGTGAAAACTGGGAGTGGAGGAGAAACAGGCTAGAAATGTGTGTTGATTTGGATTTCAGTGCTGCAGGAGGGACAATGTGTGGGACAGGGATTTACAGCTTTGGAAGAAAAAGAGAGGAAAGAATGTTAAATGGAAACTAGATGTGTATATCCTGAATTTGTGTCTTGTACTGACAGTGATGAGTTTTGTTATCTCCTTTTACATCGTATTAGAAGGGGAGATTTTCAGACAGGAAACACAAACTAAACATCGCGTCAAGATCTGATGGAGTCAATCGATTCATCAGGACCTGAATATCATCGGCCTTTGAAAGTGGAAGGAGAAATGTTTGTCTGTTCTGTCTGTGCGAAAAGATTTCAAATATTAGTGTGACTGGAAAAGCACTGAGACACACATACCCGAGTGAGTGTTCCAGTGCACTGCCTGTGGAAAGAGCTTTAACCAGTTACACAGTCTGAAGAAACATCGCACCATTCACAGCGGGGAGAAACTGTAAACGTGTTGTGTGTGTGGGCGAGGCTTCAACTGATCGTCCAACCTGGAGAGTCACAAGGATACCCGCACCATGGAGAAACCGTGGAAATGTGGGGACTGTGGGAAGGGATTCAGATCACCATCTCTCCTGGAAATTCATCAACACAGTCACACTGGGGAGAGGCCGTTCACCTGCTCTGAGTGTGGGAAGCGATTCACTCAGTCATCCGACCTGCTGAAACACCAGCGAGTTCACACTGGGGAGAGGCCGTTCACCTGCTCGGAGTGTGGGAAGGGATTCACTTGTTCATCCAACCTGCTGAAACACCAGCGAGTTCACACTGGGGAGAGGCCGTTCACCTGCTATGAGTGTGGGAAGGGATTCACTTGTTCATCCAACCTGCTGACACACCAGCGAGTTCACACTGGGGAGAGGCCATTCACCTGCTCTGAGTGTGGGAAGGGATTCACTCGGCCATCCATCCTGCAGTCACACCAGCGAGTACACACTGAGGAGAGGCCGTTCACCTGCTCGGAGTGTGGGAAGGGATTCAATTGTTCATCCAACCTGCTGGCACACCAGCAAGTTCACACTGGGGAGAGGCTGTTCACCTGCTATGAGTGTGGTAAAGGATTCACTTGTTCATCCAACCTGCTGACACACCAGCGAGTTCACACTGGGGAGAGGCCATTCACCTGCTCGGAGTGTGGGAAGGGATTCACTCAGTCATCCGACCTGCTGAGACACCAGCGAGTACACACTGGGAAGAGGCCGTTCACCTGCTCGGAGTGTGGGAAGGGATTCACTCATTCATCCGACCTGTTGAGACACCAGCGAGTACACACTGGGGAGAGGCCGTTCACCTGCTCTGAGTGCGGGAAGGGATTCACTCAGGCATCCCACCTGCTGAAACACCAGCGAGTTCACAAGTGATTGCAGGAGTTGGATTCTACTGTTATTGAGGCTGTTAATCACATCCCGACTGAACCATGTTCATTCTGACAGTTGGGGTTTGTTTCTGTTGATGTTAATAACCCGATAACTGGGCTGGATTTTAATATTCTGGATATATTGCTGATTGTGTTCTCAGGGATGCAGTGTCCATTTAAGAAAGACTGTGGGTTATCTTTCCCCTTAATTCAGCAATTCTCAACAGAAATTTACTTTGCAATAAAGTTATGAACTTTTACTTTAATCCTAAATTGATCTTTGGTACAAAATCTACAATAGTGTGTGAAAGTTTCCACTGAATAAAATCTCCAATTGGAAAGAGCTTGCTGACAATTCTTAATGCCTTGCTCATTACACACAGTGGCCCCTCCATATCCACCAGAAAGAAGGGGAATGAGAATTGGTGGGGAATCAGTGTACCCAAATGTTGTTGTTCCCATCTGGGTGGATCAATCCTCTCGGCACGAGAATGGAGACAAGTCCAGACCAAAACTGTGCGCAGTAGCCCAGGTGTGGTCTTACAGTTGTAGCAGGACTTCCCTACTTTTAGACTCCATCCCCTTTGCAATAAAGGCCAGCATTCAGTTTGCCTTCCTGATTATTGCTGTACCTGCATGCAAACATTTTGAGTTTCATGTACAAGAATCCCCAGATCTCTCTGTATAACAGCATTTTATAATCGTCCACATCTAAATAATAATTTGCTTTTTTTTCCTACCAAAGGAAATCACCTGATATTTTACCACATTATAGTCCATCTGCCAGATTTTTGCCCACTCATTGAACCTATCTATATCCCTTTGTAGATTCTTTGCGTCCTCCTCACAACTTGCTTTTCCACCTATCTTTGTACCATCGGCAAATTTGGTTATGTTACACTCGGCCCCTTCATCCAAGTCATTAATATAAATTGTAATTAGTTGAGGCCCCAGTACTTATCACTGCGGCGCCCCACTAGTTACTGTTTGCCAACCTGAAAATGACCCATTTATCCGGACTCTCTGTTTTCTGTTAGTTCAGCAATCCTCTCTTCATGCTGATATATTACACCCAACCCCATGAGCTCTTAGCATGTGCAGTAATATTTTGTGTGGCACCTTATTGAATGCTTTCTGGAAATCAAAATATACAACATCAAATGATTCTCCCTTATCCACTCTGCTCGTTACATCCTTAAACAACTACAGCAAATTTGTCAAACATGATTTCCCTTTCATAAAACCATGCTAACTCTGCCTAACTGCAGTATGGTTTTCTAAATGTCCTGCTAGTACTTCCTTAATGATGAACTCGAGTATTTCCCACTGACAGATGGTAAGCTAACTGATGTATAGTTTCCTGCTCTCTGTCTCCCTCCTTACTTGAATAGGCATGTTACATTTGCAGTTTTCCAGTCCACTGGGACCTCTTCAGAATTCAGGGAATTTTGGTGGATTACAACTAATGCATGCACTATCTCTGCAACTAATTATTTTAAGACCTGAGGATGCATGCCATCAGGTCCAGAGGACTTGTCCACCTTTAGTCACATTAGTTTGATTAGCACTTTATCTGCAGTGATAGTGATTGTTTTAAGTCATCCCCCCCAACTCCCCCTCCGCAATAGCTCCTTGGTTAGCAACTGTTGGGATGTTTTTAGTGTCCTCTACCGTGAAGCCTAATACAAAATATTCGTTCAAAATCTCTGCCATTTCCGTGTTTCCCATTAGTAATTCTCCAATGTCATCCTCTAAGCGAGCAATGTTTACTTTAGATACTCGTTTCCTTTTTATGTCCCTGTAGAAGCTCTTACTGTCTGTTTTTATATTTCTTGCTAGTTTGCTCTCATCTGCTATCTTCTCTGTCTTTTTCATTTTTTAGTCGTCCTTTGCAGGTTTCTAAAAATTCCCAATCCTCTGGCCTTCCACTGTCCTTCACAACATTATCTGCCATTTTTTCCAATTTGATACCATCCTTTACTTCCATGACGACACTTGTTGCACACGTGATTGACCAGGACACGAGAAGTGTGGTTGCTGCACAACGACAGGGTTTCATCTGTTTCAACAGAAACAACTACACTGTTTTACTTCCAGAAATAATCCCCGCTGTCTGGCCTGAATGAATCCATGTCACTACCAAATGCTGCAATGTTTCCTCCACCTCACAGAGTTCCATCTGTTTAAAGCCCCGACAGAAATGTCCCATTTCCTCCTGGAGTTTGAGGGACATCAGCTTTAACAATGGGGCAGAGTTTCAGCCAATGAGCGAGATCCAGATCCAGCCCAGCCCACTGGGGGGCTGCAAGCCTCACCTCTCACACACTCTGATTGGTTGGAGGATCAACCGCCTGCCTGGTCCTCCAGCCCCGCCCCCACTCTCCCTATTGGTCGGGAGCTGCCGTCAATCAGCCGGGCAGTGTGAGCTGAGCATGCGCAGTGGGTGAGTCAGCAGGTGAGAGATGGGCGGAGGGAGGGAGCGGGTTAATAAAGAACACGCTTATTTGTACTGCCAAAATGGCCACCACGCCGCACCCTTTGTCTATGATTGGTCCCTTGGAGGATAAGCCACACCCTGAGATTTCACTGGAATGTGTAACTGGAACCGCCCATCCCAAGGTCTCACTGACTTTGCAAATTGTAACTTGATCCACTTTGAATTCCTGAAGTGACAGAGGACAGAGCTCCCCATAAGATAGCAAGGGCCAGCCAAAGTACCTTGCCCCCATCCCAGTACATGCCTCCCCCAGCCGAAGTGCATTACCCCAGTCCCAATGCATGCCTCCCCCAGCCGAAGTGCATTACCCCTGTCCCAGTGCATGACTCCCCCAGCCGAAGTGCATTACTCCAGTGCATGCCTCCCCCAGTCAAAGTGCATTACACTAGTTCCAGTACATGCCTCCCCCAGCCGAAGTGCATTACCCCTGTCCCAGTGCATGACTCCCCCAGCCGAAGTGCATTACTCCAGTGCATGCCTCCCCCAGTCAAAGTGCATTACACTAGTTCCAGTACATGCCTCCCCCAGCCGAACTGCATTACCCCAGTTCCAGTACATGCCTCCCCCAGCCGAAGTGCTTTACCCCAGTCCCAATACATGCCTCCCCCAGCCGAATTGCTTTACCCCAGTCCCAATACATGCCTCCCCCAGCCGAATTGCTTTACCCCAATCCCAATACATGCCTCCTCCAGCAGAAGGGCTTTACCGCAGTCCCAAGATATGCCTCCCCCAGCTGAATGCCTTACGCCAGTCCCAGTGCATGCCTCCCCCAGCAGATGTGCCTGACACTAGTTCCATTGCATTGCTCCTCCCGCCGAAGTGTCTTAACACCGTCCAAGTATATGCCTCCCACAGCCAAAGTGTCTTACCCCAGTACCAGTATGATCCTTCCCCAGCTGACGTGCCTTATCCCAGTCCTAGTAAATGCCTCCCCCAGGCAAAGTGCCTTACCCCAGTCAGAGTGCATGCCTCCCCAGCCGAAGTGCCTTACCCCAGTCAGAGTGCATGCCTCCCCCAGGCGAAGTGCCTTACCCCAGTCAGAGTGCAAGCCTCCCCCAGCCGAAGTGCCTTACCCCAGTCAGAGTGCAGGCCTCCCCCAGCCAAAGTGCCTTACCCTAGTCCCATTGCATTTCTACCTCATCCGAAGTGAGTGTCTTACCACCGTCCCAATATATGCCTCCCCCAGCCAAAGTGCCTTACCAAAGTTCAAGTGCATGCCTCCCACAGCCGAAGTGCCTTACACCAGTCCTAGTGCATGCCTCCCACAGCCAAAGTGCCTTTTCCCAGTCAGAGTGCATGCCTCCCCCAGCCGAAGTGGCTTACCCCAGTCCCAGTGCATGCCTCCCCCAGCCGAAGTGCCTTTCCCCAGTCAGAGTGCATGCCTCCCCCTGCCGAAGTGGCTTAATCCAGTCCCATTGCATATCTCCCTCATCCGAATTGTCTGACCACCGTCCCAATATATGCTCCCACTGCCGAAGTGCCTTACCTCAGTACCAGTATAAGCGTTCCCCAGCCAAAGTGCCTTACCTCGGTCCCAGTGCAAGCCTCCCCCAACTGAAGACACATACTCCCCAGTCCCAGTATATGCCTCCCCCAGCTGAAGTGCCTTAACCCAGTCCGAGTACATGCCTCCCCCAGCCGAAGTGCCTTACCCAAGTCCCAATATATGCTCCCCCAGCCGAAGTGCCTAACCCCAGTCCCAGTTCATGCCTCCCCCAGCCGAAGTGCCTTACCCCAGTCAGAGTGCATGTCTCCCCCAGCTGAAGTGCCTTACACCAGTCCCAGTGAATGCCTCCCCCAGCCGAATTGCCTTACCCCAGTCCCTCTGTATCCCTCCCCAGATGACGTGCCTTATCCCAGTCAAAGTGCATGCCTCCCCCATTTGAAATGCCTAACCGCAGTCCCAGTGTATGCCTCCACCAGTTGAAGTGCATTAATCCAGTTCGAGTGCACACCTCTGCCAGCCGAAGTCCCTTACACCCGTGCCAGTGCAAGCCTCTTCCAGCCAAAGTACCTTGTCCCAGTCCCAGTATATGCCTCCAACAACCGAAGTGCCTTAAACCAGTCGCAGTTTATGCCTATCCCAGCCGAAGTGCATTACCCCAGTCTCAGCATATGCCTCCCCCAGCCGAAGTGCCTTAACCCAGTCGCAGTACATGCGTCCCCCAGCCGAAGCGCCTCACCAAAGTTGAAGTGCATGCCTTCCCCAGCTGTGGTGCCTTACCCCAGTCACAGTATGTGCCTCCCCCAGCCGAAGTGCCTGACCCCAGTCCCATTGCATGCCTCCCCCAGCCAAAGTGCCTTACCCCAGTCACAACATATGCCTCCCCCAGCCGAAGTGCCTTATCCCAGTCACAGTGCATGCCTCCCCCAGCCGAAATGCCTTATCCCAGTCACAGTGCATGCCTCCCCCAGCTGAAGTGCCTTACCCCAGTCCAAGTATATGCCTCCCCCAGCCAAAGTGCCTTACAGCAGTCCCAGTGCAAGCCTCCCCCAGCCAAAGTGCCTTAACGCAGTCCAAATGAATACCTCCCCCAGCCAACGTACCTTACCCCAGTCCCAGTTTATCCCTCCCTCAGTTGAAGTGCCTTACCCCAGTCCCAGTGCATGCCTCCACCAGTTGAAGTGTCTTAGCCCAGTCCCAGTGTTAGCGTCCCCCAGTTGAGGTGCCTTACCACAGTCCCAGTGTATCCTTCCACCAGTTGAAGTGCCTTACCGCAGTCCCAGTGCATGTCTCCCCCAGTTGAAGTACATTACACAAGTCCCAGGTATCCCTCCCCCTGTTGAAGTGCGTTACCCTAGTCCCAGTGTATTCCTCCCCCAGCCGAAATGCCTTACCCCAGTCCCACTGTATCCCACCAGCCGTTGAAGTACATTACCCTAGACCCAGTGCATGCTTCCCCCAGCCGAAGTGCCTTACCCAAGTCACAATACATGCCTCCCCCTGCCGAAATAGCCTTTCTCAGTGCAAATGCATGCCTCCGTCAGCCAAAGTACACTACCCCAGTCCCAGTATATGCCTCACCCAGCCAAAGTGCCTTAAACCAGTCCCAGTGAATGCCTCCCCAAGCCAAAGTGCCTTACCCCAGTCCCAGTGTATCCCTCCACCAGATGAAGTGCCTTACTGCAGTCCCAGTGCATGCCTCTCCCAGTTGAAATGCCTAACTGCAGTCCCAGTGTATGCCTCCACCAGTTGAAGTGCCTTACTCCAGTCCGAGTGCACACCTCTGCAAGCCGAAGTCCATTACATGCCTCTCCCAGCCAAAATGCCTTCTCCCAGTCCCAGTATGTGCCTCCAGCAACCAAAGTGCCTAAAAGCAGTCGCAGTTCATGCCTATCCCAGCCAAAGTGCCTTACCCCAGTCCCAGTGCATGCCTCCCCCAGCCGAAGTGCCTTGCCACAGTGTGAGTGCATGCCACCCCCAGCCGAAGTACCCTACCCCAGTCCCAGTATATTCTCCACCAGCCGAAGTGCCTTACCCTAGTCCCAGTGCATGCCTCCCCCAACCGTAGTGCCTTACCCCAATCCCAGTGTATCCCTCCCACAGTTGAAGTGCCTTTCCTCCAGTCCCAGGGAATCCCGCCCCCAGTTGAAGTGCCTTACCCCAGTCCCAGTGTATCCCTCCACCATTTGAAGTGTCTTACTCCAGTCCCAGTGTTAGCATCCCCCAGTTGAAGTGCCTTACCCCAGTGCCAGTGTATCCCTCCCTCAGTTGAAGTGCCTTACCCCAGTGCCAGTGTATCTCTCCCTCAGTTGAAGTGCCTTACCCCAGTGCCAGTGTATCTCTCCCTCAGTTGAAGTGCCTTACCCCAGTGCCAGTGTATCTCTCCCTCAGTTGAAGTGCCTTACCTCAGTCCCAGTGTACCCCTCCCTCTGTTGAAGTGCCTTACCTCAGTCCCAGTGTATCCCTCCCTCTGTTGAAGTACCTTGTTCCTGTCCCAATGTATCCCTCCCCCAGTTGAAGTGCCTTACCCCGGTGGCAGTGTATCCCTCCCCAGCTGAAGTGCCTTAACCCAGTCCCGGTGTTAGCCTCCCGCAGTTGAAGTGCCTTATTCCAGACCCAGTGTATCCCTCCCACAGTTGAAGTGCCTTTCCTCCAGTCACAGTGTATCGCTCCCCAGCTGAAGTTTCTTACTCCAGTGCCAGTTTATCCCTCCCCCAGTTGAAGTGCCTTACCCCAGTGCAAGTTTATCCCTCCCCCAGTTGAAGTGCCTTACCCCAGTGCAAGTTTATCCCTCCCCCAGTTGAAGTGCCTTACCCCAGTCCCAGTATATGCCTCCCCCAGTTGAAGTGCCTTACCCCAGTCCCAGTGCATGCCTCCTTAGCCAAAGTGCCCTACCCCAATCCCAGTATATGCCTCCCCCAGCTGTGCTGGCTGAACTGTCCAATATGAGAGCCACTGACTTGTCACAGATGGGACAGATAGTCGTTGAGGGAACGGGTAGGTGGGATTGGTTTGTGCACGCTCTTTCTGCTGCTTGCACTTGATATCTGCATGCTCTCGGCGTTGAGACTCGAGGTGTTCAGAGAATTACTATCTCCTAAGCCTCATCATCATCATCATAGACAATCCCTCGAAATTGAGGAAGAATTGCTTCCACTCTAAAAGTGAGTTCTCAGGTGATTGTACAGTGCAATATGGGAATTATAGTCACTGTCACTGGTGGGACAGACAGTCGTTGATGGAAAGTCTGGGTGAGGAGTCTGCTTTGTCAGATGCTCCTTCCGCTACCTTCGCTTGTTTTCTGCATGCTCTCGGCGATGAGACTCGAGGTGTTCAGCGCCCTCCTGGATGCTCTTCCTTCGCTTATGGTGGACTTTGGCCAGGGATTCCAAGGTGCCTAATATCCTACTGACTATCCCAACCACTAACCCCAATCCTAACAAATAACCACAACCACTAAACCCTAAACCCGCGCCCAAAACCAGTCCCGAATCAAAGGTTGTTCACAGGGATCAGTGGAGGAGCTAAAGACCCGATAATGGAAGTACTTAAACAATTATCTTGATGCAAGAAATTCTGCAAGCTATGTTAGTAACAAGAAATTATATCAACAAAACTATTAAATCAGGAAAGACAGTTAAAAAGATCACACATTTCAAAGACGATTACATATAGTAACCACATTCAAAAAGCGTTAAACAATGTACAAAATAATAGATTTCCAGTCTTAAGCAACATAGTTCTTTCAATGGTTGCTTGAAAGGAATGTCATATGAGTGTAATGTGAAACATTCCGGTACAGTTTCTGACACCCACAAGCCGTATACTCAAAGAGAACAACCTTGGGATTTGATATCATAAAAGATCAACTGGGGGAGAAGTGAAATAATCTACATTAAGAAAAGGCTTCAAAATGGAACAGTCGGTAACAGAACATTAATTAGTTATTATTATGAAGAAATCAAACATTCGACACACTGTGTTTGAACCAAGCTGATTTATTCAATATTTATAGCAACATAGAAACATTGAAAATAGGTGCAGGAGTAGGCCATTCGGACCTACGAGCCTGCAATGAGTACATGGCTGAACATGCAACTTCAGTACCCGCTTCCTGCTTTCTCACCATACCCCTTGATCCCCCTAGTAGTAAGGACTACATCTCATTCCTCTTTGAATATATTTAGTGAATTGGCCTCAACAACTTTCTGTGGTAGAGAATTCCACAGGTTCACCACTCTCTGGGTGAAGAGGTTTCTCCTCATCTCGGTCCTAAATGGCTTCCCCCTTATCCTCAGACTGTGACCCCTGGTTCTGGACTTCCCCAACATTAATAAGAACATGAGAACAGAAGAACATAAGAATTAGGAACAGGAGTGGGCCATCTAGCCCCTCGAGCCTGCTCCGCCACCCAACAAGATCACGGCTGATCTGGCCGTGGACTCAGCTCCACTTACGCGCTCGCTCCCCATAACCCTTAATTCCCTGACTGGTTAAAAATCTATCGATCTGTGATTTGAATATATTCAATGAGCTAGCCTCAACTGCTTCCTTGGGCAGAGAATTTCACAGATTCACAACTCTCTGGGAGAACAAATTCCTTTTCAACTCGGTTTAAAATTGGCTCCCCCGTATTTTGAGGCTGTGCTCCCTAGTTCTAGTCTCCCCGACCAGTGGAAACAACCTCTCTGCCTCTATCCTGTCTATCCCCTTCATTATTTTAAATGTTTCTATAAGATCACCACTCATCCTTCTGAACTCCAACGAGTAAAGACCCAGTCTACTCAATCTATCATCATAAGGTAACCCCCTCTTCTCCGGAATCAGCATCGTGAATCGTCTCTGTACCCCTTCCAAAGTATTCCTTAAGAAAGGTGACCAAAACTGCACACAGTACTCCAGGTGCGGCCTCACCAATACCCTGTACAGATGCAGCAGTACCTCCCTGCTTTTGTACTCCATCCCTCTCGCAATGAAGGCCAACATTCCATTCGCCTTCCTGATTACCTGCTGCACCTGCAAACCAACTTTTGGGGATTCATGCACGAGGACGAGGCCGTGTGGCCTAATGGGAAAGGCGTCTAACTGCGATTGTATCTGTGATATTATCAGATGATTGCAGGTTCGAGTCCTACCGTGGTCAGTTAATTCGCTGCGTGAACTGTCATGTTCTTTATCCAAAAAGAGTTTCATGCACGAGGACCCCCAGGTCCCTCTGAACTGCAGCATGTTGTAATTTCTCCCCATTCAAATAAAATTCCCTTTTACTGTTTTTTGTCCCAAGGTGGATGAACTCACATTTTCCGACATTGTATTCCATTTGCCAAACCTTAGCCCATTCGCTTAACCTATCTAAATCTCTTTGCAGCCTCTCTGTGTCCTCACACAACCCGCTTTCCCACTAATCGTTGTGTCATCTGCAAATTTTGTTACACTCCAAGTCATCTATGTATATTGTAAACAGTTGTGGTCCCAGCACCGATCCCTGTGGCACACCACTAACCACCGATTTCCAACCCAAAAAGGACCCATTTAACCCGACTCTCTGCTTTCTGTATGCCAGCCAATTCTCGATCCATGCTAATACATTTCCTCTGACTCCGCGTACATTTATCGTCTGCAGTAACCTTTTGTGTGGCACCTTATTGCATGCCTTTTGGAAATCTAAATACACCACATCCATCAGTACAACTCTATCCATCATGCTCTTTGTATCCTCAAAGAATTCCAATAAATTAGTTACACGTCATTTCCCCTTCATGAATCCATCTTGTGTCTGCTTGATTGCACTATCCCTATATAAATGTCCCGTTATTTCTTCCTTAATGATAGCTTCAAGCATTTTCCCCACTACAGATGTTAAACGAATCGGCCTATAGTTACCTGCTTTTTGTCAGCCCCCTTTTTTAAACAGAGGCGTTACATTAGCTGCTTTCCAATCCGATGGCACCTCCGCAGAATCCATAGAATTTTGGTAGATTATAACGAAAGCATTTGCTATAACTTCCGCCATCTCTTTTAATACCCTGGGATGCATTTCATCAGGACCAGGGGACGTGTCTACCGTGAGTCCCATTAGCCTGCCCAGCACTACCCCACTAGTGAAAGTGATTATCTCAAGGTCCTCCCTTCCCACATTCCCGTGACCAGCAATTTTTGGCATGGTTTTTGTGTCTTCCACTGTGAAGACCGAAGCAAATTAATTGTTTAAGGTCTCAGCCATTTCCACATTTCCCATTATTAAATCCCCTTTCTCATCTTCTCAGGGACCAACATTTACTTTAGACACTCTTTTCCATTTTATATATCTGTGAAAGCTTTTACTATCTGTTTTTATGTTTTGCACAAGTTTACATTCGTAATCTATCTTCCCCTTCTTTATTCCTTTCTTAGTCATTCTTTGCTGTCGTTTAAAATTTTCCCAATCTTCTAGTTTCCCACTAATCTTGGCCACCTTATACGCATTGGTTTTTAATTTGATACTCTCCTTTATTTCCTTGGTTATCCCCGGCTGGTTATCCCTTCTCTTACCACCCTTCTTTTTCATTGGAATATATTTTTGTTGAGCACTATGAAAGAGCTCCTTAAAAGTCCTCCACTGTTCCTCAATTGTGCCACCGTTTAGTCTCTGTTCCCAGTCTACTTTAGCCAACTCTGCCCTCATCCCATTCTAGTCCCCTTTGTTTAAGCATAGTACGCTCGTTTGAGACACGACTTCCTCACCCTCAATCTGTATTACAAAATCAACCATACTGTATCACTCATTCCGAGAGGATCTTTTACGAGGAGATCGTTTATTATTCCTGTCTCATTACACAGGACCAGATCTAAGATAGCTTGCTCCCTTGTAGGTTCTGTAACATACTGTTCTAAGAAACAATCCCGTATGCATTCTATGAATTCCTCCTCAAGGCGACCCCGTGTGATTTGATTTGACCAATCGATATGTAGGTTAAAATCCCCCATGATTACTGCTGTTCCTTTTTCACATGCCTCCATTATTCCCTTGATTATTGTCCACCTCACCGTGAAGTTATTATTTGGGGGCCTATAAACTACGCCCATCAGTGACTTTTTCCCCTTACTATCTCTAATCTCCACTCACAATGATTCAACATTTTGTTCATTAGAGCCAATATCATCTCTCACAACTGCCCTGATATCATCCTTTATTAACAGAGCTAACACACCTCCTTTCCTTTCTTGTCTATCTTTCCGAATTGTCAGATACCGCTGCATGTTTAATTCCCAGTCTTGGCCACCTTGTAACCACGTTTCTGTAATGGCCACCAAATCATACCCATTTGTAATGCTTTGTGCCGTCAACTCATTTACATTATTTCGAAGACTTCGTGCGTTTTAGTAGAGATTTTTAATACTAGTTTTTAAACCATGATTTTTTAGTTTTGACGCCTCCTGCAGCCCCTTTATATTCATACATATTGTCCCTTCTTATCACCTTGTGGTTTACACTTCCACCAGTGCTAATCTGCTTTGTTGCCTCCTGGCTTTTGCATTCTTTCTTGGAGTTCTGTTCATCTGAGCTCTCACCCACTCTAACTAGCTCAGAGACCTCTCCTGGGTTCCCATCTCCCTGCCAAGCGAGTTTAAAGCCCTCCCAACTGTACTGTCAAAACCACCCGTGAGAACATTGGTCCTGTCGCTCTAGAGGTGTATCCTGTCCCGACTTGTACAGGTCCCACCTTCCCCAGAAGCGGTCCCAATTGTTCAGGAAACTAAAGCCCTCCCTCTTACACCAACGGGAGAGTCGAGAGCACCAGCTCCAACTGTCGCAGGAGAGAGAGTGGAGAGCACCAGCTCCAAGTATCACAGGACGAGAGAGTGGAAAGCACCAGCTCCAACTGTCGCAGGATAGAGAGAGGAGAGCACCAGTTCAAACTATCACAGGACATTAATATAGAACATTAATCTCCAGCGCAGATTTAGGGGTTATTAAGATCAGCAGAAACAATCAATAACTGCCAGAATGAATATGGTTCAATGCCCAATGCAATCCCAGTAAATCCTGTTCTATTCACCAACGCAGTATTGCAATGGCGGCGTATTTACCCAATATGCAGCACGGGCAAGAAAATGCCGATCCCAGACTTCAGGAGTTCAGTGCGCAGGCGCGTGTCCTGGCTGTGTTTGGAGCATGCGCGGCGAATGTAGTGGCGAAGGATAAATGAGTAACATGCCCTCCGCAGAAGCGCTTAATTTGAGCGGGTGGAGGGGAGCAATGGACCAGCGGATGGCGCGGGAGGCTTCATAAACCAGCGGTGCTCGCCGCAAGCTCGGAATAAAAACCGGAATATCGGCGGTTGCAGCTTCGGGTCTTTCTCCCGGTCACAGGCCCAGGCTAACGGCGGCCATCTTCGTGCAGGAGCGGGTTCAGTGCTCCGCCTTCTTGATTTGGTGAGTCGCAGCGCGCATGCGCGGCCATCTTGGTTCAGGAACAAAGTGAGCGATGTCAGTGTCTGTTTCCAACCGGGTCCCAGTGGGTAAAGGAGTGTTTCAGATATTTTATTCTCACTCTCCACACCTCGAATTTCTCACCATCTCCCCTAAAGGCGATGCTTAGTACCGACCTTATGGTTTAAGTCCTACATAATTGTAACAGAGAAGGCCCAGAAATATTCACTCCTTGGGTTAGAATCCCCATGTTCAGTCCCAGGGTTAGAATCCCCATTTCATCATTATCATAGGCAGTCCCTAGAATCGAGGAAGACTTGCTTCCACTCCTGAAGTGAGTTTATTGGCGGCTGTACAGTCGAATACGAGAGCCACAGATTCTGTCACAGGTGGGACAGATAGTCGTTGAGGGAAGTGGTGGGAGGGACTGATTTGCCGCACGCTATTTCCGCTGCCTGCGATTGATTTCTGCATGCTCTCTGCATTGAGACTCGAGGTGCTCAGCGCCCTCCCGGAAGCACTTCCTCCACTTAGGGCGGTCTTTGGCCAGGGACTCCTCGGTGTCAGTGGGGATGTCGCACTTTATCAGGGAGGCTTTGAGGGTGTCCTTGTAACGTTTCCGCTGCCCACCTTTGGCTCGTTTACCATGAAAGACCTCCGCATAGAGCACTTGCTTCGGGAGTCTCATGTCTGGCATGCAAACTAATTTGCCTGCCCAGCGGAGCTGATCGAGTGTGGTCAGTGCTTCAATGTTGGGGATGTTATCCTAGACGAGCACGCTGATGTTGATGTGCCTGTCGTCCCAGGGGATTTGTAGGATCTTGCGGAGACATCGTTGGTGATATATCTCCAGCGACTTGAGGTGTCTACTGTACATAGTCCATGTCTTGAGCCATTCAGGATGGTGGGTATTACTACAGCCCTGTAGACCATGAGCTTGGTGGTAGCTTTGAGGGCCTGGTCTTTGAGCACTCTTTTCCTCCGCTGGCTGAAGGCTGCACTGCCGCACTGGAGGTGGTGTTGAATCTCCTCATCAATGTCGGCTTTTGTTGATAAGATGCTCCCGAGGTATGGGAAATGCTCCATGTTGTCGAGGGCCATGCCATGGATCTTGATGACTGGGTGGCAGTGTTGTGCGTCGAGTACAGGCTGGTGGATGATCTTTGTCTTATGGATATTTAGCGTAAGGCCCATGCTTTCGTGTTCCTCAGTAAATACATCGACTATATCCTGGAGTTCAGCCTCAGACTGTGCACAGACGCAGGCGTTGTCCACATACTGTAGCTCAACAACAGAGGTTGGGGTTATCTTGGACTTTGTACCAGAGGCGGCAAAGATTAAACAGCATCCTGCTGGTTCTGTAGTTTTGTTCCACTTGTTGACTGTGAGGTAGAGCGTGGCAGTGAGGAAGATTGAGAAGAGGATGGGAGCGATGACGCAGCCCTGTTTGACCCCGGTCCGGACGTGGATTGGGTCTGTAATGGATCAGTTGGTAAGGATTATGGCCTGCATGTCGTCGTGGAGCAGGCGAAGGATGTTGACAAATTTTTGAGGGCATCCGAAATGGAGGAGGATGCTCCATAGAGCCTCATGGTTCACAGTGACAAATCCCTTTGTAATGTTGAAAAAGCCCATGTATAACGGCTGGCGCTGGTCCCTGCATTTTTCCTGCAGCTGTCGCGCTGCAAAGATCATGTCTGATGTGCCCCGTGGGGCACTGTGACTCCAGGAGGAGCTCCTCAGCCACAGGGAGAAGACGGTTGAAGAGGAATCTGGCAATAACTTTCCCAGTGGCTGATTAGCAGGGAGATTCCTCTGTAGTTGCTGCAGTTGGACTTGCCCCCTTTTTTAAAGATGGTCACGATCATTGCATCTCTGTGATCTCCCGTCATGCTCTCCTCCCTCCAGATGAGCGAGATGAGGTCATGTATCCATGCTAACAGCGAATCTCCGCCATGCATTAGCGCCTCAGTAGGGATTCCATCCGCTCCCGTAGCCTTGTTGTTCTTGAGCTGCCTTATGGCTTTTCCTATCTCATGCAACGTTGGTGTTTTACTGAGGTGGTGGCGGGACGCATGCTGCGGGATGGAGTCGAGAACACTCGAGTCAAAGTCAGAATCTCGATTGAGGAGGTCTTCGAAGTGCTCCTTCCAGCGGGCCTCGATAACCTCGATGTACTTGATGAGTGCTTCCCCATTCTTGGCCAGCAGTGGGGTGGGGCCTTGGGAGTTTGAACCGTCGGTGTCCTTGACTGATATGAAGAATCCTCGCACATCATGGCTGTTGGCCAGTTATTGTATCTCCTGTGCTTTCTCCATCCACCAGCTATTCTTCAGGTCTCAGGTTTTTTGTTGGATCTCAGCTTTGAGCCGCCTGTAATGTTGCTTTGCTGCTCCTGAGTTGGGTTGTTGCTTGAGGCTCAGAAATATTAATTCTTGGATCACCTGATAATTCTCATCAAACCAGTCCAGGTGTGTTCTGGTTGAATGACCAAGTGTCTCTTCACAGGCACTGGTTATGGAGGCCTGGAGGGCAGACCAAGCGCTGTGGGCATTCAGCATCTCAGCGTCATCAAGACACGACAGGTTAGCTCTGAAGCGTTGGCTGTATAGGGCTCTCTTAGCTGGGTCTTTAAGTGCCCCGGCATTGACTTTCTTGTGGCACTGCTTCTGCTGTCCCCTCCGCTTTGGGGCTATGTTAATGTCGATGATGGATCAGGCGGTCGTCCGTCCAGCAGTCGTCAGCTCCTGTCATGGCGCGGGTGATTCGCACACCCTCACGATCCCTGGCTCGGACGATGACATAGTCGAGCAGGTGCCAGTGTTTGGAGTGAAGGTGTTGCCACGATGCCTTGTATTTGTCCCTCTGGTGGAACAAGGTGTTGGTGATGAGAAGTTCATGTTCTTGATATTATGTCAGGATTAGGGTACCACTGGAGTTGGCTTTCCCTACCCCCTCACTGCCAATCATGCCTCCCCAGAGGACTGTGTCTTTGTCGACCCTGGCGTTGAAGTCACCTAAGAGGATCAGTTTTTCACCTGCAGGGACGCAGGACAGGGATGTTTCGAGGTTGGAATAAAAACCCTCTTTGGTCTCCTCTATTGAATCGACTGTTGGGGCATACGCACCGATGACTGTTGCGCATTGGTTCCAGAATAGAAAATAGGTGCAGGAGCAGGCCATTCAGCCCTTCTAGCCTGCACCACCATTCAATGAGTTCATGGCTGAACATGAAACTTCAGTACCCCCTTCCTGCTTTCTCGCCATAACCCTTGATCCCCCGAGTAGTAAGGACTTCATCTAACTCCCTTTTGAATATATTTAGTGAATTGGCCTCAACTACTTTCTGTGGTAGAGAATTCCACAGGTTCACCACTTTCTGGGTGAAGAAGTTTGGGTGAGTTGAAGAGTCAAGAGGCGTTTGTTAACCCCACAGGGGGTGTCTTTGCGGCTGTCGACCAGCTCATTTTGATGGCGAAGCCGACTTTATGAAGGTGGAGTTCTTCCTCTCTTTTCTTTTCCAGAAAAAGGTGTAACCTCCATCTTGTTCCTTGAGCTGGCCTTCCCCTGCCTGCCGGATCTCGCTTAGGGTGGCGATGTCGATGTCAAAGCTTCTAAGTTCCCGGGCAATTATGGTGGTGTGGCATTCTGGCCTGTTGCTGTTGGAGTTGTACGATGGAAGTCCTGACGTTTCAGGTCCATAACTTCATGTTAACGGAGTGGAAGATGCCTGTGTGTGAGTTCATTCAACGTGGGGTGGCATAGCTGAGCAAGGTCTTGGTCCAGTGGCAAGGGATCCAAGACGACTGGAGACCAGGCACTTCTGTATGAGCCTAATTGCCGAAGGTGAAATGTTGGCTGCAAGCTCGGTGCTGAGTTGCACCCTTGTTGGTAAGTGGTCCGAGGCTTGGTTCGGGGCAGGCATTAGGAAGTCAGTTGTCCGCTGGAGTTCCAAGTGGGAGGCCAGCAAGGAGTAGGAGGGTGAAAGAATCATAGGCAGGCCACCAGTCATCGATGAGGAGAGACATGTAGGCCTGCTGCTGGAGGGATGAAAACCCGCCGCTGGAGGGATGTAGGCCCGCCGCAGGAGGGGCCGGGTGATGTCACGGTCGCCGGGTCGGAGGCACACCTGCTTGCTGGGCGTCGTCGTGAGTAACCTGGTTTCAAATGGCTGAAAATGATGCGAATAAAACACACCAAACTATTTTCTATTTAGATTGGGGTACAGTATTCAATTGCTTAATAAAACATTTTTTAAATAAAATTATTCTTAAACGTTCCTCCACGTTGTTTAAAAGTTTCTTCAGAAGTTTTAAAAGTTTCTCCCGGAGTTTTAAAAAAGGTTTTCCAAGTTATTTAAAATTTTCTCCAGAGGTTTCAAAAATTTCCCCAAGTTGTTTAAAAGTTTCTCTTGAAGTTTTAAAAATTTTCACAAGTTGATTAAAAGTTTAAAATGAAAGTCAGTAGTAAGCTACCTGCCTTCATAGTGTTCCATGGTGCTGCCATCCCTCTGCAGCTGCACAAAGCCCTGGCTGGACCACACCTGGAGCACTGCGGGGAAGTAGAGGCTCAGTCATCTCTGAAGGGGGCCCGAATGCCTGGACGCCATGTACATTCCCAGTGTTAGAATCCCCATGTACAATGCCAGCGTTAGAATCCCCATATACAGTCCCACAGTTAGATTCCCCATTTACTCTCCTAGGGTTAGAATGCCCACATACTCGCTCAGGGATAAAATCCCCATGTACAGTCCCAGGGTTAGAATCCCCATTTACAGTGCCTGGGCTAGAACCCCCATGTATGGTCCCAGGGTTAGAATCCCCATGTATTCTCCCAATGTTAGAATGCCCAAGTACTCTCCCAGGGTTCGAATCCCCATGTGCAGTCCCAGAATTGGAATCCCAATATACAGTCTCGGGTTTGGAATCCTGTGACGACACAGATGAAGAGAAAAATTGAGGCCTTGAATCTGAGTTGGGGAAAAATCATAGAAACATGATTAAATTTCTATCCTAAACTATTTGAAATCAAATCAAATGAATTGTTGCAATTAACACATTACTTTCATGCCAAATGGGAAACAATGAAGTGTGGGCTGTGCAGGACTGTTTGCGCCCGGTTACAAGGCATGTCCCTGGCTCTCCACTGTAAATGCACTACTTTAGGTTCACAGTTTCATTGACACATCCAACTGACTAGATGGACCTCGCCCTTTAAAGCACATCAGAGAAATATCAGCATTTGATGTTTAATTTGCTAAACCTTTATAAAACACTGGTTAGGCCTCAGCTGGAGAATTGTGTTCAAGTTTGGGCTCCAAACTTTCATAATGATGGCAAGCTTTTAGAGAAGGTGCAGAAGGAATGGTGCCAGGGAGATGGGACTTCCGTGATGTGGAGAGCCTGGTGAAGTTTTCTCCAGAGAGCAGGAAAGGGTAAAAGGAGATTTGATGGAGATGTACAAAATTATGAACGATTTAGATAGAGTAAATATGGAGAAAGTGTTTCCAGTGGCATGAGGGAAAGTAACCAGAGGAGCCAAACTTCCGATGATTGGCAAAATAACGAGAGGTGAGATGTGGGATCATTTGTTACTCAGCAAATTGTTCCAATCCAGATTGAACGGTCTGAAAGGGTGGTGGAAGCAGATTGAATTATAACTTTTAAAAGGGAATTGGATAAATACTTGCTGGGAAAAATATATCTAGTAATGGGTAAAGAGCAGAGGAGTGAGACTCTTTGAACAGCTCCACCAAAGAGCCGGCACAGACAGGATGGGCTGCATGGCCTCCTGTGCCGTACTCTCTGTGACAATGGCAGATGATCTTACCCAGAGTGCTCCGCCTAGCAGAATACACCCTATCTCCATCAGCAGGGGGGCAACGTGGGTAGGCCTGGTCCCTGGAGAGCCGGGGACTGATTGGAGCGAGCATGGCATCAGCATCACCAAGTGTGGCTCTCAGGCGCCAGGCAACACCGAGTGTGACTCTCAGTCCCGGGCAGCACCGATTGTGGCTCCCAGGCCTCATGCAACAGGCCCCATGCATCGTAGAGTGCGGCTCTCAGGCCCCGGTCAACACCGAGAGTGGCTCTCAGGCCCCGGGCAACACCGATTGCGGCTCTCAGCCTGCGTGTCAAAGCCTCCGGGCCCGGCACCAGCAAACCCCAGGGGCAGTGCCTCCCCCACACCATGAAATACAGCATGCCCAGCAATTCCAAGCCGCTCCGTATCAGGGTGGGTGCTGGATGCGGAAGTCACTCCCTGGTCTCCTGAACAGTATAGTATTCGGCATCCCTTGAATCGAGGATGACCCACTTCCACACCAAAAAGGGATCAGTTCACAGATGTTTCAATATGAGACTTGATATTCCAGGTCCCGAACTACATATTGAAGGGTGGGAGATGCCTGTGCGTGGATTCTTTTAACGCGTGTGTCCGTTGCATACCAGCCACCACACGGGCTGGACAGAGTGAGGTCTTGGTCCAGTGGCAAAGGTTAACCAAGACGACTGGAGACCAAGTTCCGCTGCGCAGACCTGGTGCACATACTCCGACTGCCCATAGATCGCAGTGTGGTCTGGCCCATGCTGTCCCTGGGCCCTTGCCTATCCCGGGCCCCGAACTCGCGCCTCTTGTTGCCCCAATCTCTCCGCCCCAAACTCTTGTCTCTCGTGGGGCCAAATCTCTCCGCCCCGAACTCTCGCCTTTCGTGGGCCCCAATCTCTTCCCCCCCTGAACTCTCGTCTCTCGTGGGGCCCAATCTCACCGCCCAGAACGCTCGCCGCTTGTGGGCCCCAATCTCACCGCTCCGATCCCTCACCTCTCCTGGGCCCCAATCTCTCCGCCCTGAACTCTCATCTCTCCTTGGCCCCAATCTCTCCTCCCCGAACACTCAACTCTCCTTGGCCCCAATCCCTCCATTTCGAACACTCACCTCTCCTTGGCCCCAATCTCTCCATTCCGAACTCTTCTCTCTCCTTGGCCCGAATCTCTCAGCCCCCAACTCTCGCTTCTTGTGGGCCACAATCTCTCAGCCCCGATCTCCCGGTGCTACTCCACCCCGACCTCACCACTCCTCTGCTGCTTGCCGCACCACCTGCTGTACAGGGGCCATTCTGATGATCCTGTCCATGCTCCAATCGCTGACCTGGATTCCGGTACAAAGCCAAATCTAGAATCTCAAGTCTACAAATCGAGGGCAATTTAGAATAAATCGCCTCTCAACTATGCTGCAAATATTAGAAAGACGCTTTGGATACCTGGTCTCCTGTGTGGGTCTGTTTGTTGCATCTGTTTGAACTGGAGTGGAGATGGAGGAGAAGCTGCTGGGTTTCACCCCCAATATTTCTGTGCCCAGTGGGACCAACAATTCCCCATGTGGGGCTCTCAATGGAGGCGGGTTCCCTTTCCTGAAGGACATTAATGAACCAGTTAGGTTTTACCACAAACTGCAGCTTTCATGGTTACTATTTCTAGTGCTGGTGCCAGAAATTACCAAGTTCATTAAGCTCAATTTCTCAAAGTGCCTTTGTGTTTTTGTGGGATCTCTCTCATCCACCCTTTTTCTTGACTGAAATTCACTTTACAGGGTATTAAAAGGGGAGGATTTATCGACCGGAGGCTCAAACATCACATTAACATCTGACGAAGTCACTCGATTCATCGGGAATGGAATATCATCCAGCAACTATGGATGCAAAAAGCACTGTTCATAGCGGGGAGAAAGTGTACACATGCTCTGCGTGTGGACAAGGCTTCAGCCGATCATCCAACCTGGAGAGACACAAGCGCAGTCACACTGGGGAGAAACTGTGTAAATGTGGGGACTGTGGGAAACGTTTCAACTACCCGTCCCAGCTGGAAACACACCAGCGAGTTCACACTGGGGAGAGGCCATTCACCTGCTCTGAGTGTCAGGAGGGATTCACTCAGTCATCCAACCTGCTGATACATCAGCGAATTCACACTGGGGAGAGGCCGTTCACCTGTTCCGTTTGTGGGAAGGGATTCACTCAGTCATCCGCCCTGCTGACACACCAGCGAATTCACACTGGGGAGAGGCCGTTCAGCTGCTCTGAGTGTGGGAAGGGATTCAATGAGTCATCCAACCTGCTGGCGCACCAGCGAATTCACACCGGGGAGAGGCCGTTCACCTGCTATGAGTGCGGGAAGGGATTCATTCAGTCATCGCACCTGTTGAGGCACCAGCGAGTTCACAAATGTTTGTAGAGGTTGGATTATGCTGTTATTGCTGCTGTTAATCACAACCCGACTGAACCATGTTCATTCTGACAATTGGGGTTTGTTTCCGCTGATGAAAATTCCTTTAACTGGACAGGAGTTTAATATTCGAGATATAGACAAATAAATTCGTGTTGCTTTCAACACATTGCTGCAGGCTTTTCTCTTTCCCACCCGAGTGTTTAGCATCACCTGGCTGGAGCTCAGAGAGGACAATCTGGGGGAGGATCATATGGGTGAAGAACTTCAGCATGGACACAGTCCTTCAGGGTCATACTGAGAGCGGCAAATGCACTTTGTTCTTTCTCATCTCTCTTCACTGATAGCAACCCGTGCGGGTAAATCTTGACAGTGTAAGGTGCGGATGATATCCACCCAAGGGGGTTAAAAGAGCTGGGACGGGTGCTCTGCCAGCCTCTTGCCCATATCGCCAACAGCTCAGTAGATTCATGGGTTGTTCCCTGAGATTGGAAGGTAGCACATGTAGTTCCCATTTTTCAATTGTGCACAAGTCAGAGCTCGGAAACTGAAGGTCCATCAACGTGACCTCGATCACTGGGAAGGTGCTTGAAGGGATCCAGAGAGATGCTGTTTTCCATCATGTGGAAAGTGAAGGGGCCATTAGAGATACTGAACATGGATTCCGGTAAACATGGTCACGTCTTACAAACTAGCTTGAGTTTGTAAAGAAGTTGTTAGTTTGGTGGATGGGGGAATCCGGTTGACATTGTCTACCTCAGGGTGTCAAACGCATTTTCGAGGGTGGGCCTGATCCAATATCCTGGCACTTGGCATGGGACACATTCAGCAAAAGCCATTAAAATAGGAATAATTGAAGATAAACTACATCAGAATTTACATTTAGATTTTATTTACTGCCGCTGCTCCTGATCCCTGGCACCTCTTAGCTTGAGCATTCATGAACGAACCCTGCTCAAACCATAAGCACAATGATATCGGTGCATGGTTCTGCCTGTGACCACAAGGCTGTGTCACTGCCACACACAGATACCGTTTCCTTGTTTCACATCTCCATGCAAACATCATCTCTTCACACATCCCCTTGCTACACAATTGCAGCAGACATGAGCAAGGACGTGAGGCTTATTAAAATACATATTTCATTACAGCAAAGGTTACACTGGGAGAAATGTTCAGTTATTTTCCATTACAGGCAAAATGCCGGACAAACCAGCAGCACATTGGCACCTGAACAGTGTCTCATCGGCCTACAGGCTTTTATTAAATAGATTTTCTGCCTGGATATAAACTTAAACCAGCATTGCAGGCGTGATGCTCTATTCACACATTGAAAGTGAGAGAGATGCTGTGGGGCACACGCTAAGTCTAGCAGCTGAAAGTGATTGACAGACTGGGTTTTGTGTTTAGTGATCCCGGGCGTGTTACCAATACCAGCAAAGATGAAGCCCATGGAATAAAAGGGACAGTGGATACTGTCTCACTGTGAGCGAGTCAGAATGAGAAGCTTGAACAACAGCCGAATTTTCACAAATGGAGACCTCACCAGACCAAAGGACATTGGTGGTGTTTAATGGGCTGTTTCTGTCACTGGGCTACACGAGACTATTTGTGACAGAAGGAAAGCGGGTCACAGGAAACAACCAGTTTACCGGCCTGCCCAGGGCCCACTCTGACCCCCACCTTCTCTCTCTCACTATTGATGGACACTGCTGCAGTAATTCTGACCTTTCTTCTCTTGTCCCTCCTACACCCCTAATACACGGCCCGACACAATCTCCCTCCCACTACATCCTCACTGTGCTGGAATCCACACCAGTCTCCCGATCTGCTCCTTGTTCTCTCCCTGGATCCTGAAACTACAGAACTTACTGATCCCTCCTGAAGTCTTCAGGCTCTAAAACTGAAGCTTGATGGCCCTCAGTCCTCACTCCTTGATTTACCTCCCCTTCTCTCCTCCTCTTTCCCCCTTGGTTGTTATCCACACTCTGGGCCTTGGGCCTTCCCCGGGGATTCTCAGTATGAACAGGGGGATGTGTGTTGAGACAGGATGTCCCAGCTCTCCACCTTTAAAGGGACAAGGAGAGGACCAGCTGGGCTGAATGGCCCTGCTTGATGACATCACTGCAGTGCCTAGCAACCACCCTCACTGAGCCCTGCTCATTATGGGCTGGGTTGAGCTCAATGCTGTTGCAGGAAGGGAAACAGGAGCAGGATTCGAGCCATGTGGAGCCCAGGATTAATGGGGAGAGGTACAGGATCAATTTATACCTTATTGAGCGAGAAATGTCAGTGTCCCTGGCACTCCCTGTCCCTCAGTATCTGTGTCGGGGAGCGACCGATAGGTTCACTCTGTATCTGACCCGTGCTGTGCCCGACTGGAGTATATTTGATGCTGACATGGGCTGCTCAGCTCGATGAGCACAACATTTAACCCAAAGATGATCAGATAAACCCATCAGCTTCTCCCCTGGACACAGGTCCTGAAGGACAGGGAGTGTCTCTATTAATTTGGCTGGTGTCCTTGATCAAATTTAAACACCTCATCTCTTTTTAAAAATTTGTTCATGGGATGTGGGTGTCATCTCTCACCTCTCATTCTTCCAAACGCTGGAGAATATCGGCCTGGTCTACTCAATCTCTGACAGGACAATCCCCCCATCCCAGGAATCAGTCTGATGAATCTTCATTGCACTCCCTCTATAGCAAGTTTATCTTTTTTTAAATGCACCTGAAGGTAACAATGATGTAATTTACTGTGTTCTGTAAGCAAGTGCCATTTTGGTTTATTTTTTCTGCACTGTATTGTGTTTAGTTAATAAAATATTGGTCCGAATTAAATTGGAGTTATTAAAATTAACTAAGCTATGTTTTATTCAAGGTCAATAATGATAGCTTTACGAATAATTTCTGCAGTTTTAACGGATTTTTAATTCCGAAGGAAGTTTTCTAGTTCCAAACTTAAAAAAAAGAACCAAGTGTTGATTTAAAACAAACTTCTGTTTGTTCACTTGAGTAGTAACGAATTCAGTGTTCTGTTTATAATCAATTTACAAGTGGAGTATAGTCACAGATGGAGCACGTGTAACCAGGCACGGGTATCTCCACGCTAACGAACAAAGGAAAAAGCTTACATTTATAGACTGTTTTCTTATCAAACTGGAGCCGGCTTTGCCTAATATGGTAGTCTCTGGCTACTGCATAATCCAGAGACACAAGTTTACATCAGCAACACATTTAGAAGCATTGTGGCCTGGTACGGTGATCATGAACCACTAGTACTGGACTTTCCTTATCCAAACAATATTTCTAATCCATTCTGTTATGAATATCGTAGCTTGGTTGGTCGCAAAACACCAGCTGTTGCTAAGTGAAATCTGTCTCTCTCTCCCTAATAATAAAAACCACATTTTCCCTCTATCGAATGAATGAAACATAAACCCCTTTCAGAAGCTGAATTAACCAGGGTCCACATGTCAACCTGTCCCACAGGTTTTTTTATGGGTTACCTTACCTGTTGACAAAGTTTTTTATATCCTTCTTTGTCTTTACTAATCCTGGTTTTCTCTCAGCGTCCTTCCCTTTCCTTATATTTTCAATGTCCCTTATTGACTTCCTTACAGCATAATGCAATGACCAGAATCACTGAAGCTATTATCCCTGCTATCACCAATCCCAGCTGGAACAATTTAACTGGATGCTACTTTCAAGCATTCCTGATTCACAAGTCTCGGGATTGCCTGTTCTGTCTCTCTCTTCCTCTATATGATTTGCACTGTGTGTTTCTGGGATGTCCTAATTCGCTGAATTATGAGCTTTAAAGCCATAAACAGGGAGAATATAGCGTCCTATATGTGGATTGTCTCGAATGGCTTCATCCTCCAGAGGCAGTCTCATCTGCAGATAAGTTGCGTTATGATGATGTACCAGAACCAGCGTTTAGCACCGATACATGTGTTCCTCGGTGGAATCAAGCTAAAGTGATGTTCCAGTCTGGGGCATCGGGTTGAACCCACAGTCATATACGTGACAGTAGTAGTCACACAATACTGTCCTTTTCCTTTATACACGGTATTAGTTTGGCCTACGCCCCATTTATTTATTTCAATCTGCATTCTGGAGATTCTTTGTCGAGGGCGAACCCACAAGCTGGAACATCTACAAACCCATGTTGTCCCTTTCAGAATACAACACTGCATATCTGGTGCTATCCAAGTTCCTCCCTTCTTAATCAGATATCTTGGCTATTCCTCATACTGTTTATGGATCGGACCGAGCTCAGTCTTCCACCCTTGCAAACGATTCTACCCTATACACCGTCCATGGTTTCGTTTCAATTCCATTTTTCCTCAGCAAAGGCAAGACCAGTCCCACTGGTCTAATATCTTCACTTCTTTCTCCTTCCCTGGGGGTCAAAATCCCCATTCCTATTGGCTGCATCACATCAAAGTCTATGACTTGGTTCCCCGAAACCATTTTCTCAGTTGTTCTTCATGAATAAACAAAGGGATTTGATTACTCTCTCTCTTGTCCAGTTCCTTCTGTACCACATTCATCATAAATGTCACAGAGGCTACGCATGATACCTCCAGTAAGCCACATCGTGTTCCATTCACTTTCGATATCTATTCTGTTTACTCCTGCTAACCTTGCTGTGTCTCTTATTCTGAGCTATCCTGTCAGCTCTCACTTTCCTTGCGATTTAAACTAATTCTTCTTGTGTTCCCCATCTTTCTCATCCCTTGGTTCCTGTTTTCTATTCTTTACTAACACATCCTTTATTAATTCTCTTCCCATTTTGTCTATTAATTGTGAATATCTCCCTTCACATAATCTAGTTGATAGATTCAAGCTCATGTTTATAACTTTTGAATTCAATTGACAATTTAAAAACACACATTGTTATATAATACATTTCATGATTCAGTTACTTCTAGTCCATTAAATGTGGGTTATTTTACTGGATGGGACAGGTCAAGTTCTTTTTGTGAGGTGGGATGTCATTTTATTCAAGTCCCACATATGATGATCACTATCAGCATTTGTACTTGGCAAGCGAATAGTTAACATTACTGATCAACATATGACATTTCTTACTTTAAAATAACCTGCCGTCATTACCTTTTAAGTTTGTATTGAAGTATTTTATAATGGTCTTGAATTACTTATTGTCCTGGAGTGATACTAACTCTTTAAGTGAACACTATTAATTTAGTGTTTGGGGTCAGGATGTGTCCCAATCCACCTGGTTCAGGGGAGACTTCCTGGTCTCCCAATCTTCCCAAGGAGCACGCTTTATGGTTCTTTCTCTATTACCACCAAAATTATGCTTTTGAGGGTCTATACCTCGGTTTATCACGGATTCCAAAACTAACCCTTTTGAGGTCCTCTGCTTCCTCCTGGAGATCGCCTCTCACTTGGATCCATGTTTTGTTATGGAGCCTGTTGGGTCTGGCCTCCTTATCTCCCACCTTCAGCTTGTAGCTGATCTGTACACAGCCATGGCCACCTTGTCCAGACAGAGACAGGCTGACTTTTTTTGTTTTTAGCCTCTCTACAAGCTTTCTTTGTTCAGTACTTAGTGGAGGCTTGAAACTGATGACCATTCTAGCTGTAAGGAAATCCTAATTTGATCAGCATTCTCGCTCCTGTTAATTCTAATGCCTCTGACAGGTAGCAGGGTGTTTAACTCCATCCTGATTATTTCAAAGTCGGTTTCTCTATGGAGAATGTTTCACGACCTTGACGGTTTAAAAAGTTCTCTCACTCTCCTGAGTCACATTAGCCATTTCATGTTGTGCTGTTGTCGATAACTGAGCATGCCTGAGACTCGTTCACACACACGCAGCGGTATCCCAGTATCATGCCACATGTGACATCTGATCCAAGCCATTTGAGATGATCTTATCAAAAGATCGTGGGGTGTCTGAAGATCTTTGCTCATCTCCCTCTGCACGGTCCCGATGTCTCGGGTATTGGCCAGGCGATCAAATCCAGTTTTCTTATTGTTCAGTGTAGGCAATGACACAAACATCTCAGAGAACTCTTAGCAATTTCCTACACTTCCCTGACTTTAACAAGAATTTACATGAACACCAGATTGTACCCAGGTGATTTATGACAATTCTCCCAGGAACAATGAGTTAAGAAACATTTCTATTTGGATGTGTAACTTTCCTGTTTTCCTCTTATATCCTCACTCATTTCCTCTCATTACATTTTATACAGTGTTCACCATTTCATTCATGAGCACGGAGGAACTTTACTCTCTATTACAATATTATCCTACTGTCTTTAAACATCGATCAAACATTCCCACTTGCTCCAAGTTTTGACCCAGTTTCTTTGTTTAATTTTATTTTACCGAACCTCTCCTCAGACCTTTTGTTCTTCAAAGTATGCCAGAGAGCAATTCAGTCGACAAGAGGAAGGATGTGAGTTACCTTTAGCATAACAATCGCCCCCAAAAACTTATTTCTGAATACATAGTTTGGACAGAACCAAAGAGACGGGACTTTTTAAAAAAAAACTTAATTATCTCAATTTTGAGCTAAATTTTCCTTCCCATGTGTTTGACCAGCGATGCTTAGCAATATATATATATATAAAATCAGTTTTAATTTCACAAACAAATTATGCCCAGACTTTGTCATTTTACAAAGAAGACAAAAGTAACAATTGCGTTTGGATGCAAGTCATTTATCTTCCCCTTCGAGCAGTGTGACTTGGACAATAGGATTACATCGGATATACAGCACAGAAACAGGCCATTCGGCCCAACCAGTCCATGCCGGCGTTTATGCTCCACTCGAGCCTCCTCCCTTCTTTCCTCATCTAACTATATCCACATAACCCTCTATTCCCTTCTCCCTCATATACTTGTCTAGCCTCCCCTTAAATGCATTGATACTATTCGCTTCAACCACTCCCTGTGGCAGTGAGTTCCACATTCTCACCACTCTCTGGGCAGAGGTTTCTTCTGAATTCCCTATTTGATTTCTTGGTGACTATCTTATGTTGATGGCCTCTAATTATGCTGGTCCCCACAAGTGGAAACACTGTATCTAATCTATCAAAACCTTTCATAATTTTAAAGACATTAGGTCACCCCTCAGCCTGCTTTTTTCAAGGGAAGAGAGACCTGGCCTGTCCATCCTTTCCCGATAGGTATACGATCGCCTTTCTGGTATCATCCTTATAAATCTTCTCTGCACTCTCTCCAGTGCCTCCATATCCTTTTTGTAATATGGTGACCAGAATTGCACACACAAAGTCTAACCAAGGTTCGATACAAGTTTAGCATAACTTCATCACTTTTCCATTCTATAACAATTCAATTCTATAACAATCGATCCCAATAATTTAACTCAATACTTTAAATTCTTAATTCCAACTTTGTCAGCATGCTGCGACATTCGATGTCTGCAGATAACTGGAGATAATTTTGTTTTAACTGCTGGATCTTTTGCTATGCCATCAACCCCTTATCCAACTGGAACTGGCATTGCCTGATATGGTCGTCTTTTGCTACGGCATAGTCCAGAGACTCAAGTCTGCATTTTCTTCCAACATACATCAACAACGTTAGAAGCACGTAAAACACTGGTCTTCCTGTGGCAATCGCAAACCACTAGTCTCTGAATTTTTCTTATTCTAACAGAATGTTTAGATTAGAAATATTCTATGATGAAAATATCCACGGCCAGTTGGTTGGAAACACCAACTGCTGCTCAGTGAAATCTCTCTCTAATGATAACAACCACATTTTCCCCGCTATGGAATGAACTAAACATGAACACCTTTTAGAAGCTGAATTAACCGAGTTCCCGATGCCAACACCCCTCTCATCATCCATTCACTTCAATTGAAAGGAAAAAACCAGATTGCATCGGTTGTGATTTGAAAGATATTTACAACAGATGCTAGATATTCTTAGAGTTAGCATTGATCTATATTCTGTCTACTCGAGGAGTTTGATAACAGACTTTCTCCTGTGAATGCAGAGCTGGAATATTGGGCCGGGATGTATTTACTTGTTCATCTTGTTGACTCGAAAATGTTGCCAATGATTTGACGTGATCTGTATTTTCTTAAATACATTTCCTGAGTGGATGCAAATTTAAATTGAACCAAGGTTTGCAGGCGTGATGCTCCATTCACACATCGAAGGTGAGAGAGATGCTGTGGGGCACACGCTAAGTCCAGTATCTGAAAGTGATTCACAGACTGGGTTTTGTGTTCAGTGATTCCAGGCATGTTACCGACACCTTCCCACAATACCAAGGCTAGGAGAGGCACTCTGGAAGGTAAGGGGAACTGGCACTTGTCCACGAGAGTAACCAAAGGTATGAGAACTGAAATAATCCAGAGTTAGAAAGGAGAAAAGGCCCCAAAATGGTGGAGTCAGTAACAGGACATCAATTAGTCTCCTCTTATCTTGGAACATTAAATGTCGACACACTCTGTTATTGAAACATCACAATATTATATTCCAGCCCAGTTATAGGGGTTATCATCAGAAACAAACTTCAACTGTCAGAATGGACACGATTCAGTCGGGATGTGATAAACAGCAGCAATGATAGCAGAATCCAACCACTGCAGTCACTTGTGAACTCGCTGGTGTGTCAGCAGGTTGGATGACCGAGCGAATCCCTTCCCACACTCAGCGCAGGTGAACGGCCTCTCCCCAGTGTGAACTCGCTGGTGTGTCAGCAGGTAGGATGACCGAGTGAATCGCTTCCCACACGCAGAGCAGGTGAACGGCCTCTCCCCAGTTTCAACTCGCTGGTGTGACAACAAGTGGGCTGAGTGAATCGCTTCCCATACTCAGAACAGGTGAACGGCCTCTCCATGTCTGAACTCGCTGGTGTTTCAGCAGGTGGGCTGACTGAGTGAATCGCTTCCCACATTCAGAACAGGTGAACGGCCTCTTCCCAGTGTGAACTCGCTGGTGTGTCAGCAGGTCGGATGACTGAGTGAATCCTTTCCCACACTCCGAGCAAGTGAACGGCCTCTCCCCGGTGCGAACTCGCTGGTGTGCCAGCAGGTGGGATGACACAGTGAATCGCTTCCCACACTCAGAGCAGGTGAATGGCCTCTCCCCAGTGTGAACTCGCTGGTGTGTCAGCAGGTTGGATGACTGAGTGAATCGCTTCCCACACACGGAGCAGGTGAACGGCCTCTCCCCAGTGTGACTGTGTTGATGAATTTTCAGCTTAGACGGGTAGCTGAATCCCTTCCCACTGTCCCCACATTTCCACGGTTTCTCCGTGGTGCGGGTGTGTATCCGTATCTCCAGGTTGGATGATCAGTTGAAGCCTCCTCCACACACAACACGTTTACAGTTTCTCCCCACTGTGAAAGGTGCGATGGTTTTTCAGGCTGTGTAACTGGTTAAAGCTCTTTCCACAATCAGTGCACTGAAACACTCTCACTCGGGTGTGTGGGTCTCTGCTTTCACAGTCACACTGATGTTTGTAATCTTTCCCCATAGACAGAATAAACAAACATTTCTCCTTCCACATTCAAAGGCCGATGATATTCAAGTCCTGATGAATCGAATTACTCTATCAGATCTTGACGTGACGTTTAGTTTGAGTTTCCCTCCTTCAAATCCTCCCCTTCTCACACCCTGCAAAAGGAGTTTACAAAAGTCATCACTGTAAGTACAGAATCGAAATTCAGAAGAGACAATTCTAGTTTCTATGGAACATTCTTTCCTTCTGCTGTGTGGTTTTAAGTATTGACTTAATAAAAATAATAAAGAGGGAGAAGATCGACTGAGAGTAAACTGGCAAGAAATATAAATACAGTCAGAGCTTCTACAGATATATAAAAAGGAAGAGATAGCTAAAATAAACGTTGGTCCCTTAGAGGATGAGACGGGAAATTAATAATGAGAAACAGGGAAATGGCAGAGACTTTAAACAAATATTTTGTGTGGTCTTCACGGTGGAAGACACTAAAAGCATCCCAATAATAATAGATAATCAAGGGGTCACAGGGAGCGAGGAACTTAAAACAATCACTATCACTGGAGAAAAAGTACTGGACAAACTATTGGGACTAAAGGTGGACGTCCCCTGGACCTGATGGCCTGCATCCTGGGGTCTTAAAAGAAGTGGCTGCAGAGAAAGTGGATGTATTGGTTGTAATCTCCCAAAATTCCCTGCATTCTGGCAAGGTCCCAGTGGATTGGAAAAACTCAAATGCAACACCCCGATTCAACAAGGGAGGGAGGGAGAGAGAAAGCAGGTAACTATAGAGCAGTTAGCCTAACATCTATCATTGGGAAAATGCTGGAGGCCATTATTAAGGAAATAGTTGCAGGACATTATGAAAATCATAATAGTCAAGCAGAGACGGCATGGTTTTATGAAAGGGAAATCACGTTTGACAAACTTGCTGGAGTTCTTTGAGGATGTAACGAGCAGGGTGGATGAAGAGGAACCAGTAGCAGTTGTTTATTTACATTTCCAGAAGGCATTCGATAAGGTGCCAGATAAAAGGTTACTGCACAATATAAGAGCTCACAGGATTTGGGGTAATATATTCGCATAGATGTAGGATTGGCTAACTAACAGAAAACAGAGAGTCAGGATAAATGGGTCATTTTCAGGATGGCAAACAGTAACTAGTGGGGTGCCACAGGGATCAGTGCTAGGGCCTCAACTATTTACAATCTATATTAATGACTTGGATGAAGGGACGGAGTGCACTGAGGCCAAATATGCTGCTGATACAAAGATAGGTGGTAAAAAAGTTATGAGGAGGACACAAAGAATCAGCAAAGGGTTACAGACAGTCTCAGTGAGTGGGCCAAAATTTGGCAGATGGAGTACAATGAGGGAAAATGTGAGGTTATGCACTTTGGTAGGAAGAATAAAAAAGCAAATTATTATTTAAATGGCGACTACAAAATGCTGCGGTACAGAGGGATCTGGGGGTCCTTGTGCCTGAAACACAAAAAGTTAGCATGCAGGTACAGCAAGTAATCAGGAAGGCAAATGCAATGTTGGCCTTTATTGAAGGGGAATGGAGTATAAAAGTAGAGAAGTCTTGCTACAACTGTACATGGTGTTCGTGAGACCACACCTGGAGTACTGCGTACAGTTTTGGTCTCCTTATTTAAGGAGGGCTATACTTGCATTGGAGGCAGTTCAAAGAAGGTTCACGAGGTTGATTCCTGAGATGAAGGGGTTGTCTTATGAAGTAAGCTTGAGCAGGTAAGGCCTGTACTCATTGGAGTTTCGAAGAATAAGAAGTGATCTTATTGAAATGTGTAAGATTCTGAGTGGGCTTGACAGGGTAGAAGCAGAGAGGATGTTTGCCCTCGTGGGGGAATCTAGAACTAGGGTGCATAGTTTCAGAATAAGGGGTCGGCCATTTAAAACGGAGATGCGGAGGAATTTCTTCTCTGAGGGTGGTGAATCTTTGGAATTCTCTACCCAGAATGCTGTGGAGGCTGAGTCAGTCAATATATTTAAAGGGGAGATAGACAGATTTTTGAATTATAGGGGAGTCAAGAGTTATGGGGAGCAGGCAAAAAAGTGGAGTTGAGGTTCAAGATCAGATCAGCCATGATTTTATTGAATGACAGAGCAGGCTCGAGGGATCAAATGGCCTACTCCTGCTCCTATTTCTTATTGTTAATCTGTGAACCTTGACCTGAACGTTCCAAAATATTACTAATTTTGAGGAATAGAAAAAATATCTCAGCGTTGATAAATGCATCATCTAACATCTCAAACTGAGCTAACCTGCTCTAACTATGTCAGTATTTGTGTCAGCTGTGACTCAGTGGGTAACACACTTGCCTCTGGGTCACAAGGTTGTGGGTTCACGTCGCACTCCAGAGACATGAACACAAAACTCTCGGCTGATGCTCCAGTGCAGTGCAGAGGGACTGCTGTACTGTTGGAGGTGCTGTCTTTTGGATAAGATGTTAAACCGAGGCCCCGTCTGCTCCCGCAGGTGGATGTAAAAGGTCCCATTGCACTATTTCAGGCAGAACAGGGGAGTTATCCCCGATGTCCTGGCCAATATTTTCCCTTAACATCAGTAAAGCAGATTATTTGGTCATTATCACATTGTAAATTGGTTGCTGCGTTTCCTACATTATGATGGAGACTACACTTCAAAAATAACTTAATTGACTGTAAAGTGCTTTGGGGCATCTGGTGGTGGTGAAAGGTGCAAAATAAATGCAAGTGTTTTTATTTTCTATGTGTCTTTTATTACTCTACCTTCTCCAATTGTGCCTCCTTTTGTCTGCTGTCACTTCCCCACCTACTCTTCCCCACCCAACTTTACAGTTCATTTCTTGTGTACATGGTCTCTCTCTCTCCTTTCCCTCACTCTATCGCTCCCTATAAGCTGTCCATCTGCCATATCTCCCAGTTCTGATCAAATGCTCTCCCTGACCCATCACCATTTCTCCTTCCTTTATAGACAACAACAACTTTCATTTATATAGCGCCTTTAAGAACATAAGAGTTATGAGCAGGAGTAGGCCATACGGCCCCTCGAGCCTGCTCCACCGTTCAATAACATCATGACTGATCATCAACCTCAACTCCACTTTCCCGCCCGATCTCCATATCCCTTGATGCCACAAAACGCCAAAAATGTATCTATCTCAGCCTTGAAATAACACTGTAAAATTGCCCCTGGTGCTTCACAGGAGCATTATCAGATAGAATTTGACTCCGAGGGTCAAAGAGACACATTTTAAAGAGGGTTAAAAAGGAAAAGAGTGGCTCAAGTAAATGTTGGTCCCCTGGAGGATGAGACTGGGGAATTAATAATGGAGAACAGGGAAATGGCAGAGACGTTGAACAAATATTTTGTATCGGTCTTCACGGTAGACACTAAAAACATCCCAGTAGTGGATAATCAAGGGGTGATAGGTAGGGAGGAACTTAATACAATCACTATCAGTAATGAAGCGGTAGTAGGTAAAATAATGGGACTAAAGGCGGACAAGTGTCCTGGACCTGATGCCTTACATCCTAGGGTCTTAAGAGAAATGGCTGCAGAGTGGATGCATTGTTTGTAATCTCCCAAAATTCCCTGGATTCTGGGGCGGTTCCAACAGATTGGAAAACCACAAATGTAACGCCCCTATTTAAAAAAGGAGGAAAACAAAAAGCAGGAAACTATAGACCAGTTACCCTAACATCTGTCGTTGGGAATATGTTGGAGTCCATTATTAAGGAAGCAGTAATGGGACATTTGGAAAAGCATGATTCAATCAAGCAGAGTCAGCATGGTTTTATGAAAGGGAAATCAGGTTTGACAAATTTGCTGGAGTTCTTTGAGGATGTAATGAGCAGGATGGATAAGGGGGAACCAGTGGATGTGGTGTATTTGGATTTTCAGAAGGTATTCTATAAGTTGCCACATAAGAGATTACTGCACAAGGTAAAAGCTCACTGGGTTGGGGGTAATATATTAGCATGGATAGAGGATTGACTAACTAACAGAGTCAGGGTAAATGGGTCTTTTTCCAGTTGGCAAACTGTGATTAGTGGGGTGCCGCAGGGATCGGTGCTGGGTACTCAACTATTTACAATCCATATTAATGATTTGGATGAAGGGACAGAGTGTAATGCAGCCAAGTTTGCTGATGATACAAAGATGGATGGGAAAGCAAATTGTGAGGAGGACACAAAAAATCTGCAAAGGCTCAGTGAGTGGGCAAAAATTTGGCAGATGGAGTATAATGTGGGAAACTGTGAAATTATCCACTTTTGGCTGAAATAATAGAAAAGCAAATTATAATTTAAATGAAGAAAAATTGCAAAGTGCTGCAGTACAGAGAGACCTGGGTGTCCTTGTGCCTGGAACACAAAAAGTTAGTATGTAGGTACAGCAAGTAATCAGGAAGGCAAATGGAATGTTGGCCTTTATTGCAAGGGGGATAGAGTATTAAAGCAGAGAAGTCCTGCTACACTTATACAGGGTATTGGTGAAGCCACACCTGGAGCACTGCCTACAGTTTTAGTCTCCTTATTTAAGGAGGGATATACTTGCATTGGAGGCTGTCAGAGAAGGTTCACTAGGTTGATTCCGGATATGAGGAGGTTGTCTTATGAAGATAGGTTGAATAGGTTGGGCCTATACTCATTGGAGTTCAGAAGAATAAGAGGTGATTTTATTGAAACATACAAGATAATGAGGGGGCTCGATGAGGTGGATTCAGAGAGGATATTTGTACTCATAGGTGAAACTAAAAGTAAAGGACATAGTCTTAGAATAAGGGGCCGCCGATTTAGCACTGAGATGAGGAGAAATTTCTTCTTTCAGAGGGTTGTAAATCTGTGAAATTCTCTGCCCCAGAGAGCTGTAGAGGCTGGGTCACTGAATACATTTAAGGTGGAGATAGACAGATTTTTGAACGATAAGGGAGTAAAGGGTTATGGGGAGCGGGCAGGGAAGTGGAGCTGAGTCCATGATCAGATCAGCCATAATCTTATGGAATGGCGGATCAGGCTCGAGGGGCCAAATGGCCTACTCCTGTTCCTATTTCTTATGTTCTTAGGGTGTTCAAGGAAGAGGGAGGGAATTTTGGAGCTTAGGGCCTAGGCAGCTGAAGGCATGGCCAGCAATGGTGGTGTGATTAAAACCAGGAATGTGCAGGAGGCCAGAAATCCTGGAGGCTTGTAGGGCTGGAGGAGGTGACAGAGATAGGGAGGGGCGAGGCCACAGAGGGATTTGAAAACAAGGATGAGAATTTTAAAATTGAGGCTTCATGCCCAGTCACCATTTCTCCTTCCTTTACAGACGCTCCCTGACCACTCTCCATTTCTCCTTCCTTTACAGATGCTCCCTAACCACTCCCCATTTCTCCTTGCTTTACAGACGCTCCCTGACCACTCTCCATTTCTCCTTCCTTTACAGACGCTCCCTGACCACTCCCCATTTCTCCTTCCTTTACAGACGCTCCCTGACCACTCTGCATTTCTCCTTCCTTTACAGACGCTCCCTGACCACTCCCCATTTCTCCTTCCTTTACAGACGCTCCCTGACCACTCTCCATTTCTCGTACCTTCACAGATGCTCCCTGACCACTCACCATTTCTGCTACATTTTTTGAAATATTTAAAGATTTTAATAAATCTTTGAAGGTCGCAGGACAGGTTAACAAAGCTGTTAATAAAGCGTAAAGGATCCTGGGCTTTATAAATCGAGGCACAGAGTACTAAAGCCTGGAAGTTATGCTAAAGCGATATAAAACACTAGCTCGACCCCAGCTGGAAGATTGGGTCCAATTCTGGGCACACTTCAGGAAGGAAACAAAGGCTTTGGAGAGGGGTCAGAAGTCATTTACTGGAATGGTGCCAGGGATGAGGAACTTCATTTATGTGGAGACTGGAGAAGCTGGGATTGTTCTCCTTGGGGCAGAGAAGGCTCAGACGAGATTTGATAGAGATGTTAAAAATCATGAAGATGAGATAGAATGAATAGAGAAACTGTTTCTAACGGCTGATAACCAGAGGGCACAGATTTGAGGTGATTGGCAAAAACAGAGATCACATGAGGAAAACCATTTTCACACAAGGAGTGGTTATGATTTGGAATGCACTGCCTGACGGAGCGGTGGAGACAGAGTCAATAGTAGCCTTCAAAAGTGAATTGGACAAAGACTTTAAGCAGAATGATATTGCAGGATTTGGGGAAAGAGCGGGGGAAGCGGGATAACCGGATTGCTCCCCGAAAGTATCGGCACAGACTCGATGGGCCGAATGGCCCCCTTATGTGCTGTAATATTCTGTGATTCTAGAATTCTTTCCAGACGCTCCCTGCTCAGTCACCATTGCTCCTTCATTTACAGACGCTCCCTGGTCCATTACTATTTCTCGTTGATTTACAGACGCTCCTTGACAGTTTGAGGCAGACACAGCCCATGCACTGACCGCTCCTTCGGGCTGGAGCGGACCCAGGACCCAGCAGGCAGGGGGAGAATGTTCCCTGGATAATATCCCCCACCCACGGTGTGGGGAGAATGTTCCCCGGTTAATATCCCCCCCCCCCGGTGTGGGGAGAATGTTCCCCGGTTTATATCACCCCCCCCCGGTGTGGGGAGAATGTTCCTCGGTTAATATCCCCCCCCGGTGTGGGGAGAATGATCCCCAGTTTATATCCCTCCACCCCCCCCGGTGTGGGGAGAATGTTCCCCGGTTTATATCCCTCCCCAGTGTGGGGAGAATGTTCCCCGGTTTATATCCCTCCCCCCCCCTCGGTGTGGGGAGAATGTTCCCCGGTTAATATTCCCCCCCCCCGGTGTGGGGAGAATGTTCCCCGGTTAATATTCCCCCCCGCCTGTGTGGGGAGAATGTTCCCCGGTTTACATCCCCCGGTGTGGGGAGAATGTTCCCCGGTTTATATCACCCCCCCGGTGTGGGGTGAATGTTCCCCGGTTTATATCCCCCCTCCCCCCGGTGTGGGGAGAATGTTCCCCGGTTTATATCCCTCCCCCCGGTGTGGGGAGAATGTTCCCCGGGTTATATCCGCCCCCCCCCCCGGTGTGGGGAGAATGTTCCCCGGTTAATATCCCTCCCCCCCCCGGTGTGGGGAGAATGTTCCCCGGTTAATATCCCCCCCCCCGGTGTGGGGAGAATGTTCCCTGGTTAATATTCCCCCCCCCGGTGTGGGGAGAATGTTCCCCGGTTTATATCCCCCCCCCCGGTGTGGGGAGAATGTTCCCCGGTTTATATCCCCCGGTGTGGGGAGAATGTTCCCTGGTTTATATCCCCCCCCCCGGTGTGGGGAGAATGTTCCCCGGTTTATATCACCCCCCCCGGTGTGGGGTGAATGTTCCCCGGTTTATATCCCCCCTCCCCCCGGTGTGGGGAAAATGTTCCCCGGTTTATATCCCTCCCCCCGGTGTGGGGAGAATGTTTCCCGGTTTATATCCCCCCCGGTGTGGGGAGAATGTTCCCCGGTTTATATCCCCCCCCCCCGGTGTGTGGAGAATGTTTCCCGGTTTATATCCCCCCCGGTGTGGGGAGAATGTTCCCCGGTTTATATCCCCCCCCCCCCGGTGTGGGGAGAATGTTCCCCGGTTTATATCTGGGCTCGGGGGCTGCACTCGGTGTTGTTGTCCCCAGCGTTTCTTTAACCCGCTCCCTGGATCTCGCTCACCTCCTGCGTCAGCGTCTGCCACCGCCACCTGCACATGCTCAGCTCACACTGCCCGGGTGATTGACGGCAGCTCCCCACCAATAGGAAGAGTGGGGCGGGGCTGGAGGACTGAATGGGCAGTTGGTCCTCCAACCAATTGGAGTGTGTGAGGGGCGGGGCTTCCGGCAGGCTGCAACTCGTCGGGTGCAGCAAGGATCAGAGCTGGGGCCTCAGCTATTTACAATCTATATTAATTACCTAGATAAAGGGACCGAGTGTAATATTTGCTGACGATACAAAGCTAGGTGAGACAGTAAGCTGTGAGCAGAACACAAGAGTGCAAAGATACATCGATAGACGATGTGACTGGGCATCAAGGTGGCAGATTGAGTATAATGTCGGGAAATGTGAGGTTATTCACTTTGGCAGGAAGAATAGAAAAACAGAATATCTTTTAAATGGTGAGAAACTTTAATTGTTGGTGTTGAGAGAGATTTGGGTGACCTTGTGCAAGAAACACAGAAAGCAAGCATGCAGGTACAGCAAGCAGTAAGAGGGTGGAGTATAAGAGCAAGGATCTATTGCTACAATTGTACAGGGCCTTGGTGAGACCACACCTGGAGTACTGGGCAGTTTCAGTCTCCTTATCGAAGGAAAGATACACTTGCCTTGGAGATGGTGCAACGAAGGTTCACAAGATTGATTCCTGGGATGAGAGAGCTGTCTTTCGATGAGAGATTGTGTAGAATGGACCTATACTCTCTGGAGTTTCGAAGAATGAGAGGGGATCTCATTGAAACATACAAGATTCTGAAGGGCATTGACAGGGTAGATGCTGAGAGCTCGATTCCCCGGGCTGGAGTGACTAGAACTCGGGGGCTCAAAATAAGGGGCAGGCCATTTAAGACAGAGATGAGAAATTTCTTCACTCAGAGGGTTGTGAATCTTTGGAATTCTCTGCCCCAGAGGGCTGTGGATGCTCAGTCTATTCAAGGCTGAGATAAATAGATTTTTGGACTCTCGGGGAATCAGGGATATGGAGATCAGGTGGGAAAGTGGAGTTGAGGGCGATGATCTTATTGAATGGCGGAGCAGGCTCGAGGGGCCGTATGACCTACTCCTGTTCCGATCTCTGATATTCTAATATTGACATCTAAGGGGCTCTAGATTTATTAGTCCCACCCTTTATCTTAAGGGAACATACTTGCTCTGAACCCTCGCTATCTCCTCCTTGAATGCCTCCCACTGCTCTGACACTAATTTACATTCAAGTAGCTGTTTTCAGTCCACTTTGGTTAAATCACATCTCTGCTTCGTAACATTAGCTTTACCCCAATTGAGAACTTTTATTCCTGGTCTATCTTTGTCCTTTTCCATAACTACCCTAAATCTAACTGAATTATCATCACCAACATCAAAATGCTCTCCCACTGATACCCCTTCCACCTGCCCAAGCTTCATTCATTAAACCTAAGTCCAGAACCACCCCCTCTCTTGTTGGGCTTGCTACGTAATGGCTAAAAAAGTTCTCCTGAATACATTTTAATAATTCTGCTCCTTCTATATCTTTCATACTAATTCTATCCAAGTTAATATTTGGGTAGTCGAAATCCCCGACTATTACTGCCCTATTATTTTTGCATGTATTCGAAATGTGCCGACATATTTGCTCTTCTGTCTCCCTCTGACTGTTTGGGGGCCGATAGTACATCCCCAGCAGTGTGATTGCCCCTTTTTTGTTCTTCACTTCTCCCATGTGGCCTTATTTCATGATCCTTCGAACATATCATCCCTCCTCACAGCTGGAATTGTTTCTATAATCAATACTGCGGCGCGCTCTCCTTTTTTTTATCCCCGTCTCTATCTTGTCTTAAAACCCTGCAACCAGGAATGTTGAGCTGCCATTCCTGCAGTTCTTTGAGCCGTGTTTCACTAATAGTTACAATATCATACCCCCACATGTCTGTCTGTGCCCTCAGCTTATCTGCCTTAATCCCTAGACTCCTTGCACTGGCATTGAAGTATTTCTGGATTGATTCCTGTGATGAGAGGGCTGCCTTATGATGAGAGTTTGTGTAGAATGGGCCTATACTCTCTGGAGTTTAGACGAATGAGAGGTGATCTCACTGAAACACACTGGCACTGGCATTTAGCGCTGCTAAACTCCTTATTGTCTATTTTCCAGCCTTTGTTTCCTCTGCCTTCAAAACACTAGCAAAACCCCAGTGAGGATATTGTCCAGTCCTGTTGAGGTGCAACCTGTCCGGCTTGTACTGGTCCCACCTCCCCCAGAAACACTCCCAATGCCTCAGGAATCTAAAGCCCTCCCTCCTGCACCAAACTCCAGCCATGCATTCATCTGTTCTATCCTCTTATTTCTGTACTCACCAGCACGGGGCACCGGGAGTAATCCGGACATTACTGCCTTTGAGGTCCTGTTTCTTAATCTCTTTCCTAGCTCCCTAAAATCTGCCTGCAGGATCTCATCCCTCTTTCTATCGATGTCATTGGTCCCGATATGATCCACAACCTCTGGATGTTCATCCTCCCCCCTCAACAATGTCCTGCAGCTGCTTAGTGACATCCTTGAACCTGGCACCAGGGAGGCAAAATACCATCCTGGAATCATGTCTTTGCCTGCAGAAGCGCTTGTTTGTTCCCTAACTATCATATCCATTCCCACTATTGCTCTTCCACTCTTCTTCCTCCCCGCCCTGTGCAGCTGAGCCACCTACGGTTCGTGGACATGGCTCTGGCTGCACTCCCCAGAGAAACCATCGCCCTCATCAGTATCCAGAACTGAAAACCGGTTAGCGAGCGAGATGCACTCAGGGGACTCCTGTCCTACTCTTGCCCCATAACGCTGAAAATTTTTTAAACTCATGTTTATCTCTTCCGAAAGTTACAAGTGAATCTGCTTCCACCACCCGAACAGGCAGTGCGTTCCAGGCCAGAACATCTCGCTGCTTCATTAGTCCCCTCATGTAGCATCTGCTTCATTTGCCAATCACATTAAATCTGTGCCTCTGGTTACTGAACTTTCTGACACTGAAAATTGTTTCTCCTTATTAAGAGGATTGGCGGGCTGGAGGAGGTTACAGAGATAGGGAGGGGTGAGGCCTTGGAGGGATTTGAACAAGAGGATGAGAATTTTAAAGCCTGAAGCCACCAGCCGTCTCCCCCAGTGCAGAATGTGACTCACTGCTAACAGAAAGGATTTTTGTTTACTTACAAAAGATGCATAATGAAGGGAAATCAATCTCTGTATCTTTAACTAACAGCGTCATGAGGGAAATTAATTACCTTTAAACACCTCACTTGGCACTGAAGTGTCTGAAACTCATAATAGGAACTCCAGGGAAACAAAATACTGACAAATGTTAAACTGTTTTGCGGACAAAAGAAATCTCGATTTAGCTTTAAAAGATGAATTGTTTAACAGGGGTTCACACAGACTCACCTGACAGGCCGACTCAGGATCCACCCCTCAAGCACCGCGATTGGTTGCAGAACACGCTGCTCCCTGGGCCCTCCGGACTCTGACCTCTCTTCCTGTTGGTTCCCAGGGCAATCAATCACCACTCGCCAACATTACGCTGCCACATTAAGTTGAGGGGTTCAGAGGAAGAAATAAAATGGGGCCGTAAATCTGAGTTAAGAAATAAAATTAGAGAAGCATGATTAAATTTATGAACAAAACTATTTAAAGTCAAATCAAATGAATTGTTGCATTTAATACATCCTTCTGGGCCAAGTGGGAAACAAGTGATGTGTGGGCTGTGCAGAGTGTCTGTGCCCAGTTACACAGCGTGTCCCTGGCTCCCCGCTCCAAGTGCACATGTTTCAGCTCACATCCAACTGACTGGATAAACCTCGCCCGTCTAAACCCCATCACACAAATAGCAGCATTTGATGTTTAGTTCTGCTCAACCTTTATAAACACTGGTTAGGCCTCAGCTGACACATTGTGCTCAATTCTGGGCATCACACTTTCAGAAGGGTATCTCCACCTTAGAGAGGGACCAGAAGAGATGTACGAAGGAGGAGGGACTTCAGTTATGTGGAGATACTGGAGAAGCTGCGGTAATTCTCCTTGGAGCAGAAAAGGTTAAGAGGAGATTTGATAGTGTTCAAAATCATGAACGGTGTTGATAGACTAAATAAGGAGAAACACATTCCAGTGGCAGAAGGGTCAGTAACCAGAGGACACAGAGTTCAGGTGATTGGTAAAAGAAGCAGAGGCGACATGAGGAACCATTGTATAAACAGCGAGTTGTTGCAATCTGGAATGCACTGCATGATAGGGCGGTGGAAGCAGATTCAACAGTGGCTTTCAAATGTGAATTGGATAAATACGAAAGGGACAATATTTGCAGAGCTATGGGGAAAGAGCAGGGGAGTGGAACTAACTGGATAACTCGACCATAGAGCCAGCACAGGCACAATGGGCCGAATGGCCTCCTGCACTTTCATTCTATGAAAATGGCCGATGATCTTATCCAGAATGCTGCGACCACATATACCCAGAAAACCAAGACCGCCTATTTCCACCTGTGTAATATCGGCCGTCTCCATCCCTGCCTCAGCTCGCCCTCTGCTGAAACCCTCATCCATTCCTCGGTTATCTCTAGACTTGACTATTCCAACACACTCCTGGCTGTCCTCCCACATTATACCCCACGTAATCTTCACCTCATCCAAAACTCGGCTGCCCGTGTCCTAACTCGCACCAAGTCTCGTTCACCCATCACCCCCTGTGCTCACTGACTTACATTGGCTCCCGGTTAAGCAACACTTCGATTTCAAAATTCTCATCCTTGTTTACAAATCCCTGCATGGCCTTGCCCCTCCCTATCTCTGTAATCTCCTCCAGCTCCACAACCCCCAGTGATGTCTGTGCTCCTCTAATTCTGCCCTTCTGAGCATCCCTGATTATAATCGCTCAACCATTGGTGGCCTTTTCTTCTGTTGCCGAGGCCCCAAGCTCTGGAATCCCCTCCCTAAACCGCTGTACCTCCTCCCTGAAAGCATTGACTCTGGCTTTGTTCAGTTCTACACTCACTGGTTCTTCTCTCTCTCCTCCGCTGAAGGTGCTGACTCTGTCTGGGTTCAGTTCTCCACAGACTGGTTCCCCTCCCCTGAAGGTACTGACTCTGGCTAGGTTCAGTTCTACACTCACTGGTTCCCCTACCCTGAAGGTACTGACTCTGGCTGGGTTCAGTTCTACACAGACTGGTTCCCCTACACTGAAGGTGCTGACTCTGGCTGGGTTCAGTTCTACACTCACTGGTTCCCCTCCCCTGAAGGTACTGACTCTGGCTGGGTTCAGTTCTACACTCACTGGTTCCCCTCTCTCTCCTCCCCTGAAGGTACTGACTCTGTCTGGGTACAGTTCTGCACAGACTGGTTCCCCTCCCCTGAAGGTACTGACTCTGGCTGGGTTCAGTTCTACACTCACTGGTACCCCTCCCCTGAAGGTGCTGACTCTGGCTGGGTTCAGTTCTACACTCACTGGTTCCCTCCCCTGAAGATACTGACTCTGGCTGGGTTCAGTTCTGCACTCACTGGTTCCCCTCCCCTGAAGGTACTGACTCTGGCTGGGTTCAGTTCTGCACTCACTGGTTCCCCTCCCCTGAAGGTACTGACTCTGGGTGTCTGTGCTCCCGTCACCTCTTTATACACTCTGACCCTCCCTATATATCTGTAATATCTCCCTGTTTTGGTGATGAGCTCTCCCTGACCACTCACTCCCTGACTCTCACCACTTCAGGGAATCATACGGCACTGAATGAGGCCATTCGGCCCATCGAGCCTGTCCAACTCACTGAAAGACCCACTCCCTGCACCTGCCCCAAAACACCAGAAAATGTTCCCTTTGAACATTGCTGGTTTTGAAAGTTATTATTGATGTCCCAGAATTGAGGCCAACCCTCAATATTTGAGTGTAACTAGTGAGTGATAAAGGTTGACCAGAACTTGCTTGTTGTACTCTATACTGCTATTAATGCTGGAACAGATTGATCAGCGGACCCTGCCCCTCACAGCTTTATGTTCACCTCCAAATTGCACCATTTGCTTTAGAATGTCTCCCATTTTTCCTCTTTCCCAAATCCCAGCTGGTGGCCGGTGACCCCGCTGACCCCGGGCCTGTCACCGCGGGTCAAGCCCGGGGTCAGCCTCTGGGCTGTGATTGGCCCTGGGCCCTACACCACGTGTTTATGACGCTCACCAGCCCCACGCGCGGCTCCAATTACTGCCCCGCGCCGACAACCGACATCATCCGGGCTCCACCAACTGTCGCCACCGCCGCCCGCACATGCTCAGTGTGGGAGATCCGGGGTCAGCCCCGCCCCTCGCACACTCCGATTGATTGGAGGACGCACCTCCCGCTCGGTCCACCAGTCCCGACCCTGCTCTTCCTATTGGCCCGAGCCGCCGTCAATCACCCGGGCAGCGTGAACCGAGCATGCGCAGTGGGGCGGCTGTGTCTGAGGCAGCGGTTGAGAGATGGGCGGAGGAACGAGCGGGTTAATAAACCCCGGGGGGCCGCAGGCTTCACACACACCGAGTGCGGGCCCAGGCCCCGCCCGCCCGAGAGACAGCACTCCGCATTATTCGCTTCACACACACCCGCTGTGGGCCTCAGGCCCCGAACGACAACCTGCGGCTCCGGCCTTTCCCCGAGCGGGGCCCCCGGGGAGGTGGGCTCTGGGCCCGTGCGGGGCCCCCGGGGAGGTGGGCTCTGGGCTCGGTGCCCCCGGGGAGGTGGGCTCTGGGCCCGTGCGGGGCCCCCGGGGAGGTGGGCTCTGGGCTCGGGGCCCCCGGGGAGGTGGGCTCTGGGCCCGTGCGGGGCCCCCGGGGAGGTGGGCTCTGGGCCCGTGGGGGGCCCCGGGGAGGTGGGCTCTGGGCCCGTGCGGGGCCCCCGGGGTGTTGGGCTCTGGGCCTGTACGGGGCCCCCGGGGAGGTGGGCTCTGGGCCTGTGAGGGGCCCCCGGGGGAGGTGGGCTCTGGGCTTGGTGCCCCCGGGGAGGAGGGCTCTGGGCACATGTGGTGCCCCCGGGGAGGTGGGCTCTGAGCCCGTGCGGGGCCCCCGGGGAGGTGGCCTCTGGGCCCATGCGGGGCCCCCGGGGAGGTGGGCTCTGGGCCTGTGCGGGGCCCCCGGGGAGGTGGGCTCTGGGCCTGTGCGGGGCCCCCGGGGATGTGGGCTCTGGGCCCGTGCGGGGCCCCCGGGGAGGTGGGCTCTGGGGGAGATTAGATTGTTAAACACACTTTGTCCACACAATGGAAAAGTGTTTGAGGAACAAGTATTTCTGGAGAGACTTTTAATCCATTGAACATTTACAGATTTTTAAATTTGTTCCGGGCTGTGTCCGTCGCTGCCAATGCCGGCATTTATTGGCCATTCCTAATTACACTGGAGAAGTTGGTGGGGAGTCACCTACTGGAACCGCTGCAGTCCGTGTGGTGAAGGTACTCCCACAGTGCTGTTAGGGAGCCAGTTCCAGGATTTTGACCCAGTGACGATGAAGGAACGGCGATATATGACCAAGTCCGGATGGTGTGTGACTTGGAGGGGAACTTGCAGATGATGGTGTTCCCATTCACCTGCTGCCCTTTTCCTTCTGGGTGGTAAAAGCCGTGGGACAGGTTTGTTGGCAGGTTCCCTTCCATCAGAACATAAAAATTAGGAGCAGGAGTCAGCCATATGGTCCTTCGAGCCTTCTCCGCCGGTCAATACGACCATGGCTGATCTTCGACCTCAACTTGACTCTCCCGCCCGATCCCCATATCGCTGGAGGACATTAGTGCGCCAGTTGGGATTTTAGTGACAATCAGGCAGCTTTCATGGTGACTGTTTTTCTAGAGCCCGCCCCACAAATTCCCCGGTTCATTAATCTCAATTTTACAACAAGCCTGTGTGTTTTTCTGGGTTCTCTCTCACTCCCTTTTATCTGTTTTATATTCATTGTACAGGTTATTAGAAGGGGAGGATTTGTGGACGGGAAATTTAACTCCAACATCACATCAAGGTCGGTCAGTCTATTCATCGGGACCTGAATATCATCAAACATAACATGGACGCAAAAAGCAGAGTTGACAGCGGGGAGAAACCGTACATGTGTTGTGTGTGTGGACGAGGATTCAGCCTATCCTGTGGCCTGGCGAAACACAAATGCAGTCACACTGGGGAGTACTGTGAAAATACGGGGACTGTGGGAAAGGATTCAATTACCCGTCTGAGCTGGAAACTCATCAACACAATTACACTGGGGCGGAGGCTGTTCAGCTGCTCCATGTGTGGGAAGAGATTCACACGGTCATGAGAGGTGGGCACCGGAGGGACTGGAGTGCATCATCACGCCCGGCAACCAAATTTTAATTTGATTTTACGTTTTAAAGTTTATTTTGTTTTAATTGCCGGTGCTTTTAGTGTCCCCCTCTCCTTTTATAGGGGGCACTGGAAAAAGGGAAAAATTTGATTTTAGTGCCCAAAAAAAAAAACAAAAAAAAAGGGCCTTGTAAATGTCTGGTGTGTCATCCAGGTCGGGTGGCACGGATACATGTTTTATGTTTTGCAGGTAGACTCTATAACAGTTTCACTCGGTCATGTGAGCTGCTAACACACCAGCGAGTTCACACTGGGGAGAGACCTTCACCTTCTCCGTGTGTGGGTCAGGATTCATTTCTTCAACCCACCGACTGACACACCAACTTGTTCACACCAAAGTGAGACCGTTTAAATGTTCTGCCTGTGAGAAGAGCTTTAAAAGCAAAAAGGAACTGCTCACACACCAGCGCACTGACACTGGGGAGTGGCCGTTCACCTGCTCCATCTGTGAAAACACATTCAACAGTAATTACTGTAGTGTTTGCCAGCACTCTAGTAATGGCTCCACGAGGTAAGGTATTGCACTTGCACTGTTGTGACCTTAGTCCTTTTATTTCAGCTCCTGAATGAGGTTACAGTAAGGTGGGCTCCCTTTTATACCTGCGGTGTGCAGGTGACCCTTAGGTCTCCACCCGTTGCACCCTCTGGTGGTACAGGCATATTGTATACAGTGTAAAGATACATTCATAGGTCTTATGTAACTGTACATTTAGTGTACAGGGTATATACATGCACAACAATTATCACCTTCTGAGACACCAGCGAGATCAGACCGGGGATAGGCCGTTCACTTGCTCCATATGTGGGAAGGGATTCCCTTGATCATTCAGCCTGCTGAGACACCAGCGAGTTCACAAGTGACTGCAGGGTTTGAATTCTGCTGTTAATCACATCCAGTACTGAACCATGTTCATTCCATTGTAGAGCTCCGCTGAAGGTTGTAAGCTCAGGGAGTGGGACCTCAAGGATTGGAGTGTAAGAAAGCTGTGTTTCGGTATCCTGACAAATATATGGCGCGGAACCAGAGGAATCCGTACTGGTTAGGATCTGGAATGCACGGCCTGAGAGGATGGTGGAGGCAGACTCAATCGCGGCTTTCAAAAGGAAATTGTATAAGTGCCTGAAAGAAAAAGATTTGCAGGGCGACGGGGAAAGGGCGGGGGAGTGGGACTAGCTGAAGAGCTCTTGCAAAGAACCGGCACAGACTTGATGGGCCAAATGGCGGCCTCCTGTGCTGTAACCACTCTGATTCTCTACTAAGGAACCGTCCAGCGTAGGCCTAGGGGTGAATGATGCCGGATTCCCTGAACTGTTTCACATTGAACCCAGTTCAGATCCGGATCAATTCAGTTTACAGAAGAATAGAGAGAAATATCACCCCCAACTGAGGGAGACAAAAGCAGCCATTGGAGAAGCTCAGAGATCTTTGGAAAAGAAGAGAGTGCTCAATTATGGTAATCATTGCAAAAGCTTTTCCAGCTACATCAGGAGGCAGAAGATGGTTAAAGATGGTTTCGTGCAGGGGTGGGCCATTATTTGGACTGGAGGGCCACTGAACAAGTTTTGCTGAGCTGTTGAGGGCCGCCCACCAATGTACCCCCTAAGGTGGACGGCCGCACGGTCATGCATCAATCGCGGGGTCCCGCACAGGCTGCTCACCAGCTCCCACCGCTGGAAGAGACACCGTGCAGCAGATTTAAAGGGACCGCTCACCAGCTCCCACTGCTGGAAGAATCACCGTGCAGCAGATTTGAAGGGAGCGCGCACATTGGTGAGAATAAAGTGCTAAATTGGTAAATTTAAAACAGTCCCGCTCTTGGGGCCTAAATTTGACCAGTAGAGATTTCTGGCGAACTCACCAGAGGTGCGTCGCTTTTCTACACCGATTAGGGCGCCAAAAATCTTCAGGCCGAGTTAGGCCACTCCCCAGCCTCTCCTCGATGGAGGCGGAGCCAGGTCCCGGTGCTGAAAACAGTGCCAGGACCTCTGCACATGCATGCTAGAGTGTGCACACATGTGCAGTAGCTCCTCGCCCCAGAATCTCTACGTGTGCTCTGCAGGCTGTGTGGGAGGGGCCCGAAACGCGCTGCCACTATCCCTGGCCGAATGGGCTCCCTCATTGTTGGCCCGCTGAAGGTACATAAGAACGTAAGAATTAGGAACAGGAGTAGGCCATCTAGTCCCTCGAGCCTGCTCCGCCATTCAACAAGATCATGGCTGATCTGGCTGTGGACTTAGCTCCACTTACCCGCCCGCTCCCCATAACCCTTAATTCCCTTATTGGTTAACAATCTATCTATCTGTGACTTGAATACATTCAATGAGCGTGCCTCAACTGTTTCCTTGGGCAGAGAATTGCACAGATTCACAACCCGCTGGGAGAAGAAATTCCTTCTCAACTCGGTTTTAAACTGGCTCCCCCATATTTTGAGGCTGTGCCCCCCTAGTTCTAATCTCCCCGACCAGTGGGAACAACCTTTCTGCCTCTATCTTGTCTATCCCTTTCATTATTTTAAATGTTTCTATAAGATCACCTCTCATCCTTCTGAACTCCAACGAGTAAAGACCCAGTCTACTCAATCTATCATCATAAGGTAACCCTCCCATCTCCGGAATCAGCCTAGTGAATCGTCTCTGCACCCCCTCCGAAGCTAGTATATCCTTCCTTAAGTAAGGTGACCAAAATTGCACGCAGTACTCCAGGTGCGGCCTCACCAATACCCTATACAGTTGCAGCAGGACCTCCCTGCTTTTGTCCTCCATCCCTCTCGCAATGAAGGCCAACATGCCATTCGCCTTCCTGATTATCTCCTGCACCTGCAAACTAACTTTTTTTGGGATTCATGCACAAGGAGGAGTCCGTGTTCCATGTTTTTATTGAATGCACAAGGTTGCAGCCCCTGTTCCACTATTTGAAGGGGCTGCTCCTGAAATTCTGGCTGCACTTCAGTCCCACTCTCCTGATCTTTGGGCACCCTGTGCGGAGGGGAGCGGGTAGGTCCGAAGGCCTCCTCGTAGGACTGCTCCTGGGCACGGCCAAGGGTGCCATCAGCCGGTCCAGGCAGCGGGCGGTCGAGGGGGTCGTTCAACCTGACTGCCTGTCTCTCTTCCGCTCTTACATCCGATCCAGGGTGTCCTTGGAGATGGAGCACGCGGTGTCCACCGGTACGCTCGCGGCCTTCCGCGAGAGGTGGGCACCGGAGGGACTGGAGTGCATCATCACGCCCGGCAACCAAATTTTAATTTGATTTTACGTTTTAAAGTTAATTTGTTTTAATTGCCGGTGCTTTTAGTGTCCCCTTCCCTTTTATATGGGGCACTGGGGAAAAATTGTGATTTTAGTGCCCAAAAAAAAACAAAAAAAAGAAAAAACACAAAAAAAAACAAAAAAGGGGGGAAAAAAAAGGGCCTGTAAATGTCTGGAGTGTCACCCAGGTCGGGTGGCACCGTTTAATGTCTTTATGTTTTGCAGATAAACTCAAAAGAGTTTCATGCACAAGGACCAATTGTGGAGCAGTAGAGGCGTGTCCTGCTCAGTTGGAGCTGTGAGCAGTGAGAGAAGCAGCTAGCAACTTGTGCTCCTGCCTGGAGAGCGCTGAGACCAGCCCAGGAAGAGAAGGAAGGAAGGGGCTTCACCTTCAACTTTCATCCAGAGGGAGAGGAGGAGAACAGAAAACTTTGCAACAACTTTATCATTTCTGCAAGGAGTTGGAGAGAGGGGGAAAAGACCAACAACATCCAGTGTGGAAGGAGGGAGACTCTACAATTCTACAGGTGGGTGTGGGTGCATTTCCCCAAACAGACTTTGTTGTATCGGTGGGGGGAGGAAAGAAGACCACTGAGGGCCGGAACATCGCGGGGTGTGTGTGTGTGTGTGGTAGTGTGCGTGGGGGCCTTGCTTACAACTAGGCCCCCCCCACAATTGGAACCCCCCCCACCCCCCACATTTGCCTAGCCTGGGATAGCTGGAGCTACCAGGCTGAAGATTGTCATTAATCTCCCTATTAAAGATCGTTTAGGAGTGGGTGCCTGGTGGCTCTAGCTACCCCAGGTGAAGACGTCTTCTCCCCCCACCTGAAGACCACCCCAAAGACTTTTGTGTTTTGCCATCTGGGGAGTGCACCCACCCACAGCTGCGAGGGGAGACCTGCCCTCGCAGCCCCCCCCCCTTCCCACCCCCCTCTCTCTTTCTCCGTTACCCTCTGTTTCTCCCCTCTCTCTCTGAGACCCCTTTTCTTCCTAATTTTAAAAAACAAAACCCAATTAAGACAACTGAGCAGAGGGAGCAAGGCCTCTCCCCAATTGTCAACGAGGGGAGAGGTGCCTCGTTAAGGGCTCCTCTGCTCAGTTAATATACGAGGCCATTAAAGACCATTAAGGCCTGTGACTTTGGGGTGGGTGTAGCCCTTAAAGGGGCCCCCGTGATGGCGACCCCATCCACGCCGGTGGCAGGGCCAGCAAGGACGTATGCGCAGGTGGCAACCGCTTCCACAGCCCCTCCTGCGCCACCCGCTGCCCTGCCACCTTTCAGACTCATTACTAAAAAACACGGGGTCAAGAGCTACACTCACCCCACAATGACCATCGAGGAGTGCGTGTGGGCGATGGCTGGGGTAGTCGGCCCCTCGGCCATTGTCGCAGCCTCCAAGATGTCTGGGAAGGCCGTGTTCTTCCTGGGGTCGGAGCGGGCGGTGTCCCTGGCCCTTGAAAAGGGGCTCACGGTGGGCGGGACGTTCCTGCCGGTGGACCCACTCGAGGCCACCGCGCAGAGGGTCATCGTGTCAAACGTCCCGCCCTTTGTTCCCGCTGAGCTCCTCCTCCCTCACCTACACCAACTGGGGGAGGTAAGGTCGGGGATCAACCCCATACCGCTCGGCCTCAGGGAGAACAGCCTGCGCCACGTGTTCTCCTTCCGCCGCCAGCTCTTTGTCCGGCTGGCGCGGGAGGACACGACGGAGGGGAATTTTAATGTGGTGCACGAGGGGACTGCCTACCGCGTCTTCTGGACGTCGGACGGCGTGCGGTGCCATGCCTGCAGGGATGTGGGGCATGTTCGTAAGAACTGCCCCGCCTCCAAGGCCGCCAAACCACCGAAGGCGGCCAAGGCTGGCGCCGCCGCCACCCCTCCCCCTAGTTGCGTCCGCGTGCCGGGAGCCATGGGTGCGCGGGCATCGTCGGAGGCCTTTGTTTTCAGGGCCTCCGGCGGGGGGGAGGGGGAGCGTCCGAGCGGAAAGAAGGCGCGGAAGAAGGCAAAACATCTAGAGGCGGGTCCCCTCGGTGCGCCAGATAATTTGACCACCGCGCTCAGCCCAACCCAGTCACTGGCGAGCGCGTGGTGCCCCGAGCCCGTGCCCGAGCCCTTGAATAACACCACGGAGGGGCCCGGGCACGGGAAAGGAAAGGAAAAGGGGGGGGCGGAGCGGGAGGCCTCGGCAGACATGGGGGTCTCCCTGCCTCCGCGCGCCCCCAGGAACAAATGGAGGCGCGGCTCCGATGAGACGGAGGGGGAACAACATCCCTCCGTGGAGGAGTCGGTGCCCGCCGCGTGTCCCGCGTCCCCACCCAGCGCCCCCAAGCAGCGCCGTAGGCGGGAGGAGTCTGTCCCCGGGGAGGGTGAGACAGTTGAGGCTGCCCAGCCTCTGCCTACCGGGGATGGAGTGGAAGATCTGCCTGTCGTGGGGGGCGTGGGGACCGCGGAGGAATGCGTAGCCGCCGGGCCGGGCGTCCCGGGGACTGAGGCGGGCGAGGCCGAAAAGGACGAACCTGAGCCCGCCCAGCTATTATCCAACTTCCCCCGGGAGTCGCTCGACCCGGCGGAAAAACAATTTATGGGTTTTAATGACACTGTGGATGCTGGGCCGGGGGGTGGCAGCGGGGAGGGGGAGGAACACCCACCCTCGCCTCTTACTTTGGAGCTGGAGCACTTGGGGAGCCTGGGGATCTCCTATGGCCGGGTCTCTCCTTGTTCTCCGGTTCCTGGGGCGGAGGGGGAACCCCTTCCGCTGTCATTTCCCGACCCAGCACCATTTTTAAAAGAGCCCAGTGGGGACTCCTCTGCCGATGATCCTGGGGGTGGGATCGGGGCAGTGCCAGGGCCGGTTGGAGCGGCCGGTTCATTTGCCGTACCTTGTGCGGTCGATGGGCTGGCTGCTGGCGGCCACCTCCCGGAGGAGGACGGGGACTCGGTGGGGGACGCGGGTGAAGACCTAGAGACCACCGCCAGTGAGGCGGTGGATCTGCTCGCGGCCGCCGCTGAGGCCCTCCTCATTCCTGCAAAGGAACTCCGGGACTTTTTGGCCCAGAGCCGGGGTCGCCGCGACCAAGCCCGACTGGCCCTGGAAAAATGGTCCGAGCCGGAGCTGATCAAGGGGTCCGTCCGCGCCGCCGTTAAAACCTTGGCCGCGGGCGGGCCCTTGAAAAAGGAGCAGCACCTTGAGCTGCGCGAGCTCGAGGGACTCCTCGCTGGGCTGCGGAGGGAGCGGAGTTCAACAAAAGACTCCGCTCCCTCCCCCACAATAGGTTAAGGTAGAGGTTGCACTATGCTTTTGCCATGAAGATAACCATAGCCAGCCTCAACATCAACGGCGGCAGAGGGGCACGCCGTAGATTTGACAATTTTTCGCTCCTGCGGGAGGGGAAATATGCGGTGTGCTTCCTGCAAGAAACCCACACCGTTCCGGGAGACGAAGCCACGTGGCTCCTGGAATGGCAAGGAGAGGTCCGCATGAGCCACCTCACCGACATTTCTAGTGGGGTGGCCATCTTGCTGGGCCCGCATTTTCAGCCGGAGATCTTGGGGGTCGAGGAGCCCGTGCCAGGCCGCTTGCTGCACGTAACGGTTCGCCTGGGGGACGTGCCGCTCCATCTCGTGAACGTGTATGCCCCTCATCCCGGCCCGCAGCAGACGCGCTTCTTTGAAGAGGTGTCCGCTCTTCTTGGCTCCGTCGACGTCGGCGACTGCATTGTCCTCGGGGGGGATTTTAACTGCACCCTCGAGGCGAGGGACCGCTCCGGTGCCCCGCAGTGCATGACGGCGATGGAGAAGTTGAGGGACCTGGTCGGGTCCTTCGACTTGGTGGACGTCTGGCGAAATCTCCACCCCGACTCCAGCGCCTTTACTTGGGTGAGGCCTGGAGTTGGATGGTCTAGAGTCGACCGCCTTTACGTGTCTCGGGCGTACGTTTCCTGCGTCCCGGCGGCCTCCATGCGGCCGGTGCCGTGTTCGGACCACCACCTGGTGTGGGCGGAGCTCGCTTCGCTCCGCGCGAGGACGGGGTCCGCGTACTGGCACTTTAACAACCGGCTGCTGGAGGACGTGCGGTTCCAGGACTCGTTCCGTCGATTCTGGTCCGACTGGAGAAGGAAGCAGGGGGGCTTCCCCTCCTTGAGGCTATGGTGGGACGTGGGCAAGGCTCACGTCCGCGTCTTCTGTCAAGAGTACGCGAGGGGGTCGACCAAGAGGCGGGCGGCCAGAGTCGGGCGCCTAGAAAAAGAGGTGCTCGACCTGGAAGCCCGTCTCGGTCAAGTCGTCCAGGACCCGGCCCTGCGGACGGTGTACGAAGCGAAGAAGGCCGCGCTGAAGGACCTGCAGCTCGTCGGGTCCCGAGGCGCGTTCGTGAGGTCGCGGATCCGGTTCCTGCGGGATCTGGACCGCGGCTCCCTCTTCTTCTACTCGCTGGAAAAAAGGCAGAGTGTCCGTAAGCAGCTCTTGACGCTGCTGGCCGACGACGGCTCTCTCGTCTCGGATCCGGAGGGCGTCAACAACAGGGTCCGTGAATATTACGGGGCTCTGTTCTCTCCGGATCCGTCCAGCGAGGAAGCGCGTAGAGTTTTGTGGGAGGACCTGCCGAAGGTCGGCCCGGAGGGCGCCGAAAATCTGGAAGCTCCGCTAAGCCTGGCGGAGCTGACCGGTGCCCTCGCCCGGCTCTCGAGGGGAAAATCCCCGGGGCTGGACGGGCTGACCGTGGAGTTCCACAGGGCGTTCTGGGACGTCCTGGGGAGCGACTACGCGCGGGTCCTGGGGGAAAGTCTGGCGACCGGGGAGATGCCCCTCTCTTGGCGCAGGGCAGTCATCGTCCTGCTGCCTAAGAAGGGCGATCTCCGCCTCCTTAAGAACTGGCGCCCGGTCTCCCTCCTCAGCACGGACTACAAAATCTTCGCCAGGGCGATGTCTGCTCGCCTTGGTGCCGTGCTGGACCACATGATCCACCCCGACCAGTCATACATGGTCCCTGGCCGGACAATCCACAATAACATCCATCTGGTCCGGGACCTCATCCATTGTTCCCAGGAGGCTGGTCTGTCGGTCGCCTTCCTATCCCTCGACCAAGAGAAGGCTTTCGACAGGGTGGATCACGACTATCTGCTCGGAACTTTGCGCGCTTTCGGGTTCGGGACGCATTTCGTCGCCCGGATCCGACTTTTGTACGCCGCCGCGGAGTGTCTGATTAAGGTTAACGGGTCCTTGACGGCGCCCCTTCGCTTTAGGAGAGGGGTGCGCCAGGGAGGCCCCATGTCCGGCCAGTTATACGCCGTTTGCGTGGAGCCTTTCCTGCGCCTCTTGCGGACGAGGTTGACGGGACTGGCTCTGCAAGGGCCGGGCGTGGAGGTCGTCCTCTCGGCTTACGCCGATGACGTGCTCCTCGCGATAGAGGATCCCGCTGACCTGCGGAGGATGCGTGAGTGCCAGGAGATTTACTCGGCCGCGTCCTCCGCCAGGATCAACTGGGAGAAATGTTCCGGACTCCTGGTGGGTCAGTGGCGGGTGGACTCCCTGCCGGAGGAGCTCAGGCCTTTTGCCTGGAGCACGACCCATCTCCTCTATCTGGGAGTCTACCTTAGCCCCGACGAGGGAGCCTGGCCGGCGAACTGGCAGGAGCTGGAGGCCAAGGTCGCCGCTCGCCTAGGGCGCTGGACAGGACTGCTCCGAGTGCTGTCCTACAGGGGTCGAGCGCTAGTCATAAACCAGCTGGTGGCCGCAATGCTGTGGTACCGGCTGGTCACTTTGACCCCTCCCCCTGCGTTTGTCGCCAAGATACAGAAGAAGCTGGTGGACTTCTTCTGGAACAACAGGAAGCACTGGGTCTCTGCCGCGGTCTTGAGTCTCCCGCTTGAGGAGGGCGGTCAGTCGTTGGTGTGCATCAGCGCCCAGCTCGCGACTTTCCGTCTTCAGACCCTGCAGAGATACCTTTACGTCGAGCCCCCTCCTAGGTGGTGTGCTCTGGCGAGGTATTTCTTCCGCCAGCAGCTCGACCTCAATTATGACACGCAGCTCCTGTTTGTGAACTTGGGGGGTGCCAGGACCGCCCTCCGGGAGCTGCCTGTCTTTTACAGGGAACTCATCAGGGTCTGGAACAAAGTCTCCACCAAGCGCAGCTCTCCGCCGGCTGGAGTGGCGGCCGTCCTGCAGGAACCACTGTTCGGGAATCCGTACCTCCACGGCCGAGGCTTTATGTGGCGGTCGGAAGAGAGGGCTGTGGCTGGTGAGGTGACCAGGGTCAGGGACCTGCTCGATGGCGGAGGAGCGGGCTGGATGGCGCCAGACACGCTGGCGCGGCGCCTAAATTCTGCCAACGTCCGCCACGCGGCCGATGCCATCGAGTCGCTAAAAACAGCTCTGGGCCCTGACTCCATTAGGTGCATCGAGGAGGCTCAAGCACGTGGGGAGATCCCGTCCGAACTGACCCCCGTCCGGACGGAATTCCTCATCGGCGCCAAACCCCGGAACCTCCCTCGGGGGCCGGCGCCTCACAACTTGAGCCGCCTCCGGGAAATCCCCTCCATGCCTTTCAGTTCCGCGCGGAGGGGTTTCCTGTACGGGCTGCTCCTGCACACCCTCAACTTTGCCATCCTCGCCGGCCGTCCGGACACGCCATGGCGTACCATCTTGCCGTCCGGAGGAGGCGGGGGTCCCCGATGGAGGGCACTCTACGCAGGGGTCCTCCCACTATTCATCGGGGACTTGGCCTGGAGGGTGGTGCACGGAGCAGTGCCGTGCAACAAATTTTTAAGCCGGTTCACGGACTCCCAGGCCGCCTGCAATTTCTGCGGTCTGGAGGAGTCCGTGTTCCATGTTTTTATTGAATGCACGAGGTTGCAGCCCCTGTTCCACTATTTGAAGGGGCTGCTCCTGAAATTCTGGCTGCACTTCAGTCCCACTCTCCTGATCTTTGGGCACCCTGTGCGGAGGGGAGCGGGTAGGTCCGAAGGCCTCCTCGTAGGACTGCTCCTGGGCACGGCCAAGGGTGCCATCAGCCGGTCCAGGCAGCGGGCGGTCGAGGGGGTCGTTCAACCTGACTGCCTGCCTCTCTTCCGCTCTTACATCCGGTCCAGGGTGTCCTTGGAGATGGAACACGCGGTGTCCACCGGTACGCTCGCGGCCTTCCGCGAGAGGTGGGCACCGGAGGGACTGGAGTGCATCATCACGCCCGGCAACCAAATTTTAATTTGATTTTACGTTTTAAAGTTAATTTGTTTTAATTGCCGGTGCTTTTAGTGTCCCCTTCCCTTTTATAGGGGGCACTGGGGAATAATTGTGATTTTAGTGCCAAAAAAAAAAAAAAAAAAAAAAAAAAAAAAAAAAAAAAGGGGGGGGAAAAAGGGCCCAGTAAATGTCTGGAGTGTCACCCAGGTCGGGTGGCACCGTTTAATGTCTTTATGTTTTGCAGGTAAACTCAAAAGAGTTTCATGCACAAGGACCAATTGTGGAGCAGTAGAGGCGTGTCCTGCTCATTTGGAGCTGTGAGCAGTGAGAGAAGCAGCTAGCAACTTGTGCTCCTGCCTGGAGAGCCCTGAGACCAGCCCAGGAAGAGAAGGAAGGAAGGGGCTTCACCTTCAACTTTCATCCAGAGGGAGAGGAGGAGAACAGAAAACTTTGCAACAACTTTATCATTTCTGCAAGGAGTTGGAGAGAGGGGGAAAAGACCAACAACATCCAGTGTGGAAGGAGGGAGACTCTACAATTCTACAGGTGGGTGTGGGTGCATTTCCCCAAACAGACTTTGTTGTATCGGTGGGGGGAGGAAAGAAGACCACTGAGGGCCGGAACATCGCGGGGTGTGTGTGTGTGTGTGGTAGTGTGCGTGGGGGCCTTGCTTACAACTAGGCCCCCCCCACAATTGGAAACCCCCCACCCCCCACATTTGCCTAGCCTGGGATAGCTGGAGCTACCAGGCTGAAGATTGTCATTAATCTCCCTATTAAAGATCGTTTAGGAGTGGGTGCCTGGTGGCTCTAGCTACCCCAGGTGAAGACGTCTTCTCCCCCCACCTGAAGACCACCCCAAAGACTTTTGTGTTTTGCCATCTGGGGAGTGCACCCACCCACAGCTGCGAGGGGAGACCTGCCCTCGCAGCCCCCCCCCTTCCCACCCCCCTCTCTCTTTATCCGTTACCCTCTGTTTCTCCCCTCTCTCTCTGAGGCCCCTTTTCTTCCTAATTTAAAAAAAAACACCCAATTAAGACAACTGAGCAGAGGGAGCAAGGCCTCTCCCCAATTGTCAACGAGGGGAGAGGTGCCTCGTTAAGGGCTCCTCTGCTCAGTTAATATACGAGGCCATTAAAGACCATTAAGGCCTGTGACTTTGGGGTGGGTGTAGCCCTCAAAGGGACCCCGTGATGGCGACCCCATCCACGCCGGTGGCAGGGCCAGCAAGGACGTATGCGCAGGTGGCAACCGCTTCCACGGCCCCTCCTGCGCCACCCGCTGCCCTGCCACCTTTCAGACTCATTACTAAAAAACACGGGGTCAAGAGCTACACTCATCCCACAATGACCATCGAGGAGTGCGTGTGGGCGATGGCTGGGGTAGTCGGCCCCTCGGCCATTGTCGCAGCCTCCAAGATGTCTGGGAAGGCCGTGTTCTTCCTGGGGTCGGAGCGGGCGGTGTCCCTGGCCCTTGAAAAGGGGCTCACGGTGGGCGGGACGTTCCTGCCGGTGGACCCACTCGAGGCCACCGCGCAGAGGGTCATCGGGTCAAACGTCCCGCCCTTTGTTCCCGCTGAGCTCCTCCTCCCTCACCTACACCAACTGGGGGAAGTAAGGTCGGGGATCAACCCCATACCGCTCGGCCTCAGGGAGAACAGCCTGCGCCACGTGTTCTCCTTCCGCCGCCAGCTCTTTGTCCGGCTGGCGCGGGAGGACACGACGGAGGGGAATTTTAATGTGGTGCACGAGGGGACTGCCTACCGCGTCTTCTGGACGTCGGACGGCGTGCGGTGCCATGCCTGCAGGGATGTGGGGCATGTTCGTAAGAACTGCCCCGCCTCCAAGGCCGCCAAACCACCGAAGGCGGCCAAGGCTGGCGCCGCCGCCACCCCTCCCCCTAGTTGCGTCCGCGTGCCGGGAGCCATGGGTGCGCGGGCATCGTCGGAGGCCTTTGTTTTCAGGGCCTCCGGCGGGGGGGAGGGGGAGCGTCCGAGCGGAAAGAAGGCGCGGAAGAAGGCAAAACATCTAGAGGCGGGTCCCCTCGGTGCGCCAGATAATTTGACCACCGCGCTCAGCCCAACCCAGTCACTGGCGAGCGCGTGGTGCCCCGAGCCCGTGCCCGAGCCCTTGAATAACACCACGGAGGGGCCCGGGCACGGGAAAGGAAAGGAAAAGGGGGGGGCGGAGCGGGAGGCCTCGGCAGACATGGGGGTCTCCCTGCCTCCGCGCGCCCCCAGGAACAAAAGGAGGCGCGGCTCCGATGAGACGGAGGGGGAACAACATCCCTCCGTGGAGGAGTCGGTGCCCGCCGCGTGTCCCGCGTCCCCAACCAGCGCCCCCAAGCAGCGCCGTAGGCGGGAGGAGTCTGTCCCCGGGGAGGGTGAGACAGTTGAGGCTGCCCAGCCTCTGCCTACCGGGGATGGAGTGGAAGATCTGCCTGTCGTGGGGGGCGTGGGGACCGCGGAGGAATGCGTAGCCGCCGGGCCGGGCGTCCTGGGGACTGAGGCGGGCGAGGCCGAAAAGGACGAACCTGAGCCCGCCCAGCTATTATCCAACTTCCCCCGGGAGTCGCTCGACCCGGCGGAAAAACAATTTATGGGTTTTAATGACACTGTGGATGCTGGGCCGGGGGGTGGCAGCGGGGAGGGGGAGGAACACCCACCCTCGCCTCTTACTTTGGAGCTGGAGCACTTGGGGAGCCTGGGGATCTCCTATGGCCGGGTCTCTCCTTGTTCTCCGGTTCCTGGGGCGGAGGGGGAACCCCTTCCGCTGTCATTTCCCGACCCAGCACCATTTTTAAAAGAGCCCAGTGGGGACTCCTCTGCCGATGATCCTGGGGGTGGGATCGGGGCAGTGCCAGGGCCGGTTGGAGCGGCCGGTTCATTTGCCGTACCTTGTGCGGTCGATGGGCTGGCTGCTGGCGGCCACCTCCCGGAGGAGGACGGGGACTCGGTGGGGGACGCGGGTGAAGACCTAGAGACCACCGCCAGTGAGGCGGTGGATCTGCTCGCGGCCGCCGCTGAGGCCCTCCTCATTCCTGCAAAGGAACTCCGGGACTTTTTGGCCCAGAGCCGGGGTCGCCGCGACCAAGCCCGACTGGCCCTGGAAAAATGGTCCGAGCCGGAGCTGATCAAGGGGTCCGTCCGCGCCGCCGTTAAAACCTTGGCCGCGGGCGGGCCCTTGAAAAAGGAGCAGCACCTTGAGCTGCGCGAGCTCGAGGGACTCCTCGCTGGGCTGCGGAGGGAGCGGAGTTCAACAAAAGACTCCGCTCCCTCCCCCACAATAGGTTAAGGTAGAGGTTGCACTATGCTTTTGCCATGAAGATAACCATAGCCAGCCTCAACATCAACGGCGGCAGAGGGGCACGCCGTAGATTTGACAATTTTTCGCTCCTGCGGGAGGGGAAATATGCGGTGTGCTTCCTGCAAGAAACCCACACCGTTCCGGGAGACGAAGCCACGTGGCTCCTGGAATGGCAAGGAGAGGTCCGCATGAGCCACCTCACCGCCATTTCTAGTGGGGTGGCCATCTTGCTGGGCCCGCATTTTCAGCCGGAGATCTTGGGGGTCGAGGAGCCCGTGCCAGGCCGCTTGCTGCACGTAACGGTTCGCCTGGGGGACGTGCCGCTCCATCTCGTGAACGTGTACGCCCCTCATCCCGGCCCGCAGCAGACGCGCTTCTTTGAAGAGGTGTCCGCTCTTCTTGGCTCCGTCGACGTCGGCGACTGCATTGTCCTCGGGGGGGATTTTAACTGCACCCTCGAGGCGAGGGACCGCTCCGGTGCCCCGCAGTGCATGACGGCGATGGAGAAGTTGAGGGACCTGGTCGGGTCCTTCGACTTGGTGGACGTCTGGCGAAATCTCCACCCCGACTCCAGCGCCTTTACTTGGGTGAGGCCTGGAGTTGGATGGTCTAGAGTCGACCGCCTTTACGTGTCTCGGGCGTACGTTTCCTGCGTCCCGGCGGCCTCCATGCGGCCGGTGCCGTGTTCGGACCACCACCTGGTGTGGGCGGAGCTCGCTTCGCTCCGCGCGAGGACGGGGTCCGCGTACTGGCACTTTAACAACCGGCTGCTGGAGGACGTGCGGTTCCAGGACTCGTTCCGTCGATTCTGGTCCGACTGGAGAAGGAAGCAGGGGGGCTTCCCCTCCTTGAGGCTATGGTGGGACGTGGGCAAGGCTCACGTCCGCGTCTTCTGTCAAGAGTACGCGAGGGGGTCGACCAAGAGGCGGGCGGCCAGAGTCGGGCGCCTAGAAAAAGAGGTGCTCGACCTGGAAGCCCGTCTCGGTCAAGTCGTCCAGGACCCGGCCCTGCGGACGGTGTACGAAGCGAAGAAGGCCGCGCTGAAGGACCTGCAGCTCGTCGGGTCCCGAGGCGCGTTCGTGAGGTCGCGGATCCGGTTCCTGCGGGATCTGGACCGCGGCTCCCTCTTCTTCTACTCGCTGGAAAAAAGGCAGAGTGTCCGTAAGCAGCTCTTGACGCTGCTGGCCGACGACGGCTCTCTCGTCTCGGATCCGGAGGGCGTCAACAACAGGGTCCGTGAATATTACGGGGCTCTGTTCTCTCCGGATCCGTCCAGCGAGGAAGCGCGTAGAGTTTTGTGGGAGGACCTGCCGAAGGTCGGCCCGGAGGGCGCCGAAAATCTGGAAGCTCCGCTAAGCCTGGCGGAGCTGACCGGTGCCCTCGCCCGGCTCTCGAGGGGAAAATCCCCGGGGCTGGACGGGCTGACCGTGGAGTTCCACAGGGCGTTCTGGGACGTCCTGGGGAGCGACTACGCGCGGGTCCTGGGGGAAAGTCTGGCGACCGGGGAGATGCCCCTCTCTTGGCGCAGGGCAGTCATCGTCCTGCTGCCTAAGAAGGGCGATCTCCGCCTCCTTAAGAACTGGCGCCCGGTCTCCCTCCTCAGCACGGACTACAAAATCTTCGCCAGGGCGATGTCTGCTCGCCTTGGTGCCGTGCTGGACCACATGATCCACCCCGACCAGTCATACATGGTCCCTGGCCGGACAATCCACAATAACATCCATCTGGTCCGGGACCTCATCCATTGTTCCCAGGAGGCTGGTCTGTCGGTCGCCTTCCTATCCCTCGACCAAGAGAAGGCTTTCGACAGGGTGGATCACGACTATCTGCTCGGAACTTTGCGCGCTTTCGGGTTCGGGACGCATTTCGTCGCCCGGATCCGACTTTTGTACGCCGCCGCGGAGTGTCTGATTAAGGTTAACGGGTCCTTGACGGCGCCCCTTCGCTTTAGGAGAGGGGTGCGCCAGGGAGGCCCCATGTCCGGCCAGTTATACGCCGTTTGCGTGGAGCCTTTCCTGCGCCTCTTGCGGACGAGGTTGACGGGACTGGCTCTGCAAGGGCCGGGCGTGGAGGTCGTCCTCTCGGCTTACGCCGATGACGTGCTCCTCGCGATAGAGGATCCCGCTGACCTGCGGAGGATGCGTGAGTGCCAGGAGATTTACTCGGCCGCGTCCTCCGCCAGGATCAACTGGGAGAAATGTTCCGGACTCCTGGTGGGTCAGTGGCGGGTGGACTCCCTGCCGGAGGAGCTCAGGCCTTTTGCCTGGAGCACGACCCATCTCCTCTATCTGGGAGTCTACCTTAGCCCCGACGAGGGAGCCTGGCCGGCGAACTGGCAGGAGCTGGAGGCCAAGGTCGCCGCTCGCCTAGGGCGCTGGACAGGACTGCTCCGAGTGCTGTCCTACAGGGGTCGAGCGCTAGTCATAAACCAGCTGGTGGCCGCAATGCTGTGGTACCGGCTGGTCACTTTGACCCCTCCCCCTGCGTTTGTCGCCAAGATACAGAAGAAGCTGGTGGACTTCTTCTGGAACAACAGGAAGCACTGGGTCTCTGCCGCGGTCTTGAGTCTCCCGCTTGAGGAGGGCGGTCAGTCGTTGGTGTGCATCAGCGCCCAGCTCGCGACTTTCCGTCTTCAGACCCTGCAGAGATACCTTTACGTCGAGCCCCCTCCTAGGTGGTGTGCTCTGGCGAGGTATTTCTTCCGCCAGCAGCTCGACCTCAATTATGACACGCAGCTCCTGTTTGTGAACTTGGGGGGTGCCAGGACCGCCCTCCGGGAGCTGCCTGTCTTTTACAGGGAACTCATCAGGGTCTGGAACAAAGTCTCCACCAAGCGCAGCTCTCCGCCGGCTGGAGTGGCGGCCGTCCTGCAGGAACCACTGCTCGGGAATCCGTACCTCCACGGCCGAGGCTTTATGTGGCGGTCGGAAGAGAGGGCTGTGGCTGGTGAGGTGACCAGGGTCAGGGACCTGCTCGATGGCGGAGGAGCGGGCTGGATGGCGCCAGACACGCTGGCGCGGCGCCTAAATTCTGCCAACGTCCGCCACGCGGCCGATGCCATCGAGTCGCTAAAAACAGCTCTGGGCCCTGACTCCATTAGGTGCATCGAGGAGGCTCAAGCACGTGGGGAGATCCCGTCCGAACTGACCCCCGTCCGGACGGAATTCCTCATCGGCGCCAAACCCCGGAACCTCCCTCGGGGGCCGGCGCCTCACAACTTGAGCCGCCTCCGGGAAATCCCCTCCATGCCTTTCAGTTCCGCGCGGAGGGGTTTCCTGTACGGGCTGCTCCTGCACACCCTCAACTTTGCCATCCTCGCCGGCCGTCCGGACACGCCATGGCGTACCATCTTGCCGTCCGGAGGAGGCGGGGGTCCCCGATGGAGGGCACTCTACGCAGGGGTCCTCCCACTATTCATCGGGGACTTGGCCTGGAGGGTGGTGCATGGAGCAGTGCCGTGCAACAAATTTTTAAGCCGGTTCACGGACTCCCAGGCCGCCTGCAATTTCTGCGGTCTGGAGGAGTCCGTGTTCCATGTTTTTATTGAATGCACGAGGTTGCAGCCCCTGTTCCACTATTTGAAGGGGCTGCTCCTGAAATTCTGGCTGCACTTCAGTCCCACTCTCCTGATCTTTGGGCACCCTGTGCGGAGGGGAGCGGGTAGGTCCGAAGGCCTCCTCGTAGGACTGCTCCTGGGCACGGCCAAGGGTGCCATCAGCCGGTCCAGGCAGCGGGCGGTCGAGGGGGTCGTTCAACCTGACTGCCTGCCTCTCTTCCGCTCTTACATCCGGTCCAGGGTGTCCTTGGAGATGGAACACGCGGTGTCCACCGGTACGCTCGCGGCCTTCCGCGAGAGGTGGGCACCGGAGGGACTGGAGTGCATCATCACGCCCGGCAACCAAATTTTAATTTGATTTTACGTTTTAAAGTTAATTTGTTTTAATTGCCGGTGCTTTTAGTGTCCCCTTCCCTTTTATAGGGGGCACTGGGGAATAATTGTGATTTTAGTGCCAAAAAAAAAAAAAAAAAAAAGGGGGGGGAAAAAGGGCCTAGTAAATGTCTGGAGTGTCACCCAGGTCGGGTGGCACCGTTTAATGTCTTTATGTTTTGCAGGTAAACTCAAAAGAGTTTCATGCACAAGGACCAATTGTGGAGCAGTAGAGGCGTGTCCTGCTCATTTGGAGCTGTGAGCAGTGAGAGAAGCAGCTAGCAACTTGTGCTCCTGCCTGGAGAGCCCTGAGACCAGCCCAGGAAGAGAAGGAAGGAAGGGGCTTCACCTTCAACTTTCATCCAGAGGGAGAGGAGGAGAACAGAAAACTTCGCAACAACTTTATCATTTCTGCAAGGAGTTGGAGAGAGGGGGAAAAGACCAACAACATCCAGTGTGGAAGGAGGGAGACTCTACAATTCTACAGGTGGGTGTGGGTGCATTTCCCCAAACAGACTTTGTTGTATCGGTGGGGGGAGGAAAGAAGACCACTGAGGGCCGGAACATCGCGGGGTGTGTGTGTGTGTGTGGTAGTGTGCGTGGGGGCCTTGCTTACAACTAGGCCCCCCCCACAATTGGAAACCCCCCACCCCCCACATTTGCCTAGCCTGGGATAGCTGGAGCTACCAGGCTGAAGATTGTCATTAATCTCCCTATTAAAGATCGTTTAGGAGTGGGTGCCTGGTGGCTCTAGCTACCCCAGGTGAAGACGTCTTCTCCCCCCACCTGAAGACCACCCCAAAGACTTTTGTGTTTTGCCATCTGGGGAGTGCACCCACCCACAGCTGCGAGGGGAGACCTGCCCTCGCAGCCCCCCCCCTTCCCACCCCCCTCTCTCTTTATCCGTTACCCTCTGTTTCTCCCCTCTCTCTCTGAGGCCCCTTTTCTTCCTAATTTAAAAAAAAACACCCAATTAAGACAACTGAGCAGAGGGAGCAAGGCCTCTCCCCAATTGTCAACGAGGGGAGAGGTGCCTCGTTAAGGGCTCCTCTGCTCAGTTAATATACGAGGCCATTAAAGACCATTAAGGCCTGTGACTTTGGGGTGGGTGTAGCCCTCAAAGGGACCCCGTGATGGCGACCCCATCCACGCCGGTGGCAGGGCCAGCAAGGACGTATGCGCAGGTGGCAACCGCTTCCACGGCCCCTCCTGCGCCACCCGCTGCCCTGCCACCTTTCAGACTCATTACTAAAAAACACGGGGTCAAGAGCTACACTCACCCCACAATGACCATCGAGGAGTGCGTGCGGGCGATGGCTGGGGTAGTCGGCCCCTCGGCCATTGTCGCAGCCTCCAAGATGTCTGGGAAGGCCGTGTTCTTCCTGGGGTCGGAGCGGGCGGTGTCCCTGGCCCTTGAAAAGGGGCTCACGGTGGGCGGGACGTTCCTGCCGGTGGACCCACTCGAGGCCACCGCGCAGAGGGTCATCGTGTCAAACGTCCCGCCCTTTGTTCCCGCTGAGCTCCTCCTCCCTCACCTACACCAACTGGGGGAGGTAAGGTCGGGGATCAACCCCATACCGCTCGGACTCAGGGAGAACAGCCTGCGCCACGTGTTCTCCTTCCGCCGCCAGCTCTTTGTCCGGCTGGCGCGGGAGGACACGACGGAGGGGAATTTTAATGTGGTGCACGAGGGGACTGCCTACCGCGTCTTCTGGACGTCGGACGGCGTGCGGTGCCATGCCGGCAGGGAGGTGGGGCATGTTCGTAAGAACTGCCCCGCCTCCAAGGCCGCCAAACCACCGAAGGCGGCCAAGGCTGGCGCCGCCGCCACCCCTCCCCCTAGTTGCGTCCGCGTGCCGGGAGCCATGGGTGCGCGGGCATCGTCGGAGGCCTTTGTTTTCAGGGCCTCCGGCGGGGGGGAGGGAGAGCGTCCGAGCGGAAAGAAGGCGCGGAAGAAGGCAAAACATCTAGAGGCGGGTCCCCTCGGTGCGCCAGATAATTTGACCACCGCGCTCAGCCCAACCCAGTCACCGGCGAGCGCGTGGTGCCCCGAGCCCGTGCCCGAGCCCTTGAATAACACCACGGAGGGGCCCGGGCACGGGAAAGGAAAGGAAAAGGGGGGGGCGGAGCGGGAGGCCTCGGCAGACATGGGGGTCTCCCTGCCTCCGCGCGCCCCCAGGAACAAAAGGAGGCGCGGCTCCGATGAGACGGAGGGGGAACAACATCCCTCCGTGGAGGAGTCGGTGCCCGCCGCGTGTCCCGCGTCCCCAACCAGCGCCCCCAAGCAGCGCCGTAGGCGGGAGGAGTCTGTCCCCGGGGAGGGTGAGACAGTTGAGGCTGCCCAGCCTCTGCCTACCGGGGATGGAGTGGAAGATCTGCCTGTCGTGGGGGGCGTGGGGACCGCGGAGGAATGCGTAGCCGCCGGGCCGGGCGTCCCGGGGACTGAGGCGGGCGAGGCCGAAAAGGACGAACCTGAGCCCGCCCAGCTATTATCCAACTTCCCCCGGGAGTCGCTTGACCCGGCGGAAAAACAATTTATGGGTTTTAATGACACTGTGGATGCTGGGCCGGGGGGTGGCAGCGGGGAGGGGGAGGAACACCCACCCTCGCCTCTTACTTTGGAGCTGGAGCACTTGGGGAGCCTGGGGATCTCCTATGGCCGGGTCTCTCCTTGTTCTCCGGTTCCTGGGGCGGAGGGGGAACCCCTTCCGCTGTCATTTCCCGACCCAGCACCATTTTTAAAAGAGCCCAGTGGGGACTCCTCTGCCGACGATCCTGGGGGTGGGATCGGGGCAGTGCCAGGGCCGGTTGGAGCGGCCGGTTCATTTGCCGTACCTTGTGCGGTCGATGGGCCGGCTGCTGGCGGCCACCTCCCGGAGGAGGACGGGGACTCGGTGGGGGACGCGAGAGAAGAACTAGAGACCACCGCCAGGGAGGCGGTGGATCTGCTCGCGGCCGCCGCTGAGGCCCTCCTCATTCCTGCAAAGGAACTCCGGGACTTTTTGGCCCAGAGCCGGGGTCGCCGCGTCCAAGCCCGACTGGCCCTGGAAAAATGGTCCGAGCCGGAGCTGATCAAGGGGTCCGTCCGCGCCGCCGTTAAAACCTTGGCCGCGGGCGGGCCCTTGACAAAGGAGCAGCACCTTGAGCTGCGCGAGCTCGAGGGACTCCTCGCTGGGCTGCGGAGGGAGCGGAGTTCAACAAATGACTCCGCTCCCTCCCCCACAATAGGTTAAGGTAGAGGTTGCACTATGCTTTTGCCATGAAGATAACCATAGCCAGCCTCAACATCAACGGCGGCAGAGGGGCACGCCGTAGATTTGACAATTTTTCGCTCCTGCGGGAGGGGAAATATGCGGTGTGCTTCCTGCAAGAAACCCACACCGTTCCGGGAGACGAAGCCTCGTGGCTCCTGGAATGGCAAGGAGAGGTCCGCATGAGCCACCTCACCGCCATTTCTAGTGGGGTGGCCATCTTGCTGGGCCCGCATTTTCAGCCGGAGATCTTGGGGGTCGAGGAGCCCGTGCCAGGCCACTTGCTGCACGTAACGGTTCGCCTGGGGGACGTGCCGCTCCATCTCGTGAACGTGTACGCCCCTCATCCCGGCCCGCATCAAACGCGCTTCTTTGAAGAGGTGTCCGCTCTTCTTGGCTCCGTCGACGTCGGCGACTGCATTGTCCTCGGGGGGGATTTTAACTGCACCCTCGAGGCGAGGGACCGCTCCGGTGCCCCGCAGTGCATGACGGCGATGGAGAAGTTGAGGGACCTGGTCGGGTCCTTCGACTTGGTGGACGTCTGGCGAAATCTCCACCCCGACTCCAGCGCCTTTACTTGGGTGAGGCCTGGAGTTGGATGGTCTAGAGTCGACCGCCTTTACGTGTCTCGGGCGTACGTTTCCTGCGTCCCGGCGGCCTCCATGCGGCCGGTGCCGTGTTCGGACCACCACCTGGTGTGGGCGGAGCTCGCTTCGCTCCGCGCGAGGACGGGGTCCGCGTACTGGCACTTTAACAACCGGCTGCTGGAGGACGTGCGGTTCCAGGACTCGTTCCGTCGATTCTGGTCCGACTGGAGAAGGAAGCAGGGGGGCTTCCCCTCCTTGAGGCTATGGTGGGACGTGGGCAAGGCTCACGTCCGCGTCTTCTGTCAAGAGTACGCGAGGGGGTCGACCAAGAGGCGGGCGGCCAGAGTCGGGCGCCTAGAAAAAGAGGTGCTCGACCTGGAAGCCCGTCTCGGTCAAGTCGTCCAGGACCCGGCCCTGCGGACGGTGTACGAAGCGAAGAAGGCCGCGCTGAAGGACCTGCAGCTCGTCGGGTCCCGAGGCGCGTTCGTGAGGTCGCGGATCCGGTTCCTGCGGGATCTGGACCGCGGCTCCCCCTTCTTCTACTCGCTGGAAAAAAGGCAGAGTGTCCGTAAGCAGCTCTTGACGCTGCTGGCCGACGACGGCTCTCTCGTCTCGGATCCGGAGGGCGTCAACAACAGGGTCCGTGAATATTACGGGGCTCTGTTCTCTCCGGATCCGTCCAGCGAGGAAGCGCGTAGAGTTTTGTGGGAGGACCTGCCGAAGGTCAGCCCGGAGGGCGCCTAAAATCTGGAAGCTCCGCTAAGCCTGGCGGAGCTGACCGGTGCCCTCGCCCGGCTCTCGAGGGGAAAATCCCCGGGGCTGGACGGGCTGACCGTGGAGTTCCACAGGGCGTTCTGGGACGTCCTGGGGGGCGACTACGCGCGGGTCCTGGGGGAAAGTCTGGCGACCGGGGAGATGCCCCTCTCTTGGCGCAGGGCAGTCATCGTCCTGCTGCCTAAGAAGGGCGATCTCCGCCTCCTTAAGAACTGGCGCCCGGTCTCCCTCCTCAGCACGGACTACAAAATCTTCGCCAGGGCGATGTCTGCTCGCCTTGTGCCGTGCTGGACCACATGATCCACCCCGACCAGTCATACATGGTCCCGGGCCGGACAATCCACGATAACATCCATCTGGTCCGGGACCTCATCCATTGTTCCCAGGAGGCTGGTCTGTCGGTCGCCTTCCTATCCCTCGACCAAGAGAAGGCGTTCGACAGGGTGGATCACGACTATCTGCTCGGATCTCTGCGCGCTTTCGGGTTCGGGACGCATTTCGTCGCCCGGATCCGACTTTTGTACGCCGCCGCGGAGTGTCTGATTAAGGTTAACGGGTCCTTGACGGCGCCCCTTCGCTTTAGGAGAGGGGTGCGCCAGGGAGGCCCCATGTCCGGCCAGTTATACGCCGTTTGCGTGGAGCCTTTCCTGCGCCTCTTGCGGACGAGGTTGACGGGACTGGCTCTGCAAGGGCCGGGCGTGGAGGTCGTCCTCTCGGCTTACGCCGATGACGTGCTCCTCGCGATAGAGGATCCCGCTGACCTGCGGAGGATGCGTGAGTGCCAGGAGATTTACTCGGCCGCGTCCTCCGCCAGGATCAACTGGGAGAAATGTTCCGGACTCCTGGTGGGTCAGTGGCGGGTGGACTCCCTGCCGGAGGAGCTCAGGCCTTTTGCCTGGAGCACGACCCATCTCCTCTATCTGGGAGTCTACCTTAGCCCCGACGAGGGAGCCTGGCCGGCGAACTGGCAGGAGCTGGAGGCCAAGGTCGCCGCTCGCCTAGGGCGCTGGACAGGACTGCTCCGAGTGCTGTCATACAGGGGTCGAGCGCTAGTCATAAACCAGCTGGTGGCCGCAATGCTGTGGTACCGGCTGGTCACTTTGACCCCTCCCCCTGCGTTTGTCGCCAAGATACAGAAGAAGCTGGTGGACTTCTTCTGGAACAACAGGAAGCACTGGGTCTCTGCCGCGGTCTTGAGTCTCCCGCTTGAGGAGGGCGGTCAGTCGTTGGTGTGCGTCAGCGCCCAGCTCGCGACTTTCCGTCTTCAGACCCTGCAGAGATACCTTTACGTCGAGCCCCCTCCTAGGTGGTGTGCTCTGGCGAGGTATTTCTTCCGCCAGCAGCTCGACCTCAATTATGACACGCAGCTCCTGTTTGTGAACTTGGGGGGTGCCAGGACCGCCCTCCGGGAGCTGCCTGTCTTTTACAGGGAACTCATCAGGGTCTGGAACAAAGTCTCCACCAAGCGCAGCTCTCCGCCGGCTGGAGTGGCGGCCGTCCTGCAGGAGCCGCTGCTCGGGAATCCGTACCTCCACGGCCGAGGCTTCATGTGGCGGTCGGAAGAGAGGGCTGTGGCTGGTGAGGTGACCAGGGTCAGGGACCTGCTCGATGGCAGAGGAGCGGGCTGGATGGCGCCAGACACGCTGGCGCGGCGCCTAAACTCTGCCAACGTCCGCCACGCGGCCGATGCCATCGAGTCGCTAAAAACAGCTCTGGGCCCTGACTCCGTTAGGTGCATCGAGGAGGCTCAAGCACGTGGGGAGATCCCGTCCGAACTGACCCGCGTCCGGACGGAATTCCTCATCGGCGCCAAACCCCGGAACCTCCCTCGGGGGCCGGCGCCTCACAACTTGAGCCGCCTCGGGGAAATCCCCTCCGTGCCTTTCAGTTCCGCGCGGAGGGGTTTCCTGTACGGGCTGCTCCTGCACAGCCTCAACTTTGCCATCCTCGCCGGCCGTCCGGACACGCCATGGCGTACCATCTTGCCGTCCGGAGGAGGCGGGGGTCCCCGATGGAGGGCACTCTACGCAGGGGTCCTCCCACTATTCATCGGGGACTTGGCCTGGAGGGTGGTGCACGGAGCAGTGCCGTGCAACAAATATTTAAGCCGGTTCACGGACTCCCAGGCCGCCTGCAATTTCTGCGGTCTGGAGGAGTCCGTGTTCCATGTTTTTATTGAGTGCACAAGGTTGCAGCCCCTGTTCCATTACTTGAAGGGGCTGCTCCTGAAATTCTGGCTGCACTTCAGTCCCACTCTCCTGATCTTTGGGCACCCTGTGCGGAGGGGAGCGGGTAGGTCCGAAGGCCTCCTCGTAGGACTGCTCCTGGGCACGGCCAAGGGTGCCATCAGCCGGTCCAGGCAGCGGGCGGTCGAGGGGGTCGTTCAACCTGACTGCCTGCCTCTCTTCCGCTCTTACATCCGGTCCAGGGTGTCCTTGGAGATGGAGCACGCGGTGTCCACCGGTACGCTCGCGGCCTTCCGCGAGAGGTGGGCACCGGAGGGACTGGAGTGCATCATCACGCCCGGCAACCAAATTTTAATTTGATTTTACGTTTTAAAGTTAATTTGTTTTAATTGCCGGTGCTTTTAGTGTCCCCCTCTCCTTTTATAGGGGGCACTGAACAAAGGAAACATTTTTTGATTTTAGTGCCCAAAAAAAAAAAAAAAAAAAAAAGGGCCTTGTAAATGTCTTGTGTGTGTCATCCAGGTCGGGTGGCACGGATACATGTTTTATGGTTTCGCAGGTAAACTCAAAAGAGTTTCATGCACAAGGACCAATTGTGGAGCAGTAGAGGCGTGTCCTGCTCAGTTGGAGCTGTGAGCAGTGAGAGAAGCAGCTAGCAACTTGTGCTCCTGCCTGGAGAGCCCTGAGACCAGCCCAGGAAGAGAAGGAAGGAAGGGGCTTCACCTTCAACTTTCATCCAGAGGGAGAGGAGGAGAACAGAAAACTTTGCAACAACTTTATCATTTCTGCAAGGAGTTGGAGAGAGGGGGAAAAGACCAACAACATCCAGTGTGGAAGGAGGGAGACTCTACAATTCTACAGGTGGGTGTGGGTGCTTTTCCCCAAACAGACTTTGTTGTATCGGTGGGGGGAGGAAAGAAGACCACTGAGGGCCGGAACATCGCGGGGTGTGTGTGTGTGTGTGGTAGTGTGCGTGGGGGCCTTGCTTACAACTAGGCCCCCCCCACAATTGGAACCCCCCCACCCCCCACATTTGCCTAGCCTGGGATAGCTGGAGCTACCAGGCTGAAGATTGTCATTAATCTCCCTATTAAAGATCGTTTAGGAGTGGGTGCCTGGTGGCTCTAGCTACCCCAGGTGAAGACGTCTTCTCCCCCCACCTGAAGACCACCCCAAAGACTTTTGTGTTTTGCCATCTGGGGAGTGCACCCACCCACAGCTGCGAGGGGAGACCTGCCCTCGCAGCCCGCCCCCTTCCCACCCCCCTCTCTCTTTCTCCGTTACCCTCTGTTTCTCCCCTCTCTCTCTGAGGCCCCTTTTCTTCCTAATTTTAAAAAACAAAACCCAATTAAGACAACTGAGCAGAGGGAGCAAGGCCTCTCCCCAATTGTCAACGAGGGGAGAGGTGCCTCGTTAAGGGCTCCTCTGCTCAGTTAATATACGAGGCCATTAAAGACCATTAAGGCCTGTGATTTTGGGGTAGGTGTAGCCCTTAAAGGGACCCCGTGATGGCGACCCCATCCACGCCGGTGGCAGGGCCAGCAAGGACGTATGCGCAGGTGGCAACCGCTTCCACGGCCCCTCCTGCGCCACCCGCTGCCCTGCCACCTTTCAGACTCATTACTAAAAAACACGGGGTCAAGAGCTACACTCACCCCACAATGACCATCGAGGAGTGCGTGCGGGCGATGGCTGGGGTAGTCGGCCCCTCGGCCATTGTCGCAGCCTCCAAGATGTCTGGGAAGGCCGTGTTCTTCCTGGGGTCGGAGCGGGCGGTGTCCCTGGCCCTTGAAAAGGGGCTCACGGTGGGCGGGACGTTCCTGCCGGTGGACCCTCTCGAGGCCACCGCGCAGAGTGTCATCATTTCAAACGTCCCGCCCTTTGTTCCCGCTGAGCTCCTCCTCCCTCACCTACACCAACTGGGGGAGGTAAGGTCGGGGATCAACCCCATACCGCTCGGCCTCAGGGAGAACAGCCTGCGCCACGTGTTCTCCTTCCGCCGCCAGCTCTTTGTCCGGCTGGCGCGGGAGGACACGACGGAGGGGAATTTTAATGTGGTGCACGAGGGGACTGCCTACCGCGTCTTCTGGACGTCGGACGGCGTGCGGTGCCATGCCTGCAGGGAGGTGGGGCATGTTCGTAAGAACTGCCCCGCCTCCAAGGCCGCCAAACCACCGAAGGCGGCCAAGGCTGGCGCCGCCGCCACCCGTCCCCCTAGTTGCGTCCGCGTGCCGGGAGCCATGGGTGCGCGGGCATCGTCGGAGGCCTTTGTTTTCAGGGCCTCCGGCGGGGGGGAGGGAGAGCGTCCGACCGGAAAGAAGGCGCAGAAGAAGGCAAAACATCTAGAGACGGGTCCCCTCGGTGCGCCAGATAATTTGACCACCGCGCTCAGCCCAACCCAGTCACCGGCGAGCGCGTGGTGCCCCGAGCCCGTGCCCGAGCCCTTGAATAACACCACAGAGGGGCCCGGGCGCGGGAAAGGAAAGGAAAAGGGGGGGGCGGAGCGGGAGGCCTCGGCAGACATGGGGGTCTCCCTGCCTCCGCGCGCCCCCAGGAACAAAAGGAGGCGCGGCTCCGATGAGACGGAGGGGGAACAACATCCCTCCGTGGAGGAGTTGGTGCCCGCCGCGTGTCCCGCGTCCCCAACCAGCGCCCCCAAGCAGCGCCGTAGGCGGGAGAAGTCTGTCCCCGGGGAGGGTGAAACAGTTGAGGCTGCCCAGCCTCTGCCTCCCGGGGATGGAGTGGAAGATCTGCCTGTCGTGGGGGGCGTGGGGACCGCGGAGGAATGCGTAGCCGCCGGGCCGGGCGTCCCGGGGACTGAGGCGGGCGAGGCCGAAAAGGCCGAACCTGAGCCCGCCCAGCCAATACCCAACTTCCCCCGGGAGACGCTCGACCCGGCAGAAACACAATTTACTGTTTTTAATGAAACTGTAGATGCTGGGCCGGGGGGTGGCAGCGGGGAGGGGGAGGAACACCCACCCTCGCCTCTTACTTTGGAGCTGGAGCACTTGGGGAGCCTGGGGATCTCCTATGGCCGGGTCTCTCCTTGTTCTCCGGTTCCTGGGGCGGAGGGGGAACCCCTTCCGCTGTCATTTCCCGACCCAGCACCATTTTTAAAAGAGCCCAGTGGGGACTCCTCTGCCGACGATCCTGCGGGTGGGATCGGGGCAGTGCCAGGGCCGGTTGGAGCGGCCGGTTCATTTGCCGTACCTTGTGCGGTCGATGGGCTGGCTGCTGGCGGCCACCTCCCGGAGGAGGACGGGGACTCGGTGGGGGACGCGGGTGGAGACCTAGAGACCACCGCCAGTGAGGCGGTGGATCTGCTCGCGGACGCCTCTGAGGCCCTCCTCATTCCTGCAAGGGAACTCCGGGACTTTTTGGCCCAGAGCCGGGGTCGCCGCGACCAAGCCCGACTGGCCCTGGAAAAATGGTCCGAACCAGAGCTGATCAAGGGGTCTGTCCGCGCCGCCGTTAAAACCTTGGCCGCGGGCGGGCCCTTGACAAAGGAGCAGCACCTTGAGCTGCGCGAGCTCGAGGGACTCCTCGCTGGGCTGCGGAGGGAGCGGAGTTCAAGAAAAGACTCCGCTCCCTCCCCCACAATAGGTTAAGGTAGAGGTTGCACTATGCTTTTGCCATGAAGATAACCATAGCCAGCCTCAACATCAACGGCGGCAGAGGGGCACGCCGTAGATTTGACAATTTTTCGCTCCTGCGGGAGGGGAAATATGCGGTGTGCTTCCTGCAAGAAACCCACACCGTTCCGGGAGACGAAGCCACGTGGCTCCTGGAATGGCAAGGAGAGGTCCGCATGAGCCACCTCACCGCCATTTCTAGTGGGGTGGCCATCTTGCTGGGCACGCATTTTCAGCCGGAGATCTTGGGGGTCGAGGAGCCCGTGCCAGGCCGCTTGCTGCACGTAACGGTTCGCCTGGGGGACGTGCCGCTCCATCTCGTGAACGTGTACGCCCCTCATCCCGGCCCGCAGCAAACGCGCTTCTTTGAAGAGGTGTCCGCTCTTCTTGGCTCCGTCGACGTCGGCGACTGCATTGTCCTCGGGGGGGATTTTAACTGCACCCTCGAGGCGAGGGACCGCTCCGGTGCCCCGCAGTGCATGACGGCGATGGAGAAGTTGAGGGACCTGGTCGGGTCCTTCGACTTGGTGGACGTCTGGCGAAATCTCCACCCCGACTCCAGCGCCTTTACTTGGGTGAGGCCTGGAGTTGGATGGTCTAGAGTCGACCGCCTTTACGTGTCTCGGGCGTACGTTTCCTGCGTCCCGGCGGCCTCCATGCGGCCGGTGCCGTGCTCGGACCACCACCTGGTGTGGGCGCAGCTCGCTTCGCTCCGCGCGAGGACGGGGTCCGCGTACTGGCACTTTAACAACCGGCTGCTGGAGGACGTGCGGTTCCAGGACTCGTTCCGTCGATTCTGGTCCGACTGGAGAAGGAAGCAGGGGGGCTTCCCCTCCTTGAGGCTATGGTGGGACGTGGGCAAGGCTCACGTCCGCGTCTTCTGTCAAGAGTACGCGAGGGGGTCGACCAAGAGGCGGGCGGCCAGAGTCGGGCGCCTAGAAAAAGAGGTGCTCGACCTGGAAGCCCGTCTCGGTCAAGTCGTCCAGGACCCGGCCCTGCGGACGGTGTACGAAGCGAAGAAGGCCGCGCTGAAGGACCTGCAGCTCGTCGGGTCCCGAGGCGCGTTCGTGAGGTCGCGGATCCGGTTCCTGCGGGATCTGGACCGCGGCTCCCCCTTCTTCTACTCGCTGGAAAAAAGGCAGAGTGTCCGTAAGCAGCTCTTGACGCTGCTGGCCGACGACGGCTCTCTCGTCTCGGATCCGGAGGGCGTCAACAACAGGGTCCGTGAATATTACGGGGCTCTGTTCTCTCCGGATCCGTCCAGCGAGGAAGCGCGTAGAGTTTTGTGGGAGGACCTGCCGAAGGTCGGCCCGGAGGGCGCCGAAAATCTGGAAGCTCCGCTAAGCCTGGCGGAGCTGACCGGTGCCCTCGCCCGGCTCTCGAGGGGAAAATCCCCGGGGCTGGACGGGCTGACCGTGGAGTTCCACAGGGCGTTCTGGGACGTCCTGGGGAGCGACTACGCGCGGGTCCTGGGGGAAAGTCTGGCGACTGGGGAGATGCCCCTCTCTTGGCGCAGGGCAGTCATCGTCCTGCTGCCTAAGAAGGGCGCTCTCCGCCTCCTTAAGAACTGGCGCCCGGTCTCCCTCCTCAGCACGGACTACAAAATTTTCGCCAGGGCGATGTCTGCTCGCCTTGGTGCCGTGCTGGACCACATGATCCACCCCGACCAGTCATACACGGTCCTGGGCCGGACAATCCACGACAACATCCATCTGGTCCGGGACCTCATCCATTGTTTCCAGGAGGCTGGTCTGTCGGTCGCCTTCCTATCCCTCGACCAAGAGAAGGCGTTCGACAGGGTGGATCACGACTATCTGCTCGGAACTCTGCGCGCTTTCGGGTTCGGGACGCATTTCGTCGCCCGGATCCGACTTTTGTACGCCGCCGCGGAGTGTCTGATTAAGGTTAACGGGTCCTTGACGGCGCCCCTTCGCTTTAGGAGAGGGGTGCGCCAGGGATGCCCCATGTCCGGCCAGTTATATGCTGTTTGCGTGGAGCCTTTCCTGCGCCTCTTGCGGACGAGGTTGACGGGACTGGCTCTGCAAGGGCCGGGCGTGGAGGTCGTCCTCTCGGCTTACGCCGATGACGTGCTCCTCACGGTAGAGGATCCCGCTGACCTGCGGAGGATGCGTGAGTGCCAGGAGATTTACTCGGCCGCGTCCTCCGCCAGGATCAACTGGGAGAAATGTTCCGGACTCCTGGTGGGTCAGTGGCGGGTGGACTCCCTGCCGGAGGAGCTCAGGCCTTTTGCCTGGAGCACGACCCATCTCCTCTATCTGGGAGTCTACCTTAGCCCCGACGAGGGAGCCTGGCCGGCGAACTGGCAGGAGCTGGAGGCCAAGGTCGCCGCTCGCCTAGGGCGCTGGACAGGACTGCTCCGAGTGCTGTCCTACAGGGGTCGAGCGCTAGTCATAAACCAGCTGGTGGCCGCAATGCTGTGGTACCGGCTGGTCACTTTGACCCCTCCCCCTGCGTTTGTCGCCAAGATACAGAAGAAGCTGGTGGACTTCTTCTGGAACAACAGGAAGCACTGGGTCTCTGCCGCGGTCTTGAGTCTCCCGCTTGAGGAGGGCGGTCAGTCGTTGGTGTGCATCAGCGGCCAGCTCGCGACTTTCCGTCTTCTGACCCTGCAGAGATACCTTTACGTCGAGCCCCCTCCTAGGTGGTGTGCTCTGGCGAGGTATTTCTTCCGCCAGCAGCTCGACCTCAATTATGACACGCAGCTCCTGTTTGTGAACTTGGGGGGTGCCAGGACCGCCCTCCGGGAGCTGCCTGTCTTTTACAGGGAACTCATCAGGGTCTGGAACAAAGTCTCCACCAAGTGCAGCTCTCCGCCGGCTGGAGTGGCGGCCGTCCTGCAGGAACCGCTGCTCGGGAATCCGTACCTCCACGGCCGAGGCTTTATGTGGCGGTCGGAAGAGAGGGCTGTGGCTGGTGAGGTGACCAGGGTCAGGGACCTGCTCGATGGCGGAGGAGCGGACTGGATGGCGCCAGACACGCTGGCGCGGCGCCTAAATTCTGCCAACGTCCGCCACGCGGCCGATGCCATCGAGTCGCTAAAAACAGCTCTGGGCCCTGACTCCGTTAGGTGCATCGAGGAGGCTCAAGCACGTGGGGAGATCCCGTCCGAACTGACCCCCGTCCGGACGGAATTCCTCATCGGCGCCAAACCCCGGAATCTCCCTCGGGGGCCGGCGCCTCACAACTTGAGCCGCCTCCGGGAAATCCCCTCCGTGCCTTTCAGTACCGCGCGGAGGGGTTTCCTGTACTGGCTGCTCCTGCACACCCTCAACTTTGCCATCCTCGCCGGCCGTCCGGACACGCCATGGCGTACCATCTTGCCGTCCGGAGGAGGCGGGGGTCCCCGATGGAGGGCACTCTACGCAGGGGTCCTCCCACTATTCATCGGGGACTTGGCCTGGAGGGTGGTGCACGGAGCAGTGCCGTGCAACAAATTTTTAAGCCGGTTCACGGACTCCCAGGCCGCCTGCAATTTCTGCGGTCTGGAGGAGTCCGTGTTCCATGTTTTTATTGAATGCACGAGGTTGCAGCCCCTGTTCCATTATTTGAAGGGGCTGCTCCTGAAATTCTGGCTGCACTTCAGTCCCACTCTCCTGATCTTTGGGCACCCTGTGCGGAGGGGAGCGGGTAGGTCCGAAGGCCTCCTCGTAGGACTGCTCCTGGGCACGGCCAAGGGTGCCATCAGCCGGTCCAGGCAGCGGGCGGTCGAGGGGGTCGTTCAACCTGACTGCCTGCCTCTCTTCCGCTCTTACATCCGGTCCAGGGTGTCCTTGGAGATGGAGCACGCGGTGTCCACCGGTACGCTCGCGGCCTTCCGCGAGAGGTGGGCACCGGAGGGACTGGAGTGCATCATCACGCCCGGCAACCAAATTTTAATTTGATTTTACGTTTTAAAGTTAATTTGTTTTAATTGCCGGTGCTTTTAGTGTCCCCTTCCCTTTTATAGGGGGCACTGGGGAAAAATTGTGATTTTAGTGCCCAAAAAAAAACAAAAAAAAAAGAAAAAACACAAAAAAAAACAAAAAAGGGGGGAAAAAAAAGGGCCTTCTAAATGTCTGGAGTGTCACCCAGGTTGGGTGGCACCGTTTTATGTTTTATGTTTTGCAGGTGAACTCCAAAAAGAGTTTCATGCACAAGGACCAATTGTGGAGCAGTAGAGGCGTGTCCTGCTCAGTTGGAGCTGTGAGCAGTGAGAGAAGCATCTAGCAACTTGTGCTCCTGCCTGGAGAGCCCTGAGACCAGCCCAGGAAGAGAAGGAAGGAAGGGGCTTCACCTTCAACTTTCATCCAGAGGGAGAGGAGGAGAACAGAAAACTTTGCAACAACTTTATCATTTCTGCAAGGAGTTGGAGAGAGGGGGAAAAGACCAACAACATCCAGTGTGGAAGGAGGGAGACTCTACAATTCTACAGGTGGGTGTGGGTGCATTTCCCCAAACAGACTTTGTTGTATCGGTGGGGGGAGGAAAGAAGACCACTGAGGGCCGGAACATCGCGGGGTGTGTGTGTGTGTGTGGTAGTGTGCGTGGGGGCCTTGCTTACAACTAGGCCCCCCCCACAATTGGAACCCCCCCCACCCCCCACATTTGCCTAGCCTGGGATAGCTGGAGCTACCAGGCTGAAGATTGTCATTAATCTCCCTATTAAAGATCGTTTAGGAGTGGGTGCCTGGTGGCTCTAGCTACCCCAGGTGAAGACGTCTTCTCCCCCCACCTGAAGACCACCCCAAAGACTTTTGTGTTTTGCCATCTGGGGAGTGCACCCACCCACAGCTGCGAGGGGAGACCTGCCCTCGCAGCCCCCCCCCCCTTCCCACCCCCCTCTCTCTTTCTCCGTTACCCTCTGTTTCTCCCCTCTCTCTCTGAGGCCCCTTTTCTTCCTAATTTTAAAAAACAAAACCCAATTAAGACAACTGAGCAGAGGGAGCAAGGCCTCTCCCCAATTGTCAACGAGGGGAGAGGTGCCTCCTTAAGGGCTCCTCTGCTCAGTTAATATACGAGGCCATTAAAGACCATTAAGGCCTGTGACTTTGGGGTGGGTGTAGCCCTTAAAGGGGCCCCCGTGATGGCGACCCCATCCACGCCGGTGGCAGGGCCAGCAAGGACGTATGCGCAGGTGGCAACCGCTTCCACGGCCCCTCCTGCGCCACCCGCTGCCCTGCCACCTTTCAGACTCATTACTAAAAAACACGGGGTCAAGAGCTACACTCACCCCACAATGACCATCGAGGAGTGCGTGCGGGCGATGGCTGGGGTAGTCGGCCCCTCGGCCATTGTCGCAGCCTCCAAGATGTCTGGGAAGGCCGTGTTCTTCCTGGGGTCGGAGCGGGCGGTGTCCCTGGCCCTTGAAAAGGGGCTCACGGTGGGCGGGACGTTCCTGCCGGTGGACCCTCTCGAGGCCACCGCGCAGAGTGTCATCATTTCAAACGTCCCGCCCTTTGTTCCCGCTGAGCTCCTCCTCCCTCACCTACACCAACTGGGGGAGGTAAGGTCGGGGATCAACCCCATACCGCTTGGCCTCAGGGAGAGCAGCCTGCGCCACGTGTTCTCCTTCCGCCGCCAGCTCTTTGTCCGGCTGGCGCGGGAGGACACGACGGAGGGGAATTTTAATGTGGTGCACGAGGGGACTGCCTACCGCATCTTCTGGACGTCGGACGGCGTGCGGTGCCATGCCTGCAGGGAGGTGGGGCATGTTCGTAAGAACTGCCCCGCCTCCAAGGCCGCCAAAGCACCGAAGGCGGCCAAGGCTGGCGCCGCCGCCACCCGTCCCCCTAGTTGCGTCCGCGTGCCGGGAGCCATGGGTGCGCGGGCATCGTCGGAGGCCTTTGTTTTCAGGGCCTCCGGCGGGGGGGAGGGAGAGCGTCCGACCGGAAAGAAGGCGCGGAAGAAGGCAAAACATCTAGAGGCGGGTCCCCTCGGTGCGCCAGATAATTTGACCACCGCGCTCAGCCCAACCCAGTCACCGGCGAGCGCGGGGTGCCCCGAGCCCGTGCCCGAGCCCTTGAATAACACCACAGAGGGGCCCGGGCGCGGGAAAGGAAAGGAAAAGGGGGGGGCGGAGCGGGAGGCCTCGGCAGACATGGGGGTCTCCCTGCCTCCGCGCACCCCCAGGAACAAAAGGAGGCGCGGCTCCGATGAGGCGGAGGGGGAACAACATCCCTCCGCGGAGGAGTCGGTGCCCGCCGCGTGTCCCGCGTCCCCCACCAGCGCTCCCAAATTGCGCTGCAGGCGCGAAGAGTCTCTCCCCGGGGAGGGTGAGGCAGTCGAGGCTGCCCAGCCGCTGCCTCCTGGGGATGGAGTGGAAGATCTGCCTGTCGTGGGGGGCGTGGGGCCAGCGGAGGAATGCATTGCCGCCGGGCCGGGCGACCCGGGGACTGAGGCGGGCGGGGCCGAAAAGGCCGAACCTGAGCCCGCCCAGCCAATACCCAACTTCCCCCGGGAGTCGCTCGACCCGGCAGAAACACAAACTGATTTTAATGAAACTGTAGATGCTGGGCCGGGGGGTGGCAGCGGGGAGGGGGAGGAACACCCACCCTCGCCTCTTACTTTGGAGCTGGAGCACTTGGGGAGCCTGGGGATCTCCTATGGCCGGGTCTCTCCTTGTTCTCCGGTTCCTGGGGCGGAGGGGGAACCCCTTCCGCTGTCATTTCCCGACCCAGCACCATTTTTAAAAGAGCCCAGTGGGGACTCCTCTGCCGACGATCCTGGGGGTGGGTTCGGGACAGTGCCAGGGCCGGTTGGAGCGGCCGGTTCATTTGCCGTACCTTGTGCGGTCGATGGGCCGGCTGCTGGCGGCCACCTCCCGGAGGAGGACGGGGACTCGGTGGGGGACGCGGGTGAAGACCTAGAGACCACCGCCAGTGAGGCGGTGGATCTGCTCGCGGCCGCCGCTGAGGCCCTCCTCATTCCTGCAAAGGAACTCCGGGACTTTTTGGCCCAGAGCCGGGGTCGCCGCGACCAAGCCCGACTGGCCCTGGAAAAATGGTCCGAGCCGGAGCTGATCAAGGGGTCCGTCCGCGCCGCCGTTAAAACCTTGGCCGCGGGCGGGCCCTTGACAAAGGAGCAGCACCTTGAGCTGCGCGAGCTCGAGGGACTCCTCGCTGGGCTGCGGAGGGAGCGGAGTTCAACAAAAGACTCCGCTCCCTCCCCCACAATAGGTTAAGGTAGAGGTTGCACTATGCTTTTGCCATGAAGATAACCATAGCCAGCCTCAACATCAACGGCGGCAGAGGGACACGCCGTAGATTTGACAATTTTTCGCTCCTGCGGGAGGGGAAATATGCGGTGTGCTTCCTGCAAGAAACCCACACCGTTCCGGGAGACGAAGCCACGTGGCTCCTGGAATGGCAAGGAGAGGTCCGCATGAGCCACCTCACCGCCATTTCTAGTGGGGTGGCCATCTTGCTGGGCACGCATTTTCAGCCGGAGATCTTGGGGGTCGAGGAGCCCGTGCCAGGCCGCTTGCTGCACGTAACGGTTCGCCTGGGGGACGTGCCGCTCCATCTCGTGAACGTGTACGCCCCTCATCCCGGCCCGCAGCAAACGCGCTTCTTTGAAGAGGTGTCCGCTCTTCTTGGCTCCGTCGACGTCGGCGACTGCATTGTCCTCGCGGGGGATTTTAACTGCACCCTCGAGGCGAGGGACCGCTCCGGTGCCCCGCAGTGCATGACGGCGATGGAGAAGTTGAGGGACCTGGTCGGGTCCTTCGACTTGGTGGACGTCTGGCGAAATCTCCACCCCGACTCCAGCGCCTTTACTTGGGTGAGGCCTGGAGTTGGATGGTCTAGAGTCGACCGCCTTTACGTGTCTCGGGCGTACGTTTCCTGCGTCCCGGCGGCCTCCATGCGGCCGGTGCCGTGTTCGGACCACCACCTGTGTGGGCGGAGCTCGCTTCGCTCCGCGCGAGGACGGGGTCCGCGTACTGGCACTTTAACAACCGGCTGCTGGAGGACGTGCGGTTCCAGGACTCGTTCCGTCGATTCTGGTCCGACTGGAGAAGGAAGCAGGGGGGCTTCCCCTCCTTGAGGCTATGGTGGGACGTGGGCAAGGCTCACGTCCGCGTCTTCTGTCAAGAGTACGCGAGGGGGTCGACCAAGAGGCAGGCGGCCAGAGTCGGGCGCCTAGAAAAAGAGGTGCTCGACCTGGAAGCCCGTCTCGGTCAAGTCGTCCAGGACCCGGCCCTGCGGACGGTGTACGAAGCAAAGAAGGCCGCGCTGAAGGACCTGCAGCTCGTCGGGTCCCGAGGCGCGTTCGTGAGGTCGCGGATCCGGTTCCTGCGGGATCTGGACCGCGGCTCCCCCTTCTTCTACTCGCTGGAAAAAAGGCAGAGTGTCCGTAAGCAGCTCTTGACGCTGCTGGCCGACGACGGCTCTCTCGTCTCGGTTCCGGAGGGCGTCAACAACAGGGTCCGTGAATATTACGGGGCTCTGTTCTCTCCGGATCCGTCCAGCGAGGAAGCGCGTAGAGTTTTGTGGGAGGACCTGCCGAAGGTCGGCCCGGAGGGCGCCGAAAATCTGGAAGCTCCGCTAAGCCTGGCGGAGCTGACCGGTGCCCTCGCCCGGCTCTCGAGGGGAAAATCCCCGGGGCTGGACGGGCTGACCGTGGAGTTCCACAGGGCGTTCTGGGACGTCCTGGGGAGCGACTACGCGCGGGTCCTGGGGGAAAGTCTGGCGACCGGGGAGATGCCCCTCTCTTGGCGCAGGGCAGTCATCGTCCTGCTGCCTAAGAAGGGCGATCTCCGCCTCCTTAAGAACTGGCGCCCGGTCTCCCTCCTCAGCACGGACTACAAAATCTTCGCCAGGGCGATGTCTGCTCACCTTGGTGCCGTGCTGGACCACATGATCCACCCCGACCAGTCATACACGGTCCCGGGCCGGACAATCCACGATAACATCCATCTGGTCCGGGACCTCATCCATTGTTCCCAGGAGGCTGGTCTGTCGGTCGCCTTCCTATCCCTCGACCAAGAGAAGGCGTTTGACAGGGTGGATCACGACTATCTGCTCGGAACTCTGCGCGCTTTCGGGTTCGGGACGCATTTCGTCGCCCGGATTCAACTTTTGTACGCCGCCGCGGAGTGTCTGATTAAGGTTAACGGGTCCTTGACGGCGCCCCTTCGCTTTAGGAGAGGGGTGCGCCAGGGATGCCCCATGTCCGGCCAGTTATATGCTGTTTGCGTGGAGCCTTTCCTGCGCCTCTTGCGGACGAGGTTGACGGGACTGGCTCTGCAAGGGCCGGGCGTGGAGGTCGTCCTCTCGGCTTACGCCGATGACGTGCTCCTCGCGGTAGAGGATCCCGCTGACCTGCGGAGGATGCGTGAGTGCCAGGAGATTTACTCGGCCGCGTCCTCCGCCAGGATCAACTGGGAGAAATGTTCCGGACTCCTGGTGGGTCAGTGGCGGGTGGACTCCCTGCCGGAGGAGCTCAGGCCTTTTGCCTGGAGCACGACCCATCTCCTCTATCTGGGAGTCTACCTTAGCCCCGACGAGGGAGCCTGGCCGGCGAACTGGCAGGAGCTGGAGGCCAAGGTCGCCGCTCGCCTAGGGCGCTGGACAGGACTGCTCCGAGTGCTGTCCTACAGGGGTCGAGCGCTAGTCATAAACCAGCTGGTGGCCGCAATGCTGTGGTACCGGCTGGTCACTTTGACCCCTCCCCCTGCGTTTGTCACCAAGATACAGAAGAAGCTGGTGGACTTCTTCTGGAACAACAGGAAGCACTGGGTCTCTGCCGCGGTCTTGAGTCTCCCGCTTGAGGAGGGCGGTCAGTCGTTGGTGTGCATCAGCGCCCAGCTCGCGACTTTCCGTCTTCAGACCCTGCAGAGATACCTTTACGTCGAGCCCCCTCCTAGGTGGTGCGCTCTGGCGAGGTATTTCTTCCGCCAGCAGCTCGACCTCAATTATGACACGCAGCTCCTGTTTGTGAACTTGGGGGGTGCCAGGACCGCCCTCCGGGAGCTGCCTGTCTTTTACAGGGAACTCATCAGGGTCTGGAACAAAGTCTCCACCAAGCGCAGCTCTCCGCCGGCTGGAGTGGCGGCCGTCCTGCAGGAATCGCTGCTCGGGAATCCGTACCTCCACGGCCGAGGCTTCATGTGGCGGTCGGAAGTGAGGGCTGTGGCTGGTGAGGTGACCAGGGTCAGGGACCTGCTCGATGGCGGAGGAGCGGGCTGGATGGCGCCAGACACGCTGGCGCGCCGCCTAAACTCTGCCAACGTCCGCCACACGGCCGATGCCATCGAGTCGCTAAAAACAGCTCTGGGCCCTGACTCCGTTAGGTGCATCGAGGAGGCTCAAGCACGTGGGGAGATCCCGTCCGAACTGACCCCCGTCCGGACGGAATTCCTCATCGGCGCCAAACCCCGGAACCTCCCTCGGGGGCCGGCGCCTCACAACTTGAGCCGCCTCGGGGAAATCCCCTCCGTGCCTTTCAGTTCCGCGCGGAGGGGTTTCCTGTACGGGCTGCTCCTGCACACCCTCAACTTTGCCATCCTCGCCGGCCGTCCGGACACGCCATGGCGTACCATCTTGCCGTCCGGAGGAGGTGGGGGTCCCCGATGGAGGGCACTCTACGCAGGGGTCCTCCCACTATTCATCGGGGACTTGGCCTGGAGGGTGGTGCACGGAGCAGTGCCGTGCAACAAATTTTTAAGCCGGTTCACGGACTCCCAGGCCGCCTGCAATTTCTGCGGTCTGGAGGAGTCCGTGTTCCATGTTTTTATTGAATGCACGAGGTTGCAGCCCCTGTTCCACTATTTGAAGGGGCTGCTCCTGAAATTCTGGCTGCACTTCAGTCCCACTCTCCTGATCTTTGGGCACCCTGTGCGCAGGGGAGCGGGTAGGTCCGAAGGCCTCCTCGTAGGACTGCTCCTGGGCACGGCCAAGGGTGCCATCAGCCGGTCCAGGCAGCGGGCGGTCGAGGGGGTTGTTCAACCTGACTGCCTGCCTCTCTTCCGCTCTTACATCCGGTCCAGGGTGTCCTTGGAGATGGAGCACGCGGTGTCCACCGGTACGCTCGCGGCCTTCCGCGAGAGGTGGGCACCGGAGGGACTGGAGTGCATCATCACGCCCGGCAACCAAATTTTAATTTGATTTTACGTTTTAAAGTTTAATTTGTTTTAATTGCCGGTGCTTTTAGTGTCCCCTTCCCTTTTATAGGGGGCACCGGAGAAATTGTGATTTTAGTGCCCAAAAAAAAAAAAAAAAAAAAAAACAAAAAAAAAAAAAAAAACAAAAAAAAAGGAAAAAAGGGCCTTGTAAATGTCTGGTGTGTCACCCAGGTCGGGTGGCACAGTTTAATGTTTATGTTTTGCAGGTAGACTCTAAAAGAGTTTCATGCACAAGGACCAATTGTGGAGCAGTAGAGGCGTGTCCTGCTCAGTTGGAGCTGTGAGCAGTGAGAGAAGCAGCTAGCAACTTGTGCTCCTGCCTGGAGAGCCCTGAGACCAGCCCAGGAAGAGAAGGAAGGAAGGGGCTTCACCTTCAACTTTCATCCAGAGGGAGAGGAGGAGAACAGAAAACTTTGCAACAACTTTATCATTTCTGCAAGGAGTTGGAGAGAGGGGGAAAAGACCAACAACATCCAGTGTGGAAGGAGGGAGACTCTACAATTCTACAGGTGGGTGTGGGTGCATTTCCCCAAACAGACTTTGTTGTATCGGTGGGGGGAGGAAAGAAGACCACTGAGGGCCGGAACATCGCGGGGTGTGTGTGTGTGTGTGGTAGCGTGCGTGGGGGCCTTGCTTACAACTAGGCCCCCCCCACAATTGGAACCCCCCCCACCCCCCACATTTGCCTAGCCTGGGATAGCTGGAGCTACCAGGCTGAAGATTGTCATTAATCTCCCTATTAAAGATCGTTTAGGAGTGGGTGCCTGGTGGCTCTCGCTACCCCAGGTGAAGACGTCTTCTCCCCCCACCTGAAGACCAACCCAAAGACTGTGTTTCTTGTGTGTTTTGCCATCTGGGGAGTGCACCCACCCACAGCTGCGAGGAGAGACCTGCCCTCGCAGCCCCCCCCCCTTCCCACCCCCCTCTCTCTTTCTCCGTTACCCTCTGTTTCTCCCCACTCTCTCTGAGGCCCCTTTTCTTCCTAATTTTAAAAAAACAAAACCCAATTAAGACAACTGAGCAGAGGGAGCAAGGCCTCTCCCCAATTGTCAACGAGGGGAGAGGTGCCTCGTTAAGGGCTCCTCTGCTCAGTTAATATACGAGGCCATTAAAAGACCATTAAGGCCTGTGACTTTGGGGTGGGTGTGGCCCTTAAAGGGACCCCGTGATGGCGACCCCATCCACGCCGGTGGCAGGGCCAGCGAAGACATATGCGCAGGTGGCAACCGCTTCCACGGCACCTCCTGCGCCACCCGCTGCCCTGCCACCATTCAGACTCATTACAAAAAAACACGGGGTCAAGAGCTACACTCACCCCACAATGAGCATTGAGGAGTGCGTGCGGGCGATGGCTGGGGTAGTCGGCCCCTCGGCCATTGTCGCAGCCTCCAAGATGTCTGGGAAGGCTGTTTTCTTCCTGGGGTCGGAGCGGGCGGTGTCCCTGGCCCTCGAAAAGGGGCTCACGATGGGCGGGACGTTCCTGCCGGTGGATCCTCTCGAGGCCACCGCGCAGAGGGTCATCGTGTCGAACGTCCCGCCCTTTGTTCCCGCTGAGCTCCTCCTCCCTCACCTACAACAACTGGGGGAGGTAAGGTCAGGGATCAACCCCATACCGCTCGGCCTCAGGGAGAACAGCCTGCGCCACGTGTTCTCCTTCCGCCACCAGCTCTTTGTCCGGCTGGCGCGGGAGGACACGACGGAGGGAGATTTTAATGTGGTGCACGAGGGGACTGCCTACCGCGTCTTCTGGACGTCGGACGGCGTGCGGTGCCATGCCTGCAAGGAGGTGGGGCACGTTCACAAGAACTGCCCCGCCTCCAATGCCGCCAAACCACCGAAGGCGGCCAAGGCTGGCACCGCCGCCACCCCTCCCCCTAGTTGCGTCCGCGTGCCGGGAGCCGTAGGTGCGCGGGCATCGTCGGAGGCCTTTGTTTTCAGGGCCTCCGGCGGGGGGGAGGGAGAGCGTCCGAGCGGAAAGAAGGCGCGGAACAAGAAGAAACATCTAGAGGCGGGTCCCCTCAGTGCGCCAGAAAGATTGACCACCACGCTCGGCCCAACCCAGCCACCGGCGAGCGCGGGGTGCCCTGAGCCCGTGCCCGAGCCCTTGACCAATACCGCAGAGGGGCCCGGGCGCGGGCAAGAAAAGAAAAAGGGGGGGGCGGAGCGGGAGGCCTCGGCAGACATGGAGGTCTCCCTGTCTCAGCGCACCTCCAGCAACAAAAGGAGGCGCCGCTCCGTTGAGGCGGAGGGGGAACAACATCCCTCCGCGGAGGAGGCGGTGCCCGCCCCGTGTCCCGCGTCCCGCACCAGCGCCCCCAAGCAGCGCCGTAGGCGGGAAGAGTCTGTCCCCGGGGAGGGTGAGACAGTTGAGGCTGTCCAGCCTCAGTCTCCCGGGGATGGCGTGGAAGATCTGCCTGTCGTGGGGGGCGTGGGGACCGCGGAGGAATGCGTAACCGCCGGGCCGGGCGTCCCGGGGACTGAGGCGGGCGGGGCCGAAAAGGCCGAACCTGAGCCCGCCCAGCCAATACACAACTTATCCCGGGATTTGCTCGACCCGGCAGAGAATGAAACAATTGATTTTAATGATACTGTACATGCTGGGCCGGGGGGTGGCAGCGGGGAGGGGGAGGAACACCCACCCTCGCCTCTTACTTTGGAGCTGGAGCACTTGGGGAGCCTGGGGATCTCCTATGGCCGGGTCTCTCCTTGTTCTCCGGTTCCTGGGGCGGAGGGGGAACCCCTTCCGCTGTCATTTCCCGACCCAGCACCATTTTTAAAAGAGCCCAGTGGGGACTCCTCTGCCGACGATCCTGGGGGTGGGATCGGGGCAGTGCCAGGGCCGGTTGGAGCGGCCGGTTCATTTGCTGTACCTTGTGCGGTCGATGGGCTGGCTGCTGGCGGCCACCTCCCGGAGGAGGACGGGGACTCGGTGGGGGACGCGGGTGAAGACCTAGAGACCACCGCCAGTGAGGCGGTGGATCTGCTCGCGGCCGCCGCTGAGGCCCTCCTCATTCCTGCAAAGGAACTCCGGGACTTTTTGGCCCAGAGCCGGGGTCGCCGCGACCAAGCCCGACTGGCCCTGGAAAAATGGTCCGAGCCGGAGCTGATCAAGGGGTCTGTCCGCGCCGCCGTTAAAACATTGGCCGCGGGCGGGCCCTTGACAAAGGAGCAGCACCTTGAGCTGCGCGAGCTCGAGGGACTCCTCGCTGGGCTGCGGAGGGAGCGGAGTTCAAGAAAAGACTCCGCTCCCTCCCCCACAATAGGTTAAGGTAGAGGTTGCACTATGCTTTTGCCATGAAGATAACCATAGCCAGCCTCAACATCAACGGCGGCAGAGGGGCACGCCGTAGATTTGACAATTTTTCGCTCCTGCGGGAGGGGAAATATGCGGTGTGCTTCCTGCAAGAAACCCACACTGTTCCGGGAGACGAAGCCACGTGGCTCCTGGAATGGCAAGGAGAGGTCCGCATGAGCCACCTCACCGCCATTTCTAGTGGGGTGGCCATCTTGCTGGGCCCGCATTTTCAGCCGGAGATCTTGGGGGTCGAGGAGCCCGTGCCAGGCCGCTTGCTGCACGTAACGGTTCGCCTGGGGGACGTGCCGCTCCATCTCGTGAACGTGTACGCCCCTCATCCCGGCCCGCAGCAAACGCGCTTCTTTGAAGAGGTGTCCGCTCTTCTTGGCTCCGTCGACGTCGGCGACTGCATTGTCCTCGGGGGGGATTTTAACTGCACCCTCGAGGCGAGGGACCGCTCCGGTGCCCCGCAGTGCATGACGGCGATGGAGAAGTTGAGGGACCTGGTCGGGTCCTTCGACTTGGTGGACGTCTGGCGAAATCTCCACCCCGACTCCAGCGCCTTTACTTGGGTGAGGCCTGGAGTTGGATGGTCTAGAGTCGACCGCCTTTACGTGTCTCGGGCGTACGTTTCCTGCGTCCCGGCGGCCTCCATGCGGCCGGTGCCGTGTTCGGACCACCACCTGGTGTGGGCGGAGCTCGCTTCGCTCCGCGCGAGGACGGGGTCCGCGTACTGGCACTTTAACAACCGGCTGCTGGAGGACGTGCGGTTCCAGGACTCGTTCCGTCGATTCTGGTCCGACTGGAGAAGGAAGCAGGGGGGCTTCCCCTCCTTGAGGCTATGGTGGGACGTGGGCAAGGCTCACGTCCGCGTCTTCTGTCAAGAGTACGCGAGGGGGTCGACCAAGAGGCGGGCGCCCAGAGTCGGGCGCCTAGAAAAAGAGGTGCTCGACCTGGAAGCCCGTCTCGGTCAAGTCGTCCAGGACCCGGCCCTGCGGACGGTGTACGAAGCGAAGAAGGCCGCGCTGAAGGACCTGCAGCTCGTCGGGTCCCGAGGCGCGTACGTGAGGTCGCGGATCCGGTTCCTGCGGGATGTGGACCGCGGCTCCCCCTTCTTCTACTCGCTGGAAAAAAGGCAGAGTGTCCGTAAGCAGCTCTTGACGCTGCTGGCCGACGACGGCTCTCTCGTCTCGGATCCGGAGGGCGTCAACAACAGGGTCCGTGAATATTACGGGGCTCTGTTCTCTCCGGATCCGTCCAGCGAGGAAGCGCGTAGAGTTTTGTGGGAGGACCTGCCGAAGGTCGGCCCGGAGGGCGCCGAAAATCTGGAAGCTCCGCTAAGCCTGGCGGAGCTGACCGGTGCCCTCGCCCGGCTCTCGAGGGGAAAATCCCCGGGGCTGGACGGGCTGACCGTGGAGTTCCACAGGGCGTTCTGGGACGTCCTGGGGAGCGACTACGCGCGGGTCCTGGGGGAAAGTCTGGCGACCGGGGAGATGCCCCTCTCTTGGCGCAGGGCAGTCATCGTCCTGCTGCCTAAGAAGGGCGATCTCCGCCTCCTTAAGAACTGGCGCCCGGTCTCCCTCCTCAGCACGGACTACAAAATCTTCGCCAGGGCGATGTCTGCTCGCCTTGGTGCCGTGCTGGACCACATGATCCACCCCGACCAGTCATACACGGTCCCGGGCCGGACAATCCACGATAACATCCATCTGGTCCGGGACCTCATCCATTGTTCCCAGGAGGCTGGTCTGTCGGTCGCCTTCCTATCCCTCGACCAAGAGAAGGCGTTCGACAGGGTGGATCACGACTATCTGCTCGGAACTCTGCGCGCTTTCGGGTTCGGGACGCATTTCGTCGCCCGGATCCGAGTTTTGTATGCCGCCGCGGAGTGTCTGATTAAGGTTAACGGGTCCTTGACGGCGCCCCTTCGCTTTAGGAGAGGGGTGCGCCAGGGATGCCCCATGTCCGGCCAGTTATACGCCGTTTGCGTGGAGCCTTTCCTGCGCCTCTTGCGGACGAGGTTGATGGGACTGGCTCTGCAAGGGCCGGGCGTGGAGGTCGTCCTCTCGGCTTACGCCGATGACGTGCTCCTCGCGATAGAGGATCCCGCTGACCTGCGGAGGATGCGTGAGTGCCAGGAGATTTACTCGGCCGCGTCCTCCGCCAGGATCAACTGGGAGAAATGTTCCGGACTCCTGGTGGGTCAGTGGCGGGTGGACACCCTGCCGGAGGAGCTCAGGCCTTTTGCCTGGAGCACGACCCATCTCCTCTATCTGGGAGTCTACCTTAGCCCCGACGAGGGAGCCTGGCCGGCGAACTGGCAGGAGCTGGAGGCCAAGGTCGCCGCTCGCCTAGGGCGCTGGACAGGACTGCTCCGAGTGCTGTCCTACAGGGGTCGAGCGCTAGTCATAAACCAGCTGGTGGCCGCAATGCTGTGGTACCGGCTGGTCACTTTGACCCCTCCCCCTGCGTTTGTCGCCAAGATACAGAAGAAGCTGGTGGACTTCTTCTGGAACAACAGGAAGCACTGGGTCTCTGCCGCGGTCTTGAGTCTCCCGCTTGAGGAGGGCGGTCAGTCGTTGGTGTGCGTCAGCGCCCAGCTCGCGACTTTCCGTCTTCAGACCCTGCAGAGATACCTTTACGTCGAGCCCCCTCCTAGGTGGTGCGCTCTGGCGAGGTATTTCTTCCGCCAGCAGCTCGACCTCAATTATGACACGCAGCTCCTGTTTGTGAACTTGGGGGGTGCCAGGACCGCCCTCCGGGAGCTGCCTGTCTTTTACAGGGAACTCATCAGGGTCTGGAACAAAGTCTCCACCAAGCACAGCTCTCCGCCGGCTGGAGTGGCGGCCGTCCTGCAGGAGCCGCTGCTCGGGAATCTGTACCTCCACGGCCGAGGCTTCATGTGGCGGTCGGAAGAGAGGGCTGTGGCTGGTGAGGTGACCAGGGTCAGGGACCTGCTCGATGGCGGAGGAGCGGGCTGGATGGCGCCAGACACGCTGGCGCGGCGCCTAAACTCTGCCAACGTCCGCCACGCGGCCGATGCCATCGAGTCGCTAAAAACAGCTCTGGGCCCTGACTCCGTTAGGTGCATCGAGGAGGCTCAAGCACGTGGGGAGATCCCGTCCGAGCTGACCCCCGTCCGGACGGAATTCCTCATCGGCGCCAAACCCCGGAACCTCCCTCGGGGGCCGGCGCCTCACAACTTGAGCCGCCTCGGGGAAATCCCCTCCGTGCCTTTCAGTTCCGCGCGGAGGGGTTTCCTGTACGGGCTGCTCCTGCACACCCTCAACTTTGCCATCCTCGCCGGCCGTCCGGACACGCCATGGCGTACCATCTTGCCGTCCGGAGGAGGCGGGGGTCCCCGATGGAGGGCACTCTACGCAGGGGTCCTCCCACTATTCATCGGGGACTTGGCCTGGAGGGTGGTGCACGGAGCAGTGCCGTGCAACAAATTTTTAAGCCGGTTCACGGACTCCCAGGCCGCCTGCAATTTCTGCGGTCTGGAGGAGACGGTGTTCCATGTTTTTATTGAATGCACAAGGTTGCAGCCCCTGTTCCACTATTTGAAGGGGCTGCTCCTGAAATTCTGGCTGCACTTCAGTCCCACTCTCCTGATCTTTGGGCACCCTGTGCGGAGGGGAGCGGGTAGGTCCGAAGGCCTCCTCGTAGGACTGCTCCTGGGCACGGCCAAGGGTGCCATCAGCCGGTCCAGGCAGAGGGCGGTCGAGGGGGTCGTTCAACCTGACTGCCTGCCTCTCTTCCGCTCTTACATCCGGTCCAGGGTGTCCTTGGAGATGGAGCACGCGGTGTCCACAGGTACGCTCGCGGCCTTCCGCGAGAGGTGGGCACCGGAGGGACTGGAGTGCATCATCACGCCCGGCAACCAAATTTTAATTTGATTTTACGTTTTTTAAGTTTAATTTGTTTTAATTGCCGGTGCTTTTAGTGTCCCCCTTCCCTTTTATAGGGGGCACTGGGGAAAATTGTGAATTTAGTGCCCAAAAAAAAAAACCAAAAAAGAAAAACACAAAAAAAAAAGGGAGGGAAAAAAAAGGGCCTTGTAAATGTCTGGAGTGTCACCCAGGTCGGGTGGCACCGTTTAATGTTTTTATGTTTTGCAGGTAAACTCAAAAGAGTTTTCATGCACAAGGACCAATTGTGGAGCAGTAGAGGCGTGTCCTGCTCAGTTGGAGCTGTGAGCAGTGAGAGAAGCAGCTAGCAACTTGTGCTCCTGCCTGGAGAGCCCTGAGACCAGCCCAGGAAGAGAAGGAAGGAAGGGGCTTCACCTTCAACTTTCATCCAGACGGAGAGGAGGAGAACAGAAAACTTTGCAACAACTTTATCATTTGTGCAAGGAGTTGGAGAGAGGGGAAAAACCACAACAACATCCAGTGTGGAAGGAGGGAGACTCTACATTTCTACAGGTGGGTGTGGGTGCATTTCCCCAAACAGACTTTGTTGTATCGGTGGGGGGAGGAAACAAGACCACTGAGGGCCGGAACATCGCGGGGTGTGTGTGTGTGTGTGGTAGTGTGTGTGGGGGCCTTGCTTACAACTAGGCCCCCCCCCACCATTGGAACCCCCCCCACCCCCCACATTTGCCAAGCCTGGGATAGCTGGAGCTACCAGGCTGAAGATTGTCATCAATCATCCTATTAAAGATCGTTTAGGATTGTGTGCCTGGTGGCTCCAGCTACCCCAGGTGAAGACGTCTTCTCCCCCCACCTGAAGACCAACCCAAAGACTTTTGTGTTTTGCCATCTGGGGAGTGCACCCACCCACAGCTGCGAGGGGAGACCTGCCCTCGCAGCCCCCCCCCCCCTTCCCACCCCCCTCTCTCTTTCTCCGTTATCCTCTGTTTCTCCCCTCTCTCTCTGAGGCCCCTTCTCTTCCTAATTTAAAAACAAAACCCAATTAAGACAACTGAGCAGAGGGAGCAAGGCCTCTCCCCAATTGTCAACGAGGGGAGAGGTGCCTCCTTAAGGGCTCCTCTGCTCAGTTAATTTACGAGGCCATTAAAGACCATTAAGGCCTGTGACTTTGGGGTGGGTGTAGCCCTTAAAGGGACCCCGTGATGGCGACCCCATCCACGCCGGTGGCAGGGCCAGCAAGGACGTATGCGCAGGCGGTGTCCACATCCACGGCACCTCCTGCACCACCCGCTGCCCTGCCACCATTTAGGCTAATTACTAAAAAACACGGGGTCAAGAGCTACACTCACCCCACAATGACCATCGAGGAGTGCGTGCGGGCGATGGCTGGGGTAGTCGGCCCCTCGGCCATTGTCGCAGCCTCCAAGATGTCTGGGAAGGCCGTGTTGTTCCTGGGGTCGGAGCGGGCGGTGTCCCTGGCCCTCGAAAAGGGGCTCACGGTGGGCGGGACGTTCCTGCCGGTGGACCCTCTCGAGGCCACCGCGCAGAGGGTCATCATTTCAAACGTCCCGCCCTTTGTTCCCGCTGAGCTCCTCCTCCCTCACCTACACCAACTGGGGGAGGTAAGGTCAGGGATCAACCCCATACCGCTCGGCCTCAGGGAGAACAGCCTGCGCCACGTGTTCTCCTTCCGCCGCCAGCTCTTTGTCCGGCTGGCGCGGGAGGAGACGACGGAGGGAAATTTTAATGTGGTGCACGAGGGGACTGCCTACCGCGTCTTCTGGACGGCGGACGGCGTGCGGTGCCATGCCTGCAGGGAGGTGGGGCACGTTCGCAAGAACTGCCCCGCCTCCAAGGCCACCAAACCACCGAAGGCGGCCAAGGCTGGCGCCACCGCCACCCCTACCCCTAGTTGCGTCCGCGTGCCGGGAGCCATGGGTGCGCGGGCATCGTCGGAGGCCTTTGTTTTCAGGGCCTCCGGCGGGGGGGAGGGAGAGCGTCCGACCGGAAAGAAGGCGCGGAAAAAGGCAAAACATCTAGAGGCGGGTCCCCTCGGTGCGCCAGATAATTTGACCACCGCGCTCAGCCCAACCCCATCACCGGCGAGCGCGTGGTGCCCCGAGCCCGTGCCCGAGCCCTTGAATAACACCACAGAGGGGCCCGGGCGCGGGAAAGGAAAGGAAAAGGGGGGGGCGGAGCGGGAGGCCTCGGCAGACATGGGGGTCTCCCTGCCTCCGCGCACCCCAGGAACAAAAGGAGGCGCGGCTCCGATGAGGCGGAGGGGGAACAACATCCCTCCGCGGAGGAGTCGGTGCCCGCCGCGTGTCCCGCGTCCCCCACCAGCGCTCCCAAATTACGCTGCAGGCGCGAAGAGCCTGTCCCCGGGAAGGGTGAGGTAGTCGAGGCTGCCCAGCCGCTGCCTCCTGGGGATGGAGTGGAAGATCTGCCTGTCGTGGGGGGCGTGGGGACCGCGGAGGAATGCGTAGCCGCCGGGCCGGGCGTCCCGGGGACTGAGGCGGGCGAGGCCGAAAAGGCCGAACCTGAGCCCGCCCAGCCAATACCCAACTTCCCCCGGGAGACGCTCGACCCGGCAGAAACACAATTTACTGTTTTTAATGAAACTGTAGATGCTGGGCCGGGGGGTGGCAGCGGGGAGGGGGAGGAACACCCACCCTCGCCTCTTACTTTGGAGCTGGAGCACTTGGGGAGCCTGGGGATCTCCTGTGGCCGGGTCTCTCCTTGTTCTCCGGTTCCTGGGGCGGAGGGGGAACCCCTTCCGCTGTCATTTCCCGACCCAGCACCATTTTTAAAAGAGCCCAGTGGGGACTCCTCTGCCGACGATCCTGGGGGTGGGATCGGGGCAGTGCCAGGGCCGGTTGGAGCGGCCGGTTCATTTGCCGTACCTTGTGCGGTCGATGGGCCGGCTGCTGGCGGCCAGCTCCCGGAGGAGGACGGGGACTCGGTGGGGGACGCGGGTGAAGACCTAGAGACCACCGCCAGTGAGGCGGTGGATCTGCTCGCGGCCGCCGCTGAGGCCCTCCTCATTCCTGCAAAGGAACTCCGGGACTTTTTGGCCCAGAGCCGGGGTCGCCGCGACCAAGCCCGACTGGCCCTGGAAAAATGGTCCGAGCCGGAGCTGATCAAGGGGTCCGTCCGCGCCGCCGTTAAAACCTTGGCCGCGGGTGGGCCCTTGACAAAGGAGCAGCACCTTGAGCTGCGCGAGCTCGAGGGACTCCTCGCTGGGCTGCGGAGGGAGCGGAGTTCAACAAAAGACTCCGCTCCCTCCCCCACAATAGGTTAAGGTAGAGGTTGCACTATGCTTTTGCCATGAAGATAACCATAGCCAGCCTCAACATCAACGGCGGCAGAGGGGCACGCCGTAGATTTGACAATTTTTCGCTCCTGCGGGAGGGGAAATATGCGGTGTGCTTCCTGCAAGAAACCCACACCGTTCCGGGAGACGAAGCCACGTGGCTCCTGGAATGGCAAGGAGAGGTCCGCATGAGCCACCTCACCGCCATTTCTAGTGGGGTGGCCATCTTGCTGGGCCCGCATTTTCAGCCGGAGATCTTGGGGGTCGAGGAGCCCGTGCCAGGCCGCTTGCTGCACGTAACGGTTCGCCTGGGGGACGTGCCGCTCCATCTCGTGAACGTGTACGCCCCTCATCCCGGCCCGCAGCAGACGCGCTTCTTTGAAGAGGTGTCCGCTCTTCTTGGCTCCGTCGACGTCGGCGACTGCATTGTCCTCGGGGGGGATTTTAACTGCACCCTCGAGGCGAGGGACCGCTCCGGTGCCCCGCAGTGCATGACGGCGATGGAGAAGTTGAGGGACCTGGTCGGGTCCTTCGACTTGGTGGACGTCTGGCGAAATCTCCACCCCGACTCCAGCGCCTTTACTTGGGTGAGGCCTGGAGTTGGATGGTCTAGAGTCGACCGCCTTTACGTGTCTCGGGCGTACGTTTCCTGCGTCCCGGCGGCCTCCATGCGGCCGGTGCCGTGTTCGGACCACCACCTGGTGTGGGCGGAGCTCGCTTCGCTCCGCGCGAGGACGGGGTCCGCGTACTGGCACTTTAACAACCGGCTGCTGGAGGACGTGCGGTTCCAGGACTCGTTCCGTCGATTCTGGACCGACTGGAGAAGGAAGCAGGGGGGCTTCCCCTCCTTGAGGCTATGGTGGGACGTGGGCAAGGCTCACGTCCGCGTCTTCTGTCAAGAGTACGCGAGGGGGTCGACCAAGAGGCGGGCGGCCAGAGTCGGGCACCTAGAAAAAGAGGTGCTCGACCTGGAAGCCCGTCTCGGTCAAGTCGTCCAGGACCCGGCCCTGCGGACGGTGTACGAAGCGAAGAAGGCCGCGCTGAAGGACCTGCAGCTCGTCGGGTCCCGAGGCGCGTACGTGAGGTCGCGGATCCGGTTCCTGCGGGATGTGGACCGCGGCTCCCCCTTCTTCTACTCGCTGGAAAAAAGGCAGAGTGTCCGTAAGCAGCTCTTGACGCTGCTGGCCGACGACGGCTCTCTCGTCTCGGATCCGGAGGGCGTCAACAACAGGGTCCGTGAATATTACGGGGCTCTGTTCTCTCCGGATCCGTCCAGCGAGGAAGCGCGTAGAGTTTTGTGGGAGGACCTGCCGAAGGTCGGCCCGGAGGGCGCCGAAAATCTGGAAGCTCCGCTAAGCCTGGCGGAGCTGACCGGTGCCCTCGCCCGGCTCTCGAGGGGAAAATCCCCGGGGCTGGACGGGCTGACCGTGGAGTTCCACAGGGCGTTCTGGGACGTCCTGGGGAGCGACTACGCGCGGGTCCTGGGGGAAAGTCTGGCGACCGGGGAGATGCCCCTCTCTTGGCGCAGGGCAGTCATCGTCCTGCTGCCTAAGAAGGGCGATCTCCGCCTCCTTAAGAACTGGCGCCCGGTCTCCCTCCTCAGCACGGACTACAAAATCTTCGCCAGGGCGATGTCTGCTCGCCTTGGTGCCGTGCTGGACCACATGATCCACCCCGACCAGTCATACACGGTCCCGGGCCGGACAATCCACGATAACATCCATCTGGTCCGGGACCTCATCCATTGTTCCCAGGAGGCTGGTCTGTCGGTCGCCTTCCTATCCCTCGACCAAGAGAAGGCGTTCGACAGGGTGGATCACGACTATCTGCTCGGAACTCTGCGCGCTTTCGGGTTCGGGACGCATTTCGTCGCCCGGATCCGAGTTTTGTATGCCGCCGCGGAGTGTCTGATTAAGGTTAACGGGTCCTTGACGGCGCCCCTTCGCTTTAGGAGAGGGGTGCGCCAGGGATGCCCCATGTCCGGCCAGTTATACGCCGTTTGCGTGGAGCCTTTCCTGCGCCTCTTGCGGACGAGGTTGATGGGACTGGCTCTGCAAGGGCCGGGCGTGGAGGTCGTCCTCTCGGCTTACGCCGATGACGTGCTCCTCGCGATAGAGGATCCCGCTGACCTGCGGAGGATGCGTGAGTGCCAGGAGATTTACTCGGCCGCGTCCTCCGCCAGGATCAACTGGGAGAAATGTTCCGGACTCCTGGTGGGTCAGTGGCGGGTGGACACCCTGCCGGAGGAGCTCAGGCCTTTTGCCTGGAGCACGACCCATCTCCTCTATCTGGGAGTCTACCTTAGCCCCGACGAGGGAGCCTGGCCGGCGAACTGGCAGGAGCTGGAGGCCAAGGTCGCCGCTCGCCTAGGGCGCTGGACAGGACTGCTCCGAGTGCTGTCCTACAGGGGTCGAGCGCTAGTCATAAACCAGCTGGTGGCCGCAATGCTGTGGTACCGGCTGGTCACTTTGACCCCTCCCCCTGCGTTTGTCGCCAAGATACAGAAGAAGCTGGTGGACTTCTTCTGGAACAACAGGAAGCACTGGGTCTCTGCCGCGGTCTTGAGTCTCCCGCTTGAGGAGGGCGGTCAGTCGTTGGTGTGCGTCAGCGCCCAGCTCGCGACTTTCCGTCTTCAGACCCTGCAGAGATACCTTTACGTCGAGCCCCCTCCTAGGTGGTGCGCTCTGGCGAGGTATTTCTTCCGCCAGCAGCTCGACCTCAATTATGACACGCAGCTCCTGTTTGTGAACTTGGGGGGTGCCAGGACCGCCCTCCGGGAGCTGCCTGTCTTTTACAGGGAACTCATCAGGGTCTGGAACAAAGTCTCCACCAAGCACAGCTCTCCGCCGGCTGGAGTGGCGGCCGTCCTGCAGGAGCCGCTGCTCGGGAATCTGTACCTCCACGGCCGAGGCTTCATGTGGCGGTCGGAAGAGAGGGCTGTGGCTGGTGAGGTGACCAGGGTCAGGGACCTGCTCGATGGCGGAGGAGCGGGCTGGATGGCGCCAGACACGCTGGCGCGGCGCCTAAACTCTGCCAACGTCCGCCACGCGGCCGATGCCATCGAGTCGCTAAAAACAGCTCTGGGCCCTGACTCCGTTAGGTGCATCGAGGAGGCTCAAGCACGTGGGGAGATCCCGTCCGAGCTGACCCCCGTCCGGACGGAATTCCTCATCGGCGCCAAACCCCGGAACCTCCCTCGGGGGCCGGCGCCTCACAACTTGAGCCGCCTCGGGGAAATCCCCTCCGTGCCTTTCAGTTCCGCGCGGAGGGGTTTCCTGTACGGGCTGCTCCTGCACACCCTCAACTTTGCCATCCTCGCCGGCCGTCCGGACACGCCATGGCGTACCATCTTGCCGTCCGGAGGAGGCGGGGGTCCCCGATGGAGGGCACTCTACGCAGGGGTCCTCCCACTATTCATCGGGGACTTGGCCTGGAGGGTGGTGCACGGAGCAGTGCCGTGCAACAAATTTTTAAGCCGGTTCACGGACTCCCAGGCCGCCTGCAATTTCTGCGGTCTGGAGGAGACGGTGTTCCATGTTTTTATTGAATGCACAAGGTTGCAGCCCCTGTTCCACTATTTGAAGGGGCTGCTCCTGAAATTCTGGCTGCACTTCAGTCCCACTCTCCTGATCTTTGGGCACCCTGTGCGGAGGGGAGCGGGTAGGTCCGAAGGCCTCCTCGTAGGACTGCTCCTGGGCACGGCCAAGGGTGCCATCAGCCGGTCCAGGCAGAGGGCGGTCGAGGGGGTCGTTCAACCTGACTGCCTGCCTCTCTTCCGCTCTTACATCCGGTCCAGGGTGTCCTTGGAGATGGAGCACGCGGTGTCCACAGGTACGCTCGCGGCCTTCCGCGAGAGGTGGGCACCGGAGGGACTGGAGTGCATCATCACGCCCGGCAACCAAATTTTAATTTGATTTTACGTTTTTTAAGTTTAATTTGTTTTAATTGCCGGTGCTTTTAGTGTCCCCCTTCCCTTTTATAGGGGGCACTGGGGAAAATTGTGAATTTAGTGCCCAAAAAAAAAAACCAAAAAAGAAAAACACAAAAAAAAAAGGGAGGGAAAAAAAAGGGCCTTGTAAATGTCTGGAGTGTCACCCAGGTCGGGTGGCACCGTTTAATGTTTTTATGTTTTGCAGGTAAACTCAAAAGAGTTTTCATGCACAAGGACCAATTGTGGAGCAGTAGAGGCGTGTCCTGCTCAGTTGGAGCTGTGAGCAGTGAGAGAAGCAGCTAGCAACTTGTGCTCCTGCCTGGAGAGCCCTGAGACCAGCCCAGGAAGAGAAGGAAGGAAGGGGCTTCACCTTCAACTTTCATCCAGAGGGAGAGGAGGAGAACAGAAAACTTTGCAACAACTTTATCATTTGTGCAAGGAGTTGGAGAGAGGGGAAAAACCACAACAACATCCAGTGTGGAAGGAGGGAGACTCTACATTTCTACAGGTGGGTGTGGGTGCATTTCCCCAAACAGACTTTGTTGTATCGGTGGGGGGAGGAAACAAGACCACTGAGGGCCGGAACATCGCGGGGGGTGTGTGTGTGTGTGGTAGTGTGTGTGGGGGCCTTGCTTACAACTAGGCCCCCCCCCACCATTGGAACCCCCCCCACCCCCCACATTTGCCAAGCCTGGGATAGCTGGAGCTACCAGGCTGAAGATTGTCATCAATCATCCTATTAAAGATCGTTTAGGATTGTGTGCCTGGTGGCTCCAGCTACCCCAGGTGAAGACGTCTTCTCCCCCCACCTGAAGACCAACCCAAAGACTTTTGTGTTTTGCCATCTGGGGAGTGCACCCACCCACAGCTGCGAGGGGAGACCTGCCCTCGCAGCCCCCCCCCCCCTTCCCACCCCCCTCTCTCTTTCTCCGTTATCCTCTGTTTCTCCCCTCTCTCTCTGAGGCCCCTTCTCTTCCTAATTTAAAAACAAAACCCAATTAAGACAACTGAGCAGAGGGAGCAAGGCCTCTCCCCAATTGTCAACGAGGGGAGAGGTGCCTCCTTAAGGGCTCCTCTGCTCAGTTAATTTACGAGGCCATTAAAGACCATTAAGGCCTGTGACTTTGGGGTGGGTGTAGCCCTTAAAGGGACCCCGTGATGGCGACCCCATCCACGCCGGTGGCAGGGCCAGCAAGGACGTATGCGCAGGCGGTGTCCACATCCACGGCACCTCCTGCACCACCCGCTGCCCTGCCACCATTTAGGCTAATTACTAAAAAACACGGGGTCAAGAGCTACACTCACCCCACAATGACCATCGAGGAGTGCGTGCGGGCGATGGCTGGGGTAGTCGGCCCCTCGGCCATTGTCGCAGCCTCCAAGATGTCTGGGAAGGCCGTGTTGTTCCTGGGGTCGGAGCGGGCGGTGTCCCTGGCCCTCGAAAAGGGGCTCACGGTGGGCGGGACGTTCCTGCCGGTGGACCCTCTCGAGGCCACCGCGCAGAGGGTCATCATTTCAAACGTCCCGCCCTTTGTTCCCGCTGAGCTCCTCCTCCCTCACCTACACCAACTGGGGGAGGTAAGGTCAGGGATCAACCCCATACCGCTCGGCCTCAGGGAGAACAGCCTGCGCCACGTGTTCTCCTTCCGCCGCCAGCTCTTTGTCCGGCTGGCGCGGGAGGAGACGACGGAGGGAAATTTTAATGTGGTGCACGAGGGGACTGCCTACCGCGTCTTCTGGACGGCGGACGGCGTGCGGTGCCATGCCTGCAGGGAGGTGGGGCACGTTCGCAAGAACTGCCCCGCCTCCAAGGCCACCAAACCACCGAAGGCGGCCAAGGCTGGCGCCACCGCCACCCCTACCCCTAGTTGCGTCCGCGTGCCGGGAGCCATGGGTGCGCGGGCATCGTCGGAGGCCTTTGTTTTCAGGGCCTCCGGCGGGGGGGAGGGAGAGCGTCCGACCGGAAAGAAGGCGCGGAAAAAGGCAAAACATCTAGAGGCGGGTCCCCTCGGTGCGCCAGATAATTTGACCACCGCGCTCAGCCCAACCCCATCACCGGCGAGCGCGTGGTGCCCCGAGCCCGTGCCCGAGCCCTTGAATAACACCACAGAGGGGCCCGGGCGCGGGAAAGGAAAGGAAAAGGGGGGGGCGGAGCGGGAGGCCTCGGCAGACATGGGGGTCTCCCTGCCTCCGCGCACCCCAGGAACAAAAGGAGGCGCGGCTCCGATGAGGCGGAGGGGGAACAACATCCCTCCGCGGAGGAGTCGGTGCCCGCCGCGTGTCCCGCGTCCCCCACCAGCGCTCCCAAATTACGCTGCAGGCGCGAAGAGCCTGTCCCCGGGAAGGGTGAGGTAGTCGAGGCTGCCCAGCCGCTGCCTCCTGGGGATGGAGTGGAAGATCTGCCTGTCGTGGGGGGCGTGGGGACCGCGGAGGAATGCGTAGCCGCCGGGCCGGGCGTCCCGGGGACTGAGGCGGGCGAGGCCGAAAAGGCCGAACCTGAGCCCGCCCAGCCAATACCCAACTTCCCCCGGGAGACGCTCGACCCGGCAGAAACACAATTTACTGTTTTTAATGAAACTGTAGATGCTGGGCCGGGGGGTGGCAGCGGGGAGGGGGAGGAACACCCACCCTCGCCTCTTACTTTGGAGCTGGAGCACTTGGGGAGCCTGGGGATCTCCTGTGGCCGGGTCTCTCCTTGTTCTCCGGTTCCTGGGGCGGAGGGGGAACCCCTTCCGCTGTCATTTCCCGACCCAGCACCATTTTTAAAAGAGCCCAGTGGGGACTCCTCTGCCGACGATCCTGGGGGTGGGATCGGGGCAGTGCCAGGGCCGGTTGGAGCGGCCGGTTCATTTGCCGTACCTTGTGCGGTCGATGGGCCGGCTGCTGGCGGCCAGCTCCCGGAGGAGGACGGGGACTCGGTGGGGGACGCGGGTGAAGACCTAGAGACCACCGCCAGTGAGGCGGTGGATCTGCTCGCGGCCGCCGCTGAGGCCCTCCTCATTCCTGCAAAGGAACTCCGGGACTTTTTGGCCCAGAGCCGGGGTCGCCGCGACCAAGCCCGACTGGCCCTGGAAAAATGGTCCGAGCCGGAGCTGATCAAGGGGTCCGTCCGCGCCGCCGTTAAAACCTTGGCCGCGGGTGGGCCCTTGACAAAGGAGCAGCACCTTGAGCTGCGCGAGCTCGAGGGACTCCTCGCTGGGCTGCGGAGGGAGCGGAGTTCAACAAAAGACTCCGCTCCCTCCCCCACAATAGGTTAAGGTAGAGGTTGCACTATGCTTTTGCCATGAAGATAACCATAGCCAGCCTCAACATCAACGGCGGCAGAGGGGCACGCCGTAGATTTGACAATTTTTCGCTCCTGCGGGAGGGGAAATATGCGGTGTGCTTCCTGCAAGAAACCCACACCGTTCCGGGAGACGAAGCCACGTGGCTCCTGGAATGGCAAGGAGAGGTCCGCATGAGCCACCTCACCGCCATTTCTAGTGGGGTGGCCATCTTGCTGGGCCCGCATTTTCAGCCGGAGATCTTGGGGGTCGAGGAGCCCGTGCCAGGCCGCTTGCTGCACGTAACGGTTCGCCTGGGGGACGTGCCGCTCCATCTCGTGAACGTGTACGCCCCTCATCCCGGCCCGCAGCAGACGCGCTTCTTTGAAGAGGTGTCCGCTCTTCTTGGCTCCGTCGACGTCGGCGACTGCATTGTCCTCGGGGGGGATTTTAACTGCACCCTCGAGGCGAGGGACCGCTCCGGTGCCCCGCAGTGCATGACGGCGATGGAGAAGTTGAGGGACCTGGTCGGGTCCTTCGACTTGGTGGACGTCTGGCGAAATCTCCACCCCGACTCCAGCGCCTTTACTTGGGTGAGGCCTGGAGTTGGATGGTCTAGAGTCGACCGCCTTTACGTGTCTCGGGCGTACGTTTCCTGCGTCCCGGCGGCCTCCATGCGGCCGGTGCCGTGTTCGGACCACCACCTGGTGTGGGCGGAGCTCGCTTCGCTCCGCGCGAGGACGGGGTCCGCGTACTGGCACTTTAACAACCGGCTGCTGGAGGACGTGCGGTTCCAGGACTCGTTCCGTCGATTCTGGACCGACTGGAGAAGGAAGCAGGGGGGCTTCCCCTCCTTGAGGCTATGGTGGGACGTGGGCAAGGCTCACGTCCGCGTCTTCTGTCAAGAGTACGCGAGGGGGTCGACCAAGAGGCGGGCGGCCAGAGTCGGGCACCTAGAAAAAGAGGTGCTCGACCTGGAAGCCCGTCTCGGTCAAGTCGTCCAGGACCCGGCCCTGCGGACGGTGTACGAAGCGAAGAAGTCCGCGCTGAAGGACCTCCAGCTCGTCAGGTCCCGAGGCGCGTTCGTGAGGTCACGGATCCGGTTCCTGCGGGATCTGGACCGCGGCTCCCCCTTCTTCTACTCGCTGGAAAAAAGGCAGAGTGTCCGTAAGCAGCTCTTGACGCTGCTGGCCGACGACGGCTCTCTCGTCTCGGATCCGGAGGGCGTCAACAACAGGGTCCGTGAATATTACGGGGCTCTGTTCTCTCCGGATCCGTCCAGCGAGGAAGCGCGTAGAGTTTTGTGGGAGGACCTGCCGAAGGTCGGCCCGGAGGGCGCCGAAAATCTGGAAGCTCCGCTAAGCCTGGCGGAGCTGACCAGTGCCCTCGCCCGGCTCTCGAGGGGAAAATCCCCGGGGCTGGACGGGCTGACCGTGGAGTTCCACAGGGCGTTCTGGGACGTCCTGGGGAGCGACTACGCGCGGGTCCTGGGGGAAAGTCTGGCGACCGGGGAGATGCCCCTCTCTTGGCGCAGGGCAGTCATCGTCCTGCTGCCTAAGAAGGGCGATCTCCGCCTCCTTAAGAACTGGCGCCCGGTCTCCCTCCTCAGCACGGACTACAAAATCTTCGCCAGGGTGATGTCTGCTCGCCTTGGTGCCGTGCTGGACCACATTATCCACCCCGAGCAGTCATACACGGTCCCGGGCCGGACAATCCACGACAACATCCATCTGGTCCGGGACCTCATCCATTGTTCCCAGGAGGCTGGTCTGTCGGTCGCCTTCCTATCCCTCGACCAAGAGAAGGCGTTCGACAGGGTGGATCACGACTATCTGCTCGGAACTCTGCGCGCTTTCGGGTTCGGGACGCATTTCGTCGCCCGGATCCGACTTTTGTACGCCGCCGCGGAGTGTCTGATTAAGGTTAACGGGTCCTTGACGGCGCCCCTTCGTTTTAGGAGAGGGGTGCGCCAGGGATGCCCCATGTCCGGCCAGTTATACGCCGTTTGCGTGGAGCCTTTCCTGCGCCTCTTGCGGACGAGGTTGACGGGACTGGCTCTGCAAGGGCCGGGCGTGGAGGTCGTCCTCTCGGCTTACGCCGATGACGTGCTCCTCGCGATAGAGGATCCCGCTGACCTGCGGAGGATGCGTGAGTGCCAGGAGATTTACTCGGCCGCGTCCTCCGCCAGGATCAACTGGGAGAAATGTTCCGGACTCCTGGTGGGTCAGTGGCGGGTGGACTCCCTGCCGGAGGAGCTCAGGCCTTTTGCCTGGAGCACGACCCATCTCCTCTATCTGGGAGTCTACCTTAGCCCCGACGAGGGAGCCTGGCCGGCGAACTGGCAGGAGCTGGAGGCCAAGGTCGCCGCTCGCCTAGGGCGCTGGACAGGACTGCTCCGAGAGCTGTCCTACAGGGGTCGAGCGCTAGTCATAAACCAGCTGGTGGCCGCAATGTTGTGGTACCGGCTGGTCACTTTGACCCCTCCCCCTGCGTTTGTCGCCAAGATACAGAAGAAGCTGGTGGACTTCTTCTGGAACAACAGGAAGCACTGGGTCTCTGCTGCGGTCTTGAGTCTCCCGCTTGAGGAGGGCGGTCAGTCGTTGGTGTGCGTCAGCGCCCAGCTCGCGACTTTCCGTCTTCAGACCCTGCAGAGATACCTTTACGTCGAGCCCCCTCCTAGGTGGTGCGCTCTGGCGAGGTATTTCTTCCGCCAGCAGCTCGACCTCAATTATGACACGCAGCTCCTGTTTGTGAACTTGGGGGGTGCCAGGACCGCCCTCCGGGAGCTGCCTGTCTTTTACAGGGAACTCATCAGGGTCTGGAACAAAGTCTCCACCAAGCGCAGCTCTCCGCCGGCTGGAGTGGCGGCCGTCCTGCAGGAACCGCCGCTCGGGAATCCGTACCTCCACGGCCGAGGCTTTATGTGGCGGTCGGAAGAGAGGGCTGTGGCTGGTGAGGTGACCAGGGTCAGGGACCTGCTCGATGGCGGAGGAGCGGGCTGGATGGCGCCAGACACGCTGGCGCGGCGCCTAAATTCTGCCAACGTCCGCCACGCGGCCGATGCCATCGAGTCGCTAAAAACAGCTCTGGGCCCTGACTCCGTTAGGTGCATCGAGGAGGCTCAAGCACGTGGGGAGATCCCGTCCGAACTGACCCCCGTCCGGACGGAATTCCTCATCGGCGCCAAACCCCGGAACCTCCCTCGGGGGCCGGCGCCTCACAACTTGAGCCGCCTCGGGGAAATCCCCTCCGTGCCTTTCAGTTCCGCGCGGAGGGGTTTCCTGTACGGGCTGCTCCTGCACACCCTCAACTTTGCCATCCTCGCCGGCCGTCCGGACACGCCATGGCGTACCATCTTGCCGTCCGGAGGAGGTGGGGGTCCCCGATGGAGGGCACTCTATGCAGGGGTCCTCCCACTATTCATCGGGGACTTGGCCTGGAGGGTGGTGCACGGAGCAGTGCCGTGCAATAAATTTTTAAGCCGGTTCACGGACTCCCAGGCCGCCTGCAATTTCTGCGGTCTGGAGGAGTCCGTGTTCCATGTTTTTATTGAATGCACAAGGTTGCAGCCCCTGTTCCACTATTTGAAGGGGCTGCTCCTGAAATTCTGGCTGCACTTCAGTCCCACTCTCCTGATCTTTGGGCACCCTGTGCGGAGGGGAGCGGGTAGGTCCGAAGGACTCCTCGTAGGACTGCTCCTGGGCACGGCCAAGGGTGCCATCAGCCGGTCCAGGCAGCGGGCGTTCGAGGGGGTCGTTCAACCTGACTGCCTGCCTCTCTTCCGCTCTTACATCCGGTCCAGGGTGTCCTTGGAGATGGAGCACGCGGTGTCCACCGGTACGCTCGCTGCCTTCCGCGAGAGGTGGGCACCGGAGGGACTGGAGTGCATCATCACGCCCGGCAACCAAATTTTAATTTGATTTTACGTTTTAAAGTTAATTTGTTTTAATTGCCGGTGCTTTTTAGTGTCCCCTTCCCTTTAATAGGGGGCACTGGGGAAAAATTGTGATTTTAGTGCCCAAAAAAAAAAAAAAAAAACCAAAAAAAGAAAAACACAAAAAAAAAGGGGGGAAAAAAAGGGCCTTGTAAATGTCTGGAGTGTCACCCAGGTCGGGTGGCACTCTTTAATGTTTTATGTTTTCGCAGGTAAACTCAAAAGAGTTTCATGCACAAGGACCCCCAGGTCCCTCTGCACCGCAGCATGTTGTAATTTCTCCCCATTCAAATAATATTCACTTTTACTGTTTTTTTTTCCCCCTAAGGTGGATGACCTCACATTTTCTGACATTGTATTCCATCTGCCAAATCTTAGCCCATTCGCTTAACCGATCTAAATCTCTTTGCAGCCTCTCTGTGTCCTCTACACAACCCGCTTTCCCACTAATCTTTGTGTCATCCGCAAATTTTGTTCCACTACACTCTGTACCCTCTTCCAGGTCATCTATGTAAATTGTAAACAGTTGTGGTCCCAGCACTGATCCCTGTGGCACACCACTAACCACCGATTTCCAACCCAAAAAGGACCCATTTATCCCGACTCTCTGCTTTCTGTTAGCCAGCCAATTCTCTATCCATGCTAATACATTTCCTCTGACTCCGCATACCTTTATCTTCTGCAGTAACCTTTTGTGTGGCACCTTATCGATTGCCTTTTGGAAATCTAAATACACCACATCCATCGGTACACCTCTATCCATCATGCTCGTTATATCCTCAAAGAATTCCAGTAAATTAGTTAACCATGATTTCCTCTTCATGAATCCATGTTGCGTCGGCTTGATTGCACTATTCCTATTTAGATGTCCCGCTATTTCTTCCTTAATGATAGCTTCAAGCATTTTCCCCACTACAGATGTTAAACTAACCGGCCTATGGTTACCTGCCTTTTGTCTGCCCCCTTTTTTTTAAACAGAGTCGTTACATCAGCTGCTTTCCAATCCGCTGGTACCTCCGCAGAGTCCAGAGAATTTTAGTAGATTATAACGAATGCATCTGCTATAACTTCCGCCATCTCTTTTAATATCCTGGGATGCATTTCATCCGGACCAGGGGACTTGTCTACCTCGAGTCCCATTAGCCTGTCCAGCACTACCCCCCTAATGACAGTGATTATCTCAAGGTCCTCCCTTCCCACATTCCCATGACCAGCAATTTTTGGCATGGTTTTTGTGTCTTCCACTGTGAAGACCGAAGCAAAATAATTGTTTAAGGTCTTAGCCATTTCCACATTTCCCATTATTAAATCCCCTTCTCATCTTCTAAGGGACTAACATTTACTTTCGTCACTCTTTTCCATTTTATATAATCGGTAAAAGCTATTACTATCTGTTTTTATGTTTTGTGCAAGTTTACTTTCGTACTCTATCTTTCCTTTCTTTATTGCTTTCTTAGTAATTCTTTGCTGTCGTTTAAAATTTTCCCAATCTTCTAGTTTCCCACTAACCTTGGCCACCTTATACGCATTAGTTTTTAATTTGATAATCTCCCTTATTTCCCTGTTTATCCACGGCTGGTTATCCCTTCTCTTAGCGGCTTTCTTTTTCACTGGAATATATTTTTGTTGAGCACTATGAAAGAGCTCCTTAAAAGTCCTCCACTGTTCCTCAATTGTGCCACCGTTTAGTCTCTGTTCCCAGTCTACTTTAGCCAACTCTGCCCTCATCCCACTGTAGTCCCCTTTGTTTAAGCATAATACGCTCGTTTGAGGCACTACTTCCTCACCCTCAATCTGTATTACAAATTCAACCATACTGTGATCACTCATTTCGAGAGGATCTTTTACTTGGAGATCGTTTATTATTCCTGTCTCATTTAACAGGACCAGATCCAAGATAGCTTGCTCCCTTGTAGGTTCTGTAACATACTTCTATTTTTTGTGTGTTTATTTATTTATTGATTGATTGTGGTCCATTTTTCATTTTGCTTTCTGGGTTGCAAGAGATCTCTTGAGACCCCAATTTAAGTTCACGAAAGAGATTGTGAGCTTTCTCCGAGTTTTGACTGCACACACATGCAAGTTGAGTTGCAGTCAGTCGGAGGATGAGGGTATATCATCAGGAGCAGATCTACACAGTGAGAAAGAACCGATTCGTCGAACTTTTTATTTGTTATTGATTGATTGGTTTTTATATAGAAACATAGAAAATAGATGCAGGAGTAGGCCATTCGGCCCTTCGAGCCTGCACCACCATTCAATAAGATCATGGCCGATCATTCACCTCAGTACCCCTTTCCTGCTTTCTCTCCATACCCTTTGATTCCTTTAGCCGTAAGGGCCCTATCTAACTCCCTCTTGAATGTATGCAATGAACTGACATCAACAGCTCTTTGCGGTAGGGAATTCCACAGGTTAACAACACTCGAGTGAAGAAGTTTCTCCTCATCTCAGTCCTAAATGGCTTACCCCTTATCCTTAGACTATAACCCCTGGTTCTGGACTTCCCCAACATTGGGAACATTCTTCCTGCATCTAACCTGTCTAGTCCCGTCAGAATTTTATGTTTCTATGAGATCCCCTCTCATCCTTCTAAACTCCAGTGAATACAGGCCCAGTCGATCCAATCTCTCCTCATGTCAGTCCTGCGATCCCGGGAATCAGTCTGGTGAACCTTCGCTGCACTCCCTCAATAGCAAGAATGTCCTTCCCCAGATTAGGAGACCAAAACTGAACACAATATTCCAGGTGAGGCTTCACCAAGGCCCTGTACAACTGCAGTAAGACCTCCCTGCTCCGATACTCAAATCCCGTCGCTGTGAAGGCCAACATACCATTTGCCTTCTTCTCCGCCGGCTGTACCTGCATGCTAATTTTCAATGACCATGACACCCAGGTCTCGTTGCAGCTCCCCTTTTCCTAATCTGTTGCCATTCAGATAATATTCTGCCTTTGTGTTTTTGCCACTAAAGTGGATAACCTCACATTTATCCACATTATACTGCATCTGCCATGCGTTTGCCCACTCACCTAACCTGTCGAAGTCAAGCTGCAACCATTTGCGTCCTCCTCACAGCTCACACCGCCACCCTGCTTGGTGTCATCTGCAAACTTCATCTAAATCGTTAATGTATATTGTAAATAGCTGGGGTCCCAGCACGGAGCCCTGCGGCACCCCACTAGTCATTGCCTGCCATTCTGAAAAGGACTTGTTTATCCCGACTCTCTGCTTCCTATCTGCCAACCAGTTCTCTATCCACGTCAGTACATTACCCCCGTTACCATGTGCTTTAATTTTGCACACCAGTCTCTTGTGTGGGACCTTGTCAAAAGCCTTTTAAAAATCCAAATACACCACATCCACTGGTTCTCCCTTGTCCACTCTACCAGTTACATCCTCAAAAAATTGAGGATTTGTCAAGCATGATTTCCCCTTCATAAATCCATGGACCGATCCTGTCACTGCTTTCCAAATGCACTGCTATTTCATCTTTAACAATTGATTCCAACATTGTCCCCACTACTGATGTCAGGCTAACCGATCTATAATTAGCCGTTTTCTCTCTCCTTTTTTCAAAAGTGGTGTTACATTAGCTACCCACCAAGTCCATAGGAACTGATCCAGAGTCGATAGACTGATGGAAAATGATGACCAATACATCCACTATTTCTAGGGCCACTTCCTTAAGTACTCTGGGATGCAGACTTTCAGGCCCCAGGGATTTATTGGGCTTCAATCCTATCAATTACTTTGGTCTTGGTGCTTTAGATGCAGGGTTCCTTCTATTTTTTGTATTTGTTAATTAATGGTTTATTATTCTTGTGCTTTGTTTAGTGCTTTGTAAATCTTGGTGATAGATGCAGGTTATCTCAGCTTCCTTGTATTTTTTATTTGTTATTGAATGTTTATTTCTGTGCTTTGTTTAGTGCTTGGTGCTTTCTTAACTCTCCACAAGGTTTTTTTTATGCGGCCAGATATGCTGGCCTAAGTTAGTTTGGAGTAACTATTAGCTGTTCAAACTAGCTTCATGACATCACTGCAGTGCCTAGCAACCAACCTCCCTGAGCCCTGATCATTATGGGCAAGGTTTAGTGTTTGATGGGACAGTGTAGAGGGAGCTTTACTCTGTATCTAACCCTTGCTATGTCTGATGAAACAGTGTAGAACATAAGAACAAATGAACATAAGAAATAGGAGCAGGAGCAGGCCATACTCCAGCCTGCTTCACAACCCAACATGATCATGGCTGATCCGATCATGGACTCAGGACCACTTCCCTGACTTCTACCCATAACCCTTTAATCCTTTATTGGTTAATAAACTGTCGATCTCTGTCTTAAATTTATTCAATGACCCAGCTTCCACAGCTCTCTGAGGCAGCAAATTCCACAGATTTACAACCCTCCGAGAGAAGAAACTGCCACCAAAGCAAGTATATCCTTTAGTAAAAATGGAAACCAAAACTGCACACAGTATTCCAGGTGTACCCTCACCAATGCCCTGTATAACTGCAGCAAGACTTCCCTGCTTTTATACTCCATCCCCTTTGCAATAAATGCCAAGATTTCATTGGCCTTTCTGATCACTTGTTGTACCTGCAAACTAACCTTCGCAATTTTTCTCCATTAATTAATAACTTGCTCTTTGAATTTTTCTGCCAAAGCACATGACCTCATACTTTCCAACATTATACTCCATCTACCAAATTTTTGCACACTCATTTAGCCTGTCTATGTCCTTTTGCAGATTTTTTGTGTCCTCCTCACACATTGCTTTTCCTCCTATCTTTGTATCGTTAGCAAATGTGGCTACGTTACCCTCGGCCCTTTCTTCCACATCGTTAATATACATTGTAAATAGTCGGGGTCCCAGCACTGATCCCTGCGACACCCCACTAGTTACTGATTTCCAACCAGAGAATGAACCATTTATCCTCACTCTGTTTTCTGTTAGTTAGCCAATCCTTTATCCATGCTAATATATTACCCCCAACCCCATGATATTTTATCTTGTGCGTAACCTTTTATGTGACACCTTGTCAAATGCTTTCTGGAAGTTCAAATACACCATACTCACTGGTTCCCCTTTATCCACCCTGTTTGTTACATCCTTAAAGAATTCCAACAAATTTGTCAAACATGACTTCCCCTTCATAAATCCATGGTGACTCTGCCTGACTGAACTGTGTTTTTTGTAAATGTCCTGCTACTGCTTCCTTAATAATGGACTCCAACATTTTCCCAACCACAGATGTTCGGCTAACTGGTCTATAGTTTCCTGCTTTTTGTCTGCCTTCTTTTTTAAATGGATGGGTTACATTTGCAGTTTTCCAATCTCTGGGACCTCCCCAGAATCCAGGGAATTATGGTAAATTACAACCAAGGCATCCACTATCCCTGCCGTTACATCTCTTAAGACCCTAGGATGCAAGCCATCAGGTCCAGGGGATTTATCCGCCTTTAGTCCCATTATCTTGATAGCACAATCACAATCACTAAGAAGGAGGTGCTTAAGTTCCTCCCCCGCCTATAGCCCCTTGACTGTCCACTGTTGGGATATTGTTAGTGTCCTCTACCGTAAAGACTGATACAAAATATTTGTTCAGTGTTTCTGCCATCTCCATGTTCCCCGTTACTAATTCCCGGTCTCGTCCTCTAAGGTATCAACATTTACTTCAGCCACTCTTTTCCTTTTTATATACCTGTAGAAACTCTTGCTATCTGTTTTTATATTTCGTGCTAGTTTACTTTCATAGTCTATCTTCCCTTTCTTAATTTTTTTAGTCTTTCTTTGCTGGCTTTTAAAAGCTTCCCAATCTTCTGTCCTCCCACTAGTTTTGACCACTTTGTATGCCCTTGTTTTTAATTGGATACCGTCCTTTATTTTTCAGTTAGCCACGGATGGCTATCTTTTCTTTTACACCCTTTTCTCCTCACTGGAATATATTTTTCTTGAGAGTTGTGAAATTGTCCTTAATGTACGCCACTGTTCATCAACCTTCCTACACTTTAATCTATTTTCCCAGTCCACTTTACCCAACTCTGCCCTCATACCTAGATAATCTCCTTTATTTAAGATTAGTGCGCTGGTTAGAGATCCAACCATCTGAATTTCAAATTTAGATCATGCTATGATCACTCATTCCAAGGGGATCCTTTACTAGAAGATTGTTTATTAATCCTGTCTCATTACACGGGACCAGATCTAAGATAGCCTGCCTCCTGGTTGGTTCCGTTACATACTGCTGAAGGAAGCCATCCCTTATGCACTCTATGAACTCCTTCTCAAGGCTACCCTGACCAATTTGATTTGTCCAATCAATATGGAGGTTAAAATCACCCATGATTATTGTTGTTAACTTTTTACAAGCCCCCACTATTTCCTGATTTATACTCCAACCAAAACATTTGCTACTGTTAGGGGGCCTATAGACTACGCCCACCAGTGACTTTTTCCATTTATTATTCCTTATCTCCACCCAAACTGGTTCAACATCCTGATCATTTGAGCCAATATTGTTTCTCATTATTGCAGTGATTCCATCCTTTATCAATAGAGCTGCCCACCTCATTTTCCTTTCTGTCTGTCCTTCTGCATTGTCAGTTGCCCCTGAATATTTAATTCCCAGTGCTGGTCACCTTGCAACCACGTCTCTGTAATGCCTATCAGATCATACCCATTTGTATCAATTTGTGCCGTCAACTCATCTATTTTGTTACGAATGCTTCGTGCATTTAGACAAAGTGCCTTTAAGTTTGTTTTATTGCACTTTTTTCTTGCTTGTTTCCTCTCTCCTTCAAACTCACTTTCTTTAATTTTGCTTTCTAATTCCAGCTTTACTCCCCTCCCAACTGAATCTATTTTCAGATTCCCATCCCCCTGCTAAGCTTGTTTAAACTCTCCCCAACAGCACTAGCAACCCCCACCCCCGTGAGGATATTGGTCCCGGCTCTGTGAGATGCAACCCGTCCGGCTTGTACCGGTCCCACCTCCCACAGAAGCGGTCCCATGCCTCAGGAAACTAAAGCCCTCCCTCCTGCACCATCTCTCCAGCCACGTATTCATCTGCTCTATCCTCCTATTTCTGTACTCACTAGCTCCTGGCATTGGGAGTAATCCGGAGATTACTAGCTTTGAGGTCCTGCTTTTTAATCTCTCTCCTAGCTCTCTAATCTCTGCCTGCAGGACCTCACCCGTCTTTCTACCCGTGTCATTGGTCCGGATGTGGACCACAACCTCCGGCTGTTCAGCCTCTTCCCCCAGAATGCCCTGCAGCCGCTCAGTGACATCCTTGATTCTGGCACCAGGGAGGCAACATACCATCCTGGAGTCACATCTGTGGCCGCAGAAACACCTGTCTGCTCCCCTGACTATTGAATCCCCTACCACTATAGCTCTTCCATTCTTCTTCCTCCCCCCCCGTACAGCTGAGACACAAGTGGTGCTGTGAATGTGGCTCTGGCTCACTCCCCAGAGCAGCATCGCCCTCAGCGGTAATCAGAACAGAGTTCCAGTTGGAGAGCGAGATGGACTCAGGGAACTCCTGCACTACCTGCCTAGTCCTCCTCTTCTGTCCAGGGTTCACCCAATCCCTATCTGCCTGCACATTCCTAAGGTGCGGGGTGACCACCTCTAGAAACGTGATATCCCCGTAGCTGTCAGTCTCATGGAGTCTCAGTGACTCCAGCTGCCGCTCAAGCTCCAAAACGCGGAGCTGGAGTTGGTGCAGCTGGAGACACCTCCTGCAAATGTGGTCGTCCCGGCTGTGTGAAGCTCCCAGGATTTCCCACCTGCCACAGGATGTGTAATCCACGGGACTGAGCTGTCCTGTCATCCCTCGAGTTACACTCGCAGCTATCAAGTAGAACTAAACTCTAAACCTTAGAGAAATACACCCAGCAACTACTCAGCAATCCGCTGATTTAACTAACCTTTATTTGCAGACTAAATACCAACTTAACAGAGAAAAAAACCTTCATGGGACGAGAGGGAGGGGAACTAGTGAGTATAGAACTGAACCCAGCCAGAGTCAGCACCTTCAGGGGTGAGGAACAGTCAGTGTAGAACTGAACCCAGCCAGAGTCAGTACCTTCAGGGGAGGGGAACCAGTGAGTGTCGAACTGAACCCAGCCAGAATTGGTGGTGAAAACTGGGAGTAGAGAAGAAACAGTTTAGAATTGTGTGTTGATTTGGATTTCAGCACAGCAGGCGGGACAATGTGTGGGACAGGGATTTACAGCTTTGGAAGAACAAGAGAGGAAAAAATATTCCAATGAAAGTAGATGTGTCTATCCTGAATTTGTGTCTTGTACTGGCAGTGATGAGTTTTTTTTATCTCCTTTTACAGCGTATTAGAAGGGGAGATTTTCAGACAGGAAACACAAACCAAACATCGTGTCAAGATCTGACGGAGTCAATCCATTCATCAGGACCCGAATATCATCGGCTTTTGAAAGTGGAAGGAGAAATGTTTGTCTGTCCTGCCTGTGCGAAAACATTTCAAACATCAGTGTGACTGGAAAAGCACCGAGACACACACACCCGAGTGAGTGTTCCAGTGCACTGCCTGTGGAAAGAGCTTTAACCAGTTACACAGGCTGAAGAAACATCGCACCATTCATAGCGGGGAGAAACTGTAAACGTGTTGTGTGTGTGGGCGAGGCTTCAACTGATCATCCAACCGGGAGAGTCACAAGGATACCCGTACCATGGAGAAACCGTGGGAATGTGGGGACTGTGGGAAGGTATTTAGATCGCCTTCTGTGCTGGAAATTCATCGACACATTCACACTGGGAAGAGGCCGTTCACCTGCACCATGTGTGGGAAGGGATTCACTGGGTCATCCCACCTGCTGACACATCAGCGAGTTCACAAGTGACTGCAGGGGTTGGAATCTGCTGTTAATGCTGCTGTTAATCACATTCTGACTGAACCATGTTCATTCTGATAGTTGGGGTGTGTTTCTGCTGATGTTAATAACTCTACAACTGGGCTGGACTTTTTTATATTCTGGATATATTGCTGATTGTGTTCTCAGGGCTGCAGTGTCCATTTCAGAAACGCTGTGTGTTATATTTTTCCCTTAATTCAGCGAATCTCAACAGAAATTCAGTTTGCAATAAAATTATGCATTTTTACTTTAATCCTACATTGATCTTTGGTACAAAATCTCCAATAGTGTCAAACTTTCCACTGAATATAATCTCCAATTAGAAAGAGCTTGCTGACAATGCTTACTGACTTGCACATTACACACAGTGGCCCCTCCATTATACACGAGAAAGAAGGGGAATGGGAATTGGTGCGGAATTAGTGTCCCCAAATGTTGCCCCTCCCGTCTGGTGTAACAATCCCCTCGGCACAGGAATGGAGACAAGTCCAGACCAGAACTGTGCGCAGTACTCCAGGTGTGGTCTTACCAACGCCCTGTACAGTTGTAGCAGGACTTCTCTACATTTAAACTCCATCCCCCTTGCAATAAAGGCCAGCATTCCATTTGCCTTCCTGATTATTTGCTGTACCTGCATGCTAACCTTTTGAGTTTCTTGTTCAAGAACTCCCAGATCCCTCCGTACTGCAGCATTTTGTAATAGTCTCCATTTAAATAATTTGTGTTTTTATTTTTCCTATCAAAGGGGATAACCTGACGTTTTACCACACTATAGTCCAGCTGCCAGATTTTTTCCCACTCACTGAGCCTATCTATATCCTTTTGTATATTTGTTGCATCCTCCTCACAACTTGCTTTCCCACCTATCTTTGTATCAGCAAATTTGGCTGCATTACTCTCAGTCCCTTCTTCCAAGTCATTAATATAAATTGTAAATAGTTGAGGCCCCAGCACTGATCCCTGTGTCACCCCACTAGTTACAGTTTGGCAAATCTAAAATGACCCATTTATCCTGACACTCTGTTTTATATTAGTTAGCCAATCCTCTATCCATGCTAATATATTACCCCCACCTCCGTGAGCTCTTAGCTTCCGCAGTAATCTTTTGTGTGGCAACTTATCAAATGCTTTCTGGAAATCCACATATACGACATCAACTGGTTCTACTTCATCCACTCTGCTCGTTACATTCTCAAACAACTCCAGCAAATTTGTCAAACATGATTTCCCTTTCATAAAACCATGCTGACTCTGCTTGACTGCAATATGATTTTCTAAATGTCCTGCTCCTACTTCCTTAATGATGGACTCCAGTATTTTCCCAATGACAGATGGTAGACTAATTGGTCTACAGTTTCCTGCTCTCTGTCTCACTCCTTTCTTCAACAGGGATGTTACATTTGCTGTTTTCCAGTCGGCTGGGACCTCTCCAGAATTCAGGGAATATTGGTAGATTACAACCAGTGCATCCACTATCTCTGCAGCCACTTCTCTGAAGACCCTGGGATGCATGTCATCAGGTCCAGGGGACTTGTCCACCTTTAGTCCCATTAGTTTGCTGAGTACTTTATCTCTAGTGATAGTGACTGTTTTAAGTTCCCACCCACCCTACAATAGCTCCTTGAATAACAACTGTTGGGATGTTTTTAGTGTCCTCTACCGCGAAGACAGATACAAAATATGTGTTGAAAATCTCTGCCATTTCCATGTTTCCCATTATTAATTGTCCAGTCCCATCCTCGAAGGGACCAGCATTTACTTTAGATACTCGTTTTCTTTTTACATCCCTGTAGAAGCTCTTGCTGTCTGTTTTTATATTTCTTGCAGTTTGCTCTGTTCTGCTTTCTTCTCCGTCTTTATCATTTTTTTAGTCGTCCCTTGCTGGTTTCTAAAAATTTCCCAATTCTCTGGCCTTCCACTGTCCTGCACAACATTGTATGCTTTTTTTTCAATTTGATACCATCCTTTACTTCCTTAGTTAGCCAGGGATGGTTCATCCATCTCTTAGTATCTTTATTTCTCACTTGAATAAATCTTTGCTGAGATTATGAAATGTCTCCTTAAATGTTTGCCACTGCGTTTCTACAGTCTTACCCTTGAACATATTTTCCCAGTCCACTTGGTGTCAGTGACAAGGGTTGGTTTATATCACATGGGAGGAGATTGGTGTCAGTGACTGTGGGGTTGGGTCAACCTTCTTTGACCTGACCAAGGCCTTTGACACTGTCAACCGTGAGGGATTATGGAGTGTACTCTTCAAATTCAGCTGTCCTCAAAAATTTTCACCATCCTCCACTTGCTTGGTGATAACATGCAAGCTGTGATCCTGAGCAATGGATCCACCACAGACCCAATTCATGTACGGACCGGGGTGAAGCAAGGCTGTGTCACTGCACCCACACTCTTCTCGATCTTCCTTGCTGCATTGCTACATCTCACCGTCAGTAAGCTTCCCGCTGGAGTGGAGATAATCTACAGAATAAATGGGAAACTGTTCCACCTCCATCACCTTCAGACCAGATCCAAGATCGTGCCATCCTCTGTCATCGAATTACAATATGCAGATGATGCTTGTGTCTGCGCTCACTCAGAGGACGAGCTCCAAACCATCGTCAACACATGCACCATAGTGTCTGAGAGCATAGGCCTGACACTAAACATCTCCGAAAAACAAAGGTGCTCTATCAAACTAGCCCCGCCACACAGCACTGCCCTTCCAAGGCACCACGGGTGGCTCAGCTGCACAGGGGGGAGGGACAAAGAATAAAAGAGCTGTAGTGATAGGGGATTCTGTAGTAGGAGAACAGAGAGGCATTTCTGCGGCCGCAGACGTGACTCCAGAATGGTGTGGTGCCAAGCTCAAGGATGTGACAGAGCAGACACAGGGAATTCTGGGGGGGTGGGGAGAGGGTAAACAGCTAGAGGTCATGGACCATATCAGGACCAGTACAATAGATAGAAAGAGGGATGAGGTCCTACAGGCAAAATTTAGTGAGCTAGGAAGAAAATTAAAGAGTAGGACCTCAAAGGTAGTAATCTCCAGATCACTACCAGTGCCACGTGCTAATGCGTACAAGAATAGTAGGACAGAGAGAATGAACACGTGGCTGGAGAGTTGGTGTAGGAGGGAGGGCTTTAAATTCTTGAGGGATTGGGACCACTTCTGGGGGAGATGGGACCTGTACAAACCGGACGGGTTGCACCTCAACAGTGCCGGGACCAATATCCTCGCGGGAAGCTTTGCTAGTGCTGTTGGGGAGAGTTTAAACTAGCTTGGCAGGGGGATGGGCACCTGAGAACACATTCAATAGGGAAGGAAGTAAAGCAGAAATTGGATAGCATGAATTTAGAAAGCAAATCTGTAAAACAGAGGAAACAAGGAGGTCTTCCTGTGCTAAATGGTATATACTTTAATGCAAGGAGTGTAGCGAGTAAGCCAGATTAGCTAAGAGCACAGGTAGATACTTGGGAGTATGACATTATAGCCATTACAGAGACATGGCTTAAAGAGGGGCAGGTTTGGCAGATCAATATTCCTGGTTACAGGATTTTTTGACAAGACAGAGAGGGGGGTAAAAAGGGTGTCACAGTATTGATTAAATAAACTATTACAGCGGTGAGGAGGGATATTTTGGAGAGATCATCAAATAAGGCCATATGGGTCGAATTTAAAAATAAAAAAGGGGCAATCGCACTGCTGGCTGTGTATTATAGACCCCCAAACAGAGGGAGGGAGATAGAGGAATAAATATGTCGGCAAATTGCTGTGAAGTCCAAAAACCATAGGGCAGTAATAGTAGGGGATTTTAACTATCCTAATATTGATTGGGACAAATTTAGTGTGAAGGGTATAGAGGGTGCGGAATTCTTAAACTGCATTCAAGAGAACTTGTCAGAGGGGGCGGTTTTGGATTTCGTTTTGGGGAATGAAGCTGGGCAGGTTGAAGGGGTATTAGTGGGAGAGCACTTAGGTGCCAGTGACCATAATTCAGTCAGATTCAAGTTAGTTATGGATAAGGACAAGGATAGGCCTCGAATAAAAGTCCCAAATTGTGGAAAAGCTAACTTTGCTAAGTTGAGGGGCGATTTGGCCACAGTGGACTGGAAATTGTTTAACAGGGGTTGACACATACTTACCCGATGGGCCGACTCAGGATCCACCCCTCAAGCACCGCGATTGATTGCAGAACACGCTGCTCGCTGGGCCCTCCGGCCTCTGAGCTCTCTTCCTGTTGGTTCCCAGGGCAATCAATCACCACTCGCCAACATTACACTGACAGATTAAGTTGAGATGCTCGGAGGAAGAAATAAAATAAGGCCGTGAATCTGAGTTAAGAAATAAAATTAGAAAAGCATGATTAAATGAATGAGGAGAGGCAATATAAATTAAAGAGTACAATCCTAAAGGGGATGCATGAACAGTGAGATCTGCGGGTATATGTGCACAAATCGCTGAAGGTGGCAGGACAGGTTGAGAAAGCAGTTAGAAATGCTTACTGGATCCTGGGCATCACAGAGTACAAAAGCAAGGAAGTTATGATGAACCTTTGTAAAACACTGGTTCGGCCTCAACTGGATCATTGTGTCCAATTCTGGGCATCGCACATTAGGATGTGAAGGCCTTCGAGAGGGTGCAGAAAATATTGACAAGAATGATTCATGAGATGAGGGACTTCGGTTACGTGGATTGACTGGAGAAGCTAGAGTTGTTCTCCTGGGAGCAGAGAAGGTTGAGAGGAGAATTGATAGAGGTGTTCAAATTCATGAGGGGTCCGGACAGAGGAGATGGAGAGATACTGTTCCCATTGGTGGAGGGGTCGAGAACCAGAGGAGACAGATTTAAGGTGATTGGTAGATGAACCAAAAGCAACATAAGAAAAATCTATTTTATGCAGCGAGTGTTTAGGATCCGGAAAGCACGGCCTGAAAGGCTGGTGGAGACAGACTCAATCACAGCTTTCAAAAGGAAGGTGGATAAGTATCTGAAAGAAAACATTTGCAGGGGGAAAGGGCGGGGCAGTGGGACTAGCTGGGAGCCGGCAAGGGCTCGACGGGCCGAATGGCCTTCCGTGCTGTAACCATTCGTTGAATGTGTGAGCAGAACCACTCTGTTCCCTGACTCAATCTAAAGCCTTCCTGATTGTGAGCACCTCTGTTAAACCTGTCTATCTCCGCCTTAAATATATTCAATGACCCAGCCTCCACAGCTTTCTGGGGCAGAGATTTCTGCAGATTTACAGCACTCAAGAGAAGAAATTCCTCCTCATCTCAGTTTTAAATGGGCGGCCCCTTCTTTTAAGACAATGTCCCCTAGTAATCGGTTTCTCCATGTGGAAACATCCTCTCTGCATCCACCTTGTCGAGCCCCCTCCTTATCTTATAAATTTCAATAAGATCACCCCTCTTTCTTCTAAACTCCAATGTGTACAGGCCCAACCTACTTAACCTATCCTCATAAGTCAACCCCTTCATCTCCAAAATCAACTTGCATTCACTGGTTCCACTCTGTCCCTTCCCCTGAAGGTGCTGACTCTGGCTGGGTTCAGTTCTACACTCACTGGTTCTCCTCCCCTGAAGGTACTGACTCTGGCTGGGTTCAGTTCTACACTCACTGGTTCCCCTCCCCTGAAGGTACTGACTCTGGCTGGGTTCAGTTCTACACTCACTGGTTCCCCTCCCCTGAAGGTGCTGACTCTGGCTGGGTTCAGTTCAAAACTCACTGGTTCCCCTCTCCTGAAGGTACTGACTCTGGCTGGGTTCAGTTCTACACTCACTGGTTTCCCTCCCCTGAAGGTACTGACTCTGGCTGGGTTCAGTTCTACACTCACTGGTTCTCCTCCCCTGAAGGTGCTGACTCTGGCTGGGTTCAGTTCTACACTCACTGACTTCCCTCCCCTGAAGTTCCTGACTCTGGCTGGGTTCAGTTCTACACTCACTGGTTCCCCTCCCCTGAAGGTGCTGACTCTGGCTGGGTTCAGTTCTACACTCACTGGTTCCCCTCCCCTGAAGGTGCTGACTCTGGCTGGGTTCAGTTCTACACTCACTGGTTCCCCTCCGCTGAAGGTGCTGACTCTGGCTGGGTTCAGTTCTACACTCACTGGTTCCCCTCCCCTGAAGATACTGACTCTGGCTGGGTTCAGTTCTACACTCACTGGTTCCCCTCCCCTGAAGGTACTGACTCTGGCTGGGTTCAGTTCTACACTCTCTGGTTCCCCTCCTCTGAAGGTCCTGACTCTGGCTGGGTTCAGTTCTACACTCACTGGTTCCCCTCCCCTGAAGGTACTGACTCTGGCTGGGTTCAGTTCTTCACTCACTGGTTCCCCTCCACTGAAGGTACTGACTCTGGCTGGGTTCAGTTTCAGACACTGACATCTTTCGCATTGTTCCTGCAGCAAAATGGCCGCGCATGCGCTATGCTACTCACTGAATGAAGAAGGCGGAGCGTTGAAGCTGCCTTCCTGTACGAAGATGGCCGCCGTTAGCCTGGGCCTGTGACCGGGAGAAAACCCCGAAGCTGCAACCGCCGATATTCCGGTGATTATTCCGGGCTTGCGGCGAGCACCGGTTGTTTATTAAGCCTCCCCAGCTCCCCGCTGGTCCATTACTCCCCTCCGTCCCGCTGAAAAGGACACTTCTGAGGAGCCTGTCCAAAACACGTCTTGTCCGCCATTACAGGTGTCGCGCATGCTCCAAACACAGCCAGGGTCCGCGCCTGCGCACTGACCTCCGTTAAACTTGGTGCGGCACATTCTTCCCCGCGGGGCATGCTGGATACATAAGACCATGAGAAATAGGAGCAGGAGTGGGCCACCCGGACCCCTGAGCCTGCTCTCCATTCAATAACATTTGACTGGACAGTCGAGGGGGAGCGTCACTCTATCTCACCCGTGCTGTACCTGCCCTGAGAGTCTTTGATGGGACAGTGTACAGGGAGATTAACTCTATCTAACCAATGCAGTACCTAACCTGGGAGAGTTTGGGACAGGCTAGAGGGAGATTTAATCTTTATGTAACCCGTGCTGTACCTGCCTTTGAATGTCTGGTGAGACCATGTAGAGGGACCTTTACTCTGCATCTAACCTGCGTTGCAAGTTCCCTGGAAATAGTTGATGGGACAATATGTATTTAATTGTGTATTTAACCTGTGTTGTCCTGCCATGGGAGTGTTTGATAGGTCAGCTTACAGGGTGCTTTAAATTGTGACTAACCCTTGCTGTACCTGACCTGGGATTCTTTAGGACAGTGCAGGAGGAGCTTTACTCTGTATGTAACCCGTGCTGTATCTGCCGTTGGACTGTGTAGAGAGAGATTTACTCTGTATTTAAATGGTGCTGTACTTCACCTCAGAGTGTTTGATGGGACAGTGTAGGGGGAGCTTTACTCTGTATCTAACCCGTGATGTACCTGCCCTAGTTGTGTTTGATGGGGCAATGTAGACGAAGCTTTACTTTGAATCTGAGTCGGGATAAATGGGCCATTTTCCAGTTGGCAAACAGTGATTAGTGGGGTGCTACAGTGATCGGTGCTCAGTCCTCAACTATTTACAATCTATATTAATGACTTGGATGAAGGGACCGAGTGTAATGTAGTAACGATTGCTGATGATCCAAAGATGGATTGGAAAACAGATAAGATAATGAGAGGGCTCGACAAGGTGAATGCAGAGAAGATATTTGCACTCATAGGGGAAACTAAAACTCGGGGACCCAGTCTCAGAATAAGAGGTCGCTCATTTAAAACTGAGATGAGGAGAAATTTCTTCTCTCAAGGGTTATAAATCTATGGAATTTCTGCCTTAGAGAGCTGTAGAGGCTGGGTCATTGAATATATGAAGGGCAGAGATAGACAGATTTTTGAGCGACAAGAGAATAATGTGTATGGGGAGCAGGCAGGAAAGTAGAGCTGAGCTCAAGATCAATCAGCCATAATCTTATTAAATGGCGGAGCAGTCTCGAGGGGCAAGTGGCCTACTCCTGCTCCTATTTATTATATTATCATCGACCCTGTTCTATCCTTCCCTGGGAGTGTGTGATGGGACAATGTAGACGGAGCTTTACTCTGTATCTAACGTGTGCTGTACCTGCCTCAGAATTTTTGTTGGGGTATTGTAGAGGGAGAGATTACTCTGTATTTATCCCATGCTGTACCTGCCCTCGGAGTGTGTGATGGGACAATGTAGACGGAGCTTTATTCTGTATCTAACCCCGTGTTGTACCTGCCCTTGGAATGTCTGGTGGGACAGTGTCGAGGGAGCTTTACTCAGTATCTAAGCAAGGCAAGTCTCTCATTCCTTCGATAAGGAGACCATAACTGTGCACAGTGCTCCAAGTGTGGTCTCATCAAGGCCCTGTACAATTGTAGAGAGAGATTAGAGAGAGAATTACACTGTATCTAAATTATGCTGTACCTGCCCTTGGAATGTTTATTTGGACAGTGCAGAGGGAGCTTTACTTATTATCTAACCAATGTAGTACCTGCCCTGGGAATGTCCGGTGGAACAGTATAGAGGGAGACTTAGTCTATAACTAATCCATGCTGTACTTGCCCTGGCTTGGTTGGGACAGAGTAGTGGGAGATGCACCCCATGTCTAACCCCGTGCTGTACCTGCCCTGGGAGTGTTTGATGGAACAGTGCAGAGCGAGATTTACTCTGTATCTAACCCCGTGCTGTACCTGCCCTGGTGCTGTTTGATGGAACAGTGTAGAGGGAGCTTTTCTCTGTATCTAACCCATGTTGTACCTGCCCTGGGAGTGTTTGGGATATTGTAGACTGAGATTTAATCTGTATCAACCCTAGTAGTGTTTGGGACAAGATGGAGTGAGATTTACTCTGTATCTAACCCCTGCATTACTGGTCGTCCTGACATCAGTCGCAGCAAAAATGCTAAAATCTACTATTAAGCACGTTGTAAGTACTAACAGGATTGGGCAGAATCAGCACGGATTTATTTAGGGAAATTGTACTTGACAAATCTGTTCGCATTTTTGAGGCTGTAACTAGCAGGATAGATCAGGGCGAACCACTGGACGTGGTGTATTTAGATTTACAGAAGGCATTCGATGAGGTGCCACACAAGAGGTTATAAAATAAAATTAGGGCTCATGGGATTGAAGGTAATATACGAGGAAGGATTAAGGATTGGTTAACGGATAGAAAACAGAGAGTAGGAATAAACGGGTGATTTATGGGTTGGCAGGCTGTAACTGGTGGGGTGATGCAAGGATCGGTGCTTGGGCCCCAGCTACTCACAATCTATATCAATAATTTGGATGAGGGGACCAAATGTAATATATCGAAGTTTGCTGAGGTTGCAAAACTAGTTGGGAATGTAAGTTGTGAGGAGGATGAAAATAGGTTTCAAGGGGACATATACAGGCTCAGTGAGTGGGCAAGAACATGGTAAATTGAATATAATGTGAAGAAATGTTAAGTTAGACACTGACAGTAAAAATAGAAAGGCAGAGTATTGTTTTTTTAATGGTGAGATTGGGAAACATTGTGTTCAGAGGGACCTGGGTGTTCTTGTACACAAATCGCCAAAAGTTAATATGCAGGTGCAGCAAGCAATTTAGAAAGCAAATGGTATATTGGCCTTTATTACAATGAGATTTGAATATTTACGTCTTATTGCAATTATACAGGGCCCTGGTGAGACCACACCAGGAGTATTGTGTACTGTTTTGTTCTCCTTACCTAAGGAAAGATAAACTAGCTGTAGAGGGAGTGCAATGAAGATTCACCAGACTGATTCCTGGGATGGGGGGATTGTCCTATGAGAGATTGAATAGACTCGGCCTACATTCTCCAGCGTTTAGAAGAATGAAAGTTGAGAGGCGACACCGACAGTCCATGAACACATTTTTAAAAAGGGATGTGCGGTGTTTAACTTTGATAAAGGACGCCAGCCAAATTATTAGAGACACTCCCTGTCCTTCAGGACATGTGTTCAGGGGAGAAGCTGATGGTTTTATCTGATCATCTTTGGGTTAAATGTTGTGCTCATCGAGCTGAGCACCTCGTGCCAGCATCAAACACTCTCCAGTCGGGCACAGCTCGGGTTATATACAGAGTGAACTCATCGGTCGCTCCCCGGCATAGATACTGAGGGACAGGCAGTGTCCGGGACACTGACATTTCTCACTCAATAAGGTATAAATTGATCCTGTACTTCTCCCCATTAATCCTGCGCTCCACACGGCTCGAATCCTGCTCCTGTTTCCTTCCTGTAACAGCACTGCGATCAACCCAGCCCATAATGAGCAGGGCTCAGGGAGGGTGGTTGCTCGGCGCTGCAGTGATGTCATAAAGCAGGGCCATTCAGGCCAGCTGGTCGTCTCCTTGCCCTTTAAAGGTGGAGAGCTGGGACATCCTGTCTCCAGACACAAACCATTGTTCATACTGAGAATCCCCGGGGAAGGCCCAAGGCCCAAGGCCCAGAGTGTGGAACACAACCAAAGGGGAAAGAGGAGGAGAGAAGGAGAGGTAAATCAAGGAGTGAGGACTGAGAGCCACCAAGCTTCAGTTTTAAAGCCTGGAGACTTCAGGAGGGATCAGTGAGTTCTGTAGTTTCAGGATCCAGGGAGAGAACAAGGAGCAGATGGGGAGACTGGTGTGGATTCCAGCACAGTGAGGATGTAGTGGGAGGGAGATTGTGACGGGCCGTTTATTAAGGGTGCAGGAGGGACAAGAGAGGAAAGGTCAGAGGAGCAATTACTGCAGCCGTGTCCATCAATAGTGAGAGAGAGAAGGTGTGGGTCAGTGTGTGCCCTGGACAGGCCGGGAAACTATTTGTTTGCTGTGACCAGCTTTCCTTCTGTCACAAATAGCCTCCTGGAGCCCAGTGACACAAACAGCCAATTAAACTCCAGCCAATGTCCTTTGGTCGGCTGAGGTCTCCCTTTGTGAAACACGGCTGTTGTTAAAGCTTCTCATTCTGACTCGCTCACAGTGAGACAGTATCCACTGTCCCTTTTATTCCATGGGCTTCATCTTTTCTGGTATTGGTAACACGCCCGGTATCACTAAACACAAAACCCAGTCTGTCAATCACTTTCAGCTACTGGACTTAGCGTGTGCCCCACAGCATCTCTCTCACCTTCGATGTGTGAATAGAGCATCACACCTGCAAAGCTTGTTTAAGTTTGTATCCACGGAGCAAATTTATTTGAGAAAAGCCTGTAGGAAGATGAGACACATTTCAGGTGCCAATGTGCTGCTGGTTTGCCCGGCATTTTGCCTGCCATGAAAAATAACTGAACATTTCTCCCAGTGTAACCTTTGCTGCAATGAAATGTGTCTTTTAATAAGCCTCATGTCCTTGCTCATGTCTGCTGCAATTGTGCAGAAAGAGGATGTGTGAAGTGATGGTGTTTGTATGGAGATGTGAAACGAGGAAATGGTATTGGCGTGTGGCAGTGACACAGTCTTGTGGTCACAGGCAGAACCATGCACCGATATCCTTGTCGTTATGGTTTGAGCAGGGTCAGTTCATGAATGCTCAAGCTAAGAGGTGCCAGGGATCGGGAGCAGCGGCAGTAAATAAAATCTAAATGTAAATTCCGATGTAGTTTATCTTCATTTATTCCTATTATAATAGCTTTTGCTGAATGTGGCCTATGCCAAGTGCCAGGATATTGGATCAGGCCCACCACAGAAAATGAGTTTGACACCTTGAGGTAGATAATGTCAACCGGATTCCGCCATCCACCAACCGAACAACTTCTTCACAAACTCAAGCTAGTTTGTAAGATGTGACCATGTTTACCAGAATCCATGTTCAGTATCTGTAATGGCCCCTTCCATTTCCCCATGATGGAAAACAACAGCTCTCAGGATCCCTTCTAGCACCTTCCTGGTGATCAAGGTCACGTTGATGGGCCTTCAGTTCCTGAGCTCTGACTTGTGGCCAATTTGGAAAATGGGAACTACATGTGCTATCTTCCAATCTCAGGGAACAACCCATGACTCTACTGAGCTGTTGGAGATATGGGCAAGTGGCTGACAGAGCACCCGTCCCATCTCTTTAAACACCCTTGGGTGGATATCATCCGCACCTTACACCATCAAGATTAACCCGCACGGTGACTTTGCTGACTGTGAAGAGAGATGAGAAAGACCAAAGTGCCATTTGCCCCTCTCAGTGTGACCCTGAAGGACTGTGTCGAGGCTGAAGTTCTCCCCCATACGATCTTCCCCCAGATTGTCCTCTCTGAGCTCCAGCCAGGTGATGCTAAACACACGGGTGGGAAAGACAAAAATCTACAGCAATGTGTTGAAAGCAACACGAATTTATTTGTCTATATTCCAAATATTAAAATCCAGTCCAGTTACCAGAGTTATTAACATCAGCGGAAACAAACCCCAACTGTCAGAATGAACATGGTTCAGTCGGGATGTGATTAACAGCAGCAATAACAGCAGATACCAACCCCTGCAGTCACTTGTGAACTTGCTGGTGTATCAGTAGGTGCAATGACTGAATGAATCCCTTCCCACACTCCGGGTGGAGTAGCGGCGAGAGATCAGGGCTGAGAGATTGGGGCCCACAAGAGGCGAGAGTTTGGGGTGGAGAGATTGTGGCCTACGAGAGGCACGAATTCGGGACCCGGAAGAGGCAAGGGCCCAGGGACAGCATGGGCCAGACTACACTGTGATCTATGGGCATTAGGATTATGTGCACCAGGTCTGTGCAGCAGAGCTTGGTCTCCAGTCGTCTTGTTTAACACTTGCCACTGGACCAAGACCTTGCTCTGTCCAGCCCGTGTGGTGGCTGGCGTACAACGGACACACACATTAAAAGAATGCATGCACAGGCATCTCCCACACTTCAATATGTAGTTCGGGACCTAGAATATCAGATCTCATATTGAAACATCTGTGAACTCATCCCTTTTTGGTGTGGACGTGGGTCATCCTCGATTCAAGGGACTGTCTAATACTATACTGCACAGGAGGCCAGGGATTGACTTCCGCATCCAGCACCCACCCTGATACAGAGCGGCTGGGAACTGCTGGGCCTGCTGTATAAATGCAACCAGTTGTTTTCATGGTTTGGGTGAGGTGCTGCCCCCGGTGTTTACTGGGGCCGAGCCAGGTTCTCTGACTCGGGGCGGGGGAGGGGGCCACACTCGGTGTTGCCCGGGGCCTGAGGGCCGCACTCGGTGCGGCCTGGGGCCTGAGAGCAGCACTCGGTGTTGCCTGGGGCCTGAGAGCCGCACTCGCTGTTGCCCGCGACCTGAGGGCCACACTTGGTGTTGTCTGGGGCCTGAGAGCCGCACTCGGTGTTGCCCGGGACCTGAGAGCCGCACTCGGTTTTGCCCGGGGCCTGAGAGCAGCACTTGGTGTTGCCTGGGGCCTGAGAGCCACACTCGCTGTTGCCCGCGACCTGAGGGCCACACCTGGTGTTGTCTGGGGCCTGAGAGCCGCACTCGGTGTTGCCCGGGGCCTGAGGGCCGCACTCGGTGTTGCCCTGCGCCGTGCTCGCTCCGCTCTGTCCCTGGGAGCCTCTCCGCACAGGGAGGTGCTCTCTGGGAACCAGTCCTTCACACGCGTTGCCTCCCTGCTGATGGAGATTGGGTGTATTCCCCCGGGCGGAGCACTCTGGGTACAATTATTCGCTATTGTCAGGGAGTGGTACAGCACAGAAGGCCATGCGACACATCGTGTCTGTGCCAGTTCTTCAGTGGAGCTGTTCAATGAGTCTCACTGCTCTCCTCTTTACCGATAGCTCGGTATATTCTTCCAGGCAAGTATTTATCCAATTCCCTTTTAAAAGTTACGATTGAATCTGCTTCCACCACCCTTTCGGATAGTGCATTCTGGATCATAACAATTCGCTGGGTAACAAATGATCCCACATTTCACCTCTCGTTATTTTGCCAATCATCGGAAGTCTGACTCCTCTGGTTACCTTCCCTAATGCCGCTGGTAAGAATTTCCATATTTACTCTTTCTTCTAAATCATTCATAATTTTGTACATCTCTGTCAAATCTCCTTTTACCCTTTTTTGCTCTCTGGAGAAAACTTCACCAGGCTCTCCACATCACGGAAGTCCCACATCCCTGGCACCGCTACTTCCGCCCCTTCTCTAAAAGCTTGGCATCATTCCGAAAGTTTGGAGCCCAAACTTGAACACAATTCTCCAGCTGAGGCCGAACCAGTTTTTTTATAAAGGTTTGGCAAACTAAACATCAAATGCTGATATTTCTCTGATGGGGTTTAAAGGGCGAGGTCCATCCAGTCAGTTGGATGTGTCAATGAGACTGCGATCTGAAATACGCACATTTGGAGTGGAGAGCCAGGGACATGCTGTGGAACTGGGCGCAAACAGTCCTGCACTCCCCCCACATCACTTGTTTCCCATTTGTCATGAAAGGAACGTGATAGTTGCAACAATTCATTTGATTTGATTTCAAATAGTTTAGTATAGAAATTGAATTATGTGTCTATGATTTCTTTGCCCCAACTCAGGTTCAAGGCCTCAATTTTTCGCTTCGACTGTGTACTGTCACAGGATTCGAATTCTGCGACTGTACATTGCAATTCCAACCCTGGGACTGTATATTGGGATTCTAACCCTGGGAGTGTATGTGGGCATTCTAACCCTGGGGGAGAGTACATAGGGATTCTAACCCTGGCACTGTACATGGGGATTCTAACCCTGGGACTGTACATGGGGATTCTAACCCTGGGACTGTACATGGGGATTCTAACCCTGGGACTGTACATGGGGGTTCTAACCCTGGGACTGTACATGGGGATTCTAACCCTGAGAGAGTACATGGGGATTCTAAACCTGGCACTGTACATGGGGATTCTAAGTCTGGCCCTGTACATGGGGATTCTAAACCTGGCACTGTAAATGGGGATTCAAAACCTGGCACTGTACACGGGGATTCTAACCATGGAACTGTATATCGTGTCCAGGCATTCGGGCCCCCTATGGAGCCGACCAGGCCTCTACTTCCCCGCAGTGCTCCAGGTGTGGTCTAGCCAGGGCTTTGTGCAGCTGCAGAAGGCTGGCAGTGCCCATGGAATAGTATCAAGGGAGGTAGCTTAGTCGTGACTTTCATTTTAAACTTTAAATCAACTTGGGAAACTTATAAATAACTTGGGAAAACTTTTTTAAAACTCCAGAAGAAACATTTAAAACTTCTGAAAAAACTTTTAACCAACATGGAAGAACTTTCAGGAATTCTTTTCTTTAAATTTTTTTTTATTGAGGAATTGAATACAGTACCCGAATCTAACGAGAAAATAGTTTGGTGTGTTTTATTAGCATCATTTTCAATCATTTGAAACCAGGTTACACACGACGATGCCTGGCAAGCAGGTGTGCCTCCGACAAGGTGACCTGGACGTCAGCCTCCCGCCTCCCCCCAGAGGCGAGATTTCATCCCTCCATTTATGTATTTATTTGTCTATATCCCAAATATTAAACTCCAGTCCAGTTACAGGAGTTATCATCAGCAAAAACAAACTCCAATTGTCAGAATGTACATGGTTCAGTCAGGATGTGATCAACAGCAGATTCCACCCCTGCAGTCAGTTGTGAACTCGCTGGTGTGCCAGCAGGGTGGATGACTGAGTGAATCCCTTCCCACACTCAGAGCAGGTGAACGGCCTCTCCCCAGTGTGAACTCGCTGGTGTCTCAGCAGGCCGGATGACCGAAAGAATCCTTTCCCACACTCAGAGCAGGTGAATGGCCTCTCCCTAGTGTGAATTCCCTGGTGTGCCAGCAGGTGCGATGGCTGAGTGAATCCCTTCCCACACACGGAGAAGGTGAACGGCCTCTCCCAAGTGTGAACTCGCTGGTGTGCCAGCAGGTCAGATGACTGAAAGAATCCCTTCCCACACTCAGAGCAGGTGAACAGCCTCTCCCCAGTGTGAATTCGCTGGTGTGACTGCAGGTGGGATGACTGAGTGAATCTCTTCCCACACACGGAGCAGGTGAATGAAATCTCCCCAGTGTGAATGCGTCGATGAATTTCCAGTTCTGATGGCGACCTGAATCCCTTCCCACAGTCCCCACATTTCCACGGTTTCTCCATGGTGCGGGTATCCATGTGACTCTCCATGGTTGGATGATCAGTTGAAGCCTCGCCCACACACACAACACGTTTACAGTTTCTCCGCGCTGTGAATGGTGCGATGTTTCTTCAAGCTGTGTAACTGGTTAAAGCTCTTTCCACAGGCAGTGCACTGGAACACTCACTCAGGTGTATGTGTGTCCCGGTGCTTTTCCAGTCACACTGATATTTAAAATATTGTCCCACAGGCAGGACAGACAAATATTTCTCGTTCCGCTTTCAAATACCGATGATATTCAGGTCCTGATGAATCGATTGACTCCGTCAGATCTTGACGCGATGTTTGGTTTCTGTTTCCTGTCTGAAAATCTCCCCTTCTAATATGCTGTAAAAGGAAATAACAAAACTCATCACTGTCAGTGCAAGACACAAATTCAGGATAGACACATCTCGGGGCCAGGTTTCGACAGGAGTTGCTCCGATTGTTTTGGAGTATCCAATAAATCACAATTCTCCACGTTTAGTTTGTTCCACTTTCAGTCAGTTAGTTCAGCTTCTTTTTCCAGCCACTTACGCCCGTTTTGGCTAGTTAAGCAAGTTTAGACAGCGAAAAGTTACTCAAAATTAATTTAGGCCTGAGTCAGTGCTCACTTTTGTACGCTCAGAAAAACCTTGTGGAGACTTTAGAAATCAGGCGCCGGTAGCCAGAGATGGCGGGTGGGGGAGGGGTTGTGGAGGGAAGGGAAGTTAGAGGATTTTCCAAAGCATTAAATACTTCACTTTTAAAAATAAAGAACCATCATCAATAATAAATGATCAATAACTCAATCAATAAATAACATTTAAAAATAAATTAAAAATCAATCAATAAATAAAAAATTAAAAGTTGCTACCTCAGCTACTGCAGCACCTATCCGTTCAGGAGCAGTGCGAGCCCTCCAGCAGCACACACAGCCCTGCCTGCCTCCTTACATTTTCAAGGTTGAAGAGTTCAGGCGGGGCGTGCCACTGGGGAAGAGTTTGGGCAGGGCCCGCCGCCGGGGAAGAGTTTGGGTGCGGCCCGCCGCCGGGGAGGTGGTCGGGTGGGGCCCGTCGGAGAGATGGTCAGACGGCCCCATCACGGAGCTGGTGTTTGGGCGGGCCGACAGGGAGGCCTTGACGTAAGAGCAGTGGCAGTGATGCGAGGCCCGAGGACAGGCAGCGGCGAGGTGAGGGACGGTGAGGCAAGGCGAGGGGCGGCAAGGCGAGGCTCAGGCAGGCAGGCTACTCGGCCCGGGCTAGGGGAAGTGAACATCGCGTCGTTCCTTCGGCCAGTGATAGGATCGCCCACAGCCACGACACGCTGGGAGGGCCAGGAGCTACTGTGTACACACGCAGACCCCACTGCACACACAGGCAGCTGCCGACACTCTTTTTGGCGCATGGCTGTAGCTCCGCCCCCCGCTGCTTCTCTTGTGCTCAGTCCAAAGCAGGCCAGATCACCGTGGAGAATCCCGAGGGAAGTATAAGGCTCACTTTTCCTTCAAGAAAGTCGGCGGACCTCTCGGAGGTGCACCGTTCTATGGGTCAGTCGAAACTTGGCCTCCTCGTTTCCATGGAACATTCTGTCCTCTCTTGTTCTTCCAAAGCTGTAAATCCCTGTCCCACACATTGTCTCTCCTGCTGTGCTGAAATCCAAATCAACACACAATTCTAAATTGTTTCTCCTCCACTCCCAGTTTTCACCACCAATTCTCACTGGGTTCAGAAATACACTCACTGGTACACTTCCTTCTCCTATAGGAGTGGACTCTGGCTGGGTTCACTTGTACACTCACTGGTTCCCCTCCCATGTGTGTGGTGGTTCTGGTTATTCTCAGTACTACACTCACTGGTTCCCCTCCCTCTGCTCCCCTAAAGGTACTGACTCTGGCTGGGTTCAGTTCTACACTCACTGGTTCCCCTCCCCTGAAGGTGCTGACTCTGGCTGGGTTCAGTTCTACACTCACTGGTTCCCCTCCCTCTCCTCCCCTGAAGGTACGGACTCTGGCTGTGTTCAGTTCTACACTCACTGGTTCCCCTCCCCTGAAGGTACTGACTCTGGCTGGGTTCAGTTCTACACTCACTGGTTCCCCTCCCCTGAAGGTATTGACTCTGGCTGGGTTCAGTTCTACACTCACTGGTTCCCCTCCCTCTCCTCCCATGAAGGTGCTGACTCTGGCTGGGTTCAGTTCTACATTCACCATTTTCTCTCCAATATATGTCCCATGTGCCCGATCTCCATGTGTGAACTTCGACAGTGAGTGTCGACAGGCTATTCCACTGTCCTCACCTGAGGCCTCACACATGCATTTCCCAGCAGGATCACTGGACCCTCCTCACAATGGCTCAGTTTCTAAACAATAAGGTGATAAGTGGTTATGGGGAGCTGGCAGGGAACAGAAGAACATAAGAAATCGGAGCAGGAGTAGGCTATAGCGCCCCTCGAGCCTGCTCCGCCATTCAATAAGATCATGCCTGATCTGATCATGGACTCAGCTCCACTTACCGGCCTGCTCCCCATAATCTCTTATCGTTTAAGAAACTGTCGATTTCTGTCTTAATTTTATTCAATGTCCCAGCTTCCACAGCTCTCTGAGGCAGCAAATTCCACAGATTTACAACCGTTTGATAGAAGACATTTCTCCTCATCTCTGTTTTAAATGGGCGGCCCCATATTCGAAGATTATGCCCTCTAGTTCTAGTCTCACCTATCAGTAGAAACATCCTCTCTGCATCCACCTTGTCAAAACCCCTCATAATCTTATACATTTCGATAAGATCACCTCTCATTCTTCTGAATTCCAATGAGTAGAGGCCCAACTTACTCAACCTCATAGGTCAACCCCCTCATCCCCGGAATCAACCTAGTGAACCTTCTCTGAACTGCCTCCAAAGCAAGTATATCCTTTCGTAAATATGGAAACCAAAACTGCACGCAGTAGTCCAGCTGTGGCCTCACCAATACCTTATATAGCTGTAGCAAGACTTCCCTGCTTGTATACTCTATCCCCTTTGCAATAAAAGCCAAGATACCATTGGCGTTCCTGATCACTTGCTGTACCTGCATACTATTCTTTTGTGTTTCATGCAGAAGTACCTCCAGGTCCCGCTGTACTGCAGCACTTCGCAATCTTTCTCCATTTAAATAATAACTTGTTCTTTGATTTTTTTTTCTGCCAAAGTACATGACCTCACACTTTCCAACATTATACTCCATCTGACAAATTTTTCCCCACTCACTTAGCCTGTTTATGTCCTTTTTCAGATTTTTTGTGTGCTCACACATTGCTTTTCCTCCCATCTTTGTATCGTCAGCAAACCTGGCTACGTTACACTCAGTCCCTTCTTCCACCTCGTTAATATAGATTGTAAATAGTTGGGGTCCCAGCACTGATCCCTGCGGCACCCCACGAGTTACGAGTTGCCAACCCGAGAATGAACCATTTATCCCGACTCTCTGTTTTCTGTCAGTTAGCCAATCCTCAATCCATGCTAATATATTGCCCCCAACCTCCTCAACATTTCCTCATTAGTCCATCCCCTCATCTCCAGAATCAACCTCGTAAACCTTCTCTGAACTGCCTCCCCTCTCCACCGCTGAAGATGCTGAATCTATCTGGTTTCAGTTATGCACTCACTGGTTCCCCTGCCCTGAAGGTGCTAACTCTGGCTGGGATCCATTTTGCACTCACTGGTACCCCTCCCTCCCATCTGCCACTCCCCTTAGGGTGCTGACTCTTGCTGGGTTCAGATATAGACTCTCTGGTTCCCCTCTCATTCCCTGAAGGTGTAGAATCTGGCTGAGATCAGTTCGACAATCACTCATTTCCCTCCCACCCATCTCTCTCCTCCCCTGAAGGTACTGACTCTGGCTGGGTTCAATTCCACACTCACTGGTTCCTCTCCCCTGAAGGTACTGACTCTGGCTGGGTTCAGTTCTACACTCACTGGTTCCTCTCCCCTGAAGGTACTGACTCTGGCTGGGTTCAGTTGTACACTCACTGGTTCCCCTCCCCTGAAGGTACTGACTCTGGCTGGGTTCAATTCCACACTTACTGGTTCCTCTCCCCTGAAGGTACTGACTCTGGCTGGGTTGAGTTCTACACTCACTGGTTCCCTTCCCCTGAAAGTACTGACTGTGGCTGGGTTCAGTTCTGCACTCACTGGTTCCCCTCCCCTGAAGGTGCTGACTCTGGCTGGGTTCAGTTCTACACTCACTGGTTCCCCTCTCCTCCCCTGAAGATGCTGACTCTGTCTGGTTTCAGTTCTGCACTCACTAGGTAACATACGATATAGGAGCAGCAGTAAGCCATGCGGCCCCTCGAACCTGCTCCGCCATTTAATACCATCATGGCTGATCCGATCATGGACTCAGGTTCCCTTCCCTGCCCACTCCCCATAACCCCTTATTGTTTAAGAAAGTGTCTATTTCTGTCTGAAATTTATACAATGTCCCAGCTTCCACACCTCTCAGAGGCAGTGAATTCCACACATCCACAACACTCAGAAGAAATTTCTCCTCATCTCAGTTTTAAATGGAGGCCCCTTATTCTAAGATTATGCCCTCTAGTTCTAGTCTCCCCCATCAGTGAAACATCCTCTCTGCATCCACCTTGTCACGCCCCCTCATAATCTTATATGTTTCGATAAGATCACTTTTCTATCTTCTGAATTCCAATGAGTGTAGGCCCAACATATTCAACCTTTCCTCAGAAGTCAAACCCCTCATCTCCAGAATCAACTTTGTGAACCTTCTCTGAACTGCCTCCACAGCAAGTATAACCTTTCGTAAATATGGAAACCAAAACTGCACGCAATATTCCAAGTGTGTCCTCACCAATTACCCTGTACAACTGTAGCAAGACTTCCCAGCTTTTATACTCCATCCCCTTTGTAATAATGGCCAAGATTCCATTGGCTTTCCTGATCACTTGCTGTACCTGCATACTGATCTTTTGTGTTTCATGCATAAGTACCCCCAGGTCCCGCTGTACAGTAGCACTTGGCAATCTTTCTCCATTTTAAATAATAATTTGATATGTGATTGTTTTTTCTGCTAAAGTGCATGACCTCACACTTTCCAACATTATACTCCATCTGCCAAGTTTTTGCCAACTCACTTAGCCTGTCAATGTGGTTTTGCATATTTTGTGTGTCCTCCTCACACATTGCATTTCCTCCCATCTTTGTATCATCAGCAAATGTGGCTACACTACACTCGGTCCCTTCTTCCAAGTCATTAATATAGATTGTAAATAGTTGGGGTCCCAGCACTGATCCCTGCGGCAGCCCGCTAGTTACTGATTGCCAAACTGAGAATGAACCATTTATCCCGACTCAATATTTCCTTATAAGTCAACCCTCTCATCTCCGGAATCAACCTCCTCTCAACTGCCTCTCCTTTCCTCCCCTGAAGTTGCTGAATCTATCTGGTTTCAGTTCTGCACTCACTGGTTCCCCTCCCCTGAAGGTTCGGACTCTGGGTGGGTTCAGTTCCACACTCACTGGTTCCCCTCCCCTGAAGGTACTGACTCTGGCTGGGTTCAGTTCTACACTCACTGGTTCCCCTCCCCTGAAGGTGCTGATTCTGCCTGGGTCCAGTTGTATACTCACTGGTTCCCCTCCCTCCCATCTGCCCCGTCCCTGAAGGCACTAACACCGGCTGTTTTCAATTCCACACTCACTGTTTCCCCTCCCTCCCCTCTCCAGCAGGCAGAGTTTAGGGAGCTAGGAGAGAGATTAAAAAGCAGGACCTCAAAGGGTAGTAATCTCCGAATTCCTCCCGATGTCACGAGCTAGTGACTACAGAAACAGGAGGATAGAGCAGATGAATGCCTGGCTGGAGAAATAGTGCAGGCGGGAGAGCTTTACTTTCCTGAGGCACTGGGACCGCTTCTGGGGGAGGTGGGACATGGACAAACCAGATGGGTTGCACCTCAACAGAGCCGGTACCAATATCCTCACGGTGGGGTGTGCTCGTGCTTTTGGGGAGGGGTTGAATTAGCTTGGCAGGGGGATGGGAACCTGAAAATAGATTCAGGAGGGAGGGGAGTAAAGCTGGAATTAGAAAGCAAAAATAAAGAAAGTGAGTTTGAAGGAGAGAGGATACAAGCAGGAAAAAAGTGTAAGAAAACACTTTGTCTCAATGCACATAGCATTTGAAACAAAATAGATGAGTTGACGGCACAAATAGATACAAATGGGTATGATCTGATAGCCATTACAGAGGCGTGGTTGCAAGGTGACCAGGTCTGGGAATTAAATATTTAGCGGTACTGGACAGTCCGGAAGGACAGAAAGAAAGGAAAAGGACGTGGAGTAGCTCTATTGATAAAGGATGGAATCACTGCAATAGTAAGAAACGATATTGGCTCAAATGATCAGGATGTTGAAACGGTTTGGGTGGAGATAAGGAACAATAAGTGGAAAAAGTCACTGGTGGATGTCGACTATAGGCACCGTAACAATAGCTACTCTGTTGGTCAGCGCATAAACCAGGAAATAGTGGGGGCTTGTAAAAAGGGAACAGCAATAATCATGGGTGATTTTAACCTCCATATTGAATGGACAAATCAAATTGGTCAGGGTAGCCTTGAGGAGGAGTTCATAGAGTGCATAAGGGACGGGTTCCTTCAGCAGTATGTAACGGAACCAACCAGGGGGCAGGCCATCTTAGATCTGGTCCTGTGTAATGAGACAAGATTACTAAACAATCTCCTAGTAAAGGATCTCTTGGAATGAGTGATCATAGCATGATCTGAATTTGAAATTTAGATGGTGGGTGAGAAAGTTGGATCTCTAACCAGCGTACTAATCTTAAATAAAGGAGACTATGCAGGTATGAGGGCAGAGTTGGGTAAAGTGGACTGGGAAAATAGATTTAAGTGTAGGACGGTTGATGAACAGTGGTGTACATTTAAGGAGATATTGATTGCACAACTCTCAAGAAAAATATATTTCAGTGAGGAGGAAAGGGTGTAAAAGAAAAGATAGCCATCCGTGGCTAACTCAAGAAATAAAGGACGGTATCCAATTAAAAACAAGGGCATACAAAGTGGCCAAAACTCGTGGGACGACAGAAGACTGGGAAGCTTTTAAAAGCCAGCAAAGAATGACTAAAAAAATGATTAAGAAAGGGAAGATAGACTATGAAAGTAAACTAGCACAAAATATAAAAACAGATAGCAAGAGTTTCTATAGGTATATAAAAAGGAAAAGAGTGGCTAAAGTAAATGTTGGTCCCTGAGAGGACGAGATCGGGGAATTAGTAATGGGGAACATGGAGATGGCAGAAACACTGAACACATATATTCTATCAGTCTTTACGGCCGAGGACACTAACAATATCCCAACAGTGGACAGTCAAGGGGCTACAGGGGGGAGGAACTTAACACAATCACTAAGAAGGTGGTACTCAGTAAGATAACGGGACTAAAGGCGGATAAATCCCCTGGAGCTGATGGCTTGCATCCTAGGGTCTTAAGAGAAGTCGCAGCAGGGACAGTGGATGCATTGGTTGTAATTTACCAAAATTCCCTGGATTCTGTGGAGGTCCCAGTGATTGGAAAACTGCAAATGTAATGTCCTTATTTAAAAAAAGAGGCAGAAAAAAAGCAGGAAACTATAGACCAGTTAGCCTAACATCTGTGGTTGGGAAAATGTTGGAGTCCATCATTAAAGAAGCAGTAGCAGGTTATTTGGAAAAGCAAAATTTGGTCAGGCAGAGTCAGCATGGATTTATGAAGGGGACGGCATGTTTGACAAATTTGCTGGAATTCTTTGAGGATGTAACACACAGGGTGGATAAAGGGGAACCAGTGTGTGTGGTGCATTTGGACTTCCAGAAGACATTTGACAAGGTGCCACGTAAAAGTTCACAGGGTTGGGGGTAATATATCAGCAAGGATAGAGGATTGGCTAACTAACAGAAAACAGAGAGTCGGATAAATGGTTCATTCTCTGGTTGGCAACCAGTAACTAGTGGGTTGATGCAGGGATCAGTGCTGGGACCCCAACTATTTACATTCTATATTCAAGAACTTGGAAGAAGGGACTGAATGTAATGTTGCCGAGTTTGCTGACGATACAAAGGATGGGAGGAAAAGCAATATGTGAGTACACATAAAACCTGCAAAAGGACATAGACAGGCTAAGTGAATGGGAAAAAATTTGGCAGATGGAGTATAATATTAGAAAGTGTGAGGTCATGCACTTTGGCAGAAAAAAAATCAAAGAGCAAGTTATTATTTAAATGGAGAAAGATTACAAAGTGCTGCAGTACAGCGGGACCTGGAGGCACTTGTGCATGAAACACAAAAGGATAGTATGCAGGTACAGCAAGTGATCAGGAAAGCGAATAGAATCTTGGCCTTCCTGATCCATGTTTCTGAAAAGATATACTTGCTTTGGAGGCAGTTCAGAGAAGGTTTCGGGGATGAGGGGGATGACTTATGAGGAAAGGTTGAGTAGTTTGGGCCTCTACCCATTGGAATTCAGAAGAATGAGAGGTGATCTTATCGAAACGTATAAGATTATGAGGCGGGGGGACAAGGTGGATGCAGAGAGAATGTTTCCACTGATGGGGGAGACTCGAACTAGAGGGCATAATCTTAGAATAAGGGGCCACCCATTTAAAATTGAGATGAGGATAAATGTCTTCTCTCAAAGGGTTGTAAATCTGTGGAATTTGCTGCCTCAGAGAGCTGTGGAAGTTGGGTCATAGAAACATAGAAAATAGTTGCAGGAGTGGGCCATTCGGTGTTTTTGTGACTGGAAGGCTGTTTCCAGTGGGGTTCTGCAGGGCTCAGTGCTGGGTCCCTTGTTTTTTCTGGTATATATCAATGAATTGGACTTCAATGTTGGGGGTATGATTAAGAAGTTTGCAGGTGAAACTAAAATAGGCTGTGTGGTTGAGAATTAAGAACAAAACTGCACACTGCAGGAACCTATAAATGTACTTTTCAGGTGGGCAGTAAAGTGGCAAATGGAATTTAATCCAGATAAGTGTGAGGTAATGCATTTGGGGAGGTCTAACAAGGCAAGGGATTACACATTAAATGCTACAACACTGAAAATTGTTTAGGAACAAAGGGACCTTGAAGTGTAGGTCCACAGATCCCTGAAAGTGGCAGGCCAGGTCGATAAGGTGGTTAAGAAGGCACATGGAATATTTGCCTTTATTAGTCGAGGCATGGAATACAAGAGCTCGAGGTTATGCTTGAAATGGTTAGGCCGCAGTTGGAATACTGTGTGCAGTTCTGGTCATCACATTACAGGAAAGATGTGATTGTACTGGAAAGGGTACAGAGGAGATTTACAAGAATGTTGCCTGGACTGGAGAATTTTGGCGATGAAGAAAGATGGAGATGCAGAGTCCATTTTCTTTGGATCAGAGGACACTGAGGGGAGACCTGATGAAAGTATTAAATTATAAGGGGCTTGGATAGAGTGGATAGGAAGGACCTGTTTCCTGTGGCAGAGTGGTCAATAACAAGGAGGCACAGATTTAAAGTAATTGGTTCAGAGGAGATACGAAGGGAAATTTCTTCACCCAGAGGTTTGTGGGGGTCTGGAACTCACTGCCTGAAAGGGTGGTAGAGGCAGAAACACTCAGCACATTTGAAAAATACTTGGATGTGCACTTCAACTGTCATCACCGACAGGGCTACGGACCGAGAGCTGGAGAGTGGGATTAGGCTGGATAGCTGTTTGTTGGCCGGCACGGACACAGTGGGCTGAAATGGTCTCCTGCCATGCTGTAAATTTAAATGATTTTATGATTTATGACCTAGATGAAGGGACCGAGTGTAATGTATCCAAATTTGCTGATGATACAAAACTAGGTGGGACAGTAAGCTGTGAGAACACAAGAGTCTGCAAGATATACATAGATAGATTATGTGAGTGGCAATAAGGTGTCAGATGGAGTATAATGTAGGGAAATGTGAGGTTATTCACTTTGGTAGGAAAAACAGAATATCTTTTAAATTATGAGAAACTTTTAAACTTTGGTGTTTAGAGAGATTTGGGGTGCCCTTGTGCAAGACACACAGAAAGTGAGCATGCAGGTATGCAAGCAATAAGGAAGGCAAATGGTTTGTCCTTTATTGCAAGGGGTTAGAATATAAGAGTAAGGAGGTCTTGCTACAATTGTACAGGGCCTTGGTGAGACCACACCTGGAGTACTGGGCACAGTTTTGGTCTCCTTATTGAAGGACGGAACCACTTGCCTTGGACACTGTGCAACAAAGGTTCACAAGATTGATTCCTGGGCTGTCTTATGATGAGATAGTGTGTAGAATGGGCCTATACACTCTCAAGTTTAGAATAATGAGAGGTGATCTCATTGAAACATACAAGGTTCTGAAGGGGACTGACAGGTTAGATGCTGAGTGGTTGATTCCCCTGGCTGGACTGTCTCGAACTAGGGGGCACAGTCTCAGGATAAGTGGTAGGCCATTTAAGACAGAATTGAGGAGGATTATCTTCATTCAGAGGGTTGTGAATCTTTGGCATTCTCTCCCCCAGAGGGCTGTGGATGCTCAGTCTATTCAAGGTTGAGATTGATAGATTTTTGTATATTAAGCGAATCAAGGGATATGGAGATCAGGCGGGAAAGTGGAGTTGAGGGCGATGATCAGCCATGATCTCATTGAATTGCGGTGCAGGCTCGAGGGACCTTATGGCCTCCTCCTGCCCCTATTTCTTATGTTGATATCCAGGGGGCTCTAGATTTATTAGTCCCACCCTTTTTCTTGAAGGTAACATACTTCCTCTGAACCCTCATTATCTCCTCATTGAAAGCCTCCCACTGCTCTGGGACTGATTTAACTTCAACATAAGAACATAAGATTTCAGAGCAGGAGTATGCCATTCGGCCCCTCGAGCCTGCTCTGCCATTCAATGAGATCATGGCTGATCTTCTACCTCAACTCCACTTTCCTGCACTATTCCATATCCCTTGATTCCCTAAATTTACAAAAATCTATCGATCTCTGTCTTAAATGTGCTCAAAGGCAGAGCCTCCACAGCCCTCTGGGGTAGAGAATTGCAAAGATTAATGAGTAAATAAGTTTCTGCTCTTCTCAGTCCTAAATGGCCAACCCCTTATTTTGAGACTGTGAACCCTGGTTCTAGACTCCTCAGCCAGAAACATCCTCCCTGCATCTATCCTGTCACGCCTTGTAAGAATTTTGTATGTTTCAATGAGATCATCTCTCATTCTTCTAAACTCTAGAGAATATGTGCCTAGGTCTACTCAATCTCTCCTCATAGGACAATCCTCCCACCACAGGAATTCAGTTTGGTGAACCTTCGTTGCCATCCTCAATGGCAAGTACATCCTTCCTTTGGTAAGCAGCCAAAACTGTACACAATACTCCAGCTGCAGTCTCACCAGGGCCCTATATAATTGCAGTAAGACATCTTTACTCCTGCACTCAAATCCTCTTGTAATAAAGGCCAACATACCATTTGCTTTCTTCGTTGCTTGCTGTACCTCCATATTAACTTTCAGTGATTCGTGTACAAGGAAACACAAGGTCCCTCTGAACACCAAAGTTTCCCAATCTCTCACCATTTCAAATAGCTGTTTCCAGTCCACTTTGGCTAAATCACATCTCAGCTTCGTAAAATTGGCTTTTCTCCAATTGAGAACTTTTATTCCTGGTCTATCTTTGTCCTTTTCCATAACTACCCTAAATCTAACTGAATTACGATCACAAGCACCAATGCTCTCCCACTGATACCCCTTCCACCTGCCCAGCTTCAGTCCCTAACACTAAGTCCAGAACTTCCCCCTCTCTTGTTGGGCTTGCTACGTACTGGCTAAAAAGTTCTGCTGGTTGCTGACCCCTCTGTGAAGGGAAATAGGTCCTTCCTCTCCACTATATCTGGGCCCCTCATAATTTTATACACCTCATTAAAGTCTCCCCTCAGCCTTCTTTGTTCCAAAGAAAACAAACTATTAAGAGGGTTGGTGGGCTGGAGGAGGTTACAGAGATAGCGAAGGGTGAGACCCTGGAGAGAGTTGAACAAGAGAATGCGTATTTTAAAGGCTGATGCCACCAGCCATCTCGCCCAGCACAGAATGTAACTCACTACTAACAGGAAGGATGTTACTTTAACTACTACGAATGCATAATGCGGGGAAATCAATCTCTGTCCCTTTAACTAACAGTGTCATGGAAAGAGGGAAATGAATGACCTTTAAACCCCTGATTATCTTGGTACTGAAGTGTCAGAAACTCACAATAGGAACTCCAGGAAAACAAAGTACTGAGCAATGTTGCATTGTTTTGTTAACAAAAGAAATCTCGATTTAATTTTTAAAAGATAAATTGTTCAACAGGGGTTCACACAGACTCACCTGACAGGCCGACTCAGGATCCACCCCTCAAGCACCGCGATTGGTTGCAGAAAACGCTGCTCCCTGGGCCCAACGTCCCCTGACCTCTCTTCCTGTTGGTTCCCAGGGCAATCAATCACCACTCGCCAACATTACACTGCAAGATCAAGTTGAGGGGCTTGGAGGAAGAAATAAAACAAGACCGTGAACCTGAATGAAGAAATAAAATTGGAGAAGCATGATGAAATAAACAAGGATAGACAATATAAACTGAAGGGTACAATCCGAAAGGGGGTGCATGAACAGTGAGACCTGCGGGTACATGTGCACAAATTACTGAAGGTGGCAGGACAGGTTGAGAAAGCAGTTAAAAAAGCTTACAGGTTGCTGGGCAAGAAACTTATGATGAACCTTTGTAAAACACTGGTTCGGTCTCAACTGGAGCATTGTGTCCAATTCTGGGCACCGCACATTAGGATGTGAAGGCCTCAGAGAGGGTGCAGAAAAGATTGACAAGAATGATTCATGAGATGAGGGACTTCGGTTACGTGGATTGACTGGAGACGCTGGGGTTGTTCTCCTTGGAGCAGAGAAGGTTGAGAGGAGAATTGATAGAAGTGTTCAAAATCATTAGGGGTCCGGACAGAGTAGATAGAGAGCTACTATGCCCACTGGCAGAAAGGTGGAGAATCAGAGGAGATGGATTTGAGGTGAATGGCAAAAGAACCAAAGGTGACATCAGAAAATCTATTTTATGCAGCGAGCGGTTAGAATCCGGAAAGCACGGCCTGAAAGGGTGGTGGAGGAAGACTCAATCACAGCTCTCAAAAAAAAAATTGGATAAGTATCTGAAGGAAAACATTTGCAGGACTGGGGAAAGGGCGGGTCAGTGGGACTAGCTGGGAGCAGGCAAGGGCTCGACGGGCCGAATGGCCTTCCGTGCTGTAACCATTCTCTGATTGTGTGAGCAGAAGCACTCTGTTCCCTGATACAATCTAAAGCCTTCCTGATTGTGAGCACCTGTTAAACCTGCCCTGCACCTTCACTGCTCCAAGGAGAGCCACCCCAGATGCTGCAGTCATCATCTTATTGAATGGCAGCAGGCTCGAGGGGCCAAAGGGCCGACTCATCTCCTATTTCTGATGTTCTCATGTGTTCATGTCACTGGTCCCCATCCTGCACCTGCTCCCTGCAGTAAGATGGCCGCCGCGCATGCTCCCTGCCCTGCAGCGGGACAATGGAAAGTATTGTGACGTCGAGGAAGCCCCGCCCGTGTTGCTCCCTGCTCCCCGTGGCGGGCGGACCCGTGCTGCCCAAAGATGGCGGCCAAACTCCCGGCAACCCCCGACAGTAACCAAGGCCCGTCCCCGCCCGAAGGTGCCCCACCCGCCGACTCGGCGGCAAATCTCACCGCCCGCGCGTGTCCGTGAGTCTGTGAGTCCTCAGGGAGGCTGGGCGCACTGCCCAGGCTGATCATCCATCCTCCGCGGGGGGGCAAAACGTCGTCTGTCAGCAGCTAATCTCCCACAATAGGCTGTCCCCACGTCTGCGCACAACTCCGCCTCGCCTCACCTGGGCCCCGAGCTCAAAGGTTGCGAGCGGAGCCCACCAACAAACACCCCAACCGCCCGCAATCAGTGGCGGGGTGTGGGGCCGCGGCACCAATCAATCACTGGTCCCTGAAGATGCTGACTCTGGCTAGGTTCAGTTCTACACTCACTGGTTCCCCTCCCCTGAAGATACTGACTCTGGCTGGGTTCAGTTCTACACTCACGGGTTCCCCTCCCCTGAAGGTGCTGACTCTGGCTGGGTTCAGTTCTACACTCACTGGTTCCCCTCCCCTGAAGGTACTGACTCTGGCTGGGTTCAGTTCTACACTCACTGGTTCCCCTCCCCTGAAGGTACTGACTCTGGCTGGGTTCAGTCCTACACTCACTGGTTCCCCTCCCCTGAAGGTACTGACTCTGGCTGGGTTCAGTTGTACACTCACTGGTTCCCCTCCCCTGAAGGTACTGACTCTGGCTGGGTTCAGTTCTACACTCACTAGTTCCCCTCCCCTGAAGGTACTGACTCTGGCTGTGTTCAGTTCTGCACTCACTGGTTCCCCTCCCCTGAAGGTACTGACTCTGGCTGGGTTCAGTTGTACACTCACTGGTTCCCCTCCCCTGAAGGTACTGACTCTGGCTGGGTTCAGTTCTGCACTCACTGGTTCCCCTCCCCTGAAGGTACTGACTCTGGCTGTGTTCAGTTCTGCACTCACTGGTTCCCCTCCCCTGAAGGTACTGACTCTGGCTGGGTTCAGTTGTACACTCACTGGTTCCCCTCCCCTGAAGGTACTGACTCTGGCTGGGTTCAGTTCCACACTCACTGGTTCCCCTCCCCTGAAGGTACTGACTCTGGCTGGGTTCAGTTCCTGACACTGGCATCATTCACTTTGTTCCTGCACCAAGATGGCTGCGCATGCGCTCTGCTACTCACTGAATCAAGATGGCGGAGCGCTGAACCTGCCTTCCTGCACGAAGATGGCCGCCGTTAGCCGAGGCCTGTGACCGGGAGAAAGCCCCGAAGCTGCAACCGCCGATATTCCGGTTATTATTCCGGGCATGCGGCGGGAACCGGTTCTTTATGAAGCCTCCACGACTCCCTGCTGGTCGATTATTCCCCTCCGCCCCGCCGAAATGAACAGTTCTCAGGAACCTCTGAAAAAGATGTCTCCTCCGCCATTACACGCACTGCGCATGCTCTAAACACAGCCTGGGCCCGCGCCTGCGCACTGAGCTCCTGTAGTCTGGGTGCGTCACATTCTCCCCCGCGGGGCATGCTGGGTACAAAGGGCCATGAGAAAGAGGAGCAGGAGTGGGCTAGTTACGACACGGTTATATACAGAGTAAAGCTGACTCTCCACTGTCCTAAAGAATCCCAGGGCAGGGACAGCACGGGTTAGTTACAATTTAAAGCTTGCTGTACGCTGACTCATCAAACACTCCCAGGGCAGGTACAGCACATGTTAAATACATAGCAAGGATCCATCTGCACTGTCCCACCAGGTATTCCCAGGGTATGCACAGCACAGGTTACTGACAGAATAAAGCTCCCTCTGCACTGTCCCAAGAAACAATCCCAGGGCAGGTACAGCACAACTATTTTGTTGTTGACCTGTAAATCAAATGCATCCTGATTAAAGGAGGGAGGGGAACTATAACCGACAAAATAAACCAATTAAACTTTGGACGGTAAACTTAAATCAAATTAAAATTTGGATGCTGGAGCTGATGATGCACTCCAGTCCCTCCGGTGCCGACCTCTTACAGAAGGCTGCAAGCGCACTGGTGGCAGGTACAGCACGGGTTAGATACAGAGTAAAGCTCCCTCTACACTGTCCTATCAAACACTGCCAGGATATGTACAGCACATGTTAGATACAGAGTAAAGCTCCATCAACATTGACGCATCAAACACTCCCAGGTCAGGTACAGCACCAGTTAGATACGGAGTAAATATCCCTCTACACTGTCCCATTAAACACTCCCAGTGCAGGTACAGCATGGGTTAGATACAGAGTGAAGCTCCGTCTACACTGTCCGATCAAACACTACCAGGGCAAGTACAGCATAATTTAGATGCAGGGTAAACGTCTCTCTAAACAGCCAATCCAAAAATGCACAGGACAGGCACAACACAGGTTAGGTACACATCATCATCATCACAGGCAGTCCGTAAAAATCGAAGAAGACTTGCTTATACTCTAAAGGTGAGTTCTTACGTGACTAAACAATCCAGTACGGGAATTACAGTCTCTGTCACAGGTGGGACAGCCAGTCATTGAATGACAGGGTGGGTGAGACTGGTTTGCCGCATGCTCCTACGCTTGGTTTCTGCATGCTCTCAGTGATGAGACACGAGCTGCTCAGAGCCCTCCCGGATTCACTTCCTCAACTTAGGGCGGACGTTTGTCAGGGACTCCCATGTATCAGGGGGTTGTTGAATTTTATCAAGGAGTCTTTGAGGGTGTCGTTGAAAGGTTTCCTCTGCCTACTGTAGGCTCGTTTGCCATGTAGGAGTTCCGAGTAAAGCCTTGCTTTGGGAATCTTGTGTCAGGCATGTGAACCATGTGTCGAGCCAGGGTATCGCTGGAGATTGAGCATGCAGTGTCCACCGGTAGACTCGTGGCCTTCCATGAGAGGTGAGCACCAGAGAGACTGGAGTGCATCATTCCAGAGGGAACAGAATTGTAATTTTAATTCATTTGATTTGATTTGACAAAAGTTACCTTTATGTTGAATTATTAATTTGTGATTTTGGTTCCCCTCAAAAAAACAAGGGGGCACTTTAATGAAAGTTTCTGGAGTGTGACCCCCCTCCACTCTTTAATCAGGGGGAACCTGATTATTGTTCTACTTAAAATAGTTGTGAACAATGTGGCCCACCCAATGCAGCTGGTCGAGTGTGGTCAGTGCTTCGATGATGGGGATGTTAGCCTGATCGAGGAAACACCAGGACTGGTTTGATGAGAATGACCAGGAGATGCAAGAGCTAATTAAACACAAGCACAGGGTATTTCTGAACCTAAAACAACAACCCATCTCGGGAGCAGCAAATCAGCATTACAGACGGCTTAAGGCCGAGGTCCAAGAAAAAAACCTGTGACCTAAAGCATAGATGGTGGGTGGAGAAATTAAAGGAGGCTCAGCAGCTGGCCGACAGCCATGATGTGCGAGGATTCTTCATCGCTGTCAAGGCCACCTATGGCCCAAGCACCCAAGGCACCACTCCACTGCTGGCCAAGAATGAGGAAACACTCATCAAGGACACTGAGGCCGTCAGGACTCGGTGGAAGGAGCACTTCGAAGATGTCCTGAACCAAGACTCTGCCTCTGATTCGAGTGTCCTCGACTCCATCCAGCAGCATGCTACCCGCCAACATCTCAGCAAAACCTCAGCCCTGCATGAGATAGAAAAGGCCATCCGCCAGCTCAAGAACAACAAGGCAATGGGAGCAGATGGAATCCCCACTGAGGCACTAAAGTATGGTGGAGAGGCAATATTGGCATGAATGCGTGACCTCATCTCTCTCATCTGGAAGGAGGAGAGCAGGCCTGGAGATCTCAGAGATGCAGTAATCGTGACCATCTTTAACAAAGGAGACAAGTCCGACTGTGGCAATTACAGATAAGTCTCCCTGTTACCAGCCACTGGGAAAGTCATCGCTAGAATCCTCCTCAACCGTCTTCCCCTGTGGCTGAGGAACTCCTCCTGGAGTCACAATGTGGATTTCGTCCTCTACGGAGTACAACGGACATGGAGTAGATACAGATTAAAGCTCCCTCTACACTGTCCCATCAGACATTCCCAGGGCAAGTACAACATGGGTTATGTTATGTATGCAACCTGATGAAACCAACAATCTACCGCCATCAGAGGGCATATCTGTTGGAGTCCCAAGGGATCCCAGCATCGCTTGGGAGCATTGTATATAAGCAGGCCCCCCATGCTGTACGTGCACTCTGGAGTTAGAAAAAAAGAGACCAAGATCACACATCCTCATGTCTACAGTACTCAATCACATTACTTTATTCTGGACATAACAATTGGCGACGAGATAATGAAACATCATGCAAAAATGCAGAGAACTGTTGGTATCCTGGAGAAATTCTCAGAAGGGGACGATTGGGATGTCTCCATGCAGCGACTCGACTAATACTTCATGACCAACTGGCAGGGAATGTGAATGCTGCCAAACAAAGGGTGATCCTCCTCACTCTCTGCGGGGAAACAACCTATGGCCTCATGAAGAATTTTCTTGCTCCAGTGAAACCAACAACCAAATCGCATGACGAACTGTGTACGCTGGTCCAGGAGCACCTAAATCCGAAGGAGAGCATTCTGATGGCAAGGTATCGATTTTACACATGTCAACGGTCTGAAGGCCAGGAAGTGGCGAGCTACGTCGGCGAAATAAGGCATCTTGCAGGACATTGCGAATTTGATGGATGCCTGGAGTAAATGCTAAGAGATTTTTTTGTGTTTGGCATTGGCCATGAGGATATCCTTCGCAATCTATTGACTGTTGAAACACTGCACCTAAGCAAAGCCATAATGATAGCCGAGGCATTTATGTCCACCAGCGATAACACCAAACAAATTTCGCAGTAATCAGATGTTTCGGCAAGTACTGTACACAAAGTAACATCGTTTTCAGGCAGGAATGCATATGGCAGAATGTACACGCCTGCAGCTGCATGATCTCAGATGACTCAGAGTCTGCCATCAAGCATTAATGCGAGGCAGTTAACAGCTTGTTGGCACTGCGGAGGTGATCATCGAGCCCATCAATGCAGCTTCAAACACTATGCGTGCAAAGGCTGTGGAACAATGGGACACCTCCAGCGAATGTGCAGATGAGCTGCAAACACTGCAAAGCACCACATTGCAGTGGAAGACCGACCCATGGTGGATCAAACTGAACTAGAGACTCAACCCGAGGAGGCAGATGAGTATGGGGTACACACCTTCATCAGGAAATGTCCACCGATCATGTTAAATGTTGAACTGAACGGAATTCTGTATCCATAGAATTGGACATGGGTGCGAGTCAGTCCATCATGAGAAAACGGCCTTCGACAGGCCCAAGCGGAGCCCCATTCACACCAAGCTGAAAACGTGCACGAAAGAGCTGATCCCTATAATTGACAGCACAGCATATTAAAAGTCTCTTATGATGGAACAGTACACGAACTACCACTAAGGATCGTGTCAGGAGATGGCCCCACACTGTTCGGCAGAAGCTGGCTGAGAAAATTACGCTGGAACTGGGATGACATCCGAGCGCTTTCATCCATCGATGACGCCTCATGTGCCCAGGTTCTGAGCAAGTTTCCATCATTGTTTGAGCCAGAGATCGGAAGTTTCTTGAGGGCGAAGGTGCAGATCCATTTGATTCCCGGTACATGACCCATCCATCACAAGGCACGGGCAGTGACATATATGATGCGAGAGAAAGTGGAGATCGAGTTAGACAAGCTGCAATGAGAGGACATCATCGCACTGGTGGAGTTCAACGAGTGGGATCGTCAGATTGTTCTGGTTTTCAAGGGTGATGTCGCGGTCAGCATATGCGGGACTATAAATTAACGATTAAGCATTTTTCGCTGCAGGACCAGTACCAGCAACCCAAGGCAGACAATCTATTTGCGACACTGGCAGGAGGAAAGATATTTACCAAGTTTGACCTGACCTCGGCCTACATGACGCAGGAGCTGGCGGAATCTTAAAAAGGCCTCACCTGCATCAACACGCACAAAGGTCTGTTCATCGACATTAGATGCCCGTTTGGAATTCGATCGATCACGGCTATTTTTCAAAGGGACATGGAGAGTCTGCTAAAGTCGGTGCTGCACATCGTGGTTTTCCAGGATGGGACACCATCGAGCACATGCAGAACGTGGAAGAGGTTCCAAATCGGCTAGATCATGTGGGACTCAGGTTGACACGCTCGAATTGTGCTTTCCGGGCGCCAAAGGTCGAGTTCTTAGGCAGAAGAATCGTGGCAGATGGCACCAGGCGCACTGACGCCAAGACAGAGGCCATCAAGAACGCACCGAGACCACAGAACGTGACGGAGCTGCGGTCGTTCCTGGGCTCCTCAATTATTTTGGTAATTTCCTACTCGGGTTGAGCACCTTGCTAGAACCTCTACATATATGGCTGCACAAGGGAGATTATTAAGCATGGGGGAGATCAAAAGAGACTGCTTTTGAGAAAGACCGAAATCTGTTATGTTCCAACAAACTGCTTGTCCTGTATGATCCATGTAAACGTTTAGTGCTAGCTTGCGATGCATCTTTGTACGGGGTCGGGCGTATGTTACAATAAGCAAACGAATTGGGAACATTGCAACCGGTCGCCTATGCGTCCAGGTGTTTGTCCAAGGCCGAAAGAACCGACAGCATGATTGAAAAAGAAGCTCTGGCATACGTTTACGGGATGAAAAAATACACCAGTATCTGTTTGGGCTTTAGTTCGATTTAGAAACTCACCATAAGCCGCTCATATCGCTATTCACAGAGAGCAAAGGTATTAAAACCAATGCTTCTGCTCGCATCGAAAGATGGGTGCTCACGCTGTATGCATATAAGTATGTAATTCATCACTGGCCAGGCACAGAGAACTGCACTGATGCCTTCAGTCGGCTACTTTTCCCACCACCGGGGTGGAAATGGCACAGCCTGCAGACTTGCTCTTGGTGAAGGATGCATTTGAAAATGAAAAGTCACCCGTTACGGCCGCCAGATGAGGACCTGGACCAGCCAGGGTCCTTTTCTGTCCCTTGTAAAAACTGTATCCTCCATGGGAGCTGGTCCAGCATCCCAGCGGAGATGCATGAAGAGATCAAGCTGTTCCAGCAGCGTAAAGACGAATTGTCCATACAGGTGGCCCGATATCGACTCAGATTTGGAGTCTTGCGTGTGCCAATGCACCACTTGCTCGTAACTGAGCAATGCACCCAGGGCACCCAAGTTTGTGGTCATGGCCCTCCAAACCGTGGTCTAGGATCCACGCTGACTTTGCTGGCCCATTTCTAGGCAAAATGTTCTTCGTTCTTGTGGATTTCTATTCCAACTGGATTGAGTGTGTAATAATGTCTGTAAGCACGTCCACTGCCACCTTCGAAAACCCACGAGCCACGCACGGCCAGCCTGATGTCCTTGTCAGCGACAACGGGCCGTGCTTCACCAGCGCTGAATCCAAGGAATTCATGACACACAATGGGATCAAGCACATCACAACTGCCCCGTTCAAGCCCGCATCCAATGACCAGACAGAACGTGCAGTCCAAACCATCAAACAAAGCTTGAAACACCTGTCAAAAGAATCCCTGCAGACCCACCTGTCCCGAGTCCTGCTCAGCCACTGCACCAGACACCATTCTTTCACCGGGGTTCCCCAGCTGAGCTGCTCCTGAAAAGGGTGCTCAAAACAAGGCTTTCTCTCGTTCACCCTGATCTCCATGATCAAGTCGAGGGCAGGCGGCATCAATAAAGCATGTACCGTGATCGCACAAATTTGTAACGCAATATTGAAGTCAATGACCCTGTATTTATACTCAACTATGGACATGGTCCCAAATAGCTTGCTGGCACTGCCATAGCCAAAGAAGGGAGGAGGGTGTTTCAGGTCAAACTCGCAAATGGAATAACTTGCAGAAAGCATTTGGACCAAACCAAACTGCGATTCACAGACAGCCACAAGCAACCAACTTCGACCCTCCGACGCACACACAAGTGGCAGCCAACATCATGGTAGACCACGAAGCTGAACTCATCATCCCCAGCAGCCCAGCAAGGTCATCTGCGCAGCAGTCCAGCGAAGAACCAACCAACTCACCTGCACCTGTATTTGTACTGAGACGATTGACTCAGGAGCGAAAAGCCCCAGATCATCTCAGCTTGCAAATAAGTATACGATTGACTTTGGGAGGGAGTGATGTTATGTGTGCAACCCTATGTAACCAGAATTCTACCACCACAATAGGCCGTATCTGTTGGAGTCCCAAGGGATCCCAGCGTCCCTTGGGAGCACTGTATATAAGCAGACCTTCCATGTTGTACGTGCACTCTGAAGTTAGAATAAAGAGACAGGTCACAATTACTCACGTCTACAGTACTCAATCACATTACCTTTTCTGAACTGAACATGTTAAATATAGAATAAAACTCACTCTATACTGTTACACCAAACGTTTCCAGTGCAAGTACAGCACAGGTTAGACACAGACTACATCTCCCTCTAACTTGTCTCAGCCATTCCAGGGCCGATACAGATCTGTTAGATCTAGAGAAAATATCCCTCTATTCTGTTCCAGCGGATATTCGCGGTACAGGTGCAGCACGGGTGAGATACAGAGTAAAGCTCCCTCTACACTGTCCCACTGTAATAAAAAGGCAAGCATGAAAGCTCGGTGCCTCAATGCGAGGAGTATTCGGAACCAAGAGAGGGCTCTGAGCTAGTTAGAGTGGGGGAGAGCTCAGATGAACAGGACCCCAAGAAAGAATGCAAAAGGCAGGAGGCAACAGAGCAGAGCAGCACTGGGGTAAGAGTAAACCACAAGGTGATAGGAAGGGACAATATTTATAAATATAAAGGGGCTGCAGGAGGGGTCAAAACTAAAAATTATGGTTCAAAAACTAGTATTAAAACACTCTACCTAAACGCATACAGCATTCGAAATAAAATAAATGAGTTGACAGCACAAATCATTACAAATGGGGATGATTTGGTGGCCATTACAGAAACGTGGTTGCAGGGGGGCCAAGATTGGGAATTAAACATACAGGGGTATCTGACAATTCGGAAAGATAGACAAGAAGTGAAAGGAGCTGGGGTAGCTCTGTTAATAAAGGATGATATCAGGCCAGTTGTCAGAGACGATATTGGCTCTCATGAACAAAATTTTGAATCATTGTGGGTGGAGATTAGAGATAGTAAGGGGAAAAAAGTCACTGGTGTGCGTAGTTTATAGGCCCGCAACTAATAACTTCATGGTGGGGCGGACAATAATCAAGGGAATAATGGAGACATGTGAAAAAGGAACGGCAGTAATCATGGAGATTTTAACCTACATATCGATTGGTCAAATCAAATCGCACAGGGTAGCCTTGAGGAGGAATTCATAGAATGCATATGGGATTTCTTCTCGGAACAGTATGTTCCAGAACCTGCAAGGGAGCAAGCTATCTTAGATCTGGTCCTGTGTAATGAGACAGGAATAATAAACGATCTCCTCGTAACAGATCCTCTCGGAATGAGTGATCACAGTATGGTTGTATTGTAATACAGATTGAGGGTGAGGAAGTAGTGTCTCAAACAAGCGTACTATGCTTAAACAAAGGGGACTACAGTGGGATGAGGGCAGAGTTGGCTAAAGTAGACTGGAAACACAGCTGAGTGGCACAATTGAGGAACAGTGGAGGACTTTTAAGGAGCTATTTCATAGTGCTCAGCAAAATTATATTAGAGTGAAAAACAAGGGCAAAAAGAGAAGGGATAACCAGCCATGGATAACCAAGGAAATAAAGGAAAGTATCAAATTAAAAACCAATGCTTATAAGGTGGCCAAGCTTAGTGGGAAACTAGAAGATTGGGAACAGTTTAAACGACAGCAAAGAATGACTAAGAAAGCAATAAATAAAGGAAAGATAGATTACGAAAGTAAACTTGCACAAAACATATAAACGGATAGTAAAAGCTTTTACCGATATATAAAACGGAAAAGAGTGACTAAAGTAAATGTTGGTCCATTCGAAGATGAGAAGGGGATTTAATAATGGGAAATGTGGAAATGGCTGAGACCTGAAACAATTATTTTGCTTCGGTTTTCACAGTGGAAGACACAAAAACCATGCCAAAAATTGCTGGTCACGGGAATGTGGGAAGGGAGGACCTTGAGATAATCTCTATCACTAAGAGGGTAGTGCTGGACAGGCTAATCGGACTCAAGGTAGACAAGTCCCCTGGTCCTGATGAAATGCATCCCAGGGTATTAAAAGAGATGGCGGAAGTTACAGCAGGTGCATTCGTTATAATCTACCAAAATTCTCTGGGCTCTGGGGAGGTACCAGCGGATTGGAAAGCAGCAAATGTAACGCCTCTGTTTAAGAAAGGGGGCAGAGAAAAGGCAGGTAACTATAGGCCGGTTAATTTAACATCTGTAGTGGGGAAAATGCTTGAAGCTATCATTAAGGAAGAAATAGCGGGACATCTAGACAGGAATAGTGCAATCAAGCAGATGCAACATGGATTCATGAAGGGGAAATCATGTTTAACTAATCTACTATAATTATTTGGGGATATAACGGGCATGGTGGATAGAGGTGTACCGATGGAGAGGTGTACCGATGGATGTGGTATATTTAGATTTCCAAAAGGATAAGGTGCCACACAAAAGGTGACTGCAGAAGATAGAGGTACACGGAGTCAGAGGAAATGTATTCGCATGGATCAAGAATTGGCTGGTGAACAGAAAGCAGAGAGTCGGGATAAATGGGTCCTTTTCGGGTTGGAAATCGGTGGTTAGTGGTGTGCCACAGGGATCGGTGCTGGGATCACAACTGTTTACAATATACATAGATGGCCTGGAAGAGTGGACAGAGTGTAGTGTAACAAAATTTGCAGATGACACAAAGATTAGTGGGAAAGCGGGTTGTGTAGACGACACAGAGAGGCTGCAAAGAGATTTAGATAGGTTAAGCGAATGGGCTAAGGTTTGGCAGATGGAATACAATGTCGGAAAATGTGAGGTCATCCATCTTGGGAAAAAAAACAGTAAAAGGGAATATTATTTGAATGGGGAGAAATTACAACATGCTACGGTGCAAAGGGACCTGGGGGTCCATGTGCATGAATCCCCAAAAAGTTAGTTTGCAGGTGCAGCAGGTAATCAGGAAGGCGAATGGAATGTTGGCCTTCATTGCGAGAGGAATGGAGTACAAAAGCAGGGAGGTCATGCTGCAACTGTATAGAGTATTGGTGAGGCCGTACCAGGAGTACAGCGTGCAGTTTTGGTCACCTTACTTAATGAAGGATATACTAGCTTTGGAGGGGGTACAGAGACGATTCACTAGGCTGATTCCGGAGATGAGGGATTTACCTTATGATGATAGATTGAGTAGACTGGGTCTTTACTCGTTGGAGTTCAGAAGGATGAGGGATGATCTTATAGAAACATTTAAAATAATGAAAGGGATAGACAAGATAGAGGCAGAGAGGTTGTTTCCACTGGTCGGGGAGACGAGAACTAGGGGGCACAGCCTCAAAATACGGGGGAGCCAATTTAAAACCGAGTTGAGAAGGAATTGTTTCTCACAGAGGTTTGTGAATCTGTGGAAGTCTTTGCCCAAGGAAGCAGTTGAGGCTAGCTCATTGAATGTATTCAAATCACAGATAGATAGATTTTTAACCAATAAGGGAATTAAGAGTTATGGGGAGCGGGCGGGTAAGTGGAGCTGAGTCCACGGCCAGATCAGCCATGATCTTGTTGAATGGCGGAGCAGGCTCGAGGGGCTAGACGTCCTACTCAGGTTCCTAATTCTTATGTTCTTATGTTCTTATCAAACACTCCCAGAACAGATACAGCGTGGGTTGGAGACAGAGTAAAGTTTCCTCTTCACTGTCTCATTAACCATTCCCTGGGCAGGTACAACCAAGCTCATGGTCTACAGGGCTGTCGTAATACCCGCCCTCCTGTATGTCTCAGAGGCATGGACAATGTACAGTAGACACTTTTTCTCGCTGGAGATATATCACCAACAATGTCCCCGAAAAATCCTACAAATCACCTGGCAGTACAGGCACACCAACATCAGCGTCCTAGACCAGGCTAACGTCCCCAGCATTGAAGCACTGACCACACTCGATTAGCTCCGCTACGCAGACCACATAGTTCGCATGCCAGACACGAGACTCCCAAAGCAAGTGGTCTATGAGGAACTTCTTCACGGAAAATGAGCCAAAGGTGGGCAGCGGATACGTTACAAGGACACCCTCAAAGCCTCCCTGATAAAGTGTGAGATCACCACTGATATCCCTGGCCAGGGAGTCCCTGGCCAAAGACCACCCTAAGTGAAGGAAGTGTATCCGGGAGTTTAATCGCCAAGAGCATGCAGAAAACAAGTGCAAGCAGAGGAAAGAGCGTGCTGCAAATCGGTCCCACCCACCCCTTCCTTCAACAACTATCTGTCCCACCTGCGACAGAGTCTGTGGCTCTCGTATTAGACTGTTCAGCCCCAATTAACTCACTTCAGGTGTGGAAGCAAGTCTTCATCGATTCTGAGGGACTGCCTATGATGATGATGATGATAACACAGGTTTGATGCAGAGTAAAACTCCCTCTACAATATCTCACCAGACATTCCCAGGCAGATACAGCTTTGTTTATTGAAGGTTAGATCTCCCTCTTGCCTGTCCCAAACACTCCCAGGGTATGTACAACATTGGTTATATACAGAGTTAATCTCCCTCTACACTGTCCCATCAAACACTCGCACAATAGGCACAGCAGGGGTTAGTCAGAGAGTAAAGATCCCCATAGACTGATCCATCAAATACTCGCATCGCAGTTACGTCATGGATTAGATAGAGAGTACAACTTTTGCAACACTGCCCCATCAAACACTCCCAGCGCAGGTATAGCACGGGTTACTTACAATGTAAAGCTCCCCCAACACTATCCATCAAACACACCCAGGGGAGGAACAACACGGGTTAGATACTGAGTAAAGCTCACCCTACACTCTCCTATCAAACACTCCGTGGAAAGATGCAACACTGAGTAGATGGAGAGAAAAGCTTGCTCTACACTGTCCAATCAAGAACTGCCAGGGCAGGTACAGCACGGGTTAGACAGAAATGTTTAGGCTGGGTTTTCCAGAACTTGGGGCCTTGGCAACAGAAGGCACAGCCACCAAAGCCATCAATGGTTGAACAATTATAATCAGGGATGCTCAGGAAGACAGCTATCTCATGGGTGGGCGGGGGGGAGGCGGTGTGGTGCTGGTTGGGGCTGGAGCAGTTTACAGAGCTAGGGAGGGGCGAGGCCATGGAGAGTTTTGAAAATGTATTAGAATTTTGAAAGCAAGGCGTTGCTGAACGAGAAGCCAATGTAGTTCAGCGAGCACAGGGCTGATGGGTGAGCTGGACTTGGTGAGAGTTAGGGCATGGGCAACCGAATTTTGGATCAACTCAAGTTTATGCAGGTGAGAATGTGGCAGGAATGAGTTGGAATAGTCAAGTCCAGAAGTAACAAAGGCAGGGATGACGGGTCAGCAGCGGATGAGCTGAGGCAACGGCGATGTTACAGAGGTGGAAATATGTATTCATAATTATGCTGTGGATATGTGGTCAAAAACATACTTCATGGTTAAGTATGGCACCAAGGTTGCAAACAGTCCGGTTCAGGCACAGACACAAGTTGGGGAGAGGGATTGAGTCGGTGGCTAGAGAGCTGAGTTTGTGGCAATGACAATTACAAATATCAGAATATTTCACAGGCTATCACGTGCAAAATGTGTGGATGCATTTTAAAATTCAATCGGTTCCAAAACCAGGTTACAGAAAGTTACGGATTTCAAATCTTATGCAAGACATTTCAATAAAGGGGCGGTTCAAAGGATTTCAGCTGAGTTTAAACTGCAGTTAAGTCTATTACAACGACAACTCGTGTACTCAAACGGAACAAGTTTGGGGTTTGATATAATAGAAGGTGAACTAGGTGAGAAGTGATGTAAGTTAGATTAAGAAAAAGCACTAAAATGGAACAGTCGGTAACAGAACATCAATTAGTCTCCTCTGATCATGGAGCAATCAAAAAGTCGACACACTGTTTTTGAAACGAAGATAATTTGTTCAACATTTATACAAGATATTAATCTCCAGCCCATATATAGGGGTTATTAAGATAATCGGAAACAAACAAGAGCAGCCAGAATGAACATGGTTCAGTGCCCAAAGCAATCCCAGCAAAACCTGTTCTATTTACAAATGCAGCTTTTCTCCTCAGACCATTTAAAACTAAGATGAGGAGGAATTTCTTCTCTCAGAGGGTTGTAATCTGTGGAATTCTCTGCCCCAGAGAGCTGTGGAGGCTGGGTCATTGAATATATTTAAGGCTGAGGTAGACAGCTTTAACAGAGTTGTTCACAATCAGGAAGGCTTTAGATTGAGTCAGGGAAGAGAGTAGTTCTGCTCACACAATCAAAGAATGGTTACAGCACGAAAGGCCATTCGGCTCGTCGAGCCCTTGCCGGCTCCCAACTAGTCTCACTGCCCCGCCCTTTCCCACCGGTCCTGCAAATGATTTCTTTCAGATACTTATCCAATTCCCTTTTTAAAGCTGTGATTGAGTCTGCCTCCACCACCCTTTCAGGCGGTGCATTCCAGATCCTAACGACTCACTGCATAAAATAGATTTTTCTTCCATTGTCTTTGGTTCTTCTTCTCATCCACTTTAAATCCGTCTCCTCTGATTCTCGACCCCTCCACCAATGGGAACAGTATCTCTCAATCTACTCTGTCCGGACCCCTCATGATTTTGAACACTTCGATCAATTCTCCTCGCAACCTTCTCTGCTCCAAGGAGAACAACCCCAGCTTCTCCAGTCAATCCACGGAACTGAAGTCGCTATTCTCGTGAATCATTCTTGTCAATCTTTTCTGCACCCTCTCTAAGGCCATCACATCCGAATCTGCGGTGCCCAGAATTGGACACAATGATCCAGTTGAGACTGAACCAGTGTTTTACAAAGGATCATCATAACCTCCTTGCTTTTGTACTCTGTGATGCCCAGGATCCTGCAAGCTTTTTTAACTGCTTTCCCAACCTGTCCTGCCACCTTCAGCGATTTGTCCACATATACCCGCAGGTCTCACTGTTCATGCATCCCCTTTAGGATTGTACCCTTTCGTTTATATTGTCTCTCCTTGTTCATTTAATCATGCTTTTCTAATTTTATTTCTTAACTCAGATTCACGGCCTCATTTTATTTCTTCCTCCGAACCCCACAACTTAATCTGGCAGCGTAATGTTGGCGAGTGGTGATTGATTGCCCTGGGAACCAACAGGAAGAGATGTCAGAGGCCGGAGGGCAGAGGGTGCAGCGTGTTCTGCAACAAATCACGGTGCTTGAGGGGTGGATCCTGAGTCGGCCCATCGGGTAAGTATGTTTCAACATCTGTTAAACAATTTATCTTTAAAAGTTAAATTGAGATTTCCTTTGTCAACAAAACAGTTTAACATCTGTCAGTATTTTATTTCCATTTATGAGTTCCTATTATGAGTTTCAGACACTTCAGTTCCAAGTGTACCAGGTATTTAAAGGTCATTCATTCCCTCTTTTCATGTCGCTGTTAGTTAAAGGGACAGAGATTGATTTCCTCTCATTATGCATTTGTAGTAGTAAAAGTAACATCCTTCCTGTTGGTAGTGATTTACATTCTGTGCTGGGCGAGATGACTGGTGGCATCAACCTTTAAAATACACATTCTCGTGTTCAAATCTCTCCAGGGTCTCACCCATCCCTATCTCTGTAACCTCCTCCAGCCCACCAATCCTCTTAACAGTTTGTTTTCTTTGGAACAGAGGAGGCTGAGGGCAGACGTTAATGAGGTGTAGAAAATTATGTGGTACCTAGATAGAGTGGATAGGAAGGACCTATATCCCTTCGCAGAGGGGTCAGCAACTAGCTGAACCTTTTAGCCAGTATGTAGCAAGCCCAGCAAGAGAGGGGGAAGTTCTGGACTTTGTATTAGGGATTGAAGCTGGGCAGGTGGAAGGGGTATCAGTGGGAGAGCATTGGTGCTATTGATCGTAATTCTCTTAGATTTAGGGTAGTTATGGAAAAGGACAAAGATAGACCAGGAATAAAAGTTCTCAATTGGGGGAAAGCCAATTTTACTGAACTGAGATGTGGTTTAGCCAAAGTGGACTGGAAACAGCTACTTGAAATGGTGAGAGATTGGGAAATGTTGGTGTTCAGAGGGACCTTGGTGTCCTTGTGCACGAATCACTGAAAGTTAACATGCAGGCACAGCAAGCAATTAAGAAAACAAATGGTATGTCGGCCTTTATTACAAGAGGAGTTGAGGATAATAGTAAACATAAGAACAGGAACATAAGAAATAGGAACTGGAGTAGGCCATACGGCCCCTCGAGCCTGCTCCGCCATTCAATGAGATCATGGCTGATCTGATCATAGACTCAGCTCCACTTACCCGCGAGCACTCCATAACCCATTATCCCCTTATCATTTAAAAAACTATTTCTGTCTCAAGTCTATTCAATATCCCAGCATCCACAGTTCTCTGAGGCAGCGAGTTCGACAGGTTTACAACCGTCTGAGAGAAGAAATTCCTCCTCATCTGTTTTAAATGGGCAGCCCCTTCTTCTAAGATCATGCCCTCTAGTTCCAGTCTCCCCCCATCTTATACGTCTCGATAAGATCACCTCTCATTCTTCTGAATTCCAATGAGTAGAGGCCAAAACTACTCAACCTTTCCTCATAATTCAACCTGCTGATCCCTTATATCAACCCAGTGAACCTTCTCTGAACTGCCTCCAAAGCAATTATATTCTTTCCTAAATATGGAAACCAAAACTGCATTCAGTATTCCAGGTGTGGCCTCACCAAAACCTTCTATAGCTGCAGCAAGACTTCCCCGCTTTTATACTCCATCCCCTTTGCAAAAAAGGTCAAAAAACAATTGGCCTTCCTGATCACTTGCTGTATCTGCATACTTTCCTTTAGTGTTTCATGCACAAGTAACCCCAGGGCCTGCTGTTTTGCGGCATATTGCAATCTTTCTCCATTTAAATAATAACTTGCTCCGAGACATCTTACTGCAATTATATAGGACCCTGTTGAGACGACACCTGGAGTATTGTGTACAGTTATGATTGCTTACCTAAGGAAGGATGTACTTACCATTGAGGATGGCAACGAAGGTTCGCCAGACTGATACCTGGGATGGAGGGATTGTCCTGTGAGGAGAGATTGAGTTGACTAGGCCTATATTCTGTACAGGTTAGAAGAATGAGAGGTGATCTCATTTTAAAACATAAACATTCTTACAGGGTTTGACAGTATAGATCAGGGGTGTCAAACATACGGCCCGCGGGCCGAACACGGTCCCGCAAGCCTCTTCCTCCGGCCCACCACGTGTTTTAATTTATATGAACCCTCCCCTCCCCCCCGCCCCGATCTTTTGCTTGCTGACTGGAACACAACTTGAATTTGACGGCCGTCACGGAACAGGAGGAGGGTGGCGGAGGCACGGGAAAGGTCAGTCGATGTCCACGGGGCGCAATTCTGGGACAACGAGGGCACTCACATGGACTGTCAATGGGAGATAAGTTTTGAGTGAGGCAGTGAGTAGATAAACACAAAGAGAGAGGGGGAGGAGTGTCGCTGGAACTCCAGGTGATGTAACAGATGATGGGGGTTAGTGCAGTGTAGGTAGTGAGGGGGTTGTGTTCTTGCACTTCTCCCCCCTCCTCAGCCCCAGTGAGGCGCTGATTTTAAAATTCTCAGCTTCCTGTTCAAACCCCTCGATGGCCCCGCCCCTCCCTATCTCTGTAACCTCCTCCAGCCCCTACAACTTTCCCTCTCTCTGTAACCTTCTCCAGTCCCGACACCCCTCCCTATCTCTGTAACCTCCTCCAGCCCCTACAACTTTCCCTCTCTCTGTAACCTTCTCCAGTCCCGACACCCCTCCCTATCTCTGTAACCTCCTCCAGCCCCTACTCCCTCCCTATTTCTGTAACCTCCTCCAGTCCCTACACCCCTACCTATCTCTGTAACCTCCTCCAGACCCTACACCCGTCCCTATCTCTGTAACCTCCTCCAGCCCTACACCCGTCCCTCTCTCTCTAACCTCTTCGAGCCCCTCCACCTCTCCCGATCTCTCTAACGTTGTTAGGGTTAACTTCAACCCAACACTAGGATTCTGTTAGCCTTAAAGTAAATGCAGGTTTTATTAATACAAGCCGGCAGGGGAGCTATCCTTGAAGGAATGCTCGAAGATAGAGCCAGAGACATATTACTTTATACAGTTTCAGATTATAGCATTAAGTAAATACGCAAGTTCGAATTAATACATGCTGATTGATTAATACATGATTGGTACAGCGCTTCCTCCAATCTGGCTTCTATATGCCTTAATTGGCAATTCCAAATACATGTTGTTATGATTCTTTTTAATTAACTCTTATCTTGCTATACAATTCAAATTCTATGTTATCTGTGTCTGTGCCCAGCTCCCAAGGCCTTTGGTCTATTAATTGGAACATCTGCTCCTCTGTGGAAGGCAACCCACACATGGTTCCCACAGTCTGAAAACAGGCTGTGGGATCCATTTTAAAAACCTCTTAACTCCATTTTAAAACATCGCAATTGTTATTATTAATTGTAATTTCAATTTGTAATCTGCCCTTTCAGTCCCTCCTGTTGATCCCTGATTATTTCTAAATAATCAGCTGACCACATATATGTTCTGAGCCATCTGCTGGAAATGGTGATATCAAGTCCATATTCCTGGGATCGCTCGTAGTTCCATCTTTTGCGGAGTCTTTACACACTACCCCTGACCATTCCCCTGGGATATTGGCACGCCATTTATATTTCTTTTTGTACATACAGTGCATAAGCTCGGGGGTCTTGGTTGTTTCCCTAACGCGTTACAAAATCATTCACCTCCCTATCATGCCTACATTACATAATTAACAAGGCTGTTTGATGTTCGGCTAGAACCACGTGGTTGTATATCTCTCTGATCTGACACATCAGATATAGTTGGATCACGATACATGTCCCTTCCACTACCATTATTGTCTCAATTAAATGCCACATCAATTTGAGGACTGCGTAGGCTTCAGGTGACCAGACCTTAAAAATATCCCACCATGAACAACAATCTTCCTTTCCCTGCCTTATCCTAACCTGATTCCTATGTCTCCCGCCTCGGTTTCGTTGATCAGGCGATAGGATTGGGACACTCACGACTCAGATCAGGTGTTCATGCCGTTTTTTTTTGTTTGATTAACCCTCTTTGGATCTAGCAAAGGCTTTCTGCGTTCTTGGTTACGGGCCTTGGCCAACCTCTTCTTCCTGCATCTCTTGTATCTGCATGTGCAGTCTCCCAGGAGCATCAACACCACTATCAGCTGCACTAGGACTAACACATGGGATATAATTCGAATCCCTATCTTGTAACTTTACTCGGGTAAGCCTCGCCTGTCTTTGCACTTGTTACATAACATCACCAACCAACTCAAGGCTATTACTATCTTTACTGCCACTAGGGTATGGGAAAGGATCCTTATCCAGGGATGTATAATCACAAGTACCAAGGCGGGTTTTTCAGGTTATCCTTTATTTCACTGTCCAGTTCTTCAGCTTTCTCCTTCAGCTCTTAATATATTTTAATGTTATTTCTTGAGCTCAGTTAAATCTTCAAGTAACAGGTGAATTGATTGTGCTTGCTCGTCCATGTAAACATCCATGCCTTGCTTAATCTCATCACTTATATTTCATGTCATTGTCTTCCTGGCATGTCATGTTTGCTCTTCCCACTGCCACCGACAGTCTTGGAGTAACGTAAGTAACCAGGCTAGTTACCACACAATATTCTCCTCGCCCATGATAGGTGTAATGTGTGGGTTCGGTTCGGGCAGGGTTTATTCCCATGACACATCCTTCCGTAGTATTGTCAAACCCGCAGCTATCCTTGCTCCCGTCTCCCACTGGGTGAGGGCATATAGTTAGACTCCCTTCTCTCCGGCACATGGATAAAGATATTCCCCTTATATTTCCATTCTTTTTGATCTCATACTGGTCCATCGCGGATGCACTCTTCCCCTCGTATTATGTTTGTTTCCCCTCACACCCTCCTGTAACCGCATACACCCTTGTCATTCCTTTCAAAAAGGGCCACATTACAGCAAAAGTCTAAAGGGACAAAGTGTGTTAAAAAGACAAGCCTGAAGGCTCTGTGCCTCCATGTGAGGAATATTCGTAATAAGGTGGACGAATTAACTGCACAGGCACCAATTAATGAATATGATATAATTGGCACCACGGAGACATGGCTGTCCTAAGGCTGTGTCCCCTGGTTCTGGACTTCCCCAAAATCGGGAACAAGCTACCCGCATCTAACCTGTCCCGTCCCGCCAGAATCCTTATGTTTCTATGAAATCCCCTCTCATCCTTCTCAACTCCAATATATAAAAATTCAGTTGATCCAGTCTCTCCTCATATGATAGTCCAGCCATCCCGGGAATCAGTCTGGTGAACATTCGCTGCACTCCCTCAATAGCAAGAACGTCCTTCCTCAGATTATGAGACCAAAACTGAACACAATATTCCATGTGAGGCCTCACCAAGGCCCTGTACAACTGCAGTAAGAATCTGTTGAATCTGCATTTTACTGTAACTCTATGACATTCTGAACCGATAAAGAAATGGAATCGTGAAATGTATCTGTGTCTCTCAGTCTCTGCCTCACTCTCTACCTCTGTCTCTTTAGAGATCTGTGCATGTGTTTGCGTGTTTGAGTCTTTGTCTCCCTCACGCTGCCTCTCTCTGACTCACTCTGTCTTTCCCTGTTTTTCTGTTTGTCTCGATCTCTCAATCTGCCCGTGTCTTTCTCACAGTGTCCAGTTCTGTTCCAAAGGGATTCTCACAGTCTCTCCGTCTGACTGTCTCTCTCTTTCCCATCATCACTGTCTGTCGATGTCTCTGCCTGTCTGTCTCTCTTTGCCTGTCTCTGTTCGACCCTGTCTCTAACCTGTTGAGTATTTCCATCATTTTCTGTTTTTATATCTGTCTCTCGCTCTCACCTCTCACTATATCTCTCTCTCTCTCTCTTTGACGCTCCCTTTTTCCATGTCTTTGTCTTTGTCTCTGGCTTTCCTGTACTCTTTGCCTCCCTCTCTTTATTGAGCACACACACACACATATCTGTGTATGCGTGTGTTTGATTCTTTGTTTCACTCAGTCTGCCTATCCCTCTCAGTCTCACACTTGCTCTCTCTCTATTTCTCTAGCTCGCTGTCTGTCTCTCCCTGTTCCTGTTTTTGTATCTGTCTCTCAATGTGTCTGTCTCTTTCTCATGGTGTCTAGTTCTTTTCACAGCTCGATTCCTGCTGTCTCAAAATCTACACCCGTCAGTACCTCGTTAGTATAGTCGTGAGTATCCCCACCTGTCATGCGGGAGGAAGCATTTTCGAAATGTAGAATTGTACTTCTGTTATTCGGTATAGATTCATATTAAAAGTTCCAGAGCAACATAGAAGAGTAAAAATACAGCAAGACGATATTGGCTCTTCCAGATTTTTAGGAAACGGAGACTTTTTCAGGACTCTGTGGTGTTCTGATGCAGAGAGATGGATGATTGAGTTATATCTTAGTAACATTTAAAAACACGCAGACGCAGTAATCGTGGCCGAGTGGTTAAGGCGATGGACTAGATATCCCTTGGAGTTTACCCGCGCAGGTTCGAATCCTGCCGACTACGGATTTCAGCATTTTTCATTCAATTTCAAACTTTAACCAGGTCCCTGCAAAACGGATCCTGAGTTGGATGGAATAACGTCCCACACCTTTCAACACTGACATGTTATTCTCATTTTCATTAATCTGCAATATTTACGATACATACGGATTGAAAAACGCAAAAATCAGCTAAATTACCGACAGTGATTCAGCCTGTCTATCCCTCTATATGTCTAAGGCACTCTGTGTATGTCCATTGGTGCATCTATATTTTTGGTTATGTATGCGTGTGTGTCTCTGTGTCTGTCTATCTGTGTATATGTCTCTGTGTATGCGCAACTGTCTGCGGATATCATCACCATGAATTTGGTATGTCCTGGAACTTTTAAAAAAGATTTGGGGAAAATAATACGGTTGTGACATTCGATATCGGCTTTGCTTCAGCGACAGCATTTTCGACTTCATAGAAACATAGAAACATAGAAACATAGAAAATTGGTTCAGGAGCAGGCCATTCAGCCCTTCTAGCCTGCACCGCCATTCAATGAGTTCATGGCTGAACATGAAACTTCAGTACCCCCTTCCTGCTTTCTCGCCATAACCCTTGATCCCCCGAGTAGTAAGGACTTCATCTAACTCCCTTTTGAATATATTTAGTGAATTGGCCTCAACTACTTTCTGTGGTAGAGAATTCCACAGGTTCACCACTCTCTGGGTGAAGAAGTTTCTCCTCATCTCGGTCCTAAATGGCTTACCCCTTATCGTCAGACTGTGACCCCTGGTTCTGGACTTCCCCAACATTGGGAACATTCTTTCGGCATCTAACCTGTCTAAACCCGTCAGAATTTTAAACGTTTCTATGAGGTCCCCTCTCATTCTTCTGAACTCCAGTGAATACAAGCCCAGTTGATCCAATCTTTCTTGATAGGTCAGTCCCGCCATCCCGGGAATCAGTCTGGTGAACCTTCGCTGCACTCCCTCAATAGCAAGAATGTCCTTCCTCAAGTTAGGAGACCAAAACTGTACACAATACTCCAGGTGTGGCCTCACCAAGGCCCTGTACAACTGTAGCAACACCTCCCTGCCCCTGTATTCAAATCCCCTCGCTATGAAGGCCAACATGCCATTTGCTTTCTTAACCGCCTGCTGTACCTGCATGCCAACCTTCAATGACTGATGTACCATGACACCCAGGTCTCGTTGCACCTTCCCTTTTCCTAATCTGTCACCATTCAGATAATAGTCTGTCTCTCTGTTTTTACCACCAAAGTGGATAACCTCACATTTATCCACATTATACTTCATCTGCCATGCATTTGCCCACTCACCTAACCTATCCAAGTCACTCTGCAGCTTAATAGCATCCTCCTCGCAGCTCACACTGCCACCCAACTTAGTATCATCCGCAAATTTGGAGATACTGCATTTAATCCCCTCGTCTACACAGAACCTTGCGGCACTCCACTAGTCACTTCCTGCCATTCTGAAAAGTACCCGTTTACTCCTACTCTTTGCTTCCTGTCTGACAACCAGTTCTCAATCCACGTCAGCACACTACCCCCAATCCCATGTGCTTTAACTTTGCACATAAATCTCTTGTGTGGGACCTTGTCGAAAGCCTTCTGAAAGTCCAAATATACCACATCAACTGGTTCTCCTTTGTCCACTTTACTGGAAACATCCTCAAAAAATTCCAGAAGATTTGTCAAGCATGATTTCCCTTTCACAAATCCATGCTGACTTGGACCTATCATGTCACCATTTTCCAGATGCACTGCTATGACATCCCACTCCTGAGACTTGAGCATATAATCTTGGTTGACACTCAAGTGCAGTACTTGGGGAATTTTGCATTGTTGAAGATGTTGACTTTCGGATGAAATGTTAAATTGAAGCTCCATCTGCTCTCTCAGGTGAATGTGAATGTTCCGACAGCATTATTCGATAAAGAGTACTGAGTTGCCCCCATGTCACTTTTATATAAATATTCTGAAATGCTCACTGAAAACCTGTGTGTATGCGTGTGTCTGTGAGGGTGGAGCTCAAGCCCAGATTCTCACAGAGACAGAATGTGAAGGTTCACAAGTCCAGAATGGCCGAGTGTATAAGTCGTTGCATTTAAGATCCAATGGGGTTATAGTTACGTGGGTTCGAACCCCACTCCTGGTTACTCTTGAATTTAACACCGATTTTCTCCCATCCTGCTCAGTGATACCCTCATGCCTTCTGTTGAAACTGTAACTCTGTCACATTCTCAACTGACCAAGAAATGGGATTGTGAAGTGCCTCTCACTCTATGTCTTTAGAGAGCTCTGTATATCTTTACGTGTTTGAGTCTCTGACTCAATGTGTCTGAGGACCAACAAGCTGAATTCAGGGAGCCAGGAGTTAAATTAAAAAGTAGGATTTCAAAAGTCGCAAACTCATAATTGCTACCAGCGCCACCTGCTAGTCGGAGCAGGAATCGCAGGATAGCTCAGATGAATACGTGGCTTGAAGTGTGGTGCAGATGGGAGGGATTCATGTTCTGGGACTTTGGAACCGGTTCTGCGGGAGGTGGGACCAGAACAAAACCGGATGGTCTGCACCTGGGCAGGACCAGAACCAATGTTCAAGGGGGGGTGCATGCTAGCGTTCTGGGGAGGGTTTAAAGTAATATGGCAGGGCGACGGTAGACAGAGGGAAGTAGAATGGGCGCAGAAGTGAAAGAATAAAAGTAAAGGTGGAGGGCAGAGAAACCCACGGCAAAAATCAAATAGGGCCACTTTACAGCAAAATTCTAAAGGGTCAACGTGTGTTAAAATAACAAGCCTGGAGGTTCTGTGCCTCATTGCGAGGAGTATTCGTAATAAGCTGAACGAATTAACTGCACAAGCAGCAATTACTGAATATGAAATAATTGACATCACGGAGACATGGCTCCAGGGTGACCAAGGCTGGGAATTCAACATTCAGGAAGCATAGACAGAAATGAAAAGGTGGTAGGGTAGCGTTGCTGGTTAAAGAGGAAATTAAGGCAATAGTGAGGAAATTAAGGCAATAGTAAGGAACGACATTAGCTTGGATGATGTGGAATATGAATGGGTGGAGCTGCGGTATACCAAAGGGAAGAAAACGCAAGTGGAGTTGTGTACAGATCAGCAGACAGTAGTAGTGAGGTTGGGGACAGCATCAAACAAGAAATTAGGGATGTGTGCCATAAAGATACAGCTGTTATCAAGGGCGACTTTACTTTACATGTAGATTGGGCTAACCAAACAGGTAGCAATATGGTGGAGTAGTATTTCCTCGAGCGTATTAGGGATGGTTTTCTCACTCAGTATATCGAGGGATCATCTAGAGGGCTGGCCATCCTAGACTGGGTGATGTGTAATGAGAAAGGACCAATTAGCAATCTTGTTGTGCGAGGCCCCTTGGGAAAGAGTGACCATAATAAGGTAGAATTCTTTATTAAGGTGGCGAGTGACACAGTTAATTCAGAGACTAGGGTCCTGAATTTAAGGAAAGATAACTTCGATGGTATGAGGCGTGAATTTGCTAGAATAGACTGGCGAATGATACTTAAAGGGTTGAAGGTGGATAGGCCATGGCAAACATTTAAAGATCAAATGGATGAACTTCAACAATTGTATTTCCCTGTCTGGAGTAAAAATAAAACGGGGAATGTGGCTCAACCGTGGCTAACAAAGGAAATTAAGGATAGTGTTAAATCCAGGGAAGAAGCATATAAATTGGCCAGAAAAAGCTTCAACCTGAGGACTGGGAGGAATTTAGAATTCGGCAGAGGAGGACAAAGGGTTTAATTAGGAGGGGGAACATAGATTATGAGAGGAATCTTGCTGGGAGCATAATAAAGTTCGATAGATATGTGAAGACAAAAAGATTAGAGAAGACAAACGTAGGTCCCTTGCAATCAGATTCAGGTGAATTTATAATGGGGAAGAAGGCAATTGTAGACCTGTTGAACAATCACTTTGATTCTGTCTTCATGAAGGAAGAAACGCATAACCTTCCAGAAATACTAGGGCACCAAGGATCTAGCGAGAAGGAGGAACTGAAGGAAATCCTTATCAGTCAGGTAATTGTGTTCGGGAAATTGATGGGATTGAAGGCCGATAAATCCCCGGGGCCTGATAGTCTGCATTGGAAAGTACTTAAGGAAGTGGCCCTAGAAATAGCGGATGATCATTTTCGAATAATCTATCGACTCTAGATCAGTTCATATGAACTGAAGGGTAAATAATGTAACACCACATTTTAAAAAAGGAGGGAGATAGAAAGCGGATAATTACAGACCGGTTAGCCTGACATCAGTAGTGGGGAAAATGTACGAATCAATTTATTAAAGATGAAATAGCAGCGCATTTGGAAAGCAGTGACAGGATCGGTCCAAGCTGCATGAATATATGAATGAGAAATCAAGCTTGACAAAACTTCTGGAATTATTTGAGGATGTAGCTAGTATAATGGACAAGGGCAACCAGTGGATGTGGTGTATTTGGACTTTCAAAAGGCTTTCAACAAGGTCCCACACACGTATTGGTGTTCAAAGTTAAAGCACATGGTCTTGGGGGTAATGTACTGACGTGGATAGAGAACTGGTTGGCAGACAGAAAGCAGAGAGTCGGGATAAACGGTCCTTTTCAGAAAAGCAGGCAGTGACTAGTGGGGTGCCACAGCGCTCAGTGCTAGGATCCCAGCTATTTACAATATACATTAATGATTTAGATGAAGGAATTGAGTGTAATATCTTCAAGTTTGCAGATGATACTAACAGGGTGGCGGTGTGAGCTGTGAGGAGGACGCTAAGAGGCTGCAGGGTGACTTGGACCGGTTAGGTGACAGGGCAAATGCATGGCAGATGCAGTATAATGTGGATAAATATGAGGTTATCCACTTTAGTGGCAAAAACACGAAGGCAGAATATTATCTGTATGGCAGCAGATTTGGAAAACGAGAGCTGCAACGAGACCTGGGTGTCATGGTACATCAATAATTGAAAGCTGGCATGCAGTTCCAGCAGGCATGAAGAAGGCAAATGGTATGTTGGCCTTCATAGCTAGGGGATTTGAGTATCGGCGCAGGGAGGTCTTACTGCAGTTGTACAGGACCTTTGTGAGACCTCACCTGGAATATTGTGTTCAGTTTTGTTCTCGTAATCTGAGGAAGGTCTTTCTTGCTATTGAGGGAGTGCAGCAAAGGTTTACCTGACTGATTCCCGGGATGGCAGGACTGACATATGAGGAGAGATTGAATCGACTGTGTCTCTGTGTCTGTCTATCTGTATATATGTCTCTGTGTATGTGCAACTGTCTGTGGAAATCATCACCGTGAACTTGGTATGTCCTGGAACTTAAAAAAAAAGACTTGGGGAAAGTAATACGGCTGTGAACTTTTGTCTCAGCTTTGGTTCAGTGGCAGCATTCTCGACTGAATCAGGAGTTTGTGTGTTCAAGTCGCACTCCTGAGACTTGAGCATATAATCTTTGCTAACACTCAACTGCAGGACTTGGGGAATTTTGCATTGTTGAAGCTGTTGACATTCGGATGAAATGTTAAATTGAAGCTCCGTCTGCGCACTCGGGTGGATGTGAGAGGTCCCAGAGCATCACTTCAAAAAGAAGAGCAGAGTTGCCCCCGTGTCAATATTGCTAAAAATGATCGGAAATGCTCCCTGAAACCCGATGTGCATGTGTGTGGCTGTGGGGGTGGAGATGAAGCCCAGATTCTCACAGAGACAGAATCCAATTGCTGACAGGACCAGGATGGCCGAGTGGTTAAGGCGTTGGGCTGGTGATCCAATGGGTTTTTACGCTCGTGGGTTCGTATCCCAGTCCTGGTGATTGCTTAATTAAACAAAGAATTTTTTCCCATCCTGCTCAGTGAAACCCGAATTTCATCTGTTGCATTTGCATTTTTCTGTAACTCGGTGACACTCTGAGCAGATAATGAAATGAAATTGTGCAATGTATCTGTGTCGCTAAGTCTCTGCCTCTCTCTCCCTTTAGAGAGCTGTGTATGTGTTTGTGTATTTGAATCTTTGTCTCTCTCAGTCTGCCTCTCTCTGATTCACTCTGTCTGTCCCTTTTACTTTGTTTGTCTCTGTCTCTCAATCTGTCTCTTTCTCACGGTGTCAAGTTCTGTTCCAAATGGATTCTCTCAGACTATCTGTCTGACTGTCTCTCCCTTTCCATCATCTCTGTCTGTCCATGTCTTTGCCTGTCTCTATTACTCCCTGCCTCTAACCTGATGAGTATTTCCATCATTTTCTGTTTTTGCCTCTTTGTCTCTCTCTCTATCTGTCTTTTTCTCTATCTGTCTCCCTCTTTGTCTCTCTCTTTGTCCCTGGCTTTTTCTTTTCATTCCATCACTATTTGCCTCCCTCTCTTTTTGGAGCACGCAAACATATCTCTGTGTATGTATGTTTTCAAGTCTTTGTCTCACTCAGTCTGACCCTCCGTCTCAGTCTCAAACTTTCTGTCTCTCTCTGTCTCTATCTCACTTTCTGTCACTCCCTGTTTCCCTGTTTGTCTCTGTTTCTCAATGTGTCTCTGTCTTTCTCACGGTGTCCAGTTCTGTTCCAATCGGATTCTCTCAGTCTCTCTTTCTGACTGTCTCACTCTTTCCCATCATCTCTGTCTGTCTATGTCTCTGCCTGTCTGTATCTCTTTATCTGTCTCTGTTCGTCCCTGTCTCTAACCTGATAAGAGTTTCCATCATTTTCTGCTTTTGTCTCTATCTCTCTCTCTCTATCTGTATCTCTCCTTGTCACTGTATTTATCATTGTCGTTCTCTCATTCTATCACTCTCTCTCTTAATAGATCACACACACAGACCTCTGTATATGTATGTGTTTGAGTCTTTTTCTCACTCAGTCTGCCTCTCCTTCTCAGTCTCACACTTTATGTCTCTCGTTGTCTCTATCTCGCTGTCTGTCTCTCCCTGTTTGTCGGTTTGCCTCTGTCTCTCAATGTGTCTGTCGACTTTTCATGGTGTCCAGTTCTATTCACAACTCGATTCCTGCTCTGACAGAACTGATGCTCGTCAGTTTCTCGTTTGTATCGTGGTGAGCATCCCCGCCTGTCACGAGGAGTCCATGGATCAATTCCCCGATGGGGAGGCAGTTGTTTCAAAATGTTGAATTTTACTTCTGTTTCTTGGAAGAGATTCATATTAAAAAGTTCCAGAGCAATATAGAACTGTAAAAATACAGGTAGAGGAGATTGCCTCTTCCTGATTTTGAACAAACGGAGACTTTTTCATGATTCTTTGGCCGTCTGCTGCACAGAGATGGATGACTGAGTTGTTTCTGCGTAACGTTCAAGGAGGCAGAAATGCATTAGTCGTGACCGAGTGGTTAAGGCGATGAACTCGAAATCCATTGAGTTTTCCCCATGCAGGTTCGAATCCTGCAGACTTCGATACCCAGCATTTTTCATTGCATTTCACAATTTAACCATGTCTCTACAAAACTGATCCTGAGATAGGTGGAATAACATCCCACACCTTTCAACACTGACATCTCTTTCTGATTTTTATTAATCTGCAATATTAAAGATACATACGGATAGAAAAACGCAAAAAGCTGTCAAAGTTTCTACAGTGATTCAGACTGCCTATCCTTCTATATGTCTAAGGCATCGGTGCATCTCCGTTGGTGCGTGTAACTGTCTGTGGAAATCACCACCATGAATTTGGTATGTCCTGGAACTTATAAAAAAGAATTGGGAAAAATAATACTGTTGTGAACTTTGGTATCGGCTTTGATGCAGTGGCAGCAGTCTCGACTGAATCAGGAGTTTGTGTGTTCAATTCCCACTCCTGAGACTTAAGCATATAATCTTGGCTAACACTCTAGTGCAGCACTTGGGGAATTTTGCATTGTTGAAGCTGTTGACGTTCGGATGAAATGTTAAATTGAAGCTCCGTCTGCACCCTCGTATGGATGTGAAACATCCCAGAGCATTACTCGAAAAAGAATAGGAGAGTTGCCCCCGTGTCAATATTACTAAAAATGTTCGTAAATGCTCACTGAAAAACGATGTGTATGTGTGTGTCTGTGGGAGTGGGGTTGAATCCAGATTCTCGCAGAGACAGAATCCAGATTGTGACAGGTCCAGGATGGCCGCGTGGTTAAGGCGGTGGCTTTAAAATTCAATGGACTTTTCCCGCGTGGGTTTGTACCCTACTCCTGGTATCTCTTTAATTTAACACGGATTTCCTCCCATTCCGATCAGTGATACCGGATTTTCATCTGTTGAATCTGCAATTTTCTGTACCCATGTGACACTCTGAGCCGATAATGAAATGAAATTGTGAAATGTATCTGTGTCGCTCGGTCTCTGCCTCTCTCTCTCTTTCGAGAGCTGTGTATGCGTTTGTATGTTTGAGTCTTTGTCTCAATCTGTCTGTCCCTGTTTCTCGATTTGTCTCTGTCTCTCAATCTGTCTCTTTCTCACGGTGTCCACGTATGTCCCAATGGGATTCTCTCAGACTCTTTGTCTGACTGGCTCTCTCTTTCCCATCATTTCTGTCTGACCATGTCTTTGCCTGCCTCTGTTCGTCCCTATCTCTAACCTGATAAGTATTTCCATCATTTTCATTTTTTGTCTCTATCTCTCTCTCGCGATCTGTCTCTCTCCTTGTCACTGTCTTTATCATTGTCTTTCTCTCACTCTTTCCCTCTCTTTCTTTATAAATCACACACACACATCTCTGTATATGTTTGTATTTGAGTCTTTTTCTCACTCAGTCTGCCTCAGACTCAGACTTTCTGTCTCACGTTGTCTCTATCTCGTTGTCTGTCTCTCCCTGTTTGTCGGTTTGTCTCTGTCTCTCAATACGTTGGTCGGCTTCTCATGGTGTCCAGTTCTGTTCACATCTCGATTCCAGGTCTGACAGAGCCACTATCTGTCAGCTCCTCGTTAGTATAGTGGTGAGTATCCCTGCCTGTCATGCGGGAGACTGGGGTTCAATTCGCCGACGAGGAGGCAGTTGTTTCAAATATACAAAGTTTTACTTTTGTTTCTTGGTATCGACTCATGTTAAAAAGTTCCAGAGCAGATAGAACATTAAAAATACAGCAAGATCAGATTGCTACTTCCAGATTTTTAGCAAACGGAGACTGTTTCAGGATTCTGTGGCCGTCTGCTGCACAGAAATGGATGACTGAGTTTTATCTGAGTAACATTTAAAGAGGCAGCGGACCAGTAGTTGTGGCCGAGTGGTTAAGACGATGGACTGAAAATCCATTGGGGTTTCCCCGTGCAGATTTGATTCCGGCCGACTGCGTTTCTCAGCATATTTCATTCTGTTTGATAATTTAACCAGGTTCATGCAAAACTGATTCTGAGATAGATGGAACAAAAGCCAGCCAAAGTAGCGACAGTGAACCTGCCTGTCTATCCATCTATTTGTATAAGGCACTCTGTGTATATCTTGATCTGGGTGTCATGGTACATCAGTCATTGAAAGTTGGCACGCAGGTGCAGCAGGCGGTGAAGCAGGCAAATGGCATGTTCGCCTTCATAGCTGGGTGATTTGAGTACAGGAGCAGGGAGGTCTGACTGCAGTTGTACAGAGCCTTGGTGGGGTCACACCTGCAATATTGTGTTTAGTTTTGTTCTCACAATCTGAGGAAGGACGTCCTTGCTATTGAGGGAGTACAGCGAAGATTCACCAGCTTGATTCCCGGGATGGCAGGACTGACATATGAGGAGAGACTGGATCAACTGGGCTGGTATCCACTGGAGTTTAGAAGAATGAGAGGCGCTCCCATAGAAATATATAACATTCTGACGAGATTGGACAGGTTAGAGGCGGGTAGAATGTTCCCATTTCTGTGGAATTCGAGAACCAAGGGTGACAGTGTAAGATTAAGTGGTAAGGTATTTAGGACCGAAATGAGGAGAAACTTCTTCACACTGGCATTCTCTACCGCAGAACGTTGTTGAGGCCAGATCGTTAGATATATTCAAAACGGAGTTAGATATGGCCCTTACGGCTAAAGGGATCAAGGGGTATGGAGAGAAAGCAGGAAAGGGGTACTGAGGTTGAATGATCAGCCATGATCTTATTGAATGATGGTGCAGGCTCGAAGGGCCGAATCGCCTACTCCTGCAACTACTTTATTTGTTTCTATGTTTCTATGTTGATGCGTGTATATTTTTGGTTATTGTGTGTGTGTGTGTCTGTGTATGTCTGTCTGTATGCATGTCTCTGTGTATGTGCAACTGTCTATGGAAATCATCAGCATGAATTTGGTGCGTCCTGGAAATTTTAAAAAGCTTCGGGAAAATAATACGGTTGTGATCTTTGGTATCGGCTTTTTTTCAGTGGCTCCATTCTCGACTGAATCAGGAGGTAGTGTGTGTCAGTCGCACTCCTGAGACTTGAGCACGTCATCTTGGCTGACACTCAAATGCAGTGCTTGGGGAATTTTGCATTGTTGAAGCTGTTGACATTCGGATGAAATGTTAAATTGAAGCTTCATCTGCACACTCGGGTGGATGTGAAAGGTCCCATAGCCTTCTCATGGTGTCCAGTTCTATTCACAGCTCGAATATTGCTTTGACAAAACCCATGCGCATCAAATCCTCGTGGGAAAGTGGTGAATATCCCCGCCTGTCACACGGGAGACCACGGTTCAATTCCCCAACGGGGAGGCTGCATTTTACAAAAGGCAGAATTTTGCTTCTGTTTCTTGGTATAGATTCATATTAAAAAGTTCCAAAGCAATATAGAGCAGCAAAAATACAGCCTCTTCCAGATTTTTAGCAAACGGTGACTTTTTCACTATTCTGTGGCCGTCTGCTGCACAGAGATGGATGGTTGAGTTTTAACTGAGCAACATTAAAAAAGGCAGCGAGCCAGTAGTCGTGGCCCATTGGTTAAGGCCATAGACTAAAAATCCATTCGGGTTTCCCCGCATAGATTTGAATCCTGCCGACTCCGTTTCTCAACATATTTCATTCTGTTTGACAATTTAAACAGGTCACTGCAAAACTGATTCTGAGATAGACGGAACAACGTCCCACACCTTTCAATGCTGCCGCTATTTTCTTTCTTTCATTAATCTGCAATATTCACGATAAATACGGATAGAAAATCGCAAAAATCAGCCAAAGTTGCGACAGTGATTCAGCCTGTCTATCCCTCGAGATGTCTAAGGCATCTGTGCATGTCCGTTGGTGCTTGTAAATTTTTGTGTGTGTGTCTCTGTGTCTGTCTATCTGTAAAAATGTCTATGTGTATGTGCAACTGTCTGTGGAAATCATCACCATGAATTTGGTATGTTCTGGAACTTAAAAAAAAGACTTGGGAAAGTAATATGGCTGTGAACTTTTGTCTCAGCTTTGGTTCAGTGGCAGCATTCTTGACTCAATCATGAGTTTGTGTGTTCAAGTCGCACTCCTGAGACTTGAGCATATAATCTTGGCTAACACTCAACTGCAGCATTTGGGGAATTTTGCATTGTTGAAACTGTTGACTTTCGGATGAAATGGTAAATTGAAGCTCCGTCTGCGCACTCAGGTGGTTGTGAGAGGTCACAGTGCATTACTCGAAAAAGAATAGGAGAGTTGCCCCCGTGTCAATATTCCGAAAAATGTTCGGAAATGCTCCCTGAAACCCGATGTGTTTGTGTGTGTCTGTGGAGGTGGAGTTGAAGCCCAGATTCTCACATGGACAGAATCCAATCGCTGACGGCACCAGGTTGGCCGAGTGGTTAAGGCGTTGTGCTTAAGATCCGATGGGGTTATACCTGCGTGGGTTTGAACCCCACTCCTGGTAATTGCTTAATTAAACAGTGATATCTCCCATTCTGCTCAGTGATAACTGATTTTCATCTGTTGCATTTGCATTTTTCTGCAGCTCGGTGACAATCTGAGCAGATAATGAAATGAAATTGTGAAATGTATCTGTATCGCTCAGTCTCTGCCTCTCGCTCTGTATTTAGAGAGCTGTATATGTATTTGTGTGTTTGAGTCTTTGTCTCTCTCAGTCTGCCTCTCTCTGATTCACTCTGTCTGTCCCTGTTTCTCTGTTTGTCTCTGTCTCTCAATCTGTCTCCTTCACACAGGATCCAGTTCTGTTCCAATGGGATTCTGTCATACTCTCTGTCTGACTGTCTCGTTCTTTCCCATCATCTATGTCTTTGCCTGTCTCTGCTCGTCCCTGTCTCTAACCTGATGAGTATTTCCATCATTTTCTGTTTTTGTCTCGATGTCTCTCTCTCTCTATTTATCTTGCTCTCTATCTGTCTCCCTCTTTGTCTCTCTCCTTGTCCCTGTCTTTCTCTCACTCTTTCCCTCCCTCTCTTTATAAATCACACAAACACATCTCTGTATATGTATGTGTTTGAGTCTTTGCCTCACTCAGTCTGACCCTAACTCTCAGTCTCAAACTTTCTGTCTCTCTCTGTCTCTACCTCGCTGTCTGTATCTCCATGTTTTGCTGTTTGTCTCTGTCTCTCAATGTGCCTGTCTCTTTCTCACGGTGTCCAGTTGTGTTCCAATGGGATTCTCTCAGTCTCTGTCTGACTGTCTCACTCTTTCCCATCATCTCTGTCTATCTATGCCTCTGCCTGCCTGTCTCTCTTTGCCTGTCGCTGGTAGTTCCTGTCTCTAACCTGCTAAGAATTTCCAACATTTTCTTTTTATTTCTTTGTCACTCTGTCTATCGGTCGCTCTCTCTCCATCTGTCTCTCTCCTTGTCACTTTCTTTATGATTGTCTTTTTCTCACTCTTTCCCTCTTTCTCTTTATAGATCACACACACAGATCTCTTTAGATGTATGTGTTTGAGAGTCTTTTTCTCACTCAGTCTGCCTCTCGTTTTCAGTCTCACACTTGCTGTCTCTCGTTGTCTCGATCTCGCTGTTTGTCTCTCCCTGTTTGTCGGTTTGTCTCTGTCTCGCAATGTGTCTGTCGACTTCACATGGTGTCCAGTTCTATTCACAGCTCGAATATTGCTTTGACAAAACCCAAGCGCATCAATTCCTCGTGGGAAAGAGGTGAATATCCCCGCCTGTCACTCGGGAGACCACGGTTCAATTTCCTAACGGGGAGGCTGCATTTTACAAAAGGCAGAATTTTGCTTCTGTTTCTTGGTATAGATTCATATTAAAAAGTTCCAGAGCAATATAGAGCAGCAAAAATACTGCCTCTTCCAGATTTTTAGCAAACGGTGACTTTTTCACTATTCTGTGGCCGTCTGCTGCACAGAGATGGCTGTTTGAGTTTTAACTGAGTAACATTTAAAAATGCAGCGAGCCAGTAGTCGTGGCCCATTGGTTAAGGCCATAGACTAAAAATCCATTCGGGTTTCCCCGCATAGATTTGAATCCTGCCGACTCCGTTTCTCAGCATATTTCATTCTGTTTGACAATTTAACCAGGTCCCTGCAAAACTGATTCTGAGATAGACGGAACAACGTCCCACACCTTTCAATGCCGCCGCTATTTTCTTTCTTTCATTAATCTGCAATATTCACGATGCATACGGATAGAAAATCGCAAAAATCAGCCAAAGTTGCGACAGTGATTCAGCCTGTCTATCCCTCGAGATGTCTAAGGCATCTGTGCATGTCCGTTGGTGAGTGTAAATTTTTGCGTGTGTGTCTCTGTGTCTGTCTATCTGAAAAAATGTCTATGCGTATGTGCAACTGTCTGTGTAAATCATCACCATGAATTTGGTATGTCCTGGAACTTAAAAAAAAGACTTGGGAAAGTAATATGGCTGTGAACTTTTGTCTCAGCTTTGGTTCAGTGGCAGCATTCTTGACTGAATCAGGAGTTTGTGTGTTCAAGTCGCACTCCTGAGACTTGAGCATATAATCTTGGCTAACACTCAACTGCATCATTTGGGGAATTTTGCAGTGTTGAAACTGTTGACTTTCGGATGAAATCTTAAATTGAAGCTCCGTCTGCGCACTCGGGTGGTTGTTGGAGGTCCCAGAGCATTACTCGAAAAAGAATAGGAGAGTTGTCCCCGTGTCAATATTCCGAAAAATGTTCGGAAATACTCCCTGAAACCCGATGTGTTTGTGTGTGTCTGTGGAGGTGGAGTTGAAGCCCAGATTCTCACATAGACAGAATCCAATCGCTGACGGCACCAGGATGGCCGAGTGGTTAAGGCGTTGGGCTTAAGATCCAATGGGTTTATACCCGCGTGGGTTCGAACCCCACTCCTGGTAATTATTAATTAAACAGTGATTTCTCCCATTCTGCTCAGTGGTAACTGATTTTCATCTGTTGCATTTGCATTTTTCTGCAGCTCGGTGACAATCTGAGCAGATAATGAAATGAAATTGTGAAATGTATCTGCTTCGCTCAGTCTCTGCCTCTCGCTCTGTCTTTAGAGAGCTGTGTATGTATTTGTGTGTTTGATTCTTTGTCTCTCTCAGTCTGCCTCTCTCTGATTCACTCTGTCTGTCCCTGTTTCTCTGTTTGTCTCTGTCTCTCAATCTGTCTCCTTCACACGGTATCCAGTTCTGTTCCAATGGGATTCTGTCATACTCTCTGTCTGACTGTCTCGTTCTTTCCCATCATCGCTGTCTTTGCCTGTCTCTGCTCGTCCCTGTCTCTAACCTGATGAGTATTTCCATCATTTTCTGTTTTTGTCTCGATGTCTCTCTCTCTCTATTTATCTTGCTCTCTATCTGTCTCCCTCTTTGTCGCTCTCCTTGTCCCTGTCTTTCTCTCACTCTTTCCCTCCAACTCTTTATAAATCAGACAAACACATCTCTGTATATGTATGTGTTTGAGTCTTTGCCTCACTCAGTCTGACCCTAACTCTCAGTCTCAAACTTTCTGTCTCTCTCTGTCTCTACCTCGCTGTCTGTTTCTCCCTGTTTTGCTGTTTGTCTCTGTCTCTCAATGTGCCTGTCTCTTTCTCACGGTGTCCAGTTGTGTTCCAATGGGATTCTCTCAGTCTCTCTGTCTGACTGTCTCACTCTTTCCCATCATCTCTGTCTATCTATGTCTCTGCCTGCCTGTCTCTCTTTGCATGTCGCTGGTAGTTCCTGTCTCTAACCTGCTGAGAATTTCCAACATTTTCTTTTTATTTCTTTGTCTCTCTGTCTATCTGTCGCTCTCTCTCCATCTGTCTCTCTCCTTGTCACTTTCTTTATGATTGTCTTTCTCTCACTCTTTCCCTCTTTCTCTTTATAGATCATACACAGATCTCTTTAGATGTATGTGTTTGAGAGTCTTTTTCTCACTCAGTCTGCCTCTCGTTTTCAGTCTCACACTTGCTGTCTCTCGTTGTCTCGATCTCGCTGTCTGTCTCTCCCTGTTTGTCGGTTTGTCTCTGTCTCGCAATGTGTCTGTCGACTTCTCATGGTGTCCAGTTCTATTCACAGCTCGAATATTGCTTTGACAAAACCCATGCGCATCAATTCCTCGTGGGAAAGTGGTGAATATCCCCGCCTGTCACACGGGTGACCACGGTTCAATTTCCTAACGGGGAGGCTGCATTTTACAAAAGGCAGAATTTTGCTTCTGTTTCTTGGTATAGATTCATATTAAAAAGTTCCAGAGCAATATAGAGCAGCAAAAATACAGCCTCTTCCAGATTTTTAGCAAACGGTGACTTTTTCACTATTCTGTGGCCGTCTGCTGCAAAGAGATGGATGGTTGAGTTTTAACTGAGTAACATTTAAAAAGGCAATGAGCCAGTAGTCGTGTCCCATTGGTTAAGGCCATAGACTAAAAATCCATTCGGGTTTCCCCGCATAGATTTGAATCCTGCCGACTCCGTTTCTCAGCATATTTCATTCTGTTTGACAATTTAACCAGGGCCCTGCAAAACTGATTCTGAGATAGATGGAACAACGTCCCACACCTTTCAATGCCGCCGCTATTTTCTTTCTTTCATTAATCTGCAATATTCACGATACATACGGATAGAAAATCGCAAAAATCAGTCAAAGTTGCGACAGTGATTCAGCATGTCTATCCCTCGAGATGTCTAAGGCATCTGTGCATGTCCGTTGGTGCGTGTAAATGTTTGTGTGTGTGTCTCTGTGTCTGTCTATCTGAAAAAATGTCTATGTGTATGTGCAACTGTCTGTGGAAATCATCACCATGAATTTGGTATGTCCCGGAACTTAAAAAAAAGACTTGGGAAAGTAATATGGCTGTGAACTTTTGTCTCAGCTTTGGTTCAGTGGCAGCATTCTTGACTGAATCAGGAGTTTGTGTGTTCAAGTCGCACTCCTGAGACTTGAGCATATAATCTTGGCTAACACTCAACTGCAGCATTTGGGGAATTTTGCAGTGTTGAAACTGTTGACTTTCGGATGAAATCTTAAATTGAAGCTCCGTCTGCGCACTCGGGTGGTTGTTGGAGGTCCCAGAGCATTACTCGAAAAAGAATAGGAGAGTTGCCCCCGTTTAAATATTCCGAAAAATGTTCGGAAATACTCCCTGAAACCCGATGTGTTTGTGTGTGTCTGTGGAGGTGGAGTTGAAGCCCAAATTCTCACATAGACAGAATCCAATCACTGACGGTACCAGGATGGCCGAGTGGTTAAGGCGTTGGGCTTAAGATCCAATGGGTTTATACCCGCGTGGGTTCGAACCCCACTCCTGGTAATTATTAATTAAACAGTGATTTCTCCCATTCTGCTCAGTGATAACTGATTTTCATCTGTTGCATTTGCATTTTTCTGCAGCTCGGTGACAATCTGAGCAGATCATGAAATGAAATTGTGAAATGTATCTGTATCGCTCAGTCTCTGCCTCTCGCTCTGTCTTTAGAGAGCTGTGTATGTATTTGTGTGTTTGAGTCTTTGTCTCTCTCAGTCTGCCTCTCTCTGATTCACTCTGTCTGTCCCTGTTTCTCTGTTTGTCTCTGTCTCTCAATCTGTCTCCTTCACACGGTATCCAGTTCTGTTCCAATGGGATTCTGTCATACTCTCTGTCTGACTGTCTCGTTCTTTCCCATCATCGCTGTCTTTGCCTGTCTCTGCTCGTCCCTGTCTCTAACCTGATGAGTATTTCCATCATTTTCTGTTTTTGTCTCGATGTCTCTCTCTATCTATTTATCTTGCTCTCTATCTGTCTCCCTCTTTGTCGCTCTCCTTGTCCCTGTCTTTCTCTCACGCTTTCCCTCCAACTCTTTATAAATCAGACAAACACATCTCTGTATATGTATGTGTTTGAGTCTTTGCCTCACTCAGTCTGACCCTAACTCTCAGTCTCAAACTTTCTGTCTCTCTCTGTCTGTACCTCGCTGTCTGTTTCTCCCTGTTTTGCTGTTTGTCTCTGTCTCTCAATGTGCCTGTCTCTTTCTCACGGTGTCCAGTTGTGTTCCAATGGGATTCTCTCAGTCTCTCTGTCTGACTGTCTCACTCTTTCCCATCATCTCTGTCTATCTATGTCTCTGCCTGCCTGTCTCTCTTTGCATGTCGCTGGTAGTTCCTGTCTCTAACCTGCTGAGAATTTCCAACATTTTCCTTTTATTTCTTTGTCTCTCTGTCTATCTGTCGCTCTCTCTCCATCTGTCTCTCTCCTTGTCACTTTCTTTATGATTGTCTTTCTCTCACTCTTTCCCTCTTTCTCTTTATAGATCACACACAGATCTCTTTAGATGTATGTGTTTGAGAGTCTTTTTCTCACTCAGTCTGCCTCTCGTTTTCAGTCTCACACTTGCTGTCTCTCGTTGTCTCGATCTCGCTGTCTGTCTCTCCCTGTTTGTCGGTTTGTCTCTGTCTCGCAATGTGTCTGTCGTCTTCTCATGGTGTCCAGTTCTATTCACAGCTCGAATATTGCTTTGACAAAACCCATGCGCATCAATTCCTCGTGGGAAAGTGGTGAATATCCCCGCCTGTCACACGGGAGACCACGGTTCAATTTCCTAACGGGGAGGCTGCATTTTACAAAAGGCAGAATTTTGCTTCTGTTTCTTGGTATAGATTCATATTAAAAAGTTCCAGAGCAATATAGAGCAGCAAAAATACAGCCTCTTCCAGATTTTTAGCAAACGGTGACTTTTTCACTATTCTGTGGCCGTCTGCTGCAAAGAGATGGATGGTTGAGTTTTAACTGAGTAACATTTAAAAAGGTAATGAGCCAGTAGTCGTGTCCCATTGGTTAAGGCCATAGACTAAAAATCCATTCGGGTTTCGCCGCATAGATTTGAATCCTGCCGACTCCGTTTCTCAGCATATTTCATTCTGTTTGACAATTTAACCAGGTCCCTGCAAAACTGATTCTGAGATAGACGGAACAACGTCCCACACCTTTCAATGCCGCCGCTATTTTCTTTCTTTCATTAATCTGCAATATTCACGATACATACGGATAGCAAATCGCAAAAATCAGTCAAAGTTGCGACAGTGATTCAGCATGTCTATCCCTCGAGATGTCTAAGGCATCTGTGCATGTCCGTTGGTGCGTGTAAATTTTTGTGTGTGTGTCTCTGTGTCTGTCCATCTGTAAAAATGTCTATGTGTATGTGCAACTGTCTGTGGAAATCATCACCATTAATTTGGTATGTCCCGGAACTTAAAAAAAAGACTTGGGAAAGTAATATGGCTGTGAACTTTTGTCCCAGCTTTGGTTCAGTGGCAGCATTCTTGACTGAATCAGGAGTTTGTGTGTTCAAGTCGCACTCCTGAGACTTGAGCATATAACCTTGGCTAACACTCAACTGCAGCATTTGGGGAATTTTGCATTGTTGAAACTGTTGACTTTCGGATGAAATCTTAAATTGATGCTCCGTCTGCGCACTCGGGTGGTTGTGAGAGGTCCCAGAGCATTGCTCGAAAAAGAATAGGAGAGTTGCACCGTGTCAATATTCCGAAAAATGTTCGGAAATACTCCCTGAAACCCGATGTGTTTGTGTGTGTCTGTGGAGGTGGAGTTGAAGCCCAGATTCTCACATAGACAGAATCGAATCGCTGATAGCACCAGGATGGCCGAGTGGTTAAGGCGTTGGGCTTAAGATCCAATGGGTTTATACCCGCGTGGGTTCGTACCCCACTCCTGGTAATTACTTAATTAAACAGCGATATCTCCCATTCTGCTCAGTGATAACTGATTTTCATCTGTTGCATTTGCATTTTTCTGTAGCTCATTGAGAATCTGAGCAGATAATGAAATGAAATTGTGAAATGTATCTGTATCGCTCAGTCTCTGCCTCTCGCTCTGTCTTTAGAGAGCTGTATATGTATTTGTGTGTTTGAGTCTTTGTCTCTCTCAGTCTGCCTCTCTCTGATTCACTCTGTCTGTCCCTGTTTCTCTGTTTGTCTCTGTCTCTCAATCTGTCTCCTTCGCACGGTATCCAGTTCTGTTCCAATGGGATTCTGTCATACTCTCTATCTGACTGTCTAGTTCTTTTCCATCATCTCTGTCTTTGCCTGTCTCTGCTCGTCCCTGTCTCTAACCTGATGAGTATTTCCATCATTTTCTATTTTTGTCTCGATCTCTCTCTCTCTCTATTTATCTTTCTCTCTATCTGTCTCCCTCTTTGTCTCTCACTTTTTCCCTATCTTTCTCTCACTCTTTCCCTCCCTCTCTTTATGAATCAGACAAACACATCTCTGTATATGTATGTGTTTGTGTCTTTGCCTCACTCAGTCTGACCCGAACTCTCAGTCTCAAACTTTCTGTCTCTCTCTGTCTCTACCTCGCTGTCAGTTTCTCCCTGTTTTGCTGTTTGCCTCTGTCTCTCAATGTGCCTGTCTCTTTCTCACGGTGTCCAGTTGTGTTCCAATGGGATTCTCTCAGTCTCTGTCTGACTGTTTCACTCTTTCCCATCATCTCTGTCTATCTATGTCTCTGCCTGCCTGTCTCTCTTTGCCTGTCGCTGGTACTTCCTGTCTCTAACCTGCTGAGAATTTCCAACATTTTCTTTTTATTTCTTTGTCTCTCTGTCTATCTGTCGCTCTCTTTCTCCATCTGTCTCTCTCCTTGTCACTTTCTTTATGATTGTCTTTCTCTCACTCTTTCCCTCTTTCTCTTTATCGATCACACACACAGATCTCTTTAGATGTATGTGTTTGAATGTCTTTTACTCACTCAGTCTGCCTCTCGTTTTCAGTCTCACACTTGCTGTCTCTCATTGTCTCGATCTCGCTGTCTGTCCCTCCCTGTTTTTCGGTTTGTCTCTGTCTCGCAATGTGTCTGTCGACTTCAAATGGTGTCCAGTTCTATTCACAGCTCGAATATTGCTTTGACAAAACCCATGCGCATCAATTTCTCGTGGGAATGTGGTGAATATCCCCGCCTGTCACACGGGAGACCACGGTTCAATTCCCTAAAGGGGAGGCTGCATTTTACAAAAGGCAGAATTTTGCTTCTGTTTCTTGGTATAGATTCATTTTAAAAAGTTCCAGGGCAATATAGAGCAGCAGAAATACAGCCTCTTCCAGATTTTTAGCAAACGGTGACTTTTTCACTATTCTGTGGCCGTCTCCTGCACAGAGATGGATGGTTGAGTTTTAACTGAGTAACATTTAAAACGGCGGCGAGCCAGTAGTCGTGGCCCATTGGTTAAGGCCATAGACTAAAAATCCATTCGGGTTTCCCCGCATAGATTTGAATCCTGCCGACTCCGTTTCTCAGCATATTTCATTCTGTTTGACAATTTAACCAGGTCCCTGCAAAACTGATTCTGAGATAGACGGAACAACGTCCCACACCTTTCAATGCCGCCGCTATTTTCTTTCTTTCATTAATCTGCAATATTCACGATACATACGGATAGAAAATCGCAAAAATCAGCCAAAGTTGCGACAGTGATTCAGCCTGTCTATCGCTCGAGATGTCTAAGGCATCTGTGCATGTCCGTTGGTGCGTGTAAATTTTTGTGTGTGTGTCTCTGTGTCTGTCTATCTGTAAAAATGTCTATGTGTATGTGCAACTGTCTGTGGAAATCATCACCATGAATTTGGTATGTCCTGGAACTTAAAAAAAAGACTTGGGAAAGTAATATGGCTGTGAACTTTTGTCTCAGCTTTGGTTCAGTGGCAGCATTCTTGCCTGAATCAGGAGTTTGTGTGTTCAAGTCGCACTCCTGAGACTTGAGCATATAATCTTGGCTAACACTCAACTGCAGCATTTGGGGAATTTTGCATTGTTGAAACTGTTGACTTTCGGATGAAATGTTAAATTGAAGCTCCGTCTGCGCACTCGGGTGGTTGTGAGAGGTCCCAGAGCATTACACGAAAAAGAATAGGAGAGTTGCCCCCGTGTCAATGTTCCGAAAAATTTTCGCAAATACTCCCTGAAACCCGATGTGTTTGTGTGTGTCTGTGGAGGTGGAGTTGAAGCCCAGATTCTCACATCGACAGTATCCAATCGCTGACGGCAGCAGGATGGCCGAGTGGTTAAGGCGTTGGGCTTAAGATCCAATGGGTTTATACTCGCGTGGGTTCGAGCCCCACTCCTGGTAATTACTGAATTAAACTGTGATTTTTCCCATTCTGCTCAGTGATAACTGATTTTCATCTGTTGCATTTGCATTTTTCTGCAGCTCGGTGACAATCTGAGCAGATAATGAAATGAAATTGTGAAATGTATCTGTATTGCTCAGTCTCTGCCCCTCGCTCTGTCTTTAGAGAGCTGTATATGTATTTGTGTGTTTGAGTCTTTGTCTCTCTCAGTCTGCCTCTCTCTGATTCACTCTGTCTGTCCCTGTTTCTCTGTTTGTATCTGTCTCTCAATCTGTCTCCTTCACACGGTATCCAGTTCTGTTCCAATGGGATTCTGTCATACTCTCTGTCTGACTGTCTCGTTCTTTCCCATCATCTCTGTCTTTGCCTGTCTCTGCTCGTCCCTGTCTCTAACCTGATGAGTATTTCCATCATTTTCTGTTTTTGTCTCGATGTCTCTCTCTCTCTATTTATCTTTCTCTCTATCTGTCTCCCTCTTTGTCTCTCTCCTTGTCCCTGTCTTTCTCGCACTCTTTCCGTCCCTCTCTTTATAAATCACACAAACACATCTCTGTATATGTATGTGTTTGAGTCTTTGCCTCACTCAGTCTGACCCTAAATCTCAGTCTCAAACTTTCTGTCTCTCTCTGTCTCTACCTCGCTGTCTGTTTCTCACTGTTTTGCTGTTTGTCTCTGTCTCTCAATGTGCCTGTCTCTTTCTCACGGTGTCTAGTTGTGTTCCAATGGGATTCTCTCAGTCTCTCTGTCTGATTGTCTCACTCTTTCCCATCATCTCTGTCTATCTATGTCTCTGCCTGCCTGTCTCTCTTTGCCTGACGCTGGTAGTTCCTGTCTCTAACCTGCTGAGAATTTCCAACATTTCGTTTTATTTCTTTGTCTCTCTGTCTATCTGTCGCTCTCTCTCCATCTGTCTCTCTCCTTGTCACTTTCTTTATGATTGTCTTTCTCTCACTCTTTCCCTCTTTCTCTTTATAGATCACACACACAGATCTCTTTAGATGTATGTGTTTGAGAGTCTTTTTCTCACTCAGTCTGCCTCTCGTTTTCAGTCTCACACTTGCTGTCTCTCGTTGTCTCGATCTCGCTGTCTGTCTCTCCCTGTTTGTCGGTTTGTCTCTGTCTCGCAATGTGTCTGTCGACTTCTCATGGTGTCCAGTTCTATTCACAGCTCGGATATTGCTTTGACAAAACCCACGCGCATCAATTCCTCGTGGGAAAGTGGTGAATATCCCCGCCTGTCACACGGGAGACCACGGTTCAATTCCCTCACGGGAAGCCTGCATTTTACAAGAGGCAGAATTTTGCTTCTGTTTCTTGGTATAGATTCATATTAAATAGTTCCAGAGCAATATAGAGCAGCAAAAATACAGCCTCTTCCAGATTTTTAGCAAACGGTGACTTTTTCACGATTCTGTGGCCGTCTGCTGCACAGAGATGGCTGGTTGAGTTTTAACTGAGTAACATTTAAAAAGGCAGCGAGCCAGTAGTCGTGGCCCAGTGGTTAAGGCAATAGACTAAAAATCCATTCGGGTTTCCCCGCATAGATTTGAATCCTGCCGACTCCGTTTCTCAGCATATTTCATTCTGTTTGACAATTTAACGAGGGCTCTGCAAAACTGATTCTGAGATAGACGGAACAACGTCCCACACCTTTCAATGCCGCTGCTGTTTTCTTTCTTTCATTAATCTGCAATATTCACGATACATACGGATAGAAATCGCAAAAATCAGCCAAAGTTGCGACAGTGATTCAGCCTGTCGATCCCTCGAGATGTCTAAGGCATCTGTGCATGTCCGTTGGTGCGTGTAAATTTGTGTGTGTGTGTGTCTGTGTCTGTCTATCTATAAAAATGTCTATGTGTATGTGCAACTGTCTGTGGAAATCATCACCATGAAAATGGTATGTCCTGGAACTTAACTAAAAGACTTGGGAAAGTAACATGGCTGTGAACGTTTGTCTCAGCTTTGGTTCAGTGGCAGCATTCTTGACTGAATCAGGAGTTTGTGTGTTCAAGTCGCACTCCTGAGACTTGAGCATATAATCTTGGCTAACACTCAACTGCAGCATTTGGGGAATTTTGCATTGTTGAAACTGTTGACTTTCGGATGAAATGTTAAATTGAAGCTCCGTCTGCGCACTCGGGTGGTTGTGAGAGGTCCCAGAGCATTACTCGAAAAAGAATAGGAGAGTTGCCCCTGTGTCAATATTCCGAAAAATGTTCGGAAATGCTCCCTGAAACCCGATGTGTTTGTGTGTGTCTGTGGAGGTGGAGTTGAAGCCCAGATTCTCACATAGACAGAATCCAATCGCTGTCGGCTCCAGAATGGCCGAGTGGTTAAGGCGTTGTACTTAAGATCCAATGGGTTTATACCTGCGTGGGTTCGAACCCCACTCCTGGTGATTACTTAATTAAACAGTGATATCTCCCATTCTGCTCAGTGATAACTGATTTTCATCTGTTGCATTTGCATTTTTCTGTAGCTCGGTGACAATCTGAGCAGATAATGAAATGAAATTGTGAAATGTATCTGTATCGCTCAGTCTCTGCCACTCGCTCTGTCTTTAGAGAGCTGTATATGTATTTGTGTGTTTGAGTCTTTGTCTCTCTCAGTCTGCCTCTCTATGATTCACTCTGTCTGTCCCTGTTTCTCTGTTTGTCTCTGTCTCTCAATCTGTCTCCTTCACACGGTATCCAGTTCTGTTCCAATGGGATTCTGTCATACTCTCTGTCTGACTGTCTCGTTCTTTCCCATCATCTCTGTCTTTGACTGTCTCTGCTCGTCCCTGTCTCTAACCTGATGAGTATTTCCATCATTTTCTTTTTTTGTCTCGATGTCTCTCTCTCTCTATTTATCTTTCTCTCTATCTGTCTCCCTCTTTGTCTCTCTCCTTGTCCCTGTCTTTCTCTCACTCTTTCCCTCCCTCTCTTTATAAATCACACAAACACAGCTCTGTATATGTATGTGTTTGAGTCTTTCCCTCACTCAGTCTGACCCTAACACTCAGTCTCAAACTTTCTGTCTCTCTCTGTCTCTATCTCGCTGTCTGTTTCTCCCTGTTTTGCTGTTTGTCTCTGTCTCTCAATGTGCCTGTCTCTTTCTCACGGTGTCCAGTTGTGTTCCAATGGGATTCTCTCAGTCTCTCTGTCTGACTGTCTCACTCTTTCCCATCATCTCTGTCTATCTATGTCTCTGCCTGCCTATCTCTCTTTGCCTGTCGCTGGTAGTCCCTGTCTCTAACCTGCTGAGAATTTCCAACATTTTCTTTTTATTTCTTTGTCTCTCTGTCTATCTTTCGCTGTCTCTCCATCTGTCTCTCTCCTTGTCACTTACTTTATGATTGTCTTTCTCTCACTCTTTCCCTCTTTCTCTTTATAGATCACACACACAGATCTCTTTAGATGTATGTGTTTGAGAGTCTTTTTCTCACTCAGTCTGCCTCTCGTTTTCAGTCTCACACTTGCTGTCTCTCGTTGTCTCGATCTCGCTGTCTGTCTCTCCCTGTTTGTCGGTTTGTCTCTGTCTCGCAATGTGTCTGTCGACTTCTCATGGTGTCCAGTTATATTCACAGCTCGGATATTGCTTTGACAAAACCCACGCGCATCAATTCCTCGTGGGAAAGTGGTGAATATCCCCGCCTGTCACACGGGAGACCACGGTTCAATTCCCTAATGGGAAGCCTGCATTTTACAAGAGGCAGAATTTTGCTTCTGTTTCTTGGTATAGATTCATATTAAAAAGTTCCAGAGCAATATAGAGCAGCAAAAATACAGCCTCTTCCAGATTTTTAGCAAACGGTGACTTTTTCACGATTCTGTGGCCGTCTGCTGCACAGAGATGGCTGGTTGAGTTTTAACAGAGTAACATTTAAAAAGGCAGCGAGCCAGTAGTCGTGGCCCAGTGGTTCAGGCAATAGACTAAAAATCCATTCGGGTTTCCCCGCATCGATTTGAATCCTGCCGACTCCGTTTCTCAGCATATTTCATTCTGTTTGACAATTTAACGAGGGCTCTGCAAAACTGATTCTGAGATAGACGGAACAATGTCCCACACCTTTCAATGCCGCTGCTGTTTTCTTTCTTTCATTAATCTGCAATATTCACGATACATACGGATAGAAAATCGCAGAAATCAGCCACAGTTGCGACAGTGATTCAGCCTGTCGATCCCTCGAGATGTCTAAGGCATCTGTGCATGTCCGTTGGTGCGTGTAAATTTGTGTGTGTGTGTCTCTGTGTCTGTCTATCTATAAAAATGTCTATGTGTATGTGCAACTGTCTGTGGAAATCATCACCATGAATTTGGTATGTCCTGGAACTGAAAAAAAAGACTTGGGGAAAGTAATATGGCTGTGAACTTTTGTCTCAGCTTTGGTTCAGTGGCAGCATTTTTGACTGAATCAGGAGTTTGTGTGTTCAAGTCGAACTCCTGAGACTTGAGCATATAATCTTGGCTAACACTCAACTGCAGCATTTGTGGAATTTTGCATTGTTGAAACTGTTGACTTTCGGATGAAATGTGAAATTGAAGCTCCGTCTGCGCACTCGGGTGGTTGTGAGAGGTCCCAGAGCATTACTCGAAAAAGAATAGGAGAGTTGCCCCCGTGTCAATATTCCGAAAAATGTTCGGAAATGCTCCCTGAAACCCGATGTGTTTGTGTGTGTCTGTGGAGGAGGAGTTGAAGCCCAGATTCTCACATAGACAGAATCCAATCGCTGACGGCACCAGGATGGCCGAGTGGTTAAGGCGTTGGACTTAAGATCGATGGGTTTATACTTGCGTGGGTTCGAACCCCACTCCTGCTAATTACTTAATTAAACAGTGATATCTCCCATTCTGCTCAGTGATAACTGATTTTCATCTGTTGCATTTGCATTTTTCTGCAGCTCGGTGACAATCTGAGCAGATAATGAAATGAAATTGTGAAATGTATCTGTATCGCTCAGTCTCTGCCTCTCGCTCTGTCTTTAGAGAGCTGTCTATGTATTTGTGTGTTTGAGTCTTTGTCTCTCTCAGTCTGCCTCTCTCTGATTCACTCTGTCTGTCCCTGTTTCTCTGTTTGTCTCTGTCTCTCAATCTGTCTCCTTCACACGGTATCCAGTTCTGTTCCAATGGGATTCTGTCATACTCTCTGTCTGACTGTCTCGTTCTTTCCCATCATCTCTGTCTTTGCCTGTCTCTGCTCGTCCCTGTCTCTAACCTGATGAGTATTTCCATCATTTTCTTTTTTTGTCTCGATGTCTCTCTCTCTCTATTTATCTTTCTCTCTATCTGTCTCCCTCTTTGTCTCTCTCCTTGTCCCTGTCTTTCTCTCACTCTTTCCCTCCCTCTCTTTATAAATCACACAAACACATCTCTGTATATGTATGTGTTTGAGTCTTTGCCTCACTCAGTCTGACCCTAACACTCAGTCTCAAACTTTCTGTCTCTCTCTGTCTCTACCTCGCTGTCTGTTTCTCCCTGTTTTGCTGTTCGTCTCTGTCTCTCAATGTGCCTGTCTCTTTCTCACGGTGTCCAGTTGTGTTCCACTGGGATTCTCTCAGTCTCTCTGTCTGACTGTCTCACTCTTTCCCAACATCTCTGTCTATCTATGTCTCTGCCTGCCTGTCTCTCTTTGCCTGTCGCTGGTAGTCCCTGTCTCTAACCTGCTGAGAATTTCCAACATTTTCTTTTTATTTCTTTGTCTCTCTGTCTATCTTTCGCTCTCTCTCCATCTGTCTCTCTCCTTGTCACTTTCTTTATCATTGTCTTTCTCTCACTCTTTCCCTCTTTCTCTTTATAGATCACACACACAGATCTCTTTAGATGTCTGTGTTTGAGAGTCTTTTTCTCACTCAGTCTGCCTCTCGTTTTCAGTCTCACACTTGCTGTCTCTCGTTGTCTCGATCTCGCTGTCTGTCTCTCCCTGTTTGTCGGTTTGTCTCTGTCTCGCAATATGTCTGCCGACTTCTCATGGTGTCCAGTTCTATTCACAGCTAGGATATTGCTTTGACAAAACCCACGCGCATCAATTCCTCGTGGGAAAGTGGTGAATATCCCCGCCTGTCACACGGGAGACCACGGTTCAATTCCCTAACTGGAAGCCTGCATTTTACAAGAGGCAGAATTTTGCTTCTGTTTCTTGGTATAGATTCATATTAAAAAGTTCCAGAGCAATATAGAGCAGCAAAAATACAGCCTCTTCCAGATTTTTAGCAAACGGTGACTTTTTCACGATTCTGTGGCCGTCTGCTGCACAGAGATGGCTGGTTGAGTTTTAACTGAGTAACATTTAAAAAGGCAGCGAGCCAGTAGTCTTGGTCCAGTGGTTAAGGCAATAGACTAAACATCCATTCGGGTTTCCCCGCATAGATTTGAATCCTGCCGACTCCGTTTCTCAGCATATTTCATTCTGTTTGACAATTTAACGAGGGCTCTGCAAAACTGATTCTGAGATAGACGGAACAACGTCCCACACCTTTCAATACAGCTGCTGTTTTCTTTCTTTCATTAATCTGCAATATTCACGATACATACGGATAGAAAATCGCAAAAATCAGCCACAGTTTCGACAGTGATTCAGCCTGTCGATCCCTCGAGATGTCTAAGGCATCTGTGCATGTCCGTTGGTGCGTGTAAATTTGTGTGTGTGTGTCTCTGTGTCTGTCTGTCTATAAAAATGTCTATGTGTATGTGCAACTGTCTGTGGAAATCATCACCATGAATTTGGTATGTCCTGGAACTTAAAAAAAAGACTTGGGGAAAGTAATATGGCTGTGAACGTTTGTCTCAGCTTTGGTTCAGTGGCAGCATTCTTGACTGAATCAGGAGTTTGTGTGTTCAAGTCGCACTCCTGATACTTGAGCATATAATCTTGGCTAACACTCAACTGCAGCATTTGGGGAATTTTGCATTGTTGAAACTGTTGACTTTCGGATGAAATGTTAAATTGAAGCTCCGTCTGCGCACTCGGGTGGTTGTGAGAGGTCCCAGAGCATTACTCGAAAAAGAATAGGAGAGTTGCCCCCGTGTCAATATTCCGAAAAATGTTCGGAAATGCTCCCTGAAACCCGATGTGTTTGTGTGTGTCTGTGGAGGTGGAGTTGAAGCCCAGATTCTCACATAGACAGAATCCAATCGCTGACGGCTCCAGGATGGCCGAGTGGTTAAGGCGTTGTACTTAAGATCCAATGGGTTTATACCTACGTGGGTTCGAACCCCACTCCTGGTAATTACTTAATTAAACAGTGATATCTCCCATTCTGCTCAGTGATAACTGATTTTCATCTGTTGCATTTGCATTTTTCTGTCACTCGGTGACAATCTGAGCAGATAATGAAATGAAATTGTGAAATGTATCTGTATTGCTCAGTCTCTGCCCCTCGCTCTGTCTTTAGAGAGCTGTCCATGTATTTGTGTGTTTGAGTCTTTGTCTTTCTCAGTCTGCCTCTCTCTGATTCAATCTGTCTGTCCCTGTTTCTCTGTTTGTCTCTGTCTCTCAATCTGTCTCCTTCACACGGTATCCAGTTCTGTTCCAATGGGATTCTGTCATACTCTCTGTCTGACTGTCTCGTTCTTTCCCATCATCTCTGTCTTTGCCTGTCTCTGCTCGTCCCTGTCTCTAACCTGATGAGTATTTCCATCATTTTCTGTTTTTGTCTCGATGTCTCTCTCTCTCTATTTATCTTTCTCTCTATCTGTCTCTCTCCTTGTCCCTATCTTTCTCTCACTCTTTCCCTCCCTCTTTATAAATCACACAAACACATCTCTGTATATGTATGTGTTTGAATCTTTCCCTCACTCAGTCTGACCCTAACTCTCAGTCTCAAACTTTCTGTCTCTCTCTGTCTCTACCTCGCTGTCTGTTTCTCCCTGTTTTGCTGTTTGTCTCTGTCTCTCAATGTGCCTGTCTCTTTCTCACGGTGTCCAGTTGTGTTCCAATGGGATTCTCTCAGTCTCTCTGTCTGACTGTCTCACTCTTTCCCATCATCTCTGTCTATCTATGTCTCTGCCTGCCTATCTCTCTTTGTCTGTCGCTGGTAGTCCCTGTCTCTAACCTGCTGAGAATTTCCAACATTTTCTTTTTATTTCATTGTCTCTCTGTCTATCTGTCGCTCTCTCTCCATCTGTCTCTCTCCATGTCACTTTCTTTATGATTGTCTTTCTCTCACTCTTTCTGTCTTTCTCTTTATAGATTACACACACAGATCTCTTTAGATGTATGTGTTTGAGAGTCTTTTTCTCGCTCAGTCTGCCTCTCGTTTTCAGTCTCACACTTGCTGTCTCTCGTTGTCTCGATCTCGCTGTCTGTCTCTCCCTGGTTGTCGGTTTGTCTCTGTCTCGCAATGTGTCTGTCGACTTCTCATGGTGTCCAGTTCTATTCACAGCTCGAATATTGCTTTGACAAAACCCACGCGCATCAATTCCTCGTGGGAAAGTGGTGAATATCCCCGCCTGTCACACGCGAGACCACGGTTCAATTCCCTAATGGAAAGGCTGCATTTTACAAGAGGCAGAATTTTACTTCTGTTTCTTGGTATAGATTCATATTAAAAAGTTCCAGAGCAATATAGAGCAGCAAAAATACAGCCTCTTCCAGATTTTTAGCAAACGGTGACTTTTTCACGATTCTGTGGCCGTCTGCTGCACAGAGATGGCTGGTTGAGTTTTAACTGAGTAACATTTAAAAAGGCAGCGAGCCAGTAGTCGTGGCCCAGTGGTTAAGGCAACAGACTAAAAATCCATTCGGGTTTCCCCGCATAGATTTGAATCCTGCCGACTCCGTTTCTCAGCATATTTCATTGTGTTTGACAATTTAACGAGGGCTCTGCAAAACTGATTCTGAGATAGACGGAACAACGTCCCACACCTTTCAATGCCGCTGCTGTTTTCTTTCTTTCATTAATCTGCAATATTCACGATACATGCGGATAGTAAATCGCAAAAATCAGCCAAAGTTGCGACAGTGATTCAGCCTGTCGATCCCTCGAGATGTCTAAGGCACCTGTGCATGTCCATTGGTGCGTGTAAATTTGTGTGTGTGTGTCTCTGTGTCTGTCTATCTATAAAAATGTCTATGTGTATGTGCAACTGTCTGTGGAAATCATCACCATGAATTAGGTATGTCCTGGAACTTAAAAAAAAGACTTGGGGAAAGTAATATGGCTGTGAACTTTTGTCTCAGCTTTGGTTCAGTGGCAGCATTCTTGACTGAATCAGGAGTTTGTGTGTTCAAGTCGCACTCCTGAGACTTGAGCATATAATCTTGGCTAACACTCAACTGCAGCATTTGGGGAATTTTGCATTGTTGAAACTGTTGACTTTCGGATGAAATGTTAAATTGAAGCTCCGTCTGCGCACTCGGGTGGTTGTGAGAGGTCCCAGAGCATTACTCGAAAAAGAATAGGAGAGTTGCCCCCGTGTCAATATTCCGAAAAATGTTCGTAAACGCTCCCTGAAACCCGATGTGTTTGTGTGTGTCTGTGGAGGTGGAGTTGAAGCCCAGATTCTCACATAGACACAATCCAATCGCTGACGGCACCAGAATGGCCGAGTGGTTAAGGGGTTGGACTTAAGATCCAATGGGTTTGTACCTGCGTGGGTTCGAACCCCACTCCTGGTAATTACTTAATTAAACAGTGATATCTCCCATTCTGCTCAGTGATAACTGATTTTCATCTGTTGCATTTGCATTTTTCTGTAGCTCGGTGACAATCTGAGCAGATAATGAAATGAAATTGTGAAATGTATCTGCATCGCTCAGTCTCTGCCTCTCGCTCTGTCTTTAGAGAGCTGTCTATGTATATGTGTGTTTGAGTCTTTGTCTCTCTCAGTCTGCCTCTCTCTGATTCACTCTGTCTGTCCCTGTTTCTCTGTTTGTCTCTGTCTCTCAATCTGTCTCCTTCACACGGTATCCAGTTCTGTTCCAATGGGATTCTGTCATACTCTCTGTCTGACTGTCTCGTTCTTTCCCATCATCTCTGTCTTTGCCTGTCTCTGCTCGTCCCTGTCTCTAACCTGATGAGTATTTCCATCATTTTCTGTTTTTGTCTCGATGTCTCTCTCTCTCTATTTATCTTTCTCTCTATCTGTCTCCCTCTTTGTCTCTCTCCTTGTCCCTATCTTTCTCTCACTCTTTCCCTCCCTCTTTATAAATCACACAAACACATCTCTGTATATGTATGTGTTTGAATCTTTCCCTCACTCAGTCTGACCCTAACTCTCAGTCTCAAACTTTCTGTCTCTCTCTGTCTCTACCTCGCTGTCTGTTTCTCCCTGTTTCGCTGTTTGTCTCTGTCTCTCAATGTGCCTGTCTCTTTCTCACGGTGTCCAGTTGTGTTCCAATGGGATTCTCTCAGTCTCTCTGTCTGACTGCCTCACTCTTTCCCATCATCTCTGTCTATCTATGTCTCTGCCTGCCTATCTCTCTTTGCCTGTCGCTGGTAGTCCCTGTCTCTAACCTGCTGAGAATTTCCAACATTTTCTTTTTATTTCATTGTCTCTCTGTCTATCTGTCGCTCTCTCTCCATCTGTCTCTCTCCTTGTCACTTTCTTTATGATTGTCTTTCTCTCACTCTTTCCCTCTTTCTCTTTATAGATCACACACACAGATCTCTTTAGATGTATGTGTTTGAGAGTCTTTTTCTCATTCAGTCTGCCTCTCGTTATCAGTCTCACACTTGCTGTCTCTCGTTGTCTCGATCTCGCTGTCGATCTCTTTAAGTTTGTCGGTTTGTCTCTGTCTCTCAATCTGTCTGTCGACTTCTCGTGATGTCCAGTTCTATTCACTGCTCGAATATTGCTTTGACAAAACCCATGCGCATCAATTCCTCGTGGGAAAGTGGTGAATATCCCCGCCTCTCACACGGGACACCACGGTTCAATTCCCTAATGGGGAGGCTGCATTTTACAAAAGGCAGAATTTTGCTTCTGTTTCTTGGTATAGATTAATATAAAAAAGTTCCAGAGCAATATAGAGCAGCAAAAATACAGCCTCTTCCAGATTTTTAGCAAACGGTGACTTTTTCACGATTCTGTGGCCGTCTGCTGCACAGAGATGGATGGTTGAGTTTTAACTGAGTAACATTTAAAAAGACAGCGAGCCAGTAGTCGTGGCCCAGTTGTTAAGGCCATAGATTAAAAATCCATTCGGGTTTCCCCGCATAGATTTGAATCCTGCCGACTCCGTTTCTCAGCATATTTCATTCTGTTTGACAATTTAACCAGGTCCCTGCAAAACTGATTCTGAGATAGAAAGAACAACGTCCCACACCTTTCAATGCCGCCGCTGTTTTCTTTCTTTCATTAATCTGCAATATTCACGATACATACGGATAGTAAATCACAAAAATCAGCCAAAGTTGCGACAGTGATTCAGTCTGTCTATCCCTCGAGATGTCTAAGGCATCTGTGCATGTCCGTTGGTGCGTGTAAATTTTTGTGTGTGTGTCTCTGTGTCTGTCTATCTATAAAAATGTCTATGTGTATGTGCAACTGTCTGTGGAAATCATCACCATGAATTTGGTATGTCCTGGAACTTAAAAAAAAGACTTGTGGAAAGTAATATGGCTGTGAACCTTTGTCTCAGCTTTGATTCAGTGGCAGCATTCTTGACTGAATCAGGAGGAATCATTTTTGATGCAGCGTGTTGTTGTGATCTGGAATGCAATGCTTGAAAGGGTGGTGGAGGCAGATTCAATAGTAACTTTCTAAAGGGAATTCGATAAGTACTCTAAGGTGGAAATAGCACGGTTCCGAGAGGAGAACAGGGGATAGCTCTGTCAAAGAGCCTGCACAGGCACGATGGGCCGAATGGTTTACTTCTGTGCTGTATCATTCTCTGCTTGGCCCTCGGCCTCCTACTTCAGATTGGAGCAACCCCTTGGTCATTTTCCTGGATCCGGTCAACCAGTGGCTCATTTGCTCCTCCATGATGTTTCCGTGTAACTCCTAATCCCATCTTCAAACCGGGAGCCAAAATCCAAATTTAACCCGACCGTTCATCATCCCTTGTGGCACGGTCCACATTCACCACCTCTGAAATGATTCACAACATTTAACGTGTCTTTTACAATCTGCTTCTTGTTGCATGTCCGATTCTGAATGGGTGGCTCCCATTAAACACTCCGTCACCACCTATCCCGCAGGCTATAAGCTCATCCCCGACTGCCACTTAGTGGCTCCCATTAAACGCTCCCACAACACGTTTCAGGCAAGTTCTAGACAGACCCCGGCTCTCACTGAGTGGCTCCCATTAAACGCTCCCTCTCCAACTATGCCGCAGGTTATAAGCTCACCCCCGGCTGTCACTGAATGACTCACATTAAAGGCTCCCTCACCACCTATCCAATGAGTTATAGACTCACGCCCAGCTCTCACTGAGTGGCTCACACTAAACTCTCCCTCACTACCTATCCCACAAGTTATGGACTAACACCCGGCGCTCACTGACTGGCTCACACTAAACGCTCCCTCACTACCTATCCCACAAGTTATGGACTCACCCCCGGCTCTCATTGAGTGGCTCCCATTAAACACTCCCTCACCACCTATCCCACAGATTATGGACTCATCCACGGCTCTCACGGAGTGGCTCACACAATACTCTCCATCACCTTCTATTCCACAGGTTATGGACTCACCCCCAGCTCTCATTAAGTGGCTCTCATTAAACGCTCCCTCACCACCTATCCCGCAGTTTATAGGCTCACCCCCTGCTCTCAAGGAGTAGCTTACACTATACGCTCCCTCACCACCTATCCCGCAGTTTATAGGCTCATCCCCGGCTCTCAAGGAGTGCTTACACTATACGCTCCCTGACCACCTATGCCACAAGTTATAGACTCACCCCCGGTTCTCACTGAGTGGTTCCCATTAAACACTCCCTCACCACCTATCCCGTACGTTATAGACTCATCCCCGGCTGTCACTGAGTAGCTCACATTAAACGCTCCCTCACCACCTAACCCACAGGTTATGGACACACCCCCGGCTGTCACTGAGTGGCTCATGTTAAACGATCCCTGAACACGTATCACGCATATTATAGACTGACCACGGCTCTCACTGAGTGGCTCCCATTAAACGCACCCTCATCAAGTATTCATCAGGTTATAAACTAACCACTGGCGGTCACTGAATGGCTCCCATTAAACGTGCCCTCACCACCTATCCAATGGGTTTAGACTCACCCCCAGCTCTCACTGACTGGCTGAGACTAAACGCTCCCTCACCACCTATCCCGCAGTTTATAGACTCACCTCAGCTCTCATGGAGTGGCTCACACTATATGCTCCCTCACCACCTATCCCACAGTTTATAGGCTCACCCCCGGCTCTCACTGAGTGGTTCCCATTAAACGCTCCCTCACCACCTGTCCAATGGGTTGTAGACTCACCACCAGCTCTCACTGAGTGGCTCACACTAAATGCTCCCTCACCACTTGTCCCGCATTTTATAGACTCACCCCCGGCACTCATTGAGTGACTCCCATTAAACTCTCCCTCACCACCTATCCCGCAGTTTATAGACTCACCTCGGCTCTCATGGAGTGGCTCACACTATACGCTCCCTCACCAGCTATCCCACAGTTTATAGGCTCACCCCGGCTCTCACTGAGTGCTTCACATTAAATGCACCCTCACCACCAATCCCACAGATTATGTACTCGCACCCGGCGCTCACTGACTGGCTCCCATTAAACGCTCCCTCACCACCTATCCCACATGTTATGGACTCACCCCCGGCTCTCACTGAGTGGCTCCGATTAAACACTCTCTCACCACTTATCGCGCAATTTATAGACTCACCCCCAGCTCTCAAGAAGTGGCTCACACTATACGCTCCCTCACCTTCTATCTCACAGGTTATGGACTCACCTCTGGCTCTCACTGAGTGGCTCCCATACAACGCTCCCTCACCACTTATCCTGCAGTTTATAGGCTCAACCCAGCTGTCACTGACAGGTTCTTCTGCAGTGCCGCCATTACAGTGATACTGGATACCATGACACTGTCTAATGGTCAAGGAACAACTGGACCGAGTGCTGGGAGTTGTGCCCTGACCAACATTTGTCCCTCAAACAATATCACAAAGGTGCAGTTTGCTGGTCAATGATCTCATTGCCTTTTTTCACCGCCCATTAGCAGAATGGCTGCTCCATTAACCAGATAGCAACAATCGTAATTTGGAGTTATTCCATATGGGAATTTTACGATTCTCCTGAGGTGTAAATAGCAGTCGATCGCACTCTTTCTACCATCAGTTTTCAAGGTGACATTATGTTTAGCTTGTCCTATTTAATGTTGGGATAAATTATTCATTAACTATTAGTTTATGTCTGTTCTTGACTATGGTCAGTTTCGCTCTCCTTCTCTTTTTGTGCCGAGTTCAGGCGATTATAGCTTCAAGTCTATCGAGCAAAACGCTTTCCCTGCGATTCCATATTGTTCCGTATTTAGTAAAGCTCTGCTGATCTGGAAAATTGATTGGTTTCCATCAACTTGTCAGGTAATGAACTCAGAAACCAAGTCCAGTCAAACTAAGACTTTGAATGGCTATGGAGGCTGGGTCACTGAAGATAATTAAGGCGGAGATAAACAGATTTTTGAGCGATAAGTGAAAGAAGGTTTCGGGAGGTTGGGCAAGGAAGTGGAGCTGATCCATGATCAAATCAGCCATGATCTTATTAAATAGCGGAGCAGGCCCGGGGGACGGGGGTGCGGTGGGTGGCAAATTGCCTACTCCTGCTCCTATTTCATATGTGCTTATGTTCTTATGATGGTAGTCTGATGTGTAATTTCCATTTTGCTCCTTTTTGCAGCGAACATCGCGGCGATTGTGATCCTGTCCCGAGGAAGATGCGGTCTCTCCAGGTGTATCACTCGGTACCTGGTGTTCATGGCGGTGACCGATCTCCTGGTCATTATCACCGCTGTGATATTGAATAGAATTGGTGGTATCTATTTCCGGAAAAGCATTCTGTCCACCACACCAGCGTGCAGCATCAGCACTGTGCTCATTTATTCATCAAGAGACAGTTCTGTCTGGTTAACGGTCGCGTTCACCTTTGATCGATTTGTGGCCATTTGTTGCCAGAAGCTGAAAACAAAATACTGCACCGAGACAACGGCGGCTGTGGTGATAGGAGCGGTCTGTGCCCTGAGTTGTTTAAAAAACATCCCTTTCTACTTCACGTATGAGCCATTATTTACTATTAATAAGGTGGCCTGGTACTGCAACATAAAACTTACTTTTTATGTTTCACCCGCTTGGACAGCGTTTGACTGGCTGGAGCGTATTCTAACCCCGTGTGCACCGTTCCTCCTGATGTTGCTGCTCAATGCTGTGACCGTCAGATACATTCTAGGGTCTAGTAGGGTCCGCAGGAGACTCCGGGCCCAAAACAATGGAGCGAGTCAGAGTGATCCAGAGATGGAGAGCCGGCGAAAGTCCATAATTTTACTCTTCACCATCTCGGGAAGTTTCATCCTGTTGTGGTTGACGTATGTTATCAATTATCTCTATGTCCGAATTGAAAACAATAATTATTTCAATGACCCCAAATTTATACTGCAGGAAAGTGGAAACATGCTTCAGCTCCTAAGCTGCTGCACTAACACGTTTATTTATACAGTGACTCAGAGTAACTTCAGACAGCAGTTAAAGAACGCGCTGAAATATCCATTGAATCTAGTTGTTAAATTACTTCTATAACGAAACTAGCTATTCCAGCACTCAACCTCCATTAAGCTCTGCACTGTAGTCTTTCGTTCCAATTCTCCAAACCCGCTGGTCATTCCTATTCTCCACAGTGGAAACATACACTTTATCACCCTATTTAATGTTGTAAACTGATTTATTTTATTTCCAAGTGACCCGTCATGTCCTATGGATGCTGACACTTACCTTAGTGCAGTAAGTCAGTTGTATCTTTAGGAATAACTTGGTTTTTGAGGTGGATGCACTCAGCCGTGGTAGCCCTCTTGCACCTCAGTTAGAAGAATGTGGGTTCAAGTCCCATTACAGGCTGACCCGCCAGTGCAGTACTGATGGAATGCTTCTTTGTCAGATGGTGCTGTCTTTCAAGTGAGACTTTAAACCGAGGTTCCGTCTTCCCTCTCAGGTGGATGCCAAGGATCTGAGTGTATTATTTTCAAGAAGTGAGTAAATGTTCTGCCGATGCCCTGACCAATGCTTATCGCTCAACAAATATCACCAAAACTGATTATCTGCGCCTGTATTTATTTCTCGGTAGGTGGAACTTTGCTGAGTGCAAATCCGCTGCCACGTTTCCCTGCATTACAACAGTGACTACACTTCAATATAAAGCACCTTGGAACCTCCCTGGGTGTGAAGCTCCATGGAACCCTCTTGGGAGTACATCGCCTTGGATCCTCCCTGGGAGTAAAACACTTTGGAACCTTCCTGGGTGTAAAATATTTTGGATCCTCTCTGGGTCTGAAATATTTTGGAACCTCCCTGGGAGAAAAACAATTTGGAACCTCCCTGGGTGTAAAACACTTTGGAACCTCACTGGGTGTAAAGCTCCAGGGAACCTCCCTGGGTGTAAATCGCCTTCGAACCTCCTTGGGTGTAAAACATTTTGAAACCTCCCTGTGGGTGTCAAACACTTTGGAACCACCCCCATCGGGTGTAATGCTCTTTGGAACCTCTCAGGGTGTAAAACACTTTGGAACCTCCCTAGGTGTAAAACACTTTGGAACCTCCCTGGGAGTAAAACACTTTGGAACCTCCCTGGGTGTAATGCTCTTTGGAACCTCCCTGGGTGTAATGCCCTTTGGAACCTCCCTGGGTGTAATGCGCTTTGGAACCTGCCTGGGTGTAATGTTCTTTGGAACCTCCCTGGTTGTAAAACACTTTGGAACCTCTCTGCATGAAAACACTTTGGAACCACCCTGGGTGTAAAACACTTTGGAACTTGCCTGGCTGTGAAACACTTTGGAACCTCCGGGTGTAAAACACTTTGGAACCTTGCTGGGTGTAAATATATTTGGAAACTCCCTGGGTATAAATCTCTTTGGAAGCTCCCTGCGTGTAAAACACTTTCGATCCTCCCTGGGGATACATCTCTTTGGAAACTCCCTGGGTGTGAAGCACTTTGGAACCTCACTGGGTATGAAACACTTTGGAACCTCCCTGAGTGTAAATATCTTTGGAAACTCCCTGGGTGTAAATATCTTTGGAACATCTCTGGGCGTAAAGCACTTTGGAACCTCCCTCGCTGTAAAGCTCCATTGAACCTCCCTGGGTGTATAGCCCTTTGGAACCTTTCTAGGTGTAAAGCACTTTGGAACGTCTCTGGGTGTAAAGCCCTTTGGAACCTCCCTGGGTGTAAAGCGCTTTGGAACCTCCCTGGTTGTAAAGTTCTTTGGTACCTTCCTGCATGTCACACTCTTTTGGTCAACCCTCGCTGCAACGCCCTTTGGAGCCTCCCGATAGGTTGGACAGACAAGTTCATTACTGCTCCCAGATGAGAACAGCTTCGTTGATCTATCCTCCTAGTGCCCACCGCTCAGCCGCAGTCCTTTGTCCGTACAGCTGAGATTGGACATTGCATCAGGAAAGGGAAAAGGATTGAAACTGCAGCGAGTGAGTTGTGTCCCGAAAATGGAATACTGTTACTTTGCCTCTAGCAGAGATAAGCTATAATTTTATTATCCCTCTTTCGTTCTCCTTTTTACCAAATTTGCTGTCTCCACTTTAAACACAAGTATCTGTATCCATTAATGAGAGAGCTACAGGCCCGAATCTTAAACATAACACTGCCAGCTCACTTGGATGTACAAAATGTCCCTCGTTGTTTTCACTTGGAATAGCCTAAACGGGCAAGGAATAATTGCTCCATTACTGATACAGTAAATATAAGAAAATATATTCTCCATCGTTAGTTCTAGCGAAATTGAAAGAATGTTTGTACAATATTTCGCTGGAAATCTCCGAAAAATAAAACTGTAAAGTGTCTACACACAAAAGTGGGACTACATCTCGGTCGCAGCTTTTTCGTAATGTTGTTCTGTTGCATTAATCGTTGATTAATGTAAACAGCACGCACTTTGACATCGCAATCTCTGCCTGTTGTAATTTGAAGAACAACTCTTCAGTCTTACATGTGATGAACCTCCCCTATCCATTCCAGCTGCCTCTGTTCCAATGAAATGATAAGAATATATACACTGAGACTGTGAAATAGGAACGTGAAGGGTAAGTGTTAGAGAAAACATGGTGATGTACTGGGCCAACTGATTACCAGGCACTGACTGGCACTTCTTCAATGTATAAATATACACTGTGAACTTTATGGCTTTAAAGGAATGTTTGCAATTCACCAAATCAACACGTTTCTCTTCCGTGTCTATTCGCTGATACCAAAAAATAAATGCTTCGTGTCATTCTGGCTAATATATCATTCCTCTTGCGCGGTGCACAACAACAATAAATTACATTTATTCAGCGCCTTTAACATAGTAAAGAATCTCAAGGCACTTCACAGGATCTTTATCGAACAAAATGTGACAACGAGTCACTTAAGGAGATATTAGCGCAGGTGATCAAAAGTTTGGACAAAGAGGTAAGATATAAAGAGCGTGTTAAAGAAGGAGAAGGTGTCAGAGAGGCGTAGATGTTTAGGGAGGGAATTAGAACGCTTATGCCTTTTCAGCTGAAGGTACAGCTGTCAAAGGTTGAGCGATTAAGAACACAAGAAATAGGAGCAAGCGTAGGCCATTTGGCCCGTCGAGCCTGCTCCGCCATTTATTAAGATCATGGCTGATCTGATCACGGAATCAATTCCACTTCCTTGATCGCTCCCCATCATCCTTTACACCCTAATCACTCAAAAAGCTGCCTATCTCCGCTTAAAGATATTCAGTGACCCAGCCTCCACAGCTTTCCTTGGCAGAGAAATCCAGAGATGCAATACACACTGAGAGAAAAATTCCTCCTCATTTCCGCTCTGAATGGGCGACCCCTTATTTTAAAACTATGACCCCTAGCTCTTGAATACCCCACGAGGGGAAAAATCCTTTCTGCATCTACCGTGACGAGCCCTCTCAGTATCTTGTATGTTTCAATAAGATCAACTCTCATTCTTCTAAACGCCAAGGAGTATATGCCCAACTTGCTCAACCTTTCTTCACAAGTCAACCTGTTCATCTCAAGAAGCAACCTAGTGAACCATCTCTGAATAGCCTCCAATGCAAGTATATCCCTGCTTGTATAATGAGACCAAATTCGTACACAGTACTCTAGGAGTGTTCTCACCAATACTTTACACAGATTTGTAGGACTTGTCTGCTTTTATACTCTTTACACCTTGCAATAAAGGTTAACATTCCATTTGCCTTCCCAATTATTTGCTGTATCTGCATACCAAATTTTTATGTTTCATGCACACGGACCCCAGTTCACTCTGTACTGCAGCATTTCGCAATTATTCTCCATTTAAATAATAATTTGCTTTTTTATGTTTCCTGCCAGATTTTCTGTGTCCTCCTCACATTTTGCTTTCCCACCCATCATTGTATCATTAGCAAACTTGACAACATTACATGGACCCTTCATCCAAATAATTATTATAGATTGTAAATAGTTGAGACACTTGCACCGCAGTCTTTATCATTTGCCAACCGGAAAATGTTGCATTATTCCAGACTCTACGTTTTCTGTTCGGTAGCCAGTCCGCTATCCATGGTAATATATTTCCCCAAACCCCGTGCACTCTTATCTTGTGCAGTAACCCTTTATCTGGCACTTTATAGACTGCCTTCTGGAAATCCAAACACATCACATCCACTGGTTCCCCCTTTTATATCCTCAAACAACTCCAGAAAATTTGTCGAACATGATTTCCCTTTCATAAAACACAGCTGACTCTGCTTGACTTTATTATTGGTTTCCAAATGTCCTGCTATTGCTTGCTTAATAATGAACTCCAGCAATTATCCAACGACAGATATTAGTCTAACTGGTCTATAGTTTCCTGCTTTCTATCTGCCTCCTTTTCAAATAGGGGTGTTGCATTTGCGGTTTTCCAATCCACCGAGCCCTCTACAAACTCCAGGATATTTTACTAGATTAGAACCAATGCATCCAGTATCTCCGCAGCAACTTCTGTTAAGATCCTAGGATGCAGGCCACTAGGTCCAGATGACTTGTCCATCTTTAGTCGCCATATTTTACCGAGTGCTTTTACTTTAGTGATAAGGATAGTTTCAAGTTCCTCCCTCCCTAAACCCCCTTGATTATTTTTATTGCGATGTTTTTATTCTACCATAAAAACCGATACAAAATATGTATTCAAAGTATTAGCCACTTCCCTGTTCCCCATTATTTTTTCACCAGTCTCATCATGTAAGGGACCAATATTTACTTTTGCTACTCTCGTCCTTTGTTTATACCTGTTGAAGCTCTTACTATCTGTTTGTTTATATTTCTTGCTAATTTACTCTCATAATCTATCTTTCCTCTCTGAGTTTTTTTTTTAGTCATCCTTTGCTGTTAAAAAAAATTCCCAATCCTCTGGCCTCCCAGTTACCGGAGATATTCAAGAGGCCAGAACTGGAGCAGCGCAGAGATCTCGTAGGAGTGTCGGGTTGGAGGAGACTACAGATGTCGGGAGAGGCGAGACCGTAGAGGGATTGGAAAACAAGAATTAATGTTATAAAATCGAGCATTTATCAGACGAGGAGCCAACGTGGGTCAGCGAGCACAGGGATGATTGGTAAGCAGGATTTATAGCGAATTAAGCCAGGGACAGCAGAGTCTTGGATGATCTAAAGTTTACGGTGGGGTAGAATGTAGGTAAGCTGCAAGGAGTGCATTGCAAAATCAAGTCTAGATGTCAAAAAGCAATGGCTCATGTTTTCAGCAGCAGCTGAGCTGAGGCAGAGATAGATTTTGCGAAGTTATGGAGTTCGGAGTAGGCGGTCGTGGTGATGGATCAGTAATGTGGTAGGGTGCACATCCAATGTTCAATTATGGCACCAAGATTACGATCAGTCTCGTTCAGGCTCAGAAAGTTACCAGGTAGAGTCAGTAATTAGGGAACGGGGTTTGTGCCAGAAACCAAAGACAATGATATTTAGTACTGGATGTAGCACAGGCTTTTTGACAAATCTGAGAGAGTTTAGGTGTCGAGAGACCAGATGATGAGGTAAAGCGTGGTGTCATCAGCATACATGTGCAATCTGTAATATTGTGTTCGGATATAATCGCCGAGGGGCAGCACGGAGATGGGAAGCATGAGTTGCCAAGGATAGATACTTGGGGAACTCCAGAGGTAACAGTGCTGGAATGGGAATTGAAAGAGGTCCAGAATTGAACACAATACACTAAATGTGTTTTACCTACCGTCTTATATATGTACTTGTACTTCCACCTTTTTGTATTCCAGTTCGCTTGTAATAACTTGCGATAATGGCCAATATTCCATTAGCCTTTCTGAATATATTTTGTGCCTGTCCACTGAATTGTAGTGCTTCCTGTAAGTGGGAATCTCTCTGTTCCTCTCAAGTTCCAAGCTTCTCACAATTTAGTAAATACTCTGATCTATCTCTCTTAGGTCCAATTGGATGATCTCAAACATACTCACGTTAAACTCCAACTGCCACAGTTTTGCCCGGTTTTGGATTATATCTCAATGTATTGGCATTAAGTATGATCTCATTGAAAGACGTAAGATTCTCAGAGGGTTTGATAGGCTAGATGCTCAGACGGTGTTTCCCTTGCCTGGATGGTCTAGAAATAGGATGTTTCATCTCAGGAACAAGGGTTGAACATTGAGGACTGAGATGAGGAGATTTTGTTTCGCTCAGAGGGTTGCGATTCTTTGGAATTCTGTAACGCAGAGGACTGTGGATGTTCAGTCGTTGATTATATTCAATGCTTAGAGTGATAGATATTTGGACGCAAATGTAATCATGTGATATGGGGATCAGTTGGAAAATTGGGGTTGAGGTCGAAGAACAGCCATGATCTTATTAATTGGCGCTCAGGGTCAAGGGGCCGTATGGTCGACTTCTGCGCCTATTTATTATGTTCTATGCTATTCAGCATTCTTTGCCAGACTTTGCATCAATACAGTTCAATTCCAATAGAGTGCTTTCCCATTCATCTCGCATTGTAGGCGTGTGATCTCCATTGGGCTGGGAAATCATTTCCCCTTGCAGATTAGGTCAAGGAGCTATATCCAGGAACTGTGGGTTTTAGACTTTGCAACCAGATCGCATAATGCCCTCACCCCACATCAACATAAACCAGTTAACTGCTAGATTTGCATTTAAAATGTATTTCACATGGCTTCCTCCTGAATTTCGAGGAGGAATTTCCTGGAGCCTAGTTACTTAGCAATCACGCTGAACTATGAACCAGTATATGCCTCAATCTGGGCGCCAGTAACTTTCGCCCAAATTTGCATGGATCTTACAAGAGAGCATATACCCCATCCGATTTGATTCCCATTAACAAATAAATAAATTAGGGCGGGCTGTACAATCAACCTACTGCAGGATTTGATGCCCTGTAGAGGTTACAAGTTTTAATCTTGTTTTAATAAAGCTGTCAAAACTATACACCCGCAGCTTACCTTTGACTGCAGTGCATGCGTATGTCAATAATCAAACTTGTTAATAAATTAAATCTAATTTTCCACCAATCTCTGTTGGTTCTTGATAGGGGCAACTGTCAGAAACCCGAATGTGAATTTTGCTACTGAAATATTTGACACCGAGCCGCATTAGGAGAAATTAGCGCAGGTACCAAAAGCTTGGTCAAAGAGGTAGATTTTAAGGAGCGCCTTGAAGGAGGAAAGGGAGGTAGAGAGGCGAAGAGGTTTAGGGAGGGAGATCCAGAGCTTGAAGCTCAGGGAACAGAAGGCACGGCCAACAATGGTTGTGCGATTATAACCAGGGATGCGCAAGAGGGCAGAATTAGAGGCTGGAAGAAATTAGAGAGATTGGAGAGGCGATGCCATGGAGGGATTTGAAAATAAGGATGGTAATTTTGAAATTAAGGCATTACTTAACCAGAAACCAATGTAGCTCAGTGAGCCCAGGGACGATGGGTGAGCAGGAAACGGGCAGCTAAGTTTTGGATACCTATCGTTTATGTAGGGTAGAATGTGGGAGGCCAGCTATGAGTGCATTGGAACAGACACATCTAGAGGTAACAAAAACATGGATGAGGGCTACAGCACCGGATGCGCTGAGGCAAGTGCTATGGCCACGTCGTCAGAAGCTCATTTCAGGGTCAACATATGATATCAAGGTTTGCTTCAGTCTCAGACAGATGTTGGGCAGAGGGATGGAGTCAGCTGCTCCAAGGAAATCACGTTTCACACATTTATTTGAGTTATGATATTCTTTTATCATTTCCTCAGTAATGTATTCCAGCATGTGCCCGACGACTGAGTTCAGCCTACCTGGCCTGTAGTTCCCTTTCTTTTTAATCTTTGCTCCATTTCTTGAATAGTGGCGTTATATTTATTACCTCCCAATCCACTGGGCCATTCTATTATCAGAAAAGTTTGGAAGATGACAACCAATGCATCCACTATCTCTGCAATCACCCCATTTAGAACCCTAGGGTGTAGGCAATCCGGTCGAATGGATTTGTAGGCCTTTAGTCATTTTGGTTTCTCAAGTACTTTTTCTCTTCTGATATTAATGAATTTAAGTTCCTCACTCTTAATATTCCCTTGTTTTTCCATTGCTTTTTTATGTTTTTGTGTCTACTACTGTGAAGGCAAAAATAAAATATTTGTTTAAAGTCTATGCCATTTCATTATTTCACCTGTTCCAGCCTGTTAGGAACCAACACTTACTTTTGCTAATCTCTTCCTTTTTACCTACTTGTAAAAGGTCTTACAATCTGTTTTTATCTTTCTTGCTACTTACTCAACATTTACCAAAAGATGTAGCAGAAAAACATCTATAAACTAGAAACTAGATGTCATAAAGATTAATCGTTGCGGAATACAAAAGGTCCGATGATGTCTAACCAATCTGCTTAATTTATTTGAGGAAGTAAATAAAGGGTAATGCAGTAGACGTAATGGCTCGGATTTTGCGGTTGCAATTGCAGCGAAACTGTCAGCGTTCACCACGTTTATCCTGTGAATCTGACAGCAACTTCTGTCTGATTCCTTCTCTTTCTAGACTACTCTTTATTCTAACGTGCCTTCTCTCCCAGTTATATTCTTGACATGTTTCTCCTCTCTGACACATCACCCTTGTTTCCCTCCCTCAGCCAAATAGGTTTGAACACAGTGTTACTGTGACCTCCTTTCATGTTTGGCTCTTTGTTTCACCATGGCAACTCCACAACAAGCTTTTCATAGAATCTCTTAAAATCGCTTTAGGCCTGTATAATTTCTATTTGAATCCAGTCTAATGCATCAAACCCATTCGAGTAAAAGTGACTCACATCTGCTTGTTCCATTCACTGTATTCAATTCCCATGCGTGAAAATCATTGTTAATTTGTTTGTTTAAATAACTGACAAAAATAAATTTATGATGTGATCAAATCGTCTCTCGGACGAGTAACACCAGATATAAACAAAGGTACCTTTTTATGTGTCACAGAGAATGGCTCACAGAAAATGCATGCACCACAAAAGAGCCTGATTTATACCATTTACTACATCGTTCTTGCAGCTCTCGGAGTCCCATGTAAGTTATTGTATTAATTTATTATTGATACAAATCGCTTACTTGTTGGAGTTAAGTTATAATTGTCTCGTTGTCTTAACCACCAATTTCTCCCTTAAAGTTGTATCCTTTGAGACAATAATGTATCCCAGCTTTCTGTTTTTTATTTTTTGAAACAATTAGTTAACTTCCGATTCACACTCTTACACACACTCATACACACTCATGAACACAATGGATACAGGATTATTCTCCTTCACAATCGATTTGCAGCCTCGTATCTGAACCCGCCCAGTTTATGGAACACAGCACTGATAGCCTTGCCGTTGTTTCTACAGGAAATCCGAGACATTGTGTCTTACTTCTGATCAGTGCCTTGAAATGAGGTTTAAAAGCTTTGGCCCTGACTTTGCTAAAACAATTAAAGGCGAGGCTATCAGCGCTTACTCTTATTAAAAGTAAATCGGACATCAACTTGCGGCGTCCACACATGCAGAATCAAATGGTGAAATCAGAAAGTTGCCATCCGAGTTGCTTGGCTCCTACAGGAGCTTCCTGTATCCTTTAACCGGTACTTGCCGACAGAGTCGGCTTTCAAATACACTGCGTGAAGTAGGAATAGTTATGTGACAGATACACACTTTACACCGCAGAATCATTTAGGGTAAGTCAATTGATATGTAAATTATTTTTAACGGCGAGATAATTATTAATGACTGTCAAGCTATCTCTCTGGGACTGTAACATAACGTTTACATATGCAGATTCCTGTTCCTTCAGTTGTTAATTTTTGTTGGAGATGTTCAATAAGTGTAAAAGATAAATATTTGTTATTTCTTTCACTTTTATCTCTCTCCCTTTATCCTAGCTTTCGTTGCTTCAATTTATTTCGCTTTACCTGATTGGTTTTGAAGTAACTATTCTAACTACACTTCTTGGTTCAGATTCTGCGGATTGTTCGATCTGATTGGTTAATTGTGGACAGCGTTCAACGAACAACGCTAGCCGTTCATTGTACTTACACTTGCCCACAGACTTTATATGGATTTTTGCACTGGAACTTTTGGTCTGCAGAAATCCAAAACAGCGCCGATCAGTGTGTGTAGAGGACCAGTAACTGCGTATCTCCTTAACCAACCAGACTGAAAGAAATCCTTACACAGACATGCCAAGTTTGATCCAGGAAGTGTAAGTTATAATAGTTAATCAAAAGCCAAGTCATGGACACAAAGCAAAAGAAAGTGATGGAAAAAAAGGAGAGGATAAAGGAGAGGCACGGATTTTGCAGTTAGCTGCCCTCAATTAATACTGCCCACAATCATCTAGCGATCACTGTGGCATGGATTTCACCTTTCCCAACATTAATTTCATTCTGGTGTTACCTATAGGGGATCACTGGCGGGCAGCGACAGTGATGTCATCAAGCAGGCTAAGAAGACGGTGACAATGAATAATTCTTTAAACAGCAACCCAGGAAGTAGAAAGCATGGATTATCATTCACTTTTTAGTCATTTAATAGCAAGCGAAAATGATATTGGGACATACTCATGGCATTAAGAATGAAGCTGAAATATAAATTAAAACAACTTTAAATATATATTGTATTAATTTAACAATCTAGGATTTTTTTCACAATGCAGAAATCTAACAGTCTACAACGTATTTATCCAATGGAAGCGAGCGTTTTCAACAGTAATTATGACTTGCTATGGCTTTAAACCCACCGTTCGCCGCATTCAACAAGGCATAACGTTTTCAGTTTTTTAGATGCGATATTAGAGTGTAAAAGTGGAAGTTCACGTTAATTCCGATGATTTTAAGATTTCTTTCTTCGAGAGCTTCATCAGTGCATCCTATGGAGGAGCAGGGTATTACTTGCAGCAACTTCCAGATTTCGACATTTAAATCTGCGTCTTTGGACACTAGAATGTGCTGGTAGTTTCATAAGTTAATGAAGGCAAACGCTGAGAGTTTCGTAATTCTTACAAAGACAAAATCCTGGCCAAATTATTTGCTTGATTTTGAATTGATGATTCATTAAATTATTAATTCTTACCTTGACGTTGAAAGCTCATTTTCTGTTTTTATATTTTCATCATTTACCGTTGCTTTTTAATTTATTGTGATTTCACAGTTTCTTATTTTCCAATTAACTTCAATGTTCCATGTACTGCAACAAACTACCTTCACTTTTAACCCATTATTGTTCACGTTATTTTACTTTCACTCAGGTCTTTTGACAAACTTCAGTTGTAATTTCAAATGTTACTGTATTATTCCATAAAAACATAAGAATATGTGAAAAAGAAGCAGGATTAAGCTACCTGGCCCCTCGAGCCTGCAACGCCAATCAATGAGATTATGGCTGATGTGATCATGGACGTCCCTGCCCGCTCCCCATAACCACTTCCGCTCTATTCAATGATCCAGCCTTCACAGCTCTCCGGGGTCGAGAATTCCTTAGATTTAGAACACTCTGAGAGAAGAAATTCCTCCTCACCTCAATTTTAAATGGTCGGCCTTGATTCTGAATCTCTGTCCACTAGTTTAAGTTCCCCTATGAGTGGAAATATCCTTTTTTGAACACCGACTAATGCAAGTATATCTTTCCTTAAATACGGAGACCAAAGCTGTACGCAGTACTCAAGGTGTGGCCTCACCAATACCCTGTACAGTTGTCGGAGAACTTCTCTGCTTTATGTTCTATCCCTCTTGCAATAAAGGTCAACATTCCATTTGCCTTCCTGATTACTTGCTGCACCTGCATACTCACTCTTTGTTTTTCATGCACAAGGACCCCACAGGTACCTATGTACTGCAGGTCTTTGCAATGTTTCATGTCCTCCTCACAATTTACTTTCGCACTTATACCACTTGGTTATATGCCATGCATCGGTATCAATGGACACTATGTTAGTTCTGTAAAATAAAGAGGCTACTAACTTCAGACACCATTCACACAAAGTCATATTGGAATTCTAATCTGCCATTTCTCTTACTTGCAGCGAATTTTGTGACGAAAGGGATCCCTTCCCAGGGAAGGTGTGGTCTCTCCAGATGCATCATTTTGTATCTGGTGTCGATGGGGCTGACCGATCTCCTGGTCATTATCATCGCTGTAATATGAAATAGGATCAGTATTACTTATTCCCCAGGTAGCTTCCTATCCATTACCCCGCTGTTTAATGTCAGTAGTGTATTAAAATTTGCAGCCAGTTCGGCCTGGTTCACACATCGCTTTCACTTTCGATCAATTTGTAGCCATTTCTTGCAAAATCGTAAAACAAAATACAGCATCGAGAAAACGGCGGCTGTGGTTTTTGAACGGTCTGTGCGCTGTGCTTTACATCCATTTTGATTTTATCTATAAATCATCGTATATAATTAACAAGATATCGTGTTACTGCAACGTTAAGTTACTTTTTTATACGCCTCCTTTATGGACAGCGTTTAACTGGAGTGGCTGCATTCTAGCCCCGTGGCTCCCGTTGATTCTGATCTTGCTGCTCAATGCTCTGACCGTTAGACGCATTCTAGGCCAGTAGAGCCCGCAGGAGACTTCGAGCCCACGGCAATGAAGATACTCAGAGTGAGCTAGAAACAGAGAACCGCAGAAACTCCATCGTTTTACTCTTCGCCATGTCATGAAGTTTTAACTTTTTATTGATTGCTATGTTGCAAAGGTATTATTTGTTGAAATTACAAAAGGTAATTATTCCGTGGGTTTCAACTTCAATGAGCCAAAGTTTATTTTCAGGTTATTTGTAACTATGCTGAAGCTATTGAGTTCCTACACCAACACCTGTATTTATGCCATTATCCAGAATAAATTCAGACAACAGTTGAAGAATATGGTGACTTTTCCTCTCAATCTACTTGTTAAATGATTTACATAATTACATAGATTGTAACATTGATTCTGTCCAATATCCCACGATGCAGACCTTTACCAAACATATGCACTCACTACCTTTGCTTTCACACGGAACTCCCAGGTTGCCTCTCGCTCCAAGATTGTTCCACATACACACAACGTGGGCATGTTTGAGGGTATTTTAACTATTTCTCCCAAATCGAATCTTGTAAAAGGCTCTGATTAGGTTTTCAGTAATTCTATCCATTCTGCAGGCGCTGTCTTACTTTTGCACAGATTTTAGAGCGCCAATCACCCTTGACAATCTCGACATTAATAATTGAGATAGTCAGATTATTGAATATAAGCAGATGCACGTATAGATTATGAAATAAAATAACTTAGTTGGTATTTTGTGTAATTAAACGAAAGTACTGTAAGATTGTAAGGTTGAAACACACAACAGCGAGATGCAAAGCTGTAGAAGTGAGCTTTTATCAGAGGGGAGTGTGAAGAAGGAATTTCGATTGCCAGCTTAGAAAAGAGAAAATCAATATTATGAAATAAAGGTTTGAAGAGATAAGACATCAACACATGCACAACAAATAGTAACAGTTAAACTTAGGACAAAATGAGTGGAACTGTATCAATAGCATTTACGCAGAGAGGTAGTCCTAACATATGGTACAAACATTCTTTAGAAAAATACCACTGTCTGAAGCTGCTGGAAAATCTTCAATCTGCTTCTTCTGAGGCTAGTGTAAAAAGCAAACACAACACGCATGTGATCTCCTGATGACCAATCATTTGCAAATTATTTATAAATACTACCGATCTCATATGCATTGTGCATAATTGGTGTGTATTATTATCTCTTTGAATTGATTTACTACATTACAACAGCGATTGTACTTCAGAAGAACTTTATTGATTGTAAAGCGCTTTGGTGCATCTGCGGTTCATGAAAGGCGCTATATAAATGCAGGAGCTTTAAATAATCTTTTAATTGTTTTCCATTTTTCGAACTTGTGTTACAGGTAAAGAATGCATGATGAATTTTAATACCTTCATATTAAAGCAATAAGGATAAATGACAATATTCTATAATACGTCTAAACATAGGCAATACAGATACATGACAATTATCAATAATGCCTCTACTTAAAGTAAATAGCGATATATGACACTATTCTATAATATCTTCACATAAAGCAATAAAAATGCATGACAATAACCAATAATATAAACGAATTAATCCAATAGTGTGATGTATAACCATATCCTATGTAAACGCAACAATGATGTGTTAGACTTTTAGTTTCATGTTAGTTTCATGATGTGGAATCTTTATGGGGAGAGCTGCATAACAGCAAAGGGCAAAAAACGTTAGTGGGGGTTGTGTACAGACCTCCAAACAGTAGTAGTGATGTTGGGGAGGGCATCAAACAGGAAATTAGGGGTGCATGCAATAAAGTTGCAGCAGTTATAATGGGTGACTTTAATATGCATGTAGATTGGGATTGCCAAACTGGAAGCAATACGGTAGAGGAGGATTTCCTGGAGTGCATAAGGGATGGTTTTCTAGACCAATATGTCGAGGAACCAACTAGGGGGGAGGCCATCTTAGACCGGGTGTTGTGTAATGAGAGAGGATTAATTAACAATCTCATTGCTCGAGGCCCCTTGGGGAAGAATGACCATAATATGGTGGAATTCTGCATTAGGATGGAGAATGAAACAGTTAATTCAGAGACCATGGTCCAGAACGTAAAGAAGGGTAACTTTGAAGGTACGAGGCGTGAATTTGCAAGGATAGATTGGTGGATGATACTTAAGGGGTTGATTGTGGATGGGCAATGGCAGACATTTAGAGACCGCATGGATGAGATACAACAATTGTACATTCCTGTCTGGCGTAAAAATAGAAAACAGAAGGTGGCTCAACCGTGGCTATCAAGGGAAATCAGGGATAATATTAAAGCCAAGGAAGTGGCATAGAAATTGGCCAGAAATAGCAGCGAACCTGGGGACTGGGAGAAATTTAGAACTCAGCAGAGGAGGACAAAGGTTTGATTAGGGCAGGGAAAATGGAGTATGAGAAGAAGCTTGCAGGGAATATTAAGACGGATTGCAAAAGATTCTACAGTTATGTAAAGATAAAAAGGTTAGTAAAGAAAAACGTAGGTCCCCTGCAGTCAGAATCAGGGGAAGTCTTAAACGGGGAACAAAGAAATGGCAGACCAATTGAACAAGTACTTTGGTTCGGTATTCACTAAGGAGGACACAAACAACCTTCCGGATATAAAAGGGGTCAAGGGTCTCGTAAAGAGTAGGAACTGAGGGAAACCCTTATTAGTCGGGAAATTGTGTTGGGGAAATTGATGCGATTGAAGGCCGATAAATCCCCAGGGCCTGATGGACTGCATCCCAGAGTACCTGAGGAGGTGGCCTTGGAAATAGCGGATGCATTGACAGTCATTTTTCAACATTCCATTGACTCTGGATCAGTTCCTATCGAGTAGAGGGTTGGCAATGTAACCCCACTTTTTGCAAAAAGAGGGAGAGAGAAAACAGGTAATTATAGACCGGTCAGCATGACCTCAGTAGTGGGTAAAATGAAGTCATCAATTATTAAGGATGTCATAGCAGCGCATCTGGAAAGAGGTGACATGATAGGTCCAAGTCAGCATGTATTTGTGAAAGGGAAATCATGCTTGACAAATCTTCTGTAATTTTTTGAGGATGTTTCCAGTAGAGTGGACAAGGGAGAAGCAGTTGATGTGGTATATTTGGACTTTCAGAAGGCTTTCGACAAGGTCCCACACAAGAGATTAATGTGCAAAGTTAAAGCACATGGGATTGGGGGTAGTGTGCTGAATTGGATTGAGAACTGTTTGTCAGACAGGAAGCAAAGAGTAGGAGTAAATGGGTACTTTTCAGAATGGCAGGCATTGACTAGTGGGGTACCACAAGGTTCTGTGCTGGGGCCTCAGCTGTTTATACTGTACATTAATGATTTAGACGAGGGGATTAAATGTAGTATCTCCAAATTTGCTGATGACACTAAGTTGGGTGACAGTGTGAGCTGCGAGGTGGATACTATGAGGCTGCAGAGTGACTTGGATAGGTTAGGTGAGTGGGCAAATGCATGGCAGATGAAGTATAATGTGGATAAATGTGAGGTTATCCACTTTGGTGTAAAAACAGAGAGACAGACTATTATCTGAATGGTGACAAGTTAGGAAAAGGAGAGGTGCAACGAGACCTGGGTGTCATGGTCCTTACTACTAGGGAGATCAAGAGGTATGGCGAGAAAGCAGGAAGGGGATACTTAAGTTGCATGTTCAGCCATGAACTCATTGAATGGCGGTGCAGGCTATAAGGGCCGAATGGCCTACTCCTGCACCTATTTTTCTATGTTTCTATGTTTCTATGTTAACTAAATGTTCGTCCTTGGAAGGATTCAATTACCAATAATAGGAAGGTTCCTGAATTTAGAACACCTACCATGCCCATCCGCTGTCTTTCCCTCATTTGTCACCACCACTCAGGCACGCCGCTGTGTGACTGAAATGTCCTTAAATATCTTTGTTGTGTACCCTCTGTACCTGCTGCGTTAGAAGTTGCCCCATGTCATCTGCAAGGACCAACTTCGGAAGCCATCTGGACTGGAAGATGACATTCTTTGCTGCTTCGAGAAGCTTTTATGAAGGATAAGAGCATAAAATATGACTCTGACATGTTAACTCTACTTCAGTCAGGTACTCCCAGATAACCGCTTTCCTAGATGAACGATATCGATGGGAGTCACAGTGAGTCACTGAGAGACAATATTCCCATTTATTTTACCAGGGATACAAACAGCCGCAGGAACAGGATGTGTTTGGAGTCGATCCCCATCTGCGTGTAAAACAGATTCTGACCAGTGACCCACCGATTTATCAGATTCATGTCATGTCGTAGATATATATCATAACGTTGACACCAAACATCTTACCAATGTTCGTCAAACTCTTTCCATCGCTGATTCTTCCAACATGCTTCGAGTTTGCACATGTCATTTCAGTATACAGAAATGACTTTATTTCTCCAGCATGGATGATCAGTCCAAAGAGTTGCGGTAGCACTGATATTAAAGAAAGAGGTAAAGCCAGTAGGGAGAAAGGCTCTTAGCTCAGAACATCAGAATGTGGGCTCAGTATGGGTGGAGGTCGGATGAAACAAAGGGCAGTAAACAGTGGTGGGAGTACTTTATAGCTGCACTGAGAGTACTAATAGTAGTGGACAATATATAAATTGTGAATGATTATTAATCTTCATATGGACTGTGAGAAACACATTGGCAAAAAGTACTTGAAGGATGAGTTATTGGAATGCATTCGAGAGAGTTTACTAGAACAATGTGTCGATGAACCAAAAAGGAACAGGTTATTTTATATCTAGCATTGTGTGACGAGGCAAGGTTAATTAGTAATCTTCTAGTGAAGTATCATATGGAGAAGAGTCATCAAATTATGATAGTATTCCATGTTAAGTCCGAAACATCAGTCTTAAATTTAAACAATGCCATTTAGAGGCGAGTTGGCTGAGGTACATTCTAGCAATTAGATTAAAAAATATGACGGAAGATGAAGTGGAAAATATTTAAATAAATAATTCATGATTGTCAACGAGTATACATAACGTACGGGAAGAAACTCCATTGGAAAATCACGACAGCCATGACGAACTAAACAAGTTATGGATAGTACTTGGTTAAAAGAAGAGGCTTATAGTGTTTCAAAAACTACTAATAACCATAAAGATTGGAAAGGTTTTAAATATCAGCAATGATGAGTAATAAATTGATGAACAGGGAGAATATAAATTATGAGAGTTAACCAGAAATAAACTTTAAAAGATATTAACAGCTTTTGCAAGTATGGAAAAAAAAATATGAGCGAAATTAAACGTGGGTCCCTGAGAGGCAGAGACATGAGAAATGTTAATTGCAATAAGAAAATCGCAGAGGGTTTCTACAAATGTTTTTTGTGTGTCTTCACAGTAGAAGACACAAAGATCATAACGGAAATTGTGGGGAATCAAATGTGTATTTATAGTTAGGAACTTAAAGTATTTATTATCAATAAAGTAAAAGTATTGGAGAAATTAATGGACTGAAAGACGACAATCCCCTGGACCTGACGGCCTACCTCATAGGGCTCTAAAAGAGGTGGCTGCAGAAATAGTGGATGCATTGATTCCCCAGAATCTAGAACGGTACCAGTGGATTGGAAGCAGGAAAATATATCTCGGCTACACAAGAAAGGAGGGAGAGAGAAAACAGGAAACCATAAACTGGTTAGCCTGACATCAGGAATAGGGAACATGCAAGAATCTAATATTAAGGGCATAGCAACATGGCACTTGGAAAAATTCAAAAAAGTTAGGTAGAGCCAAAATTGTTTCATGAAAGGAAAATAGTGGTTGACAAATATATTCATGTTTTTTAAGGGGTAGATAAGGTGGAACCGGTGGATGTAGTATATTTGCACTTCCATAAGGCATTCAATAAGTTGCCACACAAGAGGTTTTTACACAGGATTAGGGATCATGCAATTGCAAAATGTAGCATGGATTGAGGATTGCTTACGGCCAGTAAAAATGAAAAAGAAAGACTTGCATTTATAGAACACGCTTCATGAACACCGGACATCACAAAGAATTTTACAGTCAATAAAGGACGTTTAAAGTGTAGTTATTGTTGTATTGTAGGAAACACGGCAGCCAATTTCACACAGCAATCTCTCGTAAACATCAATGTGCAATGTCGAGATAATCTGTTTTAAGGGATATTTATTAAGGAATACATATTGGCAAGAACAACGGGGAATATTCCCCTATTCAGTGCTGTGGGATCTTTTACATAGACCTGAGAGCACAGCAGGGGCCTCAGTTTATTGTCTCATCTGAAAGACGGCAACGCCAACAATTCAACACTGCTTCAGCCTAGAGTTTTGTGCTGAACTATTTGTATGGGACTTGAAGCCAGAAGCTCTGATTCAGAGGTGAGTGTGCAGCCTACCGAGCCACGGCTGGAAAGGAGAGCAGGAATAAACAGGTGTTTTTCTGAATGGCTGTTTGCAACTTGTGAGTTACCAAGAAGACGAATGCTTTGGCTTGAGCAATTTCAAATCTACATCAATGACTAAATGAGGAGACGTGCAGAAATATATCCAAGTTTTCTGATGAAACAATGTGACGTGGGAAGGTAAGTTGTGGGCAGGATGCAAGGAGGCTCAAAATGGATATAGACCTTTAAATGAGGTTAAATGATTCGGCAAATCCTGGCAAACCCTGCAGTTCACGGGCTGATTCATGTTAACAGAAGCTGAGTTCTATGTTAAGTGGCCGAGTTCATTTTAGCAGAGGCCGAAATCTTTGGTCAGGGGCCGGCTTCATGTTAGCTTAAGGGGACAATTCTACAGGAGGTGCATGAATAGCGAGACCAGGGGTTATATGTGCATAAATCGTTGAAGATGGCAGAGCAGGTTGAGAAAGCGTGAAAAGATACTGGGCTTCAAAATAGAGGCATAGAGTACAAAAGCATGGAAGCTTTGACATACCTTTATGAAACACTGGTTCGGCCTCGACTGGATTATTGTCTCCAATTCTGGACAACTATTTTACGAAGGCTGTTAACGCCTTAGAGAAGGTGCAGAAACAATGTACGTCAAAGGTTCCTGGGTGAGGGAATTGAGTTACATGGATAGACTGGACATACTGTGGTTGCTCTCCTCAGAAGAACATGGAAGTTGAAAAAGTGACTGGATTGAGGTGTTCAAAATTATGAGTGGTCTGTACAAAGTAGTTAGAGAGAAACTATTCCCATTGGCAGAATGGTGGAGAACCAGAGGACAGGTGATTTAACGTGATTTGCAGAAGAACCAAAGGCTACATGAGGGTAAACATTTTTTATCCAGCTAGTGATTAGAATCTAGAATGAACTGCCTGAAAGGGAGTGGAGGTAGTTTCAATCACTGCCTTCAAAATGGAGTTGGATAAGAACCCGAAGATAAAAAAAACTGCAAAGATACGGGGAAAGGACGGGGTAGTGGAGCTAGCTACATTTTGAACACCTCAATCTCGTCACTTTTCCAACTTCCATGTTCTGAGGAGAGCAACCACAGCTAGTCCAGTCTCTCCATGTAACTCAATTCCCTCACCCAGGAACCTTCGACGTACTTTGTGTCATAGAGGTGTAGTGGTAAACATAGTTGCTTTCCAAGCAGTTGACCTGCGTTCAATTCCCAACCATCATATTTTTTACTTTTTGAGGATGTTTCCAGTAGAGTGGACAAGGGAGAACCAGTTGATGTGGTATATTTGGACTTTCAGAAGGCTTTTTACAAAGTCCCACACAAGAGATTAACGTGCAAAGTTAAAGCACATGGGTTTGGGTGTAGTGTGCTAACTTGGATTGAGAACTGGTTGGCAGACAGGAAGCAAAGAGTAGGAGTAAATGGGGACTTTTCAGAATGGCAGGCAGTGACTAGTGGGGTACTGCAAGGTTCTGTGCTGGGGCCTCAGCTGTTTACACTGTGCATTAATGATTTAGACGAGGGGATTAAATGTAGTATCTCCAAATTTGCTGATGACACTAAGTTAGGTGGCAGTGTGAGCTGCGAGGAGGATGCTATGAGGCTGCAGAGTGACTTGGATAGGTCAGGTGAGTGTGCAAATGCATGGTAGATGAAGTATAATGTGAGGTTATCCACTTTGGTTGTAAAAACAGAGAGACAGACTATTATCTGAATGATGACAGATTAGGAAAAGGGGAGGTGCAACGAGACCTGGGTGTCATGGTACATAAGTCATTGAAGGTTGGCATGCAGGTACAGCAGGCGGTTAAGAATGCAAATGGCATGTTGGCCTTCATAGCGAGGGGATTTGAGTACAGGGCAGGGAGATGTTACTACAGTTGTACAGGGCCTTGATGAGGCCACACCAAAGTATTGTGTACAGTTTCGGTCTCCTAACTTGAGGAAGGGCATTCTTGCTATTGAGGGAGTGCAGCGAAGGTTCGCCATACTGATTCCCGGGATGGCGGGACTGACATATCAAGAAAGATTAAATCAACTGGGCTTCGTTCTTTCGCCAGAAAATAGTAGACTTCAGGAAAAAGCTGCTATTTCATTTGGTGGATGCACACTCACTGAATTTCTTCAAGTGAAAGCTGAATTTGTTTCTTGCTGCGGTGGAGTTTAACTCTTTCAAAGCGTAGGTTCTGCAGGGAATTCAAGTCGACAGCGATCTCCTGAGCTAGTTTCGATCGCTTATATGGATCAGAGAGGAATTTCCCAGATTTTTCCCCACAAATTGGCCCGGGCTTTTTATCTGGTATTTCGCAGCTCCCAGGAGATCACATGATTTGGGTGGGGTGAAGTGTATATGTTGTGATACACACGCTATTGCAATTGTATGTGGAAGGCTTGATGGACCAAATGGTTTTTACCTGCCTGTCATTGTGGCTTTGTTCATATGTTCCTATGTTCTATCCAATTAGTCACACATTAGGGAGGTGTTGCTACAGTTGTATAGGGCCTTGGTGTGGCCACACCTGGAGTATTGTGTACAGTGTTGGTCTCCTAACTTGAGGAAGGACGTTCTTGCCTTTGAGGGAGTGCAGCGAAGATTCACCAGACTGATTCCCGGGATGGTGGGACTGACCTATCAAGAAAGACTGGATCAACTGGGCTTATATTCACTGGAGTTCAGAAGAGTGAGAGGGGACCTCATAGAAACGTTTAAAATTCTGACGGGTTTGGACAGGTTGGATGCAGGAAGAATGTTCCCAATGTTGGGGAAGTCCAGAACCAGGGGTCACAGTCTAAGGATAAGGGGTAAGCCATTTCGGACCGAGATGAGGAGAACCTTCTTCACCCAGAGAGTGGTGAACCTGTGGAATTCTCTACCACAGAAAGTAGTTGAGGCCAATACACTAAATATATTCAAAAGGGAGTTAGATGATGTCCTTACTACTCGGGGGATCAACGGGTATGGCGAGAAAGCAGGAAGGGGGTACTGAAGTTTCATGTTCAGCCATGAACTCGTTGAATTGCGGTGCAGGCTAGAAGGGCTGAATGCCCTGCTCCTGCACCGATTTTCTATGTTTTTTCTTTGTTACACCCGGGCTCTTTCCCCATAAACCTGCAAATATTTCCCCTTCTGTATTTATCCAATTCCATTTGGAAAGTTACGATTGAATCTGTTACCGCCACACTTTCATGCAGTGCATTGCACGTCATAAAAAATTGTTGTGTAAAGGAAACGTTCCTCACATCACCTCTGGCTCTTTGCCCAATCACCTTAAATCTGTGTCCTCTGGTAACAGAAACTTCTGCCAGAGGAAACCGTTTCTCCTTTTCTCCCCATCTATTAAATCTCCTCTAAACCGTCTCTTCTCTAAGGTGAACAACCCCAGCTTCTCCAGTCTCTCAACACAACAAATGTCCCTCGTCCCTCCTACCAATCTAGTAAATCTGAATCCTCTCTACGGCCTTGACATCCTTCCCAATGTGTGACGCTCAGAATTGAATACAATTCTCTAGCTGAAACTTAACCAGTGTTTTATAAATCTTTTCCAGAAGTCAACACCAATATTGCTCTTGCTGTGATGGGGTTAAGAAGAGCGAGGCTAATCCAGTCAGTTGGATGTGTGAATGAGACCGAAGAGCTGAAAGAAGTGCAGTTGGAGTGGACAGACAGGAACATGCAGTTTAATCGGGTGCAAACACTCCTGCACAGCCCACACACCACTTGCTGCTCACTTGGAGCAAGAGGCAAATATTAATTGCAGCAATTCATTTGATTTGATTTTAAATAGCTTATTTGATAAACTGTATCATATTTCTGTAACTGCAGTTCCCAGCTCAGATTCTTCCTCGGAGCATTTGGGACTCACCTGGTAGCGTAATGAGTGGTGATCGATTGTCCTAGGAACCAACAGGAATATTGGTCAGAGGTCGGAGGGCCAAGGGAGCAGCGTGTTCTGAAACCAATCGTGGTGCCTGATTGGCCATTCTGGTGAGTCAGTATTAATCCCTGTTAAACTATTTATCTTTTGAAAGTTAAATCGAGGTTTCTGTTGTCAAGGGAACTGTTTAGCATCTCTCATTCTTTCATTTGCCTGGAGTTCCTATTATGAGTTTCAGTCAGCTCAATGCCAAGTGGACCAGATGTTTAAAGGCCATACATTTTCCGATTTCCATGTCACTGTTATTTAAAGGTACAGAGGTTGATTTCCTCTCATTATGCATCTGTTGTGATATTTAGAGGGACAATGTCTCTAGTACTGAGTCAAATTCTGCACTGGGGAAGAGGGCTGGTGGCTTCAGCATTTCAAATTCTCATCCTCTTGTTCAAATCGCTCCATGGCCTCGCTCGTATGTCTTTGACCTCCTCCAGCCCCACAACCCACCTTACTGAGGAGAAACAGTTTGCAGTGAGAAGAGTCGATAAGCAGAGGCCACAGATTGAAGGTAATTGGTGAAAGACCCAGAGGTGACATGAGGGCATAAATTACACAGCGAGATGTTAAGACATGCAAGGCAGTGCCTGAAAGGCCAATGCAATTGGATTCACTAGCAATTATTAAATGGGAATTGGGTAAAAATTGAAATTGGAAAATAAATTGCAGGCGAGACATGGAAACATAGAAACACAGAAAATAGATGCAGGAGCAGGCCATTCGAATCTTCGAGTCTGCACCACCATTCAATAAGATCATGGCTGATCATTCACCTCAGTACCTCTCTCCTGCTTTCTCTCCATACCTCTTGATCCCTTTAGCGGTAAGGGCCATATCTAACTCTCTCTTGAATGTATCCAATGAACTGGCATCAACAACTTTCTGCGGTAGGGAATTCCATAGATTAACAATTCTGAGTGAAGAAGTTTCTCCTCATCTCAGTCCTAAATGGCTTACCCCTTATCCTTAGACTATGCCCCCTGGTTCTGGACTTCCCCGACATCGGGAACATTCTTCCTGCATCTAACTTGTCCAGTCTCGTCAGAATTTTATATATGTTTCAATGAGATCCCCTCTCATCCTTCTAAACAAAAGTGAGTATAGGCCCACCCGATCCAATCTCTCCTCATATGTCTGTCCTGCCATCCTGGGAATCAATTTGGTGAACCTTCGCTGCACTCCATCAATAGCAAAAACGTCCTTCCTCAGATTAGGAGACCAAAACTGAACAAAATATTCCAGGTGATGCCTCACCAAGGCCCTGTACAACTGCAGTAAATCCTTCCTGTTCCTATATTCAAATACCCCAGCTATGAAGGCCAACATATCATTTGCTTTCTTCACCGCGGACTGTACCTGCAGGCCAACTTTCAATGATTGATGTACCATGACACCCAGGTCTCTTTGTACCTCCCGTTTTCCTATTCTGCCCCCATTCAGATAATATTCGGCCTTCATGTTTTGCCCACCAAAATGGATAACGGCATATTTATCCACGTTATACTGCATCTGTCATGCACTCACCTAACCTGGCCAAGTCACCCTGCTACCTCAAAGCGTCGTCCTCATAGCTCACACCGCCAGCCAGCTTTGTGTCATCTGCAAAACTGGAGATATAACATTCAATTCCTTCATCTAAATAATTATTGTATATTGTAAATAGCTTGGGTGCCAGCACTGAGCCCTGAGGCATCTCACTAGTCACTGCCTGCCATTCTGAAAAGGATCCGTTTATTCCGAGTCTGCTTCCTGTCTGTCAACCAGTTCTCTATCCATGTCAGTACATTACACCCAATACCATGTGCTTTAATTTTGCAGACCAATCTCTTGTGTGGGACCTTGTCAAAAGCCTCTTGAAAGACCAAAAACATCACATCCACTGGTTCTCCCTTGTCTCCTCTACCAGTTACATCGTCAAAAAATTCTAGAAGCTTTGACAAGCATGATTTCCCTTTCATAAATCCATGCTGACTTGGACCGTTCCTGTCACTGTTTTCCAAATGCGCTGTTATTTCATCTTTAATAATTGATTCCAACATTTTCCCCTCTACTGATGTCAGGCTAACCGGTCTATAATTACCAGTTTTCTCTCTTCCCTACTTTAAAACAAAGTGTTGTTACATTAGCTAACCTTCAGTCCACAGGAACTGATCCAGAGTCGATAGACTGTTGGAAAATGATCACCAATATATCCACTATTTCTAGGGGCACTTCCTTAAGTATTTTGGGATGCAGACTATCAGGCTCCGGGCATTTATCGGCCTTCATTCCCATCAATGTCCCTAACACAATTTCCCAACATTAAGCATTTCCTTCAGTTCTTCCTTCTCACTAGACCCTCGCACCCCTAGTATTTCTGGAAGTTTATTTGTGTCTTCCTTCGTGAAGAGAGAACCAAGGTATTTGTTCAACTGGTCTGCGATTTCTTTGTTCCCCATTCACCTGAATCTGACTGCAAGCGACCTACACTTGTCTTCACTAATCTTTTTCTTTCACATATTTATAGAAGCTTTTGCAGTCATTTTTTATGTTCCCAGCAAGCTTCCTCTCATACTCTATTTCCCCCACCTAATTAAAACCTTTGTCCTGCTCTGCTGAATTATAAAATCTCCCCAGTCCTCAGGTTTTTTGCTTTTTCTGGCCAATTTCTATGCCTCTTCCTTGGATTTAACACTATCCTTAATTTCCCTTGTTAGCCACGGTTTAACCACCTTCACCGTTTTATTTTTACTCCAGAGAGTGATGTATAATTGTTGAAGTTCATCCATGTGATCGTTAAATGTTTGCCATTGCCTATCCATCATCAAGCCTTTAAGTACCTTTTGCCAGCCTATTCTAGCCAATTCACGTCTCATACCATCGAAGTTACATTTCCTTAAGGTCAGTACCCTAGTCTCTGAATTAACTGTGTCACTCTCCATCTTAGTAAAGAATTCTACCATATTATGATCACTGATCTCCAAGGGGCCTTGCACAACAACATTGCTAATTTACCCTTTCTCATTTCACATCACCCAGTCTAGGATGGCCAGCCTTCTAGCTGGTTCCTCGACATACTGGTCTACAAAACCATCCCTAATACACTCCAGGAAATCCTCCTCCACCGCATTGCTACCAGTTTGGTTAGCCCAATCTGTATGTAGATTAAAGTTGCCCATGACAACTGCTGTAACTTCAGGGGAAAGCGCAGTTGTTTGGCACTGAATCGAAAAGCTCTTCAAAGAGCCAGCAAAGGTTCCGTGGGCTGAATAATCTCCTTCTGTGCTGTGTTGTTGTTTGGTTCTAACTCTGGCCTCTTGTGCAAACCCCATTTCCTTCTCTCCACCATTGGCGGCCGTGCCTTCAGTTTCTGATAACCTACAATGTTTGTCCCGGGTTTGGGTCACCTGTTCCAATGTCTTCTTCCGTGGGTCAGTGTACATTTTTGAGAGATTGCTCCCTTGTGTTGAGCATTCGATCGCTTTACTATGGTAGCGGTCCGATGTAAATTCTAGTTGCTATTGCTCTGCTTCGCCAGACAGATTCAGCCGGGGACGGAGGCTGTGCTGCTACCCCTGTTAGCCCTGGGAGATAGTTTCCCCTTGCTGGAGTGTTTGAACTCGAGGGCACAGTCGCAGGATAAGGGGTAAGCCACTTAAGACTGAGGTAAGGACGAATGTCGGCACTCGGAGGCTTGTAAATCTTTGGAATTCTCTACCTCAGAGGCTGTCGATGCTGAGTTCTGAATATATTCACAGCTGAGACAGATACATTTTTGGCCTTTAGGGGAATCAAGGAATGGAGATCAGGTGGCAAAGTGGAGTTGTGGTCGATGATCAGCTAGGATATTATTGAATGTTGGAGCAGGCTCAAAGTGCGCTGGGCCCTACTCTCCTCCTCTTTATAATGTTTTATGAAATGCCGCAGGCTCACTCACAGCTCAGAATTACCACTCGGCAAGTTACTGAGAGCAAACGGTGACTGGGGCTGAACCCCACCATCATGCAGCAGATTCTGGAAAGGCTAAGAGCTCAGAATTAACACTCGGCAAGGTACCGAGGGCAAACAGTGAAAGGTGCTGAGCACCACCATCCTGCAGCATCTGCATTATAGCCTGGTACAATTATACAACAGATATTTCCTCTCCAGTTACAGTAGGACCTGCAGCCTGTTTCCAGAAATTCCCTGCTTTATGGATGATTGCTTATTAGACATCAGGATAGCTAAAAATAAATGACATGGAACAACCCCTGAGGCGTGATCCCGACATTTTATCTGGGACAGTCCCGCTATGGAACTCCACCAGTGACCCCGCTGAAGGTTACAGGCTCAGGGAGTGGAATCTCCAGGAGTGGACTGTAAGAAAGCTGGAATTCGGTACCCTGACAAATATATGACAAGGACCAAAATGAATCCTTACTAAAGACTCGCCTGGGGTTTTAGCTGCCAGCCTAGGTCTGGGGGTGAATGATTCCTGACTCCCAGAACTGTCTTACATTGAAAATTTCAGCGGGTCAGGCAGCATCTGTGCAGAGAAACCTAGTTAACGTTTCGGGTTGATGAACCTTCGTCAGAACAGGCGAATATTTGAAATGACCAAAGGGGGAAAGAACGAAAGGGAAGATCTGTGATATGGTGGAAGACAGGAGAGTTTGGAGAGACAAAAGGGCTAATGCTACGACTTGAGATGGTAATAGCAGAAGTTAGATCAAGATTAGTTTAGATAGGGTGTGAATGGCAGATTAATTAGCAGCTGCCATGGGAAACAAAGAGAGAAAAAATATATCAGAGCAAAATATGGGCAGAGGCTAAGGTCTGCAATTGTTGAACTCAATGTTGAGTCCAGAAGGCTATAACGTACCTTCGTTTCGTTTCTAACTTCAGCTATTATAATCTCAAATCGTCCCATCATCCCTTTGGTTTCTCCTGTCATCCACCCTATCACAGACCTTCCCTTTTCTCCCCTTCCCATTTCAGTGCTCCTTACGAATGTGTTAATTTCGAACATTCGCTAGTTCTGACGGAGGGTCATCGACCCGAAACGTTCACTCAGTTTTTCTCTTCAGATGCTGTCTGACCCGCTGAGATTTCCAGCATTTTCTGTTTTTATTTCAGATTCCAGGATCCACAGTATTGTACTCTTGTCTCACATTGACTCCAGTTCAGAACAAGATGGATTCAGTTTACAGCAGAATAGCAGCAAATATCACCCACAATTGAGGGAGACTAGAGCAGCCATTAGAGAATCTAAGAGATCTGTGGAAAAAGAAGATGGTGAACAATACTGGAAATAATAGCAAAAGCTTTTCCAGCTATTTCAGGAGTCAGAAGACCGTTAAAGATGATTTAGGGCCACTGACAGACAGTTCAGGACAGATTGAAACAGATTCTCAGGCTATGAAAGGTGCTGTTCACCTTTCCGCCATTGTTCATTGTTCATAGGTTTATGTAACTTTCAGGGCTTCTGACCAAGGGCCGTGTGGCTCTTTGTCGGCCGGCGTGGACACGATGCGCTGAAATGGCCTCCTTCTGCACTGTAGATTTCTAGGTTTCTATGTTTCTAAAGACATCGATGAGGGTTTCAGTAGCCAATGAGCTGAGACAGTACCAGTGTCAGACAATGTTCCAGAGGTGACAATAGGCCGTCTTAATAACGGTGCAACCTTGTGGTCGGAATTTCATTTCAGGGTTAAATCAATCATACAATCATACATTCATAGAAATTTACAGAAGGAGGTCATTTCGGCCTAACGTGTCCATTATGGCTGACAAAGGGTTATCCGGCCTAATCCCAATTTCCACCTCTTGGTCCGGAGTCTTGTTGGTTAAGCACTTCAAGTGTACATCCAAACACTTTTTAAATGTGGTGAGCGTTTTTGCCTCTACCACCCTTCCAGGCAGTGAGTTCAAGACCTCCACCTGCATCTGGGTGAAAACATTTCCCCTCAAATCACCTCTAGTTTCGATCGCCTGGATGAGTCGGAGAGGAATTTTCGCAGATTTTTTTTCTTAAATGGCCTGGGATTTTACCTTGTTCTTGCCTCTCCAAGGCTTATTATTTTAAATATATGCCCGTTGGTTGCTGACACCACGGCTGAGCGAAATAAGTGCTTCCTAGCCACTCTATTTATACCCTAATTATTTTACACGCCTCATTAACGTCTCTCCTCAGCATCCTCTTTTCCAAAGAAAACAAGGCCAGTCAATCCAATCTTTCCTCATCTAAAATTAATCCGTGCATGCAACATCCTTGTAAGTCTCCTATCATGAAATCACATATTTCCTGTAATGTGGTGACCAGAAATGCACGCAGTACTCTACCTTTGGCTTAACTAGTATTTTATATAGTTCAAGCATAACATCCCTGCTCTTGTATTCTATTCCTCTGCCAATAAAGGCAAGTATTCCGTTTGCCTTCTTAACCACCTTATTTTCTTCACCTGCTATCGCCATTGATCTGTTGACATGCACACCAAGGTCTCTTTGTTCCTCTACACTTCTCAATGCCGTACCATTTAATATATATTTCCTTACCTTGTTAGCCCTCCCCAAATGCATTTCCTCACACTTCCCCTGATTGAATTCCATTTGCCACTGTTCTGCCCACCTTTGATTAGTTTATTACATCTTCGTGCATTCTGCAGCGTTCTTCTTCATTTTGAACCACACAGCCAAATTTAGAATCATCTGCTAACATTTTAATCATAATATATACCACAAAAAGCAAAGGATCTATTACTGAGCTCTGTTGGACCCCATTCTAAACAGCCTTCCATACGCAAAAGCACCCATCAAACATTGCAATTTGCTATCTGCATCTGAGCCAATGTTGGATCCAACTTGCCACAATGCCTTGGATCCCATGGGCCTATATTTTCCTGAACATTCTGCCTTGTGGGACTCAATCAAAATCAAATTTAACACTAAGATTGCGAACAGTCTGTTTCAGCCTGATATAGATGCTTAGTAATGTTGCAGTCAATTGTTTAATTGAATAAAACAAATACACAGAAAATGGAATGAGTTAATTGTTACGCTGATCATGATAATGAGCGCACAGGGGTAAAAGCTGCTGTTAATTTTAAATCTGGAAAAAGAACATAGGCACGGGGGAAAAATTTACAGAAAATTGTTAAATTGGACATGGTAACTCATACACAAGGTTTGAATAACTCTACAGTTAAATGTTAAACTCGATATAACTAATACACAAGGGTTGATTAAATTTACAGATAATTGTTAAATTGGACATGATATCTCATGCACAAGAGTTGACTAATCTCACCGGTAATTGTTAAACTGGATATAACTAGAGGTACAGTTCATTGGTAAGCTGAAGATAACTAATACACAAGGTATAAATCCAGAGTTGATTGTTGATTGTTACACAAGGTATAAAAGTACAGTTATTTGTTAAACTGGAAATTAATAATACACAGGGTATCAAGTTGCAGTTAGTTGTTATAGAAAAATAGAAACATACAAAATAGGTGCAGGAGTAGGCCATTAGGCCCTTCGAGCCTGCACCGCCATTCAATAAGATCATGGCTGATCATTCCCTCATTACCCCTTTCCTGCTTTCTCTCCATACCTCTTGATCCATTTAGCCGTAAGGGCCATATCTAACTCCCTCTTGAATATATCTAATGAACTGGTATCAACAACTCTTTACGGCAGGGAACTCCATAGGTTAACAACTCTCTGAGTGAAGAAGTTTCTCCTCATCGCAGTCCTAAAGGGGCTATCCCTTATCCTTAGACTATGTCCCCTTGTTCTGGACTTCCCAACATCGAGAACATTCTTCCTGCATTTAACCTGTCCAGTCCCGTCAGAATCTTATACGTTTCTAAGAGATCCCCTCTCATCCTTCTAAACTCCAGTGAATAAAGGCCCAGTTGATCCAGTCTCTCCTCATAAGAAAGTCCGGCCATCCCTGGAATCAGTTTGGTGAAACTTCGCTGCACTCCCTCAATAGCAAGAATGTCCTTCCTCAGATTAGGAGACCAAAACTGAACACAATGTTTCTGGTGAGGCCTCACTAAGGCCCTGTACAAATGCAGTAAGACATCCCTGTTCCTGTACTCAAATCCCATAGCAATGAAAGCCAACATACCATTTGCCTTCTTCACCGCCTGCTGTACCTGCATGCCCACTTTCAGTGACTCATGAACCATGACACCCAGGTCTCGTTGCACCTCCCATTTTCCTAATCTTCAGATAATATTCTGCCTTCTAGTTTTTGCCCCCAAAATGGATAACCTCACATTTATTCACATTATACGGCATCTGCCATGCATTTGCACACTCACCTAACGTGTCCAAATCACCCTGCAGCCTCTTAGCGTCCTCCTCACAGCTCACACCGCCACCCAGTTTAGTGTCATCCGCAAACTTGGAGATATTACACTCAATTCCTTCATCTAAATCGTTCATGTATATTGTAAAGAGCTGGGGTCCCAGCACTGAGCCCTGCAGCACTCCACTAGTCACTGCCTGCCATTATAAAAAGGACGCGTTTATCCTGACTCTCTGCTTCCTGTCTGCGAATCAGTTATCTATCCACGTCAGTACATCACCCCAATAACATGCGCTTTGATTATGCACACCAATCTCTTGTGCGGGGCCTTGTCAAAAGCCTTTTGAAAGTTGAAATACACCACATCCACCTGGTTCTCCCTTGTCCACTCTGCTAGTTACATCCTCAAAAAATTCCAGAAGATTCGTCAAGCATGATTTCCCTTTCATAATTCCATGCTGACTTTGTCCGATCCAGTCACTGCTTTCCAAATCGCTGCTATTTCATCCTTAAAGATTAATTCCAAATATTCCCCACTACTGATGTCAGGCTAACAGGTCGAAAATTACCCGTTTACTTTCTCCCTCCTTTTTAAAAAAGTGGTTTTACATTCAGTCCATAGGAACTGATCCAGGTCGATATAATGTTGGAAAATAATCACCAATGCACCCACTATTTCTAGGGGCACTTCCTTAAGCACTCTGGAATGCAGATTATCAGACCCGGGGGATTTATCGGACTTCAATCCCATCAATTTCCCTAACACAACTTCCCACCTAATAAGGATATCCTTCAGTTCCTCTTTCTCACTAGACCCACTGTCCCCTAGTACATTCAGAAGATTATTTGTGTCTTCCTTTGTGAAGACAGAACCGAAGTATTTGTTCAATTGGTCTACCATTTCTTTGTTCCCCATTATAAATTCACCTGAATCCAACTGCAAGGGACCTACGTTTGTTGTTACTAATCTTTTTCTCTTCACATATTTATAGAAGCTTTTGCAGTCAGTATTTATGTTCCCTGCAAGCTTCCTCTCATACTCTATTTCCCCCCTCTTAATTAAAGCCTTAGTCCTCCTCTGTTGAATTCTAAATTTCTCCCAGTCCTCAGGTTTGTTGCTTTTTCCAACCAATTTATATGCCTCTTCCTTGGCTTTAACACTATCCTTATGTTCCCTTGTAGCGATGGCTAAGCCACCTTCCCCGTTTTACTTTGACTCCAGACAGGTATGTACAATTGTTGAAGTTCATGAATGTCATCTTCAAATATTTGCAATTGCTAATCCACCGTCAACCCTTTAAGTATCCTCTGCCAGTCTATTCTAGCCAATTCACATCTCATACCGACGAAGTTACCTTTCCTTAAGTTCAGGAACCTAGTTTCCGAATTAACTGTGTCACTCTCCATCTTAATACAGAATTCTACCATATTGTGGTCACTCTTCCCCAAGGGGCCTCGCACAAGAAGATTGCTAATTAGTCCCTTCTCATTACACATCACCCAGTCTGGGATGGCCAGCTCTCAAGTTGGTTCCTCGACATATTGGTCTAGAAAACCATCCCTAATACACTCCAAGAAATCCTCCTCCACCGCATTGCTACCAGTTTGGTTAGCCCAATCAATATGTAGATTAAAGTCGCCCATGATAACTGCTGTACCTTTATTGTACGCATCCCTTATTTCTTGTTTGATGCTGTCCCCAACCTCACTACTATTGTTTGGTGGTCTGTACACTAACGTTATCTGCCGTCTAAATCCCACTAACGTTATCTGCCGTTTGGAATTCCGTAGCTGCATCCATCACGATTCCACATCATCCAGGCTAATGTCCCTTCGTACCCTTGCATTAATTACCCCTTTAACCAGCAACGCCACCCTGCCTTCTTCTCCTCTCTCTCCTATCCTTCCTAAATGTTGAAAACCTCTGGATGTTGAGGTCCCAGCCTTGGTCACCCTGGAGCCATGTCTCTGTAATGCCAATTACATCATATCCATTAACTGCTGTCTGCGCAGTTAATTCGTCCACCTTTTCCGAATACTCCTCGCATTGAGGGACAGAGCCTTCAGGCATGTCTTTTTAACATCCTTGGCCCCTTTTGAATTTTTTTGTAATGTGGCCTTTTGGTTTTCTTTGACCTCCACGTTTACTATTCTCCTTTCTATCTTTTGCTTCTGCCTCCATTTTATTTCCCTCTGTCTCCCTGCATAGGTTCCCATCCGCCTGCCATGTTAGTTTAACTCATTCCCAAAAGAACTAGCAAAAACATCCCCTAGGACATTGGTTCCAGTCCTGCCCAAGTGCAGACCATCCAGTTTGTACTGGTCCAATCTCTCCCAGAACCGGTTCCTGTGTCCCAGGAATTTGAACCCCTCCCTCGTGTACCACTCCTCAAGCCACGTATTCATCTGAGCTATCCTGCGATTCCTACTCTGACTAGCACGTGGCACTGGTAGCAATCCTGAGATTACTATCTTCCAGGTCCTACTTTTTAATTTAACGCCTCGCTCCCTAAATTCATCTCGTAGGACCTCATCCCGTTTTTAACCTATATCATTGGTACCTAAATGCACCACGACAACAGGCTTTTCACCATCCCTTTTCAGAATGCTCTGCACCCGCTCTGAGACATCCTTGAGCAGGGTGGCAACATACCATCCAGGAGTCTCGGTTGTGGGCGCAGAAACGCCAAACCCCTTAAAATCGAATCCCCTATCATTATTGCTCCTCCACTCTTTTCCCTGCCCTCTTGTACAGCAGAGCCACCCACGGTGCCATGAACTTGGCTGGTACTGCTCCCCCTTGATCAGTCATCCCCCTCAACAGTACCCAACGCGGTGTATCTGTTTTGCAGGGGGTTGACCGCAGGGGACCCCTGCACCATCTTCCTTGTACTGCTCTTCCTGCTGGTCACCCATTTACTATCTGGCAGTGCACCCTTTACCTGTGGTAAGACCAACTCACTAAAGCTGCTATTCACATCATTGTAAGCATCGTGGATGCTCCAGAGTTCATCCACCAGCAGTTCCAGTGCCGCAATGCAGTCCGTCAGAAGCTGGAGGTGGATGCACTTCCCGCACACGTAGTCGTCAGGGACACCAGAAGCGTCCCTGCCTTCCCACATAGTACAGGAGGAGTATAACACGTGTCTGAGCTGTCCTGGCATGACAAAACCCTTAGATAAACTTAATTTGGCAACAGCAATGCTAAATGTTACTTACTGATAGAGAAAAGAAAAAACAGAAGCTAATTACCAATCACCAGCCAATCACTTAACCCCTTAGCTGTGACGTCACCTTTCAATTTTATTCACTTCGTTTTTGCCTTCTCTCCCTGCTGCAGCTGCACCGGTTGGCCTCTCGCCGACTCACCAACGCTGGGCCTTTTTATAGCCCTCCCCACGCTGCCTCTTGTCGACTCACGAACTTCTAATGGTTCTCCCACTTGTTTAACTGGATACATCTAATACACAGTGTATACATCTTCTTTTAATTCTTAAATTGGATATAATTCAGTGACAGGATATAAAGGTACAGTTAATTGTTGAACTGGATATAATTAATACAGAGGGTATGAAGGTACAGGTGATTGTTAAATTGGACTTGGTTACCATTAGAAAGGGGAATAAAGTTACAGTTAATTGTTAAATTGGACATGATTACTCGTAAAATTTGTGCAAAGTTGCAGTTGGTTATGGAATTGAGCTTCATCACAATACATTGAATAATAAATACATCAATAATTTTTAAAAGGGGCTTATTAACTGTTGCACAGGTGTATAAAATCACGGTTAATTGAGATGATAAGTAGTAAATAGAGGAAAATGTCTCAGTTACTTCTTCAACTGACTATAGCAACTACACTGGCAAATACAATTAATTAACGTTTAATTGGTTGTGATAACATGTGCATTGGGTACAATGTTATCTTTACATTTTAAACTGGAATTTCTAACAAATAGACAGGGTAATAAGGTTACAGTTAATTGATAAATTTGTCAGGATGATCAATACACAGGGGGAAAATGCTGCAGGTAATTATTGAATTGGACATGATGACTAATACCGCGGTGAAAAAAATTACAGTTCTTTGTTAAAGTGGGCTTAGTAACCAGTCCACGGGGGGATAACGTTATTGTTATTTGTAACATTGGTCACGAAAAAGATTACACAGGATAATGTTACTTTTAATTGAAAAATTGGACATGATAATCAGTACACAGGATAAAGTTAGTGCTAATGGTAAAATTGGTGATGATAACAAGTACACAGGAGATTAACGTAACAGTTAATGATAACATTGGTGATAATAATCGTTACACAGGAGGTTAACGTTAGTGTTAATGGTAAAATTGGACATGATAACCCCTATCGTTGGGAAAATGCTGGACTCCATTATTTAGGAACAGTAGCAGGACATTTGGAAAAGCATAATTCAATCAAGCAGAGTCAGCATGGTTTTATGAAAGGGAAATCATGTTTGACAAATTTGCTTGAGTTCTTCGAGGATGTAACGAGCAGGGTGAATAAGGGGGAATCAATGGATGTGGTGTATTTGGATTTCCAGAAGGCATTCGACAAAGTGCCGCATAAATGGTTAATGCACAAGATAAAAGTTCATGGGGTTGGGGTAATATATTGGCATGGATTGAGGATTGGCTAACGAACAGAAAATAGAGAGTTGGGATAAACAGGTCATTTTCCGGTTGGCAAACAGTAACTAGTTGGTTGCCACAACGATCGGTGCTGGGGCATCAACTATTTCCAATCTATATTAATGACATAGATGAAGGGACCGCGTGTAATGTAACCAAGTTTGCAAACGACACAAAGATGGGTGGGAAAGCACATTGTGAGGAGGACACAACAAATCTGAAAATTGATATAGACAGGCTAAGTGAATGTGCAAAATTTCGGCAGATGTAATATAATGTTAGAAAATGTGAGGTTATCCACTTTAGCAGAAAAAATAGAAAAGGAGATTATAACTTAAATGACGGGAAATTGCAAAGTGCTTCAGTACAGTGGGACCTGCGGATCCTTGTGCATGAAACACGAAAATTATAAAGCAGGTACAGCTTGTAAATCAGGAAGGCAAATGGAATGTTTGGCTTTATTGCAAGGGGGTTGATTATAAAAGCAGCTACTTCCTGCTACAACTGTACAGGGTATTGGTGAGGCCACACCTGGAGTACTGCGTACAGTTTAGTTCTCCGTTTTTAAGGAAGGATATACTTGCATTGGAAACTGTACAGAGAACGTTCAGTAGGTTGATTCCAGAGATGAGGGGTTTGACATATGAAGATAGGTTGAGTAGGTTGGGTCCATATACATTGCAGTTCAGAAGAACGAGAGAGGATCAGATCCAAAAATCTAAGACGATGAAAGGTCTGGACATGATGGACGCAGAACATATTTTGCCACTCATAGGGGAAACTGAAACTAGTGGACATAGTCTGAGAATATGTGACCGCCCATTTAAAACTGAGATGAGGAGGAATTTATTCTTTCAGAGGGTTGTAAATCTGTGGAATTCAATGCCCCAGTGAGCTGTGGATGCTGGGTCATTGAATATATTTAAGGCGGAGATGGACAGATTTTCGCGCGATAAGGGAATAAATGTTTATGGGAAGCGTGCAGACAAGTGGAGCTGATTAAATGATCAGATTAACAATGATCTTATGAAATGGCGGACCGGGCTCGAGGGGTCAAATTGCCTACTCCTGCTCCTTGTTCTTGTGTTCTTGTGTAAACAGGATAACGTTATTTTAAATGGTAACATTGGACACGATAACCTGTACACAGGAGGATAACGTGAATGTAAGTGGTAAAATTGAACATGATAACCAGTACACAGGGTAATGATAGTGTTAATGGTAAAAATGGACATAAGCTTAGCTCAGTGCAATAAACTTAATTAATTATTCAATTGAATATAACGAACACACTGGCTAATACAAGTGGTTAATTGTTAAATTGGTCATGATAACGAGTGCACAAAATACAAAACTACAATTACTGTATAATTTGGAAATGATAACGAATACAGAAGAGAATGATGTTGCAGATAATTGTGAAATTCGGGTTGAAATCCAATACGCAGAGTAACAAAAATAAAGTTAATCATTCAGTTGGACTCAATAACTATTACAGAGGGGAGTAAAGTTACAGTTAATATGGAGATAGACACATTTTTGAGCGTTAAGGTAATAAAGGGTTACGGGGAGCGGGTAGGGATGTGGAGCTGAGTCCATGATCAGATCAGCAATGATCTTATTAAATGGCAGAGCAGGCTCGAGGGGTCAAATGGCCTAGTCCTGCTCTTATTTCTTGTGTTCCTGTGTACACAGGGTAACGTTCGTGTAAATGGTAAAAATGGAGATGATAACCAGTACACAGGATGATAACATCACTGTTAATGCTAAATTTGGACATGATAACAAGTACACAGGAGGATAACGTCATTGTTAATGGTAAAGTTGGACATGATAAACAGTTCACAGGGGGATAACGTTACTGTTAATGGTAAAATTGTACATGACAACCAGCAGAAATGATAAGTAAATCTCAGGGGAATAAACCTAGATAACTATTCAATTGAATATAACGAAGACATTGGCTAATAAATGTAGTTAATTATTAAATTGTTCATGATAACGAGGGCAAACCGGATAAAACTACAGTTAATTTAATGATAACGAATACACAGGAGAATAATGTTACAGATAATTGTGAAAGTTGGCATGATATCAAATACGCAGGGTAATAAAATTAATGTCAATCGTTAAATTGGACCGGTTAATTATTACACAGTGGAGTAAAGTTATAGTTAATTGTTCAATTGAATATAACGAGCACAGACCTAATTAAATTAGTTAGTTGTTAAATTGGACTTGCTAATTAATGCACAAAGGGATAAAGTTGCAGTTATTTTAAAAATTGAGTTAAAGAAGACAGATGAAGAGAGATAAAAAGACAGAGTGATTGAGACAAAAGGAGAGCGAGTGCACGTGAATCACAATGAGACATTGAGAGAAGGAGACAGAGAGGGCGAAGATAGAGAGAGAGAGAGAAAGAGAGAGACAGAAAGGAAGAACGAGAAACATAGAGAAACATTGAGAGAGATATGGAGAGAGACATGGAGAGAGACATTGAGAGAAACATTGAGTGATATATTGAGTGAGATATTGAGAAGCACATCGAGTGAAACATTGAATGAGACATTGAGTGAGACATTAAGGCGACATTGAGAGATTCTTTGAGAGACACATTGAGAGACACATTGAGAGAGATATTGAGGGAGACATTGAGGGAGACATTGGGGGAAACATTGAGAGAGACATTGAAAAAGCCATTGACGGTGGCATTGAGAGAGACACTGAGAGAAACATTGAGAGATACATTGAGAGATAAATTGAGAGATTCATTGAGGGAGGCATTAAGAGAGACATTGAGAGAAACATTGAGAGATACATTGAGAGATACATTGAGAGATTCATTGAGGGAGGCATTAAGATAGACATTTAAATACATTGATCGAGATTTTGAGAGAGACATTGAGAGAGGCACATAGAGACATATCGAGAGACACATTGAGGATGGCATTGAGGCAGGTATTGAGAGAGATATTGAGAGAGACAGAGAGGGAATATTGAGACCGACATTGAGGGAGACATTGCGAGAAGCATTGAGAAAGACATTGAAGGACATATTCATGGAAACATTGAAGGAGACATTGAGGGAAACATTGAGAGAGACATCGAGAGAATCATTGAGAGAGACGTTGAGGGAGACAGTGAAAGATATATTGAGAAAGTCATTGAGCGAGACATTGAGGGAGACATTGACAAACACCTGAAGGGAGATATTGAGAGAGACTTTGAGAGAGAGATTGAGTGAGACACTGAGAGATACATTGAGGGAGACATTGAGCGAGTCATTGTGTGGGAAGTTGAGAGAGACATTGCTGGAGGCAGTGACAGTGACATTGAGGGCGATGTTGGGGGAGACATTTAGCGAGACATTGAGAGAGACATTGAGAGGCACATTGAGACATACATTGAGGGAGACTATGAGAGAGACATTGAAAGAGAGATTGAGGGAGACATTGAGAGACACTGAGGGAGATATTGAGTGATACATATAAACGTAGAAACATAGAAACTGTGTGCAGGAGTAGGCCATTGGGCATTTCGAGCCTGCACCACCATTCAACATGATCATGGCTGATCATGCAACTTCAGTACGCCATTCCTGCTTTCTCTCCATACCCTTAATCCCTTCAGCTGTAAGGGCCACATCTAACTCCCTTTTGAATATATCTAACGAACTGGCTTCAACAACGTTCTGTGGTAGATAATTCCACAGGTTCACAATTATTTGAATAAAGAAGTTTCTCTTCATCTCGGTCCTAAGTGGCTTATGCATTATCCTAAAACTGTGACCCCTGGTTCTGGACTTCCGCAGCATTGGGAGCAATATTCCTGCACCTAACATGTGATATCCCGTCAGAATTTTATATATTTCTATGAGATCCCCTCTCATTCTTCTAATTTCCAGTGAATATAAGCCTAGTCGATCCAGTCTTTCTTCATATGTTAGTACTGCCATCCCGGGAATCAGTCTGCTGAATCTTCGCTGCACTCCCTCAAAAGCAAGAATATCCTTCATCAGATTAGGAGACAAAAACTGTACGCAATATTCAAGGTGTGGCCTCACCAAGGCCCTGTACAACTACAGTAAGATCTCCTTGCTCCCATACTCAAATTATCTCGCTATGTTGACTAACATGCCATTTGCCTTGCATGCCAACTTTCAATGACTGATGTACCATGACACCCAGGTCTCCTTGCAGCTCCCATTTTCCTAATCTGCCATCATTCAGATAATATTCTGCCTTCGTGTTTCTGCCACCAAAATGGATAAGCTCACATTTATCCACATTATACTGCATCTGACGTGCATTTGCCCACTCACCTAACCTGTCCAAATCAAGCTTCATGCTCTAAGCTTCCTCCTCACAGCTCACTCTGCCACCCAGTTTAATGTCATCTGCAAACTTGGAGATATTACACTCAATTCCTTCATCCAAATCATTAATGTATATTGTAAAGAGCTGGGGTCCCAGTATTTAGCCCTGCGGCACCCCACTAGTCATGCCTGCCATTTTGAAGAGGACCCCTTTATCCCGACTCTCTGCTTCATGTCTGCCAACCAGTTCTCTATCCACATCAGTACATTACCCCCAATACCATGTGCTTTAATTTTGCACACCAATCTCTTTTGTGGGACCTTTTCAAAAACCTTTTGAACATCCAAATACACCACATCCCTTGGCTCTCCCTTGCCCACTCTACTAGTTTCATCCTCAAAAAAATCCAGAAGATTTGTCAAGCATGATTTCCCTTTCATAAATCCATGTTGACTTGGACCAATCATCGTCACTGCTTTCCAAATGCGCTGTCATTTCATCTTTAATAATTGATTCTTACATTTCCTCCCTACTGATGTCAGGTTAATCGGTCTATAATTATCCATTTTCTCTCTTCCTCCTTTTTTAAAAAGTGATGTTACATTAGCAACCCTCCAGTCCATTGGAACTGATCCAGAGTCGATAGACTGTTGGAAAATGATCACCAATGTATTCAGTATTTCTAGGGCCACTTCCTTAAGTACTCTGGGATGTAGACTATCAGGCCCTGGGGATTTATCGGCCTTCAATCCCATCAATTTTCCGAACACAATTTCCCGCCTAATAAAGATATCCTTCAGTTCCTCCTACTCACTAGACACTCGGTCCCCTAGTATTTCCGGAAGGTTATTTGTGCTTTCCTTCGTGAAAACAGAACCAAAGTATTTGTTCAACTCGTCCGCCATTTCTTTGTTCCTCATTATAAATTCACCTGCATCCGACTGCAAGGGAACTACGTTTGTCTTCACTAATCTTTTTCTCTTCACGTATCTATCGAAGCTTTTGCAGTCAGTTTTTATGTTCCCGGCAAGCTTCTTCTCGTATTCTATTTTCCCCCTCCGAATTAAACCCTTTGTCTTCGTCTGCTGAATTCTAAATTTCTCCCAGTCCTCAGGTTTGCTACTTTTTCTCGCCTATTTATATACCTCTTCCTTGGATTTATCACTATCTTTAATTTCACTAGTTAGCCACGGTTGAGCCACCTTCCCCGTTTTATTTTTACTCCAGACAGGAATGTAAAATTATTGAAGTTCATCCATGTGATTTTTAAATGTCTGCCATTGCCTATCCACCGTCAAACCTTTAATTAGCAGTCTATTCTAAACAATTCTCTTGTCATACCATCGAAGTTACCTTTCCCTAAGTTCAGGAGCCTAGTCTCTGAATTACTTGTGTCACTCTCCATCTTAATAAAGAAATCTACCATTTTATGATCATTCTTCCCGAAGGGGGCTCGCACAACAAGATTGCTAATTAGTTATTTCTCATTACACATCACCCAGTCTAGGATGACCAGCCATCTCATTGGTTTCTCGAAATATTGGTCCAGAAATCCATCCCGAATACACTCCAGGAAATCCTCCTCCATCGTCTTGGCACCAGTTTGGTTAGAGCAATCTATGTATAGATTGAAGTCTGCCATGATAACTGCTGTACCTTTATTGCATGCTTCCCTAATTTCTTGTTTGATGCTGGCCCCAACCTCACTACTACGTTTGGTGGTCTGTACACAACTCCCACTAACGTTTTCTGTCCTATGCTATTCCGCAGTTCGACCAATACAGATTCCACATCATCCAAGCTAATGTCCTTCCTTACTATTACATTAATTTCCTCTTTAACCAGCAACGCTACCTTACCTCCGTTTCCTTTCTGTCTATTCTTCCTGAATGTTGAATACCCCTGGTTTTTGAGTTCCTAGCATTGGTCATCCTGGAGCCATGTCTCTGTAATGCCAATTATTTCATATTCATTATGCCTGTGCAGTTAATTCGTCCACCATATTACGAATACTCCTCTCATTGAGACACAGAGCCTTCAGGCTTGACTTTTTAGCACACTTTGCCCTTTTAGAATTTTGCTGCAATGTGTCCCTTTTTGATATTTGCCTTGGCTCTCTCTGCCCTCCACTTTTATTTTTCTTCTTTCTATCTTTTGCTTCTGCCCCTGTTTAACTACCCTCTGTCTCCCTGCATAGGTTACCATCCCCCTGCCATATTAGTTTAACCGCTCCCCAACAGCACTGGCAAACACTCCCCCGAGGACATTGCTTCCGGTCCTGGCCAGGGTCAGACCGTCCGTTTTGTGGTCCCAGCTCCCCCAGAACCGGTTCCAATATCCCAGGAATTTGAATCCCTCCCTGCTGCACCACTCCTCAAGCCACGTATTCATCTGAGATATTCTTAGATTCCTACTCTGACTAGCACGTGAAACTGGTAGCAATCCTGAGATTACTACCTTTGAGGTCCTACTTTTTTCATTTAACTCCTAGCTCCCTAAATTCAACTTGCAGGGCCTCAACCCGTTTTTTACCTATATCGTTGGTACCTATATGCACCACGACAACTGGCTGTTTACCCTCCCCCTTCAAAATGTCCTTCACCTGCTCCGAGACACCTTTGAGCCTTGCACCAGGCAGGCAACATATAATCCTGGAGTCCCGATTGCAGTCGCAGAAACGTCTATCTATTCCCCTTACAATAGAATCCCCTACAACTATAGCTCTCCCACTATTTTCCTGCCCTCCTGTGCAGCAGAGCCACCCACAGTGCCATGAACGTGGCTGCTGCTGCTCTCCCCTGAGGAGTCCATCCCCCTCAACAGTACCCAAAGCGGTGTAACTGTTTTGCAGGGGGCGATGACTGCAGGGGACCCCTGCATTCTCTTCCTTCCACTGCTCTTCCTGTTGTTCACCCATCCCCTATCTGGCTGTGTACCCTTTACCTGCGGTGTGGCCACCTCACTAAACGTGCAATTCACGACATCCTCAGCAACACGGATGCTCCAGAGAAAATCCACCCACAGCTCCACTGCCACAATACGCTCTGTCCGGTGCTGCAGGCGGAAACACTTTGCGCACATGTAATCGTCAAGGACACTGTGACTTCCCACGAAGCACAGGAGAGCACAACTTGTGTCCCAGTTCTCCTGCCATGACTTAACCCTTAGATTAACTTAATTTGTCAACAATAATGACAAAGGTTACCTGCTGCTAAAGGAAAGAGGCAGAGGCAGAGACTGAGATACATTTCACAATTCAATTTCTTGATATTTGAGAGTGTCACAGAGAAAAATGCAGATTCAACAGTTAACAATCAGGTATCACCGAGCAGGATGGGAGAAAATCAGTGTTAAATCAAAGACTTATCTGGAGTGGGGCTCGAACCGACGTGATTACAAATTCAGTGGATCTTAAGTCCAACGCTTTAAGCACTCTGAAATCCTGGTCCTGTAAACATAGAAACATAGAAAATAGGTGCAGGAGTAGGCCATTCGGCCCTTCTAGCCTGCACCGCCATTCAATTAGTTCATGGCTGAACATGCAACTTCAGTACCCCATTCCTGCTTTCTCACCATACCCCTTGATTCCCCTCGTAGTAAGGACTTCACCTAACTCCTTTTTGAATATATTTAGTGAATTGGCCTCAAAAGCTTTCTGTGGTAGAGAATTCCACAGGTTCACCACTCTCTGGGTGAGGAAATTCATCCTCATCTCAGTCCTAAATGGCTTCCCCCTTATCCTTAGACTGTGTCCCCTGGTTCTGGACTTCCCCAACATTGGGAACATTCTTCCTGCATCGAACCTGTCTAACCCCGTCAGAATTTTAAACGTTTCGATGAGGTCCCCTCTCATTCTTCTGAACTCCAGTGAATACAAGCCCAGTTGATCCAGTCTTTCTTGATAGGTCAGTCCCGCCATCCCGGGAATCAGTCTGGTGAACCTTCGCTGCACTCCCTCAATAGCAAGAATGTCCTTCCTCAGGTTAGGAGACCAAAACTGTACACAATACTCCAGGTGTGGCCTCACCAAGGCCCTTTACAATTGTAGCAACACCTCCCTGCCCTTGTACTCAAATCCCCTCGCTATGAAGGCCAACATGCCATTTGCTTTCTTAACCGCCTGCTGTACCTGCATGCCAACCTTCAATGACTGATGTACCATGACACCCAGGTCTCGTTGCACCTCTCCTTTTCCTAATCTGTCACCATTCAGATAATAGTCTGGCTCTCTGTTTTTACCACCAAAGTGGATAACCTCACATTTATCCACATTATACTTCATCTGCCATGCATTTGCCCAATCACCTAACCTATCCAAGTCGCTCTGCAGCCTCATAGAATCCTCCTTGCAGCTCACACTGCCACCCAACTTAGTGTCATCCGCAAATTTGGAGATACTACATTTAATCCCCTCGTCTAAATCATTAATGTACAGTGTAAAAAGCTGGGGCCCCAGCACAGAACCTTGCGGTACCCCACTAGTCACTGCCTGCCATTCTGAAAAGTCCCCATTTACTCCTACACTTTGCTTCCTGTCTGACAACCAGTTCTCAATCCATGTCAGCACACTACCCCCAATCCCATGTGCTTTAACTTTGCACATTAATCTCTTTTGTGGGACCTTGTCGAAAGCCTTCTGAAAGTCCAAATATACCACATCGACTGGTTCTCCCTTGTCCACTCTACTGAAAACATCCTCAAAAAATTCCAGAAGATTTGTCAAGCATGATTTCCCTTTCACAAATCCATGCTGACTTGGACCTATCATATTACCTCTTTCCAAATGCACTGCGATGATATCCTCAATAATTGATTCCATCATTTTACCCACTACCGATGTCAGGCTGACCGGACTGTAATTCCCTGATTTCTCTCTCCCTCCTTTTTAAAAAGTGGGGTTACATTGGCTACCCTCCACTCCATAGGAACTGATCCAGAGTCAATGGAATGTTGGAAAATGACTGTCAATGCATCCACTATTTCCAAGGCCACCTCCTTAAGTACTCTGAGATGCAGTCCATCAGGCCCTGGGGATTTATCGGCCTTCAATCCCATCAATTTCCCCAACACAATTTCCCGACTAATAAGGATTTCCCTCAGTTCCTCCTCCTTACTAGACCCTCCGACCCCTTTTATATCCGGAAGGTTGTTTGTGTCCTCCTCAGTGAATACCGAACCAAAGTACTTGTTCAATTGGTCCGCCATTTCTTTGTTCCCCGTTATGACTTCCCCTGATTCTGACTGCAGGGGACCTACGTTTGTCTTAACTAACCTTTCTCTCTTTACATACCTATAGAAACTTTTGCAATCCGTCTTAATGTTCCCTGCAAGCTTCTTCTCGTACTCCATTTTCCCTGCCCTAATCAAACCCTTTGTCCTCCTCTGCTGAGTTCTAAATTTCTCCCAATCCCCGGGTTCTCTGCTATTTCTGGCCAATTTGTATGCCACTTCCTTGGCTTTAATGCTATCCCTGATTTCCCTTGATAGCCACGGTTGAGCCACCTTCCCTTTTTTATTTTTACGACAGACAGGAATGTACAATTGTTGTAGTTCATCCATGCGGTCTCTAAATGTCTGCCATTGCCCATCCACAGTCAACCCCTTAAGTATCATTCGCCAATCTATCCTAGCCAATTCACGCCTCATACCTTCAAAGTTACCCTTATTTAAGTTCTGGACCATGGTCTCTGAATTAACTGTTTCATTCTCCATCCTAATGCAGAATTCCACCATATTATGGTCACTCTTCCCCAAGGGGCCTCGCACAACGAGATTGCTAATTAATCCTCTCTCATTACACAACACCCAGTCTAAGATGGCCTCCCCCCTAGTTGGCTCCTCGACATATTGGTCTAAAAAACCATCTCCAGGAAATCCTCCTCTACCGTATTGCTTCCAGTTTGGTTAACCCAATCTATGTGCATATTAAAGTCACCCATTATAACTGCTGCACCTTTATTGCACGCACCCCTAATTTCATGTTTGATGCCCTCCCCAACATCACTACTACTGTTTGGAGGTCTGTACACAACTCCCACTAACGTTTTTTGTCCTTTGGTATTCTGCAGCTCCACCCATATAGATTCCACAACATCCAAGCTAATGTCCTTCCGAACTATTGCCTTAATTTGATCCTTAACCAGCAATGCCTTCCCACCTCCTTTTCCTTTTATTCTATCTTTCCTGAATGTTGAATACCCCTGGATGTTGAGTTCCCAGCCCTGATCATCCTGGAGCCACGTCTCCGTAATCCCAATCACATCATATTTGTTAACATCTATTTGCACAGTTAATTCATCCACTTTATTGCGGATACTCCTTGCATTAAGACACAAAGCCTTCAGGCTTGTTCTTTTAACACTCTTTGTCCTTTTAGAATTTTGCTGTACAGTGGCCCTTTTTGTTCTTTGCCTTGGGTTTCTCTGCCCTCCACTTTTCCTCATGTATGCGGATTCTGTCTCTGTGAGAAATTGGGCTTCCCCACAGACATACATATACACATAGGGTTTCAGTGAACATTTACGAACATTTTTAGTAATATTGACACGGGGCCAACTCTCCTATTCTCTTTCGAGTTGGTATGAAAAAGAGAGAGAGCGAGAGTGATAGGGAATTCAATTGTAAAGGGAATAGATAGGCGCTTATGCGGCCGCAACCGGGACTCCAGGATGGTATGTTGCCTCCCTGGTGCAAGGGTCAAGGATATCTCGGAGAGGGTGCAGGACATTCTGAAAATGGAAGGTGAACAGCCAGTTGTCGTGGTGCACATTGGTACGAACGATATAGCTAAAACAAAACGGGATGAGGTCTTACGAGACGAATTTAAGGAGCTGGGAGATAAATTAAAAAGTAGGACCTCAAAAGTAGTAATCTCGGGATTGCTACCAGTGCCACGTGCTAGTCGGAGTAGGAATCGCAGGATAGCTCAAATGAATACGTGGCTTGAACAGTGGTGCAGCAGAGAGGGATTCAAATTCCTGGGGCATTGGAACCGGTTCTGGGGAGGTGGGACCAGTACAAACCAGACGGTCTGCACCGAGGCAGGACCGGAACCATTGTCCTAGGAGGAGTGTTTGCTAGTGCTGTTGGGGAGGAGTTAAACTAATATGGCAGGGTAATGGGAATCAATGCAGGGAGACAGAGGGAAACAAAATAGAGACAGAAGCAAATGACAGAAAGGAGATGAGTAAAAGTGGAGCGCAGAGGAACCCAAGGCAAAAAATAAAAAGGGCCACTTTGCAGCAAAATTCTAAAGGGTCAAAATATGTTAAAAAGGCAACCTCTGTGCCTCAAGGCGAGGAGTATTCAGAATAAGGTGGATGAATTAACTGTGCAGATAGCAGTCAACGGATACGATGTGGTCGGCATCACAGAGACATGGCTGCAGGATGACTAAGGCTGGGAATTCAACATCCAAAGGTATTCAACATTTAGGAAGGATAGACAGAAAGGAAAAGGAGGCGGATTGAGGTTGCTGGTTAAAGAGGAAATTAATGCAATTGTAAGGAAAGTCATTAGCTGGGATGATGTGGAATCGGTATGGGTGGAGCTACGGAATACCAAAGGGCAGAAAACGCTAGTGAGAGTTCTGTACAGACCTCCAAACAGTAGTAGTGATGTTGGGGAGGGCATCAAAAAGGAAATTAGGGGTGCATGCAATAAAGGTGCAGCAGTTATCATGGGTGACTTTAATATGCATATAGATTGGGCTAACCCAACTGGAAACAATACGGTGGAGGAGGATTTCCTGGAGTGCATAAGGGATGGTTTTCTAGGCCAATATGTCGAGGAACAAACTAGGGGGGAGGCCATCTTAGACTGGGTGTTGTGTAATGAGAGAGGATTAATTAGCAATCTCGTTGTGCGAGGCCCCTTGTGGAAGAGTGACCATGATATGGTGGAATTCTACATTAGGATGGAGAATGAAACAGTTAATTCAGAGACCATGGTCCAGAACTTAAAGAAGGGTAACTTTGAAGGTATGAGGCGTGAATTGGGTAGGATAGATTGGCGAATGATACTTAAGGGGTTGTGAGTGGATGGACAATGGCAGACATTTAGAGACCGCATGGATGAACTACAACAATTGTACATCCCTGTCTGGCATAAAAAAAAACGGAAGGTGGCTCAACCGTGGCAATCAAGGGAAATCAGGGATAGTATTAAAGCCAAGGAAGTGGCATACAAATTGGCCAGAAATAGCAGCGAACCAGGGGACCGGGAGAAATTTAGAACTCAGCAGAGGAGGACAAAAGGTTTGATTAGGGCAGGGAAAATAGTGTACGAGAGGAAGCTTGCAGGGAACATTTCTATGTTTCTATGTTTCTACAGATATGTAAAGAGAAAAAGGTTACTAAAGTCAAACGTGGGTCCCCTGCAGTCAGAATCAGGGGAAGTCAAAACCGGGAACAAAGATATGGCAGACCAATTGAACAAGTACTTTGGTTCGGTATTCACTAAGGAGGACACAGACAACCTTCCGGATATAAAAGGCGTTAGAGAGTCGAGTACGAAGGAGGAACTGAGGAAAATCTTTATTGGTCGGGAAATTGTGTTGGGGAAATTGATGGGATTGAAGGCCGATAAATCTCCAGGGTCTGATGGACTGCAGAGTATTTAAGGAGGTGGCCTTGGAAATAGCGGATGCATTGACAGTCATTTTGCAACATTCCATATATTCTGGATCAGTTCCTATCGAGTGGAGGGTAGCAAATGTAACACCACTTTTTGAAAAAGGAGGAAGAGAGAAAACAGGTAATTATAGGCCGGTCAGCCTGACATCGGTAGTGGAATCAATTATTAAGGATGTCATAGCAGCGCATTTGGAAAATGGTGACATGATAGGTCCAAGTCAGCATGGATTTGTGAAAGGGAAATCATGCTTGACAAATCTTAAATTTTTTGAAGATGTTTCCAGTAGAGTGGACAAGAGGGAACCATTTGATGTGGTGTATTTGGACTTTCAGAAGGCTTTCGACAAGGTACCACACAAGAGATTAATGTGCAAAGTTAAAGCACATGGGATTGGGGGTAGTGTGCTGACATGGATTGAGAACTGGTTGTCAGACAGGAAGCAAAGAGTAGGAGTAAATGGGTATTTTTCAGAATGGCAGGCAGTGACTAGTGGGGTACCGTAAGGTTCTGTGCTGGGGCCCGAGCTGTTTACATTGTACATTAATGATTCAGACGAGGGGATTAAATGTAGAATGTCCAAATTTGCGGATGACACTAAGTTGGGTGGCAATGTGAGCTGCGAGTTGGATGCTATGACTTGGATAGGTTAGTTGAGTGGGCAAATGCATGGCAGATGAAGTATAATGTGGATAAATGTGAGGTTATCCACTTTCGTGGTAAAAACAGAGAAACAGACTTTTATCTGAATGATGGCAGATAAGGAAAAGGGGAGGTGCAACGAGACCTGGGTGTCATGGTACATCAGTCATTGAAGGTTGGCATGCAGGTACACCAGGCGGTTAAGAAAGCAAATGGCATGTTGGCCTTCACAGTGAGGGGATTTGATTACAGGGACACGGATGTGTTACTACAGTTGTACAGGCCTTGGTGAGGCCACACCTGGAGTATTGTGTACAGTTTTGGTCTCCCCTAACTTGAGGAAGGACATTCTTGCTATTGAGGGAGTGCAGCGAAGGTTCACCAGACTGATTCCCGGGATGGCGGGACTGACATATCAAGAAAGACTGGATCAACTGGGCTTGTATTCACTGGAGTTCAGAAGAATGAGAGGGGATCTCATCGAAACGTTTAAAATTCTGACGGGTTTGGACAGGTTGAATGCAGGAAGAATGTTCCCAATGTTGGGGAAGTCCAGAACCAGGGGTCACAGTCTAAGGATAAGGGGTAAGCTATTTTGGACCGAGATGAGGAGAAACTTCTTCACCCAGAGAGTGGTGCACCTGTCGAATTCTCTTCATTAGGAAGTTGTTGAGGCCAATTCACAAAATATATTCAAAAAGGAGTTAGATGTAGTCCTTACTACTAGGGGTATAAGGGGTATGGCGAAAAAGCAGGAATGCGGTACTGAAGTTGCATGTTCAGCCATGAACTCATTTAATGTGGTGCAGGCTCGAAGGGCAGAATGGCCTAATCCTGCACCAATTTTCTATTTTTCTATGTCTCTGATTAACGCTCTTCGAATTTTCACATCCACCCGAGGGTGCAGACGGAGCTTCAATTTAACATTTCATCCGAAAGTCAACAGCTTCAACAATGCAAAATTCCCCACGTACTGCATTTGCGTGTCAGCCAAGATTATATGCTCAAGTCTCAGGAGTGGGACTTGAACACACAACCTCCAGATTCAGTCGAGAATGCTGCCACTGAACCAATGCCGATACCTAAGTTCACAACCGTATTATTTTACACAATTATTTTTTAAAAGTTCCAGGACATACCAAATTCATGGTGATGATATCCACAGACAGTTGCACATAGACAGTGACATACATGCAGAGAGACAGACACAGAGACACACACACACACACAAAACCAGAAATATACACGCACCGACGGACATGCACAGAGTGCCTTAGACATACAGAGTGATAGAATGCCAGAACCACTGTCGCTAATTTGGTTGATTTTTGCGTTTTTCTATCCCTATGTATCGTGAATATTGCAGATTAATGAAAATAAGAAAAAAAATGTCAGTGTTGACATGTGTGGGACGTTATTCCACCAAACTCAGGATCAGTTTTGCAGGACTTGATTAAATTGTGAAATGGAATGAAAAATGCTGAGATACGTAGTCAACAGGATTCGCATGTGTGCCAAGAAACCACAATGGATTTGCAGTCCATCACCTTATCCACTCGGCCACGACCACTGATTAGCTACCTATTTAAATGTTACTCAGATAAAACTCAGTCATCCATCTCTGTGCAGCAGACGGCCACAGAACCCTGAAACAATCTCCGTTTGCTAAAAATCTGGAAGCGGCAATCTGCTCTTGTTGTATTTTTACTGTTCCATATTACTCTGGCATTTTTCAACGTGAATCTGTGCCAAGTAACAAAAGTAAAACTCTGCATATTGAGATAACTGCCTTCTCGTCAAGGAATTGAACCCCGCTCTCCAGCGTGACACGTGGGGATACTCACCACTATACTACCGAGGAATTGACAGATGTGGATGCTGTCAGAGCCAGAATCGAGCTGTGATCAAAACTGGACACCATGAGAAGTCGACAGACACATTGAGAGACAGAGACCAACCGACAAACAGGGAGAGACAGACAGCGAGATAGAGACAACGAGAGACAGAAAGTGTGAGTCTGAGAAGGAGAGGCAGACTGAGTGAGAAAAAGCCTCAAACACACACATATACACAGATATATTTGTGTGCTCTGTAAAGAGAGAGAGGGAAAGAGTGAGAGAAAGACAGTGATAAATACAATGACAAGGAGAGAGACAGATAGAGAGAGAGAGAGAAAGATAGAGAAAGAGACAGAGATATGAACAGAAAATGATGGAAATACTCAGCAGGTTAGAGAAAGGAACTAACAGAGACAGGCAAAGAGAGACAGACAGTCAGAGACATAGACAGACAGAGATGATGGGAAAGCGAGAGACAGTCAGACAGAGAGACTGAGAGAATCCCATTGGAACAGAACTGGACACCGTGAGAAAGACACAGACACATTGAGAGACAGAGATAAACAGCGAAACAGGGAGAGACAGACAGTGAGATAGAGACAAAGAGAGACAGAAAGTTGAGACTGAGAGGGAGAGGCAGACTGAGTAAGAAAAAAGACTCAAACACATATATATATATACAGTGATGTGTGTATGTGTGACCTATTAAGAGAGAGAGGGTAAGAGTGAGAGAAAGACAATGATACAGTCAGTGACAAGGAGAAAAACAGACAGAGAGAGAGAGATAGAGACTAAAACAGAAAATGATGGAAATACTTCTCAGGTTACAGGAAGGGTCTAACAGAGACAGGCAAAGACATGGACAGACCGAAATGATGGGAAAGAGAGAGCCAGTCAGACAAATAATCTGAGAGAATCCCATTGGAACAGACGTGGGCACCGTGAGAAAGAGACAGATTGAGAGTCAGAGACAAACAGAGAAACAGGGACAGACAGAGTGAGTCAGACTGAGAGATACAAAGATTCAAACATACAAAAACATACACAGCTCTCAGAAGAGAAAGAGAGGCAGAGACCGAGCGACACAGATACATTTCACAATTTCATTTCATTATCGGTTCAGAGTGTCACATAGTTACATAAAATTGCTGAGTCAACCGATGAAAATCTGGTATCACTGATTAGAATTTGAGGAAATCCGTGTTAAATTAAAGAGATACCAGGAGTGGGGTACGAACCCACGCGGAAAAAAAAACATTGAATTTTAAGTCCAAAGCCTTAACCACTCAGATTTCCTAGTCCGGTGAGACCCTGCATTCTGTCTCTGTGAGCATCTGGGCTTCAACCCCAACCCCACATACAAACACATGCACATTGGCTTCCAGTGAGCATTTACGAACATTTTTAGTGATATTGACACGGGGGCAACTCTCCTATTTTTTTTCGAGTAATGCCATGGGACCTTTCATATCCACCCGAGGGTGCAGACGGAGTTTAATTTAACATTTCATCCGAAAGTCAACAGCTTCAACATTGCAAAATTCCCCAAATGCTGCACTTGAGTGTTAGCCAAGATGATATGCTCAAATCTCAGGAGTGCGACTTGAACACACAAACACCTAATTCAGGCGAGAATGCTGCTACTGAACCAAAGCCGATACAAAAGTTCACAACCGTATTATTTTCCCCAAGTTTTTTTTATAAGTTCCAGGACATACCAAATTCATGGTGATGATTTCCACAGACAGTTGCACATACATCGAGATATATATAGAGATAGATAGACACAGAGACACACACACAAATAACCAAAAATATACACGCACCAACGGACATGCACAGATGCCTTAGACATCTCGAGGGATAGACAAGCTGAATCACTGTCGTAACTTTGACTGATTTTTGCGATTTTTTAAACGGATGTATCGTAAATATTGCTGATTAATAAACATGAGAAAAAAATGTCAGTGTTGAAAGGTGTGGGACGTTATTCCATCGATCTCAGGATCAGTTTGGCAGAGACCTGGTGAAATCGAATGAAAAACGCTGAGAAATAGTCGGCAGGATTCGAACCTACGCTGGAAAACCCCAATGGATTGCTAGTCCAGCGACTTAATAACTCGGCCACGACTATTGTGTCGCTGCCTTTTGTAAACGTTACTCAGAAAAAACTCAGTCATCCATCTCTGTGCAGCAGACGGCCAAAGATTCCTGAAAAAGTCTCCATCTGCTCAAACTCTGTAAGAGGCCATCTCCTTTACCTGTATTTTTACAGCTCGATATTGCTCTGCAACTTTTTAATATGAATCTCTTCCAAGAAACAGAAGTAAAATTCTACATTTTGAAACAACTGCCTCCCCGTCAGGGAATTGAACCCCAGTCTCTCGCGGAACAGGCGGGATATACCCACTAAACGAACGAGGAAGTAATGGGTACCAGATCTGTCAGAGCAGGAATCGAGCTGTGAACAGAACTGGACACCATGAGAAGTCGACAGGTTTGAGAGACAGAGACAAACCGACAAACAGGGAGAGACAGACAGCGAGATAGAGACAACGATAGACAGAAAGTGTGAGACTGAGAAAGAGAGGCAGACTGAGTGAGAAAAAGACTCAAACACAAACATGTACAGACATGTGTGTGTGTGATCTATTAAGAGAGAAAGGGAAAGAGTGAGAAAAAGACAATGATAAAGACAGTGACAAGGAGAGAGACAGGTAGAGATAGAGAGATAGAGACTAAAACAGAAAATGATGGAAATACTTTTCAGGTTAGAGACAGGCAAAGAGATGGACAGACCGAAATGATGGGAAAGAGAGAGCCAGTCAGATAAAGAGTCTAAGATAATCCCTTTGGAACAGAAGTGGACACCGTGAGGAAGAGACAGATTGAGAGACAGAGATAAGCAGAGAAACAGGGACAGACAGAGTGAGTCAGACTGAGAGAGACAAAGACTCAAACATACAAACACATACACAGCTCTCTGAAGAGAGAGAGAGGCAGAGACCGAGCGACACAGATACATTTCACAATTTCATTTCGTTATCAGCTCAGAGTGTCACATACCTACAGAAAATTGCAGATTCAACAGATGAAAATCTGGGATCACTGATCAGAATGGGAGGAAATCCGTGTTAAATTAAAGGATAGAATAAAAGGAAAAGGAGGTGGGGTAGCATTGCTGGTTAAAGAGGAGATTAATGCAATAGTTAGGAAGGACATTAGCTTGGATGATGTGGAATCTATATGGGTAGAGCTGCAGATCACCAAAGGGCAAAAAACGAGAATGGGAGTTGTGTACAGACCTCCAAACAGTAGTTGTGATGTTGGGGAGGGCATCAAACAGGAAATTAGGGGTGCATGCAATAAAGGTGCAGCAGTTATAATGGGTGACTTTAATATGCACATAGATTGGGCTAACCAAACTGGAAGCAATACGGTGAAGGAGGATTTCCTGGAGTGCATAAGGGATGGTTTTCTAGACCAATATGTCGAGGAACCAACTAGGAGGGAGGCCATCTTAGACTGGGTGTTGTGCAATGAGAGAGGATGAATTAGCAATCTCGTTGTGCGAGGCCCCGTGGGGAAGAGTGACCATAATATGGTGGAATTTTGCATTAGGATGGAGTATAAAACAGTTAATTCAGAGATCATGGTCCAGAAGTTAAAGAAGGGTATCTTTGAAGGTATGAGGCGTGAATTGGCTAGGATAGATTGGCGAATGATACTTAAGGGGATGACTGTGGATTGGCAATGGCAGACATTAAGAGACCACATGGATGAACTACAACAATTATACATTCCTGTCTGGCATAAAAATAAAAAAAGGAAGGTGGCTCAACCGTGGCTATCAATCAGGGATAGACAGGCTGAATCACTGTCGTAACTTTAATTGATTGTTGCGTATTTCTCTCCGTATGTATCGTGAATATTGCAGATTAATAAAAATGAGGAGAAATGTCAGTGTTGAAAGGTGTGGGACGTTATTCCATCGATCCCAGGATCAGTTTTGCAGAGACCGGGTTCAATTGTGAAATGGAATGTGAAATGCTGAGATCTGTAGTTAGCAGAATTTGAAGCTGCGCCAGAAAAGCCAATGTATTTCGAGTCCAGCGCCTTAACCACTCGGCCACGACTACTGCATCTGGGCCTTCGAAAATGTTACTCAGAAAAAACTCAGTCATCCATCTCTATGCAGCAGACGGCCAAGGAATCCTGAAAAAGTCTCCGTTTGCTAAAAGTCTGGAAGAACCAATCTCCTCCACCATTATTTTTACTGTTCTATCTTGCTCTGGAACTTTTTAACATGAATCTCTACCAAGAAACAGAAGTAAAATTCTACGTTTTGAAAAAACTGCCACGCGGTCAGGAATTGAACCCCAGTATCCCACGTAATAGGCAAGGATACGCACCACTATACTAACGATGAATTGAGGCTGATTAGCTCTGTCAGAGCAGGAATCGAGCTGTGAACAGAACTGGACACCATGAGAAGTCGACAGACACATTGAGAGACAGAGACACACCGACAAACAGTGAGAGACAGAAAGCGAGATAGAGACAACGAGAGACACAAAGTGTGAGACTGAGAAGGAGAGGCAGACTGAGTGAGAAAAAGACTCAAACGCATACATATACAGAGATGTGTGTGTGTAATCTATTAAAAGAGAGAGGGAAAGAGTGAGAGAAAGACAATGATAAAGACAGTGACAAAGAGAGAGACAGATAGAGACAAAAACAGAAAACGATGGAAATACTTATCAGGTTAGAGACAGGGACTAACAGAGACAGGCAAAGACATGGACAGTCCGAAATGATGGGAAAGGGACAGCGGGTCAGACAAAGAGAATTCCACTTTGAACCGAAGTGGACACCGTGAGAAAGAAACAATTTGAGAGACAGAGACAAACAGAGAAACTGGGACAGTCAGAGTGAGACCAAGACTCAAACATCGAAACACATTCACAGCTCTCGAAAGAGAGAGAGAGGCAGAGACCGAGCGACACAGATACATTTCACAATTTAATTTCATTATCGGCTCAGAGTGTCACATCGTTACAAATAATTGCAGATTCAACAGATATCACTGATCAGAATGGGAGGAAATCCATGTTAAATTAAAGAGACAGCAGGAGTGGAATACGAACTCACGCGGGAAAAACCCATTGAATTTTAAAGCAAATGTCTTAACCACTCGGCCATCCTGGTACTGTCAGCATCTGGATTCTGTCTATGTGTGCATGTGAGAACCTGGGCTTCAACCCCAAACCCACATACACACACACACACAGAGGCTTTCAGTGAGCATTTACGAACATTTTTCGTCACACTGACACGGGGGCAACTCTCCGATTCTTTTTCGAGTAATGCTCTAGGACCTTTCACATCCACCCGAGGGTGCAGACGGAGCTTCAATTTTACATTTCATCCAAAAGTCAACAGCTTCAACAATGCAAAAGTCCCTAAGTGGTGCACTTGAGTGTTAGCCAAGATTATATGCTCAAGTTTCAAACGTGAGGCTTGAACACACAAACTCCTGATTCAGTCGCGAATGCTGTCACTGAACCAAAGCCAATACAAAAGTTCACCACCGTATTATTTTCCCCAAGTCTTTTTTGTAAGTACCAGGACATACCAAATTCATGGCGATGATTTCCACAGACAGTTGCACATACACAGAGACGTATATACAGATAGACAGACAGAGACACACACACATATATAACCAAACAATTACACGCACCAACGGACATGCACAGATGCCTTAGACATTTCGAGGGATAGACAGGCTGAATCACTGTCGTAACTTTGACTTATTTTTGCGTTTTTCTATCCGTATGTATCGTGAATATTGCAGATTAATATAAATGAGAAAAAATGTCAGCGTTGAAAGGTGTGGGACGTTCTTCCATCTATCTCAGGATCAGTTTTGACGAGATCTCGTTAAATTGTGAAATGGAATGAAAAATGCTGAGAATCGTAGTGGGTAGGATTCGAACCAGGGCAGTGAAAATCCAAGCGGTTTCAAATCCATCATCGTAATCATTCGACCACGGATAGTGCTTCTCTGCTGTCTTAAAAGTTTCTCAGAAAAAACTCAGTCATCCATCTCTATGCAGCAGACGGCCAGAGAATCCTGAAAAAGTCTCCGTTTGCTGAAAATCTGGAAGAGGCAATCTCCTCTACCTGTATTTTTACTGTTCTATTTTGCTATGGAACGTTTTAACATGAATCTCTACCAAGAAACAGAAGTAAAATTCAACATTTTGAAAAAACTGCCTCACCGCGTGAGGCGAGGATGCGTAATACTCTACTAACGAGGAACTGACGAATATCAGTTTTGTCAGAGCAGGAATCAAGCTATGAACAGAACTGGACACCATGAGAAGTCGACAGATACATTGAATGACATAGAAACATAGAAACATAGAAAATAGGTGCAGGAGTAGGTTATTAGGCCTTTCGAGCTGCACCGCCATTCAATGAGTTCATGGCTGAACATGCAATTTAATTACCCCATTCCTGCTTTCTTGCCATTCCCCTTGATCCCCCATCTAACTCCTTTTTGAATACATTTAGTAAATTGGCCTCAACAACTTTCTGTGGTCGAGGATTCCACAGGTTCACCACTCTGAGTGAAGAAGTTTCTCCTCATCTCTGTCGAAAGTGGCTTGCCCCTTACCCTGAGACTGTGACCCCTGGTTCTGGACTTCCCCAACATTGGGAACATTCTTCCTGCATCTAACCTGTCTAAACCCGTCAGAATTTTAAACGTTTCTATGAGATCCCCTTTCATTCTTCTGAACTCCAGTGAATACCAGCCCAGTTGATCCAGTCTTTCTTGATATGTCAGTCCCTCCATCGCGGGAATCAGTCTGGTGAACATTCGCTGTACTCCCTCAATAGCAAGAATGTACTTCCTCAAGTTAGGAGACCAAAACTGTACACAATACTCCAGGTGTGGCCTCACCAAGGCCCTGTACAACTGTAGCAACACCTCCCTACCCCTGTACTCAAATCCCCTCGCTATGAAGACCAACATGCCATTTGCTTTCTTAACTGCCCGCTGTACCTGCATGCCAACCTTCAATGACTGATGTACCATGACACCCAGGTCTCGTTGCACCTCCCCTTTTCCTAATCTGTCACAATTCAGATAATAGTCTGTCTCTCTGTTTTTACCACCAAGGGGATCACCTCACATTTATCCACATTATAATTAATCTGCCATGCATTTGCCCACTCACCTAACCTATCCAAGTCACTCTGCAGCCTCATAGCATCCTCCTCGCTGCTCACACTGCCACCCAACTTAGTGTCATCCGCAAATTTGGAGATACTACATTTAATCCCCTTGTCCAAATCATTCATGTACAATGTGAACAGCTGGGGCCCCAGCACAGAACCTTGCGGTACCCCACTAGTCACTGCCTGCGATTCTGAAAAGTATCCATTTACTCCTACTCTTTGCTTCCTGTCTGACAACCAGTTCTCAATCTATGTCAGCACACTACCCCCAATCCCATGTGCTTTAACTTTGCACATTAATCTCTTGTGTGGTACCTTGTCGAAAGCCTTCTGAAAGTCCAAATATACCACATCAACTGGTTCTCCCTTGTCCACTCTACTGGAAACATCCTCAAAAATTCCAGAAGATTTGTCAAGCAAGCTTTCCCTTTCACAAATCCATGCTGACGTGAACCTATCATATCACCTCTTTCGAAATGCGCTGCTATGACATCCTTAATAATTGATTCCATCATTTTACCCACTACTGATCTCAGGCTGACCGGTCAAAATTCCCTGTTTTCTCTCTCCCTCCTTTTTTAAAAAGTGGGGTTACATTGGCTACCCTTCAGTCGATAGGAACTGATCCAGAGTCTATGGAATGTTGGAAAATGACTGTCCATGGTTCCGCTATGACAGAGTCAAACCGACAAACAGAGAGAGACAGATGGCGAGATAGAGACAACGAGAGACAGAAAGTGTGAAACTGAGGAGGAGAGGCAGACTGAGTGAGAAAAAGACTCAAACATATACATATACAGAGATGTGCGTGTGTGATCTATTAAGAGAGAGAGGGAAAGAGTGAGAGAAAGAGAATGATAAAGACAGATCGTAAGAGAGAGATAGAGACAAAACCAGAAAATGATGGAAATACTTATCAGGTTAGAGACAGGGACTAACAGAGACAAGCAAAGAAAGACAAACAGACAGAGACAGAGACAGATAGAGAGAGACGATGGGAAAGAGAGTGACAGTCAGACAGAGAGGGATGATGGGAAAGAGCGAGCCAAATAGACAGGGAGAATGCGAGAATCCCATTGGAGCAGACCTTTGTCACCGTGAGAAAGAAAGAGACAGATTGACAGACAGAGACAAACAAAGAAACCTAGAAACTTAGAAAATAGGTGCAGGAGTTGGGCATTCGGGCCTTCGAGTCTGCACCACCATTCAATAAGATCATGACTAATCATTCACCTCAGTATCCTTTTGCTGCTTTCTCTCCATACCTCTTGGTGTCTTTAGCCATAATGTCCATATCTAATTCCCTCTTGAATATATCCAATGAACTGGCATCAACAACTCTCTGCGGTAGGGAATTCCACAGGTTAACAACTCTCAGAGTGAAGAAGTTTCTCCTCATCTCGGTCCTAAATGGCCTGCCCCTTATCCTTAGACTGTGTCCCCGAGTTCTGGACTTCCCCAACATGGGAACAGTATGCTGCATCTAACCTGTCAAGTCCCGTCAGAATTTTTTATGTTTCTATGAGATCCCCTCTCATCCTTCTAAACTCCAGTGACTACACGCCCAGTCGATCCAGTCTCTCCTCATATGTTAGTCCTTCCATCCCGGGAATCAGTTTGGTGAACCTTCGCTGCACTTCCTCAATAGCAAGAAAGTCCTTTCTCAGATTACGAGACCAAAACTGAACACAATACTCCAGGTGAGGTCTCACAAAGGCCCTGTATAACTGCAGTAAGACCTCCGTGCTCCTATACTCAAATCCCTTAGCTATGAAGGCCAACATACCATTTGCCTTCTTCACCGCCTGCTGTAACTGCATGCCAACTTTCAATGACTGATGTACCATGACACGCAGCTCCGGTTGCACCTCCCATTTTCCTAATCTGCCGCCATACAGATAATATTCTGCCTTCGTGTTTTGCCACCAAAAATGATAGCCTCACATTTATCCACATTACACTGCATCTGCCATGCATTTGCCCTCTCACCTAACCTGTCCATGTCATCCTGTAGCCTCTTAGCATCCTCCTCATAGTTCACGCCGCCACCCCTGTTAGTATCATCTGCAAATTTGAAGATATTACACTCAATTCCTTCATCTAAATCATTAATGTATATTGTAAATAGCTGGTGTCCCAGCACTGAGCCCTGCGGCACCCCGCTAGTCACTGCCTGCTTTTCTGAAAATGAACCGTTTATCCCGATTCTCTGCTTCATGTCTGCCAACCGGTTCTCTATCCTCGTCAGTACATTACCCCTAATACCATGTGCTTTAATTTTGCACACCAATACATGTGTGGGACCTTGTTGAAAGCCTTTTGAAAGTCCAAATACACCACATCCACTGGTTCCCCTTGTCCACTATACCAGTTACATCCTCGATAAATTCCAGAAGATTAGTCAAGCTTGATTTCCCTTTCATAATTTTCTTGCCGCTTGGACCGATCCTGTCACTGCTTTCCAAATGCACTGCTATTTCATCTTTATTAATTGATTCCTACATTTTCCCCACTACTGATGTAAGGCTAACCAGTCTATAATTATCCGTTTTCTATGTCCCCTCTTTTTTAAAAGGTGGTGTTACATTAGCTACCCTCCAGTTCATACAAACTGATCGAGAGTCGATAGACTTTTGGAAAATGATCACCAATGCATCCGCTATTTCTAGGGCCACTTCCTTAAGTACTATCAGGCCCCGGGGATTTATCAGCCTTCAATCCCTTCAATTTCCCAAACACAATTACCTGACTCATAAGGATTTCATTCAGTTCCTCCTTCTCGCTACATCCTCGGTGCCCTAGTATTTCTGGAGGGTTATGCGTGTCTTCCTTCGTGAAGACAGAACCAAAGTAATTGTTCAACTGGTCTACCATTTCTTTGTTCCCCATTATAAATTCACCTGAATCTGACTGCAAGGGACCTACGTTTGTCTTCTCTAATCTTTTTGTCTTCACATATCTATAGAACTTTATTATGTTCCCAGCAAGCTTCCTCTCATAATCTATTTCTCCCCTCCTAATTAAAACCTTTGTCCTACTCTGCTGAATTCTAAATGTCTCCCAGTCCTCAAGTTGCGGCTTTTTCTGGCCAATTTATATGCCTCTTCCTTGGATTTAACACTATCCTTAATTTCCCTTGTTAGCTCCGGTTGAGCCACCTTCCCCGTTTTATTTTTACTTCAGACACGGAAATACAATTGTTGAAGCTCATCCATGTGATCTTTAAATGTTTGCCATGGCCTATCCACCGTCAACCCTTTAAGTACCATTCGCCAGTCTATTCTAGCCAATTCACGTCTCATACCATCGAAGTTAAATTTTTCTAAGTTCAGGACCCTAGTCTCTGAATTAACTGTGTCACTCGCCACCTTAATAAAGATTTCGACCATATTATGGTGTCAGTCTTCCCCAAGGGGCCTCGCACAACAAGATTGCTAATTAGTCCTTTCTCATTACACATCAGCCAGTCTAGGATGGCCAGCCATCCAGATGGTCCCTCGACATATTGGTCGAGAAAACCATCCCTAATACGCTCGAGGAAATCCTCCTCCACCGTATTGTTTTCTGCATGGTTAGCCCAATCTACATGTAGAGTAAAGTCGCCCTTGAATAGCTGCTGTATCTTTATGGCACGCATCCCTAATTTCTTGTTTGATGCTGTCCCCAACCTCACTACTACTGTTTGCTGATCTGCACGCAACTCCTCTTGCGTTTTCTTCCCTTTGGTATTTCGCAGTTCCAACCATACATGTTCCACATCATCCAAGCTAATGTCGTTCCTTATTATTGGCTTAATTTCCTCTTCAACCAGCAACGCTACCCCACCACCTTTTCATTTCTGTCTATGCTTCCTGAATGTTGAGTTCCCAGCTTTGGTCACCCTGGAGCCATGTCTTCGTGATGCCAATTATATCATATTCATTAATTGTGCAGTTAATTCGTCCACTTTATTACGAATACTCCTCGCACTTAGGCACAGAGCCTTCAGGCTTGTTATTTTAACACACTTTGACCCTTTAGAATTTTGCTGCAAAGTGGCCCTATTTGATTTTTGCCGTGGGTTTCTCTGCCCTCCACCTTTACTTTTATTCTTTCGCTTCTGCGCCCATTCCACTTCCCTCTGTCTCCCGTCGTCCTGCCATATTACTTTTAACCCTCCCCAACAACACGAGCAAACACTCCCCCTTGGACATTGGTTCTGATCCAGGTGCAGACCGTCCGATTTAGTACTGATCCCACCTCCCCCAGAACGGGTTCCAAAGTGCCAGGAACTTGAATCCCTCCCATCTGCACCACACTTCAAGCCACGTATTCATCTGAGCTATCCTGCGATTCCTGCTCCGACGAGCAGGTGGCACTGGTAGCAATCCTGACTTTGCGACCTTCGAGGTCCTACTTTTTAATTTAACTCCGAGCTCCATGAATTCAGCTTGTCGGTCCTCAGACAGAGTGAGTCAGAGAGTGACAGAGACTCAAACACATAAAGATATACAGAGCTCTCGAAAGACAGAGAGTGAGAGGCAGAGATACACAATATCATTTCTTTTTCAGTTGAGAGTGTGACAGAGTTTCAGATTCAACAGAAGGCATTCGGGTATCACTGAGCAGGATTGGAGAAAATTGGTGTTAAATTCAAGTGTTACCAGAAGAGGGGTTCGAACGCACGCGGGTATAAACCCATTAGATCCTAAATGCAACGACTTATACACTCGGCCATTCTGGACTTGGGAACCTTCACATTCTGTCTCTGTGCAAATCTGGGCTTGAGCTCCACCCTCACAGACACACGCATACACACAGGTTTTCAGTAAGCATTTCCAGTAATATTGACACGGAGGCAACTCATATTCTTTTTCGAACAATGCTGTGGGTACATTCACATTCACCCGAGAGAGCAGACGGAGCTTCCATTTTACATTTCATCCGAAAGTCAACAGCTTCAACAATACAAAATTCCCCAAATACTGCACTTGAGTGTCAGCCAAGATTATATGCTCAAGTCTCAGGAGTGGGACTTGAAGTCGAAAATGCTGCCGCTGATCCAAAGTCGATATCAAATGGCACAACCGTATTATTTTCCCCAAGTCTTTTTTTAAAAGCTCCAGGGCATACCAGATTCATGGTGATGATATCCACAGACAGTTGCACAAACACAGTGACATACTATACAGATAGACAGACACAGAGACACACACAAACATAACCAAAAATATACACGCACCAACGGACATGCACAGAGTGCCTTAGACATATAGGGGGATAGACAGGCTGAATCACTGTCGCTAATTCGGCTGATTTTTGCGTTTTTCTCTCCCTATGTATCGTGAATATTGCAGATTAATGAAAATTAGAAACAAATGTCAGTGTTGAAAGGTGTGGGACGTTATTCCATCCATCTCAGGATCAGTTTTGCAGGGATCTGGTTAAATTGTGAAATGGAATGAAAAATCCTGCGATCCGTAGTCGGCAGGATTCAAACCTGCGCGGGAAAACAGCAATGGGTTTCTAGTCCATTGCCCTAACCACTCGGCCACGACTACTGGATTGCTGTCGAATTAAATGTTACTCAGATAATACTCAATCATCCCTCTCTCTGCTTCAGAACGCCACAGAGTCCTGAAAAAGTAACCATTTCCTAAAAATGTGGAAGAGCCAATCTCCTCATGCTGTATTTTTACTCTTCTATGTTGCTCTGGAACTTTTAATATGAATCTATACTGAATAACAGAAGTACAATTCTACGTTCCGAAAATGCTTCCTCCCGCGTGACAGGCGGGGATACTCACGACTATACTTAAGAGGTACTGACGGGTGTAGATTTTCAGACAGCAGGAATCGAGCTGTGAAAAGAACTGGACACCATGAGAAAGAGACAGACTCATTGAGAGACAGACACAAACAGAGAAACAGGGAGAGACAGACAGCGAGCGAGAGAAATAGAGAGAGAGCAAATGTGAGACTGAGAGGGATAGGCAGACTGAGTGAGACAGTGTCTCAAACACACACATACACAGAGATGTGTGTGTGTGTGCTCCATAAAGAGAGGGAGGCAAATAGTGATGGAAAGCCAGAGACAAAGAGAGAGCGACAAAGAGAGAGCGAGATAGAGATAGAGATAGAGATCGAGAGAGAGAGATAGAGATAGAGCGAGAGATAGAGATAGAGATAGAGATAGAGATAGAGAGATGGAGATAGAGAGATAGAGATAGAGGCAGAGATAGAGAGATAGAGAGAGATAGAGAGATAGAGAGATAGAGATAGAGATAGAGAGAGACAGAGAGAGATAGAGAGAGACAGAGAGAGACAGAGAGAGACAGAGAGACAGAGAGAGAGAGAGAGACAGAGAGAGAGACAGAGAGAGAGAGAGAGCGACAGACAGAGAGAGAGAGAGACAGAGAGAGAGAGAGAGAGACAGAGAGAGAGAGAGAGAGACAGAGAGAGAGAGAGAGACAGAGAGAGAGAGAGACAGACAGACAGAGAGAGAGACAGAGAGAGAGACAGAGAGAGAGACAGAGAGAGAGACAGAGAGAGAGACAGAGAGAGAGACAGAGAGAGAGACAGAGAGAGAGACAGAGAGAGAGAGAGAGAAAAACATAAAATGATGGAAATACTCAACAGGTTCGAGACAGGGTCAAGCAGAGACAGGTAAAGAGAGACAGACAGGCAGAGACATAGACAGACAGTGATGATGGGAAAGCGAGAGACAGCGAGACAGAGAGACTGAGAGAATCCCATTGTAATTTAACTGGACACTGTGAGAAAGACACGGGCAGATTGAGAGACAGAGAGAAACAGAGAAACAGAGAGAGACGGAGTGAGTCAGAAAGAGGCAGAGTGAGGGAGACAAGGACTCTAACACGGAAACACATGCACAGATCTCTAAAGAGACAGAGGTAGAGAGTGAGGCAGAGACTGAAAGACACAGATACATTTCTTTATCGGTTCAGAATGTCATCGAGTTACAGTAAAATGCAGATTCAACAGATACTTACTACAGTTGCACAGGGCCTTGGTGAGGCCTCATTGGAAGTTTTGGTCTCCTAATCTGAGGAAGGACGTTCTTGCTATTGAGGGAGTGCAGCGAAGGTTCACCAGACTGAATCCCGGGATGGCTGGACTGTCATATGAGGAGAGACTGGATCAACTGGGTTTTTATACATTGGAGTTTAGAAGGATGAGAGGGGATTTCATAGAAACATAAAGGTTCTGTCGGGACGGGACAGGTTAGATGCAGGTAGCTTGTTCCCGATGTTGATGAAGTCCAGAACCAGGGGACACAGCCTTAGGACAGCCATGTCTCCGTGGTGCCAATTATATCATATTCGTTAATTGCTGCCTGTGCAGTTAATTCGTCCACCTTATTACGAATACTCCTCGCATTGAGGCACAGAGCCTTAAGGCTTTTCTTTTTAACACACTTTGTTCCTCTGACTTTAGCTGTAATGTGGCCCTTTTTGAAAGGAATGACAAGGGTGTATGTGGTTACAGGAGGATGTGAGGAGAAACAAACATAATACGAGGGGAAGAGTACATCCGTGATGGACCAGTATGAGATCAAAACGATTGGAAATATAAGGGGAATATCTTTATCCATGTGCCGGAGAGGGGAAGCCTAACTATAGGCCCTCACCCAGTGGGAGATGGGAGCAAGGATAGCTGCGGGTTTGAAAATACTACGGAAGGATGTGTCTTTGGAATAAACTCTGCCCGAACCGAACCCACACATTACAACTATCAAGTGTGAGGAGAATATGGTGTGGTAACTAGCCTGTGAACTTATGTTACTCCAAGACTGTCGGTGGCAGTGGGAAGAGCACGCATGACATGCCAGGAAGAAAATGACATGAAATATAAGCGGTGAGATTAAGCAAGATATTGATGTTTACATGGAAGAGCAAGAAAAATCAATTCCCCTGTTACTTGAAGATTTAACTGAGCTCAAGAAATAACGTTAAAAGATATTAAAAACTGAAGGATAAAGCAAAAGAACTGGACTAAAGGATGACCTGAAAAACCCGCCTTGGTGCTTGAGATTCTATGTCCCTGGATAACGATCCTTTCACATATCCTAGTGGCAGTAAGATAGTAATAGCTTTGAGTTGGTTGGTGATGTTATGTAACAAGTGCAAAGACAGGCGAGGCTTACCCGAGCAAAGTTACAAGATAGGGATTAGAATTATATCCCATGTGTTAGTCCTAGTGCAGCTGATAGTGGTGTTGATGCTCCTGGGAGACTGTGCACGCAGATACAAGAGACGCAGAAAGAAAAGGTTGGCCAAGGCCCGTAACCAAGAACACAGAAAACCTTTGCTAGATCCAAAGAGGGTTAATCAAACAAAAAGACGGCATGAATACCTGATGTGAGTCGTGAGTGTCACAATCCTATCGCCTGATCAACGAAACCGAGGCGGGACACAAACGAATCAAGAGAGGATAAGGCAGGGAAAGGAAAATTGTTGTTCATGGTGGGATATTTTTAAGGGCTGGTCACCTAAAGCCTACGTGGTCCTCAAATTGATGTGGCATTCAATTGTGGAAATAATGGTAGATTTAGGGATATGTATCGTGATCCAAGTATATCTGATGTGTAAGATCAGAGAGATATACAACCACATGGTTATAGCCGAACAGCAAACAGCCTCATTAATTATGTAATGTAGGCATGATAGGGATGCGAATGACTTTGTAATGCGTTCGGGAAACAACCAAGACCCCCGAGCTTTTGCACTGTATGTACCCAAAGAAATATCAGTGGCGTGCCAATATCCCAGGGAAATGGTCAGGGGTAGTATGTAAAGACTCCACAAAAGATGGAACTACAAGCGAGTCCTGGGAAAGGGACTTGCTATCACCATTTCCAGCAGATGACTCAGAACATATATGTGGCCAGCTGATTATTTAGAAATAATCAGGGAGCAACAGGAGGGACTGAAAGGGCAGATTACAAATTGTAATTACAATTAATAATAATAATGGCGATGTTATAAAATGGAGTTAACAGGTTTTTAAAATGGAACCCACAGCCTGTTTTTCAGACTGTGGTAAGTGTGTGTGGGATGCCTTCCACAGACAGAGGAGCAGTGTTCCAATTCATAGACCAAAGGCCTTGGGAGCTGGGCACGGACACAGATAACATAGAATTTGAATTGTATAACAAGATAAGAGTTAATTAAAAAGAATCATAACAACATGTATTTGGAATTACCAATTAAGGCATATAGAAGCCAGATTGGAGGAAGCGCTGTACCAATCAATCCTGTATTAATCAATCAGCATGTATTAAATGTAACTTGTGTAATGACGTAATGCTATAATCTGAAACTGTATAATGTAAGATGTCTCTGGCAGTATCTTCGAGCATTCCTTCAAGGATAGCTCCCCTGCCGGCTTGTATTAATAAAACCTGCATTTACTTCAAGTCTCACAGAATCCTAATGGTGTTTTGAAGTTAACCCTAACAAGGTTAGAGAGATAGGGAGGGGTGTAGGGCTGTAGGAGGTTACAGAGATAGGGAGGGGCGTAGGGCTGGAGGAGATTATAGAGATAGGGAGGGGTGTAGGGCTGAAGGATGTTACAGAGACAGGGAGGGATGCAGGGCTGGAGGAGTTACGGAGATAGGGAGGGGTGTAGGGGCCGGAGGAGGTTACAGAGATAGGGAGGGGTGTAGGGCTGGAGGAGGTTACAGAGATAGGGAGGGGTGTTGAGGCTGGAGGAGATTACAGAGATAGGGAGGGCGGAGCCATCGAGGGGTTTGAACAGGACGCTGAGAATTTTAAAATCAGCACCTCGCTGGGGCCGAGGATGGGGGAGAAGTGCAGGAACACAACCCCCTCACTACCTACCCTGCACTGACCCCCATCATCTGTTACATCACCTGGAGTTCCAGCGACACTCCTCCACCTCTCTCTCGGTATTTATCTACTCACTGCCTCACTCAAAGCTTATCTCCCATTGACAGTCCGTGTGAGAGCCCCCGTTGTCCCAGAATTGCTCCCCGTGGACACCGACTGACCTTCCTCATGCCTCCGTCGCCCTCCTCCTGTTCCTTGACGGCCGACAAATTCAGCAAGCAAAAGATAAAGGCTGGGGGGAGGAGGGGTTATATAAATTAAAACACGTGGCGGCCAGAGGAAGGGGCTTGCGGGATCGTGTCCGGCCTGCGGGCCGTATGTTTGACACCCCTGATCTACACTATCAAATCCTATCAGAATTGTGTATGTTTTAAAATTAGATCACCTGCCATTCTTCTAACCTGTATAGAATATAGGCCTAGTCTACTCAATCTCTCCTCACAGGACAATTCCCCCATTCCAGGAATCAGTCTGGCGAACCTTCATTGCTACCCTCAATGGTAAGTACATCCTTCCTTAGGTAAGCAATCAAAACTGTATACAGTACTCCAGGTGTAGTCTCACCAGGGTCCTATATAATTGAGTAAGATGTCTAGGAGCAAGTTATTATTTAAATGGAGAAAGATTGCAAAGTGCCGCAGTACAGCAGGTCTGGGGTTACTTGTATCTGCCTGCACAGTCTCCCAGGAGCATCAACACCACTATCAGCTGCACTAGGACTAACACATGGGATATAATTCTAATCCCGTGGTCATAACGCCGTTCAAGTCAGCGGAATAAAGAGGAAAAAATGCGGCATCTTTGTGCGGGGTAACATCAGAGAGCGCGGCAGAGGGAGGGAGTTGGGCAGGAGGGAGGGAGCAGGGCAGAGGGAGGGAGCGGGAGCGGGGCAGAGGGAGGGAGCGGGAGCGGGGCAGAGGGAGGGAGCGGGAGCGGGGCAGAGGGAGGGAGGAAGAGGGAGGGAGGGAGGAAGAGGGAGGGAGGGAGGAAGGGGGAGGGAGGGAAGGTTCTGTGCTGGGGCCCCAGCTGTTTACATTGTACATTAATGATTTGGACGAGGGGATTAAATGTAGTATCTCCAAATTTGCGGATGACACTAAGTTCGGTGGCAGTGTGAGCTGTGCGGAGGATGCTATGAGGCTGCAGAGCGACTTGGATACGTTAGGTGAGTGGGCAAATGCATGGCAGATTAAGTATAATGTGGATAAATGTGAGGTTATCCACTTTGGTGGTAAAAACAGAGAGGCAGACTATTATCTGAATGGTGACAGATTAGGAAAAGGGGAGGCGCAACGAGACCTGGCTGTCATGGTACATCAGTCATTAAAGGTTGGCATGCAGGTACATCAGGCGGTTAAGAAAGCAAATGGCATGTTGGCCTTCATAGTGAGGGGATTTGAGTACAGGGGCAGGGATGTGTTGCTGCAGTTGTACAGGGCATTGGTGAGGCCACACCTGGAGTATTGTGGACAGTTTTGGTCTCCAAACCTGAGGAAGGACATTCTTGCTATTGAGGGAGTGCAGCGATGGTTCACCAGACTGATTCCAGGGATGGCGGGACTGACCGATCAAGAAAGACTGGATCAACTGGGCTTGTATTCACTGGTGTTCTGAAGAATGAGAGGGGACCTCATAGAAACGTTTAAAATTCTGATGGGTTTAGACAGGTTAGATGCAGGAAGAATGTTCCCAATGTTGGGGAAGTCCAGAACCAGGGGTCACCGTCTAAGGATAAGGAATAAGCCACTTAGGACCGAGATGAGGAGAAACTTCTTCACCCAGAGAGTGGCGAACCTGTGGAATTCTCTACCACAGAAAGTTGTTGAGGCCAATTCACTAAATGGATTCAAAAATGAGTTAGATGTAGTCCTTACAACTCGGGGGATCAAGGGGTTTGGCGAGAAAACAGGAAAGGGGTACTGAAGTTGCGTGTTCAGCCATGAACTCATTGAATGGCGGTGCAGGCTAGAAGGGACGAATGGCCTACTCCTGCACCTATTTTCTATGTTTCTATGTTTCTATGAAAATTGTTGTGGTTGGGAACGTTAATTTTAGGGGGATAGATAGGGTTCTCTGCAACCTAGAGCATGGGTCCTGAAGATTTTGTTTCATACCCGGTGCCAGGATAAAGGACATCTCTTCCGGGCTGGAGAAGAAGTTTTAGTGGGAGGGGGAGGGTCCATTTGTCGTGTTGCACGTAGGTACTAATGATATAGGTAGGACTAAGAAAGAGTTTCTGCTGAGAGAGTTTGAACAGCTAGGGACTAAATGGAAAAACAGAACCACAAAGCTAATAATCTCTGCATTATTACCTGAGCCACGAGCAAATTGGCATAGGGTCAGTCGAATCAGGGAGATGAATACGTGGCTCAGAGGTTGGTGTCGAAGAAGTGGGTTTCGATTCTTGGGGCACTGGCACCAATACTCGAGAAAGAGAGAGCTTTTCCGTGGGGACAGACTACACCTCAACTATGCTGGGACCACAATTTTAGCGAATCGAATAACCAGGGAGGTAGATAGGGCTTCAAAGTAAATAATGCAGCGAGAGGTTCACAATAAAGTGAAATCCAGAATACTAGACAAAAGAAAAGGAAGCAATGCAGGAAACTGACTGTGGTAATGATACACAGTTTACGTCAGGAAGGGATAGAGCATACAAACAAAAAACTGCTCTCGCAAATAGGGTCCAGGTAAGAAAAAATAGCGATAAGACAAATAGGGTTTTAGTGCAAAATAATGTTAAGATATCTAATAATGCTAAAAATACGAATCTAAAAGCACTATATCTGAGTGCACGAAGCATCCGTAATAATGAATTAGCAGCGCAATTAGATGTAAATGGATACGATATAGTTGCAATTACGGCACCTGGTTGCAGGGAGATCAGGGCTGTGAATTCGATAGCCCAGGATATACGATATTTCGCAAAATGGAAAAGGGGGTGGTGTGGCGTTGTTATAAAGGATGGAATCTGATTAAGAGTGAGAAAGGATATTGGCTCAGAAAATCAAGATGTAGAATCAGTCTAGGTGGAGCTAGGAAACACCAAGGGGCAGAAAACATTGGTGGAAGTTATCTATAGGCCTCTAAACAATGGTGGTAATGTCGGGGATGGCATCAAACAGGATATTAGAGATGCATGTAACAAGGATACTACAGTAAACGTAGGTGACTTTAATCTGCACTTAGACTGGCCAAACCAAATAAGCAATAATACCGTGGAAGATAAATTCCTGGAGTGTCTACGAGGTGTTGTTTTCGACCTGTATGTTGAGCAGCCTACGCAGAAACAGGCAGAATACCCAGTTTTATAAATTTGCATGAGATCCACTCTCATCCTTCTAAACTCCAGTGAATACAGGCCTGGATGATCCAGTCTCTCCTCAAATGTCTGTCCTCCCATCCCGGGAATCAGTCTGGTGAACATTCGCTGCATTCTCTCAATAGCAAGAACGTCCTTCCTCAGATTAGGAGACCGAAACTGAACACAATATTCCAGGTGAAACCTCACCAAGGCCCTGTACAAGTGCAGTAAGACCTCCCTGCTCCTATACTCAAATCCCCTAGCTATGAAGGCCAACATACCATTTACCTTCACAACAGATTAGGTATTGTGCAATGAGAAGGGATTAATTTTCTTGTTGTGCGGGGTCCTTTAGGGAAGAGTGACGGGGCGAGAGAAAACACGTAATTATAAACCGGTTAGCCTGACATCAGTAGTGGGGAAAATGTTGGAATCAATTATTAAAGATGAAATAGCAGCGCATTTGGAAAGCAATGATAGGATCGGTCCAAGTCAGCATGGAATTATGAAAGGGAAATCAGGCTTGACAAATCTTCTGGATTTTTTTGAGGATGTAACTAGTAGAGTGGACAAGCGAGAACCAGTGGATGTGGTGTATTTGGACTTTCAAAAGATTTTGACAAAGTCCCACACAAGAGATTCGTGTGCGAAATTAAAGCGCAAGGTATTGGAGGTAATGTACTGATGTGGATAGAGAACTCGTTGCCAGACAGGAAGCAAAGAGTCGGGATAAACGGGCCATTTTCAGAATAGCGGGCAGTGACTGGTGGGGTGCCGCAGGGCTCAGTGCTGGGACCCTAGCTATTTCCAATGTACATCAATGATTAGATGAACGAATTGAGTGTAATATCTGCAAGTTTGCAGATGACACTAAGCTGGGTGGCGGTTTGAGATTTGTGGAGAATGCTAAGAGGCTGCAGGCTGACTTTGACTGGTTAGGTGAGTGGGCAAATGCACGGCAGATGCAGGATCATTTGGATAAATGTGAGGTAATGCACTTTGATGGCAAGAACACGAAGGCAGAATATTATCTGTATGGCGGCAGATTAGGAAAAGGGGAGGTGCAACGAGACCTGTGTGTCTTGTTACATCAATCATTGAAAGCTGGCATGCAGGAACAGCAGGCGGTGAACAAGGTAAATGGTATATTGGCCTTCATAGCTAGGGGATTTGAGTATAGGAGCAGGGAGGTCTTACTGCACTTGTACAGGGCCTTGGTGAGGTTTCACCTGGAATATTGTGTTCAGTTTCGGTCTCCTAATCTGAGGAAGGACGTTCTTGCTCTTGAGAGAGTGCAGCGACGATTCACCAGACTGATTCCCGGGATGGCAGGACAGACATATGAGGATAGACTGGATCGTCCAGGCCTGTATTCACTGGAGTTTATAAGGATGAGAGCGGATCTCATGGAAATATATAAAATGCTGACCGGGACTGGACAGGTTAGATGCAGGAAGACTGTTACCGATGTTGGGAAAGTCCAGAACCAGGGGTACACAGTCTAAGGATAAGAGGTAAGCCATTTAGGACTGAGATGAGGAGAAACGTCTTCACTCAGAGAGTTGTTGATCTGCGGAATTCTCTAAAGCAGAGAGTTGTTCATGACAGTTCATTGGATATATTCAAGAGGGAGTTAGATATGGTCCTTACGGCTAAATGGAGCAAAGGGTATGGAGAGAAAGCAGGAAAGGGGTACTGAGGAGAATGATCAGCCATGATCTTATTCAATGATGGTGCAGGTTCGAACGGCCGAATGGCCTACTCCTGCACCCATTTGCTATGTTTCTGTGTTTCTATAACATGATTTAATTCTTTATTAAATGGAAAGTGAGTAGTCCAATCCGAAATTAGGGTCCTAAATCTAAACAAAGCAAACTACGAAGGTATGAGAAATGAATTGGCTATGATAGAATGTGCAGATTCATTAAAAGGCATGGTGGTGGATATGCAATGTCTATCATTTACGAAACGAATGCATGATTTGCCACATTTATACATTCCTTTCTGGCGCATAAACGCAAAAGTAAAAGTGACCCAACCATGGCTAACACAAGAAATTAAGGATGGTATTACATCTAAAAAGAAGTCATACAAAGTTGCCAGAAAAAGTAGCAAGCCTGAGGATTGGGAAAAGTTTAGCATTCAACAAAAAAGGACCAAAAGATTGATTTAAGAGCGTAAAACTAGAGTATGGAAGTAAATTGCAAGAAACATAAAAACCGACTGCAAACGTTTCTACAAGTATGTAAAAAGAAAAAAAGATTAGTGAAGACAAATGTAGGTCCTTTACAGTCAGAAACCGGAGAATTTATAATGAGGAAAAAGGAAACGGCAGAACAACTAAATAAAGGCTTCGATTCTGTCTTCCCAGAAGAGGAGACAAATAACGTCCCAGACATGCTGGGGAATCAAGGGACTAGTGAGCAAGAGGAATTAAAGGAAATGATTATTAGTAAGAAAATATTACTGGAGAAACTAATGTGACTGAAGGTAGATAAATCCCCAGTGCCTGATGGGCTGCATCCCAGAATACTAAAAGAGGTAGCCATGGAAATAAGGGATGCATTGGTTGACATCTTCCAAAATTCTGCAGATTATGCAACAGGTCCTGCAGATTGTAGTGTGGCAAATGTAACCCCACTTTTAAAAAAGTGGGAGAGTGAAAACAGGGAAGTACAGACCAGTTAGCCTAACATCAGTCGTGTGGAAAATGCTAGAGTCTATTATAAAGGATGTGATATCGGGACACTTTGATAATATCAACGGGATTAGATAACGTCAACATGGACTTATGAAAGGAAAATCGTGCTTGACAAACCTACTGGTGTTTTTCAGGAAGTAACTGAGAATAGATAAGCGAGACCCAGGGGATGCAGTGGAGTTGGATTTTCAGAAGGCCTTTGATAAATTCCCAATTTGAGGTTAGTGTACAAAATTAAAACACATAGGATTGGGGGTAATATCCTGACATAGATTGAAGATTGGTTAACTGACAAGAATCAGCGAGTAGGAATAAACAGTTCTTTTTTGGCGTAGTGGGCAGTGACTAGTGGGGTACCACAGGGATCAGTGCTTGGGCCCCAGTTATTCACAATATATATATATAAATGGTTTGGATGAGGGAATCAATGTAACATTTCCAATTTGCTGACAACACAAAACTAGATGGGATTGTGAGTTGTGAGGAGGATGCAGAGACGCTGCAAGGCAATTTAGATAGGTTTCGTAAGTGGGCAAACACTTGGCAGATGCATTATAAAGTGGATAAATGTGAAGTTATCCACGTTGGTTGGAAAAACATGAAGACAACGTATTATTTAAATGGTGATAGCTTGGGAAATATCAATGTACAAAGGGACCTGGATGTCCTTGGACACCAGTTATTGAAAGCAAACATGCAGGTGCAACAAGCAGCAACAGGATTTGAGTACAGGTGCAAGGATCTCTTACGACAGTTATGCAGGGTTTTGGTGAGACCACAGCTGGAGTATTGTGTGCAGTTTTGCCTCCTTATCCAAGAAAGGATATACTTGCCCTAGAGGGAGTGCAACGAATGTTCACCAGACTGATTCCTGGGATGGCAGGACTGTCGTATGAGGAGCGATTGGGTCGACTAGGCCTGTATTCACTGGAGTTTAGAAGAATGAGAGGGGATCTCATTGAAACATTTAAAATTCTGACAGGGCTGGACACACCGAATGCGGGGAAGAGGTTTCTCCTGGCTGGGAAGTCTAGAACAAGGGGTCACACTCTCAGGATACGGGGTAGGAAATTTAGGATTGAGATGAGGAGAAATTTATTTACTCACAGGGTGGTGAACCTGTGGAATTCCCTACCATTGAAGGCTGTGGAGGCCAAGGCACTGAATATATTTAAGAAGGAGATAGATAGATTTCTAGACACAAAAGGCATCAAGGGCTAATGAGAGAAAGCGGGAATAAGGTGTTGAATAAAAGGATCAGCCATGATCATATTGCATGGCGTGGCAGGCTCGATGGGCCGAACGGCATACTCCTGTTCCTATTTTCTATGTTTCTATCTCGGGGAAAACTCACTTTCCCTCACTGATTGCGGCTCTTCACCAGTACCGAAGGTTTAGAGGGGATTTAAGGGAAGCTTCTTCACGCAGAGGGTTGTGGGAGTCTGGAACTCACTGCCTGGAAAGGAGGTAGAGGGAGAAACCCTCACCGCATTTAGAAGGTGCATGGATGGGCACTTGAGCTACCATAACCTGCAGGGTTAAGGAACTAGAGCCGGTAAGTGGGTTTAGACTGGATAACATTTTGTTGGCTGGTGCAGATACAATAGTAAGTACTGCAGGGAATCTAATATGGCCAAAGTGATCTCCTGGAATCGGCTCGATTGCCTGGAGCAGTCGGAGAGGAATTTTCCCAGATTTTTTTACTGATCTACAATTGGCCTGAGTTTTGATCTGTTTTTTTTTGCCTCTCCCAAGAGATCGTATGGGTCCGGGAGTGGCGGAGTGTAAAATGTTGCGATACGTGGAGTATCGCAGTTGTGGGGGGCGTACTGGTTGGACCGGGTACTCTTTATCTGTCCACCATTGTTCATTGTACATAGGTCCGCTGACCGGACTGTGTGGCTCTTTGTCGGCCAGCGCGGACACGATGGGCCGAAATGGCCTCCTTCTGCGCTGTAAATTACTTTGTTTCTCTCTTTAAAAGAAATGCCCGCACGGCAGCCTGAAACTCAGGGGCCCAGCGAGCAGGCGGGGGGGGGGGGGGGAGGATGATTGACAGGGTCCCAGTGTGTGTGTGTGTGTGTGTGTGTTTGTGTGTGTGCTGAGCATGCGCGGTGCGGACCCGGTGCCTTTGGATGAGTGGGCGGGGCCAGGGGCGCATGCGCGGTGTCAGTCACAAATCCGGGCGTTGGCCGGAGCGCGGCGGCTTGTGGGTATTGCAGCCGCCAGTATTGTTGGTCCTTTCAACCAACCTGTGCAGCAGCTGCGGCTGAAAATCAGCTTCACTGCCCCCGGACTGGGAGGTGGGGACATTTAGCAACATTTATCTCTTTTCGAAACTTGTTTTTGCAAGGTTTTAGAAGTGGAGCATTTACAGACAGAAAGCTTAAACCAAACATTACGTCAGGATCTGACAGGGTAACGTCATTCATTCGGACGTGAATATCATCGGCTTTGCTCATGGAACGGGAGGGCAGCGATCGCAGCACGTACAAATCAAACCACGTGTCCCGAGTGTGGACCCGGATTCACCCGATCGCCTGACCTGGCGAGACACGTGCACCGTCACACTGGGGAGAAACCGGGTGAAGGTGGGCACGGCGGGAAGGGATTCAGTTCCTCGTCTCTGTTGAACGTTAATCGGTGCAGTCACACCGGGGACAGTCCGTTCACCTATTCTGTGTGTGGGAAGGGTCTTGTTTATTCATCCTGCCTGCAGATACACCAGCGAGTTCACACTGACGAGAAACTATTTCAGTGTTCCAACTGTGGGAAGAGATTTAAAAGCTCTGGGAATCTGAAGGGACACGAGCTTGTTCACACTGATGAGAGGCCGTTCACATGTTTAATTACTTAGCAGCTTTTTGCCACTTCGCAAGTTATAGAAATTCAACTATTCTCATGGTTTATATTCAGTTCAAACTAGGAGAATCTTGTTCAGATGAGAACAAATGTTTTTATTACTGGGATATTGTGTAAAAACAACAGAGATTTTTCAAGTAAATTACGTTGTTACAAAAAGAAATACTTAACAAATGATCGTCACATCCTGTTCTCTATTGCGTCCTCTTGCGAGACCGTGGTGCCGACCCGTTATCCTCTTTTCCTTCTGAAGATGATTTTTTCCTGTTGTCTTGATTCGCACTGCCTTCCTGGTAGAAGAGCTGTTGCTTTATACCCCTTTCCTCCCATTCAAATGCTGTGAAAATCTGCAGCCGTTTTAAGCTTACAATAGATTATATTGACTACTGCCTTTGACCTACTATGTTATTTCTATCTTTCCTCGTTCTCTGTGGCAGGGCTCACTTCTCTGAGAACAGTTATACAGACCTTTATACACACAATTATACTCTGCTTGGCTTTTCAAAATTATGATAAGAAATGGTACATGCTGCATACCTTTATCTTACGTATTAATAATTTTGGCCATGATCCTTCCAGTTCTAAATGAAGCTCTATCAGCAGTTAAAAAAATGAATAACATAATAATGGCTCAATTTACCATGATGCTTTGCTTCTCAGACTTTGGCCATTTTGAAACACGTTATATTACATGGCCATTTTCTATCATTTATAAACTAGTATTATAGACAATCAATGCACATACAGGAAGTTACAAACGTAAAGGCTGTTCGTTATTTAAAGACGTGTAAAATAAGCTTATTCATTCTAACTTCGAACATCTGTCAATAGCTGATATCTTACAATCCCTACCTTGAGGTGGAGGGACTTCCTAAGTTTTCATTTTGACTCTTGTCTGATAGGTTTTGGGCAGTTATAACGTTAAGTCATGTTTGTGTCTGGCGTATGAGATGCTATAAATTGAAGATGTGCACTATTAAACATATTAACAATGTGAGTTGAACAATTAACAATAAATGTGAAATTATTCTAATCCAGGGAAGCTTTTCTATATTAATCCCTATAATTTTTGGTTCCCTACCTTGTGGCATTCGTGCTTGACTGAATATACTTTAATCAAACTTTAAATTTTACACAGTTCCGCATCTCTGATCCTGACCTGAGTCATTATTTTCTTTTTACGATTCAAACCTAATACTACAGAATTCCCCTCTATCATTTAAACCACTTTCTACAGCATCCTCAAATTTCACCATCTGTGCACCTATCCCACTTCCGTCACGTGTGAGGTCGGTATATTTTCCACAAGCCTTGAATGTCGTCATGACAGGTTTATTTTCCGGGTGGGTGGATTAATATGTGTCCCAATGCATGCGTACTGCCCTTCATGTTTTTTCCACCATCTAGGCCAAAACAATTGGTTGTATGCTTTCCTTTCTGATGCTATTGTGCCTTGTTTTTTTTTTCTCCCCACAATCCCCCACTCTTTTTCAGAAATCTCCATACCTGTCGGCCTTCCGTATCTCTAAACGGACATCTCATACATACTCCGTATACTTCTTTTATTTTCCACTGATCTACACCTTCCGTTATAGCACCACAACCTGCAGTGTATTCTGTTGTTACATTATTATCCTGCTTCATCCACAATGGGAAATGCCATCCATAAGATTCATTCTGTCATTTTTTATGTCCAGCAAGAACCAGTGGAAATGTTCCAAAAAAGAGGGGCTGAGTACATTTATCGTCTGAGAGTGCTCTGCAGTCCTGCTCTTCGTTCGTTGTCTATCCCAAACTTCCTAGTAGCAATAGAAGCGTATAGATCCACATCATTCACGTGCAAGAAAATCAAGCATAATATTTTTTCATTCTGAACAGGTTTCATCTGATTGATATGGAACCATTTCAGTTTTGGTTCTTCCTTTAGGTCATGTGGAACATTCAAAACAGATACACCGCTTTGGGTACTGTTGAGGGGGATGACTCATCAGAGGGGAGCAGCAGCAGCCAAGTTCATGGCACCGTGGGTGGCTCTGCTGCGCAGGAGGGCAAGCAAAAGAGTGGGAGAGCTATAGTGATAGGGGATTCAATTGTAAGGGGAATACATAAGCGTTTCTGCGGGCGCAACCGAGACTCCAGGATGGTATGTTGCTTCCCTGGTGCAAGGGTGAAGTATGTCTCGGAGCGGGTGCAGGACATTCTGAAAAGGGAGGGTGAATAACCAGCTGTCGTGGTGCATATAGGTACCAATGATATCGTTAAAAAACGGGATGAGGTCCTACGAGACGGATTTACGGAGCTAGTAGCTAAATTAAAAAGTAGCACCTCAAAAGTAGTAATTTCAAGATTGCTACCAGTGCCACATGCAAGTCAGAGTAGGAATCGCAAGATAGCTCAGATGAATACGTGGTTTGAGGTGTGGCGCAAAAGGGAGGGAATCAAATTCCTGGGGCATAGGAACCGGTTCTGGGGGAGGTGGGACGAGTACAAACCAGAAAGTCTGCACCTGGGCAGGACCGGAACCAATGTCCGAGGAGAAGTGTTTGCTAGTGCTGTTGGGGAGGAGTTAAACTAACATGGCAGGGGGATGGGAACCTATGCAGTGAGACAGATGGAAATAAAATGGTGGCAGAAGAAAAAGATAGAAAGGAGAATAGGAAAAGTGGAGGAAAGAGAAACCCAAGGCAAAAAATAAAAAGGGACACATTGCAGCAAAATTCTGAAAAGGCAAGCCTGAAGGCTCTGTCCTCAATGCGAAGAGTATTCGGAATAAGGTGGACGAATTAACTGCACAGACAGCAGTTAACGGGTATGAAGTAATTGGCATCATGGAGACATGGCTCCAGGCTGGAAACTCAACATTTAGGAAGGATAGGCAGAGAGGAAGAGGAGGCGGGGCGACGTTGCTGGTTAAAGAGGAAATTAAGTCAATAGTTTGGATGGACATTAGCCTGGACGATGTAGAATCGGTATAGGTGGAGCTTCGGAATACCAAAGGGCAGAAAACGTTAGTGGGAGTTGTGTACAGACCAACAAACAGTAGTAGTGAGGTTGGGGACAGCATCAAACAAGAAATAAGGGATGTGTGCAATAAAGGTACAGCAGTTATCATTGGCGACTTTAATCTACATATTGATTGGGTGAACCAAACTGGTAGCAATATGGTGGAGGAGGATTTCCTGGAGTGTATTGGGGATGGTTTTATGGACCAATATGTCGAGGAGCCAACCAGAGAGCTGGCCATCCAAGATTGGGTGATGTTTAATGAGATGGGACAAATTAGCAATCTTGTTGTGTAAGGCATCTTAGGGAAGAGTGACCATAATATGGTAGAATCGCTTATTAAGAGGAGAGTGACATAGTTAATTCGGAAACCAGGATCCTGAACGTAAGGAAAGGTAACTTCGATGGTATGAGGCGTGAATTGGCTAGAATAGACTGGCAAATGGTACTTAAAGGGTTGATGGTGGATAAGCAATGGCAAACATTTAAAGATCACATGGATGAACTTCAGCAATTGTATATCCCTGTCTGGAGTAAAAATAAAACGGGGAAGGTGGCTCAACCATGGCTAACAAGGGAAATTGAGGATAGTGTTAAAACCAAGCAAGAGGCATACAAATTGGTTAGAAAAGCAACGAGCCTGAGGACTGGAAGAAATTTAGAATTCAACAGAGGAGTTCGAAGGGTTTATTTAAGAGGGGAAGATAGAGTACAAGAGGAAGCTTGCAGGGAATAGACAAACTAGCTGTAAAAGCTTCTATATACATGTGAAGGGAAAAAAGATGAGTGAAAAGAAACGTAGGTCACTTGCAGTCGGATTCAGGTGAATTTATAATGGGGAACAAAGAAATTGCAGACCAATTGAACAAAGACTTCGGTTCTGTCTTCACGAAGGAAGACACAAATAACCTTCCGAATGTACTCAGGGAGAGTGGGTCGAGTCAGAAGGAGGAACTGAAGAATATCCTTATTTGGCAGGAAATTGTGTTAGGGAAATTGATGGGATTGAAGGCCGATAAATCCCTGGGGCCTGAAGGTCTTCATCCCAGAGTACTTAAGAAGTGGCCCTAGAAATAGTGGGTGCAATGGTGATTATTTTCCAACAATCTATCGACTCTGGATCAGTTCCTATGGACTGGAGGGCAGCTAATGTAACACCACATTTTAAAAAGGGAGGGAGAGAGAAAACGGGTAATTATAGATCGGTTAGCCTGACATCAGCATTGGGGAAAATGTTGGAATCAATCATTGATTGGAATCAATCACCAGTTCCAACTGTCACAGGACGGAGAGTGGAGAGCACCAGTTCCAAATGTCACAGGAGCATCATATCCTGCCCTGGTAACGGCCCCCAAAGGAAGTGGAGTGTGGGAAATTGCACTCCGCTTCCATTGAGGGGTGGTAAGGCCAATTCTGCGGCGGGAGCAGGACTTACACGCTGGGAGCTAAAATTCCCTGCTCCAGAAGGTTACCGCCCCCAAGATGGGAGCCTGTGCGGGGAGGCAGAGGGAAGTTCAGGGGAGATGGGGGCGTCGGATGGAGGGGAGAGTGGTGGAGGTGGGGGGGGTAGAAATCCAGGGTGGGGGACAGGAGGGGCCATATTGCAGCGGATGTGTGGGGGGGCGAAGTGTGTTGGAGGAGCGGGCCTGGGGGTTCTGTGCCTCAGTGCGGGGAGTGTTCGGAGTGGGGTGGATGGGTTGACTGCGCAGATGGCGGTTGGTGGATGTGGTGTGGTTAGCGTCGCGGGGGCGTGGCTCCGCGGTGGCCGCGGCTGGGGGCTCGATATCCAGGGGTGTTTGGGAAGGATTCTGACGGGACGGGGCGTGTTGGGTGTGGGGGGCGTGTTCCCGGTGTTGGGTGGGTCCGGAACCGGGGGGGGCACGCTCTTGGGATGGGGGTTGGACTGTTTGGGGCTGGGATTGGGAGAGACATGTTCACTCACGGAGTTGTTGGCCTGTGGGGTTCCCTTCCACGGAGAGTTGTTGATGCCAGTTCATTGGATGTGTTCGGGAGGGAGTTGGATGTGGTCCTTGCGGCTGTGGGGGTCGGGGGGGGGGTGGAGGGGTCGTGGTGGGAGGTGCTGGGGTGGGTGATCAGCCATGATCTTGTTGAATGATGGTGCAGGCTCCAAGGGCCGAATGGCCTACTCCTGCACCTATTTTCTATGTTTCTATGTTTCTATTAAGGATGAAATAGCAGCGCATTTGGAAAGCAGTGACACGATCAGTCCACGGCAGCTTGGATTTTTGAAAGGGAAATCATGCGTGACGAATCTTCTGGAATTTTTTGAGGATGTAACTAGTAGAGTGGACAAGGGAGATCCATTGGATGTGGTGTACTTCGACTTTCAAAAGGCTTTTGACAAGGTCCCGCACAATAAATTGGTGTACAAATTCAAAGCACATGGTATTGGGGGTAATGTACTGACGTGGATAGAGAACTGGTTGGCAGACAGGAAGCAGAGAGTCGGGTTAAATGGGTCCTTTTCAGAATGGCAGGCAGTAACTAGTGGAGTGCCGCAGGGCTCAGTGCTGGGACCCCAGATCTTTACAATATACATTAACGATTTAGATGAAGGAATTGAGTGTAATATCTCCAAGTTTGCAGATGACACAAAACTGGATGGCGGTGTGAGCTTTGAGGAGGACGCTAAGAGGCGGCAGGGTGATTTGGACAGCTTAGGTGAGTAGGCAAATGCATGGCAGATGCAGTATAATGTGGATAAATGTGAGGTTATCCATTTTGGGGGCAAAAATACGAAGGCAGAATTTTATCTGAATGGTGGAAGATTAGGAAAAGGGGAGGTGCAACGAGACCTGGATGTCATGGTCCATCAGAAATTGAAAGTTGGAATGCAGGTACAGCAGGCAGTGAAGAAGACAAATGGTATGTTGGCCTTCATCGCTCGGAGATTTGAGTATAGGAGCAGGGAAGTCTTACTGCAGTTGTACAGGACCTTAATGAGGCCTCACCTGGAATATTGTGTTCAGTTTTGGTGTCCTTATCGGAGGAAGGACATTCTTGCTATTGAGGGAGTGCAGCGAAGGTTCACAAGACTGATTCCATGGATGGCTGAACTGTCATATGAGGAGAGACTGGATCAACTGGGCCTTTATTCACTGGAGTTTAGAAGGATGAGAGGGGATCTCATAGAAATGAATAAGATTCTGATGGGACTGGACAGGTTCGATGCGGGAACAATGTTCCCGATGTTGGGGAAGTCCAGAACCAGGGGACATAGTCTTAGGATAAGAGGTAGGCCATTTAGGACTGAGATGAGGACAAACTTCTTCACTCAGAGAGTTGTTAACGTATTGAATTCCCTGCCGCTGAGATTTGTTGATGCCAGTTCATGGGATATATTCAAGAGGGAGGTAGATATGGTGCTTACGGCTAAGGGGATCAAGGTGTACGTGGAGAAAGCAGGAAAGGTGTACTAAGGGAAAGATCAGCCATGATATTATTTAATGGCAGTGCAGGCTCGAAGGGCCAAATGGCCTACTCCTGCACTTATTTTCTATGTTTCTATGTATGTTTCAATAGGCACAGAACGGGATTTAATTTATCAATTATTTGATGTGGACCCGTCCATTTGAGTGGTATGTTATTCCCCAGGTTTATGTCTATTGGTATCCACATTTGGTTCCCAGTCATAGCCTCATATGGACTTACTCGTCTCGCATGTAGTGTCGTGCTTGGACTAGAGTTTATGCAAGTCGATGGCTTGTGTTTTAGTGGCAGCCGCCACAGCAGATATCTGGGGAGTTTCAAAAACGCAACCTGGTACATTTAATCCGGTTATTGCAGATTCTTTAGCCAACTGATCAGCTGCATTATGGCCATTGTTATGGGATGAGGAATCTTTCTGGTGGCCTATATGACAAGGGCGAGTCGTTTCTGGAGCACTTCCCAAAGTTTACGGAGGAGACCAGAATGTATTAGAATTTTACTATCTAACAAATAGTACACAGTTTTTGGTATCGGTGCAAGGCCATAACTGCATGGCATACATAGCTTCTGTCAGACCAAATGTTTATTATTCAGATACTGTATAGTGGGTGGCGCGAATAATGGCTACCAATTCTGCTTGCTGAGATGAGTGGGTGTTCACTCTGAATCCCATCTAGAGAGATAAGAGCAGTTGCCTGTATTGTAGCTTGTTTTAAAGCATTTTACTTAATTTGTCTGGATATCACCCCAGGCCGGTCGAAAGTCTTCCCCATACTCATTTTTCAACTGTTCATACAGAGGTTTTGTTTTGTTTGCAAAATGCAGAATTAAATTCCTTTGATATCTTATCAGTCCCAAGAAGGATCACAGCACTGTCTTTGACACAGGCAGCGGAAGCGTCCAAATGGTGTCGACTTTCTGCTGACCAGGTTAATTTTAAAATTCTGAATGTAACTGGAGAAACAGTCGTTTTTGTATTTAACAAACATCAGAAACACATTCTACACAAAAGGCAAAAGAGAGGGGATTTTCCCTTAGCTTGTAGCTTCGAGAAATTTATGCAGGCTTTTTTTAAAGGCACTTATCTTTCAAACCAAAGTAATCAATTTTTAAGTTTTATTTTGATAGGTAAGTGAGCATCTCGGAACTTTTCAGCTTATAATAACACAATTGAAAAGACAGTGCTTTGTTACAATCTGAATTAATTTAAAATGAGAACACGCATTTATTTTTTTACTGTAATCCAATTAAAACTTCCAAATCATTTTTTAGCAACTGTAACTTCGAGGCTTAAATTTTATCTTTTGTTAAACAAACCCATCCTTTTTACAAACCCATTGCTGCATAAATCATAATTAAACTAACTAGGCACCTGCGTTTCTAACTTAAAATGTAATTCAATTTTAAGTACACAATGAATATTTTAACGCTCAATTTATTCATACTTTCATTTTTTTTTCAATTAGTTTATTTCAGCAACATATTTTCTAGTTCCGTTTTTTTCTTCCTTTGCTGAGTTCTTAGATCTTCCTACTCTCTCTCCTGCACTTCATGCTTATCCTGTTTCACAAGTTTCTATGCTACGCGCAGAGGTATGTTTTGTTTTCTGGTTTCTAACTGGCTTTTTTAAGTTTAGTTTTTGAAGGCTGAGAATGCTGATAAGCTCCTACCAAACAGGAGTGCCGGTGGTGCAACTCAATCAGTATCTGCCGCAGTGTCATCTGGTGTTGAGTTGAGGTGACATCAGTTCAAGTCACGATACTTACTGGTTTTCGATAGCCGGGGGTTTGAGCGGAGCCTTTTTCTCATCCTTTTTAATTGTTGTGTCATTATTACCACATGATGTGGTATTTAGCAGTAAGAGAGCGAGGAGAAATGCATACAAATTTCAACCAGAACGAGCCAGACTCTCATTAAGATCTGAGCAGGTATAGTCTATCGTTACTGCGGCTACAACTGCATGTTTTTACTCCCAACGAGTTGAAAAATTGTCGGATCGTAATCTGACAAGGTTGATGGTCTGCCTCTCTTTGGGGTCGATGCAAAACCTCCCTCATTGCTCCCCATGAGTTCTCTAATTGTTTGGTGAGATGGCTATTCTCTCTGCTTAGATCTTCATTTTGAATCTCAAGATTGCGTAATTTTTGCATTGCAGTCCTGCGTGATTTGCATTGATATTCTGCTGTTGCATTAATGCAGTAGCTGAGGCAAATTGACTCTGCAAATTTTCAATTTGTTTACTGTCTGAATCTATTTTCTGCAATTCTTCATTCTTAGCCGAATTTTGTTTTCTCAATGCTGATATCTTATCCTCCAATACCGGCGGCAGCATTGGAGAGGTGGAGTAGGAGTTCGGGAGGCCTATAAAGGCTTAGCGGGAATCCGGGGACCGGCGGCAGCCTCAGAGATGCAGAGCAGGAGATCGCTGAGGCCTATAAAGGCCCAGCGGGAGATCGGGGATCGGCGGCAGTGTCGGAGAGGTGGAGCAGGAGATCACTGAGGCCTATAAAGGTCCAGCGGGAGACCGGGGATCAGCGGCAGTGTCAGAGAGGCGGAGCAGGAGATCGCTGAGGCCTATAAAGGCCCAGCGGGAGATCGGGGATCGGCGGCAGTGTCGGAGAGGTGGAGCAGGAGATCACTGAGGCCTATAAAGGCCCAGCGGGAGATCGGGGATCGGCGGCAGTGTTGGAGAGGTGGAGCAGGAGATCACTGAGGCCTATAAAGGCCCAGCGGGAGACCGGGGATCGGCGGCAGTGTCGGAGAGGCAGAGCAGGAGATCACTGAGGCCTATAAAGGCCCAGCGGGAGATCGGGGATCGGCGGCAGTGTCGGAGAGGTGGAGCAGGAGATCACTGAGGCCTATAAAGGCCCAGCGGGACACCGGGGATCGGCGACAGTGTCGGAGAGGTGAAGCAGGAGATCACTGAGGCCTATAAAGGCCCAGCGGGAGATCGGGGATCGGCGGCAGTGTCGGAGAGGTGGAGCAGTAGATCACTGAGGCCTATAAAGGCCCAGCGGGAGAACGGGGATCGGCGGCAGTGTCGGAGAGGTGGAGCAGGAGATCGCTGAGGCCTATAAAGGTCCAGCGGGAGATCGGGGATCGGCGGCAGTGTCGGAGAGGTGGAGCAGGAGATCACTGAGGCCTATAAAGGCCCAGCGGGAGACCGGGGATCGGCGGCAGTGTCGGAGAGGTGGAGCAGGAGATCACTGAGGCCTATAAAGGCCCAGCCGGTGCAGCTGCAGCAGGGCAGCAAATAAGAAGTAGAAAGAAATCGAAAGGTGATGTCACAACCAAGGAGGTAAGGGATAGTTTTTATTTTTCTTTCTTTTATCAGTGAGTAAGCTTTTAACATTGTTGTTGCCTAATTAAGTTAATCCAAGGATTAAGTCATGGCAGGAGAGCTCGGGCACGTGTTATGCTCCTCCTGTACTATGTGGGAACTCAGGGATGCTTCCGGTGTTCCTGACGACTACATGTGCAGGAAGTGTATCTGACTGCAGATCATGACAGACCGCATTGCGGCACCGGAGCTGTGGGTGGATTCACTCTGGAGCATCCATGATGTGAATAGCAGGTTTAGCGAGTTGGTCTTATCGCAGGTACAGGGTCCACAGCCAGATAGGGAATGGAAGACCAACAGGAAGAGCAGTCCAAGCAAGGAAGTGCAGGGGACCCCTACGGTCATCGCCCTGCAAAACAGATACACCGCTTTGGGTACTGTTGACTCATCAGGGGAAGGCAGCAGCAGCCAAGTTCATGGCATCATGGGTGCCCCTGCTGCACAGGAGGGCAGGAAAAAGATTGGGAGAGCTATAGTAATAGGGGATTCAATTGTAAAGGGAATAGATAGGCGTTTCTGCGGCCGCTTCCGAGACTCCAGGATGGTATGTTGCCTCCCCGGTGCAAGGGTCAAGGATGTCTCGGAGCGGGTACAGGACATTCTGATAAGGGAAGGTGAACAGCCAGTTGTCGTGGTGCATATAGGTACCAAAGATATAGATACCAAAGTTATAGGTAAAAAACGGGATGATGTCCTACGAGATGAATTTAGGGAGCTCGGAGCTAAATTAAAAAGTAGGACCTCAAAAGTAGTAATCTCAGGATTGCTACCAGTGCCACGAGCTAGTCACTGCAGGAATCGCAGGATAGCTCAGATGAATACGTGGCTTGAGGAGTGGTGCAGAAGAGAGGGATTCAAATTCCTGGGATATTGGAACCGGTTCTGTGGGGAGGTGGGACCAGTAAATACCGGATGGTCTGCATCTGGGCAGGAGCAGAACCAATTTCTTTGGGGGAGTGTTTGCTCGTGTTGTTGCGGAGGATTTAAACTAATATAGCAGGGGGATGGAAATAAAAGGGAGACAGAGGCAAAAGATAGAAAGGAGAATAGTAAAAGTGGAGAGCAGAGAAACCCAAGGCAAAAAACGAAGAGGACCACATTACAGAAAAATTCTAAAGCGGCAAAGTGTGTTAAAAAGACAAGCCTCAGGCTCTGTGCCTCAATGCGAGGAGTATTCGGAATAAGATGGATGAATTAACTGTGCAGATAGCAGTTAATGGATATGATGTAATTGGCATCACAGAGACATTGCTCCAGGGTGACCAAGGCTGGGAACTCAACATCCAGGGGTATTCAACATTTACGAAGGATAGACAGAAAGGAAAAGTATGTGTGGTAGCGTTGCTGGTTAAAGAGGAAATTGATGCAATAGTAAGGAAGGACATTAGCTTGGATGATGTGGAATCGGTATGGGTAGACCAACGGAATACCGACGGGCAGAAACCGCTGGTGGAGGTTGTGTAAAGATCACCAAACAGTAGTAGTGAGGTTAGGGACAGCATCAAACAAGAAATAAGGGATGTGCGCAATAAAGGTACAGCAGTTTTCATGGGCGACTTTAATTTACATATAGATTGGGCTAAACAAACTGGTAGCAATGCGGTGGAGGAGGATTTCCTGGAGTGTATTAGGGATGGTTTTCGAGACCAATCTATCGAGGAACCAACAAGGGAGCTGGCCATCCTAGACTGGGTGATGTGTAATGAGAAGGGACTAATTAACAATCTTGTTGTGCGAGGCCCCTTGGGGAAGAGTGAGCATAATCTGGTAGAATTCTTTATTGAGATGGAGAATGACGCAGTTAATTCGCTAACTAGGGTCCTGAACTGAAGGAAAGCTAACTTCGATGGCACGAAGTGTGAATTGGCTAGACTAGACTGGCAAATGATACTTTAAGGGTTGACGGTGGATAGGCAATGGCAAACATTTATAGATCACATGATGAACTTCAACAAGTGGACATCCCTGTCTGGAGTAAAAATTAAACGGGGAATGTGGCTCAACCATGTCTAACAAGGTATATTAAGGATAGTGTTAGATTCAAGGAAGAGGCATATAAATTGGTCAGAAAAAGCAGCAAACCTGAGGACTGGGAGAAATTAAGAATTCAACAGAGGAGAACAAAGTATTTGATTCGGAGGAGGAAAATAGAGTACGAGAGGATGCTTGCCGGGAACATAAAAACTGACTGCAAAAGCTTCTATAGATATGTGAAGAGAAAAAGATTAGTGAAGACAAACGTAGGTCCCTTGTGTCGGACTCAGTGAATTTATAATGGAGAACAAAGAAATGGCAGACCAATTGAACAAATACTTTGGTTCTGTCTTCACGAAGGAAGACACAAATAACCTTCCGGAGGTACTCGGGGACTGAAGGTCTAGTGAGAAGGCGGAACTGATGGATATCCTTATTAGGCGGGAAATTGTGTTGGGGAAATTGATGGGATTGAAGGCTGATAAATCCTTGGGGCCTGATTGTCTGCATCCCAGAGTACTTACGGAAGTGTCCCGAGAAATAGTGGATGCATTGGTGATCATTTTCCAACAGTCTTTCGACTTTGGATCAGTTCCTATGGACTGGAAGGTAGCTAATGTAACACCACTTTTTAAAAAAGGAGGGAGAGAAAACGGGTAATTATGGACCGGTTAGCCTGACATCAGTAGTATGGAAAATGGTGGAATCAATTATTAAGGATGAAATAGCAGCGCATTTGGAAAGCAGTGACAGGATCAGTCCAAGTCAGCATGGATTTATGAAAGGGAAATCAGGCTTGGCAAATCCTCTGGAATTTTTTGAGGAAGTAACTAGTAGAGTGGACAAGGGAGAAAGAGTGGATGTGGTGTATTTGGACTTTCAAAAGGCGTTTGACAAGGTCGCACATAAGAGATTGGTGTGCAAAATCAAAGCACATGGTATTGGGGGTAATGTACTGGTGTGAATAGAGAATTGGTTCGCAGACAGGAAGCAGAGAGTCGGGATAAACAGGTCCTTTTCGGAATGCGATGCAGTGACTAGTGGAGTGCCGCAGGGCTCAGGGCTGGGACCCCAGCTCTTTACAGTATACATTAATGATTTGGATGAAGGAATTGAGTGTAACTTGGAGTTTGCAGATGACACTAAACTGGGTGGCGGTGTGAGCTGTGGGGAGGATGCTAAGAGGCTGCAGGTTGATTTGGACAGGTTAGGTGAGTAGGCAAATGCATTGCAGATGCAGTATAATGTGGATAAATGTGAGGTTATCCAGTTTGGTGGCAAAAACACGAAGGCAGAATATTATCTCAATGGCGGCAGATTAGGAAAAGTGGAGGTGCAATGGGACCTGGGTGTCATGGTTCATCAGTCATTGAAAGTTAGAATGCAGGTATAGCAGGCAGTGAAAAAGGCAAATGGCATGTTGGCTTTCATAGCTAGGGGATTTGAATATAGGAGCAGGGAGATCTTACTGCAATTGTACAGGGCCTTGGTGAGGCCTCACCTGGAATATTGTGTTCAGAATTGGTCTCCTAATCTGAGGAAGGACGGTTCTTGCTATTGAGGGAGTGCAGCGAAGGTTCACTTGACTGATTCCCGGGATGGCTGGACTGACCTATGTTGAGAGACTGGATCAACTGGGCCTTTATACATTGGAGTTTAGAAGGATGAGAGGGAATCTCATGGAAATGTTGGATAAGTCCAGAACTTGGGGACACAGTCTTAGGATAAGGGGTAGGCCATTTAGGACTGAGATGAGGAGAAACTTCTTCACTCAGAGTTGTTAACGTGTGGAATTCCCTGCCACAGAGAGTTGTTGATGCCAGTTCATTGGATATATTCAAGAGGGAGTTAGATATGGCCCTTACAGCTAAAGGGATCAAGGGGTATGGAGAGAAAGCAGGAAAAGGTACTGAGGCGAATGGTCAGCCATGATATTATTGAATGGTGGAGCAGGCTCGAAGGTCCGAATGGCCTACTCCTGCACCGATGTTCTATGTTTCTATGTTTTTTTCTATGTTTCTTGGCCTTTGATTCACGTTCTGCGCAGTATGAAGCTGCATAGGTGACTAGACTCATCGCCTTACCCAGCTTCCATTTCTTAGCTTTAATCTGTTTATCAACTAAAATGACCGCATCCTTAAGCGACACTTTCGGGTTTTTCCCTAGGCAATCTACCAAAAGTGTATACACTTGCGATTCGCCACAACTTTTTTCTAACTTTTTCTGATACTCTTCCCAAAGACACTCGTCTGGCATTTTAAAATTAATTATTTTTAATTAAGCTTCCTTACCGAAGATAATAGTCACTATCATTTGGCGTAAATCAACCCACCTAAGGTTCGATCGGTGATCAAACTAGCTGCCTTGCGTCTGCTGTTTATACACAACAATCTGTTTTTAAATGGAGAGAAAAAAATACAAGAGTCCCCAATTAACTTGTTTAATAAATATATTGTATTTTATCAGCTATCTCTTTGTTTTGTCCCTTCGTGGTGGCCAGACGTAGTTTTTAACTACTTAGCAGCTTTTTGCCGCTTTGCTAACTATAGCAATTCAACTATTCTCAGGGTTTATATATAATTCAAACTAGGATACTCTTGTTCAGATCATACCAATTGCTTTTAATACAGGTATAGTGAGTAAAAACAACAGAGTTTTATCAAATAAATACCTTCTGTTATAAAAAGTAATACTTAACAAATTATAGTCACAGCCTAATTCTCGATAGCGTCCTCTCGAGCTGACCGTGGTGCCGACTCCTTATCTCCTGTTCTCTTGATTCGCACTGCCTTCTGAGTAGAAGAGCTGTACCTTATACGCCTTTTCTCCCATTCAAATGCTGTGAAAATCTGTAGCTGTTGTCGCCTTACAATAGATCATATTATCTAATGCCTTTGACCTTCTATGTTATCTCTATCTCCTCTCCCTCTCTGTAGCAGGAATCAGTTCTCTGAGAACAATTATACAGAACATGTCACACAGAATTCATTACTGAGCTTGGCTTTACAAAATTATGAAAATAAATGGTACATGCTGCATACCTTTATCTTACCTATTAATAATTTTGGCCATGATCCTTCCAGTTCTAAGTGAAGCTGTATCAGCAGTTACAAAAATGGATAACATAATAATGGCTCAATTTGCCATGATGCTTTGCTTCTCAGCCTTTGGCCATTTTAAAACCCATTTTATGTTTTACTGACATTTTCTATCTTTATAAATTAGTTTTACAGACAATCAATGCATATACAGGAGGTTACAAACATAAATATTATTCATTCATTAAAGATGTGTAAAATAAGCTTCTTAATACTAACTTCTAACATCTGTCAATAGGTGATATATAACAATATTCACCAACTCCACACATTCCCAAATTCACTTGCAAGCCTCTTCAGCAGCACCGATGATTCTTCCCTCCCGCCAACCCGAAGCACTATTCTACTACAGGAGGCCTCAGGCTTGGACCCCATGATCTTAGAGGAAGAGCAGCGTGGCATCAGATGGAAAATTCCGGAAGATACTCGGGTGTGACCAGAAACCGCAGTAGGTGTTCCATGGTCGGGTGGCTCAGAATGAAAGTTCAGATGGTGAAGGACAGGGTTGCCAAACTTCAGGGAAACAGAGTGCGAATATCACTGGTGGATCCCTGCGTCATCGTCAGTGAGTTCAGGGAGATTGTATCAGAGGGAATGGCGCAGAGCAGGGAGACAGGATCCCCAGGTTGATGATCAGTGAGTTCAGGGAGATGGTATCAGAGGGAGCAGAGCAGAGTAGAACATAAGAACATAAGAACAGGAGTAGGCCATACGGCCCTCAAGCCTGCCCTGCCATTCAATAAGATCATGACTGATCTGATCATGAACTCAGCTCCACTTCCCTGCCCGCTCCCCATAACCCCTTATCCCCTTATCGTTTAAGAAACTGTCTATTTCTGCATTAAATTGATTCAATGTACCAGCTTCCATAGCTCTCTGGGTCAGCGAATTCCACAGATTTATAACCCACTGAGAGAAGAAATTTCTCTTCATCTCTGTTTTAAATGGGTGGCCCCTTATTCTAAGATCGTGCCCTCTAGTTCTAGTCTCCCCCATCAATGGAAGCATCCACCCTGTCAAGCCCCATCATAATCTTATACGTTTCGATAAGATCACCTCTCATTCTTCTGAACTCCAATGAGTAGAGAGGCCCAGCCTACTCAACCTTTATTCATAAGTCCACCCCTCATCCCCGGAGTCAACCTGGTGAATCATCTCTGAACTGCCTCCAAAGCAAGTATATCCTTTCTTAAATATGGAACGAAAACTGCACGCAGTATTCCAGGTGTGGCCTTATGTAGCCGTTGCAAAACTTCCCTGCTTTTATACTCCATCCCCTTTGCAATAAATGCCAAGGCCTTCCAGATCACTTGCTGTACCTCCATACTCTCTGTTTGTGTTTCCTGCACAAGTACCCCCAGATCCCGCTACACTGCAGCACTGTGCAATGTTTCTCCATTTAAACAATAACTTGCTCTTCGAATTTTTTCTGCCGAAGTGCATGACCTCACACTTTCCAACATTATACTCCATCTGACAAATTTTTGCCCATTCATTTAGGCTGTCTATTTCCTTTGTCAGGTTTTTTGTGTCCTCACAGATTGCTTTTCCTCCCATCGTTGTATCGTCAGCAAACTTGGCTTCGTTACACTCAGTATCTTCTTCCAAATCGTTAATATAGATAGTCAATATTTGAGAGCCCAGCACTGATCCCTGCAGCAGCCCACTAGTTACTGGTTGCCAACCCAAGAATGAACCATTTTTCCCGACTCTCTATATTCTTTTCGTTCGCCAATCCTCTATCCATGCTAATATAATACCCCCAACACCGTGAACTTTATCTTGTGCAGTAACCTTTTATGTGGCACCTTGACAAATGCCTTCTGCAAGTCCAAATACACCACATCCACTGGTTCCCCTTTATCCACCCTCTTCATTGCATCCACAAAGAACTCCGGCAAATTTTTCAAGCAAGACTTCTCCTTCATAAATCCATGCTGACACTGTCTGACCGAATTTTGCTTTTCCAAATCTCCATCTATTGCTTCTTTAATGATGGACTCCAACATTTTCCCAACGACAGATGTTAGGCTAACTGGTCTATAGTTTCTTGCTTGGTGTCTGCCTCCTTTTTTAAATAGTGGTGTTACATTTGCAGTTTTCCAATCCGCTGGGAGCTCCCCAGAATCCAGGGAATTTTGGTAAATTAAAACCAATGCATCCACTATCCCTGCCACTATTTCTCTTAAGACCCTACGATGCAAGCCATCAGGTCCAGGGGATTTATCTTCCTTTTGTCCCGTTATCTTACTGAGTACCACCTCCTTAGAGATTGTGATTGTGTTAAGTTCCTCCCCCTACCCCCCACCCCCCACCCACACAGCCCCTTGACTATCCACTGCCGTATTATTGCTAGTGCCCTCTATCTTAAAGACTGATACAAAATATTTGTCCAGAGTTTCTGCCATCTCCATGTTCCCCATTACTAATTCCAGTAGGGCGAACTTTAGTCTGGAAATAGGAGACTGAATGTTAGGGTTAATTGGTGTTGTTGAGATTAGAGCAGGATTGGAGGTGGTTACTTTGCTCCTCAGTCTGTTAAAACGTTTGGACATGGGAGTTATTTAAAGAGGCTAATCCAAAACCAAAAATCATTGTACAAGTGCCCTCCCCGACAGGAGGGCTCCACTCACATATTTGGCCTGGTCAAAATTAAATGGTATTAGATCAGAATTGGACTTTTCCAGGCGATCACACACCCTGCCAATGTGAATGTTTAAAAATGTATAGAGACATTGAAGTTGAGAACGTGGGAATTGTATAGGGACAGTATAAGCTAACAAACAATTCATGGTGGAATAGCCATGACATCTCAGACTCGAGACTGCGAAATGTTACAACACTAACACATATTGAAACAAAACCCACAGCTTGCAGAAAAACCTCAAGGTCTTATTAAATCATGTTATTAACCTGAAACATTGACAGAAGGTCTTTGTTTAATACGGACCATGCTTGGGTCGGCTTATGAGTGGACAAAGGGAAGGAGGGATCAAAAGAGATGGGCTAAGCTGGGATGTCACTCTGGCCCTATCTTGTTATCTTTTGCCGAAAATGTATAACCATCGTCCCTTTACAATGTAACGTCACTTTGTCCGTAGGAAGTGAGTGCGTTCGAACAGACTTGCATTCCTTCTGTCTGATAAAGTCCCCGATCGGGATTTGTTTTTTAAATAAAAGCTTGCTTTGTTTAAAGCACAAACGGTATTCGTTTCAGTAATTTTGCTGAACCAGATTGAGGTAAAAGAATCCAGGAATCAACATTTGGTGTCAGAAGTGCGATCTCAACGGACGACTGCCGAAAACTTGCGAATTAAGAGCCAGACTAGCCTTGGACGAGACGAGGGGAAAGTGGCCACTAGTGTGAGTATGATTTCAATACTGCTCCAGTTTCCCCCGGTTTCAAAAGTCTGAGGAAAGTTTAGCCACTCGCTGGTTCTCAGGTAGTGTCTGAACGAGATCCAGGACAATCTGGTGAATATCTTTCAAACTTAGAATAGGGATAGAGATAGGGAAATTGCGCGATGACGCAAACCAAGCGGCGACTTGGAAAGATAGGTTAAAGTTAGAGCTAGATAGGGATAGATGATCAATCATGGATCTAAAAATTAATAGGAAAGAAAAGAGACTCTTGTGAACGTCTGTTTAAATGAGAAATGCTTCTGTGATTTTTACTGTAAAGAAAAAAGCCGGGGAGTTGTGGTTTGTTTTATCTCAAACAGAATGAAAGTTTTTTTTAACCCTTCGTAGTGTTGTCCTGTATGTGGGAAGTTTAAGAGTGTGAACCTTATTGTATTACGTATATTCAGATGATAAGTTATGGAGCCAGGAAATGCACAAAGGATAGGTTTGTTGAGTTAAAAAAAAAGAAAAAAATTACATGGTCCCGGTGGTTAAAAAAAAGGATTTAACATGCTCACTTACTTGTCGAAAGAAAACATTCAGAGAAGGCACAGCAAAACAACTGAGATGGATTCAAAAGGATTCAAAAAAATATATTATATTAAATAACACGACCTTGAGGCTGGAACAATTGAGATAACGAAAAGCAGTCCACAGCCTACGTGCCAGACTTCTCTCTAGTTATGGAAAAGACAAATAAAAGTAACGTACTAAATAGGTGCTGAAAAAAAAGATTTTTCTGAGAATTTAAATTATGAGAAAAATTCCACGGCAGTCTAAAAAAAAAATCACTCCTGTCCAATTGGCAGAAAAACTCCATTAAATTAGGGCTTTCATTGACTGATTGGATTTAAACTGCGCAGTGACGCGAAAGGATAGGGACATTTGGAGACTAAAAGAAATTAAATAAGGCTCATAAGAAATCATATTTAGAAAATTAGGCTCACAGGAAATTAAGTAAGGCTTATGGGGAATTAAATCGAGTATAGGTGTTCAAGTCCGGTGTGACGTCGACCTCATATATCACTTGGCCCGTCAAGACACTGATTGAATTTAAATCACGCAGCAACTCGAAAGGTAGGGCCGACGCAGACGCGCAGCAATGCGAGACGTGCGGCGGCGTGAGCGTGCGGCCGAGTAAAGGAGGGCTGATGCAGATGCGCAGCAGTGTAAGACGCGTAGCGACGCGAGACGTGCGGCGGCGTGAGCGTGCGGCCGAGTAAAGGAGGGCTGACGCAGACGCGCAGTAGCATGGAACGCGTAGTGACGCGAGACGTGCGGCGCGACCGTGCGGCCGAGTGAAGGAGGGCTGACGCAGACGCGCAGCAGGGTGGAACGCGTGGCGGCGCGGGACGTGCGACGGCGCGAGCGCACGGCCGAGTGAACGTGGGACGATGCGAACGTGCGGCAACGTGAACCGCGGGGTGATATCAAAGTCAGTGCTGGTGTCAGTAAGTCTTTGTTTATTTTAAGTGTTTTAAATCGCGTGGTGACGCGAACCGCGGGGCGACACGGGAGTCTTTGTTTATTTTAAGTGTTTTAAATCACATTTGGAAAGCAGTGACAGGATCAGTCCACGGCAGCTTGGATTTTTGAAAGGGAAATCATGCGTGACGAATCTTCTGGAATTTTTTGAGGATGTAACTAGTAGAGTGGACAAGGGAGAACCATTGGATGTGGTGTACTTCGACTTTCAAAAGGCTTTTGACAAGGTCCCGCACAATAAATTGGTGTACAAAATCAAAGCACATTGTTTTGGGGGTAATGTACTGACGTGGATAGAGAACTGGTTGGCAGACAGGAAGCAGAGAGTCGGGTTAAATGGGTCCTTTTCAGAATGGCAGGCAGTAACTAGTGGAGTGCCGCAGGGCTCAGTGCTGGGACCCCAGATCTTTACAATATACATTAACGATTTAGATGAAGGAATTGAGTGTAATATCTCCAAGTTTGCAGATGACACAAAACTGGATGGCGGTGTGAGCTTTGAGGAGGACGCTAAGAGGCGGCAGGGTGATTTGGACAGCTTAGGTGAGTAGGCAAATGCATGGCAGATGCAGTATAATGTGGATAAATGTGAGGTTATCCATTTTGGGGGCAAAAATACGAAGGCAGAATTTTATCTGAATGGTGGAAGATTAGGAAAAGGGGAGGTGCAACGAGACCTGGATGTCATGGTCCATCAGAAATTGAAAGTTGGAATGCAGGTACAGCAGGCAGTGAAGAAGACAAATGGTATGTTGGCCTTCATCGCTCGGAGATTTGAGTATAGGAGCAGGGAAGTCTTACTGCAGTTGTACAGGACCTTAATGAGGCCTCACCTGGAATATTGTGTTCAGTTTTGGTGTCCTTATCGGAGGAAGGACATTCTTGCTATTGAGGGAGTGCAGCGAAGGTTCACAAGACTGATTCCATGGATGGCTGAACTGTCATATGAGGAGAGACTGGATCAACTGGGCCTTTATTCACTGGAGTTTAGAAGGATGAGAGGGGATCTCATAGAAATGAATAAGATTCTGATGGGACTGGACAGGTTCGATGCGGGAACAATGTTCCCGATGTTGGGGAAGTCCAGAACCAGGGGACATAGTCTTAGGATAAGAGGTAGGCCATTTAGGACTGAGATGAGGACAAACTTCTTCACTCAGAGAGTTGTTAACGTATTGAATTCCCTGCCGCTGAGATTTGTTGATGCCAGTTCATGGGATATATTCAAGAGGGAGGTAGATATGGTGCTTACGGCTAAGGGGATCAAGGTGTACGTGGAGAAAGCAGGAAAGGTGTACTAAGGGAAAGATCAGCCATGATATTATTTAATGGCAGTGCAGGCTCGAAGGGCCAAATGGCCTACTCCTGCACTTATTTTCTATGTTTCTATGTATGTTTCAATAGGCACAGAACGGGATTTAATTTATCAATTATTTGATGTGGACCCGTCCATTTGAGTGGTATGTAATTCCCCAGATTTATGTCTATTGGTATCCACATTTGGTTCCCAGTCATAGCCTCATATGGACTTACTCGTCTCGCATGTAGTGTCGTGCTTGGACTGGAGTTTATGCAAGTCGATGGCTTGTGTTTTAGTGGCAGCCGCCACAGCAGATATCTGGGGAGCTTCAAAAACGCAACCTGGTACATTTAATCCGGTTATTGCAGATTCTTTAGCCAACTGATCAGCTGCATTATGGCCATTGTTATGGGATGAGGAATCTTTCTGGTGGCCTATATGACAAGGGCGAGTCGTTTCTGGAGCACTTCCCAAAGTTTACGGAGGAGACCAGAATGTATTAGAATTTTACTATCTAACAAATAGTACACAGTTTTTGGTATCGGTGCAAGGCCATAACTGCATGGCATACATAGCTTCTGTCAGACCAAATGTTTATTATTCAGATACTGTATAGTGGGTGGCGCGAATAATGGCTACCAATTCTGCTTGCTGAGATGAGTGGGTGTTCACTCTGAATCCCATCTAGAGAGATAAGAGCAGTTGCCTGTATTGTAGCTTGTTTTAAAGCATTTTACTTAATTTGTCTGGATATCACCCCAGGCCGGTCGAAAGTCTTCCCCATACTCATTTTTCAACTGTTCATACAGAGGTTTTGTTTTGTTTGCAAAATGCAGAATTAAATTCCTTTGATATCTTATCAGTCCCAAGAAGGATCACAGCACTGTCTTTGACACAGGCAGCGGAAGCGTCCAAATGGTGTCGACTTTCTGCTGACCAGGTTAATTTTAAAATTCTGAATGTAACTGGAGAAACAGTCGTTTTTGTATTTAACAAACATCAGAAACACATTCTACACAAAAGGCAAAAGAGAGGGGATTTTCCCTTAGCTTGTAGCTTCGAGAAACTTATGCAGGCTTTTTTTAAAGGCACTTATCTTTCAAACCAATGTAATCAATTTTTAAGTTTTATTTTGATAGGTAAGTGAGCATCTCGGAACTTTTCAGCTTGTAATAACACAATTGAAAAGACAGTGCTTTGTTACAATCTGAATTAATTTAAAATGAGACCATGCATTTATTTTTTTACTGTAATCCAATTAAAACTTCCAAATCATTTTTTTAGCAACTGTAACTTCGAGGCTTAAATTTTATCTTTTGTTAAACAAACCCATCCTTTTTACAAACCCATTGCTGCATAAATCATAATTAAACTAACTAGGCACCTGCGTTTCTAACTCAAAATTTAATTCAATTTTAAGTACACAATGAATATTTTAACGCTCAATTTATTCATACTTTCATTTTTTTTTCAATTAGTTTATTTCAGCAACATATTTTCTAGTTCCGTTTTTTTCTTCCTTTGCTGAGTTCTTAGATCTTCCTACTCTCTCTCCTGCACTTCATGCTTATCCTGTTTCACAAGTTTCTATGCTACGCGCAGAGGTATGTTGTGTTTTCTGGTTTCTAACTGGCTTTTTTAAGTTTAGTTTTTGAAGGCTGAGAATGCTGATAAGCGCCTACCAAACAGGAGTGCCGGTGGTGCAACTCAATTAGTATCTGCCGCAGTGTCATCTGGTGTTGAGTTGAGGTGACATCAGTTCAAGTCACGATACTTACTGGTTTTCGATAGCCGGGGGTTTGAGCGGAGCCTTTTTCTCATCCTTTTTAATTGTTGTGTCATTATTACCACATGATGTGGTATTTAGCAGTAAGAGAGCGAGGAGAAATGCATACAAATTTCAACCAGAACGAGCCAGACTCTCATTAAGATCTGAGCAGGTATAGTCCATCGTTACTGCGGCTACAACTGCATGTTTTTACTCCCAACGAGTTGAAAAACTGTCGGATCGTAACCTGACAAGGTTGATGGTCTGCCTCTCTTTGGGGTCGATGCAAAACCTCCCTCATAGCTCCCCATGAGTTCTCTAATTGTTTGGTGAGATGTCTATTCTCTCTGCTTAGATCTTCGTTTTGAATCTCAAGATTGCGTAATTTTTGCATTGCAGTCCTGCGTGATTTGCATTGATATTCTGCTGTTGCATTAATGCAGTAGCTGAGGCAAATTGACTCTGCAAATTCTCAATTTGTTTACTGACTGAATCTATTTTCTGCAATTCTTCATTCTTAGCCGAATTTTGTTTTCTCAATGCTGATATCTTATCCTCCAATTCCGGCGGCAGCATTGGAGAGGCGGAGTAGGAGTTCGGGAGGCCTATAAAGGCTTAGCGGGAATCCGGGGACCGGCGGCAGCCTCAGAGAGGCAGAGCAGGAAATCGCTGTGGCCTATAAAGGCCCAACGGGAGTCCGGGGATCGGTAGCAGTGTCAGAGAGGCGGAGAAGGAGATCACTGAGGCCTATAAAGGCCCAACGGGAGTCCGGGGATCGGTGGCAGTGTCAGAGAGGCGGAGAAGGAGATCACTGAGGCCTATAAATGCCCAGCGGGAGACCAGGGATTGGCGGCAGTGACGGAGAGGCAGAGCAGGAGATAGCTGAGGCCTAAAATGGCCCAACGGGAGACCGGGGATCAGCGGCAGTGTCGGAGAGGCAGATAGGAGATCGCTGAGGACTATAAAGGCCCAGCGGGAGACCGGGGATCGGCGGCAGTGTCGGAGAGGTGGAGCAGGAGATCACTGAGGCCTATAAAGGCCCAGCGGGAGATCGGGGATCGGCGGCAGTGTCGGAGAGGTGGAGCAGGAGATCACTGAGGCCTATAAAGGCCCAGCGGGAGATCGGGGATCGGCGGCAGTGTCGGAGAGGCAGAGCAGGAGATCACTGGGGCCTATAAAGGCCCAGCGGGAGATCGGGGATCGGCGGCAGTGTCGGAGAGGCGGAGCAGGAGATCACTGAGGCCTATAAAGGTCCAGCGGGAGATCGGGGATCGGCGGCAGTGTCGGAGAGGTGGAGCAGGAGATCACTGAGGCCTATAAAGGTCCAGCGGGAGACCGGGGATCGGCGGCAGTGTCGGAGAGGTGGAGCAGGAGATCACTGAGGCCTATAAAGGCCCAGCCGGTGCAGCTGCAGCAGGGCAGCAAAAAAGAAGTAGAAAGAAATCGAAAGGTGATGTCACAACCAAGGAGGTAAGGGATAGTTTTTCTTTTTCTTTCTTTTATCAGTGAGTAACCTTTTAACATTGTTGTTGCCTAATTAAGTTAATCCAAGTATTAAGTCATGGCAGGAGAGCTCGGGCATGTGTTATGCTCCTCATGTACTATGTGGGAACTCAGGGATGCTTCCGGTGTCCCTGACGACTACATGTGCAGGAAGTGTATCTGACTGCAGATCATGACAGACCGCATTGCGGCACCGGAGCTGTGGGTGGATTCACTCTGGAGCATCCATGATGTGAATAGCAGGTTTAGCGAGTTGGTCTTACCGCAGGTACAGGGTCCACAGCCAGATAGGGAATGGAAGACCAACAGGAAGAGCAGTGCAAGCAAGGAAGTGCAGGGGACCCCTACGGTCATCGCCCTGCAAAACAGATACATCGCTTTGGGTACTGTTGACTCATCAGGGGAAGGCAGCAGCAGCCAAGTTCATGGCATCATGGGTGCCCATGCTGCACAGGAGGGCAGGAAAAAGATTGGGAGAGCTATAGTAATAGGGGATTCAATTGTAAAGGGAATAGATAGGCGTTTCTGCGGCCGCACCCGAGACTCCAGGATGGTATGTTGCCTCCCCGGTGCAAGGGTCAAGGATGTCTCGGAGAGGGTACAGGACATTCTGATAAGGGAGGGTGAACAGCCAGTTGTCGTGGTGCATATAGGTACCAAAGATATAGATACCAAAGATATAGGTAAAAAACGGGATGGGGTCCTACGAGATGAATTTAGGGAGCTCGGAGCTAAATTAAAAAGTAGGACCTCAAAAGTAGTAATCTCAGGATTGCTACCAGTGCCACGAGCTAGTCACTGCAGGAATCGCAGGATAGCTCAGATGAATACGTGGCTTGAGGAGTGGTGCAGAAGGGAGGGATTCAAATTCCTGGGACATTGGAACCGGTTCTGTGGGGAGGTGGGACCAGTAAATACCGGATGGTCTGCATCTGGGCAGGAGCAGAACCAATGTCTTTGGGGGAGTGTTTGCTCGTGTTGTTGCAGAGGATTTAAACTAATATAGCAGGGGGATGGAAATAAAAGGGAGACAGAGGCAAAAGATAGAAAGGAGAATAGTAAAAGTGGAGAGCAGAGAAACCCAAGGCAAAAAACGAAGAGGACCACATTACAGCAAAATTCTAAAGCGGCAAAGTGTGTTAAAAAGACAAGCCTCAGGCTCTGTGCCTCAATGCGAGGAGTATTCGGAATAAGGTGGATGAATTAACTGTGCAGATAGCAGTTAATGGATATGATGTAATTGGCATCACAGAGACATTGCTCCAGGGTGACCAAGGCTGGGAACTCAACATCCAGGGGTATTCAACATTTACAAAGGATAGACAGAAAGGAAAAGTATGTGTGGTAGCGTTGCTGGTTAAAGAGGAAATTGATGCAATAGTAAGGAAGGACATTAGCTTGGATGATGTGGAATCGGTATGGGTAGACCAACGGAATACCGACGGGCAGAAACCGCTGGTGGAGGTTGTGTAAAGATCACCAAACAGTAGTAGTGAGGTTAGGGACAGCATCAAACAAGAAATAAGGGATGTGCGCAATAAAGGTACAGCAGTTATCATGGGCGACTTTAATTTACATATAGATTGGGCTAAACAAACTGGTAGCAATGCGGTGGAGGAGGATTTCCTGGAGTGTATTAGGGATGGTTTTCGAGACCAATCTATCGAGGAACCAACAAGGGAGCTAGCCATCCTAGACTGGGTGATGTGTAATGAGAAGGGACTAATTAACAATCTTGTTGTGCGAGGCCCCTTGGGGAAGAGTGACCATAATCTGGTAGAATTCTTTATTGAGATGGAGAATGACGCAGTTAATTCGCTAACTAGGGTCCTGAACTGAAGGAAAGCTAACTTCGATGGCACGAGGTGTGAATTGGCTAGACTAGACTGGCAAATGATACTTTAAGGGTTGACGGTGGATAGGCAATGGCAAACATTTATAGATCACATGATGAACTTCAACAAGTGGACATCCCTGTCTGGAGTAAAAATTAAACGGGGAATGTGGCTCAACCATGTCTAACAAGGTATATTAAGGATAGTGTTAGATTCAAGGAAGAGGCATATAAATTGGCCAGAAAAAGCAGCAAACCTGAGGACTGGGAGAAATTAAGAATTCAACAGAGGAGGACAAAGTATTTGATTCGGAGGAGGAAAATAGAGTCCGAGAGGAAGCTTGCCGGGAACATAAAAACTGACTGCAAAAGCTTCTATAGATATGTGAAGAGAAAAAGATTAGTGAAGACAAACGTAGGTCCCTTGTGTCGGACTCAGTGAATTTATAATGGTGAACAAAGAAATGGCAGAACAATTGAACAAATACTTTGGATCTGTCTTCACGAACGAAGACACAAATAACCTTCCGGAGGTACTAGGGGACTGAAGGTCTAGTGAGAAGGAGGAACTGAAGGATATCCTTATTAGGCGGGAAATTGTGTTGGGGAAATTGATGGGATTGAAGGCTGATAAATCCTTGGGGCCTGATTGTCTGCATCCCAGAGTACTTACGGAAGTGTCCCGAGAAATAGTGGATGCATTGGTGATCATTTTCCAACAGTCTTTCGACTCTGGATCAGTTCCTATGGACTGGAAGGTAGCTAATGTAACACCACTTTTTAAAAAATGAGGGAGAAAAAATTAATTATTTTTAATTAAGCTTCCTTACCGAAGATAATAGTAACTATCATTTGACGTAAATCAACCCACCTAAGGTTCGATCGGTGATCAAACTAGCTGCCTTGCGTCTGCTGTTTATACACAACAATCTGTTTTTAAATGGAGAGAAAAAAATACAAGAGTCCCCAATTAACTTGTTTAATAAATATATTGTATTTTATCAGCTATCTCTTTGTTTTGTTCCTTCGTGGTGGCCAGACGTAGTTGTTAAGTACTTAGCAGCTTTTTGCCGCTTTGCTAACTATAGCAATTCAACTATTCTCAGGGTTTATATATAATTCAAACTAGGATACTCTTGTTCAGATCATACCAATTGCTTTTAATACAGGTATAGTGAGTAAAAACAACAGAGTTTTATCAAATAAATACCTTCTGTTATAAAAAGTAATACTTAACAAATTATAGTCACAGCCTAATTCTCGATAGCGTCCTCTCGAGCTGACCGTGGTGCCGACTCCTTATCTCCTGTTCTCTTGATTCGCACTGCCTTCTGAGTAGAAGAGCTGTTACTTTATACCCCTTTTCTCCCATTCAAATGCTGTGAAAATCTGTAGCTGTTGTCGCCTTACAATAGATCATATTATCTAATGCCTTTGACCTTCTATGTTATCTCTATCTCCTCTCCCTCTCTGTAGCAGGAATCAGTTCTCTGAGAACAATTATACAGAACATGTCACACAGAATTCATTACTGAGCTTGGCTTTACAAAATTATGAAAATAAATGGTACATGCTGCATACCTTTATCTTACCTATTAATAATTTTGGCCATGATCCTTCCAGTTCTAAGTGAAGCTGTATCAGCAGTTACAAAAATGGATAACATAATAATGGCTCAATTTACCATGATGCTTTGCTTCTCAGCCTTTGGCCATTTTAAACCCGATTTTATGTTTTACTGCCATTTTCTATCTTTATAAACTAGTTTTACAGACAATCAATGCATATACAGGAGGTTACAAACATAAATATTATTTATTCATTAAAGATGTGTAAAATAAGCTTCTTAATACTAACTTCTAACATCTGTCAATAGGTGATATATAACAATGTTCACCAACTCCACACATTCCCAAATTCACTTGCAAGCCTCTTCAGCAGCACCGATGATTCTTCCCTCCCGCCAACCCGAAGCACTATTCTACTACAGGAGGCCTCAGGCCTGGACCCCATCATCTTAGAGGAAGAGCAGCGTGGCATCAGATGGAAAATTCCGGAAGATACTCGGGTGTGACCAGAAACCGCAGTAGGTGTTCCATGGTCGGGTGGCTTAGAATGAAAGTTCAGATGGTGAAGGACAGATTCCCAAACTTCAGGGAAACAGGGTGCGAATGTCACTGGTGGATCCCTGCGTCATCGTCAGTGAGTTCAGGGAGATTGTATCAGAGGGAATGGCGCAGAGCAGGGAGACAGGATCCCCAGGGTGATGATCAGTGAGTTCAGGGAGATGCTATCAGAGGGAACGGAGCAGAGTAGAACATAAGAACATAAGAACAGGAGTAGGCCATACGGCCCTCGAGCCTGCCCCGCCATTCAATAAGATCATGACTGATCTGATCATGGACTCAGCTCCACTTCCCTGCCCGCTCCCCATAACCCCTTATCCCCTTATCGTTTAAGAAACTGTCTATTTCTGCATTAAATTGATTCAATGTCCCAGCTTCCATAGCTCTCTGGGTCAGCGAATTCCACAGATTTATAACCCACTGACAGAAGAAATTTCTCTTCATCTCTGTTTTAAATGGGTGGCCCCTTATTCTAAGATCGTGCCCTCTAGTTCTAGTCTCCCCATCAATGGGAGCATCCACCCTGTCAAGCCCCATCATAATCTTACACGTTTCGATAAGATCACCTCTCATTCTTCTGAATTCCAATGAGTAGAGAGGCCCAGCCTACTCAACCTTTCTTCATAAGTCCACCCCTCATCCCCGGAGTCAACCTGGTGAATCATCTCTGAACTGCCTCCAAAGCAAGTATATCCTTTCTTAAATATGGAACGAAAACTGCACGCAGTATACCAGGTGTGGCCTTATGTAGCCGTTGCAAAACTTCCCTGCTTTTATACTCCATCCCCTTTGCAATAAATGCCAAGGCCTTCCAGATCACTTGCTGTACCTCCATACTCTCTGTTTGTGTTTCCTGCACAAGTACCCCCAGATCCCGCTACACTGCAGCACTGTGCAATGTTTCTCCATTTAAACAATAATTTTTTTCTGCCGAAGTGCATGACCTCACACTTTCCAACATTATACTCCATTTGACAAATTTTTGGACATTCATTTAGGCTGTCTATTTCCTTTGTCAGGTTTTTTGTGTCCTCACAGATTGCTTTTCCTCCCATCGTTGTATCGTCAGCAAACTTGGCTTCGTTACACTCAGTACCTTCTTTCAAATCGTTAATATAGATAGTCAATATTTGAGAGCCCAGCACTGATCCCTGCAGCAGCCCACTAGTTACTGGTTGCCAACCCAAGAATGAACCATTTATCCCGACTCTCTGTATTCTTTTCGTTAGCCAATCCTCTATCCATGCTAATATATTACCTCCAACCCCGTGAACTTTATCTTGTGCAGTAACCTTTTATGTGGCACCTTAACAAATGCCTTCTGCAAGTCCAAATACACCACATCCACTGGTTCCCCTTTATCCACCCTCTTCATTGCATCCACAAAGAACTCCGGCAAATTTGTCAAGCAAGACTTCCCCTTCATAAATCCATGCTGACACTGTCTGACCGAATTTTGCTTTTCCAAATCTCCATCTATTGCTTCTTTAATAATGGACTCCAACATTTTCCCAACGACAGATGTTAGGCTAACTGGTCTATAGTTTCTTGCTTGGTGTCTGCCTCCTTTTTTAAATAGTGGTGTTACATTTGCAGTTTTCCAATCCGCTGGGAGCTCCCCAGAATCCAGGGAATTTTGGTAAATTAAAACCAATGCATCCACTATCCCTGCCACTATTTCTCTTAAGACCCTACGATGCAAGCCATCAGGTCCAGGGGATTTATCTTCCTTTTGTCCCGTTATCTTACTGAGTACCATCTCCTTAGAGATTGTGATTGTGTTAAGTTCCTCCCCCTACCCCCCACCCCCCACCCACACAGCCCCTTGACTATCCACTGCCATATTATTGCTAGTGCCCTCTACCTTAAAGACTGATACAAAATATTTGTTCAGAGTTTCTGCCATCTCCATGTTCCCCATTACTAATTCCAGTAGGGCGAACTTTAGTCTGGAAATAGGAGACTGAGTGTTAGGGTTAATTGGTGTTGTTGAGATTAGAGCAGGATTGGAGGTGGTTACTTTGATCCTCAGTCTGTTAAAACGTTTGGACATGGGAGTTATTTAAAGAGGCTAATCCAAAACCAAAAATCATTGTACAAGTGCTCTCTCCGACAGGAGGGCTCCACTCACATATTTGGCCTGGTCAAAATTAAATGGTATTAGATCAGAATTGGACTTTTCCCAGCGATCACACACCCTGCCAATGTGAATGTTTAAAAATGTATAGAGACATTGAAGTTGAGAACGTGGGAATTCTATAGGGACAGTATAAGCTAACAAACAATTCATGGTGGAATCGCCATGACATCTCAGACTCGAGACTGCGAAATGTTACAACACTAACACATAATGAAACAAAACCCACAGCTTGCAATAAAACCTCAAGGTCTTATTAAATCATGTTATTAACCTGAAACATTGACAGAAGGTCTTTGTTTAAAATCGGACCATGCTTGGGTCGGCTTATGAGTGGACAAAGGGAAGGAGGGATCAAAAGAGATGGGCTGAGCTGGGATGTCACTCTGGCCCTATCTTGTTATCTTTGGCCGAAAATGTATAACCATCGTCCCTTTGCAATGTAACGTCACTTTGTCCGTAGGAAGTGAGTGCGTTCGAACAGACTTGCATTCCTTCTGTCTGATAAAGTCCCCGATCGGGATTTGGTTTTTAAATAAAAGCTTGCTTTGTTTAAAGCACAAACGGTATTCGTTTCAGTAATTTTGCTGAACCAGATTGAGGTAAAAGAATCCAGGAATCAACATTTGGTGTCAAAAGTGGGATCTCAACGGACGACTGCCGAAAACTTGCGAATTAAGAGCCAGACTAGCCTTGGACGAGACGAGGGGAAAGTGGCCACTAGTGTGAGTATGATTCCAATACTGCTCCAGTTTCCCCCGGTTTCAAAAGTCTGAGGAAAGTTTAGCCACTCGCTGGTTCTCAGGTAGTGTCTGAACGAGATCCAGGACAATCTGGTGAATACCTTTCAAACTTAGAATAGGGATAGAGATAGGGAAATTGCGCGATGACGCAAACCAAACGGCGACTTGGAAAGATAGGTTAAAGTTAGAGCTAGATAGGGATAGATGATCAATCATGGATCTAAAAATTAATAGGAAAGAAAAGAGATTCTTGTGAACGTCTGTTTAAATGAGAAATGCCTATGTGATTTTTACTGTTAAAAAAAAAGCCGGGGAGTTGTGGTTTGTTTTATCTCAAACAGAATGAATTTTTTTTTAACCATTCGTAGTGTTGTCCTGTATGTGGGAAGATTAAGAGTGTGAACCTTATTGAATTACGTATATTCGGATGATAAGTTACGGAGCCAGAAAATGCACAAAGGATAGGTTTGTTGAGTTAAAAAAAAAAGAAAAAAATTACATGGTCCGGGTGGTTAAAAAAAAGGATTTAACATGCTCACTTACTTGTCGAAAGAAAACATTCAGAGAAGGCACAGCAAAACAACTGAGATGGATTCAAAAGGATTCAAAAAAATATATTATATTAAATAACACGACCTTGAGGCTGGAACAATTGAGATAACGAAAAGCAGTCCACAGCCTACGTGCCAGACTTCCCTCTAGTTATGGAAAAGACAAATAAAAGTAACGTACTAAATAGGTGCTGAAAATTTTTTTTTTTCTGAGATTTTAAATTATGAGAAAAATTCCACGGCAGTCTAAAAAAAAAATCACTCCTGTCCAATTGGCAGAAAAACTCCATCAAATTAGGGCTTTCATTGACTGATTGGATTTAAACTGCGCAGTGACGCGAAAGGATCGGGACATTTGGAGACTAAAGGAACTTAAATAAGGCTCATAAGAAATCAAATTTAGAAAATTAGGCTCACAGGAAATTAAGTAAGGTTTATGGGGAATTAAATAGAGGATAGGTGTTCAAGTCAGGTGTGACGTCGACCTCGTATATCACTTGGCCCGTCTAGGCACTGATTGAATTTAAATCACGCAGCAACTCGAAAGGTAGGGCCGACGCGGACGCGCAGTGGTGCGAGACGTGCGGCGGCGCGAGCATGCGGCCGAGTAAAGGAGGGCTGATGCAGATGCGCGGCAGCGTAAGACGCGTAGTGACGCGAGACGTGCGGCGGCACGACCGTGCGGCCGAGTGAAGGAGGGCTGACGCAGACGCGCAGCAGTGTGGAACGCGTGGCGGCGCGGGACGTGCGACGGCGCGAGCGCGCGGCCGAGTGAACGTGGGACGACGCGAATGCGCGGCAACGCGAACCGCGGGGTGATATCAAAGTCAGTGCTGGTGTCAGTAAGTCTTTGTTTATTTTAAGTGTTTTAAATCGCGTGGTGACGCGAACCGCGGGGCGACGCGGGAGTCTTTGTTTATTTTAAGTGTTTTTAATCGCGTGGCGACGCGAACCACGGGGCGACGCGGATCAGTGTTAGATTTAGTAAAGTCTTTGTTTATTTTAAGTGTTTTAAATCGCGCGGCGACGCGAACCGCGGGGCGATGCGGATCAGTGTTAGATTTAGTAAAGTCTGTTTATTTTGAGTTTGTTCAAAGTCAGTGTTAGTTTCAGTAAAGTCTGTGTTTATTTTAAGTTTGTTCAAATTGCACGACGACACGAACGCATAATGACACGGTAATATGAGGGGCAGCGTGAAAATGGGTAATCAGTTGGATAAAACAACGGATGCGGATAGTCCGCTACAAAAGTTATGTGAGGAATTCCCTGAAAGAGCTGAAGACTTTAGAAAATTATCAGGAGCCCTGAGCAAATTATTAGGAGATGGCCAGTGGCCTCTAGGTGGCACTAGAAGCGTAGAGGTAGCAAAAAAAAGCACAGGGATTGTCAAAAATTAAAAGATGCATCACTTCTGTCAAGTTGGCAAATAAATGCTATTAAATTGGGATTCTCATTGACAGAGGGAACACATGTTAAAATTGTAGACGTCTTAAAAAAAAAGAATGTGTGCACGAGAAACTTACTAAGAGATCCTCTGGGACCTCTGAGAAAGGTATTGACCGACTACGTAGTCAAATGGCTGGCTTTGTGTTAACCGAGGCTGATGATGAAATTGATGAGTGGTCACTGACTCAGCGCCCAACGGCGCCTCCCGCACCCCCTGGCCCCTTGCTCCAGTCCTCTTCCCAACACCCTCCACCTTACACTCCGGTGAGAGGAGTTAAAAATAACCCCATACCATCAAAGCATCAAACCCAAACTGACTCCTCATCCTCTGATAGCGATTCGGATCCCCAGTTCACAAGCAATATAGCCGAAAGGACCAGATCACACACTCGAAAGGGCAGAACTATATCTCGATATCACAGACATTTCCGTAAATCTTCCAGTCAATCTACCAGTCCAAGTTGTGAAAGGCATAGCAAACACCCCCGCTGATCGAGACGCAGAACTGTCAAGCAGTTAGACAGCTCCGAAACATCCTCCGACCTAGAAATGATATCCAAGATCCCAATATCCCGACACCAATTCCCTGTCAGACCAATGCCAAACCCTGATGCACAACAAGCTGCAGACCACCCCACTATAGATGTCGATGTGATCTTCGAACAACTATTCGATTGCTCACGCTATCCGGACAAATGGAAAGGGCAGTTAGATATTATTGGCAGGAAAAGAAAGGGGAGGGGGGAGGTGCGCCCCCAACCCAGGTCAAGACTGAATACGTGACTAGCAAGGAAGAGCCATCTCGGGAGGAAGGATCAATAGAACCGCAGTGTTGCATACAGGATTGGATGGATAAGCAAGGATACGGTTATACTAAACAACTAAACGGCCCGAGCCCTGCTAATAAACCTCCCTATTGTCCCCGGCATGGTATGGGAAGAGGCCGGGACTGGGTAAGAGGAATTGACTGTTTTAATTGTGGGCAGGAAGGCCATTGGAATAAAAATTGCCCCTACCGTCAGCATGGAAAAGGAAGAGGAGTGGGGCAAGGGCGGAGAGGAGAATCTTACACTAACTTCTCCCAGAACAACCCCTTTGGTCAATTGTCCCCCGATTGACTACGCAGCTTGATTGTGCAGGGATCCTCCTCGGACGACGAACCAATGATATTGTTAAAGATTCTGAATGAGTGGCAACCCTTTTTGATAGATACGGGAGCCTTCATGTCTTCTGTACAATCAAAGCTTAAACTCCCTGCCTCTACTGAAACACAGGAACTTTCAGGATTCCTGGGACAAATCTCGACATTCCCGGTGTCAGAACCGGTTAAAATGGGTTACCAGGAAGAATCGGTGGAACATCGATTTGTTATCTCAACCAATCTGGACTATAATTCTATGGCTAGAGACCTCCTCTGCAAATTCCAGTTGCATTTGGAGTGTGAAGATGATGGGATCATTGTAAAACAGGGAACCCTTAAGCGGCAGTATTATACCACTAGAACCCCTCAGTGGTGGTCTCTGGACCTGCGGCAGGCACCCTATCACGTGACCCTAGCATACGATCCCAGTGGAAAGAATCAGGACCTGCAGAACTTTTATCAGGATCACGAAGGGGAAGTGAAGGAAATTCTATTAAGGGCTAGAGTGACTGGACCGGAAGGGAAGGCAGATTTTGTGGAAATGGACAGCCCCCAACGGTGGCACCACATATTACTCGTGAAGTATTACCTCCCCACCATGCTAAAGATTTGGGAGTTATGGTGCGCCAGGCTATAGACGAGGCTGACCCTACCAGCCGGGATGTGCAAATTGTAAAACATGGCCGTACAGTCCAACTCCACGGGGATCCCGAGAAAGTCTTAGCGACTCTGCAGCATCATACTGGCTCTGACATACCTGACTATGTGGATTCTCATGTGTGGGCAGAGGACCCCTCCCAAGTGGGTTATCACAGGCAATACTGAGTATCCACCGAGCTTTGGAGGCTAGCCGATTCGAACCAATTTGCCGGTTTTGAGTCCCTAGCACGGCTAAACAAATGCGACAGTGTTTGGGGATGATCAATTACTGCAGATCCTGGATCCCTAATGTTGCCCTGATGACTAAGCACCTCACCCCGTATACAAATAAGTAAGGCAGCTTTGAAATAGAAACCGTAGACGTCCAAGCCTTTAAGGAACTAAAGACAGCTCAGCTGCAAGCTCCGGCTTTGGGCCGGCCCCTCTATGACCGGCCCTTTCAACTGCATTTACAGTTCTGAAAGACTGTGCTACCGTTGTCTTAACACAACTCACTCCGTAGCTGCCCTCCTGGGCCAACTGCAGACTCAACACCTTACCATGGCCAGGCAAAGCAGATATGAGATCTACTTACTAAACAATCTTAAGCTGACCTTTCGGCACTGCACTGCAATTAATCCGGCCTGTTTTCTTACTGAGCCACCCCAAGATGAGGAAGAGCCCAGTCATGATTGCTTATCTTTAATTTAAGAGGCCACATCAGTCAGGGAAGATTTTGTTGATGTACCAATTGAAGATCCAGACTGTATTATGTATGTTGACGGAATTAATCCAGAAGGTACACGAATCTCAGGATACGCCATAGTAAACCAGGAGAATCAGGTCTTGGAATCTGCCACTTTTGAAATTGCCTATATCGACTCTAGGCATGCCTTTGGGGTGGCCCATGATTTCGGACAACTATGGAAAAATAGGGGATTCCTAACCTCACAGGGGAATGAGATATCCCATAAACAGCTAGTATCTGATTTGTTGCAAGCCCTCATGTTCCCCAAACGCATTGCCATTGTCAAATGTACTGCCCACACTACCGGAAATTCTCTGGTTGATATAGGGAATCGTTGTGCTGACCAAGAGGCCAAACAAGCCTCTCGTGACCAACAGATGGTAGTGCCCAAAATTATGAGTCAGACTAAAAATCCTGCGAAGGATAAGTTAGCCTCGGAAAAACCAATGCCAGCCATCCAAGATGTTATAAAAGCACAGGAGGACACTCCTGAAAAAGTTAAACTGTTGTGGAAATATTATGCATGTACTTATGACAGTGTTTCTAAACTCTAGACCACTCCCGCGGAACAGACTTGCATGTCTGACGAGTTGGCTCTATGGGTTATTGAATGTATGCATTTTGCTACTCATTGTGGAGCAAGGACCACGAGTGACACACTTTTGGCTACTTGGTGGCACTCACGATTCCAGGCGCTCACCCAGAACATCAGTAGTCGTTGCCTGGTTTGCCAGCAACATAATCCACGGAAGGGAGTCCCCTGTGATTGGGGTAAAATGCCCCTACCCGAAGGTCCCTTTGAGACATTTCAGTTGGACTACATTGAGTTGCAAAAAGTTCAGTGTTACAAATATGTGTTAGTAATAGTAGATGTGTTTAGCAGATGGATTGAAGCCTACCCTACCCTGGACAATAAGGCTCAAACTGTTGTTACGGTGTTAATGAGGGAAATTGTTCCTAGATATGGTATCTCAGCTCGACTGATGACCACCTATGTTCTTTCTCTGACTCAGGCTCTGCGACTAGCTCACAACCAGGTTCAAGATACTCACCTCGACCTCCCAGTTTTACCCGAATTGTCCCTCGTGGCACCAGGGAAGTATGGATTTGGAAGGGATTAGAGCCACCATGGGAGGGGCCTTTTCAGGTGTTACTCACTACCCCCACTGCAGCCAAGGTTGAGGGGTAAAGTGCCTGGGTTCACCTGCACCACTGCAAGCTCACCACCCTCTAACAAACCTATTTTACTGGTTATTATAACTCCTGTTTCTGTTCCAGACTTCCTCTTCTCCATAGCTGAACAAGGCCATTGGCATCCTAATTGGAACGTGGACCAGTTTGAACTTTTACCCATAGTGATAGAAAGCCAGCTACACCGACGGTGACCTGAGAAGAGAGACGGGAAAACTGAACTCTTTTAATCAGCAAAATAATTGGACTATTTATCTGAATCCTGAGCCATAAGATGAAACTCTCTGTATGCCACAGTCTGTATAATAGTGTTGATATATGACAGTTTCGGCGCATGGGAGGGGAGACAGAGACATGAGCTACATGTCTTATGTTTATGCGCAAAATGGGAACTTTTCTAGATGTTGGGTGTGTTCACATTCCCTGTACATTCCCTATACATTCCAAAGGGGGAGTTCCACTAACCCTAACTGAGACTGTCAGGAAATAGAGTGTGAACGGATGAATGCGATATTCCTAGAATGATCCTAAGTGTTATCATGGAATGATAAAAGGGGGGAATGTGAATGTTTAAAAATGTATGGAGACATTGAAGTTGAGAACGTGGGAATTGTATAGGGACAGTATAAGCTAACAAACAATTCATGGAGGAATAGCCATGACATCTCAGACACGAGACTGCGAAATGTTACAACACTAACACATATTGAAACAAAACCCACAGCTTGCAGAAAAACCTCAAGGTCTTATTAAATCATGTTATTAACCTGAAACATTGACAGAAGGTCTTTGTTTGAAATCGGACCATGCTTGGGTCGGCTTATGAGTGGACAAAGGGAAGGAGGGATCAAAAGAGATGGGCTGAGCTGGGATGTCACTCTGGCCCTATCTTGTTATCTTTTGCCGAAAATGTATAACCATCGTCCCTTTACAATGTAACGTCACTTTGTCCATAGGAAGTGAGTGCGTTCGAACAGACTTGCATTCCTTCTGTCTGATAAAGTCCCCGATCGGGATTTGCTTTTTAAATAAAAGCTTGCTTTGTTTAAAGCACAAACGGTATTCGTTTCAGTAATTTTGCTGAACCAAATTGAGGTAAAATAATCCAGGAATCAACACCCCCACTGAGCCCACCAGCGGAAAAGGGTCAATAATACTCGCAGGCATCGTCTGGCACCGCCTCTCATCTCCCTGAAATATTGTCTAAAAGCTGGAGCCTTTCTGTGTGTTCAAGTGGAAAATTGAGAGAGTCGGTGTGTATAACAGAAAACGATCGAGAGAGCGTGTGTGTGTCTGATAGGCATCAGGCTCTGGGAATCATTCCCCGTGGTTGTGCTCTCTGGGGTGTTTGTGTCAGATTTCTAACCCGTGCTGGACCTGCCCTGGGAGTGTTTGATGGGATAGTGTAGAGGGAGCTTTACTCTGTATCTATCCCATTCTGTACCTGCCCTATGATTTGATGGGACAGTGTAGAGGCAGATTTATTTTGTAGCTAACCCGTGCTGTACCTGCCCTGGCAGTGTTTGATGGGACAGTGTAGAAGGAGCTTTATTTCTGTATCTAACCAATGCAGCATCGACTCTGGAATGCTTGGGACAGAGTAGAGGGAGATATAATCCGTATCTAACCTGTGTTGACCCTGCACTTGGAATGTCTGGTGGGACAGTGTTGAGGGAGCTTTACTCTGTATCTAAGCAAGGCAAATATATCCTTCCTGAGATAAGGAGAGCAAAACTGTGCACAGTACTCCAGGTGTAGTCTCACCAAAGCCCTGTACATTTGTAGAGCGAAGTTAGAGAGAGGGTTACCCTTAATCTAAATTATGCTGTACCTGCCCTAGGAGTGTTTATTTGGAAAGTGTAGAGGGAGCTTTACTTAGTATCTAACCAATGCAGCACATGCCCTGGGAGTGGTTGATGGGACAGTGTAGAGGCAGCTTTACTCTGTATCCAACCCATGCCATACCTGCCCTGGGTGTGTTTGAAGGGACAGTCGAGAGAGAACTTTTTGCTGTAGCTAACCTGTACTATACCTGCCCTGGGAGTGTTTGATGGAGCAGTGTAGACGGAGATTTACTTTGTATCTGCGTCAAGATAAATGGGTCATTTTTCTGTTGGCAAACAGTGACTAGTGGAGAGCTGCAGGGATCAGTGCTGGGTCCTCAACTATTTACAATCTATATTAATGACTTGGATGAAGGGACTAACTGTAATGTAGTCAAGTTTGCTGATGATACAAAGATGGGTGAGAAAGCAAATTGTGAGGAGGTCACAAAAAATGTGCAAAGTGATAGACAGGCTAAGTGAGTGGGAAACAATTTGGCAAATGGTGTACAATGTAGGAAAATGTAAGGTAATCCACCTTGGCAGAAAAAATAGAAAAGCAAATTATCGTTTAAATGGTGAAAAATTGCAAAGTGCTGCATTATAGTGGGACCTGGGGGTCCTTGTGCATGAAACACAAAAAGTTAGTATGCAGGTACAGCAGGTAATCAGGAAGGCAAATTGAATATTAGCCCTTATTGCAAAGGAGATGGAGTATAAAAGCAGAGAAGTATTTCTACAACTGTACAGGGTGTTGGTGAGGCCACACCTAGAGTACTGCGTATAGTTTTGGTCTCCGTATTTAAGGAAGGATATACTTGCATTGGAGGCTGTTCAGAGAAGGGACACTAGGTTGATTCCAGAAATGAGGGGGTTGACTGATGAAGATAGTTTGAGTAGGTTGGCCTATACCCATTGGAGTTCAGAAGAATGAGAGCTGATCTTATCGAAACAGATAAGAAAATAAGGAGCCTCGACAAGGTGGATGCAGAGAGGATATTTCCATTCATCAGGGAAACTAAAACTAGGAGACATAGTATCAGAATAAAAGGCTGCCCATTTAAAACTGAGATGAGGAAGAATTTATTCTCTCAGATGGTTGTAAATCTATGGAATTCTCTTCCCAGAGCGCTGTGGAGTCTGGTTCATTGAATATATTTAAGGCGGAGATCGACAGATTTTTGAGTGATAAGGGAATAAAGGTTTATATGCAGCGGGCAGGGAACTGGAGCTGAGTCCATGATGAAATCAGCCATGATCCTATTAAATGATGGAGCAGGCTCGAGGGGCCAGGTGGCCTTCTCCTGCCCTTGGAATGTCTGGTGGGACAGTGATGAGGAAGCTGTACTCTATATCAAAGCAACTCAAGTATACCCTTCCTCAGATAAAGAGGCCAAAACTGTGCACAGTACTCCAGGTGTGGTCTCACCAAGGTCCTGTGCAATTGCAGAGCGAGGTTAGAGAGAGGATTACCCTCTATCTAAATTATGCTGTACCTGCCTTGGGAGAGTTTGAGGGGACTGTGCAGAGGGAGATTTACTCTATATCTAACAAGTGCTGTACCTGCCCTGGGAGTGTTTGGGATGTTGTAGACTGAGATTTACTCGACATCAACAATGGTAGTGTTTGGGATAGGCTGGAGTGAGATTTACTTTGTATCTAACTCGTCCAGTACGGGTATTCCTGACATCAGTAGCGGGAAAATGCTACAATCTATTATTAAGCACGTGGTAACAGGACACTTCGGAAGTGATAACAGGATTGGGCAGAATTAACACGGATTTATGAAAGGGAAATTGTTCTTGACAAATCTGTTGGTGTTTTTTGAGGTTGTAACTCGTAGGATAGATAAGGGGGAACCACCAGATGTGGTGTATTTAGATTTACAGAAGGCATTCAATGAGGTGCCACACAAGAGATTATTGAACAAAATTAGGACTCATGAGATTGAAAGTAATATACGAGCAAGGATTAAGGATTGGTTAATGGACAGAAAACAGAGAGTAGGAATAAACGGGTGATTTTCGGGTTGGCAGGCTGTAACTGGTGGGGTGCTGCAAGGAACGGTGCTTGGGCCCCAGCTATTCACAATCTATATCAATAATTTGGATGAGGGGACCAAATGTAATATATCGAAGTTTGCTGAGGATACAAAGCTAGTTGGTAATGTAAGTGTGAGAAGGATGAAAAGAGGTTTCAAAGGGATATATACAGGCTCAGTGAGTGGGCAAGAACATGGTAAATGGAATATAATGTGAAGAAATGTTAAGTTAGACATTGATAGTAAAAATAGAAAGGCAGAGTATTTTTTAAAATGGTGAGAAATTGGGAAATGTTGGTGTTCAGAGGGACCTGGGTGTTCTTGTACAGAAATCGCTAAAAGTTAATATGAAGTCCAGCAAGCAATTAAGAAAGCAAAAGCTATAATGGCCTTTGTACAAAAAGATTTGAGTACTTACGTCTTACTGCAATTATACAGGGCCCTGGTGAGACCAGACCATGAGTATTGTTTACTGTTTTGGTCTCCTTACCTAAGGAAAAATAAACTTGCTGCAGAGGGAGTGCAATGAAGGTTCATCAGACTGATTCCTGGGATGGGGGGATTGTCCTGAGAGAATGAGTAGACATGGCCTATATTCCCCAGCGTTCAGAAGGAGAGGTGAGAGGTGACACGCACATCCCATAAACAAATTTTTAAAGAGAGATCGGAGGTGTTTCAATTTGATCAAGGACACCAGCCAAATTATTAGAAACACTTCCTGTCGTTCAGGACCTGTGTCCAGGGACAAGGTGATGGGTTACCTGATCATCTTTGGGTTAAATGTTGTGCTTATCGAGCTGAGCACCTCGTGCCAGCATCAAACACTCTCCAGTCGGGCACAGCACAGGTTAGATACAGAGTGAACCCATCGGTCACTCCCCGACAAAGATACTGAGGGACAGGGAGTGTCAGGGACACTGACATTTCTCACTCTAAGGTATAAATTGATCCTGTACCTCTCCCCATTAATGCTGGGCTCCACACGGGTCGAATCCTGCTCCTGTTTCCCTTCCTGTAACAGCACTGAGCTCAACCCAGCCCATAATGAGCAGGGCTCAGGGAATTTGGTTGCTAGGCACTGCAGTGATATCATAAAGCAGGGCCATTCAGCCCAGCTGGTCATCTCCTTGTCCCTTTAAAGGTGGAGAGCTGGGGCATCCTGTCTCAACACACATCCCCCAGTTCATACTGAGAATCCCCAGGAAAGGCCCAAGGTCCAGAGTGTGGAACACAACCAAAGGGGAAAGAGGAGGAGAGCTGGGACATCCTATCTCAACACACATCCCCCTGTTCATTCTGAGAATCCCCGGGGATGGCCCAAGTCCCACAGTGTGGAACAGAACCAAGGGGGAAAGAGGAGGAGAGAAGTGGAGGTAAATCAAGGAGTGGGGACTGAGGGCCATCAAGCTTCAGTTTTAGAGCTTGTAGGCTTCAGGAGGGGAAGAGTGAGTAAGAAACATAGAAAATAGATGCAGGAGTAGGCCATTCGACCCTTCGAGCCTGCAGCACCATTCAATAAGATCATGGCTGATCATTCACCTCAGTACCCCTTTCCTGCTTTCTCTCCATACGCCTTAATCCCTTTAGCCATAAGGGCCATATCTAACCCACTCTTGAATATATCTAACGAACTGGCATGAACAACTCTCTGCAGTAGAGAATTCCACAGGTTAACAAGTCTCTGAGTGAAGAAGTTTCTCCTCAACTCGGTCCTAAATGGCTTACCCCTTATCGTTAGACTGTGACCCCTGGTTCTGTACTTCCCCAACATTGGGAACATTCTTCCCGCATCTAACCTGTCCAGTCCCGTCAACATTTTATATGTTTCTATGAGATCCTCTCTCATTCTTCTAAACTGCAGTGAATACAGGCCCAGTCGAACCAGTCTCTCAACATAGGTCAGTCCTGCCATCCCGAGAATAAATCTGTTGAACATTCACTGCACTCCCCCAATAGCAAGAACGTCCTTTCTCAGATTAGGGGACCAAAACTGAACACAATATTCCAGGTGAGGCCTCAGCAAAAGTATATACAACTGCAGTAAGACCTCCCTGCTCCTACACTCAAATCCCCTAGCTATGAAGGCTAACATGCCATTTGCCTTCTTCACCAACTGCTGGACCTGCATGCTAACTTTCAATGACTGATGTACCATGACACCCTTGTCTCATTGCACCTCCCCTTTTCTTAATCTGTCGCCATTCAGATAATATTCTGTCTTCATGTTTTAGCCACCAAAGTGGATAACCTCACATTTATCCACATTATACTGCATCTGCCATGCATTTGCCCACTCACCTAACCTGTCCATTCACACTGCAGCCTTTTAGCATCCTCCTCGCAGCTCACACCACCATCCAGCTTAGTGTCATCTGCAAACTTGGAGATATTACACTCAATTCCTTCATCTAAATCATTGATGCATATTGTAAATAGCTGGAGTCCCAGCACTGAGCCCTGCGGCTCCCCACTAGTCACTGCTTGCCATTCTGAAAAGGACTTGTTTATCCAAATTCTCTGCTTTCTGTCTGCCAACCAGTTCTCTATCCACGTCAATACATTACCCCCAATACCCTGTGCTTTAATTTTGCACACCAATCTCTTGTGTGGGATCTTGTCAAAAACCTTTTGAAAGTCCAAATACACCACATTCACTGGTTCTCCCTTGTCCACTCTACTAGTTACTTCCTCAAAAAATTTTATAAGACTTGTCATAAATCCATGCTGACTTGGACCGATCCAAATGTGCTGCTATTTCATCTTTAACAATTGATTCCAACATTTTCCCCACTACGGATGTCAGGCTAACCAGTCTATAATTCCCCATTTTCACTCTCTCGACTTTTTTAAAAAGTAGTGTTACATTAGCTACCCTCCAGTCCATAGGAACTGATCCAGAGTTGATAGACTGTTGGAAAATGATCACCAATGCATTCAGTATTTCGAGGGCCACTTCCTTAAGTACAGTGGGATTCAGACTGTAGTTTCAGGATCCAGGGAGAGAAAAAGGAACAGATGGGGAGACTGGTGTGGATTCCAGCACAGTGAGGATGTAGTGGGAGGGAGATTGTGTCGGGCCGTGTATTAGGGGTGTGGGAGGGACAAGAGAGGAAAGGTCAGAGGAGCAATTACTGCAGCAGTGTCCATCAATAGTGAGAGAGAGAAGGTGGGGGTCAGAGTGGGCCCTGGACAGGTCGGGAAACTGTTTGTTTGCTGTAACCAGCTTTCCCTCTGTCACAAATAGCCTCCTGTCGCCCAGTGACACAAACAGCCCATTAAACACCACCAATGTCCTTTGGTCTGGTGAGGTCTCCCTTTGTGAAACATCAGCTGTTGTTAAAGCTTCTCATTCTGACTCGCTCAAAGTGAGACAGTATCCACTGTCCCTTTTATTCCATGGGCTTCATCTTTGCTGGTATTGGTAACACGCCCGGGATCACTAAACACAAAACCCAGTCTGTAAATCACTTTCAGCTACTGGACTGAGTGTGTGCCCCACAGCATCTCTCTCACCTTCAATGTGTGAATAGAACATCACGCCTGCAAAGCTGGTTTAAGTTTATATCCAGGCAGCAAATCTATTTAAGAAAAGCCTGAAGGCCGATGAGACACTGCTCAGGTGCCAGTGTGCTGCTGGTTTGTCCGGTATTTGCCTGTAATGCAAAGTAACTGAACATTTCTCCCAGTGCAACCTTTGCTGTAATGAAAGGTGTCTTTTAATAAGCCTCATGTCCTTGCTCATGTCTGCTGCAATTGTGTAGAAAGAGGATGTGTGAAGTGATGGTGTTTGTATGGAGATGTGAAACGAGGAAATGGTATCTGTGTGTGGCAGTGACACAGCCTTGTGGTCACAGGCAGAACCATGCACCGATAGCCTTGAGCTTATGGTTTGAGCAGGGTCAGTTCATGAATGCTCAAGCTAAGAGGTGCCAGGGATCGGGAGCAGCGGCAGTAAATAAAATCTAAATGTAAATTCCGATGTAGTTTATCTTCATTTATTCCTATTATAATAGCTTTTGCTGAATGTGGCCCATGCCAAGTGCCAGGGTATTGCATCAGGCCCACCATAGAAAATGAGTTTGACACCTTGAGGTAGACAATGTCAACCGGATTCGCCCATTCACCAACCGAACAACTTCTTTACAAACTCAAGCTAGTTTGTAAGGCGTGACCATGTTTCCCGGAATCCGTGTTCAGTATCTGTAATGGCCCCTTCCCTTTCCCCATGATCGAAAACAGCATCTCTCAGGATCCCTTCAAGCACCTTCCCAGTGATCGAGGTCACGTTGATGGGCCTTCAGTTCCCAACTTGTGGCCAATTTGCAAAACTTGAACTATGTGTGCTACCTTCCAATCTCGGGGAACAACCCATGACTCTACTGAGCTGATGGAGATATGGGCAAAGGGCTGACAGAGCACCCGTCCCATCTCTTTAAACACCCTTGGGTGGATATCATCCGTACCTTACAATGTCAAGGTGAACCTGCATAGCGACTTTGCTGTCAATGAAGAGTGATTAGAAAGACCAAAGTGCCATTTGCCCCTCTCAGTTTGACCCTGAAGGACTGTGTCCAGGCTGAAGTTCTCCCCCCATACGATCCTCCGCCCAGATTGCCCTCACTGAGCTCCAGCCAGGTGATGCTAAACTCTCGGGTGGGAAAGAAAGAAATCCACACCAATGTATTGAATGCAACAAGAATTTATTTGTCTTTCTCCCAAATATTAAACTCCAGTCCAGTTACAGGAGTTATTGACATCAGCGGAAACAAACCCCAACTGTCAGAATGAACATGGTTCAGTCCGGATGTGATTAACAGCAGCAATAACAGCAGAATCCCACCCCTGCAGTCACTTGTGAACTCTCTGGTGTTTCAGCAGGGTGGATGACTGAGTGAATCCCCTCCCACACTCAGAGCAGATGAACGGCCTCTCCCCGGTGTGAACTCGCTGGTGTGTCAGCAAGTGGGATGACTGAGTGAATCCCTTCCCACACTCAGAGCAGGTGAACGGCCTCTCCTGAGTGTGAACTCGCTGGTGTCTCAGCAGGTGGGATGACTGAGTGAATCCCTTCCCACACTCAGAGCAGGTGACTGGCCTCTCCCCATTGTGAACCGGCTGGTGTGCCAGCAGGTGGGATGATGTAGTGAATCCCTTCCCACACTCAGAGCAGGTGAATGGCCTCTCCCCAGCGTGAATTCGCTGGTGCCTCAGCAGGTGGGAGGACCGAGCAAATCCCTTCCCACAATCGGAGCAGGTGAACGGCCTCTCCCCGGTGTGAACTCGCTGGTGTGCCAGCAGGTGGGAGGACCGAGGGAATCCCTTCCCACAATCGGAGCAGGTGAACGGCCTCTCCCCAGTGTGAACTCGCTGGTGTATCAGCAGGTTGGATGACTGAGTGAATCCTTCCCCACACTCTGAGCAGGTGAATGGCCTCTCCCCAGTGTGAACTCGCTGGTGCCTCAGCAGGTCGGCTGACCGAGTGAATCCCTTCCCACAATCGGAGCAGCTTAACGGTCTCGCCCCAGTGTGAACTCGCTGGTGTATCAGCAGGTTGGATAATTGAGTGAATCCTTTCCCACACTCAGAGCAGCTGAATGGCCTCTCCCCAGTGTGAACTCGCCGATGTGTTTCCAGCTGGGATGGGTAGTTGAAACATTTCCCACAGTCCGCACATTTACACAGTTTCTCCCCAGTGTGACTACACTTGTGTTTCTCCAGGTTGGATGATCGGTTGAAGCCTTGTCCACACACAGAGCACGTGTACTGTTTCTCCCCGCTGTGAACAGTGCTTTTTGCTTCCATGATCAAAGGCCGATGATATTCCGTTCCCGCTGAATCGAGTGACTCCGTCAGATCTTAATGTGATGTTTGGTTTGGGCCTCTGGTTGACAAATCCTCCCCTTTTAATACCCTGTAAAGTGAGTTTCAAACAGGAAAAAGGGTGGGTGAGAGAGAACCCACAAAAACACAAAGGCAGGTTGTGAAATTGAGCTGAATGAACCTGGCTATTTGTGCGGCCATCAGCAGAAGAAAAGTGACCATGAAAGCTGACGGATTGTTGTAATAACCCAACTGGTCACTAATGTCCTGCAGGGAAGGGAACCCACCAACCGGTCTGGGCCGACACAAGACTCTGGCTTCTATGGGAGGAGGGAGAGGTGGGCGGGGTGAAGGGGAGGGAATTTAAACATCTGCAACTCGACCAGAACTTTGACAGAACTTCCCAAACCCACAACCTATCCCGCCTAGATGGACCAGGGCAGCAGGTGCATGGAAATCCATCACCTCCAAGTTCCCCTCCAAGTCTCACACCATCCTGACTTGGGCATATATCACCGTTCCTACATCGTCACTGGGTGAAAATCCTGGAACTCCTCACCTAACAGCATTGTGGGAGGACCTTCACCACACGGACTGCAGCAGTTCGAGAAGGCCCACCATCACCTTGTCAAGGGGCAAATGGAAATTGAAAATATATTCTGGCCCTACGAGCGACAACCACATCCTAAGAATGGATTAAAACAAATCTGTATATTGAAAGCCCCTACAGAAATACTTGTTCCTAAAACAATACGCTTCTACATTGTGCGGGCAGTGTCTGTTTCACAACCTAATCTCCCCTAGAATCCACCGCTGTTGACGGTCTCTCATCGGAAATTGTTGGTCCCGACTGGGCCCAGAGGTTCTGGGGGTTAAACCCAGCAGCTTCTCCCCCTCTCCACTCCAGGTCAAATTGATGTAACAAACAGATGCACACAGGAGTCCAGGGAGCGACTTCCGTATCCAGCACCCACCCTGATACAGAGCGGCTCTGGATTGGTCGCTCTGTGTTTCCAGTATCGATGCACTGAAGATCAGCATATGAGGGAGGTGAATAGAGGCTTATGCTGAGAGAGTTAGAACCATAGAATCAGAGAATGGTTACAGCACGGAACAAGACCATTCGGCCCGTCGAGCCCGTGCCAGCTCTCTGCAAGAGCACCTCAGCTAATCCCACTCCCCCGCCCTTACCCCACAGCCATGCAAATGTTTTTCTTTCAGGTACTTATCCAACTCCCTTTTGAAAGCCGTGATTGAGTCTGCCTCCACCACCCTTTCAGGCCGTGCAATCCGGATATTAAACACTCGCTACGCAAAAAGGTTTTTTCTTGTGTCGCCTTTGGTTCTTTTGCCAATCACCTTAAATCTGTGTCCTCTGGTTCTCGACCCTTCTGCCAATGGGAACAGTATCTCTCGATCTACTCTGGCAAGACCACTCATGATTTTGAACACCTCGATCAAATCTCCTCTCAATCTTCCCTGCTCTAAGGAGAACACAAGAAATAAGAGCGGGAGTAGGCCATTTGGCCCCTCGAGTCTGCTCCATCATTCAATAAAATCATGGCTGATCTGATCATGGACTCAACTCCACTTCACTTCCCCCTCGCTCCCATAAACCTTTACTCTCATATCGCTCAAAAAATCTGTCTATCTCCGCCTTAAAAAAATTCAATGATCCAGCCTCCACAGCTTTCTGAGGCAGAGAATTCCACAGAATTAGAACCCTCTGAGAGAAGAAATTCCCCCTCATCTCAGTTTTAAATGGGCAACCCCTTATTCTGAAACTATGCCCTCTAGTTCTGGATTCTCCTATGAGTGGAAATATCCTCTCTGCATCCACCTTGTCAAGCCCTCCAGTATGTTTTAAGTTTCAATAAGATCACCCCTCATTCTTCTGAACTTCAATGAGTATAGGTCCAAACTACTCAACCTTTCTTCATAAGTCAATGCCCTCATCTCAGGAATCAACCTAGTGAATCTTCTCTGAACTGCCTCCAATGAAAGTATATCCTTCCTTAAATACAGAGATCAAAACTGTACGCAGTACTCTAGGTGTGGCCTCACCAATACCCTGTACAGTTGTAGCAGGACTTCTCTGCTTTTATACTCTATCCCCCTTGCAACCCCAGCTGCTCCTGTTTTGTACAAGTTCATCATAATATCCATGCGTTTGTACTCTATACTTCTATTTATAAACAGGGATACTGTCAAGTGTAGTATAAACAGGGACAGGGTCTAGTGTAATATAAACAGAGGCAGGGTCGAATGTAATATAAACCGAGACTGGGTCATGTGTAATTATAAACAGTGACATGGTCTAGGGTAATATTTAGAATGACTCCAGGTGCCATGAACTAGTGAGTGCAGAAATAGGAGGATAGAGCAGATGAATGCCTGGCTGGAGATATGATGCAGGAGGGAGGGCTTTAGATTCCTGATGCATTGGGACCGGTTCTGGAGGGAGGTGGGACCCGTACAAGCCGGACGGGATGCACCTCAACAGAGCCGGGACCAATATCCTCGCGGGGGGGGTGGGGGGGCAGGGAGTTGTCAGTGCTGTTGGGGAGGGTTTAAACTAGCTTAGCAGGGGATGGGAACCTGAGAATAGATTCAGTGGGAGGGAAGTAAAGCTGGAATTAGAAAGCAAAAATATAGAAAGTGAGTTGGAAGGACAGAGGAAAAAAGCAGGAAAAACAGGAAAAAACACAAATTTAAAAGCTCTTTGTCTAAATGCACATAACATTTGTAACAAAATAGATGAATTGACGGCACAAATGGATCCAAATGGGTATGATCTGATAGCAATTACAGAGACGTGTTTGCAAGGTGACCAAGACTGGGAACTAAATATTTGGGATATTTGACAATTCGGAAGGACAGACAGAAAGGAAAAGGAGGTGGGGTAGCTCTGTTAATAAAGAATGAGATCAGTGCTTCAGTGAGAAACGATATTTGCTCAGAGGATCAATATATTGAATCAGTTTGGGTGGAGATGAGGAATAATAAAGGGAAAATCACTGGTGGGCAGAGTCTATAGGCCCCTAACAGTAGCTGCACTGTTGGACGGAGTATAAATCAAGAAATAATGGAGGCTTGTAATAAAGGAACGGCAATAATTATGGGTGATTTTAAACTTCATATTGATTGGACAAAGCAAATTGGCCAGGGTAGCCTTGAGGAGGAGTCCATAGAGTGTATCCGAGATAGTTTCCTTAAACAGTATGTTGTGGAACCAACCAGGGAGCAGGCTATCTTAGATCGAGTTCTGTGTAATGAGGCTGGATTAATAAGTGATCTGGTACTAAAAGATCCTCTCAGAATGAGTGACCATAATATGGTTGAATTTCAAATTCAACCATATTATGGTTGGTGAGAAAGTTGGTTCTCAAACCAGGGTCCTAAGCTGAAATAAAGGAGACTACAATGGTATGAGGGCAGAGTTGGCTAAAGTGGACTGGGAAAATAGATTAAAGAATGGGATGGTTGATGAGCAGTGGCAGACATTTAAGGAAATATTTCATAACCTGCAACAAAAATATATTCCAATGAGAAGCAAAGACTGTAAGAGACGGGATAACCATCCGTGGCTAACTGAGGAAATAAGGGAGGTATCAAATTGAAAACAAAGGCATACGGTGTGGCCAAGTCTAGTGGGAGGCCAGAGGTTTCTGACATTTTTAAAAGCCAGCAGAGAACGGCTAAAAAAATGATTGAGAGGGAAGATAGATTATGAAAGAAAACTAGCACAAAATATAAAAACAGATAGTAAGAGTCCTTCATGGTGGAAGACACTAAAAACATCCCAGCAGTGGATAAGCGAGGGACTATCGATAGGGAGGAACGCAATACAATCACTATCACTAATGACGTAGTACTCGGTAAAATAATAGGACTAAAGGCAGACAAGTCCCCTGGACCTGATGGCTTGCATCCTAGGGTCTTAAGAGAAGTGGCTGCAGAGATAGTGGATGCATTGGTTGTAATCTACCAAAATTCCCTGGATTTGAGGACGGTCCCAACAGATTGGAAAGCCGCAAATGTAACGTGCCTATTTGAAAAAGGAAACAGACAAAAAGCAGGACAATTTAGACCAGTTAGTCTAACATCTGTCATTGGGAAAATGCTGGAGTCCATTATTAAGGAAGCAGTAGCAGGACATTTGGAAAAGCATGATTCAATTAAGCAGATTCAACATGGTTTTATGAAAGGGAAATCATGTTTGACAAATTCGCTGGAGTACTTTGAGGATGTAATGAGCAGGGTGGATAAGGGGGAAGCAGTGGGTGTGGTGTATTTGGATTTCCAGAAGGCATTCGATAAGGTGCCACATAAGAGGTTACTGCACAAGATAAAAGCTCACAGGGTTGGAGGTTATGTATTAACATGGATAGAGGATTGGCAAACCAACAGAAAACAGAGGGTCGGGATAAATGGTCATATTCCAGTTGGCAAACATGACTAGTGGGATGCCGCAGGGATCGGTGCTGGGTCTTCAACTAATTACAATCCATATTAATGACTTGGATGAAGTGACCGAGTTTGCTGTTGTTACAAAAATTGTACGGAGGACACAAAAAATATGCAAAGGGATATAGACAGGTTAAGTGAGAGGGCAAACATTTGGCAGATGGAGTATAATGTGGGAAAATGTGAAGTTAACCACTTTGGCAGAAATAATAGAAAAGCAAATTATAATTTAAATGGAGGAAAATTGCAAAGAGCTGCATTACAGAGAGACTTGGGGGTCTTGTGCATGAAACACAAAAAGTTAGTATGCAGGTACGGCAAGTAATCAGTAAGGCAAATGGAATGTTGTCCTGTATTGCAAGGGGGATAGAGTATAAAAGCAGAGAAGTCCTGTTGCAACTGTAAAGAGTATTGGTGAGGCCACACCTGGAGTACTGCGTACAGTTTTGGTCTCCGTATCGAAGGAAGGATATACTTGCATTGAAGGCTGTTCAGAGAAGGTTCACGAAGTTGATTCCGGAGATGGGGGGGTTGACTTCTGAGGATAGGTTGAGTAGGTTGGGCCTATACACATTGGAGTTTCGAAGAATGAGAGATGATCGTATTGAAACTTAATGATAATGAGGGGGCTCGCCAAGGTGGATGCAGAGAGGATATTTCCACTCATAGGGGAAACTAAAACTAGGGGGACATAGTCTCAGAATAAGGAGCCGCCCATTTAAAAGTGAGGTGAGGAGGAATTTCCTCTCTGAGGGTGGCAAATCCCTGGAATTCTGTGCCCCAAAGAGCTGTGCAAGCTGAGTCATTGAATAATTTAATGTGGGGATAGACACATTTTTGAACGATAAGGGAATAAAGGGTTATGGGTAGTGGGCAGGGAAGTGGAGCCGAGTCCATGATCAGATCAGCCATGATCTTATTGAATGGGAAGCAGGCTCGAGGGGCCAAATGGCCTACTCCTGCTCCTATTTCTTATGTTATAGACTATTTTCCCTCCACTCCCAATTTTCACCAACAATTCTGGCTGCATTCAGTTCGACACTCACTGGCTCCCCTCCATCTGCTTCCCTGAAAGTGCTGGCTCTGGCTGGGTTCAGTTCTACACTCACTGGTTCTCCTCACTTCCTTCAAGATGCTGACTGTGGCTGGGAACATTTCCACACTCACTGGTGCCCCTCTCCTCCACTGAAGATTCTAGTTCTATCTGGGTTCAGTTCCACACTCACTGGTTCCCCTAGCTCACCTCCGCTGATGGTGCTGACCCTGGCTGGGTTCAGTTCCACACTCACTTGTTCTCCTCCCTCTCATTACCAGAGGGTGTTGGCTGGCTGGGTTCAGTTCCACACTCACTGGTTCCCCTAGCTCACCTCTCCTGAAGGTGCTGACTCTGGCTGGGTTCAGTTCGACACTCACTGGTTCCCCTCCTCCCCTGAAGGTGCTGACTCTGGCTGGGTTTAGTTCTGCACTCACTGCTTCCCCTCCCCTGAAGGTACTGACTCTGGCTGGGTTCAGTTCGACACTCACAGGTTCCCCTTCTCCCCTGAAGGTGCTGACTCTGGCTGGGTTTAGTTCTGCACTCACTGCTTCCCCTCCCCTGAAGGTACTGACTCTGGCTGGGTTCAGTTCTACACTCACTGGTTCCCCTCCCCTGAAGGTACTGACTCTGGCTGGGTTCAGTTCTACACTCACTGGTTCCCCTCCCCTGAAGGTACTGACTCTGGCTGGGTTCAGTTCTACACTCAATGGTTCCCCTTCCCTGAAAGTACTGACTCTGGCTGGGTTCAGTTCTACACTCACTGGTTCCCCTCCCCTGAAGGTACTGACTCTGGCTGGGTTCAGTTCTACACTCATTGGTTCCCCTCCCCTGAAGGTGCTGAATCTGGCTGGGTTCAGTCCTACACTCACTGGTTCCCCTCCCCTGAAGGTGCTGAATCTGGCTGGGTTCAGTCCTGCACTCACTGGTTCCCCTCCCCTGAAGGTGCTGAATCTGGCTGGGTTCAGTTCTGCACTCACTGGTTCCCCTCCCCTGAAGGTGCTGAATCTGGCTGGGTTCAGTCCTACACTCACTGGTTCCCCTCCCCTGAAGGTACTGACTCTGGCTGGGTTCAGTTCTACACTCACTGGTTCCCCTCCCCTGAAGGTGCTGACTCTGGCTGGGTTCAGTTCTACACTCACTGGTTCCCCTCCCCTGAAGGTACTGACTCTGGCTGGGTTCAGTTCTACACTCACTGGTTCCCCTCCCCTGAAGGTACTGACTCTGGCTGGATGCAGTTCCAGACACTGACATCATTCACTTTGTTCCGACACCAAGATAGCAGCGCATGCGCTATGCTACTCACTGAACCAAGATGGCGGAGCGATGACCCTGCCTTCCTGTATGAAGATGGCTGCCGTTAGTCTGGGCCTGTGACCGGGAGAACGACCTGAAGCTGCAACAGCCGATATTCCGGTTATTATTCCGGGTTTGCGGCGGGCACCAGATGTTTATGAAGCCTCCACAGCTCCCCGCTAGTCCATTATTCCGCTCCGTCCCGCTTAAAAGGCACATCTAAGGAGCCTGTGCAAACCGTGTCTCCTCCGCCATTACACGCACCGCGCATGCTCCAAACACATCCAAGAACCGCGCCTGCGCACTGAGCTCCTGTAGTCTGGATGCGGCACATTATTCCGCGCGGGGCATGCTGGGTTCATAAGACCATGAGAAATTGGAGCAGGAGTGGGCCAGCCGGACCCCTGAGCCTGCTCCCCATTCAATAAGATCATGGCTGGTCTGATCATAGACTGAGCTCCACCTCTCTGCCCGCTCCCCAGAACCCTATACTCCATTATCGCTCAAAAATCTGGCTATCTCCACCTTAAATATATTCAATGACCCAGCCTCCACTGCTCTCTGGGGCAGAGAATTCCAAAGATTTACAACCCTCTGAGAGAAGACATTTCTCCTTATTTCAGTTTTGAATGGGCTGAGGAGAAAGGCTGCATTTGTAAATATAACAGGAATTACTGTGATTGCATTGGGCACTGAAACATGTTCACTCTGGCAGCTCTACTTTGTTTCTGATGATCTTAATAACCCCTATACCTGAGCTGGAGATTAATATTGTGTATAAATGTTGAATAAATTATCTTTGTTTCAAACACAGTCTGTCGAATATTTGATTCCTCCATGATCAGAGGAGACTAATTGATGTTCTGTTACTGACTGTTCCATTTTAGTGCTTTTTCTTTATCTAACTTCTGTCATTTCTCACCTAGTTCACCTTCTATCAAACCCCAAACTTGTTCCATTTGAGTACGAGTTGTAGTTGTAGTAGACTTCACTGCAGTGTGTCAGTTTAAACTCAACTGAAATCCTTTGAACCACCCCATTATTGAACCATCTTGCATAAGGTTCAAAATCCCTTACTTTCTGTAACCAGTTTTTGTAACCGATTGAACTTTACAAACTCATCCACACATTTTGCACATGATAGCCTGTCAAATATTCTGATATTTGTAATTGTCATTGCCACAACCTCCGTTCCCTAGCCACGGACTCCGTCCCTCTCCCCAACTTCTGTCTGAGCCTGAACCATACTTTTTGCAACCTTGGTGTCATACTTAACCTGAAATAGGTTTTTTAACCATATATCCACGGCATAATTAAGACTGCCTATTTCCATCTCTGTAACATCATCCGTTTCCGCTCTTGCCTCAGCTCATCCACTGCTGAAGCCCTCATCCATGCTTTTGTTACTTCTGGACTTGACTATTCCAATGCACTCCTCCCACATTCGACTGTACATAAACTAGAGTTAATCAAAAATTCGGCTTCCCATGCCCTAACTCGCACCAAGTCCAGCTCACCCATCACCCCTGTCCTCACTGACCTACACTGGCTTATGGTTAAGCAACACCTTGATTTGAAAATTCTAATATTTTCAAACCCCTAAATTGCCTCGCCCCTCCCTAGCTCTGTAAATTCCTCCAGCCCCACAACCACCATCCTGCCCCCCACCCATGAGATATCTGTCTTCCTGAGTATCCCTGATTATAATTGGTGACTGTGCCTTCTGTTGCCCAGGTTCCAAGTCCTGGTAAACCGAGCCTAAACCTTTCTGTCGAACCCATGCTGTACCTGCTCTGGCAGTTTTTGATGGGATAGTGTAGAGCAAGCTTTTCTCTCTTATCTAATCCATGCTGTATCTTCCCTCGGAGTGTTTGATGGGACAGTGTAGAGTGCGCTTTACTCTGTATCTAACCTGTGTTGTTCCTGCCCTGGGTCTGTTTGATGGGACAGTGTAGAGTGAGCTTTACTCAGTATCTAACTCGTGCTGTACCTGCGATGGGAGTGTTTGATGGATGAGTCTATGGAGAGCTTTACTCTCTGACTAACCCGTGCTGTGTCTGTTGTGCAAGTGTTTGATCGGACGGCATAGAGGGAGATTAACTCTGTATCTAACCTATGCTGTACCTACCCTGGGAGTGTTTGGGACAGGCTAGAGTGAGATTTAACCTTTAATAACCCACGCTGTACCGACCTGCAAATGTCTGGTGAGACAGTGTAGAGGGAGCTTTACTCTGCATCTAACCTGTGTTGTCATCATCATCATCATCATCATCATCATCATCATAGGCAATCCCTCGGAATCGAGTAAAAATAGAAAGAAGAATTGCTTCCACTCCTGAAGTGAGTTATTTGGTGGCTGATCAGTCCAATATGAGAGCCACAGACTCTGTCACAGGTGGGACAGATAGTCATTGAGAGAACGGATGGGTGGGACTGCTTTGCCGTATGCTCCTTCCACTGCCTGCGGATGATTTCTGGATTCACTGTCTCTGCTTAGGGCAGTCTTTGGTCAGGGACTCCCAGGTGTCAGTGGGGATGTCGCACTTTATCAGGGAGGCTTTGAGGATGTCCTTGTAATGTTTCCACTGCCCGCCTTTGACTCATTTGCTGTGAAGGTGCTCCACATAGAGCACTTGCTTTGGGAGTCTCGTGTCTGGCATACGAACTATGTGGCCTGCCCAGCGGAGCTGATCAAGTGTGGTCAGTGCTTCAATGCTGGGGATATTAGCCTGGACAAGGACGCTGATGTTGCTGTGCCAGTCCTCCCAGGGGATTTGTAGGATCTAGCGGAGACATCATTGGTGATATATCTCCAGCGACTTGAGGTGGCGACTGTACATGGTCCATTCCTCTGAGCCATACAGGAAGGTGGGTATTACTACAGCCCTGTAGACCATGAGCTTGGTGATACCTGCCCTGGGAATGGTTGATGGGACAGTGTAAGGGGAGCTTTACTCTGTATCTAACCCGTGCTGTACCTGCCCTGGGAATGTCCAGCAGAACAGTATAGAGGGAGATTTTCTCTATATCGAACTGATGCTGTATCTGCCCTGGAATGGCTGGACAAGTCAAAGGGAGATGTAGTCTGTGTCTAACCTCTGCTGTACTTGCCCTGGGAACGTCTGATGGAACAGTATAGAGGAAGCTTTAATATTTATTTAACCCATGTTGTACTTGCCCTGGGAATGTTTGATGGGACAGTGTAGAGGGAGCTTTACTCTGTATCTAACCCATGCTGTACCTTCCCTGCAAGTGTCTGGTGGGAGAGTGTATTGAGATCCTTACTGTGTACCTACTCATGTCCGTTATACTCCACAGAGGATGAAAACCACACTGTGACTCCGGGAGGAGCTCCTCAGCCACAGGGAGAAGATGGTTGAGGACGATTCAAGTGATTTCTTTCCCAGGGCAATTCATCTGTAATCGCCGCAGTCGGACTTGTCCCCTTTGTTAAAGATGGTCACGATTACTGCATCTCTGAGATCTCCAGGCATGCCCTCCTTCTTCCAGATGAGAGAGATGAGGTCATGCATTTGTGCCAATAGTGCCTCTCCACCATACTTTAGTGCCTCAGTGGGGATTTCGTCCACTCCCATTGCCTTGTTGGTTTTGAGCTGGTGGGTAGCCTTTTCCACCTCGTACAGGGCTGGGGTTTTGCTGAGATAGTGGCGGGTAGCATGCTGTGGGTTGCAGTCGAGAACACTCGAGTCAAAGGCAGAGTGTCGGTTAAGGAGATCTTCGAAGTGCTCCTTCCAGCGGGTCCTGGCTGCCTCGATGTCCTTGATGAGTGTTTCCCCATTCTTGGCTAACAGTGGGGTGGTGCCTTGGGTGGTTGTGCTGTAGGTGGCGTTGACTGATGTGAAGGATCCTCACACATCATGGCTGTCAGCCAGCTGCTGAATCTCCTGTGATTGCTCCACGAACCATCTATGCTTTAGGTCACAGATTTTTTCTTGGACCTCGGCCTGAAGCCACCTGTAATGCTGCTTTGCTGGTCCCGAGTTGGGTTGTTGTTTTAGGTTCAGAAATGCCCTGTTCTTGCGATTTATTAGCTCTTGGATCTCCTGGTCATTCTCATCAACACATTCCCGGTGTTTCCTCGATCAGGCCAACATCCTCAGCATCGAAGCACTGACCACACTCGACCAGCTGCGTTGGGTGGGCCACATTGTTCACAATTATTTTAAGTAGAACAATAATCAAGTGTCCCCTGATTAAAGTGTGGGGGGGGGGTCACACTCCAGAAACTTTCATTAAAGTGCCCCCTTGTTTTCTTTTTGAGGGCACCAAAAACACAACTTAATAATTCAAAATAAAGAGAACTTTTGTCAAATCAAATCAAATTAATTAAATAAAAATTATGTTCTCCCTTGAAATTATGCACTCCAGTCTCTGCAGTGTCCATCTCTTGTGGATACGGCGTGCTCCATTTTCGGAGATACCCTGGCTCGCCACATTGTTCACATGGCTGACGAAAGATTCCCAAAGCAAGCATTCTGCTCAGAACTCCTACATGGCAAGCGAGCCCAAGGTGATCAGAGGAAACTTTTCAAGGACACCTTCAAAGCCTCCTTGATAAAAATGCAGCATCACCACTGATTCCTTGGCTAAATTCCGCCCTAAGTGGTGGAAGTGCATCCGGGAGGGTGCTGAGCACCTCAAGTCTCATCACTGAGAGCATGCAGAAACCAAGCGTAGGAGCATGTGGAAAACCAGTCCCACCCACCCTTTCCTTCAATGACCGGCTGTCTCACCTGTGACAGAGACTGTAATTCCCGTATTGGAATGTTTAGTCACCTAAGAACTCACCTTTAGAGTGTAAGCAAGTCTTCCTTGATTTCGAGAGACTGCCTATGATGATGATAATGTGTACCTAACCTGTGTTGTGCTTGTCCTGTGAATTTTTGGATTGGCTGTTTTGAAAGACGTTTACCCTGCATTTAAATTATGCTGTACTTGCCCTGGCAGTGTTTGATGGGACAGTGTAGAGGGAGCTTCACTCTGTCTCTAAACCCTGCTGTAGCTGCTACCGGTACGCTTGTGGCCTTCTGTAAGAGGTCGGCACTGGAGGGACTGGAATGCATCGTCACCTCGAGCAACCAAATTTTAATTTGATTTAAGTTTACCATCCAAAGTTTAATTAGTTTATTTTGTTGGTTATAGTGCCCTCCTCCCTTTAATCAGGGGCATTTGATTTAAAGATTAACAACAAAATAGTTGCGCTGTACCTGCCCTGGGATTGTTTCTTGGGACTGTGTAGAGGGAGCTTTATTCTGTATCTAACCCGTGCTGTACATGCCCTGGGAATACCTGGTGGGACAGTGTGCAGGGACCCTTACTGTGTATTTAACATGTGCTGTACCTGCCCTGGGAGTGTTTGATGAAAGTCAGCGTACAGCAAGCTTTAAATTGTAACTAACCCGTGCTGTACCTGCCCTGGGATTGTTTAGGACAGTACAGAGGGAGCTTCACTCTGTATATAACCCTTGCAGTATCTGGCCCACTCCTGCTCCTGTTTGTCATGGTCTTATCTACCCAGCATGCCCTGCGAGGGAAAATGTGCCGCACCCAGACTACAGGAGCTCAGTGCGCAGGCGCGGGCCGTGGATGTGTTTGGAGCATGCGCAGTGCGTGTAATGGCGGAGAAGATGTGTTTTGGACAGGCTCCTAAGGAGTCTCTTTATCAGCGGGACGGAGCGGGGTAAGGGACCAGCGGGGAGCGGGAGAGGCTTCATAAACAACCCGTGCCCGCCGTAAGCCAGCAATAATAACCGGAATATCGGCGGATGCAGTTTCGGGGCTTTCTTCCCGTCACAGGCCCGGGCTAACGGCGGCCATCTTCGAGCAGGAAGTCAGGTTCAGCGCTCCGCCATCTTGATTGAGTGAGCAGCACAGCGCATGCGCGGCCATCTTGCTGAAGATACAAAGTGAATGATGTCAGTGTCTGGAACTGAACCCAGCCAGAGTCAGTACCTTCAGGGGAGGGGAACCAGTGAGTGTAGAACTGAACCCAGCCAGAGTCAGTACCTTCAGGGGAGGGGAACCAGTGAGTGTAGAACTGAACCCAGCCAGAGTCAGTACCTTCAGGGGAGGGGAGCCAGTGAGTGTAGAACTGAACCCAGCCAGAGTCAGTACCTTCAGGGGAGGGGAACCAGTGAGTGTAGAACTCAACCCAGCCAGAGTCAGTACCTTCAGGGGAGGGGAACCAGTGAGTGTAGAACTGAACCCAGCCAGAGTCAGTACCTTCAGGGGAGGGGAACCAGTGAGTGTAGAACTGAACCCAGCCAGAGTCAGTACCTTCAGGGGAGGGGAACCAGTGAGTGTAGAACTGAACCCAGCCAGAGTCAGCACCTTCAGGGGAGGGGAACCAGTGAGTGTAGAACTGAACCCAGCCAGAGTCAGTACCTTCAGGGGAGGGGAACCAGTGAGTGCAGAACTGAACCCAGCCAGAGTCAGTACCTTCAGGGGAGGGGAACCAGTGAGTGTAGAACTGAACCCAGCCAGAGTCAGTACCTTCAGGGGATGGGAACCAGTGAGTGTAGAACTGAACCCAGCCAGAGTCAGTATCTTCAGGGGAGGGGAACCAGTGAGTGTAGAACTGAACCCAGCCAGAGTCAGTACCTTCAGGGGAGGGGAACCAGTGAGTGTAGAACTGAACCTGGCCAGAGTCAGTACCTTCAGGGGAGGGGAACCAGTGTGTGTAGAACTGAATCTGGCCAGAGTCAGCACCTTCAGGGACCAGTGATTGGTGCCCCGGCCCCGCCCCCCACCACTGATTGGCGCGGAGCAGCACGCTGGGTGGGCTGGTGCCCCACGACGCCTCTCCATTGGCTCGCAACCTTTGAGCTCGGGGCCCATGTGAGGCGGGGAGGAGTTGTGCGCAGGCGCGGGGCCAGCCTATTGTGGGAGATTAGCTGTCGACGGACGACGTTTTGCCCCCTCCCCCGCGGAGGACTGACGGACACGCGCGGGCGGTGAGATTTGGGTGGCAGCTGCGGGGCACCTTCGGGCGGGGACGGGCCTTGGTTATTGTCGGGGGTTGCCGGGAGTTCGGCCGCCAGCTTTGGGCAGCACGGGTCCGCCCGCCACAGGGAGCAGGGAGCAACAGGGGCGGGGCTTCCTCGACATCACCATACTTTCCATTGTCCCGCTGCAAGGCAGGGAGCATGTGCGGCGGCCATCTTACTGCAGGGAGCAGGTGCAGGATGGGGACCAGTGACATGAACACATGAGAACATCAGAAATAGGAGATGAGTCGGCCCTTTGGCTCCTCGAGCCTGCTACCATTCAATAAGATGATGGCTACAGCATCTGGGGTGGTTCTCCTTGGAGCAGTGAAGGTGCAGGGCAGGTTTAACAGAGGTGCTCACAATCAGGAAGGCTTTAGATTGAGTCAGGGAACAGAGTGGTTCTGCTCACAATCAGAGAATGGTTACAGCACGGAAGGCCATTCGGCCCGTCGAACCCTTGCCTACTCCCTTTCCCCGGCCCTGCAAAATGTTTTTTTTCAGATACTTATCCAACTTGTTGTTTTTTTTTGAAAGCTGTGATTGAGTCTTCCTCCACCACCCTTTCAGGCCGTGCATTCTGGATCCTAACCACTCGCTGCATAAAATAGATTTTTTTGATGTCACCTTTGGTTATTTTGCCATTCACCTTTCCGTCTCCTCTGGTTCTTGACCCCTCCACCAATGGGAACAGTATCTCTCTATCTACTCTGTCCAGACCCCTCATGATTTTGAACACTTCCAGCAATTCTCCTCTTAACCTTCTCTGCTCCAAGGAGAACAACCCCAGCTTCTCCAGTCAATCCACGGAACTGAAGTCCCTCATCTCGTGAATCATTCTTGTCAATCTTTTCTGCACCCTCTCTAAGGCCTTCACATCCTAATGTGTGGTGCCCAGAATTGGACACAATGCTCCAGTTGAGGCCGAACCGGTGTTTTACAAAGGTTCATCATAACCTCCTTGCTTTTGTACTCTGATGCCCAGCAACCTGTACGTTTTTTTAACTGCTTTCTCAACCTGTCCTGCCACCTTCAGTGATTTGTCCACATATACCCGCAGGTCTCACTGTTCATGCACCCCCTTTAGGATTGTACCCTTTAGTTTATATTGCCTCTCCCCGTTTATTTAATCATGCTTTTCTAATTTTATTTCTTAACTCAGATTCACGGCCTCATTTTATTTCTTCCTCCGAGCCCCTCAACTTAATGTGGCAGCGTAATGTTGGCGACTGGTGATTGATTGCCCTGGGAACCAACAGGAAGAGAGGTCAGAGGCCGGGGGGCCCAGGGAGCAGCGTGTTCTGCAACCAATCACGGTGCTTGAGGGGTGGATCCTGAGTCAGCCTGTCAGGTGAGTCTGTGTGAATCCCTGTTAAACAATTCATCTTTTAAAGTTAAATCGAGATTTCTTTTGTCAACAAAACAGTTTAACTTTTGTCAGTATTTTGTTTTCCTGGAGTTCCTATTATGAGTTTCAGACACTTCAGTGCCAAGTGGACCAGGTGTTTAAAGGTCATTCATTTCCCTCTTTCCATGTTGCTGTTAGTTAAAGGGACAGAGATTGATTTCCCCGCATTATGCATCTTTAGCAGTTAAAGTAACATCCTTCCTGTTAGTAGTGAGTCACTTTATGTGCTGGGCGAGATGGCTGGTGCCATCAGTCTTTAAAATACTCATTCTCTTGTTCAAATCTCTCCAGGGTCTCGCCCTTCCCCTATCTCTGTAACCTCCTCCAGCCCACCAACCCTCTTAATAATAGTTTGTTTTCTTTGGAACGGAGGAGACTGAGGGGAGACCTTAATGAGGTGTATAAAATTATGAGCGGTCGAGATAGAGTGGATAGGAAGGACCTATTTTCCCTTCGCAGAGGGGTCAGCAACCAGCAGAACTTTTTAGTCAGTACATAGCAAGCCCAACAAGAGAGGGGGAAGTTCTGGACTTAGTATTAGGGACTGAAGCTGGGCAGGTGGAAGGGGTATCGATGGGACAGCATTTTGGTGCTCGTGATCATAATTCAGTTAGATTTCGGGTAGTTATGGAAAAGGACAAAGATAGACCAGGAATAAAAGTTCTCAATTGGGGAAAAGCCAATTTTACTGAGCTGATTTGTGATTTAGCCAAAGTGGACTGGAAACAGCTACTTGAAATGGTGAGAGATTGGGAAATGTTGGTGTTCTGAGGGACCTTGGTATCCTTGTACACGAATCACTGAAAGTTAATATGCAGGTACAGCAAGCAATGAAGAAACCAAATGGTATGTCAGCCTTTTATTACAAGAGGATTTGAGGATAAGAGTAAACATAAGAACATAAGAAATAGGAACAGGAGTGGGCCATACGACCTCTCGAGCCTGCTCCGCCATTCAATAAGATCATGGCTGATCTGATCATGTACTCAGCTCCACTTACCTGCCCACTCCCCATAATCCCTTATTCCCTTATCCTTTAAGAACTGTCTATTTCTGTCTTAAATTTATTTCATGTCCCAGCTTCCACAACCGTCTGAGGCAGCGAGTTCCACAGATTTACAACCCTCAGAAGAAATTCCTCCTCATCTTTGCTTTAAATGGGTGGCCCTTATTCTAAGATCATGCCCTCTAGTTCGAGTCTCCCACATCAGTGGAAACATCCTCTCTGCATCCACCTTGTCAAGCACCCTCATAATCTTATACATTTTGATAAGATCACCTCTCATTCTTCTGAATGTCAATGAGTTGAGGCCCAAACTACTTGACCTTTCCTCATAAGTCAACCCCCTCATCCCCAGAATCAACCTAGTGAACCTTCTCTGAACGGGCTCCAAAGCAAGTAAATCCTTCCGTCAATATGGAAACCAAAACTGCATGCAGTATTCCAGGTGTGGCCTCACTAATACCTTATATAGCTGTAGCAAGACTTCCCTGCTTTTATACTCAATCCCCTTTGCAATAAAGGCCAAGATACCATTGGCCTTCCTGATCACTTTCTGGACCTGCATACTATCCTTTTGTGTTTCATACTCAAGTGACCCCAGGTGCCACTGTACTGCAGCATTTTGTAATCTTTCTCCATTTAAATAATAACTTGTTCCCAGACATCTTACTGAAATTATATCAGGCCCTGGTGAGACTACACCTGGAGTATTGTGTACAGTTTGGCTGTTTACCTAAGGAAGGATGTACATACCATTGAGGATGGTAACGAAGGTTCGCCAGACTGATTCCTGGGATGGGGGGATTGTCCTGTGAGCAGAGATTGAGTAGACCAGGCCGATATTCTCTACAGTTTAGAAGAATGAGAGGTGATCTCATTGAAACATAGAAAATTCTTACAGGGCTTGACAGTGTAGCTCAGGGGTGTCAAACATACGGCCTGTGGGCAGGACACGACCCCCCCAAGCCCCTTCCTCCGGCCCACCGCGTGTTTTAATTTATACACCCCCCACTCCCGATCTTTCGCTTGCTGACTGGAACACAACCTGAATTTGTCAGCCGTCACGGAACATGAGAAGGGCGACGGAGGCACGGGGAAGGTCAGTCGGTGTCCACGGGGTGCAATTCTGGGACAATGAGGGCCCTCACACGGTCTGTCAATGGGAGATAAGCTTTGAGTGAGGCAGTGAGTGGATAAATACCAAGAGAGAGGGGGAGGAGTATCGCTGGAACTCCCGGTGATTTAACAGATGATGGGAGTTAGTGCAGGGTAGGTAGTGAGGGGGTTGTGTTCCTGCACTTCTCCGCGCCCCCCCCCCTCCCCCCAGCGAGGCGCTGATTTTAAAATTCTCAGCCTCGTGTTCAAATCCTTCCCCTCCCCTCCCCTCCCCTCCCCTCCCCTCCCCTCCCCTCCCCTCCCCTCCCCTCCCCTCCCCTCCCCTCCCCTCCCCTATCCTCCCCTCCCCTCCCCTCCCCTCCCCTCCCCTCCCCTCCCCTCCCCTCCCCTCCCCTCCCCTCCCCTCCCCTCCCCTCCCCTCCCCTCCCCTCTAACCTCCTCCAGCCCTGCACCCCTCATATCTCTCTAAACCTCCTCCAGCGCCAAAGCCCCAGCCCTACATCCCTCCCTATCTCTCTGTAACCTCCTCCAGACTCTACACCCCTCCCTATCTCTGTAACCTCCTCAGCCCTACAACCCTCCCTATCTCTCAGCTCCTCCAGCCCGCACCCCTCCCTATCTCTCTCAACCTCCTCCAGCGCCAAAGCCCCAGCCCTACATCCCTCCCTATCTCTCTGTAACCTCCTCCAGCCCTACACCCCTTGCTATCTCTCTAACCTCCCCCTGCCCCTACATCCCTCCCTATCTGTAACCTCCTCCAACTCTAGGCCCATCCCTTTTTCTGTAACCTCCTCCAGTCCCGACACCTCTCCCTATCTCTCACCTCCTCCAGCCCCTACACCCCTCCCAATCTGTGTAACCTCCTCCAGACCCTACACCCCTCCCTATCTCTAAATTCCTCCAGACCCTATACCCCTCGCTATCTCTGCAATCTCCTCCAGCCCTACACCCCTCCCCAACAGTAACCTCCTCCAGTGCAACACACCTCCACATCTCTCTAACCTCCTCCAGCCCCTACACCCGTCCCTGTCGCTGTAACCTTCAGCACTTACACAGCTCCCTATCTCTGTAACCTCCTCCAGCACTAGACCCCTCCCTGTCTCTGTAAGCAACTCCAGCCCCTAAACCCCTCCCTATCTCTTTAACCTCCTCCAGGCGCTACACCCTTCGCTATCTCTATAACAACCTCCTGCCATACACCCCTCCCGATCTCTGTAATGTCCTCCAGCCCCGACAGCCCTCCATATCTCTGCAACCTCCAGTCCCTACACCACTCACTATCTCCAACCTCCACCAGACCCTACACCTCTCCTTTTGTCTGTAACCCCCTCCAGCGCCTAAATCCCTCCCTCTCTCTGTAACCACCTCCGGTTCCTACAACCCTCCCTATCTCTGTAATCTCCAGCCACTACACCCATCGCTATCTCTGTAACCTCCTCCAGCCCCTACACCCCTCCCTATCTCTGTAACCTCCTCCAGCCCTAAGCCCCTCCCTATCTTTGTAACCTCCAGCCCCAACACCCATCGCTATCTCTCTAACCTCCTCCATCCCTACACCCCTCCTTATCTCTGTAACCTCCTCCATCCCGACAGCCCTCCGTATCTATGGAACCTCCTTCAGCCCCTACATCCCTCCCTATCTCTGTAGTCTCCTCCAACCCCTACACCATCCCCTATCTGTAACCTCCTCCAGCCCCTACACCCCTCCCTTTATCTGTAACGTCCTCCAGCACTACAAGCCTCCCCCTCTATATCCTCTTCCAGCCCATACACCCCTCCCTATCTCTTTAACCTCCTCCAGGTGCTACACCCTTCGCTATCTCTATAACCTCCTCCTGCCATACACCCCTCCCGATCTCTGTAATGTCCTCCAGCCCCGACAGCCCTCCATATCTCTGCAACCTCCAGTCCCTACACCACTCACTATCTCTAACCTCCACCAGACCCTACACCTCTCCTTTTGTCTGTAATCCCCTCCAGCGCCTACATCCCTCCCTCTCTCTGTAACCACCTCCGGTTCTTACAACCCTCCCTATCTCTGCAGTCTCCTCCAGCCCTTACACCCCTCCCTCTTTCTGTAACCTCCTCCAGCCCTAAACCCCTCCCTATCTCTAACTTCCTCCAGACCGACACCCCTCGCTGTCTCTAACTTCCTCCAGCCCCGACATACCTCCCTATCTCACTAACCTCCTCCAGCCCCTGCACCCCTCACTATCTCTCAAACCTCCTCCAGCCCCTGCACCCCTCCCTATCTCTCACCACCTCCTGCCTTACGCCTCTACCGATCTCTGTAACCTCCTCCAGCCGTTCACCCCTCCCTATCTCTGCAACATCCTCCAGCCGTACACCCCTCCCTATCTCTGCAACATCCTCCAACCCTACACCCCTCCCTTTCTCTAACCTCCCCTAGCCCCTACAACCCTCCCTATCTCTAACGTCCTCCGGTCTCTACACCCGTCCCGAACTCTCTAACCTACTCCAGTCCTAAACCCCTCCCTATCTCTGTAACCTCCTCCAACCCTACACCCCTCCTTATCTCTAACCTCCTCCAGCCCCTACACCACTCCCTATCTCTAACCTCCTCGAGCCCCGACAACGTTCCAATCTCTGCAACCACTTCCAGCCTGACAACCCTCCCTATCGCTTGTAACAACCTCCAGCCCCTACAACCCTCCCTATCTCTGTAAGCTCCTCCATATCCCTCTAACCACCTCCCGCCCTACACTCCTCCATATCTCTAACCTCCTCCGGCCCCTACACCCATCCCTATGTCTGTAACCTCCACCAGCCCCTACACCCATCCCTATCTCTGCAACCTCCTCCAGCCCTGAACCCTTCCCTATCTCTAACTTCCTCCTACCCCTACACCCCTCGATATCTCTGCAACCTCTTCCAGCACCTGCTTATTTCTGTAACCTCCTCCAAACCTACACCCCTCCTTATCTTGAACCGCCTCCAGCCCTGACACCTTCCCTATCTCTAATTTCCTCCTGGCCCTACACCCCTCCCTATCTCCGTAACCACCTCCAGCCCGACAACCCTCCCTTTCTCTGTAACCTCCTCCAGCCCTACACCTCTCCCTATATCTGTAACTTCCTCCAACCCTATACCACTCCCTATCTGTGTAACCTCCTCCAGCCCTATACCCCTTGGGTTAACCAAACTGGAAGCAATACGGTGGAGGAGGATTTCCTGGCGTGCATAAGGGATGGTTTTTTAGACCAATATGTCGAGGAACCAACTAGGGGGGAGGCCATCTTAGACTGGGTGTTGTGTAATGAGAGAGGATTAATTAGCAATCTCGTTGTGCGAGGCCCCTTGGGGAAGAGTGACCATAATATGGTGGAATTCTGCATTAGGATGGAGAATGAAACAGTTAATTCAGAGACCATGGTCCAGAACTTAAAGAAGGCTAACTTTGAAGGTATGAGGCGTGAATTGGCTAGGATAGATTGGCGAATGATGCTGAAGGGGTTGACTGTGGATGGGCAATGGCAGACATTTAGAGACCGCATGGATGAACTGCAACAATTGTACATTCCTGTCTGGCGTAAAAATAAAAAAGGGAAGGTGGCTCAACCGTGGCTATCAAGGGAAATCGGGGATAGCATTAAAGCCAAGGAAGTGGCATACAAATTGGCCAGGAATAGCAGCGAACCCGGGGACTGGGAGAAATTTAGAACTCAGCAGAGGAGGACAAAGGGTTTGATTAGGGCAGGGAAAATGGAGTACGAGAAGAAGCTTGCAGGGAACATTAAGATGGATTGCAAAAGTTTCTATAGATATGTAAAGAGAAAAAGGGTAGTAAAGACAAACGTAGGTCCCCTGCAGTCAGAATCAGGGGAAGTCATAACGGGGAACAAAGAAATGGCGGACCAATTGAACAAGTACTTTGGTTCGGTATTCACTGAGGAGGACACAAACAACCTTCCGGATATAAAAGGGGTCGGAGGGTCTAGTAAGGAGGAGGAACTGAGGGAAATCCTTTTTAGTCGGGAAACTGTGTTGGGGAAATTGATGGGATTGAAGGCCGATAAAACCCCAGGGCCTGATGGACTGCATCCCAGAGTACTTAAGAAGGTGGCCTTGGAAATAGTGGATGCATTGACAGTCATTTTCCAACATTCCATTGACTCTGGATCAGTTCCTATGGAGTGGAGGGTAGCCAATGTAACCCCACTTTTTAAAAAAGGAGGGAGAGAGAAAACAGGGAATTGTAGACCGGTCAGCCTGACATCGGTAGTGGGTAAAAAGATGGAATCAATTATTAAGGATGTCATAGCAGTGCATTTGGAAAGAGGTAATATGATAGGTCCAAGTCAGCATGGATTTGTGAAAGGGAAATCATGCTTGACAAATCGTCTGGAATTTTTTGAGGATGTTTCCAGTAGAGTGGACAAGGGAGAACCAGTTGATGTGGTGTATTTGGACTTTCAGAAGGCTTTCGACCAGGTCCCACACAAGAGATTAATGTGCAAAGTTAAAGCACATGGGATTGGGGGTAGTGTGCTGACATGGATTGAGAACTGGTTGTCAGACAGGAAGCAAAGAGTAGGAGTAAATGGGGATTTTTCAGAATGGCAGGCAGTGACTAGTGGGGTACCGCAAGGTTCTGTTCTGGGGCCCCAGCTGTTTACACTGTACATTAATGATTTAGACGAGGGGGTTAAATGTAGTATCTCCAAATTTGCGGATGACACTAAGTTGGGTGGCAGTGTGGGCTGCGAGGAGGATGCTATGAGACTGCAGAGCGACTTGGATATGTTAGGTGAGTGGGCAAATGTATGGCAGATGAAGTATAATGTGGATAAATGTGAGGTTATCCACTTTGGTGGTAAACACAGAGAGACAGACTATTATCTGAATGGTGACAGATTAGGAAAAGGGGACGTGGAAAGAGACCTGGGTGTCATGGTACATCATGCAGGTACAGCAGGCGGTTAAGAAAGCAAATGGCATGTTGGCCTTCATAGTGAGGGGATTTGAGTACAGGGGCAGGGAGGTGTTGCTACAATTGTATAGGGCCTTGGTGAGGCCACACCTGGAGTATTGTGTGCAGTTTTGGTCTCCTAACCTGAGGAAGGACATTCTTGCTATTGAGGGAGTGCAGCGAAGGTTCACCAGACTGATTCCCGGGATGGCGGGACTGACCTATCAAGAAAGACTGGATCAACTGGGCTTGTATTCACTGGAGTTCAGAAGAATGAGAGGGGACCTCATAGAAACGTTTAAAATTCTGACGGGGTTAGACAGGTTAGATGCAGGAAGAATGTTCCCAATGTTGGGGAAGTCCAGAACCAGGGGACACAGTCTAAGGATAAGGGGGAAGCCATTTAGGACCGAGATGAGGAGGAATTTCTTCACCCAGAGAGTGGCGAACCTGTGGAATTCTCTACCACAGAAAGTTGTTGAGGCCAATTCACTAAATATATTCAAAAAGGAGTTAGATGAAGTCCTTACTACTAGGGGAATCAAGGGGTATGGTGAGAAAGCAGGAATGGGGTACTGAAGTTGCATGTTCAGCCATGAACTCATTGAATGGCGGTGCAGGCTAGAAGGGCCGAATGGCCTACTCCTGCACCTATTTTCTATGTTTCTATGTTCTTCCTATCTCTAACCTCCTCGAGCCCCTCCAACCCTCCCAATCTCTGCAACCTACTCCAGCCCCTACACCCTGTCCCCTCTCTGTAACCTACAACCCCTACACCCTTCCCTATCTCTGTAACCTACAGCCCCTACACCCTTCCCTATCTCTGTAATCTCCTTCAGCCCACCACCCCTCCCTATCTCCATAACCACCTCCAATACCAGAACCTTCCCTATCTCTGCAATCTCCTCCAGCCCCTTCCTATCTCTGTAACCTCATCCAGCACTGCACACCTCCCTATCTCTGTAACCAGCTGCAGCCCTACAACCCTCCCTATCTCTGTAATCTCCTCCAGACCCTACAAACATCTCTCTCTCTAACCTCCTCCAGCCCTTACACTCATCCTGTTCTCGAAAACCTCCTCCAGCCCTAAACCCCTCCCTATCTCTGTAACCTCCATCCCCTACATCCCTCCCTCACTAATCTCCTCCAGCCCTAAACCCCGCCCTATCTCTAACCTCCTGCAGGTCCTACACCTCTCTCTATCTCTGTAACCCCCTCCAGCATTACAATCCTCCCCCTCTGTAACCTTCTCCAGCACTAGACCCCTCCCCCTCTGTAATCTCTTCCAGCTTTTACACCCTCCCTATCCCTCTAACCTCCTCCAGCACCTACACACCTCTCTATCTCTCTAACCTCCTCCAGCCCGACACCCCTCTGTATCTCTGACCTTCCCCTTCCCACTGCCCCCCCCCCCTTTACAGTTGAGCCACCCATGATGCCTTGGACTTGGCTCTGGCTGTACTCCCTGAGGAACCACCAGTACAGAGAGTGAGATGCACTGAGAGGTGTCCTGCACTACCTGCCTGGTCCTCCATGTCTGTCTGGGCAGTCACCCATTCCCTCTCTGCCTGCACACTCTTCTGCTGCGAGGTGACGACTCCCTGAAAGGTGCTATCCACGTAGCTCTCAGCCTCGCGGATGCAGCGACACTCGCTGCTGCTCAAGCTCTGAAACCCCATGCTCAAGCATTCCTTACCCTACTCGCAGTGCATGACTCCCCCAGCTGAAGTGCCTTACCCCACTCCCAGTGCATGCCTCCCCCAGCTGAAGTGCCTTACCCCAGTCCCAGTATATGTCTTGTCCCAGTCCTGTTTCTCGGCACCACCTGCATGGAATGATTTGGGCTTAGAGGGGATGGGCCATGACACGGGGTGGGGCTTGTCGCCTGTCCATCAGAAAAGTGCAGAACAAATAGTTCCCTGCGTTAATAAACCCCGGGGGGGTCACGCAGCCCGAGCGCGGGCCCAGGCTCGAGAGACAACACTCCGCACCATCCGCTACACACACACCCGGGCTCGGTCCGTTACACACACACCCGGGCTCGGTCCCAGGCCCTGAATCACAGCCCGCAGGCCCCGTGTTTGCACCCCGGTTCCAGCCCGGGCACACGCTATTGGGCCAGCCTGGGCTCACGCTATTGGGCATCACAAAAGACCCAGGGTCCAGCGTAATACAAACGGAGATAGGGTCCGGCCTAATACAAATGGAGACAGGGTCCGGCGTAATACAAATGGAGACAGGGTCCGGCGTAATACAAATGGAGACGGGGTCCAGCGTAATACAAACGGAGACGGGGTCCAGCGTAATACAAACGGAGACGGGGTCCAGCGTAATACAAACGGAGACGGGGTCCAGCGTAATACAAACGGAGACAGGGTCCAGCGTAATACAAACGGAGACGGGGTCCAGCGTAATACAAATGGAGACAGGGTCCAGCGTAATACAAACGGAGACAGGGTCCAGCGTAATACAAACGGAGACAGGGTCCAGCGTAATACAAACGGAGACAGGGTCCAGCGTAATACAAACGGAGACAGGGTCCAGCGTAATACAAACGGAGACAGGGTCCAGCGTAATACAAACGGAGACAGGGTCCAGCGTAATACAAACGGAGACAGGGTCCAGCGTAATACAAATGGAGACAGGGTCCAGCGTAATACAAACAAAGACAAGGCCTAGTTTTACACTGTAAACAAGTATTTAATAATTGAAACAGTGTTTTTGCAATAATAACAAAGTGTGACACTATCACCTCTAACAGAAGCCTTTAACACTTTAACAATACCAGAAACATACTCTATAGAATACAGCAGAGACACAATCTACAGTTATAATAATAGAGGTGTGCACTAGAACTGGAACTACAGGGGCAGGTTATTTTCAGGTCTAGTGTAACAATTCCAGAGACAGGGTCCGGAGTAATAACAGCAAATGCATGGCCCACTGTGAGAGTAACAAAGATAGTGTTTGATCCAATAATAACAGAGGCAGACTCGAGTGTAATACTGAACACAATGCTGGATCGAGTGTGATGGTCACACAGGCAGTGTCTAGTGCAACAAAACAAAGATTGGGTCTCCTCTAATAGTGTGTGCAAGTCAGGGCCTATTGCTATAACCTCATTCACCCATCCCCCTGTGCTCACTGACCTACATGGCTCCCGGTTAAGCAACGCCTCGATTTTAAAATTCTAATCTTTGGTTTCAAAACTCTCCCTGGCCTCGCCCCTCCCTATCTCTGTAAACTCTTACAGCCCCACCACCCTCCGAGTTTCTGCACTCCTCCAAATCTGTCCTTGCCCATCCCTGATTTTAATCGCCCCACCATTGGTGGCCGTGTCTTCAGCTGCCGAAGCTCTAAGCTCTGGAATTCCCCCTAAACCTCCACCTCCTCTTTCAAGGTTCTTTTTAAAAACTACCTCTTCAATCAACCTTTTGGGAATCTGTCCTGATATCTTTCTCTGTGGCTCTGTGTCAAAAATGTTTTCTTATTGATATCGATCGTGTTAAGCACCGTGAGCACCGTGAGATGTTTCATTGCATTAAAGGCGCTATATTAATGTAAGTTCTGGTTGTTTTCTTGTTGTAACAAATGCACAAACATTTCATAATAGCAAAGGTTAAACTGGGATAAATGTTGTTATTTTCTGTTCAGGCAAAATGCAGAACAATCCAGCAGCTCACCGGCACCTTAACAGCATCTCATCAGCCTACAGGCTTTCATTAAGTTGGGGGGGGGCTGTCTGGGGGGCGTGGGGGCTGCCTTGGGCGGGGTCGTCTATGGGGGGGGGGGGAGTGGAGGGGGGAGGAGGGAGTGGAGTGGAGTGGGGTGGGGACTGGAGGGGGGGTGGAAGGGGGGGGAGGAGGGAGTGGAGCGGGGGGGGGAGAGAGGGAGGAGTGGAGGGGGGGTGGGGAGGAGGGAGTGGAGGGGTGGGGAGGAGGGAGTGGAGGGGTGGGGAGGAGAGAGTGGAGGGGTGGGGAGGAGAGAGTGGAGGGGTGGGGAGGAGAGAGTGGAGGGGTGGGGAGGAGAGAGTGGAGGGGTGGGGAGGAGAGAGTGGAGGGGTGGGGAGGAGAGAGTAGGGGTGGGGAGGAGAGTGGAGGGGGGGGAGAAAGGAGAGAGTGGAGGGGGGGGGAGAAAGGAGAGAGTGGAGGGGGGGGGAGAAAGGAGAGAGTGGAGGGGGGGGAGAAAGGAGAGAGTGGAGGGGGGGGGAGAAAGGAGAGAGTGGAGAGGGGGGGGGAAAGGAGAGAGTGGAGAGGGGGGGGGAAAGGAGAGAGTGGAGAGGGGGGGGGAGGAGAGAGTGGAGGGGTGGGGAGGAGAGAGTAGGGGTGGGGAGGAGAGAGTGGGGGGGGAGGAGGAGTAGGGGGGGGGAGGAGAGAGAGTGGAGGGGGGGGAGAAAGGAGAGAGTGGAGGGGGGGGGAGAAAGGAGAGAGTGGAGAGGGGGGGGGAAAGGAGAGAGTGGAGGGGGGGGGAGGAGAGAGTGGAGGGGGGGGGAGGAGGAGGAGGAGGAGCGTGGAGGGGGGGGAGGAGGAGAGTGGAGGGGGGGAGAGGAGGAGAGTGGAGGGGGGGAGGAGGAGGAGGAGGAGCGTGGAGGGGGGGGAGAGGAGAGAGTGGAGGGGGGGGAGGAGAGGAGAGAGTGGAGGGGGGGGAGGAGAGGAGAGAGTGGAGAGAGTGGAGGGGGGAGAGGAGAGAGTGGAGGGGGGGGGGGAGAGGAGAGAGTGGAGGGGGGGGAGGAGAGAGTGGGAAGGGGGGAGGAGAGGAGAGGAGAGAGTGGAGGGGGGGGGGAGGAGAGGAGAGGAGAGAGTGGAGGGGGGGGGAGGAGAGGAGAGAGTGGAGGGGGGGGGAGGAGAGAGTGGAGGGGGGGGTGGAGAGGAGAGAGTGGAGGGGGGGGAGGAGAGGAGAGAGTGGAGGGGGGGGAGGAGAGGAGAGAGTGGAGGGGGGGAGGAGAGGAGAGAGTGGAGGGGGGGGGAGGAGAGGAGAGAGTGGAGGGGGGGGAGGAGAGAGTGGAGGGGGGAGAGGAGAGAGTGGAGGGGGGGGAGGAGAGAGTGGAGGGGGGGAGGAGAGGAGAGAGTGGAGGGGGGGGAGGAGAGGAGAGAGTGGAGGGGGGGGAGGAGAGGAGAGAGTGGAGGGGGGGAGGAGAGGAGAGAGTGGAGGGGGGGGAGGAGAGAGTGGAGGGGGGGGGGAGGAGAGGAGAGAGTGGAGGGGGGGGGGAGGAGAGGAGAGAGTGGAGGGGGGGGAGGAGAGGAGAGAGTGGAGGGGGGGGGAGGAGAGGAGAGAGTGGAGGGGGGGGGAGGAGAGGAGAGAGGGGGGGAGGAGAGGAGAGAGTGGAGGGGGGAGGAGAGAGTGAAGGGGGGGGAGGAGAGAGTGGAGGGGGGGAGGAGGGAGTGGAGGGGCGGGTTAGAGGGAGGAGGGAGTGGAGGGGGGGGGAGGAGAGAGTGGAGGGGGGGGGAGGAGAGGAGAGAGTGGAGGGGGGGGAGGAGAGGAGAGAGTGGAGGGGGGGGGAGGAGAGAGTGGAGGGGGGGGGAGGAGAGAGTGGAGGGGGGGGGAGGAGAGAGTGAAGGGGGGGGAGGAGAGGAGAGAGTGGAGGGGGGGAGGAGAGAGTGGAGGGGGGGAGGAGAGAGTGGAGGGGGGGAGGAGAGGAGAGAGTGGAGGGGGGGGGGGAGGAGAGGAGAGAGTGGAGGGGGGGGGGGAGGAGAGGAGAGAGTGGAGGGGGGGGAGGAGAGGAGAGAGTGGAGGGGGGGAGGAGAGGAGAGAGTGGAGGGGGGGGAGGAGAGGAGAGAGGGGGGGGGAGGAGAGGAGAGAGTGGAGGGGGGGGAGGAGAGAGTGAAGGGGGGGGAGGAGAGAGTGGAGGGGGGGAGGAGGGAGTGGAGGGGGGGTTAGAGGGAGGAGGGAGTGGAGGGGGGGAGGAGAGGAGAGAGTGGAGGGGGGGGAGGAGAGGAGAGAGTGGAGGGGGGGGGAGGAGAGGAGAGAGTGGAGGGGGGGGGAGGAGAGGAGAGAGTGGAGGGGGGGGGAGGAGAGGAGAGAGTGGAGGGGGGGGAGGAGAGAGTGGAGGGGGGGAGGAGAGGAGAGAGTGGAGGGGGGGGAGGAGAGGAGAGAGTGGAGGGGGGGAGGAGAGGAGAGAGTGGAGGGGGGGGAGGAGAGGAGAGAGGGGGGGGGAGGAGAGGAGAGAGTGAAGGGGGGGGAGGAGAGAGTGGAGGGGGGGAGGAGGGAGTGGAGGGGCGGGTTAGAGGGAGGAGGGAGTGGAGGGGGGGGGGAGGAGAGGAGAGAGTGGAGGGGGGGGAGGAGAGGAGAGAGTGGAGGGGGGGGAGGAGAGGAGAGAGTGGAGGGGGGGGAGGAGAGGAGAGAGTGGAGGGGGGGGAGGAGAGGAGAGAGTGGAGGGGGGGGAGGAGAGAGTGAAGGGGGGGGGAGGAGAGAGTGGAGGGGGGGGAGGAGGGAGTGGAGGGGCGGGTTAGAGGGAGGAGGGAGTGGAGGGGGGGTGGGGGAGAGGAGAGTGGAGGGGGGGGGGGCGGAGGATAGTGGAGGAGGGGCGGTCCGGGAGGAACTGGTTGGTGCAGGGTCACAGCCCAGCGAGTAAGTGGTTGGCTGGTGGATTGGTAAATCTTTTTCTTTTGCTTTTCAGTAGGAAACCTTTGGCATTGTTGTAAGTCGGATCTGCCAGTAAATATATGTGAACTTTATTATCTAAGGAGAGCCAGTTAATTAAATCAGCGGATTGCTGAGTAGTTGCTGGGTGTATTTCTCTAAGGTTTAGAGTTTAGTTCGACTTGATAGTTGTGAGTGTAACTAGAGGGATGACAGGACAGCTCAGTCCCGTGCATTACACATCCTGTGGCATGTGGGAAATCCCGGAAGCTTCACACAGCCGGGACGACCACATGTGCAGGAGGTGTCTCCAGCTGCACCAACTCCAGCTCCGCGTTTTGGAGCTTGAGCGGCGGCTGGAGTCACTGCGGTGCATCCGCGAGACTGAGAGCTACGGGGATATCACGTTTCTAGAGGTGGTCACCCCGCAGCTTAAGAATGTGCAGGCAGAGAGGGATTGGGTGACCCCTGGACAGAAGAGGAGGACTAGGCAGGTAGTGCAGGAGTCCCCCTGAGTCCATCTCACTCTCCAACTGGTTCTCTGTTCTGAGCACCGGTGAGGGCGATGGTGGCTCTGGGGAGTGCAGCCAGAGCCAAATCCACGGCACCACGGGTGTCTCAGCTGCACGGGGGGGAGGAAGAAGAATGGAAGATCTATAGTGGTAGGGGATACAATAGTCAGGGGAGCAGACAGGTGTTTCTGCGGCCACAGACGTGACTCCAGGATGGTATGTTGCCTCCCTGGTGCCAGAGTCAAGGATGTCACTGAGCAGCTGCAGGGCATTCTGGGGGGAGAGGGTAAACAGCCAGAGGTTGTGGTCCACATCGGGACCAATGACATGGGTAGAGGAAACTAACAATATTCCGATTAGTGGATAGTCAAGAGGCTGTAGGGTGGGGGAGGAACTTAACACAATTACAATCACTAAGGTGGTGGTACTCAGTAAGATAATGGGACTGAAGACAGATAAATCCCCAGGACCTGATGGATTACATTCTCGGGTATTAAGAGAAGTAGCGGCGGGGATTGTGGATGCATTGGTTGTAATTTACCAAAATTCCCTGGATTCTGGGGAGATCCCAGCAGATTGGAAAATTGCAAATGTAACGCCCCTTTTTAAAAAAGAAGGCAGACAAAAAGCAGGGAACTATAGACCAGTTAGTCTAACATCTGTGGTTGGGAAAATGTTGGAGTCCATTATTAAAATAGCAGTAGTAGGACATTTGGAAAATCAAAATTCGGTCAGGCAGAGTCAGCATGGATTTATGAAGGGAAGTCATGTTTGACAAATTTGCTGGAGTTGTTTGAGGATGTAACAAACAGGATGGATAAAGGGGAACCAGTGGATGTGGTGTATTTGAATTTCCAGAAGGCATTTGACAATGTGCCACGTAAAAGGTTACTGCACAAGATAAAAGTTCACGGGGTTGGGGGTAATAATTTAGCATGGATAGAGGATTGGCTAACGAACAGAAAACCGAGAGTCGGGATAAATGGTTCAATCTCTGGTTGGCAACCAGTAACTAATGGGGTGCCGCAGGGATCAGTGCTGGGACCCCAACTATTTGCAATCTATTAACGACTTGGAAGAAGGGACCGAGTGTAACATTGCCAAGTTTGCTGATGATACAAAGATCGGAGGAAAAGCAATGTGTGAGGAGGACACACAAAATCTGCAAAAGGACACAGACAGGCTAAGTGAGTGAGCAAACATTTGGCAGATGGTGTATAATGTTGGAAAGTGTGAGGTCCTGGAATTTGGCAGAAAAAATTGAAGAGCAAGTTATTATTTAAATGGAGAAAGATTGCAAAGTGCCACAGTACAACGGGATCTGGGGGTACTTGTGCATGAAACAAGGATAGTATGCACGTACAGCAAGTGATCAGGAAGGCCAATGGTATCTTGGCATTTATTGCAAAGGGGATGGAGTATAAAAGCAGGGAAGTCTTGCTACAGCTATATAAGGAATTGGTGAGGCCACACCTGGAATACTGCGTGCAGTTTTGGTTTCCATATTTACGAAAGGATATACTTGCTTTGGGGGCAGTTCAGAGAAGGTTCACTCGGTTGATTCCAGGGACGAGGGGGTTGACTTATGAGGAAAGGTTGAGTAGGTTGGGCCTCTACTCATTGGAATTCAGAAGAATGGGAGATGATATCGAAACGTATAAGATTATGAGGGGGCTTGACAAGGTGGATGCAGAGAGGATGTTTCCACTGATGGGGGAGACTAGAACTAGGGGACATAATCTTAGAATAAGGGGCAGCCCATTTAAAACTGAGATGAGAAGGAATCTCTCTCGGGGTTGTAAATCTGTGGAATTCACTGCCTCGGAGAGCTGTGGAAGCTGGGACATTGAATACATTTAAGACTGAAATAGACAGTTTATTAAATGATGAGTGGATAAGGGATTATGGGGAGTGGGCAGGGAAGTGGAACTGAATCCATGATTGGATCAGCCATGATGGTGTTAAATGGCGGAGCAGGCTCAAGGGGCCGGATGGCCCACTGTTGCTCCTATTTCTGATGTTCTGATGTTCTAACCCGTCCAAGATGTCGGCCAGTGACCCCGCTGACCTGGGCCTGTCACCACGAGGCAAACCCGGGGCCTCTGGGCTGTGATTGGGGCCTGGGGCCTACAGCAGGTGTTTGACGTTCACCCGCCCACTCGTGGCTCCAATTCCTGCCCCGCACCGACAGTCGACTGTCTCCTGTCCGACATCATCCGGGCTCCACCAACTGTGGCCGCCGCAGCCCATGCATGCTCAGTGCGGGAGATCCGGGCCCAGCCCCGCCCACTGGGGGGCAAGCCCCGCCCCTCGCTCACTCCGATTGGTTGGAGGACCAACTGCCCGCTCGGTCCTCCAGCCCCGCCCCTCGCTCTTCCTATTGGCCCAGAGCTGGCCTTGCCAGTGACACCCATATCCCATTTCCCATTTAAAAAAAAACAGGTCAGCTTTGTTTCAAACGCACAGTTGAGTATTTGTTTCTAATTGATGTCCTGTTACCGACTGTTCAATTTTGGGACCTTTTCTCCTTTCTAACTCTGGATTATTTCAGTTCTCATACCTTCGGTTACTCTCAGGGACAAGTGCCAGTTCCCCATACCTTCCAGAGTCCCTCTCCGAGCTTTGGTATCAAGGGAAGGTGTCTGCAACACACCCGGGATCACTAAAAACAAAACCCAGGAGGTGGGTGGGGTGGCTTGACCCATCCACCTCCATGGCACGAACCTGGTATTGCAGTACTTCCAGGAACGGTGCAGTGGCTCTCGGCCTTTTGGCTAAGAGCATTGGCGCAGAGTGATCCTTGGCGTGTGCAAGGTGACCTCTGGCGTTTGTGATTTGACAAAGAATTGGAACGATTGGCTACGAATTTAAAAAAAAAAACAAAACCCAGTCTGTTAATCACTTTCAGATAGTGGACTTAGTGTGTGTCCCACAGCATCTCTCTCACCTTCGATGTGTGAATGGAGCATCACGCCTACAAACCTGGTTTTAAATTTAAATGCACTCAGCAAATGTACTTAATGAAAGCCTGTCGGCCGATGAGACGCTGTAAAGGTGCTGGTGAGCTGCTGGATTGTTCTGCATTTTGCCTGAACAGAAAATAACTGAACATTTATCCCAGTTTAACCTTTGCTATTAGGAAATGTGTGTGTATTTTAATGTGGCTCATGTCATTGCTCATGTCGGCTGTAATTGTGTAGAAAGGGGATGTGTGAAGTGATGGTGTTTGTATGGAGATGTGAAACAAGGAAACGGTATCTGTGTGTGACAGTGACACAGCCTGTGGTCACAGGCAGAACCATGCACCGATATCCTTGTGGTTATGGTTTGAGCAGCGTCAGATCTGGAATGTAGCAAACCAGTTCAGTATAAATATCGCCAGTGTAACCACAGCTTGTTAGACACACCTGGGGAGAGGAGCCCTGGGAACCCACTCCATTATCCCTGTTCTCTGGATCCGGTAACTATACTGTCTGTATGTTTGCAGTGCTGTTAATAACATCAGTAAAAGTCAATCTGGTGTTCTGAGCTTGATTATCTGGTGTCTGAAACCACAAGACTCAATATTTAGAGTCAACAGGATGAACTAGTGAATACATCACGACCCAATACTCCAGCTCTATATTCACAGGAGAAAGTTGGTCATCTAACTCCTCAAGTTGGCAGAATAGAGAAAGATACTGACTCTCAGAACATCTCGAATCTGTTGTAAATATCGTTCAAATCCTGACCGGTTCCAATTGTCAGTTTCCATTAAAGTGAAGGCAATTCAAGATACAAGAGGGGCCGGGAGTAGGGGTGAAGGAGGGGTTGGGGTGAGGAGGGTTGGGGAGTAGGGGTGAAGAAGGGGTTGGGGTGAGGGGGGTTGGAGAGTAGGGGTGAAGGAGGGGTTGGGGTGAGGGGGGTTGGAGAGTCGGGGTGAAGGAGGGGTTGGGGTGAGGGGGTTTTGGGGAGGAGATGTAATGTAGGAAATGCCACAGCCAATTTGTGCACAGCAGGATCCCACAAACAGCCATGTAATGATGACAAGAGAATCCGTTCTCAGTGATGTAAGTTGAGGGATACACATTACCCAGGTCACCGCCTGTTCTTCCTCTGAATCGTGGCCGTGGGATCTTTTACATCCATCTTAAAATCTAGACAGGGCATCGGTTTAATGTCTCATCTGAAAGACGGCACCTCTGACAGTGCAGCACTCCCTCTGTACTGACACCTGGAGTCTGGGCCTAGATGATGTGCTCGGGCTCTGGATTGGGAATTGAACCCTCACTCGGCCGAGAGTGCTACCATTGAGCCAAGGCTGACAGGGTCTGTTCCCTGTTCCCGTTACACTAGACCGTGCCGGTGTTATTACACTGACCCACACATTCATACTGCAGTGGGCCTTGACTCTGTTATCAGACATTCGGCAAAGCATTTGTTACAACCAGAACTTACATTAATATAGCGCCTTTAATGCAATGAAACATCTCACGGCGCTTAACACGATCGATATCAATAAGAAAACATTTTTGACACAGAGCCACAGAGAAAGATATCAGGACAGATTCCCAAAAGGTTGATTGAAGAGGTAGTTTTTAAAAAGAACCTTGAAAGAGGAGGTGGAGGTTTAGGGGGAATTCCAGAGCTTAGAGCTTCGGCAGCTGAAGACACGGCCACCAATGGTGGGGCGATTAAAATCAGGGATGGGCAAGGACAGATTTGGAGGAGTACAGGAAACTCGGAGGGTGGTGGGGCTGTAAGAGTTTACAGAGATAGGGAGGGGCGAGGCCATGGAGAGTTTTGAAACCAAAGATTAGAATTTTAAAATCGAGGCGTTGCTTAACCAGGAGCCATGTAGGTCAGTGAGCACAGGGGGATGGGTGAATGAGGTTATAGCAATAGGCCCTGACTTGCACACACTATTAGAGGAGACCCAATCTTTGTTTTGTTGCACTAGACACTGCCTGTGTGACCATCACACTCGATCCAGCATTGTGTTCAGTATTACACTAGAGTCTGCCTCTGTTATTATTGGATCAAACACTGTCTTTGTTACTCTCAGTGGGCCATGCATTTGCTGTTATTACTCCGGACCCTGTCTCTGGAATTGTTACACGAGACCTGAAAATAACCTGCCCCTGTAGTTCCAGTTCTAGTGCACACCTCTATTATTATAACTGTAGATTGTGTCTCTGTTATATTCTATAGAGTATGTTTCTAGTATTGTTAAAGTGTTAAAGGCTTCTTTTAGTGTGACACTATCACCTCTTTCAATTATTATTGCCAAAAAATTATTTCAATATTAAAGACTTGTTTTTAGTGTAAAACTAGGCTTTGTGCCAGTTATTAATGCACCATACCCTGTCTCTGTTTATATTACACTGGACCCTGTCTCTGTTTATATTACACTACACCCTGTCCCTGTTTATATTACACTGGGCCCTGTCTCTGTTTATATTACACTGGGCCCTGTCACTGTTTATATTACACTAGACCCGGTCTCTGTTTATATTACACTGGGCCCTGTCTCTGTTTATATTACACTAGACCCCGGTCTCTGTTTATATTACACTAGACCCGGTCTCTGTTTATATTACACTAGACCCGGTCTCTGTTTATATTACACTAGACCCGGTCTCTGTTTATATTACACTAGACCCGGTCTCTGTTTATATTACACTAGACCCGGTCTCTGTTTATATTACACTAGACCCGGTCTCTGTTTATATTGCACTAGACCCTGTCTCTGTTTATATTGGGTCTTTTGTGCTGGCCCAATAGGGTGAGTCCAGGCTGGCCCAATAGTGTGTGCCAGGCCTGGAACTGGGGGGTGAATACGGGGCCTGCGTGCTGTGAGTCGTGGCCTGGGCCCGAGCCCGGGAGTGTGTGAAGCGGATGGTGCGGAGTGTTGTCACTCCGGCCTGGGCCCGCACTCGGGCTGTGTGACCCCCCCTTCCGCCTTCCGCCCCCCGCCCCCCCCCCGGGTTTATTTAACCCAAGGGAACTATTAGTTCTGCACTTTGTGACCGACAGGCGACAAGCCCCGCCCACTGTCTAGCCTCCCCCACCCCTCCGAATCATTCCATGTAGGTGGTGCTGAGAAACAGGACTGGGGGAGGCATGTACTGGGACTGGGGTAAGGCACTTCGGCTGGGGGAGGAATGCACTGGGACTGGCGTAAGGCACTTTGGCTGGGGAATCATGCATGTCAAGAGATGGAACCCTGTGAGGTGCAGCAAACATTGCAGCGTTTGGGAATGACATGGATTCATTCAGGCCGGGCAGCGGGGATTATTTCAGGGAATAACAGTGGAGTTGTTTTTGTTTAAACAGATGAAACCCTGTCATTGTGGAACAACCACGCTTCTCGTGTCCTGGTCAAGTACATGTGCAATAAGTGTCGTCATCTGGAGGAGCACGATCTCCGGGTTTCGGAGCTTGAGCAGCAGCGAGTGTCACTGCATCCGCGAGGCTGAGAGCTACGTGGATAGCACCTTTCAGGGGGTCGTCACCTCGCAGCATATGAGTGTGCAGGCAGAGAGGGAATGGGTGACTGCCCAGACAGACATGGAGTACCAGGCAGGTAGTGCAGGACACCTCTCAGTGCATCTCACTCTCTGTACTGGTGGTTCCTCAGGGAGTACAGCCAGAGCCAAGTCCAAGGCATCATGGGTGGCTCAACTGTACGGAACGGGGGTAAGGGCAAGGTCAGGTAGGCAATAGTGAAAGGGATTTCAATAGTTACAGGAACAGACAGGTCTTTCTGCGGCCACCGACATAACTCCAGGATGGTAGGTTGTCTTTCTGGTGCCAGGGTCAAGGATATCATTGAGAGACTGCAGGACATTCTGAGGGGTGAGGGTGAACAGACAGATTCCTGAGGGGCTGGGGACTGTACAAGCCGGATAAGGTCACACCTCAACAGGGCCCCGACCATTATCCTCCCGGGGGTTTGCTAATGCTGTTGGGGAGGGTTTAAACTTGCTTGGCAGTGGGATGGGAAGCTGAGCGTAGATTCAGGAGGGAGAGAAGCAAAGCTTGGAAATGGGAGCAGAAAATTCGTAAATGAGTTTGGAAGGCAGAGGAAACAAAGGCTAGAAAATCGATGACAAAGGAGTTTGGCCGCGCTTAATGGTTTATACTTCAATGCAAGAAGTCTAGGGAATAAGGCAGATAAGCTGAGGTGTTGTTACAGCAGTGAGGAGGGATGAGATGTTGGAAGGATCATCAAATGAGGCCATATGTGTTGAACTGATGAACAAAAGCGGGGCAATCACAATGTTGGGAGTGTACTATAAACAGTCAGAGGGAGATAGAAAAGCAAATATGGAGGAAGGTTTCTGAGAAGTCCAAAACCAATAGGGCAGCAATAGTCGGGGATTTCAACGACCACAGAATCATCGACATTTACAGCACAGAAGGAGGCCATTCGGCCCACTGTGTCTGTACCGGTCGAAAAAGAGCTATCCGGCCTAATCCCACTTTCCAGCTCTTGCTCCACAGCCTTGTGGGTTATGACACTTCCAGTGCATATCCAAGTATGTTTCAAATGTGGTGAGGGTTTCTGCCTCTACCACCCTTTCAGGCAGTGAGTTCCAGACCCCCACCACCCTCTGGGTGAAAAGTGTCTGCTCAACTCCCCTCTAATCCTTCTACCAATTACTTTAAATCTGTGCCCCCTGGTTATTGACCTCTCTGTGAAGGGAAAAAGGTCAGTTCAGAGAAGGTTCACAAGGCAGTTCAGAGAAGGTTCACAAGGTTGATTCCTGATGTGAAGGGGTTGTCATATGAAGATAGGTTGAGCCTGTACTCATTGGAGTTTAGAAGACTGAGGTGATATTGAAATGTATAAGATGCTGAGGGGGCTTGACAGGGTCGATGCAGAGAGGATGTTTCCCCTCGTGAGGGTAACTAGAACTAGGGTGCATAGTTACAGAATAAGGGGTTGTCCATTTAAAATGGAAATGAGGAAGAATTTCTCTCCCAGAGGGTCGTGAATCTTTGGAATTCTCTGTCCCAGAGAACTGTGGAGGCTGGTCATTGAACATATTTAAGGTGGAGATAGACAGATTTTTGATAGACAAAGAAGTCAACGGTTTATGCGAGTGGGCAGGGAAGTGGAGTTGGGACCAAGATCAGATCAGATATGCCATGATCTTATTGAATGGCGGAGTGGGCTCGAGGGGTCCGATGGCCTACTCCTATTTATTTGTCCTTATGTTCTTATGTCCTTCCTATCCACTCCATCTGGGACCCTCCATAATTTTGTATGCAATTCTATCCTCAGCCTCCTCTATTCCAAAGAAAATAACACCAGCCCATCTAAAATTCTTCAGCTAAAATTCTTCAATCCAGGCAACATCCTTGTAAATCTCATCTGTACCCTCTCCAGTGCAAAGACATATTTCCTGCACTGTGGTAACCAGAACTGTGCGAATACTCTAGCTGTGGTCTAACTAGTGTTTTACACAGTCCTAGCATAACCTCCAGAGTCTGGAACTTACTGCCTGAAAGAACAATAGAGGCAGAAACCCTCATCGCATTTACCGAAGTACTTGGATACGCACTGGAAGTGCCATAACCTACAGGGCTCTGAACCAAGAGCTGGAAAGTTGGATTTGGCTGGATAGCTCTTTTTCAGCCACACAGACACAGTGGACCAAATGGCTTCCTTCTGTGTGGTAAACTGCTATGATTCCATGTCACCAATCCCCTCCTGTCTGATATAAACCCACCCCACAGTCACTGACACCAATCCCCTCCTGTCTGATATAAACCCACCCCACAGTCACTGACACCAATCCCCTCCTGTCTGATATAAACCCACCCCACAGTCGCTGACACCAATCCCCTCCTGTCTGATATAAACCCACCCCACAGTCACTGACACCAATTCCCTCCTGTCTGATAATAAACCCACCCACAGTCACTGACACCAATCCCCTCCTGTCTGATATAAACCCACCCCACAGTCACTGACACCAATCCCCTCCTGTCTGATATAAACCAACCATCATCATAGGCAGTCCCTTGGAGTCGAGGATGACTTGCTTCCACATTACAAATGAGGTCTCAGATGTCTGTTAAGTCCAATGCGGGAGCTACAGTCTCTGTCGCAGATTGGACAGACGGTGGTTGAAAGTACGTTGGTTGAAGTGCCGGTTTGTTGAAGTGCTTGGGTTGTCGTGTGCTCCTTCCGCCGTCAGCACTTGGTCTCCGCTTGCTCCAGGTGGAGAGATTCGAAGTGTTCGACGCCCTCACAGATTATTCTCTTCCACTTTGAGCGATCTTGTGCCAGGGATTCCCAGGTGTCGGCAGAGATGTTGAACTTCAAGGAGGCCTTGAAGGTGTCCTTGAAGTGTTTCCTCTGCCCCCGGGGCTCGCTTGCCATGTTGAAGCTCCAGGTAGAGACTTTGCTTTGGGAGTCTCGTATCGGGCATGTGGACGATGTGTCCCATCCATCGTAGCTGATCGAGCGAGGTCAATGCTTCAATGCTGAGGATGTTGGTCTGTGAGAGAACAGACGTTGGTGTGTCTATCCTGCCAATGGATTTGCAGGATCTTCCGGAGGCAGTGATGATATTTCTCCAGTGCTTCGATGTGCCTGCTGTACATAGTCCATGTCTGAGGGCAGGTATCACTACTGCTCGGTAGACCATGAGCTTTGTGCTGGTTTTACGGTTTTGGTCTTCAAACACTTTATGCCTCAGGCGACCAAAGGCTGTGCTGACACACAGAAGGTGGTGTTGGACCTAGTCATTGATATGTGCCCTTGTTGGCAGTAGGCTCCCGAGTTATGAAAAATGGACCATTTTGCCAAAGGCCTCATCATGGATTTTGATCATCCGGGGTGGGGTGGGGGTGAAGGGCAGTGCTGTGTGGTGGGGATAGGTTGATAGAGCACCTTTCTTTTACGGAGATGTTTAGTGTAAGGCCTATACTCTCAGACACTACGGTGAATGTGCTGATGATGGTTTGGAGCTCGTCCTCTGAGCGAGTGCAGACACAAGCATCATCTGCATATTGTAATTCGATGACGGAGGATGGCACGACCTTGGATCTGGTCTGAAGGTGATGGAGGTTGAACAGTTTCCCATGTATTCTGTAGATTATCTCCACTCCAGCGGGAAGCTTACTGACGGTGAGATGTAGCAATGCAGCAAGGAAGATGGAGAAGAGCGTGGGTGTTGTGACACAGCCTTGTTTCACCCCGGTCCGTACATGAATTGGGTCTGTGGTGGATCCATTGCTCAGGATCACAGCTTGCATGTTATCACCAAGCAAGTGGAGGATGGTGACACATTTGAGGACAGCCGAATTTGAAAAGTACACCCCATAATCCCTCATGTTTAACAGTGTCAAAGGCCTTGGTCAGGTCAAAGAAGGTTGACCCAACCCCACAGTCACTGACACCAATCTCCTCCCATGTGATATAAACCAATCCTTGTCACTGACACCAAGTGGACTGGGAAAATATGTAAAAGGGTAAGACTGTAGAAATGCATTGTGAAACATTTAAGGAGATATTTCATAATCTCAGCAGAGAAATAAAGATGCTAAGAGAAGGATGAACCATCCCTGGCTAACTAAGGATGCAAAGGATGGTATCAATTTGAAAAAAAAGGCATACAATGTTGCCAAGGACAGTGGAAAGCCAGAGGATTGGGAAATGTTTAGAAACCAGCAAAGGATGACTAAAAATAATGCTAAAGACAGAGATGATAGCATACGAGATCAAACTAGCAAGAAATATAAAAACAGGCAGTAAGAGCTTCTGCAGAGAGTAGCTAAAGGAAACATTGGTCCCTTAGAGGATGGGACTGGAGAATTAATTATGGGAAACACGGAAATGGCAGAGACTTTGAACAAATATTTTCTATCGGTCTTCACGATAGAGGACACTAAAAACATCCCAATAGTTAAGAGTTATTGCTGGGGGCGGGGACCTTAGAAGAATCACTATTACTGTCACTGGAGATAAAGTACTCAGCAAACTAATGGGACTAAAGGTGGACAAGTCCCCTGGACATGATGGCATGCATCCCAGGGTCTTAAGAGAAGTGGCTGCAGAGATAGTGGATGCACTGGTTGTAATCTACCAAAATTCCCTGAATTCTGGAGCGGTCCCAGTGGACTTGAAACTGCAAATGTAACATCCTTGTTGAAAAAAGGAGGGAGACAGAAAGCAGTAAACTAAAGACCAGTTAGCCGACCATCTGTCAATGGGAAAATACTGGAGTCCATCCTTCAGGAAGTAGTAGCAGGGCATTTAGAAAATCATATTGCAGTCAAGCAGAGTCAACATGGTTTTATGAAAGGGAAATTATGTTGGACAAATTGCTGGAGTTGTTTGAAGATGTAACGAGCAGGGTGGATAAAGGACAACCTGTTGATGCTGTATATTTGGATTTCCAGAAAGTATTCGATAAGGTGCCACACAAAAGGTTACTGCACAGTCTAAGAGCTCACGGGGTTGTCGATACTATTTCAGCATGGATCGAGGATTGGGTAACACAAAACACAGAGTCGGGATAAATGGGTCATTTTCAGGTTGGCAAACTAACTAGTGGGGTGCCGCTGGGACCTCAACTATTTATAATTTATATCAATGACTTGGATGAAGAGACCCAGTGTTACGCAGCCAAATTTGCTGATGATACAAAGACAGGTGGGAAAGCAAGTTGTGAGGAGGACGCAACAAATCTACAAATGGATATAGACCGGCTCAGTGAGTGGGGAAAAATCTGGCAGATGGACTATAATGTGGTAAATGTCAGGTTATCTCCTTTGGTAGGAAAAATAAAAAAGCAAATTATTATTTAAATGGACGATTACAAAATACTGTTATACAGAGGGATCTGGGGTTTCTTGTACATGGAACTCAAAAAGTTAGTATGCAGGTTCAGCAAGTAATCAGGAAGGCAAATGCAATGCTGGCCTTTATTGCAAGGGGGACGGAGCATAAAAGTCGGGAAGTCCTGCTACAACTGGACAGAGCGTTGGTAAGACCACACCTGGAGTACTGCGTACAGTTTTGGTCTGGACTTGTCTCCATTCCCGTGCTGAGGGGATTGCTACAACAGACGGGAGGGCAACCAGGGAGTGAACCTGAAGGTACCTTCTGTGGCTGGGTTCAGTTCTGTACTCCATGCTTCCCCTCCCTCCCATCTCTCCCTCTCCCTCCCATCTCTCCCCTCCCCTGAAGGTGCTGACTCTGGCTGGGTTCAGTTTTACAGCGACATTGACCTATTTTGGTCAGAGACACACCTGCTCGGCCTGACGCAAGCTTTCATGACATTTAACATTGCTTCTAAAACATGGTGTTGATAATGCATTCATACAACTTTGCTCGAATTGTGTGGTTTGTACATCTCAACCACAATGTCTGTGACATTTCCAGAGAAGTGCACACCTCGCGGTCTCAGCTGACTGGTTTACATTCTAGCAGCCGAACATCCTGTCCCATGCGATTTCTTGGAACATTGTCTGTGATGTACTTTATTATTACAGCTCCATCCTCCTGTTGCTCAGGCAACCGGGTTTTGCTGCTGTCCTACTTTGACTATTGCCAGGGTCTTTCGACAGTGAGATTCTAAAATCCAATTTCATCGACAATCACTGGTTGCCCTCTGTCCCCTCCCCTGAAGGTGCTGACTCTGGCTGGGTTCAGTTCTACACTCACTGGTTCCCCTCCCCTGAAGGTGCTGACTCTGGCTGGGTTCATTTCGACACTCACTGGTTCCCCTCCACTGAAGGTGCTGACTCTGGCTGCGTTCAGTTCTACACTCACTGGTTCCCCTCCCCTGAAGGTACTGACTCTGGCTGGGTTCAGTTCTACACTCACTGGTTCCCCTCCCCTGAAGGTACTGACTCTGGCTGGGTTCAGTTCTACACTCACTGGTTCCCCTCCCCTAAAGGTACTGACTCTGGCTGGGTTCAGTTCTACACTCACTGGTTCCCCTCCCCTAAAGGTGCTGACTGTGGCTGGGTTCATTTCGACACTCACTGGTTCCCCTCCCCTGAAGGTGCTAACTCTGGCTGGGTTCAGTTCCAAACTCATAAGAACATAAATAGGAGTAGGAGTAGGCCATACGGTCCCTCGAGCCTACTGCGCCATTTAATACGATCATGGCTGATCTGATCATGGACTCGGGTCCACTTTCCTGCCCGCTCTCCATAACACCTTATTCCCTTATTGGTTGATAAACTGTCTATTTCTGTCTTAAATTTATTCAATGACCCAGCTTCCACAGCTCTCTGAGGCAGTGAATTCCACAGATTTACAACTGAGAAGAAATTCCTCCTCATCTCAGTTTTAAATGGGCGGCCCTTTATTCTAAGATTATTCCCTCTCGTTCTGGTCTCCCCCATCAGTGGAAACATTCTCTCTGCATCCACCTTGTCAAGCCCCCTCATAATCTTATAGAAACATAGAAAATAGGTGCAGGAGTAGGCCATTCGGCCGTTCTAGCCTGCACCGCCATTCAATGAGTTCATAGCTGAACATGCAACTTCAGTACCCCATTCCTGCTTTCTCACCATACCCCTTGATCCCCCGAGTAGTAAGGACTTCATCTAACTCCTTTTTGAATATATTTAGTGAATTGGCCTCAACAACTTTCTGTGGTAGAGAATTCCACAGGTTCACCACTCTCTGGGTGAAGAAATTCCTCCTCATCTCGGTCCTAAATGGCTTCCCCCTTATCCTTAGACTGTGTCCCCTGGTTCTGGACTTCCCCAACATTGGGAACATTCTTCCTGCATCTAACCTGTCTAACCCCGTCAGAATTTTAAACGTTTCTATGAGGTCCCCTCTCATTCTTCTAAACTCCAGTGAATACAAGCCCAGTTGATCCAGTCTTTCTTGATAGGTCAGTCCCGCCATCCCGGGAATCAGTCTGGTGAACCTTCGCTGCACTCCCTCAATAGCAAGAATGTCCTTCCTCAGGTTAGGAGACCAAAACTGTACACAATACTCCAGGTGTGGCCTCACCAATGCCCTGTACAACTGTAGCAACACCTCCCTGCCCCTGTACACAAATCCCCTTGCTATGAAGGCCAACATGCCATTTGCTTTCTTAACCTCCTGCTGCACCTGCATGCCAACCTTCAATGACTGATGTACCATGACACCCAGGTCTCTTTGCACCTCCCCTTTTCCTAATCTGTCACCATTCAGATAATAGTCTGTCTCTCTGTTTTTACCAACAAAGTGGATAACCTCACATTTATCCACATTATACTTCATCTGCCATGCATTTGCCCACTCACCTAACCTATCCAAGTCGCTCTGCAGCCTCACAGCATCCTCCTCGCAGCTCACACTGCCACCCAACTTAGTGTCATCCGCAAATTTGGAGATACTACATTTAACCCCCTCATCTAAATCATTAATGCACAGTGTAAACAGCTGGGGCCCCAGCACAGAACCTTGCGGTACCCCACTAGTCACTGCCTGCCATTCTGAAAAGTACCCATTTACTCCTACTCTTTGCTTCCTGTCTGACAACCAGTTCTCAATCCATGTCAGTACACTACCCCCAATCCCATGTGCTCTAACTTTGCACATCAATCTCTTGTGTGGGACCTTGTCGAACGCCTTCTGAAAGTCCAAATATACCACATCAACTGGTTCTCCCTTATCCACTCTACTGGAAACATCCTCAAAAAATTCCAGAAGATTTGTCAAGCATGATTTCCCTTTCACAAATCCATGCTGACTTGGACCTATCATGTCACCTCTTTCCAAATGCACTGCTATGACATCCTTAATAATTGATTCCATCATTTTACCCACTACCGATGTCAGGCTGACCGGTCTATAATTCCCTGTTTTCTCTCTCCCTCCTTTTTTAAAAAGTGGGGTTACATTGGCTACCCTCCACTCCATAGGAACTGATCCAGAGTCAATGGAATGTTGGAAAATGACTGTCAACGCATCCACTATTTCCAAGGCCACCTCCTTAAGTAATCTGGGATGCAGTCCATCAGGCCCTGGGGATTGATCGGCCTTCAATCCCATCAATTTCCCCAACACAATTTCCCGGCTAATAAGGATTTCCCTCAGTTCCTCCTCCTTACTAGACCCCCAGACCCCTTTTATAACCGGAAGGTTGTTCGTGTCCTCCTTCGTGAATACCGAACCAAAGTACTTGTTCAATTGGTCCGCCATTTATTTGTTCCCCGTTATGACTTCCCCTGATTCTGACTGCAGAGGACCTACGTTTGTCTTTACTAACCTTTTTCTCTTTACATATCTATAGAAACTTTTGCAATCCGTCTTAATGCATCCCGGGAATCAGTCTGGTGAACCTTCGCTGCACTCCCTCAATAGCAAGAATGTCCTTCCTCAGGTTAGGAGACCAAAACTGTACACAATACTCCAGGTGTGGCCTCACCAAGGCCCTGTACAATTGTAGCAACACCTCCCTGCCCTTGTACTCAAATCCCCTTGCTATGAAGGCCAACATGCCATTTGCTTTCTTAACCGCCTGCTGTACCTGCATGCCAACCTTCAATGACTGATGTACCATGACACACAGGTCTCTTTGCACCTCCCCTTTTCCTAATCTGTCACCATTCAGATAATAGTCTGTCTCTCTGTTTTTACCACCAAAGTGGATAACCTCACATTTATCCACATTATACTTCATCTGCCATGCATTTGGCCACTCACCTTACCTATCCAAGTCACTCTGTAGCCTCATAGAATCCTCCTTGCAGCTCACACTGCCACCCAACTTAGTGTCATCCGCAAATTTGGAGATACTACATTTATCCCCTCGTCTAAATCATTAATGTACAGTGTAAACAGCTGGGGCCCCAGCACAGAACCTTGCGGTACCCCACTAGTCACTGCCTGCCATTCTGAAAAGTCCCCATTTACTCCTACTCTTTGCTTCCTGTCTGACAACCAGTTCTCAATCCATGTCAGCACACTACCCCCAATCCCATGTGCTTTAACGTTTCGATGTGATCACCTCTCATTCTTCTGAACCCCAACCTCCTCAACCTTTCCTCATAAGCCAACCCCTCATCTCCAGATCAACCTACTGAAACTTCTCTCAACTGCCTCCAAAGCAAGTATATCCTTTCGTAAATATGGAACCCAAAACTGCATGCAGTATTCCAGGTGTGGCCTCACCAATACCCTGTATAACTGTAGCAAGACTTTCCTGCTTTTATACTCCATCCCCTTTGTAATAAAGGCCAAGAGTCCATTGGCCTTCCTGATCACTTGCTTTACCTAACATTTAGCGTGTCAGGCACAAGTTCCCCCAGGTCCCGTGTACTGCAGCAGTTTGCAATTTTTTTCCATTAAATAATAACTTGCTCTTTCATTTTTTCTGCCAAAGTGCATGACCTCACACTTTCCAACATTATATACCATCTGCCAAATTTTTGCCCACTCACTTATCCTGTCTATGCCCTTTTGCAGATTTTTTGTGTCCTCCTCACACATTGCTTTTCCTCCAATCTTTGTATCATCAGCAAACTTGGCTGCATTACACTCGGCCCCTTCTTCCAAGTTGTTAATATAGATTGTAAATAGTTGGGGTCCCAGCACTGATCCCTGCAGCACCCCACTAGTTACTGGTTGCCAACCTGAGAATTAACCATTTATCCCAATACTCTGTTTTCTGTTAGTTGGCCAATCCTTTGTACCTGCTAATATATTGCCCCTAACCTCCTCAACATTTCCTCATAAGTCAACCCCCTCATTTACAGAATGAACCTTGTGAACCTTCTCTGAACTGCCTCCTCTCTCCTCCACTGAAGATGCTGACTCTGTCTGGCTTCAGTTCTAAACTCACTGGTTCCCATCCCTCTCCTCCCCTGAAGGTACTGACTCTGTCTGGCTTCAGTTCTACACTCACTGGTTCCCCTCCCCTGAAGATGCTGACTCTGTCTGGCTTCAGTTCGAAACTCACTGGTTCCCATCCATCTCCTCACCTGAAGGTGCTTACTCTGGCTGGGTTGAGTTCTACACTCACTGGTTCCCCTCCCCTGAAGGTACTGACTCTGGCTGGGTTCAGTTCTACACTCACTGGTTCCCCTCCCCTGAAGGTGCTGACTCTGGCTGCGTTCAGTTCTACAAACTCCTTCCCCTCCCTCTCCTCCCCTGTAGGTACTGACTCTGGCTGGGTTCAGTTCTGCATTCACTCGTTCCTCCCCTGTAGGTACTGACTTTGTCTGGGTTCAGTTCCACACTTACTGGTTCCCCTCCCTCTCCTCCCCTAAAGGTGTCAGCTCTGGCTGGAACAAGTTCTACAATCACTGGTCCCCTCCCCTGAAGGTGCTGACTTTGGCTGGAATCTGTTCCAAACTCACTGGCTCCCCTCTCATCCAATGCAGATGCTGAATCTGTCTGGTTTCTGTTCTGCACTCACGAGTTAACATAAGAACATAAGAAATAGGAGAAGGCATAGCCCATACGGCTCCTCGAGCCTGCTCCTCTATTTAATACGATCATGGCTGATCCGATCATGGACTAGAGTCCACTCCCCTGTCCGCTCCCCATAACCATTTATTCCCTAAGCGTTTATGAATCTTTGTTTCTGTCTTAAATTTATTCAATGTCCCGGCTTGCACAGCTCTCTCAGGCAGTGAATTCCACAGATCCACAACCCTCTGCGAGAAGAAATGTCTTCTTTTAATTGGGCGGCCCCTTATTCTAAGATTATGCCCCGTAGTTCTAGTCTCCCCATTATCAGTGGAAATTCCTCTCTTCTTCACCTTGTCAAACCCTCCTCATAATCTTACACATTTCGTTAAGACCACCGCTCATTCTTCTGAATTCCAATGAGTAGAGGCCCAACCTCAACCTTTTCTCATAAGTCAACCCCCTCATCCCTGGAATCAACCTTGTGAAAATTCTCTGAACTGCCTCCAAAACAAGTATATCCTTTTGGAAATATGGAAACCAAAACTACACGCAATATTCCAGGTGTGGCCTCACCAATACCCTGTACAACTGTAGCAAGACTTCCCTGCTTTTATACTCCATCCCCTTTGCAATAAGGGCCAAGATTCCATTGGCCTTCCTGATCACTTGCTGTACCTGCATACTATCCTTTTATGTTTCATGCACAAGTACCTCCAGGTCTCGCTGTACTGCAGCACTTTGCAACCTTTCAACATTTAAATAATAACTTGCTGTTTAATTTTTTTTCTGCCGAAGTTCATCACCTCACACTTTCCAACATTATACTCCATCTGCCAAATTTATGCTCACTCACTCAGCCTGCCTATGTCCTTTTGCAGAATTTGTGTCCCCGCCTCACACATTGCTTTTCCTTCCATCATTGTATCATCAGCAAACTTGGCTTCGTTACACTAGTTACTGATTGTCAACCCGAGAAGCAACCATTTATCCTGACTCTCTGTTTTCTGTTAGTCAGCCAATCCTCCATCCATGCTAATATATTACCCCCAACCCCATGAACTATTATCCCCTCCCTGTCCTGTCCCCGCTGAAGGTACTGATTCTGGCTGGGTTCAGTTCTACACTCACTGGTTTTCCTCGCTTGAAGGTACTGACTCTGGCTAGGTTCAGTTCTACACTCACTGGTTCCCCTCCCCTGAAGGTACTGACTCTGGCTGGGTTCAGTTCTACACTCACTGGTTCCCCTCCCCTGAAGGTACTGACTCTGGCTGGGTTCAGTTCTACACTCACTGGTTCCCCTCCCCTGAAGGTACTGACTCTGGCTGGGTTCAGTTCTACACTCACTGGTTCCCCTCCCCTGAAGGTACTGATTCTGGCTGGGTTCAGTTCTGCACTCACTGGTTCCCCTCCCCTGAAGGTACTGACTCTGGCTGGGTTCAGTTCTACACTCACTGGTTCCCCTCCCCTGAAGGTACTGACTCTGGCTGGGTTACGTTCTACACTCACTGGTTCCCCTCCCCTGAAGGTACTGACTCTGGCTGGGTTCAGTTCTACACTCACTGGTTCCCCTTCCCTGAAGGTACTGACTCTGGCTGGGTTCAGTTCTACACTCACTGGTTCCCCTTCCCTGAAGGTACTGACTCTGGCTGGGTTCAGTTCCAGACATTGACATCATTCACTTTGTTCCTGCACCAAGATGGCCACACATGCGCTCTGCTAATCACTGAATCAAAATAGCGGAGCGCTGAACCTGCCTTCCTGCACGAAGATGGCCGCCGTTAGCCTGGGCCTGTGACCGGGAGAACGCCTCGAAGCTGCAACCACCGATATTCCGGTTATTATTCCAGGCTTGCAGCGGGCACCGGTTGTTTATGAAGCCTCCCCGGCTCCCCGCTGGTCCATTACTCCGCTCTTTCCCACTGAAAAGGACACTTCTGAGGAGCCTGTACAAAACGTGTTGCCGCCACCATTACACGCACCACGCATGCTCCAAACACAGCCTGGGCCCGCGCCTGCGCACTGAGCTCCTGTAGTCTGGGTGCGGCACATTCTCCCCTGCGGGGCATGCTGGGTACATAAGACCATGAGAAATAGGAGCAGGAGTGGGCCACCCAGACCCCTGAGCCTGCTCCCCATTCAATAAGGTCTTGGCTGGTCTGATCATCGGCTCAGCTCCACTTCCCTGCCCGCTCCCCAGAACCCTTCACTCCCTTACCACACCTGGAGTCCTGTGCACTGTTTTGGTCTCCTTCTCTCAGGAAGGATATCCTTGCCTTGCTTAGATACAGAGTAAAGCTTCCTCAACACTATCCCACAAGACATTCCAAGGGGAGATATGGAGTATATCTCCCTCAACCTGTCCCATGCTTTCCAGAGTGGATACTGCATTGGTTAGATAATGAATAAAGCTCACTCTACACTATCCTATCAAACACTCCCAGGATAGGTACAGCACGAATTAAATATACAGTAAATCTGTGCCAAAGGAACTGTACCCCAGAGAGAGTCAGTGCCAGAGGAAACTACAGCATGGGATAGATACAGAATAAAGCTCGCTCTACACTGTTCTGAACAATCCCAGGGCAGGTAAAGCACGGGTTAGATGATCATAGCTGGCCCCTCGAACGAGGATGATTTGCTTCCACATGAGTTCACAGATGTTTCAATGAAGGACCCAATGTTCCAGTCCTGACCTCCAATTGAGGAGGTGGAAGATGCCGATGGGTGGATTGTTTTTAACGTGTGGTGACCGTTGCACACCAGCCACGACACGGGCATGACAGAGCTAGGATTGGTCCAGTGGCAAAGGTTAATCAGGATTACTGGAGACCTGTTTTGCTGTACGGAGCTAGTGTGCACAAATATAACAGTGTGGGCTGGTCCGTGCTGCCCCTGGGCTCTCGCCTCTTTTGCACCCGGTACCCTCATTCGCCGCACCTCCGCCACGATCTCTCGCCACTCCTCCACCACAAACATTCACTGCACCTCCGCCACGATCCCTCTCCGCTCTCCCTCCAAAAAAACACTCGCCGCACCTCCGCCACGATCTCCTGCCCCATCTCTGCACCAAACATTCACTGAACCTCCATCACGATCACCCACCAAATCTCAGGCATGCTCCCTCATCACTTCTCTGCCCCGATCACTCGTCGCAAGTCCAGCACAACCTTCCATGTTCCTCTGCTGTACCAGGGCCCTGCCGATGCTCCTGCCCACGCTCCAAGTGGCAATCTGGGCCCTGATGATGTCACCCAGTCGTCTACCTCGAAGCCGTCACACATTTGTGTCTGCTCACACTGAAGCTGCAGTGGCTCGCTCCTGCTCTTTTTTATAGCCCCAACCTGTGGAGATGTTCTCTCGCAGGTTGGGGTGGCCCACGATATCCTAGAGCCCATTGGTCGATCTCTTTTTATAGCCCAACCTGTGGAGATGTTCTCTCGCAGGTTGAGGTGGCCCACGATATCCTAGAGCCCATTGGTCGATCTCTTTTTATAGCCCCAACCTGTGGAGATGTTCTCTCGCAGGTTGGGGTGGCCCATGATGTGATACATGGGTTAGATACAGTGTGTAGAGCTCCGGCTACTCTACTTTGCCACATTAAATACTCTCAGGTGAAGTACAGCACGGTTTAAACAGAGAGTAAATCTCTCTACACAGTCCCATTAAACAGTCCCAGGGCAGGTACAGCATGGGTTATATCCAGAATAAAGCTCCCTCAACATTGTCGCAACAAACAGACGAGGGCTGGTACAGCACATATGGAGTACATGTCCCACAAACACTCCAGGCAGGAACAGCACGGGATAATTACTCCCTCTGCACTGTTCCAATAAAAAAATCCCAAGGCAGGTAAAGCACAACTATTTTGTTGTTGATCTGTAAATCAAGTGCCCCCTGATTGAAGCTGGGGCGGGAGGGTGGGAGGGTGGGGGGGTGGGGGGGCACTATAACCAACAAAATAAACCAATTAAACTTTGGACAGTAAACTTAAATCAAATTAAAATTTGGTTGCTGGGGGTGATGATGCACTCCAGTCACTCCGGCTGAGGAGCTCCTCCCGGAGTCACAGTGCACATTTCGTCCTCCAAGGGGTATAACGGATATGAGTAGATACATAGTAAGGATCCCAATACACTGTCCCATCAAACTCTCTCAGGGCAGGTACAACATGGATTAAATACAGACCAAAGCTTCCGCTATACAGTTCCCAGGGCAAGTACAGTACAGGTTAGACACAGAGTACATCTCCCTCTAACGTCCCAGGCATTCCAGGGCAGATACAGCATTTATTAGATATTGAGGAGATCTCCCTCTATAATGTTCAACCAGACATTCCCAGGGCAGGTACAACACAGGTTAGATACAGAGTAAAGTTCCCTCTACACTGATCTATCAAACACTCCCATCACAGGTACAGCACGGGTTAGATACAGAGTAAAACTCCCTCTACACTGTCCATCAAACACTCCTTGGGCACGTACAGCACTGGGTACAAACAGAGTAACATTCCCTCTACACTGTCCCAGAAAACATTCCCAGGGCAAGTACACAAATGATAGATACAGAGAAAATTCCCTATACACTGTCCTATCAGCCACTCCACGGCAGGTGCAGAAAGGGTTATAATGCAAAGTAAATATCCCTCTACATTGTCCCATTAACCATTCCCAGGGTAGATAAAGCACAGGTTAGATACAGAGTAAATCTCCCTCTACACTTTCCCATCAAACACACCCAGGGCAGGAACAACACGGGTTACATATTGAGTAAAAATCACTCTACACTGTCCCATCAAACACTCTGAGCGAAGATACAGCACAGAGTAGATACAGAGAAAAATGTGCTCTACACTATCCCATCAAAAACTGCCAGGGCAGGTACAGCAGGGGTTAGACAGAAATGTTTAGGCTGGATGTTCCAGAATTGAGGGCTGGGCAACAGAAGGCACAGCCACAAAAGCCACCAATGGTTGAACAATTATAATCAGGGATACTCAGTAAGACTGATATCTCAAGGGCGGGAGCGGCGGGCGTGGGCGTGTTGTGGAGGCAGTGTGAGCGGGAATTTTGAAATCAAGGCGTTGCTTCACTGGAAGCCAATGTAGGTGAGCGAGCACAGGGGTGATGGGTGAGCTGGACTTGGTGCGAGTTAGGACATGGGCAGCCGAGTTTTGGATCAACACTAGTTTATGTAGGTCAGAATGTGGGAGGAGTGCATTGGAATAGTCAAGTCCAGAAGTAAAAAAGGCATGGATGAGGGCTTCAGCAGTGGATGAGTTGAGGCATGAGCGGTGATGGGCGATTTTACAGAGGTGGAAATAGGCATTCTTAGTTATTTTGTGGATATGTGGTCAAAAACTTATTTCAGGGTTAAGTATGTCACCAAGGTTGCGAACAGTCTGGTTCAGGCTCAGACAGAAGTTGGGGAGAGGGATGGAGTCGGTCACTCGGGAACGGAGCTTGTGGTAATGATGATTACAAATATCAGAATATTTCACAGGCTATCACGTGCAAAATGTGTGGATGAGTTTTTAATATTCAATTGGTTTCAAAAACAGGTTAACTGATCTAGAAATTAACGGATTTCAAATCTTATGCAAGACATTTCAATAAAGGGGTGGTTCAAAAGATTTCAGCTGAGTTTAAAGTGAGACACTGCAGTTAAGTCTACTACAACCACAACTCATGTATGCAAATGGAACAAGTTTTGGGGTTTGATATGCTAGAAAGCGAACTAGGTGAGAAGTGATATAAGTTAGATTAAGAAAAAGCCCTAAAAGGGAACAGTCCATAACAGAACATCAATTAATCTCCTCTGATCATGGAGGAATCAAATATTCAACAAACTCTATTTGAAACAAAGATAATTTATTCAACATTTATAGAGGGTATTAATCTCCAGCTTTACAATCTATATTAACGACTTGGAAAAAGGGACTGAGTGTAACATAGCCAAGTTTGCTGATGATACAAAGATCGAAGGAAAAGCAATGTGTGAGGAGGACTGAACAAATCTGAAAAAGGACATAGACAGGCTAAGTGAGTGAGCAAAAATTTGGCAGATGGACTCTAATGTGGGAAAGTGTGAGGTCATGCACTTTGGCAGAAAAAAATGGCGAAAGATTGCAAAGTACTGCAGTACAGCAGGACCTGGGGATACCTGTGCATGAAATGCAACAGGATAGTATGCAGGTACAGCAAGTGATCAGGAAGGCCAATGGTATCTTGGCCTTTATTGCAAAAGGAATAGGGTATAAAAGCAGGAAAATCTTGCTACAGCTATATGTGAGGCCACACCTGGAATACTGCGTGTAGTTTTGGTTTCCATATTTATGAAAGGATATACTTGCTTTGGAGGCAGCTCAGAGAAGGTTCACTCGGTTGATTCTGGGCATGAGGGGTTTGACTTATGAGGAACGATTAAGTAGTTTGGGCCTCTACTGACTGGAATTCAGAAGAATGAAAGGTGATCTTATCAAAACGTATAAGATTATGAGGGGGCTTGATAAGGTGGATGCAGAGAGGATGTTTCCACTAATAATGGGGAGTCTAGAATTAGATTGCATGATCTTAGAATAAGGGGCCGCCATTTAAAAGAGAGATGAGGAGCAATTTCTTCTCAGAGGGTTGTAAATCTATGGACTTCACTGCCTCAGAGAGCTGTGGAAGTTGGGCCATTGAATAAATTTAAGACAGAAATAGACAGTTTCTTAAAAGATATGGGAATATGGGGGCATGGGGAGCGGGCGGGGAAGTGGAGCTGAGTCCATGATCAGATCAGCCATGATCTTATTGAATGGCGGAGCAGGCTCGAGGGGCCGTATGGCCTACTCCTGTTGCTATTTCTTATGTTCTTATGTTCAGGTATAGAGGTTATTAAGATAACCAGAAACAAACAAGAGCTGCCAGAATGAACATGGTTCAGTGCCCAATGCAATCACAGTACATCGTGTTCTAGTCACAAATGCAATCTTTCTCCTCAACCTATTTAAAACTGAGATGAGGAGGAATTTCTTCTCTCAGAGGGTTGTAAATCTCTGGAATTCTCTGCACCAGAGAGCAGTGGAGTCTGGATCATCGTATATATTTAAGGTGGAGATAGCCAGATTTTTGAGCGATAAGGGAGTAAAGGGTTCTGGGGAGTGGGCAGGGAATGGAGCTGAGCCTATGATCAGACCAGCCATGAGCTTATTGAATGGGGAGCAGGCTCGGGGGTCTGGGTGGCCCACTCCTGCTCCTATTTCTCATGGTCATATGTACCCAGCATGCCCCGCAGGGGAGAATGTGCTGCACCCAGACTACAGGAGCTCAGTGTGCAGGCGCGGGTCCTGGCTGTGTTTGGAGCATGCACGGTGCATGTAATGGCGGAGGAGACACGTTTTGTACAGGCTCCAAAGAAGTGTCTTTTTCAGTGGGACGGAGCAGAGTAATGGACCAGCGGGGAGCTGGGGAGGCTTCATAAACAATCGGTGCTCGCCGCAAGCCCGGAATAATAACCGGAATATCGGCCGTTGCAGCTTTGGGGCTTTCTCCCGGTCACAGGCCCAGGCTAACGGCGGCCATCTTGGTGCAGGAACAAAGTTAATGATGTCAGTGTCTGGAACTGAACTCAGCCAGAGTCAGTACCTTCAGGGGAGGGGAACGAGTGAGTGTAGAACTGAACCCAGCCAGAGTCAGTACCTTCAGGGGAGGGGAACCAGTGAATGTAGAACTAAACCCAGCCAGAGTCAGTACCTTCAAGGGAGAGGAACCAGTGAGTGTAGAACTGAACCCAGCCAGAGTCAGCATCTTCAGTGGTGGAGGGACGGAGAGGACCCAGTGATTATAGAAATGACCCCAGCCAGAGACCGCCCCATCAGGGGAGCAGATGTAGGGGAACCAGTGAGTGCGGAACTGAGCACAGCCAGACTCAGCATCTTCAGGGGAAGTGGGGAACCAGTGAGTGTCGACCTGAACCCAGCCACAGTCAGAACATTCAGGGGAGGAGCGGGACGGGAACCAGTGACTACAGAACTGAACCCAACCAGAATTGGTGGTGAAAACTGGGAGTGGAGGAGAAACAGGCTAGAAATGTGTGTTTATTTGGATTTCAGCGCTGCAGGAGGGACAATGTGTGGAACAGGGATTTACAGCTTTGGAAGAACAAGAGAGGAAAGAATGTTCAATGGAAACTAGATGTGTCTATCCTGAATTTGTGTCTTGTACTGACAATGATGAGTTTTGTTATCTCCTTTTACAGCGTATTAGAAGGGGAGATTTTCAGACAGGAAACACAAATCAAACATCGTGTCAAGATCTGATGGAGTCAATCGATTCATCAGGACCTGAATATCATCGGCCTTTGAAAGTGGAAGGAGAAATGTTTGTCTGTTCTGTCTGTGCGAAAAGATTTCAAATATCTGTGGAAAGAGCTTTAACCAGTTACACAGCCTGAAGAAACATCGCACCATTCACAGCGGGGAGAAACTGTAAACGTGTTGTGTGTGTGGGCGAGGCTTCAACTGATCGTCCAACCTGGAGAGTCACAAGGATACCCGCACCATGGAGAAACCGTGGAAATGTGTGGACTGTGGGAAGGGATTCAGATCACCATCTGTCCTGGAAATTCATCAACACAGTCACACTGGGGTGAGGCCGTTCACCTGCCCTGAGTGTGGGAAGCGATTCACTCAGTCATCCGACCTGCTGAAACACCAGCGAGTTCACACTGGGGAGAGGCCATTCACCTGCTCGGAGTGTGGGAAGGGATTCACTGCATCATCTGACCTGCTGAAACACCAGCGAGTTCACACTGGGGAGAGGCCGTTCACCTGCTCAGAGTGTGGGAAGGGATTCACTTGTTCATCCAACCTGCTGAAACACCAGCGAGTTCACACTGGGGAGAGGCCGTTCACCTGCTCAGAGTGTGGGAAGGGATTCACTTGTTCATCCAACCTGCTGACACACCAGCGAGTTCACACTGGGGTGAGGCCGTTCACCTGCTCGGAGTGTGGGAAGGGATTCACTCAGCCATCCATCCTGCTGACACACCAGCGAATTCACACTGGGGAGAGGCCGTTCACTTGCTCTGAGTGTGGGAAGGGATTCACTCAGTCATCCCACCTGCAGTCACACCAGCGAGTGCACACTGAGGAGAGGCCGTTCACCTGCTCGGAGTGTGGGAAGGGATTCACTTGTTCATCCAACCTGCTGGCACACCAGCGAGTTCACACTGGGGAGAGGCCGTTCACCTGCTATGAGTGTGGGAAGGGATTCACTTGTTCATCCCACCTGCTGACACACCAGGGAGTTCACACTGGGGAGAGGCCATTCACATGCTCTGAATGTGGGAAGGGATTCACACAGTCATCCAACATGCTGACACACCAGCGAGTACACACTGGAGAGAGGCCGTTCACCTGCTCGGAGTGTGGGAAGGGATTCACTCAGTCATCCACCCTGCTGAAACACCAGCGAGTTCACAAGTGACTGCAGGAGTTGGATTCTGCTGTTATTGAGGCTGTTAATCACATCCTGACTGAACCATGTTCATTCTGACAGTTGTGGTTTGTCTCTGTTGATGTTAATAACCCTGTAACTGGGCTGGACTTTAATATTCTGGATATATTGCTGATTGTGTTCTCGGGGCTGCAGTGTCCATTTAAGAAACACTGTTGGTTATCTTTCCCCTTAATTCAGCAATTCTCAACAGAAATTTAGTTTGCAATAAAATTATGAACTTTTACTTTAATCCTAAATTGATCTTTGGTACAAAATCTAGAATAGTGTGTGAAAGTTTCCAGTGAATAAAATCTCCAATTGGAATGAGCTTGCTGACAATTCTTAATGACTTGCTCATTACACACAGTGGCCCCTCCATATCCACCAGAAAGAAGGGGAATAGGAATTGGTGGGGAATCAGTGTACCCAAATGTTGTCCTTCCCATCTGGGTGTGTCAATCCTCTCGGCACGAGAATGGAGACAAGTCCAGACCAAAACTGTGCGCAGTAGCCCAGGTGTGGTCTTACAGTTGTAGCAGGACTTCCTTACTTTTAGACTCCATTCCCTTTGCAATAAAGGCCAGCTGTACCTGCATGCAAACATTTTGAGTTTCATGTACAAGAATCCCCAGATCTCTCTGTATAACAGCATTTTATAATCGTCCACATCTAAATAATAATTTGCTTTTTTTTTCCTACCAAATGAAATCACCTGATATTTTACCACATTATAGTCCATCTGCCAGATTTTTGCCCACTCATTGAACCTATCTATATCCCTTTGTAGATTCTTTGCGTCCTCCTCACAACTTGCTTTCCCACCTATCTTTGTACCATCGGCAAATTTGGCTATGTTACACTCGGTCCCTTCATCCAAGTCATTAATATAAATTGTAATTAGTTGAGACCCCAGTACTTATCACTGCGGCACCCCACAAGTTACTGTTTGCCAACCTGAAAATGACCCATTTATCCGGACTCTCTGTTTTCTGTTAGTTCAACAATCCTCTATCCATGCTGATATATTATCCCCAACCCCGTGAGCTCTTAGCATGTGCAGTAATATTTTGTGTGGCACCTTATTGAATGCTTTCTGGAAATCAAAATATACAACATCAAGTGGTTCTCCCTTATCCTCTCTGCTAGTTACATCCTCAAACAACTACAGCAAATTTGTCAAACATGATTTCCCTTTCATAAAACCATGCTAACTCTGCCTAACTGCAGTATGGTTTTCTAAATGTCCTGCTAGTACTTCCTTAATGATGAACTCGAGTATTTCCCACTGACAGATGGTAAGCTAACTGATGTATAGTTTCCTGCTCTCTGTCTCCCTCCTTACTTGAATAAGCGTGTTACATTTGCAGTTTTCCAGTCCACTGGGACCTCTCCAGAATTCAGGGAATTTTGGTGGATTACAACCAATGCATGCACTATCTCTGCAGCTAATTATTTTAAGACCCGAGGATGCATGCCATCAGGTCCAGAGGACTTGTACACCTTTAGTCACATTAGTTTGATTAGCACTTTATCTGTCGTGATAGTGATTGTTTTAAGTCATCCCCCCCAACTCCCCCTCCGCAATAGCTCCTTGGTTAGCAACTGTTGGTATGTTTTTAGTGTCCTCTACCGTGAAGCCTAATACAAAATATTCGTTCAAAATCTCTGCCATTTCCGTGTTTCCCATTGGTAATTCTCCAATGTCATCCTCTAAGCGAGCAATGTTTACTTTAGATACTCGTTTCCTTTTTATATCCCTGTAGAAGCTCTTACTGTCTGTTTTTATATTTCTTGCTAGTTTGCTCTCATCTGCTATCTTCTCTGTCTTTTTCATTTTTTAGTTGTCCTTTGCAGGTTTCTAAAAATTCCCAATCCTCTGGCCTTCCACTGTCCTTCACAACATTATCTGCCATTTTTTCCAATTTGATACCATCCTTTACTTCCATGACGACACTTGTTGCACACGTGATTGACCAGGACACGAGAAGTGTGGTTGCTCCACAACGACAGGGTTTCATCTGTTTCAACAGAAACAACTACACTGTGTTACTTCCTGAAATAATCCCCGCTGTCTGGCCTGAATGAATCCATGTCACTACCAAATGCTGCAATGTTTCCTCCACCCCACAGAGTTCCATCTGTTTAAAGCCACGACAGAAATGTCCCATTTCCTCCTGGAGTTTGAGGGACATCAGCTTTAACAATGGGGCAGAGTTTCAGCCAATGAGCGAGATCCAGACCCAGCCCCGCCCACTGCGGGGCTGCAAGCCCCACCTCTCGTACACTGTGATTGGTTGGAGGATCAACCGCCTGCCTGGTCCTCCAGCCCCGCCCCCACTCTCCCTATTGGTCGGGAGCTGCTGTCAATCAGCCAGGCAGTGTGAGCTGAGCATGCACAGTGGGTGAGTCAGCAGGTGAGAGATGGGCGGAGGGAGGGAGCGGGTTAATAAAGAACGCGCTTATTTGTACTTCCAAAATGGCCGCCACGCTGCACTATTTGTCTATGATTGGTCCCTTGGAGGATAAGCCACACCCTGAGATTTCACTGGAATGTGTAAGTGGAACCGCCCATCCCAAGGTCTCACTGACTTTGCAAATTGTAACTTGATCCACTTTGAATTCCTGAAGTGACAGAGGACAGAGCTCCCCATAAGATAGCAAGGGCCAGCCAAAGTACCTTGCCCCATCCCAATGCATGCCTCCCCCAGCCGAAGTACATTACTCCAGTCCCAAGATCTGTCTCCCCCAGCTGAAGAGCTTTACCCCAGTCCCAATACATGCCTCCCCCAGCCGAAGTACATTACCCCAGTCCCAGTGCATGGCGCCCCCAGTCAAAATGCATTACCGCCATCCCAGTGCATGCCTCCCCCAGCCGAAGTACTTTACCCCAGTCCCAATACATGCCTCCCCCAGCAGAAGGGCTTTACCCCAGTCCCAAGATATGCCTCCCCCAGCTGAATGTCTTACCCCAGTACCAGTGCATGCCTCACCCAGCAGTAGTGCCCGACTCTAGTCCCATTGCATTTCTCCTCCCGCCAAAGTATCTTACCACCGTCCAAGTATATGCCTCCCACAGCCAAAGTGCCTTACCCCAGTACCAGTATAAGCCTCCCCCAGTTGAAGTGCCTTACCCCAGTCCTAGTCAATGCCTCCCCCAGGCAAAGTGCCTTACCCCAGTCCCAGTATATGCCTCCCCCAGCCGAAGGGCCTTACCAAAGTTCAAGTGCATGCCTCCCCCAGCCGAAGTGCCTTACCCCAGTCAGAGTGCATGCCTCCCCCAGCCAAAATACCTTACCCCAGTCCCAGTGCAGGCCTCCCCCAGCCAAAGTGCCTTACCCTAGTCCTATTGCATTTCTCCCTCATCCGAAGTGTCTTACCACCATCCCAATATATGCCTCCCACTGCTGAAGTGCCTTACCCCAGTCACAATGTATCACTCCCCCAGCTGAAGTGCCTTACCAAAGTTCAAGTGCATGCCTCCCCAGCCTAAGTGCCTTACCCCAGTCACAGTGCATGCCTCCCCCAGCCAAAGTGTCTTACCCCAGTCCCAGTATTTGCCTCCCCCAGCCGAAGGGCCTTACCAAAGTTCAAGTGCATGCCTCCTCCAGCTGAAGTGCCTTACCCCAGTCCCAGTGCAACCCTCCCCCAGCTGAAGTGCCTTATCCCAGTCCCAGTGCATGCCTCCCCCCAGTCCCAGTGCAACCCTCCCCCAGCTGAAGTGCCTTACCCCAGTCCCAGTGCATGCCTCCCCCAGCTGAAGTGCCTTCGCCCAGTCCTAGTGCACCTGCCCCCAGCCAACGTGCCTTGCCCAAGTCCGAGTGCAGGCCTCCCCCAGCCAAAGTGCCCTACCCTCGTCCCATTGCATTTCTCTCCCTGCCGAAGTGTCTTACCACTGTCCCAGTATATGCCTCCCCCAGGCAAAGTGCCTTACCCCAGTCCCAGTATATGCCTCCCCCAGCCAAAGTGCCTTACCCCAGTCACAGTATATGCCTCCCCCAGCCAAAGTGCCTTACCCCAGTCCCAGTGCAGGCCTCCCCAACTCGAAGTGGCTTAATCCAGTCCCATTGCATTTCTCGCTCATCCGAATTGTCTGACCCCAGTCCCAGTATATGCCTCCCCCAGCTGAAGTGCCTTACCCCAGTCCCAGTTTATCCCTCCCTCAGTTGAAGTGCCTTACCGCAGTCCCAGTGTTAGCATCCCCCAGTTGAAGTACCTTACACAAGTCCCAGGTATCCCTCCTTCAGTTGAAGTACCTTACCCCAATCCCACTGTGTCCCTCCCCAGATGAAGTGCTTTACCCCAGTCCCAGTGCATGCCTCTCCCAGTTGAAATGCCTAACCGCAGTCCCAGTGTATGCCTCCACCAGTTGAAGTGCCTTACTCCAGTTCGAGTGCACACCTCTGCCAGCCGAAGTCCCTTACACCAGTGCCAGTGCATGCCTCTCCCAGCCAAAGTACCTTGTCCCAGTCCCAGTACCAGTATATGCCTCCACCAACCGAAGTGCCTTAAACCAGTCGCAGTTTATGCCTATCTCAGCCTAAGTGCCTTACCCCAGTCCCAGTGCACACCTCCCCCAGCCGAAGTGCCTTGCCACAGTGTGAGTGCATGCCTCCCCCAGCCAAAGTATTTTACCCCAGTCGCAGTGCATGCCTTGCCCAGCCGAAGTGCCTCACCCTAATCCCAGTATATGCATCCCCCAGCTGAAGTGCCTTATCCCAGTCCCAGTGTATCCCTCCCCCAGTTGAAGTGCCTTAGCCCAGTCACAGTTTATGCCTCCCCCAGTTGAAGTGTCTTACTCCAGTCCCAGTGTTAGCATCCCCCAGTTGAAGCACCTTATCCCAGTCCCAGCACAAGCGCCCCCCCAGCCGAAGCGCCTTACCAAAGTTCAAGTGCATGCCACCCCCAGCTGTGGTGCCTTACCCCAGTCACAGTATGTGCCTCCCCCAGCCAAAGTGCCTTACCCCAGTCCCATTGCATGCGTCCCCCAACCGAAGTGCCTTACCCTAGTTAGAGTGCATGCCTCCCCCAGCCGAAGTGTCTTACCCCAGTCACAACATATGCCTCCCGCAGCCGAAGAGCCTGATCCCAGTCACAGTGCATGCCTCCCCCAGCCGAAGTGCCTTAATGCAGTCCAAGTGAATGCCTCCCCCAGCCGACGTATCTTACCCCAGTCCCAGTTTATCCTTCCCTCAGTTGAAGTGCCTTACCCCAGTCCCAGTGCATGCCTCCCCCAGGTGAAGTGCCTTAGCCCAGTCCCAGTATCTCCTTCCCCCAGTTGAAGTGCCTTACCCCAGTCCCAGTGTTAGCGTCCCCCAGTTGTAGTGCTTCATCACAGTCCCAGTGTATCCCTCCCCCAGTTGAAGTGCCTTACCCCAGTCCCAGTGTTAGCGTCCCCCAGTTGAAGTGCCTTACCACAGTCCCAGTGTATCCCTCCACCCGTTGAAGTGCATTACCCCTGTCGCAATGTATCCCTCCCCGAGCCGATGTGCCTTACCCCAGTCCCACTGTATCCCTCCCCAGTTGAAGTGCCTTACCCAATTCACAATATATGCCTCCCCCAGCCGAAGTAGCGTTTTTCAGTGCAAATGCATGCCTCCGTCAACCAAAGTACCCTACCCCAGTCCCAGTGAATGCCTCCCCCAGCCAAAGTGCCTTAAACCAGTCCCAGTGTATCCCTCCACCAGTTGAAGTGCCTTACCGCAGTCCCAGTGCATGCCTCCCCCAGTTGAAGTACCTTACACAAGTTCCAGGTATCCCTCCCCCCGTTGAAGTGCGTTACCCTAATCCCAGTGTATCCCTCCCCCAGCCGAAGTGCCTTACCCCAGTCCCAGTATATGCCTCCCCCAGCCGTAGTGCCTAACCCCAGTCCCAGTGCATTCCTCCTCAGCCAAAGTGCCCTACCCCAATCCCAGTATATCCCTCCCCCAGCTGTAGTGCCTTACCTCAGTCGTAGTGTAACCCTCCCTCTGTTGAAGTGCCTTACCCCAGTCTGAGTGTGTGCCTCCCCCAGTTGAAGTACCTTGTTTCTGTCCCAATGTATCCCTCCCACATTTGAAGTGCCTTACCTCAGTCCCAGTGTATCCCTCCCCAGCAGAAGTGCCTTACCCCAGTCCAAGTGTATCCCTCCCCCAGTTGAAGTGCCTTCCCCCAGTCCCAGTGCATGCCTCCCCCAGTTAAAGTGCCTTACTCCAGTCCGAGTGCACACCTCTGCCAGTCGAAGTCCCTTACACCCGTGCCAGTGCTTGCCTCTCGCAGCCAAAATGCCTTGTCCCAGTCCCAGTATATTCCTCCACCAACCAAAGTGCCTTAAACCAGCCAAAGTGCCTTACCCCAGTCCCAGTGCACACCTCCCCCAACCAAAGTACCCTACCCCAGTGCCAGTATATTCTCCACTAGCCGAAGTGCCTTACCCTATTCCCAGTGCATGCCTCCCCCAGTTGAAGTGCCTTAGCCCAGTCCCAGTTTATGCCTCCCCCATTTGAAGTATCTTATTCCAGACCCAGTGTAGCCCTCCCACAGTTGAAGTGCCTTTCCTCCAGTCCCAGGGAATCCCTCCCCCAGTTGAAGTGCCTTACCCCAGTGCCAGTGTAACCCTCCCTTAGTTGAAGTGCCTTACCCTGGTCCAGTGTATCCCTGCCCCAGTTGAAGTGCCTTACCCCAGTCCCAGTATATGCGCCCCCAGCCTTAGTGCCTTACCGCAGTCCCAGGGTATCCCTCCCCAGCTGAAGTGACTTAGCCCAGTCCCGGTGTAAGCCTCCCGCAGTTGAAGTGCCTTATTCCAGACCCAGTGTATCCCTCCCACAGTTGAAGTGCCTTTCCTTCAGTTACAGTGTATCGCTCCCCAGCCAAAGTGTCTTACTCCAGTCCCAATGTATGCCTCCCCCAGTTGAAGTGCCTTACCCCAGTGCCAGTTTATCCCTCCCCCAGCTGTAGTGCCTTACCTCAGTCCCACTGTAACCCTCCCTCTGTTGAAGTGCCTTACCCCAGTCCCAGTGTATGCCTCCCCCAGTTGAAGTAACTTGTTCCTGTCCCAATGTATCCCTCCAACATTTGAAGTGCCTTACCCCAGTCCCAGTGTATCCCTCCCCAGCCGAAGTGCCTTACCCCAGTCCAAGTGTATCCCTCGCCCAGTTGAAGTGCCTACCCCCAGTCCCAGTGCATGCCTCCCCCAGTTGAAGTGCATTGTTCCAGTCCCAGTGTATCCCTCCCCAGCCGAAGTGCCTTACACCAGTCCAAGTGTATCCCTCGCCCAGTTGAAGTGCATTGTTCCAGTCCCACTGTATCCCTCCCCCAGTTGAAGTGCCTTACCCCAGTCCCAATGTATCCCTCCCCCAGTACCAGTACATGTCTCCCCTAGCCGAAGTGCCTTCTCCAAGTCCTATTTCCCTGCACCACCTGCATGGAATGATTCGGGCCAGGAGGGGGCGGGGCTTGCCGCTTGTCAATCACAAAGTGCAGAACCAATAGTTCCCTGGGTTAATAAACCCGGGGAGTGAGAGGGGTCACACAGCCCAAGTGTGGGCCCAGGCCCGAGAGACAACACTCCGCACCATCCGCTTCACCCACACCCGGGCTCGTCCCCAGGCCCCGAATCACAGCCTGCAGACCCCGTATTTACCCACCGGTTACAGACACGGTCAATGAGCGTCCGGGGGAGCGGGCTCAGCGGCCATCATCTTGGTCAGGGCGGGGCGAGCAGGCTCAGCGGCCGCCATACTGGTCAGGTGGCGGGAGCGGGCTCAGCGTTCGCCATCTTGGTCAGGGTGGGGCGTGGGAGATCGTGCTGAGCGGCCGCCATCTTGGTCTGGGCGGATCTCGTGGCGCATGCGTGACTTTTTCAGCAGGGACAATGGATGGGCGGGGCTTCAGGTTGTCTGTCAGTTTGATTGGACCACATGTTTGTGACCAGGTCAGTGGCCCCTGAAAGGGAGTCTTCTTGTGCTGATTGTTGCCTGGTGACTCTGGGCCAGCCGGACTCACGCCATTGGGCCAGCCTGGGCTCACCCTATTGGTCCAGCCCAGGATCTCACTATTGGGCCAGCATGGGCTCATCCAATTGGGCAAGCATGGGCTGACCCTATTGGGCAAGCACGGGCTCACCCTATTGGGCCACTCAATTGCACTCTTTTGGGCCAGCCCAGGCTCAGCCTGCTGGCCAGCCCGGGCTCACCTTATTGGGGCAGCATGGGCTCACCCTATTGGACCAGCACAAAAGATGCAGTGTCCAGCAGAGAGAATCAGCAGCTCATTGATTTTATTCTCACTCTGTGCACAGCGGGTGCAGAACTGAACCCAATGTTGTAAACTGGAAATGCATCATCACAGTCACATTGGGGAGAGGACGTTCACCTGCTCTGAGTGTGGGAAGTGATTCACTCAGTCATCCAACCTGCTGACACACCAGCGAGTTCACAAGTGACTGCAGGGGTTAGATTCTGCTGTTATTGCTGGTGTTAATGGCTTCCTGACTGAATCTTGTTTCTTGTGTTGGTTGGAATTTGTTTCTGCTGATGAGAATAATCCCTATAACTGGGCTGGATTTTAATAATTTGATATTTTAAATAACAGAGTGTGTCGATATTTGATGTCTCCAAGATAAGAGAGGACTAAGTTATTTCCTGTTACCGACTGCACCATTTTGTGCATTTTCTACTTTCTAATTCTACATTATTTTAGTCTCATATCTTTGGTTACTCTCAGGGACAAGTCCCAGTTCCTCTTACCTTCCAGAGTACCTCTCCTTGCCTTGGTATCGAGCAAAGGTGTCAGAAACATGCCTGGGATCACTAAACACAAAACCCAGTCTCTTAATCACTTTCAGATACTGGACTGAGTGTGTGCCCCTGTTGGAGCGGATTTTTGGACATATACTTGACTAGTATACGGGACCAAACATTTGTTTTTATTTTCCCCTTGAATGTATTTTGTAAGGGACAATACTGATGCATTGTGCTTTATACAAAAAAACACAGTTAGACTTCAAGGTATGCTGGCCTTGAGTTATGGAGATAGGAAAGTGAGATAATGAACGACTGGAGAGATAAGCAGGGGTATGTTTGTCTTTACCGATGCCAAAAAGACTGCCACTTGTTTTTTTTGTTGATAAAAGGGGAACTAATCCTCTTGGATGTATATAATTCCTGTCACAATGCGATGCTGGTTTATATCAAGAGCTCAGTCTTGGACAGTAATTGTATGAAAAGCTTTGTAAACCTTGTAATGCGATGAATGGACTTAAGGACGAGTGCTAAAGCACGTGATGTAAAGTGACGTAATTTGTAAGATGAAAAACCTCACTGGAGATATCAAATTGAGAAGCTGGTTCAGGGGTCTCTAACACTTCTCCCAAAGCTTTGTCTCCGATTTAATAAACCTCTCTTTATATATTATACAGTCTCGGAAATATTTTTCCACAACAAAATGGCGTCACAAACAGGATACTGTCCGATCAGACGTGATCACTTAAGACAGTATCTGGAATCTGGTGTTAGAGACTGAGAGAGAGGTGTATGAGCACGACGGGATAGTGCATAAGATACGAGTAAGTAGATAGCAGGAGGAGGCTGACTAACCAGTTTGAGTTGTCCCTTTAGTAAATAAGGTCGGTGCAGAAGGGAGCTGATCACTCCAACCTTGAGGTGAAACTCCGGTGGTAAGGAAGCACGCTAGCTTTGTTGCGAAGACAAAGGGTCTCCACAGAGTAGTCGTGGCCGCGAGTATTACAGAAACAAAGGGAAACGTCCGAGACTGACGAACATGGAAGGTAAGGAAGGGAATGTAAAACGCGGGCTGCCCGAGTCATTAATTAATTCCTAACATTAATTGTAACTTGCATAATTACATAATGCCATAAGAAAGCTGATAGTGACTATCTTAAGTGACATATGGATCCAAAAATAGAACTGGCCAGACTTAAGCTTTGTTGAATGAAGAGAGACTTTTGTGATGCCTATTTTGAATGAGAATACTTGTGTGATTTTGGCAGCGGAATGAATGAAAAGCCTGTTTGGTAAGGTATGGAGTGGCTGCCTGTTTTAGCTCCACCCACTTTTTCCAAACAGAGTGAAAGTTTATTTAACTCTTCGTAGTGTTGTCCTGTATGTGGGAAGTTTAAGAAAGTGTGAACCTTCTGGTATTACATTTTAAGTTAGAAACGCAGGTGTGGATATATACGGATAATAAGTTACAGAGCTAGGAAATGCACAAAGGATAGGTTTGTTGAATAAAATATAAAAATTCATGGTCCTGGTAGTAAAAAAATAAAGAATTTATTTGTCACGCTCACTTACTTGTCGAAAGAAAACATGCAATTGGGTTGAAAGACATAAATTTAGTCGAGGAATGAGATAAAGAATGCCTTTTAAAACGCTCGCATTTTCCTTTGTGTAAACCCTTGACACAAAAGCTTCTAGATCAGTAAAAAAAAAAAAGTTTTCAATCTAGAAATACCTTCAGGGATCAGGTCAAACTCCTGGGCGAGTGGTGAGCTATCTGTGAAGGTGTAAAATGGACTTTGCAAAAGACTAAAACAGTAAACTTTAGCAGTTTAGAAAAGAAAAAGATAAAGACGCAACTTTGAAAATAAACAAATTGAACAATTGGAAAGAACAAGTGTCTTCGATTGTCTGATGATTTTAAATACAAAACCTAATTTGAAGAAAGGTGATCTAAAAATAAAAGACGTAATGCACTAAATAGGTGCTGGAAAAATAAAGTTGTTTGCGATGGATAAAGACATAACTTACTAAATACCAGTTGATATCAGCTGTGAAAAAGATATTGGTTTAATTGGGGAAAAAAAATTATTTGAAGAGGTAAAAAACACTCTCCATTGATAATGATTTTAAATTATTAAAATTAAGTCAGTGTTGCTGGGGCCCGAGACGAACAGATAAGTATTGAGAAACTACACCAGGACACTTCTGAAGAGGAAATAGGTATGTGGACAAAGCAGAGCGCAACGCAAGGGAAGGATAACGTTTGTAGACGAAACGACAAGGAAATGGCGCCTGAATGCTTACAGAATACCTTATTGGAGTTGCATCATGGCCTGTCTCATTCAGGATGAGAGGCCATGACCGGGAGTCTTGTGAGAGATTGGTGGTGGAAAGGGATGGGGAGAGATATCACCAAACATTGCCATCGATGCATTACGTGCGCACAATATTATCCAGGCCGGCCCATTAAAATTAAAATGGGACACCGGCCCCGTCCACGGGGGCCATGGGAACATGTACACATTGATTTCACAGGTCCTTTGTCCCCATCCCATGTAAAAACGATATTGCCTAGTGATTATAGATCAACTTACCCGGTGGGTGGAAGCTGTCCCCACACGTGATTGCACTGCCTCAACAGTGGTAAGGATATTCTGACCAAGGCACCCACTTCACCAGGAAGATTGTAAAAACAATATGCCAGCTGATGGGCATAAAACAAAAATTCCACATCCCCTACCACCCGCAGAGTTCTGGGATGGTAGAGCGCATGAACCATACCCTTAAGAACGCCCTGGAAAAGGCCATGCAAACGTCAGGTAAAACGTGGACGGAAGTATTACCCATTATTTTGATGAAGTTAAGAACCACGACAAACCGGACAACCGGATTAACCCCTTATGAACTAATGACAGGAAGGGCGATGCAATTACCAGAGAACATCATAACAGGTGGGGCCGATGTAGGCCCATTAAAAGACAAAATAAAACGGTATGTTTTGGAACTAAGTACTCAATTAAAAGGGATGCATAAATTAGTTAGGGACAATCAGGAAGAAAGAGACGCAGAAGCAGAGCTTACAAAGCTCCCTGAAGTCCCGTTGGCGGGAAGTCACGTTATGGTAAGGGTCCTCCTGGGAAAACTGGGGTTTGCCCCAAAATGGATAGGACTATATGAGGTTACAATCAGCAGGGACACTTGTGCCTGCATCGATGTTAAAGGGAACGGACAATGGAAGCATTGGACCCAGCTTAAGGTTTTTGAACCAGCCGTTTAGCACACGTATTAGTTGTTGTTGTTTGTCTATTTACAGATTGACAGCAAAAGATTCTTCAAGCAAGCCATATGGCCATTTTGACTATTTATTAATTATAGAGTAATAAGATGAAACTATATATTGCGATCGGTGCGATTATCATAGTTCGTGTTTGGTCCGGCCTGCTAGCTAGACCGAAACGAGAGTTACATGTGAATACCTTTTTGTACATGTCTTATGTTTATGCGCAAAATGGGAACTTTTCCACTTGCTGGGTATGTTCGCACAACCCCATACATAACAAAGGAGGCATCCCTTTGAGGTTAATCTCCCTTAACATTTCGGAAGTAGCGCAGTGGGTAATAAAGAAACATGGAGATGGGGGGGGGGGGTTACCTTTTGGATACATTGACGGATGGTACCAGCCAGAATACAATAGTTCGGTACGACCCCCGTTCCTGGTTTTGATCAACACCTCAGAAGTTGGAAGACCCACCGCTGACATTTGTTTCACTCGAAACCTGACTGATGAGGAAACAGGTTTTGAGCAGGATATAGCAATTGTACGCAATACTTTAACCTCACCAGTTGGAACATAACAGACAGCGAAACAATAAACCAGGGGTTCCTTGAAATGGAGGTTTTGAAGAATCAGACAAGTAGCCAGGTATGGGACCTAAGATTAGGTGGCGACGGGAGCTGAGAGAGAGAGATTGGGATCGAATCTAACAGCATACAATGGCACTTATTTTGTGTGCGAGCACAAGGCCTATCCCTGGTTGCCACAGGACTGGAGGGGGTCCTGTTATTTGGGATATGTGGTCCCCTTTGTCAGACGGGTACATACTTTAGCAGAAGTACAGACACCAGGTCGAATAAGACGAGCTCTAACCCCGGTAGAGAGGTTACTTGGGGTCATGATGCTCCCATTCAGGATAGGACGTACCATGAATTACGTAACCGAGATAGGGTACTGGAAGAGATAGTTAAAGACACTGCTGAAGCAATGGAGGGCATAACGGCTGAAATGGTAGCCATACGCACAATGGTACTCCAGAACCGTTTGGCCCTAGATACTAGCACAAAGTGGGGGCACATGTGCCTTAATTGGAGCTGAATGTTGCACTTACATTCCCGATAATTCAGAAAACAACCAATCTCGCTGATCACATAAGAAGGGAGGTAAAGAAGTTATCCACGACAGCAGGAGGATCTGGCTGGTTTGACTGGCTGTTAGGGGAATCCTGGGGGTCCTATCTTATGCATGGAGTAATTATTCTGGTTGTAATAATAATTACTTGCTGTCTGATTATCGGGTGTTTTAATATCTGCTGTAAAGTTATGATGGCCCGACTGATCCAGTAGCCAGTCTAATCGCCGAAGATACAGCAGCACACCTGATGGAAATACATGAAAACACCAAGGATGAAGAAACATACGACGTTGACACCGACCACTATCTTTGAAGGGTAGCCTGGAGCTACAGGCAAGGTGGACATACGGAACATCAGGGAAGTAACATACCCCAAAGGACGAATATATGACACCATGCTACTATCATTGTGATCATCTGGATTTTGTGAACATCCTCCAGGACCAAAAGGGGGAATATTGTTGGAGCGGATTTTTGGACATATACTTGACTAGTATACGGGACCAAACATTTGTTTTTATTTTCCCCTTGAATGAATTTTGTAAGGGACAATACTGATGCAATATGCTTTATACAAAAACACACAGTTAGACTTCAAGATATGCTGACCGGAAAGTGAGATAATGAACGACTGGAGAGATAAGTGGGGGTATGTTTGTCTATACCGGTGCCAAAAAGCCTGCCACTTGTTTTTTTGTTGCTAAAAGGGGAACTAATCCTCTTGGATGTATATAATTCCTGTCACAATGCGAGGCTGGTTTATATCAAGAGCTCAGCCTTGGACAGCAATTGTATGAAAAGCTTTGTAAACCTTGTAATGCGATGATTGGACTTAAGGACTAGTGCTAAAGCACGTGATGTAAAGTGACGTAATTTGTAAGATAAAAGAACCTCACTGGAGATATCAAATTGAGAAGCTGGTTCAGAGACAGGGGTATCTAACACTTCTCCCAAAGCTTTGTCTCCGATTTAATAAACCTCTCTTTATATATTATACAATCTCGGAAATATTTTTCCAAAACACCTCACAGCATCTCTCTCTAAACCAATCACATCAAATAATTGGCAAAGGTTTAGAATCAACTAGATGAATAAGTAAACACATCACAGCCTAATAACCTAGCTCTATATTCACAGGAGAAAGTCTGTTATCTAATGCCTCGAATGTCAATTGGTGAGATGAGCGACTGAATCACTGTCCACGTGCAACAGCATCCATTCCCACTGTCCCCACATTTGCAGTGTTGAGTCAGGTGGGCGCACGAGTCTCACAGGCTGAACGATTGTTTCAGGTACATCCACACACACAACATGTGTCCTGTTCTCCCCGCTGTGATTGGTGTTTTTACAAAGGCTGATGATAAGGTGATCCTGATTAATCCAGGGAATCTGTCAAATCTTGACGTGATGTCTGGTTTGAGTTTCCCAGCTGCTAATACCCTGCAAATGGTGGTTACAAACGTTGTTACTTTAAGTAAAGGATTGAAATTCAGGACACACTATTCCAGATTCTACAGAACATCCTGTCCTCTCCTGTCCCCGCTAAGCTGTAAATTCCTTATTCAAGGCTCTCCCCTCCATCCTCACTCTCTAAAATCAACATTCCTTTCATCGCCTGAATTGTATTATCTCCAGAAATGCTGAATCTGGCTGGGTGCAATTCCACAGACATTAGAAAACCTCTCGTGCCTCACCGTCAGTCGACACAGTGAGTGCCAGCAGGATTCCCACTGTGGTAGGCATCACAGCCTCAAATCCTGTCCTCAAATGACATCCACACACTTTCCAGTTGATGTCACTTGATCGGTCTGAAGAGCAGGGGCAGTGTCTGATTTTTACTCTTATTTAGCCAATGGTACTGAGGACAATTATAACCCCTGAACTGCTGCCTTGGCTGAGGTCAACCAACAGCCCAGATCAAGGATTGAACTTGGGACCTTCCCAGTCAGTATTGTAATGTTCTAAAATTTTTTGGGGTTGGGGAACGGTTAGAAAAGAATATTTTGAAACAAATTTTACTCCACCTTTAAATGAAATCTTCGTCACACTGCACAAATCTGGACTCTTTCCAAATTATACAATTGGATCATCAAAATCAGTGAGACATTTTAGAAATGCTCAAGTCACTGAAATGGACAGCTTTCCATTCACTGCACAGTACAGAAGGGAGAGACTGTTAATGGGAGCTCGGTTAGTGAAGTCCTCCGACAACCCAAGATAAACTGGACTGTCCCTTTAACTATAAAGTAGCAGAGAAAGGGGAGTCCCTGTCCCTTTAAATATCTGCCCCATTCTTCCAGGCAGTGGGAGGAGGAACAGCGCACGGTCTCTTTGTATCCTGACCCAGCAAGCACCGCCGGATGGGCTGCCGCAGGGTCCTAAATTCCACATCGATTATTGTAGGGTTGAGCAGAACAATTGAAAAGGGCACACACAGAGTCTTTGCTATATATATAAATATTTATGTGTGTTTGTAAACAAAACACGACACTCTTAATGTTTGCTGGTCAATTGCACAGAGATAAATAATTATCTTCGCCAATTATTTTCCAACAATTTATTTCCATTTTGTTTACAATGCAATTGCGGGGTGTTTAATAACTTTACCATTTATTGATGACACATTGTCTTGTGTGCTCTTGTTCAGAACGTGACGTCACACTGACCATTCTGTTACACGGTGACCATGTCTGACTGCAGTAATCATTGGGAAAGCGGATTAAATCACATCGAGGATAATGAGCAGCCCCCCCCCCCCGCCCCGCTCCTCCCCGCCGTCTCTGCGCTTTATTGTCCAGTGATCATCGCACCGTCACACAGAAGCTCCTGAGATTTACCTCCAGTGTGGATCATTGCTGTAACTGATGGTAAAAATGAAATTGTATGGGTGAAAGAGGAGCTGGGGTGAGGAGTTGTATTTAGAGAGGGAGTTGAAGAGTCGGGGTGAAGGAGGTGTATGAGTGAGGGCGATTTACTGAAATTAATCACTTCTGTTGTGCTTTGATGCGGTTCATTTTTATTTTAAAATGTTTAGAATTGCGTGTTTCACTGAAGTTAAATGTGGGGCAGCAGGTACTTGTGGGCACTGGGTTGTTTCTGTTGAATTAATGTGGACCGTGTTAATTGGGAATAGACTGAGTGGGATCATTCTGTGCTGAATACAATGCTGGGCTGCGGGTTTGCACTCAGTCCCAGTGACGAGGTGCTTTCGACAACAATTCCAAAAGCTACTCGTATTGTGACACCAAATCCAGGGACCAATTACACTGAGACACCAAATCCAGGGACCACTTACACTGCGACACGAGATCCTTGGACCAGTTACACTGAGGCACCAAATCCAGGGACCACTTACACTGAGACTACAAAATTACATAGGATATACGGTACACAAATGGGCCATTCGGAATAACCAGTCCATGCTGGCGTTTGTGCACCATTCGGGAATTAGAGAGTCTTAGTGTGGGCAATGGTCATGATGGTGAAACCACCTCTAGTGAGGGCAAAAGCTGAGTAATGGATGAAGATATGACGGTGGAATCACGTGGTGACTCGTGGGGCCTGGTACAGGAACATAAGAAGTAGGAACAGGCATCGGGCTCATGGCCGATGTGATCATGGACTCAGCTCCACTTTCCTGCCCGTTCCCCATAACCCTTTATTACCTTATTGCTGAAAAATCAATGTATCTCCGCCTTAAATTTATTCAATGACCTAGCCTCCACAGCTCTCTGGGGCAGAGAATTCCACAGATTTACAACCATCTGAGAGAAGAAATACCTCCTCATCTCAGTTTTAAATTGGCGGCCCCTTATTCTGAGACTTTGTCCCCTAGTTTTAGTTTCCCCTGTAAGTGGAAATATCCTTTCTGCAAGAACATTGTCGAGCTTCCTCATGATCCTATATTTTTCAATAAGATCACCTCTCATTCTTCTGAACTCCAATGAGTATAGGCCCAACCTACTCAACCTATCTTCATAAGTCAATCACCTCATCACTGGAAGCAACCTAGTGAACTTTCTCTGAACCGCCTCCAATGCAAGCATATTCCTCCCTAAATACGGAGATGAAAACTGTATGCGGTACTCTTGATTTGGATTCACCAATACCTTGTGCAGTTGTAGCAGGACTTCGCAGCTTTTATAATCCATCCCCCTTTCAATAAAGGTCATCATTCCATTTGCCTTTCTGTTTACTTGCTGTATCTGCATAGAACGTTTTGTGTTTCATGCACAAGGACCCCCAACTCCCTCTGTATTGCAGCACTTTGCAATTTTTCTCCATTTAAATTATAATTTGCTTTTCTATTTTTTTCAATTTTGTAATAGGTTATTGTCAGAAGAACTTTTCAGACATGCTGATAATTTGATGTAACCAGCGCAGCAAATGTATCCGTCTGTTCTTGTTCCAAAATACCAAAATCGAATGTCACTAATTAAACGTTGGTTGAGATTTGTAGAGATGCGGAAGAAGGGATGAAATGAGGCTTGCAGGGAAGAAGATTCTTTGAATGAACAATTTGTGAGGCAGTTTTGTGACTCGTCTGCATGAGGTTAAAGGCATGAAATGGAAAAGGACACGTCCAGTGACACTTATATTGTCAATAATGATTTCTAAGTTAATTGCTCATCATCATAGGCAGTTCCTCGGAATCAAGGAAGACTTGCTTCCACTCCTGTAGTGAGTTCTTTGGTGGCTGAACAGTCCGATACGAGAGCCACTGATTTGTCACAAATGGGACAGATAGTTGTTGAGGGAACGTGTGGGTGGCACTGGTTTGTATACGCTCTTTCTGCTGCCTGCACTTGATTTCTGCATGCTTTCGGTGTTGAGACTCGAGGTGTTCAGAGAATTACTATCTCCAAAGCCCCATCATCATCATCATAGGCAATCCCTCGAAATTGAGGAAGAATTGCTTCCACTCTAAAAGTGAGTTCTCAGGTGATTGTACAGTGCAATATGGGAATTATAGTCACTGTCACTGGTAGAACAGACAGTCATTGATGGAATGTCTGGGTGAGGAGTCTGGTTTCTCAGATGCTCCTTCCGCTACCTTCGCTTGTTTGCAGCATGCTCTCAGCGATGAGACTCGAGGTGTTCAGCACCCTCCTGGATGCTCTTCCTCCACTTACGGTGGTCTTTGGTCAGGGATTACAAGGTGCCTAATATCCTACTGACGATCCCAACCACTAACCCCAATCCTAACAAAAAACCACAACCACTAAATCCTAAACTCGCACCCAAACCCAGTCCCGAACAAAAGGTTATTTACAGGGATCAGTGGAGGAGCTAAAGACCCGATAATGGAAATATTTAAACAATTATCTTGATGCAAGAAATTCTGCAAGCTATGTAAGTAACAAGAATATATATGAACAAAACTTTCAAAATCAACAAAGACAGTTACAAAGATCACACATTTCAAAGACTATTACATATAGTAACCACATTCAAAAATCGTTAAACAATGTATAAAATAATAGATTTCAAGTCTAAAGCATCATAGTTCAATCAATAGTTGGTTGAAAGGAACGTCATATGAGTGTAACGTGAGACACTCCGGTTCAATTTATGACACCCACAAGCCGTATACTCAAACAGAACATCATTGGAATTTTATGTCATAAAAGATGAACTGGGTGAGAAGTGAAATAATCTACAGTAAGCAAAGGCCCAAAATGGAACAGTCGGTAACAGAACATTAAGTAGATATTATTATGGAGAAATCAAACATTCGACACACTGTGTTTGAACCAAGCTGATTTATTCAATATTTGTATAGAACATTAATCTCCAGCTCAGGTATAGGGGTTATTAAGATCAGCAGAAACAAACAATATCTGCCAGAATGAATATCGTTCAATGCCCAATGCAATTAAATTATATCCTGTTCTATTCACCAATGCAGCTTTTAAATGGCGGGTTATTTACCCAGTATGCACCACGGGCGAGAAGGTGCCGAACCCAAACTACAGGAGTTCAGTGCGCAGGCGCGCGTCGTGGCTGGTTTTGGAGCATGCGCGGCGAATGTAGTGGCGAAGGAGAAACGGGCAACATGACCTCCGCAGAAGGGCTCCATTTGAGCAGGTGGAGGGGAGCAATGGACCAGCGGGTCGCGTCGGAGGCTTCATAAAGCACCGGTGCCCGCCGCAAGCCCGGAATAATAACCGGCATATCGGCGGTTGCAGTTTTGGGACTTTCTCCCGGTCACAGGCCCAGGCTAACGGCGGCCATCTTCGTGCAGGAAGGCGGGTTCAGCGCTCGGCCAGCTTGATTCGGTGAGTCGCACCGCGCACATGCGCGACCATCTTGGTTCAGGAACAAAGTGAGCGATGACTGTGTTTCCAACCGGGTCCCAGTGGGTAAAGGAATTGTTCAGATATTTTATTCTCACTCTCGACACCTCGAATTTCTCACCATCTCCTCTCAAGGCGATGCTTAGTACCGACCTTATGGGTTAAATCCTACATAATTGTAACAGAGAAGGGCCAGAAATATTGAATCCATGGGTTAGAATCCCCATGTTCAGTCCCAGGGTTAGAATCTCCATCTCATCATTAGCATAGGCAGTCCCTCGGAATCGAGGAAGACTTGCTTCCACTCCTGACGTGAGTTTATTGGCGGCTGTACAGTCGAATATGAGAGCCACAGATTCTGTCACAGGTTGGACAGATAGTCGTTGAGGGAAGGGGTGGGCGGGATTGGTTTGCCGCAAGCTCTTTCCGCTGCCTGCACTTGATTTCTGCATGCTCTCTGCATTGAGACTCAAGGTGCTCAGCGCCTTCCCGGATGCACTTCCTCCACTTAGGGTGGTCTTTGGCCATGGACTCCCAGGTGTCAGTGGGGATGTCGCACTTTATCAGGGAGGCTTTGAGGGTGTCCTTGTAACGTTTCTGCTGCCCACGTTTGGCTCGTTTGCCAAGAAGGACCCCCATAAAGAGCACTTGCTTCGGGAGTCTCATGTCTGGCATGCAAACTGTGTGGCCTGCCCAGCGGAGCTGATCGAGTGTGGTCAGTGCTTCAATGCTGGGGATGTTAGCCTAGACGAGCACACTGATGTTGGTGCGCCTGTCATTCCAGGGGATTTGTCGGATCTTGTGGAGACATCATTGGTGATATATCTCCAACGACTTGAGGTGTCTACTGTACATGGTCCGTGCCTTTGAGCCATTCAGGATGGTGGGTATTACTACAGCCCTGTAGACCATGAGCTTGATGGTAGCTTTGAGGGCCTGGTCTTTGAGCACTCTTTTCCTCCGCCGGCTGAAGGCTGCATTGCCGCACTGGAGGTGGTGTTGAATCTCCTCATGAATGTCTGCTTTTGTTGATAAGATGCTCCCGCCGTATGGGAAATGGTCCATGTTGTCGAGGGCTGCGCCGTGGATCTTGATTACTGGGTGGCAGTGTTGTACGTCGAGTACTGGCTGGTGGAGGATCTTTGTCTTACGGATATTTAGCGTAAGGCCCATGTTTTCGTGTTCCTCAGTAAATACGTCAACTATATCCTGGAGTTCAGTCTCAGAATGTGCGCAGACACAGGCGTTGTCCACGTACTGTAGCTCAACGACAGAGGTTGGGGTTATCTTGGACTTTGTCCCGGAGGCGGCGAAGATTAAACAGCTTCCTGCAGTTTCTGTAGTTTTGTTCCACTCCAGCAGGGAATTTGTTGACTGTGAGGTAGAGCATGGCAACGAGGAAGATTGAGAAGAGGGTGGGAGCAATGATGCAGCCCTGTTTGACCCTGGTCCGGACGTGGATTGGGTCTGTAATGGATCCGTTGGTAAGGATTATCACCTGCATATCATCATGGAGCAGGCGAAGGATGTTGACACATTTTTGAGGGCATCCATATTGGAGAAAGACGCTCCATAGAGCCTCATGGTTCACAGTGTCAAATCCCTTTGTAAGGTTGAAAAAGCCCATGTATTACGGCTGGCGCTGGTCCCTGCATTTTTCCTGCAGCTGTCGCGCTGCAAAGATCATGTCCGAAGTGCCCCGTGGGGCACTGTGATTCCAGGAAGAGCTCCTCGGTCACAGGGAGAAGACGGTTGAAGAGGGCTCGAGCAAAAACTTTCTCAGTGCCTGATTAGCAGTGAGATCCCTCTGTAGTTGCTGCAGTTGGAATTGCCCCCCTTTTTTTAAAGATGGTCACGATCACTGCATCTCTGTGATCTCCCGTCATGCTTTCCTCCCTCCAGATGAGAGCGATGAGGTCATGTATCCATGCCAACAGCACATCTCCGCCATGCTTTAGCGCCTCAGTAGGGATTCCATCCGCTCCCGATGCCTTGTTGTTCTTGAGCTGTCTTATGGCTTTTCCTACCTCATGCAACGTTGGTGTTTCACTGAAGTGGGGGTGGGACGCATGCTGTGGGATGGAGTCGAGAACACTCAAGTCAAAGTCAGAATGTCGATTGAGGAGATCTTCGAAGTGCTCCTTCCAGCGGGCCTTGACAACCTCGGTGTCCTTGATGAGTGTTTCCCCATTCTTGGCCAGCAGTCGGGTGGGGCCTTGGGCGTTTCGACCGTAGGTGGCCTTGACTGATATGAAGAATCCTCGCACATCAGGGCTGTTGGCTAGTTATTGTATCTCCTGTGCTTTCTCCATCCACTACCTGTTCTTTAGGTGCCAGATTTTTTGTTGGACCTCAGCATTGAGCCGCTGTAGTGTTGCTTTGCTGCTCCTGAGTTGGGTTTTTGCTTGAGCCTCAGAAATAAAAATTCTTGGATCTCTGATCATTCTCATCAAACCAGTTCTCGTGTGTTCTGGTTGACTGACCAAGTGTCTCTTCACAGGCACTGGTTATGAGGCCTTGAGTGCAGACCAAGAACTGTGGGCATTCAGCATCTCAGCGTCATCAAGTCACGTCAGGTTAGCTCTGAAGCATTGGCTGTATAGGGCTGTCTTAGCTGGGTCTTTAAGTGCCCCGGCATTGACTTTCTTGTGGCACTGCTTCTGCTGTCCCCTCCACTTTGGGGTTAATGTCGATGATGAGTCAGGCGGTCGTCCGGCCAACAGTCGTCAGCTCCTGTCATTACGCGGGTGATGCGCACACCCTTGCGATCCCTGGCTCGGACGATGACATAGTCGAGCAGGTGCCAGCATTTGGAGCAAGGGTGTTGCCACGATGCCTTGTATTTTTCCTTCTGGCGGAACAAAGTGTTGGTGATGAGAAGTTCATGTTCTAGATATTTTGTCAGGAGTAGGATACTGCTGGAGTTGGCTTTCCCTACCCCCTCACTGCCAATCACGCATCCCCAGAGGGCTGTATCTTTGCCGACCCTGGCATTGAAGTCACCGAGGAGGATCAGTTTGTCACCTGCGGGGACACAGGACAGGGATGTTTCGAGGTTGGAATAAAAACCCTCTTTGGTCTCATCCATTTCATCCAGTGTTGGGGCATATGCACCGATGACTGTGGCGCATTGGTTCCGGGATAGGGTGAGTTGAAGCATCAAGAGGCGTTCGTTAACCACAAAGGGGTGTCTTTGCGGCTGTCGACCAGCTCATTTTGATGGCGAAGCCGACTTTATGAAGGTGGCGTTCTTCCTCTGGTTTTCTTTTCCAGAAAAAGTTGTAACCTCCATCTTGTTCCTTGAGCTAGCCTTCCCCTGCCTGCCGGATCTCGCTTTGGGTGGCGATGTCGATGTCAAAGCTTCTAAGTTCCCGGGCAACTATGGTGGTGCTGCATTCTGGCCTGTCCAATGCGAGTCCTGTCGTTTCAGGTCCCGAACTTCATGTTAACGGAGTGGAAGATGCCTGTGTGTGAGTTCTTTTAACGTGGGGCGGCATAGCTGAGCAAGGTCTTGGTCCAGTGGCAAGGGATCCAAGACGACTGGAGACCAGGCACTTCTGTATGAGCCGAATTGCCTAAGGCGAAATGTTAGCTGCAATCTCGGCGTTGAGGAGCACCCTTGTTGGTAAGTGGTCCGAGGCTTAGTTGGGGGCAGGCATTAGGAAGTCAGTTATCTGCTGGAGTTCCAAGTGGGAGGTCAGCAAGGAGTAGGAGGGTTAAAGAATCATAGCCAGGCCACTAGTGGGGAAGGGGAGGTCCAGCCATCGACGAGGAGAGACATATAGGCCCGCTGCTGGAGGGACGAAAACCCGCCGCTCGAGGGATGTAGGCCCACCGCAGGAAGGGCCGGGTGATGTCGCGGTTGCCGGGTCGGAGGCACACCTGCTTGCTGGGCGTCGTCGTGAGTAACCTGCTTTCAAACGGCTGAAAATGATGCTAATAAAACACATCAAACTATTTTCTATTTAGATTGGGGTACAGTATTCAATTGCTTAATAAAACATTTTTAAAAGAAAATTATTCTTAAAAGTTCCTCCATGTTGTTTAAAGGTTTCTTCAGAAGTTTTAAAAGTTTCTCCAGGAGTTTTAAAAATGGTTTTCCAAATTATTTAAAATTTTCTCCAGAGTTTTTAAAAGTTTCCCCAAGTTGTTTAAAAGTTTCTCTTGAAGTTTTAAAAGTTTTGCCAAGTTGATTAAAAGTTTAAAATGAAAGTCAGTAGTAACCTACCTGCCTTCGTACTGTTCCATGGGTGCTGCCATCCCACTGCAGCTGCACAAAGCCCTGGCTAGACTACACCTGGAGCACTGCGGGGAAGTAGAGGCTCAGTCATCTCTGAAGGGGGCTCGAATGCCTGGACGCCATGTACATTCCCAGGGTCAGAATCCCCATGTACAATCCAAGGGTTAGAATCCCTCTCTACATTCGCAGTGTCAGAATCCGCATGTACAATGCCAGTGCTAGAATCCCCATGTACAGTCCCAGGTTTAGATTCCCCATGTACTCTCCCAGGGTTAGAATGCCCACATACTCACCCAGGGATAAAATCCCCATGTACAGTCCCAGGGTTAGAATCCCCATTTACAGTGCCTAGGTTAGAACCCCCATGTATGGTCCCGGGGTTAGAATCCCCATGTACTCTCCCAGTGTTAGAATGCCCAAGTACTCTCCCAGGGTTAGAATCCCCATGTTCAGTCCCAGGATTGGAATCCCAATGTACAGTCTCAGGTTTTGAGATTGAGGCCTTGAATCTGATTTGGGGAAAAATCATAGACACATGATTCAATTTCTATCCTAAACTATTTGAAATCAAATTAAATTAATTGTTGCAATTAACACATTACTTTCATGCCAAATGGGAAACAAGTGATGTGTGGGCTGTGCAGGAGTGTTTGCGCCCGGTTACACAGCATGTCCTGGCTCTCCACTCTAAATGCACTTCTTTAGGTTCACAGTCTCATTGACACATCCAAGTGACGAGATGGACCTCGCCCTTTAAACCCCATCAGAGAAATATCAGCATTTGATGTTTAATTTGCTAAATCTTTATAAAACACTGGTTAAGCCTCAGCTGCAGAATTGTGTTCAAGTTTGGGCTCCAAACTTTCGTAATGATGGCAAGCTTTTAGAGAAGGTGCAGAAGGAATGGTGCCAGGGAGATGAGACTTCCGTGATGTGGAGAGCCTGGTGACGTTTTCTCCAGAGAGCAGGAAATGGTAAAAGGAGATTTGATGGAGATGTACAAAATTATGAACGATTTAGATAGAGTAAATATGGAGAAGGTGTTTCCAGTGGCATTAAGGTAGGTAACCAAAGGAGTCAGACTTCCGATGATTGGCAAAATAACGAGAGGTGAGATGTGGGATCATTTGTTACTCAGCGAATTGTTATGATCCAGATTGCACTGTCTGAAATGGTGGTGGAAGCAGATTGAATTGTAACTTTTAAAAGGGAATTGTATAAATACTTGCTGGGAAAAATATATCTAGCAATGGGTAAAGAGCAGAGGAGTGAGACTCATTGAACAGCCTACCAAAGAGCCGGTACAACAGGATGGGCTGCATGGCCTCCTGTGCCGTCCTCTCGGGGACAATGGCGGATGATCTTACCCAGAATGCTCCGCCCGTCGGAATACGCCCTATCTCCATCAGCAGGGGGGCAACTTGGGTAGAGCTGGTCCCTGGAGAGCACGCCCCTGTGCGGAGAGGCTCCCGGGAACTGATTGTAGCGAGCATGGCATTAGCATCACCAAGTGTGGCTCTTAGGCGCCAGGCAACACCGAGTGTGACTCTTAGTCCAGGGCAGCACCGAGTGTGGCTCCCGGGCCCCATGCACCAGGCCCCATGCATCACTGAGTGCGGCTCTCAGGCCCCGGTCAACACCGAGAGTGGCTCTCAGGCCCCGGGCAACACCGAGTGTGGCTCCCAGGCCCCATGCACCAGGCCCCATGCATCACTGAGTGCGGCTCTCAGGCCCCGGTCAACACCGAGAGTGGCTCTCAGGCTCCGGGCAAAACCGAGTGCGGCTCTCAGGCCCCGGGCAACACCGAGTGTGGCTCTCAGGTCCCGGGCAACACCGAATGCGGCTCTCAGCCTGCGTGTCAAAGCCTCCGGCCTGGCACCAGCAAACCCCGGGGGCAGTGCCTCCCCCACACCACGAAAACAAATACTTGCGTTTATACAGCATGTCCAGCAATTCCCAGCTGCTCCGTATCAGGGTGGGCACTGAATGCGGAAGTCACTCCCTGTCCTCCTGTACAGTATAGAATTAGGCAGTCCCTTGCATCGATGATGACCCACTTCCACACCAAAACGCATGAGTTCACAGATGTTTCACGATGAGACCTGATATTCCAGGTCCCGAACTACATATTAAAGTGTGAAAGAAGCTTGTGTGTGGATTATTTTAACGTGGGTAACCGTTGCACACCAGCCACCACACGGGCTGAACAAAGTGAGGTCTTGGTCCAGCGGCAAAGGTTAACCAAGACGACTGGTGACCAAGCTCTGCTGCACAGACCTGGTGCACATATTTGCAATGCCCATAGATCGCAGTGCGGTCTGGCCCATGCTGTCCCTGGACCCTTGCCGATTCCGGGCCCCGAACTCACACCTCTTGTGCCCCAATCTCTCCACCCCAAACTCTCATCTCTCGTGGGGCCCAATCTCTCCGCCCCGAACTCTCGTCTTTCGAGGGCCCCAATCTCTCCGCCCGAAGTCTCGCCTCTCATGGGGCCCAATGTCGCCACCCAGAACTCTCGCCGCTTGTGGGCCCCAATCTCTATGGCCTGAACTCTAGCCTCTCCTTGGCCCCAATCTCTCCTCCCCGAACTGTCGCCTCTCCTTGGCTCCAATCTCTCCTCCCCAAATTCTCGCCTCTCCTTGGCCCCAATCTCTCCATTCCAAACTCTTGCCTCTCCTTGGCCCCAAACTCTCAGCCCCGAACTCTCGCCTCTTGTAGGCCGCAATCTCTCAGGCCCGATCTCCCGGCGCTACTCCACCCCGACTTCACCACTCCTCTGCTGCTTGCCGCATCGCCTGCTGCACCTGGGCCGTTCCGATGGTCCTGCCCATGCTCCAATCGCTGACCTGGATTCCAGTACAAAGCAAAATCATTGAGGAAGAAATAAGCGGGATATCTGGACAGGAATAGTGCAATCAAGCAGACGCAGCATGGATTCATGAAGGGGAAATCATGTTTAACTAATTTACTGGAATTCTTTGAGGATATAACGAGCATGGTGGATAGAGGTGTACCGATGGATGTGGTGTATTTAGATTTCCAAATGGCATTCGATAAGGTGCCACACAAAAGGTTACTGCACAAGATAGAGGTATGTGGCGTCAAAGGAAATGTATTAGCATGAATAGAGAATTGGCTGGCGAACAGAACGCAGAGAGTCGGGATAAATGGGTCCTTTTCGGGTTGGAAATCGGTGGTTAGTGGTGTGCCACAGGGATCGGTGCTGGGACCACAACTGTTTACAATATACATAGATGACCTGGAAGAGGGGACAGAGTGTAGTGTAACAAAATTTGCAGATGACACTAAGATTAGTGGGAAAGCGGGTTTTGTAGAGGACTCAGAGAGGCTGCAAAGAAATTTGGATAGGTTAAGCAAATGGGCTAAGGTTTGGCAGATGGAATACAATGTCGGAACGTGTGAGGTCATCCACCTTGGGAAAAAAAACAGCAAAGGGGAATATTATTTGAATGGGGAGAAATAACAACATGCTGAGGTGCAGAGGGTCCTGGGGGTCCTTGTGCATGAATCCCAAAAAGTTAGTTTGCAGGTGCAGCAGGTAATCAGGAAGGCGAATGGAATGTTGGCCTTCATTGCGAGAGGGATGGAGTACAAAAGCTGGGAGGTCCTGCTGCAACTGTATAGGGTATTGGTAAGGCTGCACCTGGAGTACTGCTTGCAGTTTTGGTCAACTTACTTAAGGAAGGATATACTGGCTTTGAAGGGGGTACAGAGACGATTCACTCGGCTGATTCCGGAGAAGAGGAGGTTACCTTGTGATGATAGATTGAGTAGACTGGGTCTTTACTCGTTGGAGTTCAGAATGATGAGGGGTGATCTAATAGAAACATTTAAAATCAAGGAAGGGATAGACAACAGAGAGGCAGATGGGTTGTTTCCACTGGTAGGGGAGACTAGGACTCGGGGGCAAGGCCTCAAAATACGTGGGAGCCAATTTAAAACCGAGTTGAGAAGTAATTTCTTCTCCCAGAGGGTTGTGAATCTATGGAATTCTCTGCCCAAGGAAGCAGTTGAGGCTAGCTCATTGAATGTATTCAAGTCACAGATAGATAGATTTTTAACCAATAAGGGAATTAAGGGTTACGGTGAGAGGGTGGGTAAGTGGAGCTGAGTCCACGGCCGGATCAGCCATGATCTTATTGAATGGCGGAGCAGGCTCGAGGGGCTAGATAGCCTACTCCTGTTCCTAATTCTTCTGTTCTTATGTTCTTATGTAAAATCTAGAATCTGAAGTCTACAAATCTCGGACAAATTAGAATAAATCGCCTCTCAACTATGCTGCAAATGTTAGAAAGACGCTTTGGATACCTGGCCTCCTGTGTGGGTCTGTTTGTTGCATCTGTTTGAGCTGGAGTGGAGATGGAGGAGAAGCTGCTGGGTTTCACCCCCAATATTTCTGGGCCCAGTGGGACCAACAATTCCCCATGTGGGGCAGTCAATGAAGGTGGGTTCCATTTCCTGAAGGACATTGATAAACCAGTTGGGTTTTACCACAAATTGGCAATTTTCATGGTTACTATTTCGAGTGCTGGCCCCACAAATTACCAAGTTCATTAAGCTGAATTTCTCAAAGTGCCTTTGTGTTTTTGTGGATTCTCTCTCATCCACCCTTTTTCTTGACTGAAATTCACCTTTCAGGGTATTAAAATGGGAGGATTTCTCGACCAGAGGCTCAAACCAAACATCAGATTAACATCTGACGAAATCACTCGATTCATCGGGAATGGATTATCATCCAGCAACTATGGATACAAAAAGCACTGTTCATAGCGGGGAGAAAGTGTACACATGCTCTGTGTGTGGACAAGGCTTCAGCCGATCATCCAACCTGGAGAGACACAAGCGCAGTCACACTGGGGAGAAACTGTGTAAATGTGGGGACTGTGGGAAACGTTTCAACTACCCGTCCCAGCTGGAAACACACCAGCGAGATCACAGTGGGGAGAGACCGTTCACCCGCTCCGAGTGTCAGGAGGGATTCACTCAGTCATCCAACCCGCTGATACATCAGCAAATTCACACTGGGGAGAGGCCGTTCACCTGTTCCGTGTGTGGGAAGCGATTCACTCAGTCATCCACCCTGCTGACACACCAGCGAATTCACACAGGGGAGAGGCCGTTCACTTGCTCTGATTGCGGGAAGGGATTCATTCAGTCATCCCACCTGTTGAGGCACGAGCGAGCTCACACTGGGGAGAGGCCATTCACCTGCTCTGAGTGTGGGAAGGGATTCACTCGGTCATCCCATGTGTTGAGGCACCAGCGAATTCACAAATGATTGTCGGGGTTGGATTATGCTGTTATTGCTGCTGTTAATCACAATCCGACTGAACCATGTTCATTCTTACAGTTGGGGTTTGTTTCCGCTGATGAAAACTCCTGTAACTGGACTGCAGTTTAATATTAGGGATGGAGACAAATAAATTCGTGTTGCTTTCAACACATTGCTGTAGATTTTTCTCTTTCCTACCCGAGTGTTTAGCATCACCTGTCTGGAGCTCAGAGAGGACAAGCTGGGGGGAGGATCATATGGGGGAAGAACTTCAGCATGGACACAGCTCTTCAGGGTCATACTGAGAGGGGCAAATGGCACTTTGGTCTTTCTCATCTCTCTTCACTGACAGCAACCCGTGCGGGTTAATCTTGACAGTGTAAGGTGTGGATGATATCCACGCAAGGGTGCTAAAAGAGATGGGATGGGTGCTCTGCCAGCCACTTGCCCATATCGCCAACAGCTCAGTAGATTCATGGGTTGTTGCCTGAGATTGGAAGGCAGCCAATGTAGATCCCATTTTTCAATTGTGCACAAGTCAGAGCGCGGGAACTGAAGGCGCATCAACGTGACCTCCATCACTGGGAAGGTGCTTGAACGGATCCTGAGAGATGCTGTTTTCCATCATGGGGAAAGTGAAGGGGCCATTAGAGATACTGAACATGGATTCCGGAAAACAAGGTCATGTCTTACAAACTAGCTTGAGTTTGTAAAGAAGTTGTCAGGATGTGGATGGGGGAATCCGGTTGACATTGTCTACCTCAGGATGTCAAACTCATTTTCTCGGGTGGGCCTGATCCAATATCCTGGCACTTGGCATGGGACACATTCAGCAAAAGCCATTAAAATAGGAATAAATGAAGATAAACTACATCGGAATTTGCATTTAGATTTTATTGACTGCCGCTGCTCCCAATGCCTGGCACCTCTTAGCTTGAGAATTCATGAACTAACCCTGCTCAAACCATAAGCACAAGGATATCGGCGCATGGTTCTGCCTCTGACCACAAGGCTGTGTCACTGCCACACACAGATACCGTTTCCTTGTTTCACATCTCAATACAAAGATTATCTGTTCACACATCCCCTTTCTGCACAATTGCAGCAGACATGAGCAAGGACGTGAGGCTGATTAAAAGACACATTTCATTACAGCAATGGTTACACTGGGAGAAATGTTCAGTTATTTTCCATTACAGGCCAAATGCCGGACAAACCAGCAGCACACTGGCACCTGAACAGTGTCTCATCGGCCGACAGGCTTTTCTTAAATAGATTTGCTGCGTGGAAATAAACTTAAACCAGCTTTGCGGGCGTGATGCTGTATTCACACATTGAAGGTGAGAGAGATGCTGTGGAGCACACAATAAGTCAAGTAGCTGAAAGTGATTAACAGACTGCGTTTTGTGTTTAGTGATCCCGGGCGTGTTACCAATACCGGCAAAGATGAAGTCCATGTAATAAAAGGGACAGCGGATACTGTGTCACTAGTGAGTCAGAATGAAAAGCTTTAACAACAACCCATGTTTCACAAAGGGAGACCTCACCAGACCAAAGGACATTGGGCGTTTAATGGGCTGTTTTTGTCAGTGGGCTACAGGAGGCTATTTGTGACAGAAGGAAAGCTGGTCACAGCAAACAAACAGTTTACCGGCCTGTCCAGGGCCCACACTGACCCCTACCTTCTCTCTCTCACTATTGATGGACACTGCTGCAGTAATTGCTCCTCTAACCTTTCCTCTCTTGTCCCTCCTACATCCCTAATACACGGCCCGACACAATCACTCTCGCCCTGCATCCTCACTGTGCTGGAATCCACACCAGTCTCCCCATCTGCTCCTTGTTCTCTCCCTGGATCCTGAAACTACAGAACTCGCTGAACCCTCCTGAAGTCTACAGGCTCTAAAACTGAAGCTTGGTGGCCCTCAGTCCCCACTCCTTGATTTACGTCCCCTTTTCTCCTCCTCTTTCCCCCTTGGTTGTGTTCCACACTCTGGGCCTTGGGCCTTCCCCGGGGATTCGCAGTATGAACAGGGGGATGTGTGGTGAGACAGGATATCCCAGCTCTGCTCCTCTTTCCCCCTTGGTTGTGTTCCACACTATGGGCCTTGGGCCTTTCCCGGGGATTCTCAGTATGAACAGAGGGATGTGTGTTGAGACAGGATGTCCCAGTTCTCCTCCTTTAAAGGAACATGGAGAGGACTAGCTGGGCTGATGGCCCTGCTTTATGACATCACTAAAGTGCCTAGCAACCAACCTCCCTGAGCCCTGATCATTTTGGTCTGTGTTGAGCTCAGTGTTGTTACAGAAAGGGAAGCAGGAGCAGTATTTGACCCGTGTGAAGCTCAGGATTAATGGGGAGAGGTACAGGATCAATTTATACCTTATTGAGTGCGAAATGTCATTGTCCCAGACACTACCTGTCCCTCAGTATCTGTGTCGGGGAGCGACCGATGGGTTCACTCTGTATCTAACCCGCGCTGTGCCCGACTGGAGAGTGTTTGATGCTAGCACGAGGTGCTCAGCTCAATGATCACAATATTTAATCCAAAGATGATCAGATAAACCCATCAGCTTCACCCCTGGACACAGGTCCTGAAGGACAGGGAGTGTCTCTAATAATTTGGCTGGTATCCTTGATCAAATTTCAACACCTCACAGCTCTTTTTAAAAATTCGTTCATGGGATGTGGGCCTCGCCTCTCATCTCTCATTCTTCTGTACGAGAGCGAATATAGGCCTAGTCTACTCAATCTCTCATAGGACAATCCCCCCATCCCAGAAATCAGTCTGGCGAACCTTCATTGCACTCCCTCTATAGCAAGTTTATCTTTCCTTACGTAAGGAGACCAAAACTGCACACAATACTCCAGGTGTGGTCTCACCAGAGCCCTTTATAATTGCAGTAAGATGTCTTTACTCTTATACTCAAATCTTTTTTGTAATAAAGGCCAATATACCATTTGCTTTCTTAATTGCTTGCATATAATCTTTTAGCGATTTGTATACAAGAACACCCAGGTCCCTCTGAACACCAACATTTCCCAATCACTCACCATTTAAAATAAATACTCTGCCTTTCTATTTTTACTGTCAGTATCTAACTTAACATTTCTTCACATTATATTCCATTTATCATGTTCTTGCCCACTCACTGAGCCTGTTTCTATCCCTTTGAAACCTCTTTTCATCCTCCTCACACTTACATTCCCAACTAGCTTTGTAGCCTCAGCAAACTTCGATATATTACATTTGGTCCCCTCATCCAAATTATTGATATAGATTGTGAATAGCTGGGGCCCAAGCACCGATCCTTGCAGCACCCCACCAGTTACAGCCTGCCAACCCGAAAATTACCCGTTTATTCCTACTCTCTGTTTTCTGACCGTTAACCAATCCTTGTTCATATATTACCCCTAATCTCACGAGCGATAATTTTGTTTAATAATCCCTTTTGTGGCACCTCATTGAATGCCTTTTGTAAATCTAAATAAACCACATCAAGTGGTTCGCCCTTGTCTATCCTGCGAGTGACAAACTCAAGAAATGCTAACAGATTTGTCAAGTACAATTTCCCTCTCAAAAATCCGTGTTCATTCTGCCCAATCGTGTTATTACTTACTACGTGCTTAATAATAGATTTCAGCATTTTCACTGCTACTGATATCAGAACTACCAGTATTGCACGGGTTAGATACAGAGTAAATCTCACTCCATCCTGTCCCAAACACTATCAGGATTGATACAGAGTAAATCTCAGACTACAATATCCCAAATACTCCCAAGGCACGTACAACATGGTTTAGATACAGCGTAAAGCTTCCTCTACACTTTGCCATTAACCAGTCCCAGGGCAGGTGCAGTATAGGTTAGACATGGAGTATATTTTCCTCAACCCTGCCACAAAACATTCTCAGGGCAGGTACAGCACGGGTTAGATACAGAGTAAAGCTCCCTCTGCCCTGTCCCATCAAATACTCCCAGGGCAGGTACAGCACGTGGTTAGATGCAGAGTAAAGCTCCCTCAACACTGTCCCATCAAACACTCCCAGTGCAGGTACAGCACGTGTTTAGATACAGAGTAAAGTTCCCTCTACACTGTCCCATCAAACACTCGCAGGGCAGGTACAGCAGCGTCAGATACGGAGTAGAACTCACTCTACTCTGCCCCATTAAACACTCCCAGGACAGGTACAGCACAGGTTACACGGAGTACATCTCCTTCCACCCTGGCCCAGCCATTCCGTTGCAGATACAGCATTTGTTACATATAAAGTAAATCTCCCTCTACACTGTTCGATCAAACAGTCCCAGAGCAGGTACTGCATTGGTTATACACTAAGTAAAGCTCCCTCTACACTGTCGAAATAAACACTCCAAGGACAGCTACAGCACAATGTAGATACAGTGTAATTCTCTCTCTTATCTCTCTAGAATTGTGCACAGTTTTGGTCGCCTTATCTAAGGAAGGATATATTTGCATTGCTTATTAACAGAGTAAAGCTCCCTCAACACTCTCCCACCAGACATTGCAAGGGCAGGTACAAAGCAGGTTAGATACAGAGTATATCTTCCTCAACCCTGCCCCAAGCATTCCAGAGCAGATATTGCATTGGTTAGATACAGATTAGAGCTTCTTCTACACTGTCCCATCAAACACTTCCAGGGCAGGTACAGCACGGGTTACATACAGAGTAAAGCTCCCTCGATAATGTCGCGTCAAATACTCCCACAGCAAGTACAGCACGGGTTCGATATGGATAAAGCCCCCCCTGGACTGTCCCGTCCAATGTTATTGTATAGGTAGCAGGCTCCGGGGGCCGGGTGGCCCCCTCCTGCTCTTATTTCTCATGGTCTTATGTACCGAGCATGCTCCGTGGGGGAGAATGTGCCGCACGCAGAGTCCAGGAGCTCAGTGCGCCGGTGCTGGTCTTGGCTGTGTTTGGAGTATGCGCGGTTCGTGCAATAGTGGAGGAGACACATTTCGGGCAGGCTCCATAGAATTATCCTTTTCAGTGGGACGAAAGGGAATAATGGACCACCAGGGAGTAAGGGAGACTTCATTAACAACCGGTACCCGCCGCAAGCCCGGAATAGTAACCAGAATATCGGCGATTGCAGCTTCGGGTCTTTTTCCCAATCACAGGCCCAGGCTAACAGCGGGCATCTTGGTGCAGGAAGGCAGGTTCAGCGCTCCGCCATCTTGATTCAGTTAGTCGCACAGTGCAATGTGCGGCCAATTTGGTGCAGGTACAAAGTGAATGATATCAGTGTCTGGAACTGAACCCAGCTCGAGTCAGCAACTTCAGGGGAGGGGAACCAGTGATTGTAGAACTGAACCCAGCCACATTCAACACATTCAGGGGAGGGGAACCAGTGAGTGTAGAACTGAACCCAGCCAGAGTCAGCACCTTTAGGAGAAGGAAGTGTACCTGTGAGTGTAGAACTGAACCCAGCCAGTGTCAGCACATTCTGGGAAGGAGAAGGAGGGGAACCAGTGAGTGTAAACCTGAACCCAACCAAAATTGGTAGTGAAAACTGGGAGCGGAGGAGAAACTGTCTCGAAATTTGTGTTGATTTGGATTTCAGCACAGCAGGTGGGCCAACGTGTGGGAGAGGGATTTATAGCTTTGGAAGGACAAGGGAGATAAGCATGTTCCATGGAAACTAGATGAGTATATCCTGAATTTCTGTCCTGTACTGACAGCGATGAGTTTTGTTATCCCATTTTACAGCGTATTAGAAGGGGAGATTTTCAGACAGGAAACACAAACCAAACATCATGTCAAGATCTGACAGAGTCACTCGATGCATCAGGACCTGAATATCATCGGCTTTTGAAAGTGAAAGGAGAAATGTTTGTCTGTCTTGCCTGTGGGAAAAGATTTCAAACATCAGTTTGACTGGAAAGGCACCGAGACACACACTCCCGAGTGAGTGTTCCAGTGCACGGACTGTGGAAAGAGCTTTAACCAGTTATACAGCCTGAAGAAAATATCGCAGCATACAAAGCACCGAGAAACTGTAAACGTTTTGTGCACATGGGTTAGGCTTCAACTGATCGACCAACCGTGGAGATTCACAAGGACACCCACACCACGGAGAAACCGTGGAAATGTGGTGACTGTGGGAATGGACTCAGATCGCCGTCAGAACTGGAAATTCATCGACGTAGTCACATTGGGGAGAGGCCATTCACTTGCTCTCTGTGTGGAAAGGGATTCACTGCATCATCCCCCAGCTGAAATACCAGCGAGTTCACACATGGGAGAACAAGTTCACCTGCTCTGAGTGTGGGAAGCGATTCACTCGGTCATCCCACCTGCTGACACACCAGTGAGATCACACTGGGGAGAGGTTGTTCACCTACTCTGAGTGTGGGAAGGGATTCACTCAGTCACCCGACTTGCTGCCACACCAGCGAGTTCACAAGTAACACAAGGGGTTAGAATCTGCGGTTATTGCTGCTGTTAATCACATCCCGACTGAACCATGTTCATTCTCACAGTTGGGGTTTGTTTCTGATGATAATAACCCTGAAACTGGGCTGGACCTTAATATTCTGGATATATTGCTGATTGTGTTCTCGGGGCTGCAGTGTCCATTTAAAAACTCTGTGTGTTATCTTTCCCCTTAATTCAGCAACTCTCAAAAATAAAATTATGAACTTTTACTTTAATCCTACCTTGATCTTTGGTACACAATCTACAATAATGCAAACGTTTGTACTGAATATAATCTCCAATTAGATAGAGCTGGCTGACAATTCTTACTGACTTGCACATTACACACAGCGGCCCCTCCATTATCCACCAGAAAGAAGGGGAATGGGAATTGGTGGGGAATCAGTATCCCCAAATGGTGTGCCCCATCTGGTGTAGCAAAACCCCTGGCACGGCAATGGAGTCAAGTCCAAACCAAAACAGTGTGCAGTGCTCCAGGTGTGGTGTTACCAACGCCCTGTACATTTATAGCAGGACTTCCCTACTTTTATACTCCATCTCCCTTGCAATAATGGCCAGCATACCATTTTCTTTCCTGATTATTGCTGTACCTGCATGCTAAATATTTGCATTTCATGTACAAGACCGCCAGATCCCTCCGTGCTGCAGCATTTTGTAATCGTCCCCATTTAAAGAATAATTAGCTTTTTTATTTGTACTACCAAAGGGGATATGATGACATTTTAACACATTACAGTCCATCTGCCAGATTTTGCCCACTCACTGAGCCTTGCTATATCCTTTCGTAGATTATTTGCGTCCTCCTCACAGCTTGTTTTCCCAACTATCCTTGTATCATCAGCAAATTTGATTATGTTACACTCTGTCCTTTCATCCAAGTCATTAATATAAATGGTAAATAGTTGAGGCCCCACCACTGATCCCTGTGGCACTCCACTAGTTACAGTTTGCCAACCTGAAAGTGATCCATTTATCCCGACTCTCTGTTTTCTGTTAGTTATCCACGGTGATACATTAACCCCAACCCCATGAGCTCTTAGCTTGTGCATTAGCCTTTTGTGTAGCACCATATGGAATGCTTTATGGAAATCCAAATATACAGCATCAACTGGATCTCCTGTATCCACTTCGCTCGTTACATCCTCGAACAACTCCAGGAAATTTGTCAACATGATTTCTCTTTCATAAAATCATGCTGACTCTGCTTGACTGCAATATGATTTTCTAAATGTCTTGCTACTTTTCCTTAATGATGGACTCCAGTATTTTCCCACTGACAGATGGTAGGCTAACTGGTCTATAGGTTCCTGCTCTCTGTCTCACTCCTTTTTTAATTAGGGGTGTTACATTTGCGGTATTCCTGTCCACTGGTACCTCGCCAGAATTTAGGGAATTATGTTAGATTACAACCGATGCACCCTCTATCTCTGCAGCCACTTTTTTCAGAACCTAGAATGCATGTAAACAAGTCCAGGGGACATGTCCGTCTTTAGTCCCATTAGTTTGATTCGTACTTGATCTCTACTGACAGTGATTGCTCCCTCGCTCCCCCGCCCCCGGCAATAGCTCCTTGGTTATCAACTATTAGGACGTTTTTAGGTGCCCTCTACCATGAAGACCGATTCAAAATTATTTTTTAAAGTCTCTGCCATTTCTGTGTTTCCCATTATTAATTCTCCAGTTTCACCTTCTAAACCGTTTTATATCCCTGTAGAAGCTCTTATTTTCTGTTTCCATATTCCTTGCTAATTTGCTTCCATCTGCTATCTTCACTGTCTTTATCATTTTTTCGTCGTCCTTTGCTGGTTTCTAAAAATTTCCCAATCCTCAGGCCTTCCACTGTCGTTCGCAACATTATATGCCTTTTTTCAATTTGATACCATCCTTTACTTCCTTAGTTAGGCAGGGATGGTTCATCCTTCTCTTAGCATCTTTATTTCTCACTTGAATAAACCTTTGTTGAGAGTTATGAAATATCTCCTTAAATGTTTGCCATTGCAATTCTACAGTCTTATCCTCTAACATATTTTCCCAGTCCACTAGTTGTCAGTGACAAGGGTTGGTTTATATCACATGGGAGGAACTTGGTGTCAGTGACTGAGGCTTTGGTTCAACATTCTTTGACATGACGAAGGCCTTTGACAAGGTCAAGCATGAGGCGTTATGGAGTGTACTCTACAATTTCTGCTGTCCATATTCCCAATACAAGCCTCCTAAAGCAAGTGCTGCATTCGGAGTATAGACACGGCAGGGACATTGGGTGGGCGGGGCTTCAGGGTGTCTGTCAGTTTTATTGGACATCATGTTTGTGCCCAGATCAGTGGCCCCTGAAAGGGAACCTTGTTGTTCTGGTGATTGTTGTCTGGTGACTCTGGGCCAAACTGGCTCACCATATTGGGCCAGCCTGTGATCACCCTATTGGGCTAGCCCAGGCTCACCTGGCCCAGGCCAACCCAGGCTCACCTCATTGTGCCAGCCCGGGCTCACCTATTGGGCCAGCCTGGCCACGCCCTACTAGGCCAGCCCGGCTCACACTATATTGGCCCGCCCGGCTCACACTATTGGGCCAGCCTGGACTCACCTATTGGGCCAGCCTGGGCTCACCCTATTCGGCCAGCCCGTCTCACCCTATTGGGCCAGCACAAAAGACCCATTGTCCAGCGGAGAGAATCGGCAGCTCATTGATTTTATTCTCACTCTGCACACAGCGGTTGCAGAACTGAACCCAACCTTGTAAGCTGAAAATGCATAGTCACAGTCACACTGGGGAGAGCCCGTTCAGCTGCTCTGAGTGTGGGAATGGATTCACTCAGTCATCCCACCTGCTGACACACCATCGAATTCCCACTGGGGAGAGGCCGTTCTCCTGTTCTGAGTGTGGGAAGGGATTCACTCAGTCATCCCACCTGCTGAGACACCAGCGAGTTCACAAGTGACTGCAGGGGTTGGATTCTATTGTTTTTGCTGCTGTTAATCGCATCCTGATTGAATCATGTTTGTTGTATCACTTGGGGTTTGTTTCTGTTGAAGTGAATAACCTATAACTGGGCTAGAGCTTAATATTTTCATGTTTCAAATAACACAGTGTGGCGATATTTGATATCTCCAAGATCAGAGGGGACTAACTGATTTCCTGTTACTGACTGCACCAATTTGGGCCTTTTCTCCTTTCTAATTCTGGATTATTACAGTTCTCATACCATCAGTTACTCTCCGGGACAAGTTCCCAGTCTGGTAATCACTTTCAGATACTGGACTTAGCGTGTGCCCCACAGCATCTCTCTCACCTTCGATGTGTGAATGGAGCACCCCGCCTGCAAACCTGGGTTCAATTTAAATTTGAATCCACTCAGCAAATGCATTTTTAAAAATATGTACATGTAAACTGATCACGTGAAATAATTGGCAAAGGTTTAGAGTCACCAAGATGAATAAGTGAACACATCACGGACTAATAACCCAGCTCTATATTCACAGGAGAATGTTTGTTATCTATCTGCTCGAATGTCAGTTGGTGAGATGAGCGACTGAATCTCTTTCCATGCACAACAGCATCCATTCCCGCTGTCCCCACATTTACAGTGTTGAGTCAGGTGGGTGCACGAGTCTCACAGGCTGAACGATTGGTTGGAGGAGCATCCACACACGGAACATGTGTCCTGTTTCTCCCCGCTGTGATTGGTGTTTTTACAAAGGCTGATGATAAGATGATCCTGATCAATCTGGGGAATCTGTCAAATCTTGACACGATGTCTGGATTGCGTTTCCCAGTTGCAGATCCTCCCCTTCTAATACCCTGCAAATAAATGGTGGTTACAAACGTTGTTACTTTAAGTACAGGATATAAATTATGAATAGACAATTCTAGATACTATGGACATTCTGTCCCCTCCTGTCCCTCCTAAATTCCTTATTCTAGACATTTACTGTCTAAAATCAACGTTAATTTCATCGCCTGAGATTTATTATCTCCAGAAAGTGCTGAATCTGGTTCGGTGCAATTTCACAGACATTAGTTAACCTCTAGTGCCTCACGGTCAGTCGATTCAGTGAGTGCCAGCAGGATTTCCACTGTGGTAGGCATCACAGCCTCAACTCCTGTCCTCAAATGACATCCACACACTTCCCAGTTGTACTGAGGACAATTATAACCTGTGAACTGCTGCCTTGGCTGAGCTCAACTAACAGCCCAGATCAAGGATCGAACTTGTGACCGTTCCAGTCAGTACTGCAGTGTTCTAAAAATTTGGGGTTGGGGGTGCGGGGAGGGGTTGGGGAAGGGTGGGAGCAGAATATTTTGAAACAAATTTGACTCCACCTGCAAAGGAAAACTTCGTCACAATGCACAATTCTGAACTCTTTCCAAATTAGACAAGCAAGTGAAATGCATCATCAAAAACAGTGAGACATTTTAGAATGGCTCAAGTCATTGAATTAGCTTTACAATCATTGCACATTACAGAAGGGAGCGACTGGTAATGGTAGCTCGGTTCGTAAAGTCCCCCAACACAAGATAAACTGGACTGTCCCTTTAATTATAAAGAGGCAGAGAAAGTGGAGTCCCTGACGCTTATTATATATATATATATATGTGTGTCTATGTATATATGCGTGTCTATGTATATATGCGTGTATGTATATGTGTGTGTGTGTGTATATAAAGCACATCATTCTTAATATTTGCCAATCAATTGCAAAGAGATAAATTATTACGCACACAGGCATCTTCCAGCCTTCAACATGTAGTTCAGCATCCGGAATATTAGGTCCTTCATTGAAACACCTGTGAACTCATCCCTTTTTGGCTTGGAAGCAAGTCATCCTCGTTTCGAGGGACTGCCTATGAAGATGATGATGATTGTGCAAGATTACCAAGAGGGTTGTTTAAAATGGAAATAACTTCAAGGTGTTACCGACCTTGAACTTTGCTGGAACAAAAGAGAAGAACTCCAGTAATGTTCAACTTCTTATATGCAGTAATGAATCTTGAATGCCACAGCATGGTAACAAAATTGAACTTAAGACTTTAAAAACAAATGCTTGGAATGAAGGATTTGGAGTCATGTGTTATCTTCCACGACAGACTGCTCGAGGGGGAAGATAACGGACTTGCTGTAAACGCATTGCAGATATCTTTTGTATTGTTAAACCACAAAGGCTGGACACAAGTTTTTGTGAAAATAAAATTGATGAGCTAAACAGATAGGAGTTCCTGCTCAAGCATTCTGGACGGGGAATCTAATTCAGATAAGCTAAGTTTTACCTATGGAGTGAAGACCTCTCACAGAGCGGTGATGTTTTTCCTTTTGTTTTTTTTCTTGCAGAAGCAAGTGGAAGCGAGGGCGCAGGATGCAATATCGCAACCAGCAAGGGCCAGGTGAACGAGGGAAGGTGTGTGTGTGCCTAGAATGCTGGGGAAGCATCGCTGACCTACATAGTTCCCAGTTAAGCAATGCCTCAATTTCAACATTTTCATGCTTGTTATCAGATCCCTGCATGGCCTCGCTCCTCCCTATCTCTGTAATCTACTCCACAGCCACACAACCCCTGAGATAATTGCTCTCCTCTAATCCTGCCTTCTTGAGCATCCCTGATAATCATCGCCCAACCTTCTGTTGCCTTAGCCCCAAGCTATAAAACTTGTTCCCTAAACATCTCCGCCTCACATTCCTCCTATAAGATGCTCCTTAAAACCTATGTATTTGATGAAGCTTTTGGTCACCTGTCCTAATATCTGTTTATGTTGCTTGGTGTCAAGCTTTTGTCTCATAATACTCTGTGAAATTCCTTGGGACGTTTTACACATTAAAGGCGTTTTATAAATAAAAGTTTTGTTTTTATTGTTGCGGATACCCTTGATTTGACCTTTCACGGTATTTTGTAGAACGTGCAGCTCAGAAACAAGCCATTTGGCCCAACTGGTCCACGTCGGGGTGTAAATGCCACACGACCCTCCTCCCACCCTATCAAAATACCGACCTATTCCTCTACAGTGAGGAGTTCCACAATCACTGGTTGCCTTCCAGTACCCATCCAAAGGGCCAATGTGTGAGGGTATGCAGTGATTGTTGGCAGCCTATTCAACCTCGGGGGCATCATAGACCCTTTGCAGACTTGGCCTTTGCTGCTGTGGTGAGTGTACAGTGACCAGTGGAAGGAGTCCAGGGTGGTGAGGTTAACTGCAGTCTGCCCACCAGCAGCCCAGCCTGGGTCAGCTGACAACCCCCACAGTGAGCACCTGGAATGTGCAACCTCTCCTGGTCTGCACTGGGGAGCAAGGGAGGTCAAGGGTCAGCACAGAATGTCATCAACCTTGACCTCCAGCCTCTCTCCCTCAGGAGAATCAAGTTGCATTAACGTCATGATGTGAGCACGTTCCAGCGCGTATCACACTCGGCCCCCACTGTTCCGGCGATCTCGGTCCCCATTGGCTGGAAGCTCCTCTCAATTAGGCCGTGGGCCCTGGGCAAATGCCCCTGGACCGTGGGCTGCCCAACGGCTGGAGGCGGAGAGAATATTCTGGAATGTGGATGCGGCAGGCGGTTCAGGGGAGCCCTGGCCCTGGCGGGGGGGCTTTCTAAACACCCGGGTTAGGCCTCAGGCCCCAAGCAAGAACCTGCAGCTCCGGCGATTGCTCCGAGCTCGAGTGTGTCAGATGCTTCACAGAGGCGGTCGGAGATTGTGGGGGCAGGGTAGGATGTGGCTCCGCGGCTCACACACATCCGTTGTAGGCCTCAGGCCCCAATCAGGGCCCACAGGCCCTGGGTGTGCCCAGCGGTGACAAGCCCAGGTCAGCGGGGTCATTGGCCAACATCATGCACAGGGTGGGGTCACGGCGCATGCGCGACCACCTTGCCCAGGAACAATAAGTTGGCGGGGCTTCAAGGTCCTAGTGCCCGCGAGATAGATAACTGGGCAACAGGCTCTTCAACACCTCACAACAGTAACCTGGGCAACAGGCTCTTCATCACCTCAGAACAGTAACCTAGGCAACAGGCTCTTCATCACCGCACAACAGTAACCTAGGCAACAGGCTCTTCATCACCTCAGAACAGTAACCTAGGCAACAGGCTCTTCATCACCGCACAACAGTAACCTGGGCAACAGGCTCTTCAGCCCCTCACAACTCCATCCTGGGCAACAGTTACAACATTAGCCTCTATTTATATAGTGCCTTCAACGTAGTAAATCGTCCAAAGGCACTTCATAGGAACGTTATTAGAAAATAATTTGACACCAAAGCGTAGAAACATAGAAAGTAGGTGCAGGAGTGTGCCATTCGCCTCTTCAAGCCTGCAACTCAATTCAATATGATCATGGCTGATCATGCAACTTCAGTACCCCATTCCTGCATTCTCTCCATATCTCTTGATCCCTTTAGCCATAAGGGCCACATCTAACTCCATTTTCAATATGTCCAACGAATCGCACTCAAAACTTTCTGTGTTGGATAATTCCACAGGTTCACAACTCTTTGGGGGAAAAGGTTCTCCTCATCTCGGTCCTATACGGCTTACCACTTATCCTTAGACTGTGCCCCCTGGTTCTGGACTTCCCCAACATTGGGAACATTCTTCCTGCATCTAAGCTGTCCAGTCCGGTCAGATTTTTATATGTTTCTATGCGATCCCCTCTCATTCTTCTAAATTCCAGTGAGTATAAGCCTAGCCGATCCAGTCTTTCCTCTTATGTCAATCCTGCCATCCCGGCAATCAGTCTGCTGAACCTTCGCTGCACTCCGTCAATAGCAACAACGTTTTTCCTCAGATTAGGAGACCAGAACTGCACACAATAGTCAAGATATGGTCTCACCAAGTCCCTGTACAACTGCAGTAAGACCTCCCTGCTCCTATACTCAAATCCCCTCGCTATGAAGGCCAGCATGCCATTTGCTTTCTTTATTGCCTGCTGTACCTGCATGCCTTTTTTCAATGACTGATGAACCATGACAACCAGGCCTTTTTACACCTCCCCTTTTACTGATCTGTCACCATTCAGATAATAATCTGCCTTCCTGTTTTTGCTACCAAAGTGGATAATCTTAAATTTATCCCCATTATACTTCATCTGACATGCATTTTCCCATTCACCTAACCTGTCCCTGTCCCCTCCAGCCTCTTAGCTTCCTTCTCGCAGCTCGCACTGACACCCGGCTTAGTGTCATCTGCAAACTTGGAGATATTACATTCAATTCCTTCGTCTAAATCATTTATGTATATTGTAAGTAGCTGGAGTAGCAGCACTGAACCCTGTGACACCCCACTAGTCACTGCTTGCCATTTTGAAAATGACCCGTTTATTCCTACTCTTTGCTTCCTGTCTGCCAATTAGTTTTCTATCCACGTCAATGCATTACCCCCAATACCGTGTGCCTTAATTTTGGACACTAATCTCTTGTGTGGGACCTTGTCAAACGCCTTTTGTAAGTCCAAATACATCACATCTACTGGTTCTCCCTTACCCACTCTACGAGTTACATCTTCAAAAAACTCTAGAGGATTTGTCAAGCATGATTTCCCTTTTATAAATCCATGCTGACTTGGATTCATCCTGTCACTGCTTTCCAAATGCGCTGCTATTCGATCTTTAATAATTGATTCCAGCATTTTCCCCACCAACGATGTCAGGCTAACCGATCTATAATTCCCTGTTTTCTCGCTCCTTCCTTTTTTAAAAAGTGAGGTTACATTAGCTACCCTCCAATCCATAGGAACTGAACCAGAGTCAATGGAATCTTGGAAAATGACCACCAATGCATCAACATTTTCTAGAGCCACTTCCTTAATACTCTGGGATGCAGACTATCAGGCCGTGGGGATTTATCGGCCTTCAGTCTCTTCAATTTCGCTAACACCATTTCCTGATATTAAGGATTTCCCTCAGTTCCCCCTCCTCGCTAGACCCTCGTTTCCCTAGTATTTTCATGAGGTTTTTCGTGTCTTCCTTCGTACAGACAGAACCAAAGTATTTGTTCAGTTCGTCTGCCATTTCCTTGTTCCACATTATGAAGTCACCTGATTCTGACTGCAAGGGACCTACATTAGTCTTCACTAATCTTTTTCTCTTCACAAATCTATAGAAGCTTTTGCAGTCAGTTTTTATGTTCTCTGCAAGCTTACTCTCACACTCTATTTCTCCCCTCCTAATTAATCCTTTGGTCCTCCTCTGCGGAATTCTAAATTTCTCCCAGTCATCAGGTTTGCTGTTTTTTCTGGCCAAGTTATATGCATCTTCCTTGGATTTAACATTATCCTTAATTTCCCTTGCTAGCCACGGTAGAGCCACCTTTCCTGTTTTATTTTTACTCCAGACAGGGATGTACAATTGTTGAAGTTAATCTATGTGATAGTTAAATGTCTGCCATTGCCTATCCACCGTCAAATCTTTAAGTATCATTTTCCAGTCTATTCTAGCAAGTTCACGTCTCATACCGTCGAAGTTTCCTTTCATTAAGTTCAGGACCCTCGTCTCTGAATTAACTGTGTCATTCTCCATCTTAATAAAGAATTCTACTATATTATGGTCACTCTTTCCCAAGGGGCCCGGCACGACCATATTGCTAATTAATCCTCTCTCGCTACACATCACCCAGTCTAGGATTGCCTGCTCTCCAGTTGGTTCCTCGACATGTTGGTCTCGAAAACTATCCCTTATACACTCTAGAGGATTTACTGTGATTGAAAGGCTGCATTAGAGGGAGCAGGGTGCGGCGGCGCGGTCCCGGCCTGCAATACTATCAGCAGGCCGGGGCCATCAGAGGTAACTGCGTGCGGCAGTGGCATACCACTGCAGGAGGTCGACAGCTGTGAAGCCAGGTCGCTCATTGCAGTGCGAGCAGGCACAGCACGAGGGGCCAAGGAGCTGCAAGAGATTGTAGAGGGAAGTGACCCGGGCCCAGGAGAGGCGTGAGTCTGGGGCCCAGAAGAGGCGAGAGCCCAGAGGCAGCATGGACCTGCCCACACTGCTATATGCGTGCATGCTAGGTCCGTGCAGCAGAGTTGGTCTCCAGTCGTCTGAGGTAATCATAGCCACTGGACCAAGACCTAGCTCTATCAAGCCTGTGTGGTGGCTGGGGTGTAACGGCCATCACACGTTAAAAACATCCAAGCACAGGCATCGTCCACCCTCCAAAGTGTAGTTCGGGATCTGGAATATTAGGTCCTTCATTGAAACACCTGTGAACTCAACCCTTTTTGGCGCATAAGCAAGTCATCCTCGCTTCGAGGGATTGCCTATGGTGATGATACACTCCAGGAAATCCTCCTCCACAGTATTGCTACCAGTTTGGTTAGCCCAATCAAATTATAGCTTAATGTCACCCATGATAACTTCTGTACCCTTATTGCACGTGTCCCTAATTTCCTGTTTGGTGCCATCCCCAAACTACCTACTACTGTTTGATTGTCTGCACACAACTCCCACTAATGTTTTCTGCCCTTTGGTGTTTCGTAGCTGTACCAATATAGATAACACATCATCCACGCTAATGTCCTTCCTTACTATTGCATTAATCTCCTCTTTAACGAGTAACGCTATCCCACCTCCTTTTACTTCCTGTCTTTCCTTCCTGAATATTGATTACCGCTGGATGTTGAGTTCCCAGCCTTGGTTACCCTGGAGCCATGTCTCCGTAATCCCAATTACATCATATCCGTAAACAGCTATCTGCGCAGTCAATTTATTCACCTTATTATGAATGCTTCTCGCACTGAGAATCCGAGCATTCAGGCTTGTTTTTTTAACAGTCTTTGTCCTTTTAGAATTATGTTGTAGTGTGCCCTTTTGTAGGCCCTTTTTGATTTTTGCCCTTGATTTGTCTGCCCTCCACTCTTGCTTTTCTCCTTCCTACCATTTGCTTCTGCCCCCTTTTTACTTCCCTCTGCCTCCCTGCACAGATTCCCATTCCCCTGCCATTGTAGTTTAAACCCTGCCCAATTAGAATCATAGATTAGAATCATAGAATCATCGAAATTTATAGCACGGAAGGAAGCCATTTCAGCCCACTGTGTCCGTGCCGGCCGACACAGAGCTATGCAGCCTAATTCCACTCTCCAGCACTTGGTCCCTTGCCGTGTAGCTTGCGGCACTTCAAGTGCACATCCAAGTACTTTTTAAATGTGCTGAGTGTTTCTGCTTCTACCATCCTTTCAGGCAGTGAGTTCCAGACCCCCAGCCATTGGGTGAAGAACTTTCTCCTCAAATCCCCTCTAAACCTCCTACCTACAGAGGGAAGGAGTTATAGAGCTTTGGTCCTAGGCAGCAGAAGTCAGGACCACCCATAGTTACACGATTATAATTACGGATCCTCAAGAGGGCAGAATTTGAGAAGCACCGATATATGGGGAGGGGGATGGGCTTGTGAATCTGAAGGATATTACTGAGATAGGGAGGGACGAGGCCACAGAGGGATTTGTAAATAAGATGAGAATTTTGAAATTGATATGTTGCATACCAGGGAGCCAATGTAGGTCACATGGATGATGGGTGAACAGGATTTGGTGCGAGTTAGAACACGGGCTGCAGAATTTTGGATGAGCTCGGGTTTACTTCGTGTAGAACATGGGAGGCCAGCCAGGAGTGTGTTGGAATAGTCAAGTCGAGAGGAAACAAAGGCATGGTTGAGGGCTTCTGCAGCAGATGAGCTGTGGCAGGGGCGGAGACGGGCAATGTTATGGGGGTGGAAATATGCGATTTTGGTTAAGGTGCGGATACGTGCTCGGAAGCTCATTTCAGGGTGAAAGTTTGCGAACAGTCTCGTTCAGCCTCGGTCAGATGCTCGAGAGAGGGATGTAGTCGGTCACTAGGGAACGGAGTTTGTGATGGGGACAAAAGACAATGGCTTCAGTCTTCCCAATATTTAATTGAGGAAAATTTCTGCTCACCTGGTACTGGATGCTGTACAAGCAGTCTGACAATTTAGAGACTGTTGAGCGATCGAGAGAAGTTGTAGTGAGATGGAGCTGGGCCTCGTTGGAATCATAGAATGGTTACAGCACAGAAGGAGGCCATTCTGCCTGTCGAACCCATGCCGGCTCTCTGCAAGAGCTTTTCAGCTAGTCCCACTCACCTACCTTTTCCCTGTAGCCCGAAAAATGTCTCTCCTTCAGATACATATCCAACTCCTTTTTGAAACCAGTGACTGAGTCAGCCTCCACCATCCCTTTAGGCAGTGCATTCCAGTTCCTAACCACTCGCTGTGTAAAAATATTTTTTCTCATGTTGCCTGTGGTTGTTTTGCTAATCACCTTAAATCTGTGTCCTCTGGTTCTCTAACCTTCCACCAATGGGAACAGTTTCCCTCTAACTACTCTGTCCAGATCCCTCATGATTTTGAACACCTCTATTAAATCTTCTCTGCTCTGAGGAGAAAGCCCCAGCTTCTCCAGTGTATCCACGTTACTGAAGGCCCTCATCCCTGGAATCATTATCGTACATCTTTTCTACACCCTCTCTCAGCCCTTCACATCCTTCCTGAAGTGCGGTGCCCAGAATTGGACACACTACTCCAGTTGAGGCCGAATGAATGTTTATACATGTTCATCTTAATTTCCACACTTTTGTACTCTATACCTCTATTCATGAAGCCCAAGATCCCGTAAGTTTTTTTTAACTGCTTTCATAACCTGCCCTGCCACCTTCAACGATCTGTGCACATAAACCGTTCGATCTCTCAGATGTATTCTCGACCTGACATCTGTCATACGCACTCTTTTTCGGCTTTACCTTACTGCCTGGCCATCTGTGATGTTCGCGGCCTCGAGGAGTCCATGGGCCATGTGTCTATTCAGTGTGAGAGGTTGCAGACCCTGAATAGTTACCTGAAGGGGCTGCTCCTCAACTTTTGGTTATACTTTAGCCCCGTGCTCCTAATCTTTGGCCGCCTGGTACAGAGGCGGGTGGGTAAGACGGAGGATCTTCTCCTGGACCTGCTCTTGGGCCAGGCTCAAACAGCAACTTGTAGGTCCGGGGTGGGCGGGGCCCAGAGGTGGGTCACTCTAGCTGCTTGCCTCTCTTCCACGGTCAAGAAAGGAGGGAGAGAGAAAACGGGAAACTACAGGCCAGTTAACCTGACATCAGTCCTTGGGAAAATCCTGGAATCCATTACTACAGAAGTGGTAACAGAGCTTTTAGAAAATCATGGTATGATTAGGCAGAGTCACCATGAATTTCTGAAAGGTAATCGTGTTTAATACAGTTATTAATTTTTTTGAGGATGTAACTAGCAGGGTGGATGAAGGGGAACCAGTGGATGTAATATTTTAGAATTTCCAAAAAGCATTTGATGTGCCACATGAAATGCAACTTAAGAGCTCATGGAGTTGGGGGTAATATATTAATATGGATAGAGGATTGGTTAACGGATGGAAAACAGAGAGTAGGGATAAACGGGTCATTTTCCGGTTGGCAGGCTGTGACTAGTGGAGTGCTAACGCTTTACTTGAACTATTTACAGTCTATATTAATGACCAAGTGCATTGTATACAGGATTGCTGACGATTCAAAGCCAGATGGGAAAGTACGTTGTGAGGAGGATGCAAAGAGCTGCAGAGGGATATGGACAGGTTAAGTGAGTGGGCAGTAAGGTGGCAGTTGGAGTAAAATGTGGGGAAATGTGAGCTTATTCACTTTGTTAGCAAGAATAGAAAAACATAATATTTTGTTAATGGTGAAAAACTGATAAATCTTAGTGTTCAGAGAAATTTAGGTGTCCTCGCACAGGAAAATCAGAGAGCTGGCAGGCAGGCCCAGCAAGCAATTAGGAAGACCGATTGGCCTTTATTGCCAGGTAGTTGGAGTACAAGAATTACAAAGTCTTGCTGCAATTGTAAAAGGTCTTGGTAAGACGACACCTACAGTACTATGCACAGTTTTGGTCTCCTTAATCTGAGGGAGTGCAACGAAGGTTTGTCAGACTGATTAACGGGATGGGGGATTCTCTTATGAGGAGAGATTGAGCAGAATGGGCCTATACTCTCTGGTGTTTATATGAATGGGAGGTGATTTCATTGAAACATATACAATTCTGAGAGGGATTGAAAAGGTGGATGCTGAGAGGTTGTTTCCTCCGGCTAGAAACGCGAGAACTAGGAAGCATAGTCTCATGATAAGGCTGCGATAAGGAGGAATGACCTCACTCAGAGGGTTGAAAATATTTGGAATTCTCTACCCCAAAGGACTGTGGGCGCTGAGGTGTTGAATATAGTCAAGAATGAGACAATAGAATTTTGGAATTTCGAGAAATCAAAAGATAGAGAGAGGGCAAGAAAGTGGAGTTATGGTCAATGATCAGCCATGATCTTATTAATGGCGGAGCAGGCTCGAGGGACCGTATGGCCTATTCCTGTGCCAAAACATTAGTGGGAGTTGTGTACAGACCTCCAAACAGTAGCAGTGATGTTGGTGAGGGCATCAAACAGGAAATTAGGGGTGCATGCAATAAAGGTGCAGCAGTTATAATGGGTGACTTTAATATGCATATAGATTGGGTTAACCAAATTGGAAGCAATACCGTGGAGGAGGGTTTCCTGGAGTGCATAAGGGATAGTTTTCGAGACCAATGTATCGAGGAACCAACTAGGGGGGAGGCCATCTTAGACTGGGTGTTGTGCAACGAGAGAGGATTAATTAGCAATTTCAATGTGCGAGGCCCTTTGGGGAAGAGTGACCATAATATGGTGGAGTTCTACATTAGGATGAAGAATGAAACAGTCAATTCAGAGACCATGGTCCAGAACGTAAAGAAGGGTAACTTTGAAGGTATGAGGCGTGAATTGTCTAGGATAGATTGGCGAAAGATACTTAAGGGGTTGACTGTGGATGGGCAATGGCAGACATTTAGAGACTGCATGGATGAACTACAACAATTGTACATTCCTGTCTGACGTAAAAATAAAAAAGGAAAGGTGGCGCAACCGTGGCTATCAAGGGAAATCAGGGATAGTATTAAAGCCAAGGAAGTGGCATACAGATTGGCCAGAAATAGCAGCGAACCTTGGGACTGGGAGAAATTTAGAATGCAGCAGAAGAGGACAAAGGGTTTGGTTAGGGCAGGGAAAATAGAGTACGAGAGGAAGCTTGCAGGGAGAATTAAGATGGACTGCAAAAGCTTCTGTCGATAAGTAAAGAGAAAAAGGTTAGTAAAGACAAACGTAGGTCCTCTGCAGTCAGAATCAGGAAAGTCATAATGGGGAACAAAGAAATGGCAGACCAACTGAACAAGTACTTTGGTTCGGTATTCACTAAGGAGGACACAAACAACTTTCCGGATATAAAAAGCGTCAGAGGGTCTAGTAAGAAGGAGGAACTGAGGGAAATCCTTATTAGTCGGCAAATTGTGTTGGGGAAATTGATGGGATTGAAGGCCGATAAATCCCCAGGGCCTGATGGACTGCATCCCAGAATACTTAAGGAGGTGGCCTTAGAAATAGCGGGTGCATTGACAGTCATTTTCCAACATTCCATGGACTCTGTATGGAGTGAAGGTTAGCCAATGTAACCCCACTTTTTAAAAACGGAGGTAGTGAGAAAAGAAGGGAATTATAGACCGGTTAGCCTGACATCGGTAGTGGGTAAATTGATGGAATCAATTATTAAGGATGCCATAGCAGCGCAATTGGAAAGAGGTGACATGATAGGTGCAAGTCAGCATGGATTTGTGAAAGGGAAATCATGCTTGACAAATCTTCTGGACTTTTTTGAGGATGTTTCCAGTAGAGTGGACAAAGGAGAACTAGTTGACTTTGTGTATTTGGACTTTCAGAAGGCTTTCAACAAGGTCCCACACAAGAGCTTAATGTGCAAAATTAAAGCACATGGGATTGGGGGCAGTGTGCTGACGTGAATTGAGAACTGGTTGGCAGACAGGAAGCAAAGAGTAGGAGTAAATGGGTACTTTTCAGAATGGCAGGCAGTGACTAGTGGGGTACCGCAAGGTTTTGTGCTGGTGCCCCATCTGTTTACATTGTATAGTAATGATTTAGACGAGGGGAGTAAATGTAGTATCTCCAAATTTGCGGATGACACTAAGTTGGGTGGCAGCGTGAGCTGCGAGGAGGATCCTATGAAGCTGCAGAGTGACTTGGATAGGTTAGGTGAGTGGGCAAATGCATGGCAGATGAAGTATAATGTGGATAAATGGGATGTTATCCACTTTGGTGGTAAACACAGAGAGACAGACTATCTGAATGGTGACAGATTAAAAAAAGGGGAGGTGCAACGAGTCTTGGGTATCATGGTACATCAGTCATTGAAGGTTGGCATGCAGGTACAGCAGGCGGATAAGAAAGCAAATGGGACGTTGGCCTTCATAGCGAGGGGATTTGAGTACAGGGGCAGGGAGGTGTTGCTACAGTTCTACAGGGCTTTGGTGAGGCCACACCTGGAGTATTGTGTACAGTTTTGGTCTCCGAACTTGAGGAAGGACATTCTTGCTGTTGAGGAAGTGCAGCGAAGGTTCACCAGACTGATTCCCGGGATGGCAGGACTGACATATCAAGAAAATTTGGATCAACTGGGCTTGTATTCACTGGAGTTCAGAGGAATGAGAGGGGATCTCATAGAAACGTTTAAAATTGTGACGGGTTTCGACAGGTTAGATGCAGGAAGAATGTTCACAATGTTGGGGAAGTCCAGAACCAGGGGTCACAGTCGAAGGATAAGGGGTAAGCCATTTAGGACTGAGATGAGGAGAAACTTCTTCACCCAGAGAGTGGTGACCCTGTTAAATTCTCTACCACAGAAAGTTGTTGAGGCCAATTCACTAAATATATTCAAAAAGGAGTTGGATGAAGTCCTTACTACTAAGGGGATCAAAGGGTATTGCGAGAAAGCAGGAATGGGGTACTTAAGTTGCATGTTCAGCCATGAACTCATTGAATTGCAGTGCAGGCTCGAAGGGGCGAATGGCCTACTCCTGCACCTATTTTCTATGATTCTATGTTTCTATTCCCATGCCGAGGAGATTGCTGCACCAGACGGAGGGGCAACATTTGTGACATTGATTCTCCATCAATTCCCATTTCCCTTCTTTCTGGTGGATAATGGAGGGGCCGCTGTGTGTAATGTACAAGTCAGTAAGCATTGTCATCAATGATTAATCAGCACTTTCTAATTGGAGATGTGCATCAGTGAAACCTTTCAGACACTGAATTTTAGATTTTGTACCAAAGATCAATTTAGGATTGAAGGAAAAGTTTATACATTTTATTGTAAACACATTTCTGAAGAGAGTTCTGAGGAACGGTCATCAAACTGAAGCGTTCACTCTGTTTCTCTCCAAAGCGGCTGCCTGACCCGCTGAGATTATCAGCATTTTCTGTTTTTATTTCAGATTCCAGGTCAGAACAGTTCAGGACGTGACATTCCAGGATTCTCACAGACAGAACACACAAATATTTAATCCTTCCACATTCACAGGCCGATTATATTCAGGTCCTGATTAATCGAGTGACTCTGTCAGATTTTGACGCGATGTTTGGTTAGAGTTCCCTGTCTCCAAATCCTCGCCTTCTAATATCCTGTAAAAGGAGTTTACAAAATACATCAGTGTAAGGACAGGATAGAAATTCAGAACAGATAATTCTCGTTTCTATGGAACATTCTTTCCTCTCTTGTTCCCCCAAACCTGCAAATCCCCACCCCACACACTCTCCCTCCTCCCTGAGCAGAAACCCAAACCCATTGCACCATCTCCGACATTTCTTTCCTGCACTCCCAGTTTTCTCCCACCCTCGGCTGTGGATGGGTTCAGTTCTTCAGCCGCTGTGTGCAGAGTGAGAATTCAATCAATGAGTCAATGATTTTATCTCCTGGTCACTGGGACACTAAATCCCCGCCCACTCTTCGTTCCAGTACCAAGATGGCCGCACTGCAAGAAAAACCGTTCGCTTTTTCCTGCACGAAGATGGCTGTCCGTAACGGGCCTGTCACAAATAAAAAGCCTCACGGGCGCCGTCGGATGGAACATAGACCGGGCCACTGGTTCACTTTCAGGCCTGGAGGCTGTTCTCCAACATTATAAATCGTGCGATGCGGCCTACCCGCAGTTTATTAATCACACGCTCCCGCCCACCAACACTATTTTGCTTGTGTTTTATTGCCCGTGTTGCTCAAGATCCAAATCTGGAAACAAAGAATGAGCAATTCAGATCTCATTGAAAGCTAAATGATTCTGAGGGGGGTTGATATGTTGGATGCCGAAAGGATCTTTCCCCTGGCTGGAGAGTCTACATCTAGAGGGCATACTTCCAGGATAAGGGACGGGCCATTTAAGACAGAGAAGAGGATGAATTTCATCACTCAGATCGTTGTGAATCTTTGAAATTCTCAATCCAAAGGCCTGTGGATGTTGAGGTGTTGAGTATATTCAAGGCTGAGATAGATAGATGTTTGGGCTGTCGGATAATCAAGGGATATGGGTATAATGCAGCAAAGTGGAGTTGAGGTAGATGATCAACCATGATCTTATTGAATGGCCGAGCAGGCTCGAGGGGCCGTATGGCCTACTCCTATTCCTAATTCTTATGTTCTTATATAACTTCACACCTTCCCATTAAAACCTCCTCAGAATTGAGAACACTAATTGTGTCCTTTGTCGCTTAATTCCCCCTGATCTTTGGCCATCTTGTGGTTTGCTCTGAGAAACTCCTCTGGTTGACCGTCACTGTGAAAATGCAAGTTGTTGTGTGTGGAGTTATATAATCATGTTTAAAAAACTCTGGCGCCTGCAGTAGATGTTTTCATCAGCAGAAGGCGACAATCAGCTTATTAAACAGGAATCATGCAGAGACTGCTGTTGCTGAGCAGATACGTCACTGTCTGCATGATCAGAACAAGTTATGTAATTGTTATCAATCAACAATTACAAATACTCAGAATTCTGCTCAGTCCAATTTTAAGAGAGCATGCATCCTTATAATTAATCTGACAGAACAATAGAGATTGAATTAATTTCAAACCAGACTTTGGGAAGTATGTCAAGGCCGTGAAGATGGTGCAGCAAAGATTTACTAGCATTCTTCCAGGAATGAGGCATTTCAGTTATGCAGAGACTAGAGAAACTGGAATGGAGTAGAGAAGGGTAAATGATGATTTAATAAAGGTGATTAACATGATGTATGTTTGTGACAGAATCATCGAGGTTTATGACACAGAGGGAGGTCTTTGTGCCCATCATGTCCATGCCGGCCGAAATACAGCCACCCGTCCTAATCACACTTTCCATTGGTCCATAGCTCTGTAGGTTATGGCACCTCAAGTGCATATGCAGGTACTTTTTCAATGAGGTGAGAATTTCTGCCTGTACCTCCCTTTCAGGCAGTGAGTTCCAGACCCCCACCACCCTCTGGATGAAAAGGAATTCGCCTCCATCCCCTCTAATCATTCCAGCAATTACATTACATCTATTTTTCCAGGTTATTGACCACTCTGCTCAGGGAAATAGTTCCTTCCTAGCAACTCTATCCAAGATCCTTATACTAGAAACATAGAAACGTAGAAATTTTAGCGCAGAAGGAGGCCAATTCGGCCCATCGTGTCCACGCCGATCGACAAAGAGCCGCACAGGCCTGGGTCAGCAGCCCTAAAGTTTACATATAAACCTATGAACAATGACAGACAGGCAAAGAGCACCCAGCCCAACCAGTCCGCCCCACACAACTGCGACACCCCTTATATAAAAACATTCCACACTCCACCCCAACCGGAGCCATGTGATCTCAAAACCAGAGCCAAAACCAGATAAAAACCCAGGGCAATTTAGGAAGAAAAGATCTGGGAAAATTACTCTCTAACCCATCCAAGCGATCGAAATTATTCGGAGAGATCATCCTGGCCGAATTCTGTTCCCCGCAGTACTTACCATTATATCTGCTCCGTCCAACAAAAGGTCGTCCAGTGTACTCCCAGCTATCAGCTCTCGGTCCGTAACCCCGCAGATTACAGCACTTTAAATGCCCATCCAACCACCTCTTAAAAGTGAAGAGGTTTTCTGCATCCACCACTGTTCCACGCATAGAGTTCCCGATCACCAGAACCCTTTCGTAAAGAAGCCACCCTCTCAAATCCTCTCTAAACATTCCACCTACGATCTTAAAAGTATGCCTCCTCGTAATAGATTGCTCCACCAATGGAAATAGGCCCTTATTATCCACTATGTCCAGGCCCCTCAATATTTTGTACACTTCAATGAGGTCTCCACTGAACATCCTCTGTTCCAATGAGAACAAACCCAGCCTATCCAATCTGTCCTCATAACTAAGATTCTCCATTCCAGGCAGCAACCTCGTAAATCTCACCTGCACCCTCTCCAGTGAAATCAGAAATCACATCCTTCCTATAACACAGCTACCAGAACTGCACCTAGTACTACAGCTGTGACCTAACCAAAGTAGTATATACTTTAAGCATAACCTCCCTGCTTTTATATTCTATGCCTTGGCCAATAAAGGCAAGCATTCCGTATGCCTTATTGACCACCTTATCCACTTGGCCTGCTACTTTCAGGGATCTGTGGACAAGCACTCCATAGTCCCTTTGTTCATTTACACTATTAAGTGGACTACCGCTTAATGTTTATATCCTTTCCTTATTAGCTCTCCCAAAGTGCATCAGCTCAGACCTCTCTGAATTAAATTCCATTTGCCACTGCTCTGCCCACCTGACCAGTAGATTGATATCCTCCTGCAGCACATGACTTTCCTATTCATTATCAATCACACAGACAATTTTAGTGTCGTCTACAAAATTCTTAATCATACTCCCTATATTCAAATCTAAATCGTTGATATTGTAGTGTATGGAGTAAGAGTCAGACTGAACACTGTGAGTTCAAAGTAACGTGTGAACTTAGTCTTTTATTGCAGGTCTCCAGTGTGGCTCTCCAACCCGGAAAGCCTTCTTAAATACCTGTGCTCCCAAGGGATTATGGGATCCATTGGGACTCCGGGGAATGAGCCTTCTGGTGGCTGTACAGTGTAAATACAAGTCCACAAATATAACAACACTCCCGCCCAAAGTCAATAGGGTAACTATTTACAATGTGAGTCGATCTGGGTCCCTTCTTAACCTAGTTGATCGTCTCGGTGTGAAAGCTGGTGTTGTTGAATCATTTGTTGGGCCCTCGCTGGGCTCTGTGCAGCTGGCCTTGCTGGGCTGCCTGGTGTGTTGGGCTCTGCAGGGCTGGTGTGGGTGATGGGTTCTGTTTCGTGGTCAACCGTGGTGTCGGTCGTCACTGGTGTGCATGTTGGGGGATCTAAAAAAGTAGGGTCCAAGGTGGGTTGCTCAGGGTAGTCCGTGAATGTGAGCTTGATTTGGTCCAAGTGTTTCCGTTGAATGCGTCCATTTTAAAGTTGGTGCCAAAACACACTGCTGCCTCTTTGGCACCGACAATTCCGGGAAGCCACTTGGGACCCTGTCCATAATTTAATAGAAATACAGGATCATTGACTTCAATCTCGCATGACACATTTGCGCTATCATTGTATGCACTTTGTTGAAAACGCCTGCTCTCTACCTGTTCATGTAGATCAGGGTGAAGAAACGAGAGCCTTGTCTTAAGTGCTCTTTTCATGATCAGTTCAGAAGGTGGGATCCCAGTGAGTGAGTGGGGTCACAAGGAACATTTTAAACAAGAACTGGCCTGCATAGTCGACCTGTACCCTAGACCACGGTTTGGAGCGCCAAGACCATAAACTTAGCGGCGCCTCCCTGGGTACATCGCTTAACTGCGAGCATGTATTACATCTGTGAACGCAGGACTCTAAATCCACATCGATACTGGTCCACCACATGTAGGATCTGGCTGTCGCTTTCATCATTATTATGCCTGGGTGGGTACTGTGAAGTTCATTGATGAAGGTGTCTCTGCCCTTCTTGGGGACCACTACTCGATTGCCCTACAGAAGGCAGTCTGCCTGTATAGACATTTCATCTGTGCTCTGCTGGAACAGATTTATCTCTTCCTGCATTTCCACTGGGACACTGGGACACTGGACCAGCTCCCGTGAAGCACACAACTTTTGACTAGAGATAATAAGGGGTCCTGGCTTGTCCAAGTTTTGATCTGCCGGGCAGTGACGAGTGATTGCTCACTCTCAAATGCTTCCATTACCATCGCTGGATCTGCGGGCTGCAACATTTCCACCCCCGTGGTTAGCAACGGCAGTCTATTGAGAGCATCGGCGCAGTTTTCTGTGCCTGGCCTGTGGCGAATAGCGTAATTATATGCTGACAACGTGAGCGCCCATCTCTGGATGGGGGCCGATGCGTTGGTATTTATCCCATTACTCTCGGAAAACAGGGATATAAGTGGCTTATGGGCAGGTTCCATTTCGAATTTTAGCCCAAACAGGTTTTGATGCAATGTTTTACCCCATAGACACACGCTAACGCTTCTTTTTCAATCATGCTGTAGCCTCTCTCGGCCTTAGACAGACGCCTGGATGCATAAGCAACCAGTTGCAGTTTCCCAAAATCATTAGCTTGTTGCAATACACACCCGACGCCATATGACGACGCATCACATGCTCGTACCAAACGCTTACATGGATCATACAACACAAGCAATTTGTTTGAGCATAATAATTCTCTCGCTTTTACAAAGGCATTTTCTTGGCTTTTGCCCCAAACTCATTCGCCCCCTTTTCGTAGGAAGACATGTAGTGGTTTTAACAGGGTGATGAGACCCGGTAAGAAGTTATCAAAGTATTTCAAGAGTCCCAGAAACGTCCGCAGCTCCATCACGTTCTGTGGCCTCGGTGCGTTCTCGATTGCGCTCACTTCAAGCATTTTAACCTGAGCCCCACACGGTTGAGTCGACTAAGAACCTCCTCCAGGTTCTGCAGGTGCTCGACTGTGTTCCGACCGATGATCAAGATTTCGTCCTCAAAGACCACGGTGTGCGGGACTGACTTCAGTAACTTTCCATGTTTCTCTGGAATATCGCCGCCGCTGATCTGTTATAAACAAAAATACATTTGTGCGTGTTGATGCAGGAGAGGGCCTTCGATGATTCCTCCAGTTCCTGCATCATGTAGGCTGAAGTCAGATCCAGCTTCGTGAATGTCTTTCCTCCCGCCAGCGTTGCAAAGAAGTCGTCGGCTTTTGGTAGTGGTATTGGTCCTGCAGGGAGAAACGATTGATAGTTACTTTGTAATCACTATAGATTCTGACGATGCCATCCCCCTTGAGGACTGGGACAATAGGACTGGCCCACTCACTGAACTCGATCGGTGAAATGATGCCTTCTCTTTGTCGCCAGTCTAGCTCGATCTCTCCCATTTCTTTCATCATGTACGGTGCTTCTCTCGACCTGTGATGGATGGGTCGCGCCCCCGGAATTAGGTAGATCTGCATTTTTGCTTCTTGAAATTTCCCGATGCTTGATTCAAACAGCGAAGGAAATTTGTTTTAGAGCTGGGCACAGGAAGTGTCGTCAGCGGGTGATCGCGCTCGGATGTCGTCCCAGTTCCAGCGAATCTTTCCCAGCCAGCTCCTGCCGAGCAGCGTGGGACCATCGCCCGATACCACACAGAGTGGTAGCTTGTGAACCGCTCAATCATAAGAGACCTTTACGGTAGCACTGTCGATTACAGGAATCAGTTCCTTTGTGTAAGTTCTTAGTTTCGTGTGAATTGGAGTTAAGACTGGCCTTGAGGCCTTATTGCACCACAACCTTTCAAAAGTATTTTTGCCCATGATGGACTGGCTTGCACCCGTGTCCAGCTCCATTGACACCGGGAGTCCATTGAGTTCAACATTCAGCGTTATCGGGGGGACAATTCGTGGTGAATGTGTGCACCTCATGTACCTCTGCCTCCTCTATCTGAAGCTCTGTTTTTTCATGATCCTCCTCTGTAACCTGATGGTTTTCAACTTTAGCAGGTTTAGCAGCTCACCTGTACACTCGTTGGAGGTGTCCCATTGTTCCAAAGCCCTTGCAAACGTATCCTTTGAATCAGCATGAATGGAAACGAGGATCACCCCCGCAGTGCCAACAAGGTGTTAATTGCCTTGCATTCATCACCCTTGATGGTGGACTCTGAGACATCTGCCGACGTGTAGCTGCTAGTAGGTGTGACCTGTCCTGTACGTTCTGATTCGAAAACAACATCACTTTGTTCATAGTACTTTTAGCAGCACTTGTGTGCTGAGCGATTTGCTTAGTTTTGTCACTGGTGGCGATGAACGCCTGGGCTATCGCTGTGGCCTTATTCAAGGTTGGGGTCTCTACATTCAAAAGTTTGCGAAGGAAGGTTTCGTGGCCAAAGCCAAGTACGAAAAAGTCTCTGAGCATATGCTGTAAATGGTCCTTCAAATTCTCAATGTCTTGCAAGGCGTCTGAGCTTGGCGACATGACTCACCACTCCCTGGCCTTCAGATCTTTTGTAGGTGGAGAACCTGTACGTCGCCATCAAAATGCTTTCATTTGGGTTCAAATGCTCTCGGACCAGTGTGCACAAATCGTCATATGATTTCTCCGTGGTTTCGCTGAAGTGAGCAGATTCTTCATGAAGCCTTACGTTGGTGCCCCAAGGAGGATGAGGATGATCGCCCTTTGTTTGGCAGTGTGCTCTTCCCCATCTAGTTCGTTGGCCAAGAAGTATTGGTCGAGTCGCTTCACAAAAGTTTCCCAATCATCTCCCTGCTAAAATTTCTCCAGGATGCACACTGTTCTCTGCATTTTTGGGTTCGCTAACTGTATCTCGTCGCCAGTTGTAGTGTATGGAGAAAGAGTCAGACTGAACACTGTGAGCTCAAAAAAAGTGTGACCTTAGTCTTTTATTGCAGAGTGCGTCTCCAACCTGTGAAGCCTTCTTAAATACCTGTGCTCCCAAGGAATTATGGGATCCCTTGGGATTCCGGGGAATGAGCCCTCTGGTGGTTGTACAGAGTAAATACAAGTCCACATATATAACAGATATATACCACAAAAGCAAGGGGCCCAGTACTGAGCCCGGCGGAAACCCACTGGAAACATCCTTCGAGTCAAAATAAATCCATCAATCATTACCCTTTGTTTCCTACCTTCAAGCCAATTTTGGATACAACTTGCCACTTTGTCCTGGATGCCGTAGGTTTAAACCAGTCTACCATGTGGAAATTGATTGCATTTTTTGAAGAGGTAACCAAGAGGGTTGATCTTCCCTTTAGAAATCCGTGCTGACTGTCCCTAATTAATCATTGCCTTTCCAAATGTAGATTCGTCCTGACTTTTAGGACTTTTTCCAATAATTTTCCCACCACAATAATCTTGTACACAACAATGAAATCTCCCCTCAGCCTCTTCTGTTCCAAAGGAAACAACTCCAGCCTATCCAATCTTTCCTCAAGGCTAAAATTCTCCAGTCCTGGCAACATCCTCTTCAATCTCCTCTGTACCCTCTATAGTGCAATCACATTTTTCCTGTAATGTGGTGACCAGGACTGCACACTGTGGCCGAACTAGTGTTTTATAGTGTTAATGCCTAATCTCGCTGCTCTTATATTCTATGCCATGACTAGTAAGGGCACGTATTCTGTATTCCTTTTTAAAACACCTAATCTATCTGGTCTGCAACCTTCAGCGATCTGTGGACCTGTACTCCAAGGTCCAGGAATACTGGGGCAGTTTGGGTCTCCTTATCTAAGGAAGAATATACTTGCCTTGGTGGTGGTGCAACTGTGGTTCACTAGATTGAATCCTGGGATGAGAGAGCTGTCTTATGATGAGAGATTGTATAGAATGGGCCTCTACTCTCTGCAGGTTAAAAGAATGCGCTCATTGAAAGATATAGGATTCCGAAGGGGATTGGCAGGTTAGATGCTGAGAGGTTGTTTCCCCTGGCTAGAGAGTCTACATCTAGAGGGCATAGTTTCAGGATAACGGGTGGACCATTTAAGACAGAGAAGAGGATGAATGCCATCACTCAGAGCGTTGTGAGTCTTTGAAGTTCTCAATCCAAAGGACTGTGGATGTTGAGTCGTTGAGTATACTCACGGCTGAGATAGATAGATATTTGGACTGTAGGAGAATCAACGTAAATGGGGATAATTCAGCAAAGTGGAGTTGAGGTTGATGATCAGCCATGATCTTATTAAATGGTGGAGCAGGCTCGTGGGGCCGTATGGCCTAATCCTGCTCCTAATTCTAATGTTCCATGTAACTTCACACCCTCCCAAGAAAACCTCCTCAAAATTGATAACACGATTGTGTCCCTTCTCTCTTAACTCCCCCTCATCTCTTGGCCATCTTGTGGTTAACTCTGAGAAACTCCTCTGGATGAACGTCACTGGGAAAATGCAAGTTGTTGTGTGTGGAATTAAATAATCATGTTTAAAAAAAACTCTGGCGCCTGCAGTAGATGTTCATCATCAGCTGATGGCGACAGTGAGCTTATTGAAACATTATTCATGCAGAGGCTGCTGTTGCTGAGCAGATAAGTCACAATCTGCATTGCTGGAACAAATTATATAAACGTTATCAATCAATAATTACTAATACTGATATTATTGCTCAGTCCAATTTTAATAGAGCATACATACTTAGAATGAATCTGGCGAAACATTCGAAATTAAATTAATTTCAATCCAGACTTAGGGAAGTATGTCAAGGCCTTAAGATGGTGCAGAAGAGATTAACTAGAATTCTGACATGAATGAGGTATTTTCAGTTATGCAGAGACTAGGGAAACTGGGATTGAGCAGAGAAGGTTAAAGGATGATAAAATAGAGGTAATTAAAATGATGAAAGGTTGTGTCAGAATCATAGATGTTTACAACACAGAGGGTGGCAATTGCGCCCATCGTGTCTCTGGCTCCCGAGAAACAGCCATCCGCCCTAATCGCACTTTCCAGCTCTTGGTCCATAGCCCTGTAGGTTACAGCACCTCAAGTGTTTTTCAGGTGTTCTCCAATGAGACGAGGATTTCTGCCTGTACCTCCCTTCAGGCAGTGAGTTCCAGACTCCTACCACCTTCTGGATGAAAAGTATTTCTCCTCGATCCCCTCTAATCCTCTACTAATTACTTTACATTTATTCTCCCTGGTTATTGACCATTCTGCTGAGCGAAATAGCTCCTTCCTATCCACTCTATCTAGGCCTTCTATAATCTTGTACACGTCAATTAAATCTCCCCTCAGCCTGCTCTGTTCCAAAGAAAACAACTCCAGCCGATCCAATCTTTCCCCATAGGTAACATTCTCCAGTCCAGGCGACATCCTCATTCATCTCCTCTATACCCTCTACAGTGCAATCACATCCTTCCTGTAATTTGGTGACCAGAACTGAATGCAGTACTCGCACTGTGGCCTTTCTAGTGTTTGATGGATTTAATGCATAACCTCTCTGCTCTTATATTCTATGCCACGACTAATAAAGGCACGTTTTCCATCTACCTTTTTAACCACCTTATCTACCTGTCCTGATATCTTCAGGGATCTTTGGACCTGCACTCCAGAGTCCTGGAGCAATGGGCCGTTTGTGTCTCATGATCTAAGGAAATATATACTTGCCTTGCTGGTCGTGCAACGGAGGTTTACTAGATTGAATCCTGGGATGAGAGATACGTTTTATAATGAGAGATTGTATATAATGGGCCTATGCTGTCTGCAGTGTAGAAGAATGAGAGATGCTCTCATTGAAAGATACAATATTCTGAAGAGTATTGACAGGGTAGATGCGGAGAGGTAGTTTCCCCTGGCCGGAGAGTCTAGAACGAGAAGGCATTGTTTCAGGATAAGGGGTCGGCCATTTAAGAAAGAGAAGAGGATGAATTTCTTCACTCAGAGCGTTGTGAGTCTTTGAAATTCTCAATCCAAAGGACTGTGGATGCTGAGTCGTTGAGTATATTCATGGCTGAGATAGATAAATTTTTGCTCTGTAGGAGAATCAAGGGATATGGGGATAATGCAGCAAAGTGGAGTTGCGTTCGATGAAAAACCATGATCTTATTGAATGGCGGAGCAGGCTCGAGGGGCCGTATGGCCGACTCCTGCTCCTAATTCTTATGTTCTTATATAAATTCACACCTTCCTATGAAAACCTCCTCAGAATTGGTAACACGAATTGAGTCCTTTCTCCCGTAACTCCTCCTAATCTCTTGGCCCTCTTGTGGCTTGCTCTGAGACACTCCTCTGGGCGAACGTCACTGGGAAAATACAATTTGTTGTATGTGGAATTAAATAAACATGTTTAAAAAACTCTGGTGCCTGCAGTGGTTGTACATGATCAGCAGATGGCGTGAGTGAGCTTATTGAAACAGGAATCATGCAGAGGCTGCTGTTGCTGAGCAGACAAGTCACCATCTGTATTGTCAGAACAAATTGTATCGTCTTTATCAATTAATAATTACTAACACTCAGATTACTGCTCAGTCCAATTTTAAGAGAGCAAGAATCCTTATAATTAATCTAACGGAACAATAGAGATTGAATTAATTTCAGTCCAGACTTTGGGGAATATGTCATCGCCTTGAAGACGGTGCAGAACAGATTAAACATAGAAACATAGTAAATAGGTGTAGGAGTAGGCCTTTCGGCCATTCGAGCCTGCACCACCATTCAATAAGATCATGGCTGATCATTCACCTCAGTACCCCTGGGGTATGGTGAGAAAGCAGGAATGGGGTACTGAAGTTGCATGTTTAGCCATGAACTCATTGAATGGCGGTGCAGGCTAGAAGGGCCGAATGGCCTACTCCTGCACCTATTTTCTATGTTTCTATGTTTCTATGTTTCTATGTTTCTCTTTTTCTATGTTTCTATGTTTCTATGTTTCTATGTTTCTATGTTTCTATGTTTCCTGCTTTCTCTTCATACCACTTGATCCCCTTAGCTGTAAGGGTCATATCTAACCGCCTCTTGAATATATCGAATGAACTGCATCAACAACTCTCTGTGGCAGGGAATTCCACAGGTTAACAACTCTCTGAGTGAAGAAATTTCTCCTCATCTCAGTCCTAAATGGTCTACCCCTTATCCTAAGACTGCGTCCCCTGATTCTGGACTTCCCCAACATCGGGAACATTATACCCGCATCTAACCTGTCCCATCCCTTCAGAATTGGGGCAACTTCATGCCCTAAAATTGCTTCACAGGAGCGTTATCAAACAAATTGTGACACCGAGCCACAGAATGAGATACTGGGACAGGTGATCAAAAGCTTGGTCAAAGAGATAGGTTTTAGGGAGCGTCTTAAAGAAGGGAAGACAGATGGAGAGTGTTAGGAAGCGAATTCCAGAGGTTAGAGCCTTGGCAGCTGAAGGCACGGCGATGGTGGGGTGATTAAAATCAGGGATGCTCAAGAGTCAACTATTGGAGGAGCACGGAGCTCTCGGGAGGGTTGTGGGACACAACACAGCGGTTCCTACGTGGAGCTTCAACACGGCAAGCGAGCAGAGGAAACGTTTCAAGGACACCCTCAAGGCCTCCTTGATAAAATGCATAATCCCCACCAGCACCTGGAACTCTCTGGCCAAAGACCACCCTAAGTGGAGGAAGAACATTCGGGAGGGCGCTGAGCACCTCGAGTCTCATCGCCGAGAGCATGTAGAAACCAAGCGTGGACAGCGGAATGAGCATGCGGTAAACCAGACTCCCCACCCACACTTTCCTTCAATCACTGTCTGACCACCAGCGACAGAGACTGTAGGTCCCTCATCGGACTCTCCAGTCACCCGAGAACTCACTTTTAGAGTGGAAGCAAGTCATCCTCGACTAGAATTCTTCCAGGAATGAGGTATTTCAGTTATGCAGAGATTAGAGAAATTGGGATTGAGCAGGGAAGGTTAAAGGTTGATTTAATAGAGGTGAGTAAAACGCTGAAAGGTGGTGATAGAATCATAGACGTTTACATCACACTAGACCCTGTCTCTGTTTATATTCCACTCGACCTTGTCTCTGGTTTAATACACTAGACCTTGACTCTGTTTATATTCCACTAGTCCCTGTCTCTGTTTATAATACACTAGACCCTGTCTCTGTTTATTTTACACTAGGCCCTGACACTGTTTATATTACACTAGACCCTGTCTCTGTTCATTTTACACTAGGCCCTGACACTGGTTATATTACACTAGACCCTGTCTCTGTTGATATGATACTAGACCCTATCCCTGTTTATATTACACGACACCTTGTCTCTGTTTATATTACACTAGACTCTGTCTCTGTTTAAATTACACTCGACCTTGTCCTAGTTATTACTGCACTAGACCATGCATCTATTTATATTATGCAAGGCTGTGTCTTAGTTACATTTACTCAGGTGATTAAAATGGTGAGAGGTGGTGATAGTATCATAGACTCATACATTACACTAGAACCTGTCTCTGTTTACATTACACTAAACACTCTCTCTGTTTATCTTACAAGAAAACCTGTCTCAGTTATTACTGCACTACAACATGACTTTGTTTACACAGTGTGCGGTAGCATAGCGGTTATGTTACTGGACTAATCCCCAGATCTGGAAGAATAATCCAGAGACGTGATTTCAAATCCAGCCATGACAGCTGGGCGAATTTAAATTCAGTTAACTGAATATAAAATTGGAATCATAAGCTAGTATGAGTAATGCTGACCATGAAACTACCGGATTGTCCTTCAGGGAATGAAATCTGCCATCCTTACCCGGTCTGGCCTATATGTGACCCACAGTAAGGGTCTCTCAACTGCCCTGTGGAATGACCCAGCAAGCCACTCAGTTGTATCAAACCGCTAGAACAAAGTCAGCACTGAGTACTTTCACCACACGCACTGCAGTAGTTCAAGAAGGCGGCTCACCACCACCTTCTCAAAGGCAAGTAAGGATGGGCAATAAATGCTAGCCTTGCCAGTGAAATCCAGACCCCATGACGAAGAAATAAAAAAGATTATATTAGAAGTAACTCAGTGATTACAGAAAAATGATATTTATAATACCGCAGTACCTGTCTCAGTTATTACTACACTATACCGTATCTCTGTTTATATTACATAAGGCCTTGTCTATGTTTATATTACACTAGGCCCTGTCTCTTTATATTATTCTAGACCCTGTCTCTTTATATTATTCTAGACACTGTCTCTGTTTATATTACACGAGACCCTGTCTCTGTTTATACTACTCTTCACCCTGTCTCGGTTTATATTATACTCGACCTCGTCTCTGTTTATATTACACGAGACTCTGTCTCAGTTATTACTGCACGAGAACGTATCTCTGCTTATATTACATTATAACGTGTCCCTGTTTATATTACACTAGACCCTGTCTCAGTTATTACTGCACTAGAACGTGTCCCTGTTTATATTACACTAGAACCTGTCTCAGTTATTACTGCACGTAAAACATGTCTCTGTTTATATTACATTTCTTTTTCAGTTATTACTGCACTAGAGCGTGTATCTGTTTATATTACACTAGACTCTGTCTCAGTTATTACTGCACTAGAACATGTCTCTGTTTATATTACACTAGACCCTGTCTCTGTAAAATAGAGAGACAGATGATCGATAGATATTGACAATCGTCAAGATATATATTTGCGTGTGTGAGAGGATGCAATTATTTGTTTTTACTTAGAAGCATATTTATTCTTGTTAACAACTATCTGCAGCAGTGGGCAATTGTCCTATTGATCTGGTTATGTGACAGTAATATTTGGGTTAAGAGAATGGGGTGAATCTTGTGACAATCTCCCAGAGATGGACTGGGATTGAGGGACAGGACTGAAGGTGAGCAATTCACTGCACTTTGCACTACTTAGTGGCACTCTGTGTGTTAAATGTTCCTAATTCACACTTGTGTGGCCCTGTGCCAATTGCTCACAGTTTGTAAGTTAAGGATTGTTTTTCCTGCAGTATTTTCCATTCAGCTTTCACATGGCCCACTGATTGTGTCAGCCAGATCCTGGAACCGTGACCTCACAGCACCGCCGGATGGGCAGCCGCAGGGTCCTAATGTCCACTCAGTTCAACAGCTCTCAGTTTGTTGAGAGGAACATAAAAAACACACACAAAGTGTTTGCTATATAAGAACATAAGAACTAGGAGCAGGAGTTATCCATTCGGCCCCTCAAGTCTGCGCCGCCATTCAATCAGCTTATGGCTGATCTGATATTGGCCTCAACTCTACTTTCCTGCCTGTACCCCTAACCCTTGACTCCTCTGTAGTTCAAGAATCTGTCTGTCTCAGCCTTGAATCTATTCAATGACCCAGCTTCTACAGCTTTCTGAGGTAGAGAATTCCTCAGATCCACGACCCTCTGATAGAAGAAATTCCTCCTCATCTCCGTGATAAATGGGTGATCCCTTATTCTGAAACTGTGCCCCCTAGTTCTTGGTTCCCCAACGAGGGGAAATATCCTCTCAGCATCTGCCCTGTCAAGCCCCCTCAGAATCGTATATCCACCAATAAGATCACCTCATATTCTTCTAAATACCAATGAGTACAGGCCCAACCTGCTCAAAATTTCCTCAAAAGGCAACACTTTCATTTCAGGAATTAACCTCATGAACATTCTCTGAACTGCCTCCAATGCAAGTATGTACTTTCTTAAATAAGGAGACGACAACTGTACGCAGTACTCCAGGTGTGGTCTCACCAACACCCTGTACAGGACTTCTCTACTTTTATACTCCATCCCCCTTGCAATAAATCTCAACATTCCATTTGCCTTCCTGATTACTTGCTGTACCTACATACTAACTGTTTGTGTTTCATGCACAAGGACACCAAAATCCCTCTGTCGCGCAGCATTCTGTAGTCTCTCTCCATTTAAACAATATTTTCCTTTTCTATTCTTCCGACCTAAGTAGGTATCCTCACATTTTCCCACATTATACGCCAGCTGCCAATTTTTTTGTCCACTCACTGAGCTTGTCTATATCCCTTTGCAGAGTCTTTGCGTCCTCTTCACAACTTGCATTCCCACCCATCTTTGTATAATCAGCAAATTTGGCAGCATTACATTATCATTTACTCCAAGTCATTAATATAGATTGTAAATAGTTGCGGCCCCAGCATTGATCCCTGTGGGACCTCACTTGTTACAGTTGCCAACACGAAAATGACCATTTTATCCCAACCCTGTTTTCTGTTAGTTAGCAAATCCTCCATCCTTATTATCCCCAAAACCATGACTTCTTATCTTGCGTATTAAAATTTATGTGGCACCTTATCGAATGCCTTTAGGAAATCCAAATACACTCCATCTACCGGTTCCCCTTCATCCACCCTGCTCGTTAAATCTCAAATAACTCGAATTAATTGATCAAACACGATTTGCCTTTCATAAAACCATGCTTATGCTGCTTGATTGCAATTATAATTTTCTAAATAGCCTGCTACGACTTAATATATTTCAGGTGCAGTTAGATAGATTTTTCAATGATAAGGGTGTGAAGGGTTATGGGGAGCGGGCAGGGAAGTGGAGCTGAGCCCAGCAGCAGATCAGCCATGATCTTATTAAATGGCGGAGCGGGCTCGAGGGGCCAAATAGACTTCTCCTGCTTCTATTTATTATGTTCTTACGGCCCCTCGAGCCTGCTCCGCCATTCAATAAGATCATGGCTGATCCGATCATGGATTGAGATCTACTTCACTGTCCGTTCCCCATAACCCCTTATTCCTTTATCGTTTCAGAAACTGTGTATTTCTGTCTTAAATTTATTTAATGTCCCGGCTTCCACAGCTCTCTGAGGCAGCGAATTCCACAGATTTACAGCCATCTGAGGGCAGAAATTCCTCCTCATCTCAGTTTTAAATGGGATGCCCCTTATTCTAAGATTTTGCCCTTTAGTTATAGTTTGGCGGAAAAAAATCAAAGATCAAGTTATTATTTAAATGAAGAAAAATTGCGAAGTGCAGTACAGTGGGACCTGGGGGTACTTGTGCAAGAAACACAGAACATTAGTATGCAGGTATAGCAAGTGATCAGGAAGTCAATCGAATCTTGGTCTTTGTCGCAAAGGGAATGGAGTATAAAAGCAGGGAAGTCTTGCTGCAGTTGTACAGGGTATTGGTGAGGCCACACCTGGAATACTGTGTGCCGTTTTGGTTTCCATATTTACGACCGGATGAACTTGCTTTGGCGGCAGTTCAGAGAAGGTTCACAAGGTTGATTCCGGAGATGAGGGGTTGATTATCAGGAAAGGTTGAGTAGGTTGGGCCTCTACTCATTGGAGTTCAGAAGAATGAGAGGTGATCTTATCGAAACGTAGCAGATTATGGGGGGCTTGACATAGTGGATGCAGAGAGGATGTTTCCACTGATAGGGGAGACTAGAATTAGAACTAGGGGTTTTCAGTCAGAACTGAAAACTGACTGCAAAAGCTTCTATCGATCGGTGAAGAGAAAAAATTAGTTAAGACAAACGTAGATCCAATGCAGTCAGATTCAGGTAAATGTATAATGGGGAACAAAAAATGGCAGACCAGTTGAACAAACGCTTTGGTTCTGTCTTCAAGAACGAAGACACAAATAACCTTCATGAAATACTGGGGGAACGAGGGTCTAGTGAGAAGGTTATTAGGCGAGAAATTGTGTTGGGGAAATTGATGGTGTTGAAGGCCGATAAGTCCCCGGGGCCTGACAGTCTGCATCCTGGAGTACTTAAGGAAGTGGCCCTCGAAATAGTGGGTGCATCGGTGATCATTTTCCAACAGTCTATCGACTTTGGATCAATTCTTATGGACTGTCGGGTAGCTAATGTAATAACTCTTTTCAACAAAGGAGGGGAGAGAAAACGGTTAATTATGGACAGGTTAGCATGACATCGGTAGTGGAGAAAATGTTGGAATGAATCATTAAAGATGAAATAGCAACACATTTGGAAAGCAGTGTCAGGATCGGTACAAGTCAGCATGGGTTTAGGAAAGGGAAATCATGCTTGACAAATTTTCTAGAATGTTTGGAGGATGTAAAATTAGAGTAGACAAGGAAGAACCAGTGTATGTGGTGTATTTGGAATTTCAAAAGGCTTTTGACAAGGTCCCACACAAGAGATTGGGGCGCAAAATTAAAGTGCATGGTATTGGGGGTAATGTACTGACGTGGATAGAGAACTGGTTGGCAGACAGGAAGCAGAGAGTCGGAATAAATGGTCTTTTTCAGAATAGCAGGCAGTGACTAGTGGGGTGCTGCAGGGCGCAGTGTGGGATTCCAACAATTTACAATATACATCAATGATTTAGATGAAGGAATTGAGTGTAATATCTCCAAGTTTGCAGATGACACTAAGGTGGGTGGCGGTTTGAACTGTGAGGAGGATGCTAAAAGATGACAGGGTGACTCGGACAGGTTAGGTAAGTGAGCAAGTGCATGGCAGATGCAGTATAATGTGGATAAATGTGAGGTTATCCACTTTGGTGTCAAAAACACGCAGGCAGAATTTCATCTGAATGGCGGGGGATTAGGAAAAGGGGAGTTGCAACGAGACCTGGCTGTCATGGTACGTCTGTCATTGAAAGTTTGCATGCAGGTGCAGCAGGTGGTGAAGAAGGTAAATGGTACGTTGGCCTTCATAACTAGGGGATTTGTGAATAGGCGCAGGGAGAACTTACCGCAGTTGTACAGGGCCTTGGTGAGGCCTCACCTGAAATATTGTGTTCAGCTTTGTTCTACTAATCTGAGGAAGGACGTTTTTGCTATTGAGGGAGTGCAGCGAATCTTCACCAGACTGATTCCCGGGTTGACAGGACTGACATATGAGGAATGACTGGGTCGACTGAGCCTGTATTCACTGGAGTTTAGAAGGATGAGAGGGGATCTCATAGAAACATGTAAAATTCTGACGGGAATGCACAGGTTGGATGCAGGAAGAATGTTCCCGATGTTGGCGAAGTCCAGAACCAGGGGACAAAGTTTACGGATAAGGGGTAAGCCATTTAGGGCTGAGATGAGGAGAAGCTTCTTCAGTCAGAGAGTTGTTAATATGTGGAATTCTCTACCATAGAGAGTTGCTGATGCCAGTTCATTGGATATATTCAAGGGAAAGTTAGATATGTCCCTTACGGCTAAAGGGATCAAGGGGTATGGAGAAAAAGTAGGAACGGGATACTGAGGACAATTATCAGCCATGATCTTATTGAATGGTAGTGCAGGCTCAAAGGGCCGAAATGCCTACTCCTGCATACATTGTCCATGTTTCTATGTTTCTATAGTTTTATAATAAGGGGCCGCCCATGTAAAACTGAAATGAGGAGGAATTTTTTCTCTCAGAGGGTTGTAAATCTGTGGAATTCGCTATCTCAGAGAGCTGTGGAAGCTGGGTCAGTGTATAAATTTAAGACCGGGATAGACAGTTTCTTAACTGATAAGGTAATAAGGGGTTATGGAGAGCGGGGAGGGAAGTGGAGCTGAGTCCCTGATCGGATCAGCTATGATTGCATTAAATGGCGGAGCAGGCTTGAGGGGCCGCATGCCCTGCTCCTGATACGTTTACTTACGTTCTTATGTAATTGGTGATAGATACAGGATCGAGCGGCAGACCATCCTCCTCGTGTTCCTATATTCCTGCCTAATAGAGGCGGGGAGTGTGGTGTTACAAGAGAAGAAATGGGATCTGGTTTAAGAATAACATCGGGAAGAGATCACAACAGAAACGAGGTCTGGTGTAAAAATAAAAGGGTGGAAGAGGACTGAAAGCTGAAAGTTGATGTGAGCCCCTTTGAGGCCTTGAGAAAACCTGCGGACCCTTCGTATTAAATGTTATTAAATGGTGCAGCAGGCTCGAGGGGCCTTTTGACCTACAACTGCTCCTATTTCTTATGTTCTTATGTTTTTATTACAGGTGATGGATCCTGCGACAGGGTTTCCGCCCGAGCGTGACGATGTAAATGACTCCCAGGGCTCTTAGTGTAACCGCAACAAAGGGAGTTTCTTGTGTTAAAGCAGTCGGTTCAGTACCTTCTCCAAAAGGGACAGAAACTCCACTGGGAGAACTTACCGGATTATTTTGCCCCCTATTTCCATTCTAAAGCAAGGACGTTATTGCTAAAGGTTTATAAATCACAGGTTCGGCCCCAGCTGCAGTATTCGGCCCACTTTTCTAATCTAAACGTTAATGTCTGAAGCCCAGAAAGACTGATAAAGAGAGAAAGATACTTAAAAAGAGGAGACACGAGATGGTGTTGGATAAAAGCTGAGAAATAGAATCACAGAATGATATAGCACATCGTGCCTGTGCCGGCTGTTTGAAAGAGCGATCCAATTAGTCCCCCTCCCCTGCTCTTTCCCCATAGCCCTGTGATGTTCTCCCTGCATGTATCTGTCCAATTTCCATTCGAGAGTTATTACTGAATCTGCTTCCACCACCCTGTCAGGCAGTGCGTTCCATCTCACAACAACTCGCCGCGTAAAGAAAAACATCACCATATAAAATGAAAGGGAGCGAGTGATTATCTCCCGGCTTCAGAGAGCAGAGGGAGCTCAGTGACCGATCCACACACACCGCCAGTCATTTCCAGAATGGACACTCTGAACAACAGGCTCATTTGCAAATGTCACCGCAATGTGTGGCTCTGCACCGACTCCCTGGCCAGATATAGGTCTCTTGTCAGATGTTTCCACCAGATTGCGGCCCTGGGTTTATTTACTGCTCAGAAGTGAGATGTGCGGTTTGGAGCCGGCAGCACAGAAACAGGAAGTTGTGTTGACTGAGACTGAAATAGCGTCAGTTTGATGTTATCACCATGAACAGGCTTCCGGTCTGTGAGGGCGGCCTCACCCTGACAGCACCAAGACTCACAGCACAGATTGCCCTTCACCTCAACAGTGCATTCACCTCCATTCTCATTTTAAAGATTAAAACCCAAGCACTTATTTGGGTTTAACACGTTCACTAACGAGCGAGATGGACTGAATGTGATCACTGGGATAAAAGAGGGGAGATAAAAATTAATTTACCTTAAACAGTGCGATTGGAAAATAGAAGCTTTTAGGTCATTTAGATGCTCTCTGAGAGATAGAGAGGGAGAGATAGGCGAGAGGTAGAGTGCGTTAGGTGTTCTCTGAGGCAAAGGCCGCTACTTCTTTTAAGGGACAAAATTAAAACAGAAAACACTTTAAATCTCAGCTGGTCAGGCAGCATTTGTGGAGAGAGAAACAGAGTTACCGGTTCAGAGAGAGGACAGAGGTTGTGTGAGTTAGGTAATGTCTGAGAGAGAAAGACAGAGAGGAGATTTGTTAAGTCTGAGGCAGAGAGGAGAGAGGTTATGCGCGTGAGGCACTCTTTGTGACAAAGGCCGCTATATGTTTTAAGGATTAAAACAAAACCAGAAAATACTGATAATCTCAGTGGGTCTGGCAGGAGAGAGAAACAGAGTTAACGTTTCAGGTCGATGACCCATCATCAGAACATCTTTCAAGGGGACAGTGGAACAATTGTCTGAAGCATGTATGATAACAAGCGATGCAGACAGAGCGGACCAGCATAATTAGATTTGGGTTATTCCAGTACAGGTGCAGTACGGATGCGGTGGGCCAAATGGCCTTTTTCTGCGCAGTGAGCTGCTAAGATTCTATGGTACAATATGAGGAAGGGAAGGGACTTATTTCGACATCCCGATTAAGACCTCTCGCTCACCCAGCGCAAAATAATTTATTTCACTGCCCCGTGAATAACTGGACTTTCGCTTTTGTTAATTACCAACATTTTAACACCATTTTCTTGTTGGAGCACATTGATGTGTTTGTGGAGCACACTGATGCTTGTGTGTGGAACACGTTGATGTGTGTGTGGAGCACATTGATATGTGTGTGGAGCACATTGATATGTGTATGTGGGGCACATTGATGTGTGTGTGTGGAGTACATTGATGTGTGTGTGTGGAAAATATTGATGGGTGTGTGTGAAACAGATTGATGTGTGGGTGGAGCACATTGATGCGTGTGTGGAGCACATTGATATGTGTGTGTGGAGCACATTGATGTTTGTGTATGGAACACATTGATGTGTGTGTGGAACACATTGATGTGTGCAGGGAACATTGATGTGTGTGTGGATCATGCTGTTGTGTGTGGAACACATTGATGTGTGTGTTGCTGTCCATGTGCTGATACTTCTCCTTCTTCAGCGTGGAAATGCATCATCTGAACATCATTCAAAAGAAAATGCATCAATAAGAAAGAAAGACTTACATTTACACAGCTCCTTTCAGCACTTGAGCACGTCCCAAAGCTCTTTACCGCCAATGACAATCCTTGAAGTGTAGTCACTGTTGTAATGTAGGAAACATGGCAGCCAAATTGAGTGCAGCAAGCTCCCACAAACTGCAATTGATCAATGAGCTGTTAATCGATATTCTCTGTGTAGTTCGTTGAGTGGAAGTTATTGAACCGGACACTGGGGATAAATCACCTGCTCTTCTGCACAATCATGTCATGGGATCTTTTAAGTAGATCTGAGGGGGCAGATGGGTACTCGGGTTAACTTCTCAACCCAAAGACGGCAACTCCGACAGTGCTGCACTCCCTCAATACTAGCACCAGGAATGATGTGCCTGGACTTTGCGCTCAAGTCTCTGGATTGTGAGTTTATCCCAAAATTATCCTAGACCGAGGGGAAAGTGAGATACACTGAGCCTCGGCTGATACAAACAGACGTTGTCTTGTGCAGTGCAATGAATACATGCCCCCGGGTAATATAAACAGAGACAGCGTCTAGTGTAATATAAACAGGGACAATGTCTAGTGTAATATAAACAGAGACAGGGTCTAGTGTAACATAAACAGTGTCAGGGTCCAATATAATATAAATAGAGACAGCTTGTAGTGTAAAATAAACAGTGACAGGGTCTAGTGTAAGATAAACAGAGACATAGTCTAGTGTAATATAAACAGGGACAATGTCTAGTGTAATATAAACAGAGACAGGGTCTAGTGTAACATAAACAGTTACAGGGTCCAATATAATATAAACAGAGACAGCTTGTAGTGCAAAATAAACAGTGACAGGGTCTAGTGTAAGATAAACAGAGACAGAGTCTAGTGTAATATAAACAGAGACAGGGTCCAGTATAATATAAACTGAGACAGGTTGTAGTGTAATATAAACATTGACAGGATCTAGTGTAATATAAACAGAGACAGGGTCGAGTGTAATATAAACAGAGACAGGGTCTTGTGGAATATACACAGAGCCAGAGTCGAGTGTAATATAAACAGAGACAAAGTCTAGTGTAATATAAACAGAGAAGGGATCTCGTGTAATATTATCAGAGACAGTGTCAAGTGTAATTTAAACAGAGACAGGATCCCGTGTAATATAAACAGAGACAGAGTCTAGTGTAATATAAACAGAGACAGGGCCCCGTCTAATATAAACAGAGAGAGGGTTTAGTGTGATTTAAACATTGACAGGGCTTAATACAATATAAACAGAGACAGTGCCTAGAATAGCAGAAACTGAGACATGGTCTTGCGCAGTAATAGCTGTGCCCTCTGTTTAATGGCCCTGTTGCACGTGGAAACATTTTCACAAAATCACAGGGCCCGAATGTGTTGGACTTATTGCCAGCTGCCACCGCGTTTTCTCCACGCTCTCCCTGTATTTTGGGTGCTCTCTTCTCCGAGCGATTTTGGTGAGGTCGCAACACCGACAAAAGACTTCCTGCCCGCTCCCTTCCGAGATTGGTCCAGCCAGTCCTCTGCTCCGGCAGCAGAAGCGACTGCCGCATGTAGGCAGTTCTTACCTGAATGGTAAGTATGGAGACTTGCAAGAAAAGGTTAGTGCACTTGTTTTCTTCATTTCTTTTGTAGCCATTTTGTTGGTCCTCTGAAGAATTTGTAACAGTTTCCATTTCATTTGTTGAAATGTTTTAATCCCGTAACCCCCTCCGTGGGCTGGACTCCATCCTCGGCGTTGCTTTGCCAAGGATCGCATTTACCAGCCAGGATCCGAACTACGGCCTGCAGCTGCCTAGAATCGGCGTGTAAGGCCAATTTTTATCCACTGGGCATTATTTTTCATATTTTTCCACCAAACTTTCATCCTGCACCGTGAGGGCCGTAGCAGTCAATTCAACGGTACATGGGCGGAATTTAGGTTTGACCAAACTCGGGCCCATAGATTAGTCAAGCACGGACAGTGACAATTCAGCCCATAGAGTCTGAGCCGGCTCTTCCCAAGAGCAATCAAATTAGTTTCACTATCCCGCTCTTTCCCTATATCCCTGCATTTTTCTCCTTCAGGTATTTATACAATTTCATTTTGAAAGTTAGTCTTGAATCTGTATCTACCACCCTCTCAGGCAGTACACTCCAAATCCTAATCAGTGGTTGCATAAATAAGTTTGTCCACATATTGCCTCTGGTTCTGTTGTCAATCACCTTACATCAGAAACAGTTTCTATTTATTTACTCAATCTAAACCCTTGATGATTTTAAACACGTCTATCAAATCTCCTCTTACTTCTCTCCTCTAAGGAGTAGAATCCCATCTTCTCCTGTCTCTCCACAATGACTGAACTCCTTCATGCCTGGTACTCAACTCGTGAATCACCTCTTAACCGTCTCTGCTCCAAGGAGAACAACCACAGCTTATCCAGTTTCAGAATATATGAACGCCCGGTGAAGGAATTGGGTGCAGAAAATTCCAGCTGAGGAATCCTCATCGATGGAAGCAAAAACACTGCAAAGGGAAAAATAGGAATCACTTGGGCTGAGAGAATGATGGAGAGAGGGAAGAATGGAGCAAGGGAGGGGTGGAGTGATGGAGAGAAGGAGGGATGGGTGCAGTTAAGGAGCGATTGATGGAGGGAGTGATGGAGGTATGGAGGGTGGGAGCGATGAAGGGAGGGAGGGATGTAAAGATGTGTGGAGGGTGGGAGGGAGTGATGGACTATCTCCCAATTTACCTGATCAAAACGCTCCATGATTTTGAACACTTCTATTAAGTGGCCCAAGCCTGCTCGACTCTAAAGAGAACAGTCCCTGCTTCCAGCTCCTCGGATGGTGTAGCTCACAGAGGGTAAAACTCAGGTTCCGTGAGTCCTTCTGCCTGGGACACTTCGAGATATTCCTTGCGAAATTTCCAACATTTTATATAGACCCGGTGTAAATCCCAATGTGGGAATGACATCCCAGGCAAGAAAAGAGAACTGGCCCCTGATAATAAATGGATCAGTGTAATTCTGGTCTCAGGCCCTCAACTTCAGACACGATGAGCTGAATGGAAATTTTTTAAAATACAAGCTGTGATATGTTCAAGCCTCGGCACAGTGTGATCGCTCTTGGCTCTGACTCAGAAGGTCACAGATACTAAACCCACTCCAGAGACCTGAGCACAAAATCTATGCCGACATCCGCAGTGCCAGTACTGAGTTCGTGCTGCACGGTCATATGTGCCATCTTTCGGGGCAGACATTAAACTGAGGCCCATATTCCAACTCAGTTGGATTTAAAGGAGTCATGGCACTCTGTTGAAGAGCAGAGGAGTTCTCCATGGTTTCAAGGTCAAATATGTAACCCTCAACCAACATCTGAAAAATTAATTATCTTATCATTATTTCATTGCTTTTTCTGGTCTCTTGTTGTGCACAAATTGGCTGCCCCATTTCCTACATTGCAACAGTTAACACACTTCCAAAGTAATTAATTGGCTGTAAAGCACTTATTGACAACATGAAGTCATGATAAGATGTTGCTACATTTCATCATTTGAAAATACAATTTGCATTATGTGAAAAGTTCAGATATTAAAGTGATTGTAGGACACTCCTCTGGTCACTGGTTTACAAAGGTTAAATCTTGCACTAAATGGAGCTCTAGTGGAATAGCAGCCTGTTCATAGATGATCCCAGCAGCAGAATGTTCAGAACTGAATTATTCATTTTAATATTTATTCCCTTTGATAAAAATCACATCTGTTCTAATTGAACAAAACTGAAGCCAACATCACTGTTCGACATATTTCTATTAATGTTGTATCAACTGTCAATATTCTTAAAATAATTGCTTGTTGTGAGTTGAAACTAATCAATAACTGACTCTGTTGATCTGATTCTACTGCCATGAACACTTCATGGGAACCAGTGAGTCGTTTATGTAAATAATCACAGAAATAGAAGTCCCAGATTAGAGTATTAAGCGACGGAAACACAATAACTGTGTCCCCACCAACACAGCACAGAAATAAAGATAGAGAGAAATGCAAATCTCTCAACAGATTCCATCAACAATTGTTTTTTGGTACATTTCACTAAATTACAGGAGAATAAAGTAAAGATGATACCCACGGACAAAATGGGGAAAGATTCTAATCACCATACAAAGCAACATCACAAGTGTGACAGTGGAGATTTCCTGTATCCTCTCCCTCTCCTATTACCACTTTCCATCTTGTTTCTCAAGAAGAGATAATTGGCCTTCCCGCACAAATGATGTCAACATCTAACAAAGGTTTTCCTTGAGCCCCAATGATATGCCTTGGAACAAATTGATTGGGTTGCACAGAGGGAGCATTAATCCAAAATATGACACGTGTATTAAATTATCTGGGATTGTTTGATGGATCAGTGTAGATGGATCTTTACACTGTATCTAACCCGTGCTATACCTGCCCTGGTTGTGTTTGATGGGACAGTTTAGAGGGAGCTTTACTCTGTTTCTAACCCCGTGCTGTACCTGTCCTTGGTGTGTTTGATGCGACCATGTGGAGGAAGCTTCACTCTGTTTCCAATCTGTGCTGCACCGGCGCTGGGAATGTTTGATGGGACGGTGTAGAGGGATATTTACTCTGAATCTGACATATGCTGTACTGCGCTGGGAGTTACTGGGTTGAGTGCAGTAATAGCTGAGACAGGGTGCAGTGTCATATAAACACTGACATGGTGAATTATAATAAAAGCAGATACAGGGTCTAGTTTCATAGAAACAGAGGCATGGTCTCGTGCGGTAATAATGGTGACAGGGTCTAGACTAATATAAACAGAGACATGGTCTAGTTTAAATGTGAAAGGATGGGGCCAGTGTAACATAAACAGTGTCCTTGTCTAGTTTAATATAAACAAATTCAGGGTATTGTGTAATAGAAACAAAGGCATGGCACATTCCAGCAATATCTGAGACAGAGCCTAGAATAATATTAGTAGCTCTACTGCAATAATAACTGAGGTAAAGCCTTGTGTAGTAATTACTGATACAGTGACATTTTAATTGGTTCCTGGCATGTGGGTGTGGGTGCCGCTGACTAGGCTAACATTGATTGTCTATCCCTAATTGGCCTTGAGAAGCAGGTCATGTGCTGCCACCTTGAACCGCTGCTGTCCGTGTGGTGAAGGGACCCCCACAGTGTGAGGGAGTGGGTTCCATGGATTATACCCAGCGACTATGAAGGGACGGTCATAAATTTCCTAGTCAGGATGTTGTGTGATTTGGAGGGGAACTTTGAGGTGGTAGTGTTCCCACGAGGCTGCTGCCCTTGTCCTTGTAGATTTAAGAAATCGTAGGTTTGGAAAGTGCTGTCGAAGATGTCTTGGCGAGTTGTTGCAATATATCGTGTAGATAGTAATCCCTGCAGACATGATGTGCCAGTGGTGGAGGGAATGAATATTTAACGTGGTGGATGGGGTAATATAAACTGGAGCAGGTTCTAGGGTAGTAACAACTGAGACAGGGTCTGATATATTACAGAATCATAGAATAGTTAAAGCACAGAAGAGGGCCATTAGGCCCATGTAGCCCGTGCCGCTCTCTGCGAGAGTATTTCAGCTAATCCACATCCCACCCTTTCCCGTAGCCCTGTGAATTTTCTTCCTGCAGGTACTTATCCAATTCTCTTTGCAATGCCATGATTGACTCTGCCTCCACCACCCTTTCAGGCAGTGCATGCCAGATCCTAACCGCTCGCTGTTTAAAAACGTTTTCCTCATGTCGCCTTTGGCTCTGCTGCCAATCACCTTAAATCTGTGGTCCTCTGTTCTCGACCCTTCCGCCAATGGGAACAGTTTCTCTCTAGCTATTCTGTCTCGACACTTTATTTTTCTGAACACCTTTATCAAATCGCATCTCAATCTTTTCTATTCTACAGAGAACAACCCCAGCTTCCCAAGGCTACCACGTAACCAAAGTTCTTTCACCCTGGACCCACACGTGTAAATCTTTTATGAACCTTCTCTAAGGCCTTCACATCTTTCCTAAAATGGGTTGCCCAGAATTGGACCCAATACTCTAGTTGAGGCTGAACCAGTGTTTTATAAATGTTCATCATAACTTCCTTTCGTTTGTATTCTGTGCCTCTAATTATGAAGCCCAGGGTCCCGAATGCTTTTTAGCCGCTTTCTCAGCCGCCTCTGCCACATTCAATGAGTTGTGCACGTATACCCCCAGTTCACTGCGTTTATGCACCCTTTAGAATCGTATCCTTTAGTTTATTTTGCCTCTCCTCGTTCTTCTTACCAAAATTTATCACTTCACAATTTTCTGCGTTTCATTTGCCACGTGGCCACCCATTCCACCAGCATGTCAATGCCCTCTTGCAGTCATTATTCTCCTCCTCACTGTTCACTATGCTTTCAAGTTTGATGCCATCAGTAAATTTTGAAATTGTGCCCGTACACCCAAGTCTAAGTAATGAATATGAATCATGAAAAACAGTGTTCATAATGACAACCGCTGCGGAAACCCACTGTATACCTTCCTCCAATCCAAAAAAAACACTACTCTCTGGTTCCTGTCACTCAGTCAATTTCATACCCATGGTGCCACTGTCCCTTTTATTCTATGGGCTTCAACTTTGCTGCAAAGGATATTTTCAAAACACTTTATCAAACGCCTTTTGGAAGTCCACCACATCAACCATATAAACTAAGACTGGGACTCGTGCAGTAAAAACGGCGACAGGGTCTGGTGTAATGAGAGAAATAATAATTGCAGATTTATTAAACGCATGCCAGGTGCAGGTGCAGTTTCATGTTTGCCATCAATTGCACCAATAATCATACACTCGAGGTGTATAACAGGGCATTCTGTCTGGCGCTGAGGTGATCACTGTACAAAAAAGCGCTGAGACTGTTAGTGGGCTGCTCATTATCCTCGGTGTGAATTAATCCCTTTTCCCACTGAACATTGCAAACAGACATGGTCACCTTGGTAACGGAATGGTCAGTGTGACATCTCTTTCTAAAGCAGAGCACGCAAGACAATGTGTTATCAATAAATATTAAAGGCATTAAACGACATGCAATTAGATATAGAATAACATTTAAAGGAGAAAAAGTAATGGTTGAATCTAATCTTTGTGGATAGCACTTGCACATATTATAAATGATGTGTTTTATACACACAAACTTGTACACACACACACATACATAGACACACACACATACACACACAAATGCACACATGCACACATACACACACACACATCATAGGCAGTCCCTCGGAATCGAGGAAGACTTGCATTCACTTTAAAAATGAGACCTTAGGTGGCTGAACAGACCTACACGAGAACCACAGTCACTGTCACTGGTGGGACAGAGAGCCGTTGAGGGAAAGGGGCGAGGTGGTGTGGGACAGCACGTTCTTTCCACTGCCTGCGCTTGCTTTCTGCATGCTCTCAGCGATAAGACTCGAGGTGCTCGGCACATTCCCGCATGCACTTCCTCCACATAGGGCAGTCTTTTGTCTTTGGCCCTGCTGTATGCCTCAGAGACATGGACCATGTCGAGTAGAACCCTCAAGTCGCTGGAGAAATACCACCAACGATGTTTTCGCAAGAACCTGCAAATCTCTTGGGAGGACAGACGCAACAACGTTCGCGTCCTCGACCAGACCAACATCCCTAGCATTGCAGCACTGACCACACTTGATCAGCTCCGTTGGGCAGGCCACATTGTTCGCATGCCAGACATTAGACTCCTAAAGCAAGCACTCTACTCGGAACTCACTGCAAACGAGCGAAAGGTGGGCACTGGAAACGTTACAAGGACACCCTCAACACCTCTCTGATAAAGTACACACGCACAGACACATATAGCGAACACTTTGTGTGTGCTATTTTCAGTTGTTCGTCTGAACCAAATGAGCGATACAATGTTTGTGGACATTAGCACCCTGAAGCCGCCCATCCGGTGGTGCTGTGAGGTCACGGTTCCAGGCTCCATCTGACACAACCAGTGGGTCACGTGACAGCTCCAGAGAAAATGTTGCAGGAAAAACAATTCTTATCATTAATTAACTGAGAGAAATTGGCACAGCACACCACAAGTGTGAATTGGTAACCTTTACCACACAGTGTGTCTCTAAGTAGTGCAAAGTGCAGTGCACTATTGCACATATTCAGTCTTGTCCCTCAATACCAGTCCATCTCTGGGAGATTGTTACAAGATTCACTCCATCCTTTCGGCACAAATATTAACGACATGACACCAGATCAATTAGACATTGCACAAAACCTTAGATAGCTGTTAAGGAATCGAAACATATGTTCCAACCAAAAAAGTATTGCATCCTCCTACCCACAAACATGTATATCTTTATTTACATTATTATCACTCCAGCCTTTATATATCTTCTTTCTTGCTTTGGCATTCTCGTGTCCTGGCATGCGAACTATGTGGCTTGCCCAGCGGAGCTGATCAAGTGTGGTCAGTTCTTCACTGTTGGGGATGTTGGCCTGGTCGTGATCGTTACAAGGACACGCTCAAAGCCTCCCTGATAAAGTGCAACATCCCCACTGACACCTGGGAGTCCCAGGCCAAAAACCGTCCTGAGTGGAGAAAATGCATCCGGGAGGGTGCTGAGCAATTCGAGTCTCATCTCCGAGAGCATGCAGAAATCGAGCGCAGGCAGTGGAAAGAGCGCATGGCAAAAAAGTCCCATCCATCCCTTCCTTCAACGACTATCTGTCCCACCTATGACAGAGACTGTAATTCCTCTATTGGACTGTTCAGCCACCTAAGAACTAATTTTAACAGTGGAATCAAGTCTTCCTTGATTCCGAGCAACTGCCTATCTAGCTAACAGACGCATAGTCAAGTGCCGAAATAATTGAGACAGGGTCTGTTGTGCAATAAATTGAGATATAGAGCCTGGAGTGGGTGGTTATCCCAAAAATATCTGAGACCGAGACGAAAGTGAGACATACTGAGCATCGTCTCACACAAACAGACATTGTGATGTGAAGCGCAATGGATATATGGACCAGTGTAACATAAAGGGACACAGGGCCTGGTGTAACATAAAAGGATACAGGGCTACGTGAATTATAAACAGAGACAGGTTATAGTGCCTTTTAAACAGAGACAGAGCCCAGTGTAATTTAAGCAGACAAGGAGTAGTGTAATATAAACTGGGACAGGATGCAGTGTAATTTAAACAGAGACTAGGTCTATTGTAATATAAACAGAGACCGGGCCGAGTGTAATATAAACAAAGGCAGGATGTAGTGTAATTTAAACAAAGACAGGGTCTAGTGTAATATAAACATGGACAAGGCGTAGTGTATTAAAAACAGAGACATTGCCTAGTGTAGTATAAACTTAAGAACACAAGAACATAAGAAATAGCAGCAGCAGTAGGCCACCTGACCCCTCGAGCCTGCTCCGCCATTCAATAAGATCATGGCTGATCAGATCATTGACTCAGCTCCACTTCCTGCCCCCCATAACCCTTTATTCCCTTATCGCACAAAGATCTGTCTATCACCGCCTTAAATATATTCAATAACCTAGCCTCCACAACTCACTGTGACAGAAAATTTTATCGATTTGAAACCCACTGAGAGAACAAATTCCTCCTCATCTCTGTTTTAAATAGGCGGCCTCTTATTCTGAGTCTATGTCCCCTTGTTTTATGTTGCCATGTGAGTGGAAATATCCTCTCTGCATCCACCCTGCCAAGCCCCCTCATTATCTTATACGTTTCGATAAGATCACCTCTCATTCTTCTGATTTGCAATGAATAGAGGACCAACCTACTCAACCTTTCCTCATAAGTCAAACCCCTCATCCCCGATATCAACCTAGTGAACATTCTCTGAACAGCCTCCAAAGCAAGTATATCGTTTCGTAAATATGGAAATCAAAACTGCACGCAGTATTCCAGGTGTGGCATCACCAATACCTTAAAAAGCTGTACAAATATGTCCCTGCTTTTATACTCCATCCCCTTTGCAATAAAGGCCAAGATACTATTGGCCTTCTTGATCACTTGCTGTACCTGCATAGTATACTTTTGTCTTTCATGCACAAGTACTTCCCGCTCCCGTAGTCCTGCGACAATTTGCAATTTTTCTCCATTTAAATAATAACTTGCTCTTTGTTTTTTTCAGCCAAAGTGCATGACCTCACACAAGTTCCAACATTATACACCATCTGCCAAATTTTGGCCACTAACTTAGCCTGTCTATGACCATTTGCAGATTTCTCGAGTCCTCCTCACACATTGCTTTTCCTCCCATCTTTGTATCATCAACAAACTTGACATCGTTACACTCAGTCCCTTCTTCCAAGTCGTTTATTTAGATTGTATACTGATCCCTGCGGCACCACACTAGAACCATTTATCCCGACTCTCTGTTTTCTGTTAGTTAGCCAATCCGCTATCCATGCTAATATATTACTCCCAACACCGTGAACTTGTATCTTGTGCAGTAACCTTTTACGTGGCACCTTGTCAAATGCCTTCTGTAAGTCCAAATGCACTGCATCCACTCGTTGCGCTTTATCCTCCCTGTTCGTTACATCCTCAAAGAACTCCAGCAAATTTATCAATCATAAATCCATGCTGACTCTGCCTGACCGAATTTTGCTTTTCCAAATGTCCTGTTACTGCTTCTTTAATAATGAGCTCCAACATTCTCCCAACCACAGATGGTGGGCTAACTGGTCTATAGTTTCCTGCATTTTGTCTGCTTCCTTTTTTAAATAGTGGCGTTACATTTGCAGTTTTGCAATCTGCTGGGACCTCCTCAGACTCCGGGAAATTTTGGTAAATTACAAGCAATGCATCCACAATCCCTGCCGCCACTTTTCTTGAGACTCTAGGCTGCAAATCATCAGGTCCAGAGGAATGATTTGCCTTTAGTCCCAATTTCCTATGAGTACCACCTCCTTAGTGATTGTGATGGTCACTCACAGATTAGTACAGCACAGAAGGTGGCAATTCAGCCCATAGAGCCTGTGCCGGCTCTTTCGAAGAACAATCCAGTTAGTATCACTCCACCGCTCTTTCGCTATATCACTGCATTTTTTTCTCCTTCAAGTATTTACACAATTTACTTTTGAAGGCTACTATTCAATCTATATCTACCATCCTTTCAGGCAATACACTCGAAATCCTAACCAGTGGTCTCATTAAGAAGTTTGTCCACACATCGCCTTTGGTTCTTTTGTCAATCAACTATCACCTGCAACTTCTTCTATTTATGTATTATATCTCAACTCTTGATGATTTTAAACAGGTCTTTCAAATCTGCTCTTAGACTTCTATCATCTAAGGAGGAGAATCGCATCTTTTCCTATCTCTCCACATTAACTGACGTCCCTCATCCCTGGTAACATTCTATTACAGATGCCCTTAACCTTGTCCACTCCAAGGAGAACAATCCCATCTGCTCCTGTCGCTCCACATTAACTGAAGTCCATCATTCCCGCTGCTATTCTACTAAAATATAGAAACATAGAAAATAGGTGCAGGAGTATGCCATTCGGTCCTTCTAGCCTGCACCGCCATTCAATGCGTTCATGGCTGAACATGCAACTTCAGTACCCCATTCCTGCTTTCTCGCCATACCCCTTGATCCCCCTAGTAGTAAGGACTTCATCTAACTCCTTTTTGAATATATTTAGTGAATTGGCCTCAACAACTTTCTGTGGTAGAGAATTCCACAGGTTCACCACTCTCTGGATGAAGAAGTTTCTCCTCATCTCGGTCCTAAATGGCTTACCCCTTATCCTTAGACTGTGACCCCTGGTTCTGGACTTCCCCAACATTGGGAACATTCTTCCTGCATCTAACCTGTCTCAACCCATCAGAATTTTAAACGTTTCTCTGAGGTCCCCTCTCATTCTTCTGAACTCCAGTGAACACAAGCCCAGTTGATCCAGTCTTTCTTGATAGGTCAGTCCCACCATCCCGGGAATCAGTCTGGTGAACCTTCGCTGCACTCCCTCAATGGCAAGAATCTCCTTCCTCAAGTTAGGAGAACAAAACTGTACACAATACTCCAGGTGTGGCCTCACCAAGGTCCTCTACAACTGTAGGAACACCTCCCTGCCCCTGTACTCAAATCCCCTCGCTATAAAGGCCAACATGCCATTTGCTTTCTTAATCGCTTGCTGTACCTGCATGCCAACCTTCAATGACTGATGTATCATGACACCCAGGTCTCGTTGCACCTCCGCTTTTCCTAATCTGTCACCATTCAGATAATAGTCTGTCTCTCTGTTTTTACCACCAAAGTGGATAACCTCACATTTACCCACATTATACTTCATCTGCTAAGCATTTGCCCACTCACCTAACCTACCTATTTCACTCTGCAGCCTCATAGCATCTTCCCCGCAGCTCGCACTGCCAACTAACTTAGTGTCATCCGCAAATTTGGATATACTACCTTTAATCCCCTCGTCTAAATCATTAATGTACAGAGTAAACAGCTGGGGCCCCAGCACAGAACCTTGCGGTACCCTACTAGTCACTGCCTGCCATTCTGAAAAGTACCCATTTACGCCGACTCTTTGCTTCCTGTCTAACAACCAGTTCTCAATCCACGTCAGCACAATACCCCCAATCCCATGTGCTTTAACTTTGCACATTAATCTCTTGTGTGGGACCTTGTCGAAAGCCTTCTGAAAGTCCAATTATACCACATCAACTGGTTATCCCTTGACCACTCGACTGGAAACATCCTCAAAAAATTCCAGATGATTTGTCAAGCATGATTTCCCTTTCACAAATCCATGCTGACGTGGACCTGTCATGTCACCTCTTTCCAAATAAGCTGCTATGACATCCTTAATAATTGATTTCATCATTTTACCCAGTACTGAGGTCAGGCTGACCGGTCTATAATTCCCTGTTTTCTCTCTCCCTCCTTTTTTAAAAAGTGGGGTTACATTGGCTACCCTCCACTCGATAGGAACTGATCCAGAGTCAATGGAATGTTGGAAAATGACTGTCAATGCCTCCGCTGTTTTCAAGGCCACCTCCTTAAGTACTCTGTGATGTAGTCCATCAGGCCTTGGGAATTATCGGCCTTCAATCCCATCAATTCCCCCAACACAATTTCCCGACTAATAAGGATTTCCCTCAGTTCCTCCTCCTTACTAGATCGTCTGACCCTTTTATATCCGGAAGGTTGTTTGTGTCCTCCTTAGTAAATACCGAACCAAAGTACTTGTTCAATTGGTCTGCCATTTCTTTGTTCACCGTTATGACTTCCCCTGATTCTGACTGCAGGGGACCTACGTTTGTCTTTACTAACCTTTTTATCTTTACATATATTTAGAAACTTTTGCAATCCGTCTTAATGTTCCCTGCAAGCTTATTCTCGTACTACGTTTTCCCTGCCCTAATCAAACCCTTTGTCCTCCTCTGCTGAGTTCTAAATTTCTCCCCGTCCCCGGGTTCTCTTCTATTCCTGGCCAATCTGTATGCCACTTCCTTGGCTTTAATACTATCCCCGATTTCCCTTGATAGCCACGGTTGAGCCACCTTCCCTTTTTTATTTTTACGCCAGACAGGAATGTACCATTGTTGTAGTTAATCCATGCGGTCTCTAAATGTCTGCCATTGCCCATCCACAGTCAACCCCTTAAGTATCATTCGCCAATCTATCCTAGCCAATTCACGCCTCATACCTTCAAAGTTACCCTTCTTTAAGTTCTGGAGCATGGTCTCTGAATTAACTGTTTCATTCTCCATCCTAATGCAGAATTCCACCACATTATGGTCCCTCTTCCCCAAGGGGCCTCGCACAAAGAGATTGCTAATTAATCCTCTCTCATTACACAACACCCAGTCTAAGATAGCCTCCCCCCTAGTTGGTTCCTCGACATATTGGTCTAGAAAACCATCCCTTATGCACTCCAGGTATTGCTCCTCCACCGTATTGCGTCCAGTTTCGTTAGCCCAAACTATGTGCATATTAAAGTCACCCATTTCCTCTTAACCTTCTCTACTCCAAGGAAAACAACCCCAGCTTATCCAGTCTCTCCACATAATTTTAATCCCCCATCCCTGATGCGTTTCCAGTAAATCTCTTCTGTACCCTCTCGAAAGTCATCACGTCCTTCCTAAAGTGTGGTGCCCAGAATTGGACACAATCCTCCAGCTGGGGCCGAACTCGTGGTTCCAGTCTTTCATCCTTGGTACCAATCTGGTAAATCTCCCCTTACCCTTCTCTGTTGTAAGAAGAACAGCCCCAGAATCTACAAGATGTCCGTGTAACGAGCGTTCGCATCCTACCTTCCAGTACACACAATGGCATCGAGCTCCAGGCAGGAACTGGCCCGTCCTCAATTGCGAAAATGGGCAGGAAAAAAGAACAGCTGAAAGTCGACGGTGACTTAAAGCAATTTTTCAAAAACTGTGATCCTTATTTATTTAATTTAAATGCAGAAAAAATATCCTCACTTCCCCAGCTAGAAATTCTACCCAGTGCCAGTTCGCAGCGAATTCCCTCTCCGTAAAGGTCACCATTTTATTTCTTTTCAGTTTTTTTAGATGGAGGTGGGAGGGTTAAATGTATATATTTGCCATCGCTCTCTCTCTTATTTGTTAATATATATGAAAGCCCGGTGAAGGAATTGGGTGCAGAAAATTCCAGCTGAGGAATCCTCATCGATGGAACCAGAAACACTGCAATAGGATAAATAAGAATCAGTTGTGCTGAGGGAGGGATGGAGGGAGGAAGGAGTGGAGCAAAGGAGGGGTGGAGTGATGGAGGGGTGGAGGGGTGGACGGAGGAAGAGATGGGTGCAGGGAGGGAATGATTGATGGAGGGAGGGATTGAGGGAGGGAGGAATGGAGCAAGGTAGCGGTGGAGTGAAGGATGGGTGGAATGTGGACGGAGGGAGGGAGCTGTGGGTCCAGGGAGGGAGCGATTGATGGAGGGAGGGAGGGGGGAGGGTGGGATGAAAGGAAGGAGGGATGAAGGGAGGGAGCGAAGCAGAGGCGGGTAGAGGGAGGAAGGGATGGTGGGAGGGACTGATGTAATATCTCCCAATATACCCGATCAAAACTCTTCATATTCTTGAGCACCGATAATAAATGACCCATAACCTGCTCAGCTCTAAGGAGAACAATCCCAGCTTTCAGCTGCTCTGATGGTGCAGCTCACGCAGTGTAAATCTCAAGTTCCGTGAGTCCTTCTGCCTCAGGCACTTCCAGATATTCCCTGCGGAATCACTGACACTTTTTTATGGAGCCAGTGCAAATCCCTGTGTGTGAATTACATCACAGGCAAGATAAGAGAACTCTCCCTGATAATAAACGGATCAGTGTAAGACTGTGTTCAGGCTCTGAAATTCAAAGACGATGAGCTGAATGGCAACATTTTAAAATACAAGCTGTGATATGTTCAAGCCTCGCCTCAGTGGAATCGCTCTCGCCTCTGACTCAGAAGGTGACAGATACTAAACTCCACTCCAGCAACCAGAGCCCATAAGCTGTGCCGACATGCCCGATGCTAGTACTGAGTGAATGCTGCATGATCAGATGTGCAGTCTTTCGGGTCAGACATTAAAGTGAGGCCCCATCTTCCCGACCAGTTGGATATAAAGGACTCTTGGCACTATCGTAAAGAGCAGAGGAGTTCTCCACGGTTTCCAGCGCAACAAATTATCACTCAACCAACATCTGAAAAATAGATTATCTGATCATTATTTCATTGCTGCTTGTGGGATCTTGCTGTGCAGAAATTGGTTGCCACATTTCCTACATTACAATAACGACCACACTTCCTAAAAAATATCATTGGCTGTAAAGCAGTTTGGGACAACATGAGTTCATGAAAGTCGCTGTATAAACGCAAGGTGTTTCTAAATGTTAACATTTGAAAATACAAGTTGCGATATGTGAAAAGCTCTGATATTACTGCAATTGTAGAACACTCCTCTGGGCACTGGTTAACTTATTTAGTTTCAATTGGTTAAATCTTCCAATAAATGGAGATCCAGTGGAATAGCAGCCTGTTCAGAGATGTTCAACTGATTTCGGCAGCAGAACTTTCAGAACTGAAGTATACATTTTAAAATGTATTCCCTTGATATAAATCATATCTGTTCTATTGAACAAAACTGAAGCCAACGTCACAGTTCGAGATATGTATATATCTGTGTGCCAAATGTCAATATTATTTTAAATAGCCCTTGTTGTGAGATGAAATGAATCAATAATTGACTCTGTTTATCTGATTTTTCTGCCATGAACACTTCAGTGATGCGTTTATGTAAATAAACACAGAAATAGAAGTCCCAGATTAGAGCATTGAGCGACAGAAACACAATAAATGTGTCCCCACCAACATGGCACAGAAATAAAGATAGGGAGAAATGAAAATATCTCAACAGATTCCAGCAACAATTGTTTTTTGTTAAATTTCTCTAAATTGTAGGAAAATAAAGTAACGTTGATACCCACGGTCAGAATTGGGAAAGATTCTAGTCACCGTATAAAGTGACATCACAAATTTCCTGTATCCTCTCCCTCTCCTGTTTCCACATTCCACCTTCTCTCTGGAGAATGGATAATTGGCCTTACCCCCACAACGAGATGTCAACGTCTAACAAACGTTTTCCTTAAGCCCTACTGAAATGCTTCGAACCAAGTTGATTATAGTGCGCAGATGGAGCTTTAATCCAAAATGTGACATCTGTATGGAATGATCTGGGAGTTTTTGATGGGACAATGTAGAGGGATCTATACACTGTATCCAACCCGTGCTGGACCAGCCCTTGGCGTGTTAGATGGGACTGTGTAGATAGAGCTTTACTCTGTACCTAACCCGTGCTGTACCTGCCCTGGGAATGTTTGATGGGATAGTCTAGAGAGACTTTAATCTGTATCTCATCCAAGCAATACCTGCCCTAGGAGTGATTGATGGAACGGTGCAGAGGGAGCATTACTCTGTATCTGAAACATGCTGTACCTGCCCTGTGAGTTACAGAGTTCAGTGCAGTAATAAATGAGACAAGGTCTAGTTTAATATAAACAGAGGCATGGGCTAGTTTTTTAAAATGGAAGAATGGGGCTAGTTTAAAAAAGCAGTGTCTTTGTCTCGTTTACTATAAGCAGAGACATGGTCCTGAGTAATAGGAACAAAGGCGTGGCATATTCCAGTAATATCTGAGACACGGCATAGTACAATATTAGTAGTTCTAGTGCAGTAAGGTTTTATTTATGCCTGGCATGTGGGTGTCGCTGGCAAGGCCAAGGTTGAAAGCGTAACCCTAATTGGATTTGAAAACCAGGTGTTGAGCTGCGACCTTGAACCGCTTGCAGTCCGTGTGGTGAAGGTACTCCCGCAGTGTTAGGGAGGGGTTTCCACGAATTTGACCCAGCAATTAAGAAGGGACCATAATACATTTCCAATTCAGGATTGTGAGTGATTTGGAGGGGTACGTGGAGGTGATGGTGTTCCCACGAGCCCGCTGCCCTTATACTTCTAGGTTTGGAAAGTGCTGTCGAAGATGTCTTGGGAAGTTGCTGCAATGCATCTTGTAGATAATACTCACTGCAGACAAGGTCCGCCGATAGTTGAGGTAGTGAATTTTTAATGGATGGCGTGATATAAACAGGAACAGGGTCTAGTATAGTAATAACTGAGACAGGCTCTGGTGTATTATACAATCGTAGAATGGTCACAGCACATAAAAGTGGCATTCGGCCCATATAGTCCGTGCCGCTCTCTGCAAGAGTATTTCAGCTCGTCCACTCCCCCGTCCTTTCCCGTAGCCCTGTGAATTTTCTTCCTTTACGTATTTATCCAATTCCCTTTGCAATGCCATGATTGAGTCTACCTCCACCACCCTGTCAGGCAGTGCATTCCAGATCCTAACCGCTCGCTGCTTAAAACAAATTTCCTCACGTCGCCTTTGGTGCTCCTGACAATCACCTTAAATCTGTGTCCTCCGTTCTCGACTCTTACGTCAATGGGAACAGTTTCTAGGCAGCTACTCTGTCTCGAGCCCTTATGATTCTGAACACCTCTCACAAATCTCATCTCAACCTTCTCTGCTCTAGGGAGAACAACCCCATCTTCTCTTGTCTCGCCACATAACTGAAGTACCTTATCCCTGGAACAACACGTAAATCTTTTTGCACCCTTTCTAAGGCCTTCACATACTTCCTAAAGTGCGGTGTGCAGAATTGGAAACAATACTCAGTTGAGGACTAACCAGTGTTTTATACAGGTTGGTCATTGCTTTTGTATTCTATGCCTCTATTAATGAAGCCCAGGATTCCGTATGCTTTTTAAACCACTATCTCAACCTGCCCTGCCACCTTCGATAATTTTTGTACACATACCCCAACGTCTCTCTGTTCATCACGCCCTTTAGAATTCTACCCTTTCGTTTATTTTGCCTCTCCTTCCTCCCAACAAAATGTATCACTTTAAAATGTTCTCCGTTTAGTTTGACACATGTCCACCCATTCCACCATCACCTCTATGTCCTCTTGCAGTCATCAGTACCCTCTTCACTGTTCACTATGCTTCCAAGCTTTGAGTCATCTGAAAAGTTTGGAATTGTGCCCCGTACACCAAAATCCATGTCATGAATATAAATCAAAAGAAGCAGAGTTCCTAGTATGAACCACTGCAGAATACCTCTGTATACCTTCCGCTGGTCAAAAAAAACCACGACTGTCTGATTCCTGATACTCAACCAATTTCATATCCATGCTGCCACTGTCCTTTTTATTCTATTGGTTTCAACTTTGCTGGCAAATATATTATCAAGGCAATTTATGGAAGTGGACCACATCAACCATATGAACTGAGCCTGGGTATTGTGCATTAAAAACTGGGACGGGGTGTGGTGTAATGAGAGAAGCAATAAGTTAGATAATTACAGATTTGCTAACTCTTGCCAGGTACAGGTGCATTTTCATTTTTACCATCACTTACACAGTAGAGTTAAATCTCAGCAGCATCTGTGTGATGGTGTGGTGATCACTGGCCAGTAAAGCGCAGAGACAGGTGGGTGGCTGCTCATTATCCTCGGTGTGATTTAATCCCCTTTCCCACTGAATATTGCGGATAGACTTGGTCACCTTGGTAAAGAAATGGTCAGTGTGACAAAACTTTCTAAACAAGAACACACAAAACAATGGGTTATCAATAAATGGTAAAGGTATTAACGACCTGCAATTGCATTTTGAATACAATAAAATGCTGAAAAATAATGGTTGAAGCGTATCATTTATCTTTGTGGAATGCACACATTATGAATGATGTGTTTTGTACCCACATACACACACACACATGCAGATACACATACTCTTTTCAGTTGTTCTTCTCAACCAGATGAGACATTTTTTCCGGTGGATATTAGCACCACGCGGCCGACCATTCGACAGTGCTGTGACGTCACGGTTCCAGGCCCTGTCTGACGCAATCAGTGGGTCACGGGACAGCTAAATAGGAAATACTGGAGGAAAAACATTCCTTAATATTAAAGAACAGGGAGGAATTGGCACAGGACAAAACAAGTGACAATTAGTAACTTTTAACACACAGAGTGCCAATAAGTAGTGCAAATTGCAGTGAATTGCTCACCTTTAGTCCTGTCCCTCAACCCCAGTCCATCTCCAGGAAATTGTTACAAAATTCACCCCATCCTATCAACACGAATATAACCGACACAATACCAGATCAATTAGTAATTGCACACAGCTGTTGATAGTTGTTAACAAAACTAAACAAATACTTCAAACCAAAAAAGTATTGTATCCTCAAACCCACAAACACATACATCTTTATTTATATTAATATCTATCGATCCCTCTTTAAATCTTCTGCTTAAGTAACAGACGCATGGACAAGCACAGAAATAACTGAGGCAGGGTCTGTTGTACAATAAATAGTGACAGCGTCCAGTGCACGAATATTTTAGACAAGGTCTTGTATAATATGAAGACAGACGGGGTATATTATAATATATTTCAGACATGGTCTATGTCAGGAATGACGGATAAAGGGTGTAATGTAATATAAACAGAGATAGTGGCATTGGAGGCTGTTCAGCGAAGGCTCACCCGGTTGATTCTGAAGGTGAGGTGGTTGTCTTATGAATAAAGGTTGAGTAGGTTGGGCCTATACTTGTTGGAATTCAGAAGAATGAGAGGTGTTTTTATCGAAACATATAAGGGGGCTCGACATGATGGATGCAGAGACGATATTTCCACTCATAGGGGAAACTAAACCTAGGGGGCTTATTCTCAGAATAAGGGGCTGCCCAGTTTAAATAGAGATGAGGAGGAATTTCTTTCCTTAGAGGGTTGTAAAGCTATGGAATTCTCTGCCAGAAAGAGCTGTGGAGGCTGGGTCATTGAATATATGTGAGACAGAGATGGACAGATCTTAGAGCGATAATGGAATAAAGGGTTATGCGGAACGGGCAGGGAATTGGAGCTGGGTCCATGATCAGATCAGCCATGATTAAATGGCAGAGCAGGCTCGAGGAGCCAATTGGCCTACTCCTGCTCCTATTTATTTTGTTCTTATATTCTTAGATCCTAGCGTGATTCAAAAATATTCCTTGTCCATTGCAATAATAACTGCGGCAGGATTTAGTGTTTTATAAACAGAGAAGGGTCTCAGTGTAATATGAACCTAGACATGATGTAGTTATAGAAACACAAAATGGAAGAATGATACAGCAGATAATGTGTACATTCAGCCCACTTGTGCCTGTGCTGACACGAAGCTAAAATAGCTAAGCAATTGGTCCCACTCCCCCTACTATTTACCAATATCCCTGCATTTTTTCAAATATAATTATTTACCCAATTCCCTTTTGAAACTTATTACCTGAACTGCTTCCAGCACCCTATCAGATAGTGTATTCCAGATCATAACAGCTCGTTGTGTACTTCTTTTTCCTCATTTCGCCTCTGGCTCTTTTGCCACGTTCCTTAAATCTGTATCCTCTGGTTGCAGACCCGTCAGCCAATGAAAAATGATCTTCTTATTTAAAGTGTCAGAACCATTCACGAATTTGAACGTGTTTATAAAAGCTCCATTTACCCTTCTCTGCGCTAATGACAACAATCCAAATGCCCTGATTGTCTTAAGTTAACTGAAGTATTTCATCCAAGGTACTATTCTAGTAAATTCCCGCTGCACCCTTTCCAAGGCCGTGCAATCGTTCCTAAATGGGACGCTCACAATAAACAATGTTTTACAAATGCTTAGCAATAAGTTCCTTTCATTTGCATCCTACGTCTCCATTTATAAAAACGGAAGATAGTGTATACCTTCTGCATTCCAAATCAGAGCCATTGCTATATTAAACCATCTCCTCATCTCCCTTCTGTTTTTCTTTGCAAATGATCTTAAATCTGTGTCCTCTGGTTACCGACACTCCTGTCAGTGAAAACACTGTCTCACTTTTAACCCTATCAAATCCCTTCATAAAGGGAAGACTATAACAGGCAGAGGTATTATTTTCTGATTGCTGCCAGAGATTGATTGGTAGATTTTGGTTCGTTTAGGATATTACAGATGACGGAACCAATGCTGGTCGATGGAGTTAAGATGCCGATCATCCATCATCTAATTGATTAGAGGAATGGTATAGTTCAGTACTAATTGAGAAAGTGTATCGTGTAACTTAAACAGAAGAATGGTCTAATCCATTAATAAGAGAGACAAGACCTAGAGCAATAAAAAGAGGAGACATCGTCTCGTGTAGTAATAAGTGCGACAGTGCCTAGTGTAATATAAATAGCGACACGGTATAGATTGTAATAACTGAGAGTGTCCAGTGTACTATAAACATAGGCATTTCCTCGTGCATTATAACTGAGGCAAGGTTTCGTGTAATATGAAAGATACATAGCCGAATGCAGCAATAAATGAGACAGTATTTAATCTAAGGCTATATGAACAGAGGTACGGTCCAGTGCAATAATAACTTAGCAGGGCATCGTGTAATGTAAAATGAGACAAGTCTGAGTGCAATTTAATCACATGCATGGTCAAGTGCAGTGATAACTGAGACATAGCCTAGTGTAATATAAAGAGACACGTGTTCTCATGCAATACTAACAGAGAGAGCCTTGTGTAATATAAACAGAGACATGGCTTACTGCAGTAATAATTGACACATAGCCCAGTGTAATATGAACAGATGCAGAACATAGTGTAAAATAACTAGTGACCAGGTCTAGTGCAATGATGAATGAGGCAGGACATTGTGCAATATTATCAGAAAAAGAGTCTAGTACAGTACTGATGGAGACAGGAGCTAGTCTAATATACCTGCGATATGGTCTGGTGCAGTAATAACTGAGACATCATCTTGTGTAATATAAACAGGGACATTGTCTTGTGTAATATAAACAGAAACATTGTCTCGGGCAATGTAAACATGCACATTGTCTCGTGTAATATAAACAGAGAGATTGTATACTGTAATATAAACGGAGACATTATCTAGTGTAAATATACTGAGACAGTGTCTAGTGTAATATAACCAGAGACATTTTCTAGTGCAATATAAACAGAGATATTGTCCAGTGTAATAGAAACTGAGACAATGTCTACTGTAATATAAACAGAGACTGGACCTACTGTAATATAAACAGAGACACGTTCTATTACAGCAAAAACTAAAACATGTCCTGCTGTACTTTTAACAGAGGCATTCTCCAGATCAGTATAACTGAGGCTGGACATAACTGTCTAAGTTATTAATGTACTTTACCTAATCTCAGTTTATATTATACAGGACCATGTCCCTGTTTATATTACACATGACCCAGTCCCAGTTATTCCTGCACCAGAACATATTTTAGTTAAATTATATCTGACCATTTCTCCGTTTATATTACATAAGTCGCAATATCAATTATTACTGAAACAGATATTTCTCTGTTTATATAATTCATGACCTGGTTTATATTACACTAGGTTCTGTCTGAGTTAAACTGCAGTACACACAGCCTCTGTTTAAGAAAATAAGGACATGACAATGAGGTGCAAGAGTCGGCCATTCGGCCCCTCAAGCCTGCTCCGCCATTCAGGAAGAGCATGGCTGGTCTTCGACCGCAACTCAACATTAACTGAAGTCTCTCATGCCTGATGATAATCTACTACATCTCCTCTTAACCATTTCTGCTCTAAGGATAACAATCCCATCTTCTGCGGTCTCTCCTCATTAAATGAAATACCTCATGCAGGTACCAATCTACTGTCAATATGCTTAAAATAAGCCATTGTTCTGAGTTGAGTCTAATCAATAAGCAACTCTGTTATTCTGATTTTGCTGCCATGAACACTTCATGGCAACCAGTGAGGCGTTTCTGTAAATAAACACAGAAATAGAAGCCCCAGATTAGAGTATTGAGCGACAGAGACACAACAAATGTTTCCCCACCAATACAGCATCGAAATAAAGATGGACAGAAATGGAAATGTCTCAACAGATTCCAGTAACAATTGTTTTTTGGTACATTTCACTAAATTATATTCGAATCAAGTAAAAATGATACCCATGGAGAGAATGGGGAAATATTCCTTCTCGTTAGCATGAACAGCAACATCACATGTCTCGTCTCATTCTCCTATTTCCATTTTCGGTTCCGTCTCTCAAGAATTGTTCATTGACATTTCCCCACAAATAAATGTCAACAGCTAACAAAAGATTACCCTCAGCCATAAGGATATGCCTCAGAACAAATTGATCGGAGTGCACAGAGGGAGTTTTAATCCAAATGTAAACTGTGCATTAAATGACATGGGAGTATTTGATGGGATAGTGTAGATCTTTACGCTATATCTAACACGTGCTGTATCTGCCCTGCGATTGTTTGATGGGACTTTATAGAGGGAGCATTAGTCGGTGCCTAAACTGTGCTGTACCTGCCCTGGCAGTGTGTGACACGTGGCAAATAAAAAACAGAAAATTGTGAAGTGATACTTTTTGATAGGAAGAATGAGGAGAGGCAAAATATACTAAAGGATACAATTCTAAAAGGTGTGATGAACACAGAGACCTGGGGATATATGTGCACAAATCATTGAATGTGGCAGGACAGGTTGAGAAAGTGTTTTGAAAAGCATACTTCATCCTGGGCTTCATAAATAGAGCCATAGAATACAAAAGCAAGGAAATTATGACGAACCTGTTTAAAACACTGATTATGCATCAAATGAAGTTTTGTGTCCAATTCTGGGCACCGCGCTTTAGTAAGGATATGAATGCCTTAGCGAGGGTGCAAAAAGATTTACGTGTGCTTCCAGGGATAAGGTACTTCGGTTATGTGGAGAGACAGGAGAAGCTGGGGTTCTTATCCTTAGAGCAGAGAAGGGTGAGATAACACACAGAGTGCCACTAAGTAGTTCAAAGTGCAGTGGATTGCTCACCTTCAGTGCTGTCCCTCAATCCCAGTCCATCTCTGGGAGATTGTTACAAGAATCAGCCCATCCTCGCAACACAAATATTACCGATGCAATAACAGATCTAAATTACTTTGCACACAACTCTTGCTAGCTAGTAACGAAATTAAACGTATGTTCCAACGAAAAAAGTATTGCATCCTCCCACCCTCACGCATATATATCTTTATTTATATTAATATCTATCCACCGTCGATATATCTTCTGTCTATCTTACAGACGCATGGTCGAATGCAGAAATAACTGACAACCATGTCTGTTGTACAATAAATAGAGATATAATCCTTGGAGTGGGAGTTTATCCCAAAACTATCTGAGACTAAGGCAAAAGTGAGAAACACTGAGCCCCGGTTGACACAAACAGACATTGTGTTGTGAAGTCAAAAGATACATGGCCCAGTTTAACATAAAGGCAGACAGGGCCTAGTGTAACATAGAGGGAGACAGGGTCTAGTGTAACCTAAACAGAGACAGGGCCTAGTGGAATATAAATGGAGACAGGGTCCAGCATAACATAAACAGAGACAGGGCCTCGTGTAATATAAAGACAGACAGGGCCTAGTAAATATAAACAGAGACAGGGCCTAGTGTATTATAAACAGATACAAGATCTAGTGTAATATAAACCAAGACAGGGCCAAGTGTAATATAAACAGAGAGAGGGCCTAATGTAATTAAACAACGACAAGGTTTAGTGTAATTTCAACAAAGATAGTGCCAAGTGTAATAAAAACAAAATAACATAAGCAATAGGAGCAGGAGTAGGCCACCTGGTCCCTCGATCCTGCTCTGCAATTTACTATCATGGCTGATCTGATTATGGACTCAGCTGCACCTCTTTACGATCCGAAATGCCAGCCGAAATATCACAGTTGGAAGAGCGTTAGACTGAAAATCTAAAGGTCCCTTGTTCAATCCTGGGTTTCGGCAGATGTTTTTTGGCATGCAGGTACAGCAGGCAGTTAAGAAAGCAAATGGCATGTTGGCCTTAATCGCGAGGGGATTTGAGTACAGGGGCAGGGATGTGTTGCTACATTTGTGCAGGGCCTTGGTGAGGCCACACCTGGAGTATTGTGTACAGTTTTGATCTCCTAACTTGAGGAAGGACATTTTTGCTATTGAGGGAGTGCAGTGAAGGTTCACCAGACTGATTCTCGGGATGGCGGGACTGACCTATCAAGAAAGACTGGATTAACTGGGCTTGTATTCACTGGAGTTCAGAAGAATGAGAGGGGACCTCATAGAAACGTTTCAAATTCTGATGGGTTCAGACCTGTTAGATGCAGGAAGAATGTTCCCAATGTTGGGTAAGTCCAGAACCAGGGGTCACAGTCTAAGGATAAGGGGTAAGCCATTTAGGACCGAGATGAGGAGAAACTCTTCACCCAGAGAGTGGTGAACCTGTGGAATTCTCTACCACAGAAAGTTGGTGAGGCCAATTCACTAAATATATTCAAAAAGGAGTTAGATGAAGTCCTTACTACTCGGGGGATCAAGGGGTATGGCGAGAAAGCAGGAATGGGGTACTGAAGTTGCATGTTCAGCCATGAACTCATTGAATGGCGGTGCAGGCTAGAAGGGCCGAATGGCCTACTCCTGCACCTATTTTCTATGTTTCTATGTTTCTATCCACATAACCGTTTGTTCTCTTATTGTTCAAAGATATTTCTATCTCCACCTTAAATATATTCAATGACTTAGCCTCCACAACTCTCTGGGGCTGAGAATTCCACATATTACAACACTCTAAGCGAAGAAATTCCCCTCATCTCTGTTTTAAATGGGCGGCTCCTTATTCTGAGACTATGTCCCCTAGTTTTATTTTCCCCTGAGTGGAAATATCCTTTCTGCATTCATCTTGTCGAACACCCTTATTATCTTATAAGTTTCAATAAGATCACCTCTCATCTTCTGAATTCCAATGTGTATAGGCCCAACCTACTCAACCTATCTTCATAAGTCAACCCCCTCAGCTCTGGAATCAATGTTCACTGAAATGCCTCCAATGCAGATATATCCTTTCTTAAATACAGAGACCAAAACTGGACGCAGTATTCTCGGTGTGGCATCATCAATATCCTGCACAGTTTTGCCCATGAACTTAGTCTGTCCATATTCCTTTGCAGATTTTTTGTATCCTCCTCACAATTTTCTTTCCCACCTATCCCTATCTTTGTAACATTTGCAAACTGGCTATATTACACTGCAGGCCTTCATCCAATTTATTATGAGCGATTGTAATAGTTGAGGTTCCAACCCTGATCCCTGCGACACACCACGAGTTACTGTTTGCCAAATGGAAATTGACCAATATATCCCGACTCTCCGATCTGTTAGTTAGCCAATCCTCTATCCATATATTAACCCCAACGCCGTGAACGTTTATCGTGCAGTAACCTTTTATGTGGCATCTTATCGAATGCCTTCTGGAAATCCAAATAAACTACATCCAATGGAGCCCCTTTATCCAACTTGCTCGTTACATCCTCAAAGATCTCCACCAAATTTGTCAAACTTGATTTCCCGTTCACGAAACCATGCTGACTGTGCTTGATTGAATTATGCTCTTCCAAATGTCCCGCTACTGCTTTCTGAATGGACTCCAGCATTTTCCCAATGACAGATGTTCGGCTCACTAGTCTATAGTTGCTTGCCTTCTGTCTGCCTATTTTTTAAAATAGGAGCACTAAATTTGCAGTTTTCTAATCCGCTGGGACCGCCCCAGAAGCAAAAGAATGTTGGGAGATTACAACCAATGCATCACCATCTCTGCAGCCACTTTTTTCAGGACCTTTGGATGTAAGCCACCAAGTCCTGGGGAATTGTCTGCCTTAAATCCCATTATTCTACCGAGTATTACTTCATTAGTGATAATAATTGTAATAATTTCCTCCCTCCATATAGTACATTGATTTTCCACTATTTGGATGTTTTTAGTGTCTGCTTCCGTGATGACCGATACAAAATATTTGTTCAATGCGTCTGCCATTTCCCTGCTCTCCATTATTAATTCCCCAGTCAGATCCTCTTGTTTACCAACATTTAGTTTAGCATCTCTTTTGCGTTATGTACATGTGGAAAGTCTTACCATCTGTTTTTATATTTCGTGCTGGTTTATTTTCCTAATCTGTCTTCTCTCTCTTTATAATTTGTTTAGTTCTTCTTTGCTGGCTTTATAAAGTTTCCCAATCCTCTCGGCTCCCACTAGTCTTGGCCACATTGTATGCCTTTGTTTCCAATTTGACACCATCTCTTATTTCGTTAGTTAGCCACGGATGGTTATCCCTACTCTTTCAGTCTTGCCTGCTCATTAGTATATATTTTTGTTGCGAGTTATGAAATATCTCGTTAAATGTCTGCCACTGCTCATCAACCGTCCCATACTTTTATCTATTTTCCCAGTACGCTTTAGCAAGCACTGCACTCAGACCTTTGTAGTCTCCTTTATATAAGCTTTGGATACTGCTTTGAGAACCAACTCTCTCACCCTCCAACTGAGTTTGAAATTCAACCATGTTATGGTCATTCATAGATTAGTATGGCACAGAAGGTGGCCATTCAGCCCAAAAAATCTCTGCTATCTCTCTTGAAGAGCAATCCAGTTAGTCCCACTCCAGCGCACTTTCCCTATATCTCTGGATTTTTTCCTCATTCAAGTATTTGTACAATTTTATATTGAGGGCAACTATTGATTATATATCTGCCACCCTATCAGGCAGTACAACCCAAATCCTAACCAGTGGTTGCATAAAAAATTTCGTCCAAATATCGCCTCTGGTTCTTTAGTCAATCACCTTACATCTGAATCAATCACCTTACATCTGAACCAGTGGTTCTCAAACTTCTTGTATTCGCGGCACAATTTCGTATACTAGAACTTTTGGTGCACACTTGAAGGGATTAAAAGGTTAAAAAATGAAGTTTCAGAAAATTTAAAAAACATTTTATTAGTCACAGTATATGAGATATACAACATTGGATACATGTATGTTATTAATTATTTTTTATTCTGAATGAAACAATACAATAATAAACTATAATAATAATTCCTCACATTAATTACAGATTAATTAGTATTTTAATGTGCTATTTGAGCCTGACGTTTTTTAGTTCTGTCACTGATATTAGGGCCTATAACCGATAAGGCCTCTCTCATTTCGTGTTCAAGTTCGCTAAATTTTTCCCTTTTTTTGCATTTGATGTTCGTAAGAGTTAAGAATCCTAATTCACAGAGATATGATGTTGAAAACTGCATCAGAATTATCAAAGCTTTTTTTTGATATTGCAGGATATTCTTCTTTAATAGAAATCCAGAATGCATCAATAAACATATCTGAATGTTTCATTTTAAGACCGTGGTCTATAGAAATAGTAATTAATTCTTCGTCTTCTTGCAATGTCAAATCAAAATCTGACGTACTAGTTGGAGAAAATGGATTTCTTACCCAATCATACTTCTCTACATCCAAAGATAGAAAATATTTTTTGAAGTTGTCTTCCAGTGATGCCAAATGCTCCATCAGGATAGGAGCAAACTTTTAATACTGTGATTTGTTATCAAAGGGGACATTTCAAGATTTTGTTCTGTTGCTCTCTTTTTCCAGCTATAATTATTTTTCTGAAAAGCTAATAGCTTGTCTGTAGAGGTGAGAATGTTTTCATTTCGCCCTTGCATACTGGTATTAACGCTGCAAAGACAATTATATATAGCTGCCAAATATGCTAACTTAGCACACCACATTTCACTCTTAAGGTATTTGCAAAAGGTATCGTTTCCTTCTCTTTCAAAAAATACTGACAATTCTTCTTTAAGTTCAAATACACGACATAAGACTTTCCTCCTTGAAAGCCATCTTACATCTGTATGCAAAAGTAAACATTCGTGCTGTGCATCCATAGCTTTGCAGAGCTGTTTAAACAAGCAAGTTTTTAAAGATTTTGAATTTATATAATTTACAATATTAACAACTTGATCTAACACAGATTTTAATTCTAGCAGTAATGTCTTTGCAGCAAGTGCTTCTCTATGCAAAAAGCAATGGGTGAATAATATATTTGGATTATGTTTTTTTGTGAGCATATTGAATCTTTTGACACATCTCACCATAGATTGAGCACTGTCCGTGCAGGTCCAAGCACATGAGTCCCATAAAATTTTCAAGTCTTCTAATTATGAATTCACAGAATCAAATATGCCTTGACCTCTAGTATTTTCTGGAAGTTCTCTACAGCACAGAAATTGGTTAAATATCTCGTTTTCATGAATGAAGCGAACAGATGCTAATAATTGTGCTTTACCACTAATGTCGGTGGACTCGGCGATTTGCAGAGCTAAATTCAAGTTTGTCAGCTTCTTGGCTACATTTTCTTCAATGTAAGGTGACATTTCATTTATGCTTCTCCGAATTGTATCATCAGACAGCGGAATCTTTGCAATGTCTTGTTCTGCTGCATCACCAAACAATATTTTGGCAATTTTACGACTTGCAGACAAAATAAGTGACTCAGCTAAAGTATGAGACTTCATTTTCTGCGCTGTTAATTCAGCAACTTCATAAGAAGCAATTTGAACCTTATCTGACACTCTTAACATTTTTTTCAAAATATTTCACTTCTTTTGATTGCGTCAACATTAATTTCCAAAATAACTCTGATCTTTTGTTGAAAGATGTGCATGCTTCGGAGTAAAATGACGTTTCAATTTACTGTGAACCATTGCACTGTTCTACAGTTGTTTTCTGCACAAACACACAATGGAATGGGACATTCTTCTTATCCTGTCCATGAAAAACTGAACCTCAAACAATCCTCCATATATTGACGATGAATTTTGGATTTTTTAGGATTTGGTTCGGCGCCACTTGTACTGGCTTTGGTTGTCGGCCTATTAGCGCCACTTTTAGTGGCACTGTCATTGACATCTCCTTGCTCATTTTTACGTTTTCTTAAAATGAATTTGTCCATTGCGGGGACAAACTTTATTCGGCTGAATGATCCAAACTCCAGGCAGACACGAACTGAGACTTCCAATTTCCAAACTCCAGAGAGTCCAGACAGAAACGAACCTTGAGTTGAACAGGAAATTTTGAATTTGACTATGATCAAAATATGCTAAAAGCCAACTCTCAGAAATCAAAGTAACCGCTAGGGTTGCGAGGCCTGTTCAAATTGGATGTCGCCTACATCAAAGGAGCCACTTATTGGCGCTGTATCAGGTCAAAGCATCAAAGATGTCGCCAGTCCCGGCCACACATCAAGCTGCAGATCAATAAACAACAATAACAAAATAGAAAGTAGAATGTGGTTAAATGTAATTAAATAGTTTTTAACATTTTATTATAAAAACTACACCTTTTACTGCATATGTGTTAGACTCGTCTGTCATTTCTTTCATCCTATATAATAATGACATTGTAAGCTTTTCACATGAACAATTTAACACTATTATTTTGGATTGGGTGTGGCCATGACCCAACTGCCCCCTGGCTACGCCCTTGGTACAGACACACTTACACACACAAACATAAATATACATGCTTATACATACACACACACACACACACAGTCTCATTCGATGGGAGGCACTCACACTTCTCTATTATCAATGGGAGGGAGTAAGGGAATGAGAGAGGGAGGGTGGTGGATGGCGGTGTTCAGTACTAAAGGGAAACACATTTTCCAAAGGATTTTGTTCTGAGTATGGTCATATAAGTTGTTTGTGTGTGTTGTCTCTTGTCATTATTACTTGTACAACTCTAGAACATAGTGTCTTGACAATAGTATAGATAAATAGATAGTTATTTGTCAATATTGGCAATGTTTATTACAGCAGTGGCGTCATACATATAGGTAGATGACATATGTGCATAAGTGTCTGCCTATCTCTCTCTCTCCCCCTAACCTTCTGTTTCAGAGTTAAGTGGTTTGTGTTTCATTGTAAAATTAGCTAAAGTCCACCATACTTTTACACAATTTGGTGGCACACCTGTGAAGGGTTCACGGCACACCAATGTGCCGCGGAACACTGGTTGAGAACCACTGATCTAAACCCTTGATGAGTTTAAACACGTCTATCAAATCTCCACTTTAACTTCTCTCCTCCTAAGTAGAACAATGCCATCTTCTCCAGTTTCTGCACATTAATTGAAGCCCCTAATGCCTAGAACTAATCTTGCTTGTAAAAATGTTGGAGTCCATTATTAACGAAGCAGTAGCAGGACATTTGGAAAAGCAAAATTCGGTCTGGCAGAGGCAGCATGGATTTATGAAGGTGAAGTAATGTTTGAATAATTTGCTGGATTTATTTGAGTATGTAGTGAACAGGGTTGATAAAAGGGAACCAGTGGGTGTGGTGTATTTTGTCTTCCAGAAGGCATTTAACAAGGTGCCACGTAAAAGGTTACTGCACAAGATAAAAGTTCACGGGGTTGCGGGTAATATATTAGCATGGATAGAGGATTGGTTAATTAACAGAGAACAGAGATTCGGTATAAATGGGTCATTCTCTGGTTGGCAACCGGAAATTATGGGGTGTGCAGGGATCAGTGCCGGGACCCCAACTATTTACTATCTACATTAACGACTTGGAAGATGGGACTGAGTGTAACGTGGCAAAGTTTGCTGACAATCCAAAGATGAGAGGAAAAGCAATGTGTGAGGAGGACACACACGATCTGCAAAAGGACATAGACAGGTTATGTGAGTGGGGAAAAACTTGGCAGATGGAGCACAATGTTGGAATGTGTGAAGTCATGCACTTTGCAGAAAAAAAATCAAACAGCAATTTATTATTTAAATGGAGAAATATTGCAACATGCCACCACGTAGTGGGACGTGGGGGTACTTATGCATGAAACACAAAAGGATAGTATGCAGGTACAGCAAGTGATCAGGAAGGCCAATGGTAACTTGGCCTTTATTGCAAAGAGATGGAGTATAAAAGCAGGGAAGTCTTGCTACAGCTATATAAGGTATTGTTGTGATCACACCTGGAATACTTCGTGCAGTTTTGGTTTCCATATTTACGAAAGGATAAACTTGCTTTGGAGGCAATTCAGAGAATGTTCACTCAGATGATTCCGCGAATGAGGGGGTTGACTTTTGAGGAAAAGTTGAGTCGGTTGGCCCTCTACTCATTGGAATTCAGAAGAATGAGAGGTGATCTTGTCAAAAGGTATATGTTTATGAAGGGGCTTGAAAAAGTGGATGCAGAGAGGATGTTTCGACTGATGCGGGAGACTAGAACTAGAGGGTACAAACTTAGAGCAGGGGCCGCCCATTAAAAGCAGTGATGAGGAGAAATTTCTTCTCTCAGAGGGTTGTAAATCTGTGGAATTCGCTGCCTCAGAGAGCTGTGGAAGCTTGGACGTTGACAGAAATAGACAGTTCCTTAAACGATAAGGGGATATGGGTTTAGCGGGAACGGGCGGCTAAGTGGACCTGAGTCCATGATCAGATCAGCCATGATCGTATTGAATGTTGCAGCAGACTCGAGGGGCCGTATGGCCCACTCCTGCTCCTCTTTCTTATGTTCTTGTGTTCTTATAATCTACTAAATCTCCTCTTCACCTTCTCTGCTCTAAGGAGAGCAGCCCGAGAATTCTCCAGTCTCTCCAAATAATTTTAATCGCCCATACTGGATGCATTTCCATTAAATCTCTTCTGCATCCTCTCGAAAGTCTTCACGTCCTTCCTAAAGTGTGCTGCGCAGAATTGGACACAGTACTCCAGCTAGGGCTGAACTAGTATTTCTAGTCATTTATCCCTGGTATCAATCTGGAAAATCTCCCCTGAAACCTTCTGTGTTGTAAGGAAAACAACCCCAGCTTCTCCAAATCTGTCCGCGTAGAGAGAGTTTGAATCCTACCATCCCGTACACAGAATGGCAGCGAGCTCCAGGCGGGCAATGGCCCGTCCTCAACAGCGAGAAGGGGGAGGAAAAATGAGCTTCTGAAGTCGACGATGTCTTAAAATAATTTCTTTAATTCTTACCTTTATCTTTTTTATTTAAATAACGGAAAATATCCTGACTGCCCCAACTAGAATTTCTACCCAGTGCCAGTTCCCCAGCCAACTCCCTCTCCAGAAAGGTCGCCATTTTATTACGTGTCAGTGTTTTTAGGCAGGGGGATTAAATATATATATATATTAGCCATCGCTCTCTCTCTTATTTGATAATATATATTAAAGCTCGCTGAAGGAATTGGGTGCAGAAAATTCCATCTGATGAATCCTCATCGATGGGAGCAGATAAACTGCAAAGGGAAATAATAATAATCGGTTGGCCTGAGGGAGGGATGGCGGGAGGGAGGAGTGGAGCAAGGGAGCGGTGGAGTGATGGAGTGGTGAGGAATGGACGGAGACAGGGAGGGAAGTGTGCAGGGAGGGAGAGATTGACGGAGCGACATATGGAGGTATGGAGGGCGGGAGGGATGGACGGAGGGAGGGAAGGAGAGACGGGTGGAGGGTGTAAGAGATGGTGGGAGGGAGCGATGAAGGGAGGGAGTGAAGTGGAGATGGGTGGAGCGTGATGGGGATGGAGGAACGGAGTGATGGAGTATATGTCAATTTACCCGAACAAAATTCTGACTGATTTTGAACACCTCTATTAAGTGGCCCATAACCTGCTCGGCTCTAAGCAGAACAGTCCCAGCTTCCAGCTGCACTGATAGTGCATCTGACACAGTGTAACATTCAGGTTCCGTGAGTCCTTGTGCTTCGGGCACTTCCAGATGTTCCTTGCGGAATCGCTGACACTTTTACATGGACCCAGTGGAAATACCAGTGAGGGAATGACATCCCAAGCAAGATAAGCGAACTCGCTCCTGATAATAAACCAATCGGAGTCAGACTGAACTCAGTCCTTGAACTTCAGACACGATGAGCTGAATGGCAACATTTTAAAATACAAGCTGTGACATGTTCAAGCCTTGGCTCAGTGGGATCACTCTCGCCTCTGATTCAGAAGGTCACAGATACTAAACCCCACTCCAGAGACCTGAGCACATAATCTATACCGACACGCCCGGTGCCAGTACTGAGGGAATGCTGCACGGTCAGAGGTGCCGTCTTTCGGGGCAGACATTAAATTGAGCCCCATCTTTCCGCTCAGGTGGATTTAAAGGACTCATGGCACTATATTGAAGTGCAGAGGAGTTCTCCAGGGTTTACAGCGCAAATATTTATCCCTTAACGAACTTCTGAAAAATAGATGACCTGATTATTATTTCATTGCTCTTTGCGTGATCTTGATGTGCACCAATTGGCTGCCACGTTGCCTACATTACAACAGTGACCACACTTCTAAAGTAATTCATTGTCTGTAAATCATTTTGGGACATCATGAGATCATGAAATGCGCTATATAAATGCAAAATGTTTCTAAATGTCAACATTTCAAAATACAAGTTGCGATATGTGAAATGCTCAGATAATGCTGTGATTGCCGGTACTCCTCTGGTCACTGGTTTAAATTGCTTAGTTTCAGTTAGTTAAATATTCCATTAAATGGAGATCCAGTGGAATAACAGTCTGTTCAGAGATGTTCCACTGATTTCAGCAGCAGAATTTTCAGAACTGAATTATTCATTTTAATATTTATTCCCTTTGATATAAATCACATCTGTTGCAATTGAACAAAACTGCAGCTAACGTCGCTGTTCGACATATTTCTACTTCTGTATACCCACTGTCAATATTCTTAAAATAAGCCATTGTTGTGAGTTGAGGCTGATCAATAAGTGATTCTGTTGATCTGATTTTCCTGCCATGAACACTTCATGGCCAGCAGTGAGGCGTTTATGTAAATAAACACAGAAATAGAAGTCCCAGATTAGATCATTGAGCGACAGAGACACAATAACCGTTTCCCCACCAGCAAAGCATAGAAATAAAGACAGAGAGAAATGCAAATCTCTCAACAAATTCCAGGAACAATTGTTTTTCGTACATTCCTCTACATTATAGGAGAATAAAGTAAAGATGATACCCACGGACAGAAAGGCGAAAGATTGCTTCTCGTCAGCATGTACAGCAACATCACAAAGGTGATAGTGGAGATTTGTGTATCCTCTGCCTCTCAATTTTCCATTTTCCTCCTATATCTCAAGAATGGATCATTGACATTCCCCCACAACTAGATGTCAACATCTAACAAAATATTTCCCTCAGCCATAAGGATATGCCTCGGACCAAATTGATTGGAGTGCACAGAGGGAGCTTTATTCAAAAATGTGACCTGTGCATTAAATGGCATGGGAGTTTTTGATGGGAAAGTTTGAAGGGATCTTTACTCTGTATCCAACACGTGCTTTACCTGTCCTGAGAATTGTTTGATGGGATGTTATGGAGGGCGCATTGTTCTGTACCTAAACCGTGCTGTACCTGTCCTGGCAGTGTGTGATGGGACAGTATAGAGGGAGCATCACTCTGTATCTAAATCGTGCTGTTACTGTTCTGTGAATGTGTGATGGGAGAGTATAGTGGGAGCTCCACTCTGTATCTGACACATGCTGTACCTGCCCTGGGAGTTATAGGATCTAGAGAAGTAAGAACTGACATCGCGTGTAGTGTAATATAAAGAGAGACATGGTCTAGTGCAGTAATAACGGTGACAGGGTCTAGTCTAATATAAAAAAGAGACATGGTATAAGGCAGTAATGTGAGAGGATGGGGCTACTGTAATATAAGCAATGCCATTGTCTAGCTTAATATAAACAGAGACAGGGCCTTTTGTAATAGGAACAAAAGCATGGCATATTCCATTAATATCTGAGACAGGGCCTAGTACAATATTAGTAGTTCAAGTGCAGTACGAACAGAGGTAGTGGCTAGTACTGTAACGATTGATACAGGGACATTGTTTTATTGGTTCCTGACATGTGGGTGTGCGTGTGGCTGGCAAGGCCAACATTGATTGTCTTTTCCTAATTGGCCTTGAGAAGCAATTGGTGAGCTGCCACCTTGAACCGCTGCAGACTGTGTGGGGAAGGTACTCACAAAGTGTTAGGGAGAGAGTTGAAGAATTTGGCCCAGTGTTTATGAAGGAAAGACAATAAATTTCAACGCCAGATTGGTGTGTAATTTGGAGGGGTACGTGGAGATGATGGTGTTTGCATGAGCCTGCTGCCCTTGTCCTTCTAGTTGGAAAAGGTCGTAGATTTGGAAAGTTCTGTTGAAGATGTCTTGGCGAGTTACTGCAATGCATCTTGTAGATAGTAATCACTGCAGACATAGTACGCCAGTGGTGGAGGGAGTGAATATTTAACGTGGTGTGTGGGGTTATATAAACTGGAATAGTGTCTTGTGTAGTTATAACTGAGACAGGTTCTGGTGTATTATAGAATCATAGAATGGTTACAGCACAGAAGAGGGCCATTCGGCCCATATAGCCCGTGCCGCTCTCTGCAAGAGTATTTCAACTAGTCCAGTCCTCCGCCCTTCCCCGTAGCCCTGTGAATTTTTTCCTTCAAGTACTTATCCAATTCCCTTTAGAATGCAATGATTGAATCTTCGCCCACGTCCCTTTCAGGCAATGCATTTCAGATCATAACCACTCGCTGCATAAAAAAGTTTTTCTCATGTAGCTTTGGTTGTGTCAATCACTTTTAATCCTTGTCCTCTGTTCTCGACCCTTCTGCCAATGGGAAAAGTTTCTCTCCAGCTACTCTGTTTAGACCACTTATGTTTCTGAACGCCTCGATCAAATCTCATCTCAAACTTCTTTGCTCTAAGGAGAACAACCCCAGCTTCTCCAGACTAGACCACATAACCGAAGTCCCTTATCCCTGGAAACACACGTAAATCTTTTCTGCACCTCTCTAAGGCCTTCAGATCCTTCCTAAAGTGCGGTGCCCAGAATTAGACACAATACTCCAGTTGAGGCCTAATCAGTGTTTTATACAAGTTCATCATAAGTTCCTTGCTTTTATTCTATGCACTATTTATGAAGCCCATGATCCATTATGCTTTTTAAACCACTTTCTCAATCTGCCCTGCCTCATTCAATGATGTATGTACAGATAGCCTGAATTCTCTGTGTTCATCATACCCTTTAGAATTGTACCCTTTGGTTCACTTTGACTCTCCTCGTTCTTCCTACCAAAATGTATCACTTCAAAGTTTTCTGTGTTTCATTTTCCATGTGTCCGTCTATTCTACCAGCAAGCCTATATGCTTTTGAAGTCTATAACAACCCTCCTCACTGTTCACTATACTTCCAAATTTTGAGTCGTCTGTATATATTGAAATTGTGCCCTTAAACCCAATGTAAGTTATGAATATAAATCAAGAAAAGCAGTGTTCCTGGCACCAACTGCTGCATAACACCACTGTATACCTTCCTCCAGTACAAAAAAAACACTACTCTCTGATTCCTGTCATTCAGTCAATTTCACATCCAGGCTGCCACTGTCCCTTTTATTCTATGGGTTTCAACTTTGCTGGCACGGATATTATCAAACCACTTTATCAAACACCTTTTGTAAGTCCACCACATCAACGATTTAAACTGAGCCTGGGTCTAGTGCAGTAATGAGAGAAACAATAAGTCAGGTAATTACATATTTATTAACTACATGCCAGGTACAAGTGCAGTTTCATGTTTACCATCACTTGCACCAATCATCATACACTTGAGGTGTATATCAGGAGACTCTGTGTGATGGTGAGGTGAATGCTGGAAAATAAAGTGGCTGGCTGCTCATTATCCTCGGTGTAATTTAATCCCCTTTCCCACTGAATACTGCGGACAGACATGGTCACCTTGGTAATGGAATCGTCAGCGTGACATCACTTTTTAAAGTAGAGCGTGCAAGACAATGTGTTATCAATAAATGTTAAAAGTATTAAACGATCTGCAATTAGCTGTTGAATAAAATAAAATGCTGAAAAATGATGGTTGAAGCTAATCATTTATCTTTGTTGAATGTACTTGCACACATTATAATTTGTACACACACACACACATACAAACATGAAGATAAACACATACACACACACACGTACACACACATACACACACACACGTACACACATACACACATAAATACACACAAACTCACACAAGCACACACACACACACACAAATACACACAAATACAAACACACACACACATACACACACACACACACACACAGATATATATATATACACACATAGAAAACACTGTGTGTGTTCTCTTTTCAGTTGATCGTCGTAAGGGAATGAACTCCAGTGGATATTGGGACCCTGTGGCCGCCCATCCGGCGGTGCTTTGAGATCACGATTCCAGGCTCTATCTGACGCAATCAGTGGGTCAAGTGAATGCTCAACAGAAAATACTGCAGGAAAAACAATCCTTAACATTGAAGAACTGGGAGCAATTGACACAGGACAACACAAGTGTGAATTATTGAAAATTAAAACACAGGGTGCCATTAAGTAGTGCAAAATGCAGTGAATTGCTCACCTTCAGTCCTGTCCCTCACTCCCAGTGCATCTCTGGGAGATTGTTACAAGATTCACCCCATCTTCTCAACACAAGTATTACAGACACAATACCAGATCAATTCGACATTGCCCACAACATTTGATAGCTAGTAACGAAATTAAACGTATGTTCCAACCAAAAAGAAGTATTGCATCTTCCTACCCACACGCATAAATATCTTTATTTATATTAATATCTATCCACCGTCTATATATCTTCTGTCTCCCTAACAGACGCATGGCAGAAATAACTGACAACAGTGTCTGTTGTACAATAAATAGAGATATAGTCCCTGGAGAGGGAGTTCATCCAAAACTATCTCAGACCGAGGAGAAAGTGAGACACCCTGAGCCTCGGTTGACACAAACAGGCATTGTCTTGTGAAGTCAATGGATACATGGCCCAGTCTAACATAAAGGCAGACAGGGCCCAGTGTTCCAGGATGAGGGACAAGGTCTAGTGTAATATAAACAGAGACATGGTCTAGTGTAATATAAACAGAGACAGGGTCTAGTGTAATATAAACAGAGACCGGGTCTAGTGTAATATAAACAGAAACAAGGTCCAGTATAATACAAACAGAGACCGGAGCTAGTGTAATATAAACAGAGACATGGTCTAGTGTAACACAAACAGAAACCCAGTCTAGTGTAATATAAACAGAGACATGTTCTAGTGTAATATAAACAGAGACAGGGTCTAGTGTAATACAAACATAGACCGGGTCTAGTGTAATCTAAACAGAGACAGGGTCTAGTGTAATATAAACACAGACATGGTCTAGTGTAATACAAAGAGAGACAGGGTCTTGTGTAATATAAACAGAGACATGGTCTAGTGTAATATAAATATAGACAAGGTCTAGTGTAATATAAACAGAGACATGGGTCTAGTGTAATATAAACAGAGACAGGGTCTAGTGTAATATCAACAGAGACAGTGTCTTGTGGAATATAAACAGAGACAGGGTCTCGTGTAATATAAACAGGGACAGGGTCTAGTGTAATATAAACAGAGACAGGTTACCTAGTGTAATATACACAGAGCCAGAGTCTAGTGTAATATAAACAGAGACAAGGTCTCGTGTAATATAAACAGAGACATGGTCTGGTGTAATATAAACAGAGACAGGGTCTAGTTTAATGTAAAGAGAGACCGGGCCTAGTGTAAAATAAACATAGACAAGGTCTAGTGTAATACAAACGGAGACAGGGTCTAGTGTAATATATACAGAGACATGGTCTAGTGTAATATTAACAGAGACAATGTCTAGTGTAATATAAACGGAGAAATGATCGAGTGTAGTATTAACAGAGACAGGGGCTAGTGTAATATAAACAGAGACAGGGTCTTGTGGAATATAAACAGAGACAGGGTCTCGTGTAATATAAACAGAGACAGGGTCTAGTGTAATATAAAGAGAGACAGGGTCTAGTATAATAGAAAGAGAGACGGGGTCCAGGGTAATATCAACAGAGACAAGGTGTAGTGTACTATAAAGATACAGGGTCGACTGTAATATAAACAGAGAAAGGGCCGAGTGTAATATACACAGAGCCAGAGTCTAGTGTAATATAAACAGAGACAAGGTCTAGTGTAATATAAACAGAGACATGGTCTAGTGTAATATAAACAGAGACAGGGTCTAGTGTAATATAAAGAGAGACAGGGTCTAGTGTAACATAAAGAGATACAGGGTCTAGTGTAACATAAACAGAGACAGGGTCTAGTGTAACATAAACAGAGACAGGGTCTAGTGTGATATAAACAGAGACAGGGTGCCGTGTGATATAAACAGAGACAGGGTGTCGTGTAATATAAACAGAGACAAAGTCTAGTGTAATATAAACAGAGACAGGGTCTAGTGTAATATAAAGAGAGACAGGGTCTAGTATAATAGAAAGAGAGAGCGGGTCTAGTGTAATATAAACACAGACAGGGTCTAGTGTTATATAAACAGATAGGGTCGACTGTAATATAAACAGAGAAAGGGTCTAGTGTAATATAAAGAGAGACAGGGTCTAGTATAACAGAAAGAGAGACAGGTTCTAGTGTAATACAAACAGAGACAGGATCTAGTGAAATATAAAAAGAGACATAGTCTCGTGTAATGTAAACAGAGGCAGGGTCTTGTGTAATACAAACAGAGACAGGGTCTAGTGTAATATAAACAGATACAGGGTCTAGTGTAATTTAAAAGAGACAGGGTCTAGGGTAATATAAACAGATACAGCGTCTCGTGTAATATAAGAGAGACAGTGCCTAGTGTAATGTAAACAAAAGAACATAAGAAATAGGAACAGTAGTAGGCCACCTGGCCCCTCGAGCCTGCTCGCCATTTAATAAGATCATGGCTGATCTGATCATGGACTCAGCTCCATTTCCCTTCCCGATCCCCATAACCCTTTATTCTCTTATCACTCAAACATCTTTCTATCTCCGCCTTAAATATATTCCATGACCAAGACTGCACAACTCTCTTAGGCTGAGAATTCCATAGATTTACATCTCTCTGAGCGAAGAAATTCCCCGTTAGCTCAGTTTTAACTGTGCAGCTTGTTTTTCTGAGACTATGTCCCCTAGTTTTAATGTTCCCTATGAGTGGAAGTATCCTCTCTGCATCCACATTGTCGAGTGCCCTCATTATCTTATAATTTGCAATAAGTTCACCTCTCATTCTTCCGAACTCCAATGTGTATAGGCCCAACCTACTCACAATATCTTCATAATTCAACACCCTCATCTCCGGAATCAACCTTCGCTGGAAAGCCTCCAATGCAGGTATATCCTTCCTTAAATACAGGGGCCAACACTGGACGCAGTACTCTAGATGTGGCTTCACCAATATCCTCTAGCGTTTTGCCCATTCACTTAGTCTGTCCATATCCCTTTACAGATTATTGGTGTCCTCCTCACAATTTTTTTTCCCACTCTTCTTTTTATCATCTGAAAACTTGGCTACATTACACTGGGTCCCTTCATCCAAGTCATTACTATCGATTGTAAATAGTTCAGGTTCCCCCACCGATCCCTGCGGCACACCACGAGATACTGTTTGCCAACCGGAAATTGACCCATTTATCCCGACCCTCCGATCTGTTAGTTAGCCAATCCACTATCCATGCCAATATATTGCCCTCAACCCCGAGAACTTTTATCTTGTGCAGTAACCTTTATGCGGCACCATATCGAATGCCTTCTGGAAATTCAAATACACCACATCCACTGGATTCCCCTAATCCACCCTGTTCGTTTCATCCTCAAAGATCTTCAGCAAATTTGTCAATCATGTCGTTCCGTTCATGAAACCATGCTGATTCTGCTTGATTGAATTTTGCTTTTCCAAATCTCCCGCTACTGCTTCCTTAATGGACTCCAGCATTGTTCCAATGACAGATGTTCAGCTCACTGGTCTATAGTTTCTTGCTTTTTGTCTGCTTATTTTTTTAAATAGGGGCACTACATTTGCAGTTTTCCAATCCGCTGGGCCAGCCCCAGAATTCAAGGAATTTTGGTAGATTACAACCAATGCATCAGCTATCTCTGCAGCCACTTCTTTAATACCATAGGATGTAACCCATCAGGCCCTGGGGACTTGTCCGCCTTTAGGCCCATCATTTTACCGAGTACGACTTCATTAGTGATAGTGATTGTAATAAATTCCTCCCTCCCTATAGCCCCTTGATTTTGCACAATTTGGATGTTTTTAGTGTCTGCTACCATGAAGACCGATACAAAATATTTGTTCAACGTCTCTGTCATTTCCCTGTTCTCCATTATTCATTCCCCAGTCTCATCCGCTTGATGACCAACATTTACTTTAACCTCTCTTTTGCTTGTTATGTACCTGTAGAAACTCTTACTATCTGTTTTTATATTTCGCGCTAGTTTACTTTCATAATCTATCTTCCCTCTCTTTATCATTTGTTTAGTTGTTCTTTGCTGGCTTTTAAAAGTTTCCCAATCCTCTGGCCTCCCACTAGTCTTGGCCACATTGTATGCCTTTGTTTCCAATTTGATACCATCCCTATTTCCTGAGTTAACCACGGATGGTTATCCCCTCTCTTACAGTCTTGCCTTCTAATTGGGATATTTTTTTGTTGCGAGTTATGAATTATCTACTTTAATGTCTGCCACTGCTCATCAACCGTCCCATACTTTTATCTTTTTTCCTAGTCCGCTTTAGCCACCAATGCCCTTATACCTTTGTAGGCTCGTTTATTTAAGCTTTGGACAGTGGTTTGAAAACCAATTCTCGTACTCTCCAACTGAATTTGAAATTTAACCGTGTTATGGTCATTCATAGATTAGTACGGCACAGAAGGTGATAATTCAGCCCATAGAGTCTGTGCCGGCTCTTTCGAAGAACAACCCAGTTAGTCCCACTCCTGTGCACTTTCCCTATATCACTGCATCTTTCTGCTCAGTTGGTTGTAAGGGATTCATGGCACTATAGTGAAGAGCAGATGAGTTCTCCACGGTTTCCAGCGCAAATATTTATACTTCAACCAACATCTGAAAAACAAATTATCTGATCAATATTTCATGCTCTTTGTGAGAGCTTGCTGTGCACACATTGTCTGCAACGTTTCCTACATTACAACAGTGAGCACACTTCCAAAGTAATTCATTGGTTGTAAAGCACTTTGGGATATCATGAGGTCAAGAAAGGCATTATATAAGTGCATGGTGTTTCTAAATGTCAACACTTGTAAATAAAAGTTGAGATATGTGAAAAGCTCAGATATTAATGTGATTGTAGGACACTCCTCTGGTCACTGGTTTTACTTTCAATGTTTAGTTTCAATGGGTTAAATCTTCCACGAAATGGAGATCCAGTAGAATAGCAGCCTGTTGAGAGATGTTCTATTAATTTCGGCAGTAGTTCTTTCAGAACTGAATTATTCATTTTACTATGTATTCCTTTGACATAAATGACATCTGTTCTAATTGAACAAAACTGAAGCAAACCTCACTGTTGGAGATTTTTCTATTAAAGTTGTACCAACTGTCAATATTTTTACAAATGACACTTGTTGTGAGAGGAGACTAATCAATAAGTGACTCTGTTGATCTGATTTTGCTGCCATGAACACTTCATGGGAACCGGTGAGGCGGTTATGTAAATAAACACAGAAATAGAAGTTCTCGATTAGAGTATTGAGTGACAGAAAAAAGTTAAATGTTTCCCCACCAAAACAGAATAGAAATAAGCAGAGAAAGAAATGCAAATTTCCCAACGGATTCCAGTAGCAATTGTTTTGCGGGACATTTTTCTAAACAAAAGAGAATAAAGTAAAGATGATACCCAGGGACAGAATGGGGAAAGATTCTATTCACCGTATATAGTAACATCACAAATTTTCAGTGGAGATTTCCTGTACCCTCTCCCTCTCCTATTTCCAATTTGTGTATTGTCTCTCAAGAATGGATAATTAGCCATCTCCCACAACTAGATATTAAAATCTAACAAATGTTTTTCTTGAACCCTAATGATACGCCTCGAACCAACTTCATTGGAATGCGCAGAGGGAGCTTTAATCCAAGATATGACCTGTGAATTAAACGATCTGGGAGCGTTTGATTGGACAGTGTAGGGAGAGCTTTACTCTGTATTTAAACTGTGCTCTACAGTGTCCCTGGGAGTGTTTGATAGGACACTGTAGAGCTCGTTTTACTCTGGATCTGACACATGCTGCACCTGTCCTGGGAGTGTTTGATGGGACAGAGTCGAGGGAGCTTTGCACTGTATCTAACCCGTCCTGTACCTACATTGGAAGTGTTTGATGGGACAGTGTATAGAGTCCATTTTGCTGTATCTAACCCGTACTGTACCTGTCCTGGGAATGTTTAATTAGAAAATGTAGAGGTCGGTTTACTCTGTATCTGACACATGTTGAACCTGACCTGTGATTTACAGTGTTTAGTGCATTAATAATGGTGACAGGGTCTAATTTAACATAAACGGAGGCATTGTCTAGTTTAGTAAAGTGAAATGATGGGGCTAGAGTAATGTAAACACCGTCCTTGTCTAGTTTAATATAAACAGAGACAGGGACTTGTGTAATAGGAACAAAGGCACATACTATTCCAGTATTATATGTGCCAGGGCGTAGTACAATATTAATAGTTCTAGTACTGTAATAACTGAGGCAGGACTTAGTGCAGTAATTACTGATACAGGGACATTGTTTTATTCGTTCCTGTCATGCGGGTGTGAGAGTCATTCGGCCCATACAGACCATGCCGCTCTCAGCAAGAGTATTTCAGCTAGTCCACTCCCCCGCCCTTTTCCGTAGCCCTGTGATTGTTCTTCCTTCAGGAACTTATCCAATTCCGTGTCATGATTGAATCTGTCTCCACCAATCTTTCAGGCAGTGCATTCAAGGCCAACATTAATTGTCTATCCCTAATTGATCTTGAGAAGCAGGTGGTGAGCTGCCGCCTTGTCCCGCTGTCGACCGTGTGGTGAAGGCACTCTCAGAGTGTTAGGGAGCGGGTTCCACGAATTTGAACCAGCGGCTATGAAGCAATGGTAATAAATTTCCAAGTCAGAATGGTATTTGATTTGGAGGCGAACTTGGAAGTGATGGCGTTTCCAGGAGCCTGCTGCCTTTGTTCTTCTAGGTGAAAGAGGTCGTAGGTTTGGAAAGTGCTGTCGAAGATGTCTTGGCGAGTTGCTGCAATGCATCTTGTGGATAGTAATCACTGCAGACATGGAGCGCTGGTGGTGGGGGGATGGAATATTTAACGTGGTGGCTGCGGTAATATAAACTGGAACAGGGTCGAGTATAGTAATAACTGAGACAGTTCCTGGTGTATTATAGAACTTTAGAATTACAGCACAGAAAAGAGTCATTCGACCTATATAGACCATGCCGCTCTCTGCAAGAGTATTTCAGCTAGTCCACTCCCTTGCCATTTCCCGAAGCCCTATGATTGTTCTTCCTTCAGGAACTTATCCAATTCCATGCCATGATTGAATCTGTCACCACCACTCTTTCAGGCAGTGCATTCCAGATCCTAATTTTTCCTCGTGTCGATTTAGGTTGTTCTGCCAATTGCGCTAAATCTGTATCCTCTGTTCTCGACCCTTCCACCAATGGGAACTGTTTCTCTCCAGCTACTCTGTCTCGACCCCTTATGAATCTGAATACCTCTATCAAGTCTCATCTCAACCTTCTCTGCTCTAAGGAGAACATCCACAGCTACTCCAGTCTATCCACATAACTGAAGTACCTTATCCCTGGAACCACAGGGAAATCTTTTCTGCACCCTCTCGAAGGCGTTTACATCCTTCCTAAAGTAAGGTGCCCAGAATTGGACACAGTAATAGCTTGTGGCCGAAACCGTGTTTTACACAGATTCATCATAATTTCCTTGCTTATATATTATATGCCTCTATTTATGAAGCCCAGGATCCTGTATGTTTTTTAAAACACTTTATGAACCTGCCCTGCCACCTTCAAAGACTTTTGCATTTCGACCCCCAGGTCCCTGCGTTCATCACAGCTTTTAGTTTTGTACCCTTTGGTTACTTTTCCTCTCCTCGTTCTTCCTTCCAAAATGTATAACTTCACACTTTTCTGCGTTTCATTTGCCAAGTGTCCGTCTATTCCACCAGCATGTCGCTGTCCTCTTGAAGTCATCACTATCCTCCTCTCCTCACTGTTCACTAAACTTCCCAGACTTGAATAGTTTAAACATTTTGAAATTGTGCCCAGTACACCCGAATCTAGGTCATGAATATAAATCAAAAAAAGCAGCGTTCCTAGTACCAACCGCTGCGAAACACCACTGTATACCTCCCTCCAGTCCTAAATAAAACACAGCTCTCTGATTCCTGTCACTCAGCCAATTTCATATCCATGATTCCACTGTCCCTTATATTCTATGGGCTTTAACTTTACTGGAAATGATATTATCAAAGCACTTTATCAAATGCCTTTTGGAAGTCCATCATAAACTGAAACTGGGTCTACTGCAGCAAAAACCGCGATGGGGTCTGGTGTAATGAGAGAGACAGTAAGTCAGATATTTACAGATTTATTAACCTCATGCCAGATACAGGTGCAGTTTCATGTTTATCATCACTTGAGGTGTATATCAGCGGATTCTGTGTGATGGTGAGATGATCACTGGACAATAAAGCGCAGGGACTGGTGACTGGCTGCTCATTATTCTCGGAGTGATTTAATCCACTTTCCCACTGAATACTGCGGACAGATATGGTCACCTTGGTAATGGAATTGTCAGTGTGACATCACTTTCTAAAGAAGAGCACGCAAGACAATGTGTTATCAATAAATGTTAAAGGTATTAAACGATCTGCAATTAGCTGTTGAATAAAATAAAATGCTGAAAAATAATGTTTGGAGCTAATAATTTATCTTTGTGGAATGCACTTGCACACCTTATGACTGATGTGCTTTTTACATACACACACACACAAACACACACACACATACACACACACACGCATATACACACACATACATGCACACACTTACACACACTCACACACAAATAAACACATACACACACATACATGCACACACATACACACACACATATACACACACACATACACACACAAATACACACACACAAACACACACACACACACACACACACACACACACACACACAAAGATAGCAAACACTGTGTGTGTACTCTTTTCAGTTGTTCGGCTTAAGCAGATGCGTTATTATTCCGGTGGATGTTTGGACCATGCGGCCGTCCATCCGGCGGTGCTGTGAGGTCACGGTTCCAGGCTCTGTCTGACACAATCAGTGGGACACGTGAAAATACTGCGAGAAAAACAATCGTTTACTTTAAAGAACCGAGAGCAATTGGCGCAGGACAACACCAGTGTGAGTTAGTAACCTTTAACACACAGTGCCACTAAGTAGTGTAAAGTGCAGTGAATTGCTCACCTTCAGTCCTGTCCCTCAATCCCAGTCCATCTCTGGGAGATTGTTACAAGATTAACCCCATCCCCTCAACACAAATATTACCGACACAATACCAGATCAATTAGACTTTGCACACAACTCTTGTTACCTATTATTGAAACTAAACGTATGTTCTAACCAAAAAAGTATTGAATCCTCCTAACCACACATATAAATATCTTTATTTATATCAATATCTATCCAGCGTCTATATATCTTCTGTCAATCTAACAGACGCATGGTCAAGTGCAGAAATAACGGTGACAGGGTCTATTGTACAATAACTAGAGACATATTCCTTGGAGTGGGAGTTTATCCCAAAACTGTCTTAGACGGGGCGAAGTGAGACACACTGTGCCTCGGCTGACACAAACAGACATTGTAACATTAGAAGACCGTAAGGATATAAGAAATAGAAGCATGAGTAGGCCATACGGCCCCTCGAGCCTGCTGCATCATTCAATATGATCATGGATGATGCGATCATGGAGTCAGATCCACTTCCTTGTGCGCGTGCCGTAACCCATTAATCCCTTATCGCATAAGAAACTGTCTATCTCTGTCTTAAATGTATTCGATTTTCCGGCATCCACAGCTCCCTGAGGCAGTGAATTCCACAGATTTACAACCCTCTGAGAAAAGAAGTTCCTCCTCATCTCAATGTTAAATGGGCGGCTCTTATATTAAGATTATGCCCCTAGTTCTAGTCTACCCTATCAGTGGAAACATCGTCTATGTATCCACCTTTACGATAAGATCACCACTCATTCTTCTGAATTCCAATGAGTAGATGCCCAAACTCCTCAACCCTTCCTCGTAAGTCAAGGCACTCATCTCCGCAATCAACCTAGTGAACATTCTCTGTACTGCCTACAAAGCAAGTATAATATTTCGTAAATGTGGAAAACAAAGCAGTACGCAGTTTTCCAGCTGTGACCTCACCAATACTCTGTATAACTGTAGCAAGATCAACCTGCTTTTATACTCCATCCCCTTTGCAATAAAGGCCAAAATACCATTGGCCTTCATGATCACTTCCTTTACCTGCACAAATACCCCCAGGTCCCGCTGTACTGCAGCACTTTGCAATTTTTCTCCATTTAATTAAAAAGTTGCTCTTTGATTTATTCTGCCAAAGTGCATGATCTGACACTTTCTTACATTATATTCCAGCTGTCAATTTTTTTCCCACTCAAATGGCCTGTCTGTCCTTTAGCAGATTATGTGTGTCCTCCTTACACATTGCTTTTCGTCACATCTTTGTATCGTCAACAAACTTCTCTGTGTTATACTCGGTCCCTTCATTCAAGTCGTTAGTATCGATTGTAAATAGCTGGGGCCCCAGCACTTATCCCTGTGACACGCCACCATTTACTGATTGCCAAACCGAGAATGAACAATTTAGCCCGACTCTCTGTTTTCTGTTAATTAGACAATCCTCTATCAATGCTAATATATTACCTCCAACCCCTTGAAGGTATCTTGTGATGTAACCTTTTATGTGGCACCATGTCAAATGCCTTCTGGAAGTCCAAGTACACCACATTAACTGGTTCCCCTTTCTTCACCCTGTTCGTTACATCCTCAAAGATTTCCAGCAAATTTGGGAAACATGACTTCCTCTCCATAAATCTATGCTGACTCTGCCTGACCGAATTATGCTTTTCTTCATATCCTGCTATAGCTTCTTAATAATGAACTCCAACAATTTCCCAAACACAGATTTTCGGCTATCTGATCTATGATTTCCTGCTTTCTGGCTACCTCCTTTTTTAAATAGAGGTCTTACATTTGCAGTTTTCCAATCTGCTGGGTCTTCTTGTGAAGTGCAATGATACATGACCTCGTCCATCATAAAGGGAGACCGGGTCTAGAGTAATATAAACAGAGGCAGGGCCTAGTGTAATATACACAGAGACAGGGTCTAGTGTATTATAAACAGAGACAAGGTCTAGTGTAATAGAAATAGCTACAGTGCCTAGTGCAATATAAATATAAAAACATAAGTACATAAGAAATAGGAGCAGGAGTAGGCCAACTGGCCGCTCGAACCTGCTCCGTCATATAGGAATGTCATGGCTGATCTAATCATGGACTCAGCGTCACTTCCCTGCCCGCTGGCCACAATTCTTTATTCCCTTATCGCTCAAATATCTGTCTGTCTCCGCCTTAAATATATTGCATGTCTAGCCTCCACAGCTCTCTGGGGCATAGAGTTCCATAGATATACAAACCTCGCAGAGAAGAGATTCCTCCTCATTTCAGTTTTAAATGTGCTGCCCCTTATTCTGAGACTATGTTCCCTAGTTTCTTTCTCCGCTTTGAGTGGAAATATCCTCTCTGTTTTCACCTTGTTGAGCTCTCTCGTTATCCTATGTTTCAGTAAAATCACCTCATTGTTCTGAACTCCAATCTGTATAGTCCCAACCTACTCAACCTATCTTCATAAGTCAACGACCTCATCTCCGGACTCATCCTAGTAAACCTTCTCTGGACAACCTTCAATGTAAGTATATCCTTCCTTAAATACGGAGACCAAAACCTTACGCAGTACTGTACTACAATATCCTGTACAGTTCTGCCCACTCACTTAGCCTGTCTATATCCCTTTGCAGATTTTTTGTGTCCTCCGCACAATTTGCTTTCTCACCCATCTTTATATCATCAGCAAACTTGGCTACATTACACTCAGTGCCTTCATCCAAAGTCATGACTATAAATTATAAATAGTTGAGGACCAAGCACCGATCCCTGCGGCACCCCACTAGTCACTGTTTGCCAATCGGGAAATGACCCAAATATCCCGACTCGCCGATCTGCTAGTTAGCCAATACGCTACCGATGCTAGTATATTAACCCCAATCCCGTGAACTTTTATCTTGTGCAGTAACCTTTTATATCGAATGCATTCTGGAAATCCAAATACACCACATCCACTGGTCCCCCACTATCCACCCTGCTCGTTACATCTTCAAAGAACTCCATCAAATTTGTCAAACATGATTTCACTTTCATTAAACCATGCTGATTCTGCTTGATTGAATGATGCTTTTCCAAATGTCCCTCTACCTGAATGGAATCCAGCTTTTTTACAATGGCTGACGTTCGGCTCATTGATCTATAGTTTCTTGCTTTTTGTCTGCCTTCTTTTTTAAATAGGGGCGTTATATTTGCAGTTTTCCAATCTGCTGGGTCCGCCCCAGAATCCAGGGAATTTTGGTAGATTACAGCCAACGCATCCACTATCTCTGCAGCCACTTCTTTTAGGACCTTAGGATGTAAGCCGTCAGGTCCAGGGGACTTGTCCGTCTTGATTACCATTATTTTACCGAGTACTACTTCATTAGTGATCGTGATTGTAATAAGTTCCTCCCTCCCTATAGCCCCTTGATGTTCCACTATTGGAATTTTTTTAATGTATTCTACCGTGAAGACAAATACAAAATATTTATTCAACGATTTTTCCATTTCCTTGGTCTCCATTATTAATTGCCCAATCTCATCCTCCAGGTGACCAATATTTACTTTAGCCAAACCTTTCCATTTTATGCACCTGTAGAAACTCTTACTATCTGTTTTTTATATTTCGTGCTAGTTTACTTTTATAATCTATCTTCCCTCTCTTTTTCATTTATTGTTTCTTTGCTAGCTTTTAAAAGTTTCCCAATCCTCTGACCTCCCACTCGTCTTGGCCACAATGTATGCATTTGTTTGCAATTTGATACCTTCCCTTATTTCCTTAGTTAGCCCCGGATGGTTATCCCTTCTCATGCAGTGTTGCCTTCTCATTGGGATATATTTTTGTTTCGAGTTATGAAATATCTCCATAAATGTCGGCCACTGCTCATCAGCTGTCCCATCCTTTTATCTAATTTCCGTGTCCACTTTAGCCAACTCTGCCCTCATAGTATCCTTCATTTAAACTTAGGATACTGGATTGTGAACCAACTCTACCCCACCACCTCCCCCACCGCCAACTGAATTTGAAATTCAACTATGTTATGGTCATTCATAGATTGGTACGGCACACAGGGTGGCCATTCAGCCCATAGAGTCTGTGCCGGCTCTTTCGAAGAGCAAGCCCATTAATGTCAATCCCCCGCTCCTTCCCTATATCCCTGCATTTTTGCTCCTTCAAATACTTGCACAATTTCCTTTTTGAAGGCTACTATTGAATCTGTATCTACCACCCTATTATGCAGTACACTCTAAATTCTAACCAGTGGTTGCATAGAAATTTTATCTACATATCGCTTCTTGTTCTTTTGTCAATCACCACCCATCTGAAACAGTTTCTGTTTATTTACTCTGTCAAATGATTGATATTTTCAAAAACGTCCATCAAATCTTCTCTTCGACTTCTCTCCTCTGAAGAGGAGAATCCCATCTTCTCCTGTCTCTCCACATTAACTGAAGTCCCTCATCCCTGGTACCATTCTATTAGACATGCCCTCAACCTTGCCTCCTCCAAGGAGAGCAAACCCATCTTCTCCAGTCTCCGCTTTAACTGAAGGCCCTCATGCAGGTACCAATGTACTGAATCTCCCCTCACCATTCTCTGCTGTATGGAGAACAGCCCCAGCTTCTCCAAGTCTGTCCATGTAGCAAGAGCTTGTGAGCTACCATACCGTACACACAATGGAAACAAGCTCCAGGCGGGCACTGGCCCATCCTCAAAAGCCAGAATGGGGAGGGAAAACGAGAAGTTGAAAGTTGACGATGACTTAAAACAATTTTTAAAGAAGTTACCCTTCTTTTTTTTATTCATGAAAAGGAAAAATACCCCGACTGTACCAACTAGAATTTCTACCCAGTGCCAGTTCCCCAGCCAACTCCCTCTCTGGAAAGGTCACCATTTTATTTATCATCAGTATTATTTTAGGCAGGGGGGTTAAATATATACATTTGCTGTCGCTCACTCTCTTATTTGTTAATATATATGAAAGCCCGGTGAAGGAATTGTGTGCAGAATATTCCAGCTGAGGAATCCTCATCGATGGAAGCAGAAACACTGCAAAGGGAAAATACGAATCGGCTGAGCTGAGGGAGGGATGGAGGTAGGGAGGAGTGGAGCAAGGAAGGGGTGCTGTGATGGAGGGGTGGAGGGATGGTCGGAGGGTGGGAGGGATGGTTGCGGGAAGGGAGAGATTGATGGAGGGAGGTATGGAGGTATGGAGGGCTGGAAATGGAAGGAGGGTGGCAGGGGATGGTGGGAGGGAGTGATGGAGGGTTGATGGTGGGAGGGAAGGAGAGACGTGTGGTCGGAGGGAAGGATAGTTGGAGGGAGTGATGGAGTATCTCCCATTTTACCCGATCAAAACTCTTCATCTTCTTGAGCACCTCTAATAAGTGCCCCATAACCTGCTCGGCTCGAAGGAGAAAAATCCCAGGTTCCAGCTGCTCTTATGGTGCAGCTCACACAGTGTAAAACTCAAGTTCCGTGAGTCCTTCTGCCTCGGGCACTTCCAGACGTTCCTTGTGGAATCGCTTTTATCTAGACCCACTGGAAACCCTAGTGTGGGAATGACATCCCGGACAAGATAAGAGAACTCGCCCGTGATAATAAACGGATCGGAGTAAGGCTGGGTTCAGGCCCTGAACTTCAGGCCCTGAACTTCAGGCAGGATGAACTGAATGGCAACATTTTAAAATAAAGCTGTGATATGTTCAAGCCTCGGCTCAGTGGGATCACTCTCGCCTCTGACTTAGAAGGTCGCAGATATTAACCCCACTCCAGAGACCTGAGCCCATAATCGATGCCGACATGCACGGTGCCAGTGCTGAGGGAGTGCTGCACGATCAGAACTGCCGTCATTCGGGGAAAACATTAAACTGAGACCACATCTTCCCACTCAGGTGGATTTAAAGGATTCGTTGCACTATCTTAAACAGCTGAGGAGTTCTCCAGGGTTTCCACGGAAAACATTTGTCCCTCAAACAACATCTGAAATACAGATTATCTGGTCATTATTTCATTGCTGTGTATGGGATTTGCTCTGCACAAATTGGCTGCCACATTTCCTACGTTGCAACACTTCCAAAGTAATTCATTGCCTGTAAAGCATTTGGGACATCATGAGGTCATGAAGGGCGCTATATAAATGCTAGTTGTTTCTAAATGTCAACATTTTAAAATACACGTTGCGATTTGTGAAACGCTCAGATATTACTGATGGTCGCTGGTTCAACTTATTTAATTTCACTGGGTTAAATCTTCCACGAAGTGGAGATCCAGTGGAATACAGAACTTTCACAGCTGAATTATTTTTTTATACTTATTCCCTTTGATATAAATCACATCTGTTCTAATTAAACAAAACTGAAGCCAACGTCACTGTTCGACATATTGCTAACTCTGTGTACCCACTGTCAATATTCTTAAAATAAGCTCTTGCTGTGAGTTTAGAATAGAAACGTTTAAGATTCTGACGGGTTTAGACAGGTTAGATGCAGGAAGAATGTTCCCAATGTTGGGGAAGTCCAGAACCAGGGGTCACAGTCTGAGGATAATGGGTAAGCCATTTAGGACCGAGATGAGGAGAAACTTATTCACCCAGAGAGTGGTAAACCTGTAGAATTCTCTACCACAGAAAGTAGTTGAGGCCAATTCACTAAATATATTCAAAAGGAAGTTAGATGAAGTCCTTACTACTCGGGGGATCAAGGGTTATGGCGAGAAAGCAGGAAGGGGATACTGAAGTTTCATGTTCAGCCATGAACTCATTGAATGGCGGTGCAGGCTAGAAGGGCTAAATGGCCTGCCCCTGCACCTATTTTCTATGTTTCTATGTAAGTGACTCTGTTGGCATGATTTTGCTGCCATGAACACTTCATAGGAACCATTGAGACCTTTTTTAAATAATCACAGAAATAGATGTCCCAGATTAGAGTATTGAGCGTCAGAGACACAATAAATGTTTCCCCACCAACACAGCATAGAAATAAAGATAGACAGAAATGCAAATCTCTCAACAGACTCCAGCAACAATTGTTTTTTGGTACATTTCACTAAATTTTATTAGAATAAAGGAAATATGATACCCACGGACAGAATGAGGAAATACTACTTCTTGTCAGCATGTACAGCAATATCACTAATGTGATAGTGGAGGTTTATGCTTAAAGTTGTACCTGCCCTGGGAGTGTATGATGGGACATTATAGAGGGAGTTTTACTCTGTATCTGACATATGATGTACCTGCCCTGGGAGTGTTTGATGGGGCAGTGTAGAGGGAGCTTTTCTCTGTGTCTAACTCGTACTCTACCTGCCCTGGGAGTATGTGATGTCGTAGTATAGAGGGCACATTACTCTGTACCTGACACATGCTGTACCTGGCCTGGGAATGTATGATAGTGCGGTGTAGAGGGCGTTTTACTCTGTAGCTAACACATGCTGAACCTGGCCTGGAAGTTGCAGAGTTTAGTGCAGTAATAACTGAGACAGGGTCCAGAGGAATATAAACAGAGACATGTTCTAGTTTAGTAATGTAAAAGGTTGGGGCTAGTGAAATATAATCTATGTCCTGGTCTAGTTTAATATAAACAGAGACAGGGTCTTGTGCAATAGGAACAAAGGCATGACATATTCCAGTAATATCTGATACCGGGCCTAGTACAATATTAATAGTTCTAGTGCAGTAATAACTGAGATAGGGCCCCGTGCGGTAATTACTGATGCAGGGACATTTCTTTATTGTCTCCTGGCATATGGGTATGGGTGTCGCTGGCAAGGCAAACATTGATGGTCTAGCCCTAATTGGCCTTGAAAAACAGGTGGCGAGCTGCCACCTTGAACCGCTGCAGTCCATGTGGTGATGGAACCCCAAATTGTTCGGAAGGGGTTCCACGAATTTGACCCAGCGACTATGAAGGAACGGTAATAAGTTTCCAAGTCAGGGTGATGTGTGATTTGGAGGGATACATGGAGGTGATGTTGTTCCCATGAGCACGCTGCCCTTGTCCTTCTAGGTGGAAGAGGTCGCTGGTCTGGAAAGGGCTGTTGAGGATGTCTTGGGGAGTTGCTGCAAAGCATCTTGGGGATGTTAATCACTGCAGGCATGGTGCACCGTTGGGGGAGGGAGGGAATATTTAACGCGGTGGATGGGGTAAAATAAACTTGAGAATGGTCTACTGTAGTGTAGTGGAGTATTTTTGTGTCCTCGTCACACATTGCTTTTTCTCCCATCTTTGCTTCATCAGAAAACTTGGCTATGTTACTCTCGATCCCTTCTTTAAAGTCAGTAGATTGTATATAGATTGTATCCCAGCACTGATCCCTGCAGCACCCCACTATTTACTTATTGCCAACCCTAGAATGATCCATTGATCCTGACTCTCTATTTTCTGTTAGTTAGCTAATCCTCTATCCATGTTAAAATATCAGCCCTAACCCCGTGAATGTTTATCTTGTGCAGCAACCTTTTATTTGGCACCTTGTCACATGCCTTCTGGAAGCCCAAATACATCACATCCACTGGTTCCTCTGTATCCACCCTGTTTGTTACATCCTCAAAGAATTCCAGAAAATTTGTCAAACATGTCTTCCCCTTCATAAATCCATGCTGACTCTGCCTGACCGAATTTTGCTTTTCCAAATATCCTGCCACTGCTTCTTTAATAATGGGCTCCAACATTTTCCCAAGCACAGATGTTAGACTAACTGGTTTATAGTTTCCTGCTTTTTGCCTGCAACCTTTCGTAAATAGGGGCATTAAATTTGCAGTTTTCCAATCTGTTAATCACCTTATATCTGTGTCCTTTGTTCTCGATCTTTCCACTAATCGGAACAATTTCTCTCTATCTACTCTGTCTAGACCCATTATGATTCTGAACACCTCTATGAAATCTCATCTCAACCTTTCTGCTCTAAGGAGAACAATTCCAGCTTCTCCAGACTATCCACGTAACCGAAGTACCATATCCCTGGAACCATAATTGTAAATCTTTTCTGAATCCTCTCTCAAGCTTTACATCCTTCCTAAAGAATTGGACACAATACTCCAGGTGAAGTTCATCATAACTTCCTTTCTTTTGTACTCTATGCGTGTATTTATGAAGCCCAGGATTATGTAAGCTTTTTTGACCATTTTCTCAACCGGCCCTGCCACCTTCAATGATTTGTGCACATTTACCTTCAGGTCACTGTGTTCATGCAGCTCCTGTAGTATTGTACATTGAGTTTATTTTTCCTCTCCTCATTCGTCTTATAAAAATGATTCATTTCACACTTTTCTCCATTTCATTTGCCCCGAGTGCACCCCTTCCATCAGCATGTCTATGTCCTCTTGAAGTCATCACTATCCTCCTCACTGTTCCCTCTACTTCCAAGTTTTGTATCATCTGCAAATTTCGAAATTGTACCCTGTACTCCTAAGTCTAAGTCATGAATATAAATGAAGAAACGCAGTGTTCCTCGTACCAACCGCTGCAGAATACCACAATATACCTTACCCCAGTCCAACAAAAAATAACTGGTAACCACTACTCTGTGGTTCCTGTCACTCAGCCAATTTCATATCCATGCTGGCACTGTCCTCTTTATTCTATGTGGTTAAATTTTTATGGCAAGGTTATTATTAAGGCACTTTATCAAACACCTTTTAGAAGGCCACCACATCAACCTTATAAACTGAGACTGGATCTAGCGCGGTAAAAACTGCGACGGGGTCTGGTGTAATGAGAGAAATAATGCCAGATAATTGCAGATTTATTAACCTCCTGCCAGGTACAGGTGCAGTTTCATTTTTACCATCATGGGCACTAATCATAGAAACATAGAAACATAGAAAATATGTGCAGGAAAAGGCCATTCGGCCCTCCGAGCCTGCAGCACCATTCAATATAATCATGGCTGATCATACAACGTAAATACCCCACTCCTGTCTTCTCTCCATGATCCCTTTAGCAGTAAGGGCCAAATCTAACTCCCTTTTGTATATATCCAACGAACTGGACTCAACAACTTTCTGTGGTAGAGAATTACATAGGTTCACATTTCTCTGGGTGAAGAAGTTTCTCCTCATCTCTGTTCTAAATGGCTTACCCCTTATCCTTAGATTGTGAATCCTGGTTCTGGACTTCCTCAACATCGGGAACATTCTTCCTACATCAAACCTGTCCAATCCCGTCAGATTTCATATGCTTCTATGAGATCCCCTCTCATTCTTCTAAATTCCAGTGGATATAAGGCTAGTCAATCCAATCTTTCTTCATATGTCAGTCCTGCCATCCCGCGAATCAGTCTGGTGAACTTTGGCTGCACTCCCTCAAGGTGTATATCAGTGTTTTCTGGGTGATGCTGAGGTGATCACTAGACGATAAAGCGCAGAGACTGGCGTCTGGCTGCTCATTATCCTCGGTGTGATTTAATCCCGTTTCACACTGAAACTGCGGACAGAAATGGTCACCTGTAACAGAATCGTCAGAGTGACATCATTTTCTAAACAAGAGCACGCAAGAGAATGGGTTATCAATAAATGTTAAAGCTATTAAACGACCTGTAATTGCATTTTCAATAAAGTAGAATGCTGAAAAATATTGGCTGAAGCTAATCATTTATCTTTCTGGAATGCACATGTACACATTATGAATGTGAGCAAGTGTTTTGTACACACACACATACATTCACACACACACACACACACATACATAAACACACAAACGCACATACACACAAACACGCATACACATATAGCAAACACTTTCTGTGTCCTCTTTTCAGTTGTTCATTTTACAAGGTGAGAACATTTATTCTGGTGGATATTAGGACCCTGCGGCTGCCCATCCGGCGGGGCTCTGAGCTCACGGTTCCAGGCTCTGTCTTACATAATCAGTGGGCCACGTCACAGCTAAATAGAAAATACTGGACCAAAAACAATCCTTAACGTTAAAGAACTTGGAGAAATAGGCACAGGACAACACAAGTGTGATTTAGTAACCTCAAACACACAGATTTTGCCAGTAGTTCAAAGTGCAGTGCACTATTGCTCACCTTCCGTCCTGTCCTTCAATCCCAGTCCATTACTGGAAGATTGTTAAAAGATTCACCCCATCCTCTCAACACAAATATTACCGTCATAATACCAGATTAATTCAAGATTACACACACGTGTTGATAGCTGTTAACAAATCTAAACCTATATTTCCAACCAAAAAAGTATTGCATCCTCACAGCCACACATATATACATCTTTATTTATATTAATATCTGTCGATATCTCTTTATATCGTCTGCCTATGTAATAGACGCATGTGCAAGTGGAGAAATAACTGAGGCAGGGTCTATGCTACAAGAAATAGATACAGGATCCAGCGCACTAATAGTTTAGACAAGATCTAGTGTAATATGAAGAGAGACAGGCATTTATTATAATATATTTCAGCCATGGTCTATGGCATGAATAACTGAGACAGTGCCTAGTGTAATATAAACAGAGACATGGTGTAGTGTAATATAAACTGAGACAGGGTCCAGTATAATATACACAAGGACCGAGTATAGTGTAATATACACTGAGACAGGGACGAGTGTAATATAAATAGAGACAGGGTCTAGTGTAACATAAACAGAGACAGGGGCTAGTGTATTATAAACAGAGACAAGGTCTAGTGTAATATAAATAGAGACAAGTAAGAATGTAAATTAAACAGAGACAGAGTCCAATGTAATATGAACAGAGACTGGGTCTATTGCAGTTATAACTGTGACTGGGTCCAGGGCATCGATAAACACGAGAGGGACTGCTGAGAAGATTAGTAAACTGACTACAACACGGAGTTAATGGGGACATTCAAGTGGTTGTGTAAAAATAAATGTTGGGTGCAAAAGCAAATTGTGAGGAAGACACTAAAAAATTATGCAAGGAGATATAGAGAGGCTAAGTGAGTGGACAAAACTTTGACAGATGAATTATAATCGTGAAAATCTCAGATTATCCACTTTGGCAGAAAAAAAATTAAAGCAAGTTATAATTTAAATGGAGAAAAATTGCAAAATGCTGCGGTATAGAGGGACCTGGTTGTACTTGTGCATGAAACACAAGATGTTACTATGCAGGTACAGCAAGTAATCAGGAAGGCAAATGGAATGTTGCCATTTATTGCAAAGGGGATGGAGTACAAAAGCAGAGAAGTCCTGCTACAACCCTACAGGGTATTGGTGAGGCCACACCTGGAGTACTGCATAAAGTTTTGTTCTCCGGATTTAAGAAAGGTTATACTTGCATTGGCGACTTTTCAGAGAAGGTTCATTGGGTTGATTCCGGAGAAGAGGAGGTTGATGTATGAAGAAAAGTTGAGTAGTTTGGGCCTATACATGTTGGAGTTCAGAAGAATGTGAGAAGATCTTATCGAAACATATAAGATAATGAGGGGGCTCGAGAAAGTGAATGCAGAGAGGACATTTTCATTCACAGGGGAAACTAAAACTAGGAGGCTTAATCTCAGAATAAGGGGCTGCTATTTAAAACTGAGATGAGGAGGAATTTCTTCTCTCAGAGGGTTGTAATTCTGTGGAAGTATCTGCAACAGAGAGCTGTGGAGGCTGGGTCATTGAATATATGTAAGGCAGAGATGGGCAGATTTTTGAGCGATAAGGGAATAAAGGGTTAGGGGGAGCGGGCAGGGCATTGGAGCTGAGTCCATGATCAGACCAGCCATGAACTTATTAAATGGCAGAGCAGGCTCGAGGGGCCAAATGGCCTACTCCTGCTCATATTTCATATATTCTTATGTTCTTGTGTTCGAAGGTCTTCGCGTGATATAAAAACATGCCGTGACCAGTGCAATAATAGCTGCGGCAGGAACTAGTGTTGTATAAACCGAGACGTGTCTTAGTGTAATATGAACCGAGACATGATGTCGATATAAAATCACAGAATGGAAGAATGATACAGCACATAACGTGCACATTAAGCCCTCTGTTGCCTGTGCCTGCACTGAGTTGAGAAGCTAACCAATTGGTCCCACTATCCCTGCTTTTTCCCAATAACCCTGCATTATTTCCAATTCAATTATTTACCCAATTCACTTTTGAAATTTATTACTGGAATTGCTTCCAGCACCCTGTCAGATAGTGTATTCCAGATCATAACAGCTAGTTGTGTATTTCTTTTTCCTCATTTCGCCTCGGGCTCTTTTGCCAAGTTCCTTAAATGTGTGTCATATGGTGACAGACTCATCAGCCACTGGAAAATTATCTTCTTATTTAAAGTGTCAGAACCATTCACGGTCTTGAGCATGTTTGTAAAAGCTCCTTTTAACCTTCTCTGCTCTAATGACAACAATCTCAATGCCCCGAGTGTCTTCACTTAATTGAAGTCTTTTATCCAAGGTACTATTCTAGTAAATTCCCCAAGCACACTTTCCAAAGCCGTTCAATCTTTCCTAAATGTGGCGCTCAGAATTAAAAACAATACTGGAGTATAACCAATGTTTTACAGATGCTTACCAATAAGTTCCTCGCATTTGAACCCTATATCTCTATTTATGAAAACTAAAGATAGTGTATACCTTTTGCATTCCAGATCAGAACCACTTGTTACATTAAAACATCTCCACATCTCCCTTTTGTTTTTTTTTTGCAAATGATCTTAAATATGTATCCTCTGGTTACCGACACTCTCAGTGTAAACATTATCTCACTTTTAACCGTATCAAATCCCTTCATAAAAGGAAGGCTATGACAGGCAGAGGCATTATTTTCTGATTGCTGCCAGAGATTGATTGGTAGATTTTGGTTCGGTTAGGAGATTACGGGCGACGGAACCAAAGCTGGTCGATGGAGTTAAGATGCCGATCATCCGTCATCTAATTGAATAGAGGCATGATATAGTTCAGTACTAATTGCGAAAGCGTATCGTGTAATTTAAACAGAAGACTGGTCGAATCCATTAATAACAGAGACAAGACCTAGAGCAATATAAAGAGGAGACGTCGTCTAGTGTAGTAATAACTGCAACAGTGCCTAGTGTAATATAAATAGAGACATGGTATAGATTATAATAACGGAGTGTGCCCAGTGTATTATAAACATAGACATTGCTTAGTGCTTTATAACTGAGGCAAGGTTTCGTGTAATATGAGAGATACATACCAGAGGGCAGCAATAAATGAGACAGTATTTAATATAAGACTATATGAAAAGGGGCACGGTCCAGTGCAGTAATAATTGAGACAAGGCTGAGTGAAATCTAATCACAGGCATGGTCTAGTGCAGTGATAACTGAGACAAGGCCTAGTGTAATATAAAGAGAGACGTGTTCTCATGCAGTATAACAGAGGGAGCATTGTGTAATATAAACAGAGACATGGCTTAGTGCAGTAATAACTGAGGCATGGCCCAGTGTAATATGAACAGATGCAGGGCCTAGTGTAATATAACTAGTCACCGGATCTAGTGCAATAATAAATGAGGCAGGGCATTGTGCAATACTAACATAAACAGACTCTAGTACAGTACTAACGGAGAGAGAACCTAATGTAATATGCCACCGACATGGTCAAGTGCAGTAATAACTGAGACAGAGTCCAGTATAATATAAATTGAGACATTGTCTGATGTAATAAAAAAGAAAAAGGCTATTGTGTAATATAAGCAGAGACATTGTCTCGTGTAATATATACAGTGACACTGTCTTGTGTAATATAAACAGGGAAAGAGTCTAGTGTAATATAAACTGAGACATTGGCTAGTGTACTATAAACAGGGACATTGTCAAGTGTAATATTAACGGAGACATTGTCTCGTGTAATATAAACAGTGACACTGTCTAGTGCAATATAAACAGGGGAAGAGTCTAGTGTAATATAAAATGAGACATTGTCTCTTGTAATATGTTGTGGAAATTTTTTCTGAGACTGCATAATATATATAAAGAGAGGTTTATTAAATTGGAGTCAAAACTTTGGGAGAAGTGTAAAAGACCCCTGTCTTTGAACCATCTTCTCAAATTGATATCTGTAGTGAAGTTCTTTTATCTTACAAATTACGTCACTTTACAACGCATGCTTTAGCACTACAAAGCTTTGACTATCGAAGGCTAAGCTTTTGATATAACCCATCCTGCATTGTGACAGGGCAGTATAAACAAGTGCAGGCTTTTGACACCGGTATAAACAAACATATCCAGCACTTAACTCTCCAGTGTTCATTATCTCACTTTCCTATCTGCATTAACTCAAGGCCAGCATACCTTAAAGTCTAACTGTTTTTTTTTTATATCGAGCATAATGCATCAGTATTGTCCCTTACAAAATTAATTTAAAGGGGAAAATAAAACAAATGTTTGAACCCGTATATTAATCCAGTATATGTCCAAAAATCCGCTCCAACAATATTCCCCCTTTTGGTCCTGGATGATGTTTACGAAATCCAGATGACCACAATGATAGTAGCATATATTCGTCCTTTGGGGTATGTTACTTCCCAGATGTTCCGTATGTCCACCTTACCTGTAGCTCTAGGCTACCCTTCAAAGATAGTGGTCGGTGTCAACGTCGTCTGTTTCTTCATTCTTGGTGTCTTCAGGTATTTCCATCAGATGTGCTTATTCTTCAGCGATTACACTGGCTACTGGCTTCAGTCGAGCCATCGTAACATTACAGCAGATATTAAAACACCCGATAATCAGACAGCAAGTAATTATTATTACAACCAGAATAATTACTCCATGCATAAGATAGGACCCCCAGGATCCCCCTAACAGACAGTCAAACCAGCCAGATCCTCCTGCTGTTATGTATAACTTCTTTTCCTCCCTTCTTATGTGATCAGCGTGGTTGGTTATGTTTTCTGAATTATCAGGAATGTAAGTGCAACATTCAGCTCCAATTAAGGCACATTGTGCATATGGCTACCAATTCAGCCGTTATGCCCTACATTGCTTCAGCAGTGCCGTTAACTATCTGTTCCAGTACCCTCTCTAGGTTATGTAATTCATCCATGGTGCGTCCTATCTCGAATGGAAGCATCATGACCCCAAATAGCCTCTCTACCGCGGTAAGATCTCGTCTTAGTCGACCTGGTGTCTGTACTTCTGCTAAAGTACGTACCCGTCTGACAAAGGTGACCACATATCCCAAATAACAAGACCCCCTCCAGTTCTGAGGCAACCAGGGGTAGACCTTATGCCCGCACACAAAATAAGTGCCATTATATGCTGTTAGATTCGATCCCAATCTCTCTCTCAGCCCCCGTCGCCACCTAATCTTAGCGTCCCAGTCCTGGCTACTTGTCTGATTCTTCAAACCCTCTATTTCGAAGAAGCCTTGGTTTGTTGTTTCGCTGGCTATTATGTTCCATCTGGTGAGGTTAAACTATATCCTGCTACAAAACCTGTTTCCTCACCGGTCAGGTCTCTAGTGAAACAAATGTCAGCGGTGGGCCTTCCAACTTCTGAGGTGTTGGTCAAAACCAGGAACGGGGGTCGTACCGACCTATTGTATTCCGGCTGGTACCATCTGTCAATGCATCCAAAAGGTAATCCCCCGATCTCCACGTTTCTTTATTCCCACTGTGGTTCCAAGTATCATTTACTTCCCCTGTACCGTTTTGTCGCATTACTCACTCTGCTACTTCTGAACTGTTAAGGGAGATTGACCTCAAAGGGATGCCTCCTTTGCTATGTATGGGGATGTGCGAACATACCCAGCAACTAGAAAAGTTCTCATTTTGTGCATAAACATAAGACATGTACAAAAAGGTATTCACAAGTAACTCTCGTTTCGGTCTAGCTATTAGGCCGGACCGAACACGAACTATGATAATCGCACTGATCGCAATATATAGTTTCATCTTATTACTCTATAATTAACAAATAGTCAAAGGCAAAATGGCCATATGGCTTGCTTGAAGAATCTCTCGCTGTCAATCTTTAAATAGACAAATAACAACAACTAATATGTGTGCTAAACGGCTGGTTCAAAAACCTTAAGCTGGGTCCGATGCTTCCATTGTCCGTTCCCTTTAACATCGATGCAGGCACAAGTGTCCCCGCTGAGTATAACCTCATATGGTCATATCCATTTTTGAGGCAAACCCCGGTTTTTCCCGGGAGGACCCTTACCATAATGCGACTTCCTGCCTACGGGACTTCAGGGAGTTTTGTAGGCTCTGCTTCCGAGTCTCTTTCTTCCTGATTGTCCCGAACTAATTTATGCATCCCTTTTAATTGAGTACTTAGTTCCAAAACATACCGTTTTATTTTGTCTTTTAATGGGCCTACATCGGCCCACCCTGTTATGATGTTCTCGGGTAATTGCATCGCCCTTCCTGTCATTAGTTCACAAGGGGTTAATCCGGTTGTCCGGTTTGTCGTGGCTCTTAACTTCATCAATATAATGAGTAATACTTCTGTCCACGTTTTTCCTGACGTTTGCATGGCCTTTGCCAGGGCGTTCTTAAGGGTATGGTTCATGCGCTCTACCATCCCAGAACTCTGCGGGTGGTAGGGGATGTGGAATTTTTGTTTTATGCCGATCAGCTGGCATATTGTTTTTACAATTTTTCCGGTGAAGTGGGTGCCTTGGTCGGAATCTATTTGAAGAGGCACTGCCCATCGGGGAATCACCTGCGCGGTCAATATCCTTACCACTGTTGAGGCAGTGCAATCACGTGTGGGAAAGCTTCTACCCACCGGGTAAATTGATCTATAATCACTAGGCAATATCTTTTTCCATGGGATGGGGGCAAAGGACCTGTGAAATCAATTTGTACGTGTTCCCATGGCCCACGTGGACGGGGCTTGTGTCCCATTTTAATTTTAATGGGCCTGCCTGGATTATATTGTGCGCACGTAACGCATCGATGGTAATGTTTGGTGATATCTCTCCCCATCCCTTTCCACCACCAATCTCTTCCAAGACTCCCGGTCATGGCCTCTCATCCTGAATAAGACAGGCCATGATGCAACTCCAATAAGGTATTCAGTATGCATTCAGGCGCCATTACCTTGTCGTTTCGTCTCCAAACGTTATCCTTCCCTTGCGTTGCGCCCTGCTTTGTCCACATACCTATTTCCTCCTCAGAAGTGTCCTGGTGTAGTTTCTCAATACTTATCTCTTCGTCTTGGGCCCCAGCGGCACTGACTTAATTTTAATCATTTAAAATCATTATCAATGGAGAGTGTTTTTTACCTCTTCAAATTATTTTTTTTTCAATGAAACCAATAACTTTTTCACAGCTGATATCAACTGGTATTTCGTAAGTTATGTCTTTATCCATCGCAAACATCCCTTCTCCCCCATGCTGTCATATAATCGTGTACTACCCCGAATGCATATCTACTGTCCGTATAAATATTAACAATCATATTTTCCGATAATTCCAGTGCCCAGGTGAGGGCTACCAGTTCTGCCACTTGAACTGACGACCCCCCATTACTTCGCCCTGATTCAACTGTCTCTCGATCCTGGTTAACTACGGCCCATCCGGTACGAGGTAGTCCCTCTACGTATTTTCGTGAGCCGTCCACAAACAAGGTTTGTTCTGCGGTTTGAAGGGAAGCGTCTTTTATTCTATCCTCTTCCATATCCTCACATACCTCTTCGCAAAAGTGGGGTTCCCCTTCACCCATCATACCTTCTGTGGGGTTGTTTCCTTCATCACTAATTATGGTTACCGCTTTGTTGGGTGTTAAGAGGACTGCTTCCCACTTTGCCCGTCTCATATTAGATACGGTTCTCAGTTTTCCTGTGTTTAACATTTCTACCAATGTGTGTTTAGTGTGGAGAATGATGTTTCCAGTCATCACCACAAGCTCGCTTAATTTTTACCGCCCAAGCTGCGCAATCTAGCGCGGCTATACATCTGGATAACCCAGTCACCACCGGGCTTTCGGTGGTAGAGTAATAGGATAAGGGTCTCCTTTTATCAGGGATAAAGTTCCAGCTGTAATTAAAGAGGCCCAGTACCTTCCTCACCCCCCTTACCGTTACTGGTCTAGGCATGTCCTTGACAGCCTTTTTCCTATCCGTGGGCGTTTCTTTCAACCCCTTGAGAGGCAGTACCCTAGGTACAGGACCTGGGATTTCCCTACCAGGGCCTTTTTGGGGAGTTAGTGGTGCTAACTCTTTCTTTACAGATACCCTTTTCCACTAGCCCTTTTACTATTTCTACAACCGCTGTTCTAGCTTCAGGTCTTATAGGGTATTGTGGCAAGTCCCCCTTTTCTGCCCTCCTCCTGTTCCCGTGGCAGAGACCTTTTCCTGCTTTATCTTTTTTCTTTTCTAAACTGCTAAAGCTTACTGTTTTAGCCTTTTTCAAAAGTCCCTTTTACACCTTCACAGATAGCTCCCCACTCGCCCAGGAGTTTGACCTGATCCCTGAAGTATTTCGACATTTAAAACTCTTTTTTTTTGCTGAGCTAGAAGCTTTCATGTCAAGGATATACACAAAGGAAAATGGGAGCGTTTTGAAAGGCATTCTTTATCTCATTCCTAGACTAAATTTATGTATTTCAACCCAATTGCATGTTTTCTTTCGACAAGTAAGTGAGCGTGTCAAATTCTTTTTTTTTCTTTACTACCGGGACCATGTATTTTTATCTTTTACTCAACAAACCTATCCTTTGTGCATTTCCTAGCTCCGTAACTTATATCCACACCTTCGTTTCCAACTTAAAATGTAATACCATAAGGTTCACAGTTTCTTAAATTTCCCACAAACAGGACAGCACTACGAAGGGTTAAAAAAAAACATTTCACTCTGTTTGGAAAGAGTGGATGGAGCTAAAACAGGCAGGCAGCTCCACACCTTCTTAAAACAGGCTTTCATTCATTCCACAGTCAAAATTACTCGAGTACTCTCTTCATTCAAAATAGACAGGGACATTGTCAAGTGTAATATTAACGGAGACATTGGCTAGTGTAATGTAAACAGCGACATTGTCTAATGTAAAATAAACAGAGACATTGTATAGTGCAATATAAACTGAGACATTGTCTAGTGTAATGTAAACAGAGACATTGTCTAGTGCAATATAAACAGAGACAGGGTCTAGTGTAATTTAAACAGAGACAGTGTCGAGTGTAATATAAAGAGAGACAAGGTCGATTGCAGCAAAAACCAAGACATGTCCTACTGTACTTTAAACAGAGACATTGTCTAGATCAGTATAACTGAAGCAGGATGCCGCTTTCAAATTTATTAGTGTACTCAAGCTCGCCTCAGTTTATATTATACTCGACCATATCCATGTTTATATTACACATGACCCATTCTCAGTTATTCCTGCACCAGAACAAATTTTATTTAAATTATATCTTAGCATATTTTTGTTTATGTTAAATACGTCCCTATATAACTTATTACTGAAACAGATCTTTTCTCTGTTTACATAACTCAGGACCTGATTCATATTACACTCGGCCCTGTCTGAGTTATACACACTGTCCCTTTTTAAGAACAAAAGAAAATAACAATTCGGAGCAAGAGTAGGCCATTCGGCCCCTCAAGCCTGCTCCACATTTTAATAAGAGCATGGCTGGTCTCTGACCTCAACTCCACGTTAACTGAAGTATCACATGCCAGACACTAATCTACTAAATCTCCTCTTAACCTTTTCTACTCGAAGGACAAACCCATCTTCTCCGGGCTCTCCACATTAACTGAAATCCCTCATCTAGGTACCAATCTACTAAATCTTATTTTAACCTTCTCTGCTCTAAGGGGAGCAACCCCAGCTTCGCAAGTCTCTCCACATAATTGTAACCCCCATACCTGATGCGTTTCCAGTAAATTTATTCTGCACCCTCTGGAAAGACTTCACGTCCTTCCTACAATGTGGTGCCCAGAATTGGACAAAATACTCCAGCTGGGGCAGAACTAGTGTTTCTCATCATTCATCCTTGGTACTATTCTGGTAAATCTCCCCTCAGCCTTCTCTGCTGTAAGGAGAACAGCCCCAGCTTCTCCAACTCTGTCCGCGCAGCGAGAGCTTACGTCCTACTGTCCCGTACACACATTGACAGCGAACTCCAGGCGGGCACTGGCCTGTCCACAACAGCGAGAAAGGGAAGGAAAAAACAGCAGCTGAAAGTCGACCGATGACTTAAAACAATTTTTAAAATTGTTACGCTTACTTTTTTTTATAAACAGGAAAAATATCCTGACTGTGCCAACTAGAATTTCTACCCTGTGACAGTTCACCAACCAACTCCCTCTCCGGAAAGGTCAACATTTTAATTCCTGTCAGCTTTTTTAGGTGGTGGTAGGAGGGTTAAATATATATATAATTGCCATTGCTCTCTCTCTCATTTGTTAATATATATGAAAGCCCAGTGAAGGAATTGGCTGCAGAAAATTCCAGCTGAGGAATCCTCATCAATGGAAGCAGAAACACTGCAAAGGGGAAAAAAGACACGTTTGGGCTGACAGAGGGAGGGAGGGAGTTAGGAATGGAACAAGGGATGGATGGAGAGGTGGAGGGGTGGCGGGATGGACGGAGGTAGGAATGGGTGCACGGAGTGAGCAATTGATCGAGGGGGCGATGGAGGAAGGGAGGAGTGGAGCAAGGGAGGTGTAGTGTATTAGACGGGTGGAGTCCGGCTGGAGGGAGGGAGAGGTGGGTCCAGGGAGGGAGCGATTGATGGAGGCAGGTATGGCGGGTGGGCGGAATAGAGAGAGGGAGGGATGAAGGGATGGAGGGAAGGAGAGACGGGTGGAGGATGGGAGGGATGGTCGGAGGGAATGATGGTGTATCTTCCAATTTACCCGATCAAAACTTTTCATGATTTTGAACAGCTCTATTAAGTGGCCCAGAACTTGCTCGGCTCTAAGGAGAACAGTTCCAGCTTCCAGCTGCTCTGATGGTGCAGCTCACACAATGTAAATATCAAGTTCCGTGGGTCCTTCTGCCTCGAGCACTTCAAATGTTCGCTGAGGAATCACTGACACTTGTTTACGGACCCAGTGGAAATCACAGTGTGGTAATGACATCTCAGGCAAGATAAGAGAACTCGCGCCTGATGATAAATGGAGCGGTGTAAGACTGGGCTCAGACCTTGAACCTCAGACATGATGAGCTGAATGGCAGCATTTTAAAATACAAGCGGTGATATGTTCAAGCCTCGGCTCAGCGGGATCTCTCTCGCCTCTGACTCAGAAGGACACAGATACTAAACCCCGCTCGAGACATCTGAGCCCATAATCTAAACCGACACGCCTGATGTCAGTACTTTGGGAGTGCTGCATGATCAGAGGTGCTGTCTTTCGTGGCAGATATTAAACTGAGGCCCCGTCTTCCCACTCAGGTGGATTTAAAGGACTCATGGCACAATGTTAAAGAGCAGAGGAGTTCTCCAGGGTTTCCAGCAGAAACATTTATCCCTCAACCAACATCTGAAAAATTGATTACCTGATCATTATTCCATTGCTGTTTATGGGATCTTGCTGTGCACAAATTGGTGCCACTTTTCCTACATTACAACGGTGACCACACTTCCGAAATAATTCATTGGCTGTAAAGCACTTTGGGACAACTTGAGGTCATTAAAGGTGCTATATAAATGCAAGGTGTTTCTAAATGTCAACATTGGAAAATACATGTTGTGATATGTGAAAAGCTCAGATATTACTGTGATTGGCCGACACTCCTCTGCTCACTGCTTTAACCTATTAAGTTTCAATGGATTAAGTATTCCACTAAATGGAGATCCAGTGGAATAGCAGCCTGTTCAGAGATGTTCCACTGAGTTTGGCAGCAGAACTTTCAGAACTGAATTATTCATTTTTAAATTTATTTCCTTTGATATAAATCACATCTGTTCTAATTGAACAAAACTAAAGCCAACGTCACTGTTCGAGATATGTATATTTTTGTGTACCAACTGTCAATATTCTTAAAATAAGCCCTTGTTGTGAGTTGAAAAGAATCAATAAGTGAGTCTGTTGATCTTATTTTGCTGCCATGAATATTTCATCGGAACCAGTGAGGCGTTTATGTAAATAAACACAGAAATAGCAGTCTCAGATTAGAGTATTGAGCGACAGAAAGACAATAAATGTTTCCCCATCAACACAGCAGAGAAATAAAGATAGGGAGAAATGCAAATCTCTCAACAGATTCCAACAACAACTGTTTTTGGTACATTTCTCTAAATTATAGGTGAATAAAGTAAAGATGATCCCCACAGACAGAAAGGGGAAAGAATCTAATCACCGTATATAGTGACATCACAAATGTGTCAGTGGAGACTTCCTGTATCCTCTCCCTCTCCTATTTCCACTTTCCGTCTTGTCTCTCAAGAATGGATAATTGGCTTTCCCCCACAACGAGATGTCAACATCCAACAAACGTTTTCCTTGAGCCCCAATCATATGCCTCGAACCAAATTGATCAGAAACGCAGAAGGAGCTTTAATCCAAAATGTGACATGTGCATTTAATTATCTGGCAGTTTTTGATGGGACAATGTGGAGGGATCTTTAAACAGTATCTAACCCGTGCTTTCCCAGCTCTGGGCGTTTTTGATGGGACAGTGTAGAGACAGCTTTACTCTGTATCTGACACATGCTGTACCTGCCCTGCAAGTTACATAGCTTAGTGTAGTAATAACTGAGACAGGGTCTAGTTTAATATAAACAGAGGCATGGTCTAGTTTATTATTATGAAAGAATTGGGCTCGTGTAATATAAAGAGTGTCTTTGTCTAATTTACTATAAGCAGAGACAGGGTCTTCAGTAATAGGAACAAAGGCATGGCATACTCCAGTAATATCTGAAACAGGGCCTAATACAATATTAGTGTTTCTAGTGCAGTAATAACTGAAGTAGTGGCTCGTGCAGTAAGTACTGATACTGGGACATTGTTTATTGGTTGCTGGCATGTGCGTGTGGGTGTCGCTGGCAAGGCCAACATTGATTGTCTATCCCTAATTGGCTTTGAAAAGCAGGTGGTGAACTGCCATCTTGAACGGCTGCAGCCCGTGTGGTGAAGGTACTCCCACAGTGTTAGGGAGGGTGTTCCACGAAATTGACCCAGCGATTATGAAGGATCGGTAATAACTTTCCAAGTTAAGATGGTGTGTGATTTGGAGGGTTATGTGGAGGGTATGGTGCTCCCATGAGCCCGGAGCCCTTGTCCTTCTCGGTGGAAGAGGTCGTAGGTTTGGAAAGTGCTGTCGAAGAAGTCTTGGCGAGTCGCTGCAATGCATCTTGTAGATAGTACTCACTGCAGACATAGTGCGCCGGTGGTGGAGGTAGTGAATATTTAACGTGGTGAATTGAGTAATATAAACAGGAATAGGGTCTAGTGTAATAATAACTGAGACAGGTTCTGGTGTATTATAGAATCATAGAATGGTTACAGCACAGAAGAGGGCCAGTTGGCCCATATAGCCCGTGCCGCTCTCTGCAAGAGTATTTCAGCTAGTCCACTCGCCCGCCCTTTCCCAAAAGCCCTGTGAATTTTCTTAATTGAGGTACTTATCGAATTCCCTTTGTAATGCCATGAATGACTCAGCCTCTTCCATCCTTTCAGGCAGTGCATTACAGATCCTAACCTCTAGCTGTGTAAAAACGTTTTCCTCATGGGAACAGTTTCTCTCCAGCTACTCTGTCTCGACCCCTTATGATTCTGAACACCTCTCTCAAATCTGATCTCAAACTTCTCTGCTCTAGGGCAAACAATCCCAGCTTCTCCAGTATATCCACAAAACTGAAGTGTCTTATCCCTGGAACAACACGTAAATCCTTTCTGCCCCCTCTGGAAGAGCTTCACATCCTTGCTAAAGTGTGGTGTCCAGAATTGGACACAATACTCCAGTTGAGGCCTAACCAATGTTTTATACATGTTCATCATAATTTCCTTCCTTTTGTATTCTATGACTCTATTTATGAAGCCCAGGATTCCGTATGCTTTTAAAACAATTTCTCAACCTTTCCTGCCATCTTCGATAATTTGTGCAAACATACCCCCAGGTTTCTCTGTTCATCACACCTTTTAGAATTGTACTCTTTCGTTTATTTTCCCTCTCCGCGTTCATGCTACAAAAATGTATCACTTGAAAATGTTCTCCGTTTCATTTGCCACGTGTCCACCCATTCCACCAGAATATCTATGTCCTCTTGCAGTCAGCACTATCCTCCTCACTGTTCACTATGCTTCCAAGCCATGAATGATATGAACATTTTAAATTGTGCCCCGTACACCAACATCTACGCCATGAATATAAATCAAGATAAGCAGAGTTCCAATTACCTACCGCTGCGGAACACCACTGTGTACCTTCCTCCAGTCCAAATAAAAACACTACTCTCTGATTTCTGTCACTCAGCCAATTTCATATCCATGCTGCCACTGTTCTTTTTATTTTATGGGCTTCAACTTTGCCGGCAAGGATATTATCAAGACACTTTATCTAACGCCTTTTCGAAGTGGACCACATCAACCATATAAACTGAGACTGGGTATTGGTGCAGTAAAAACTGCGACGGGGTCTGGTGTAACGAGAGAAACAACACATCAGACAATTACAGATTTATTAACCTCATGTCAGGTACAGGTGCATTTTCATTTTTACCAACACTTACACTAATCATCCACAGTGGAGATAAATCTCAGGAACTTCTGTGTGACGGTGAGTTTATCACTAGACAATAAAGCGGGGGGCTGCTGATTATACTCGGTGGGATTCAATCGCCTTTCCCACTGAATACAACGACAGACATGCTCACCTTGGTAACGGAATGGTCAGTGCGACATCACTTCCTATACAAGAGCATACAGGACAATGGGTTATCAATAAATTTTAAAGTTATTAAACGACATGCAATTGCATTTTGAATACAATAAAATGCTTAAAAATAATGGTTGAAGCTAATCATTTATCTTTGTGTAATGCACACATAATGAATGATGTGTTTTGTACACACACACATACACATACACATACACATATCGGAAAAACTTCGTGTGTGCTCTTTTCAGTTGTTCATCTTAACGAGATGAGAACATTTTTTCAGGTGGATATTAGGACCACGCGGCCGCCCATCCGGCGGTGCTGTTCGGTCAAGTTTCCAGGCTCTGTCTGACATAATCAATGGGTCACGTGACAGCGAACTAGCAAATACTGCAGGAAAAACAATCCTTAACATTAAAGAACTTGGAGTAATTGGCACAGGACAACACACGTGCAAATTAGTAACCTTTAACACACAGATTGCCACTAAGTAGTACAAAGTGCAGTGCACTATTGCACACATTCACTCCTGTCCCTCAATCCCAGTCCACCTCTTGGACATTGTTACAAAATTCACCACATCTTCTCAACACAAATATTAACGAAACAATACCAAATCAAGCAGAAATTGCAGACAGCTCTTGATAGCTGTTAAAAAAACTAAACATATACTTCAAACCAAAAAAAGTATTGCATCCTCACAGAGTCTAGTGTAATATTACATAGACAGGGTCTAGTGCAATATAAAGAGAGACAAAGTATAATATAATATAAGCAGGGACAGAGCCTAGTTTAATGTAAACAGCAGCAGGGTCTAGTGTAATATAAACAGGGACAGGGCCTTGAGTGATATAAACAGAGACAGGGTCGAGTGCAATATAAACAGGGCCAGGGTCTAGTGTAATTTAAACAAAGACAGGGTCTAGTGTAATATGAAAATAGACAAGGTCTAGTAGAACATAAAGAGAGACAGGCCTAACATAACGTAAACAGGGACAGGGTCTAGTGCAAAATAAACTGAGGCAGGGTCTACTGTAATATAAACTGAGACAGGGTCTATTGTATTATAAACCGAGACAGGATCGAGTGTAATATAAACAGATACATGGCCTAGTGTAATTTAAACAGCAACAGGGTCGAGTGTAATATAAACAGGGACAGGGTCTCGTGTAATATAAACAGAGACGTGGTCTAGTGTAATATAAACAGAGACAGGGCCAATCTACCAATCTACTTCATCCACCCTGCGCGTTGCATCCTTACTTAAAGAAATCCATCAAATTTGTCAAACATGATTTCCCTTTCATAAAACCATGCAGACACTGTCTGATTGAATTATGCTTTTGTAATTGTCCCGGTACTGATACTTAGACTCCAGCATTTTCCCAACGACAGATTTTAGACAAACTCGCCTATAGTTTACTGCTTTTTTAGTTGGGGACAGGATCTAGTGCAATATAAACAGTAACAGCGTCTGGTATGATATAAACAGTGACAACGTCCACTGTAATTTAAAAAGCAAGAGGGTCGAGTGCAATATAAACAGAGACAGGGTCTGTGTAATATAAATATAGGCAGGGCCTAGTGTAATATAAATAGAGACAGGTCTAGTCTAATATATAAACATAGACAGGGTCTAATGTAATATAAACAGAGACATGGGCTAGAGTAATATATAAAAAAAGGCAGGATCTAGTGCAGGAATAAATAAGACAGGGCCGTACATTATATAGACAGAGATACCATTGAATGTAATGTAAAGGGAAACATGGGTAAGCAGAATGATAACTGAGTCAGGGCCTAGAGGCCTTTAACCAAAGACAGGGTCTAATTTAATATAAGCAGAGACAGATTCGAGTGTAATATGAACAGGGACATGGTCGAGTGTACTGTAAACAGAGACAGGGCCTAGTGTAACATAAACAGAGACAGGGTGTAGTGTTCATAAGAACATAAGAATTAGGAACAGGAGTAGGCCATAAAGCCCCTCGAGCCTGCTCAGCCACTCAACAAGATCATGGCTGATTTGGCCGTGGACTCAGCTCCACTTACCCGCCCGCTCCCCATAACTATTAATTCCCTTATTGGTTAAAAATCTATCTGTGACTTGTATACATTCAATGAGCTAGCCTCAACTGCTTCCCTGGGTCGAGAATTCCACAGATTCACAACCCTCTTGGAGAAGAAATTCCTTCTCAACTCGGTTTGAAATTGGCTCCCCTGTATTTTGAGGCTGTGCCCCCTAGTTCTGGTCCCCCCGACCAGTGGAAACAACCTCTCTGCCTCTATCTTGTCTATCACTTTCATTATTTTAAATGTTTCTATAAGATCACCACTCATCCTTCTGAACTCCAATGAGTAAAGACGCAGTCTACTCAATCTATCTTCATAAGGTAACCCCCTCATCTCCGAAATCAGCCTAGTGAATCGTCTCTGTAACCCTCCAAAGCTAGTATATCCTTCCTTAAGTAAGGTGACCAAAACTGCATGCAGTACTCCAGGTGCGGCCTCACCAATACCCTGTTAAGTTTCAGCAGGACCTCCCTGCTTTTGTACTCCATCCCTCTCGCAATGAAGGCCAACATTCCATTCGCCTTCCTGAATGCTACTGCAAATGCAAACTAACTTTTTGGGATTCATGCACAAGGACCCCCAGGTCCCTCTGCACCGCAGCATGTTGTAATTTCTCCCCTTTCAAATAATATTCCCTTTTACTGTTTTTTTTTCAAGGTGGATGACCTCACATTTTCCGACATTGTAATCCATCTGCCAAACCTGAGCCCATTTGCTTAACCTATCTAAATCTCTTTGCAGTATCTCTGTGTCCTATACACAACCCGCTTTCCTACTAATCTTTGTGTCATCTGCAAATGTTGTTACACTACAGTCTGTCCCCTTTTTCAGGTCATCTATGTATATTGTACACAGTTGTTGTCGCAGCACCGATCCTGTGGCACAACACTAACCATCGATTTCCAACCCAAAAAGGATCCATTTATCCCGACTCTCTGCTTTCTGCCAGCCAGCCAATTCTCAATCCATGCAAATACATTTCCTCTGACTCTGTCTACCATTATCTTCTGCAGTAACCTTTTGTGTGGTACCTTATCGAATGCCTTTTGGAAATGTAAATACACCACATCCATCGGTACACCTCTATCCACCATGCTCGTTATATCCTCAAAGAATTCCAGTAAATTAGTTAAACTTCATTTCCTCTTCCTGAATCCATGTTGCGTCTGCTTGATTGCACTATTCCTATCTAGATGTCCCGCTATTTCTTCCTTAATTTTAGCTTCAAGCATTTTCCCCACTACAGATGTTAAACTAACCGGCCTATAGTTACCTGCCTTTTGTCTGCCCCCTTTTTAAAACAGAAGCGTTACATTAGCTGCTTCCAAATCCGATGGTACCTCCCCATAGTCCAGAGAATTTTGGTAGATTTTAACGAATGCATCTGCTATAACATCCGCCATCTCTTTTAATACCCTGGGATATATTTCATCAGGACCAGTGGACTTGTCTACCTTGAGATCCATTAGCCTGTCCAGCACTACTCCCCTTATGATAGTGATTGTCGCAAGGTCCTCCCTTCCCACATTCCCGTGACCAGCAATTTTTGGGGTGGTTTTTGTGTCTTCCACTGTGATTTTTGTGTCTTCCACTGTGAAGGGCCCCATGTAATATAAACAGAGACATGGTGTAATATAAGCAGAGACAGGATCTACTGCAAGATAAACAGAGACAGGATCGAGTTTAATAGAAACAGAGGCAGGTCAAAATAACTTAAACCGAGAGAGGATCTAGTATAATATAAGGAGAGATATGGCCTCATGCAATATAAACAGAGACAGTGCCTAGTGTAATATTAACTGATACATGGTCTTGTGCAGTAATAGCTGTGCCCTCTAGATAATGGCCCTCCTGCCAGTATAAACATTTTCATAGAATCGTAGGAACATAAGCACATAAGAAATAGGAGCAGGTTCAGGCTAGCTGGCCCTTCGAGCCTGCTCCATCATTTAACGACATCATAGCTGATCTGATCATAGACTGAGCTCTATTTCCCTGCCCGCTCCCATTCATTCCCTTATCGCTCAAAAATATGTGTATATCCGCCTTAAATGTATTCAATGTATTCAATGACCCGGCCTCCACAGCTCGCTAGGACAGCGAATTCCACAGATTTACAATCCTCTGAGGGAAGAAATTCCTCCTCATCTCAGTTTAAAATGGGCAGCTCCTTATTCTAGGACTATGTCCCCAAGTTTTATTTTCCCTGATGAGTGCAAATATACTCTTGGCATCCACCTTGCGAGCCCCACATTACCTTATACGTTTCCATAAGATCCCCTCTCATTGTTCTTAACCCCAATACGTATAGGTCCAATATAGTCAACTTATCTTCATAATTCATCCCCCTCATGTCCGGAATCAAATTAGTGAGCCTTCTCTCAACAGCCTCCAATGCACGTATATCCTTTCTTAAATATGGAGACCAAAAATGTACGCAGTGCACCAGGTGTGGCCTCAGCAATACCACGTACGAGCCTTCTTTGCTTTTATACTTTATCCCCCTTGCAATAAAGGCAAGAATTCCATTTGCCTTCCTGATTAATTGTAGCACCTGCAAACTAACTTTTTGTGTTTCATGCACAAGGACATACAGGTCTCTCTGTCTTGCAGCACTTTGCAATTTTTCTCCATTTAAATTCAAATTTGCTTTTCTACTTTTTCTGCCAAAGTGGATAACCTCACATTTTCCCACATTATACTCCATCTGCCAAATTTTTGCACACTCATTTAGCCTGTCTATGTCCCTTTGCAGCTATTTTGTGTCCTCCTCACAATTTGCTTTCTGCCAATCTTTTTATCATCAGCAAACTTGGCTACATTACACGCTGTCCCTTCATCCATGTCATTAACATAGATTGTAAAATTTGAGGACACAGCACCGATCCTTGCGGCACCACACTAGTCACTGTTTGCCAACCGGAAAATGACACATTTATCCCGACTCTCTGTTTTCTGTCAGTTAGCCAAAGCTCTATCCATGCTAATACATTAGCCCCAACCCCGTGAACTTTTATCTTGTGCAGGGACCTTTTGTGTGGCACCTAATCGATTGGAAATCCACATATACCACATCCACTGGTTCTCCATTATCCACCCTGATCGTTACATCCTCAACAAACACAAGCAAATTTGTCAAACATGAGTTCTTTTTAATAAAACCTTTGCTTGATTTAATTATGCATATCCAAATATCCCGCTACTGCTTCCTTAATAATGGAGTCCAGCATTTTCCCAACGACAGATGTTAGGCTAACTTGTCTATAGTTTCCAATTTTTGCATTTCTCCTTTATAAAATCGGGACAGGATCTCGTGTAATTAAAACAGAGATAGCGTATTGGGTAAATTAAACGGTGACAATGTCTCGTGTAATATAAACAGAAACAGGGTCCAGTGTAATATAAACCGAGACAGGATCTAGTGCAATATAAACACAGACAGGATCTGGTGTATAATAAACAGAGACAGGGTCTCGTGTAATATATAAAGACAGATGGTCTCGTCTAATATAACAGATACAGAGTCTAGTGTAATATAAATAGAGACAGGGTCTAGTGTAATATATAACGAGACATGGTTTAGGATAATATAAACAGAGACATGGTCTAGCCTGATATAAATAGAGACACGGTCTAGTGTAATATAAACAGAGACATGGTCTAGTCTGTTATAAATAGAGACACGGTCTAGTGTAATATAAACAGAGATAGGGTCTAATGTAATGTATACAGAGACATGATATATAAATAGAGTTAGGGTCTAGTATATTATATACAGAGAGAGGGTCTAGTGTAGAATAAGCAGAGACAGGGTCTAGTGTAATATAAACAGAGATAGGGTATAGTGCAATATAAACAGAGCCAGCGTCTGGTGCAATATAAACAGTGACAGTATCGAGTGTGATATAAACAGAGAGAGGGCTAATGTAATATTAATAGTGACAGGGTCTAGTGTAATATAAACAGAGACATAGTGTAGTGGAGTAATAACTGAGAAACAATCTGCTGTGATTTCATAGTGTCACAGACAATTATGGCATAAAGAAAGCCATTCGTTCCATCACGCCTCTGCTGGCTCTGAGTGAAAACAAATTCTGCTCTTCTCCGCTCTAGATCTTTTGCTAATGCTTTTAAATATAGGACCTTTGCTTAGTGAGAGCCGATACACTATATCATAGAATCTTAGAAATTTACAGTACGGAAGGAAGCCATTTCAGTCCTTTGTACAGCGCCAGCCGACCAAGAGCTATCCTGCCTAATCCCACTTTCGAGCTCATGTTCTGTAGCCTGTAGGTTACGACACGTTAATTGAACATCCAAGTATCGTTTAAATATGGTGAGGATTCCTGCCTCAATCAATATTTCATGCAGTGCGTTTCAGACACCCACCACCCTCTCGGTGAAGACATGTCCCCTTATATCTCCTCTACATTATAAAAACAAGTTAGCATGTTGAAGACATCTATTAGGTCGCTAATTAAACTTCTCTGTTACAAGGAGAAAAGTTCTAACTTTTGAACGCTCTAATTGAAGCCTCTCATCCCTGGTAACAACACGTTAAACCTCTTCCGTACCCTTTCTAGTGTCTGTACATCGTTATGGAAATGTGGTGCCCAAAATTGTCCATAATATTCCATGTGAAATCTAAGGCCAAATATAAGCAGATATAAGTTGCAACAGATTAATAACTGAGCCAGCGTCTAGAGTGATTTAAATAGAGACTGGGTCTAGTGCAAGATAAACAGTGATAGGCTCCAGTGTAACATATAAAGAGATAGGTTCCAGTGTAATATAAAGTGAGATATGGACGAGTGTAACATAAACAATGACAGGGTCTAGTTTAATATAAACAGAGATAGGGTCGTGCAATATAAACTGAGACAGGATCTAGTGTAATATAAACTGAGACAGGGTCTAGTGTAATGTAAACAGAGACAGGGTCGAGTGTAATATAAACAGAGACAGGATCTAGTGTAATATAAACTGAGACAGGGTCTAGTGTAATGTAAACAGAGACAGGGTCCAATGTAATATAAACAGCGACAGGGTCGAGTGTAATGTAAACAGAGACAGGATCTAGTGTAATATAAACTGAGACAGGGTCTAGTGTAATATAAACAGAGACATGTTCTAGTGCAATATAAACAGAAACAGGGCCTGCTGTACAATAAACAGAGGCAATGTCTAGTATAATATAAAGAGACATAGGGTCTAGTGTAATATAATCAGAGACAGTGTCGAGTGTATTCTAAACAGTGACTGGGTCTAGTGTAATATAAACAGAGACAGCGTCGAGTGTAATATAAAGAGAGACAGGGTCTCGTGTAATATAAACAGAAACAGGGCCTAGTGTAATATAAAGAGAGACAGGGTCTCGTGTAATATAAACAGAGACAGGGTCTAGTGTAATGTAAACAGGGACAGGGTCTCGTGTAATATACACAGAGACAGGGTCTAGTGTGATGTAAGCAGGGACAGGGTCTAGTTTAATCTCAGCAGAGACAGGGTCTAGTGAAGTAAAACATTTTAAATCTCTGGCTTGTGGTTACTGAACATCCTACAAGTGGAAATGGTTCATAACTATTTACTCGATTAAAACTCCTCATAATTTTGATCGCCTCTATTAAATCGCCCTTAACATTCTCGGATCTAAGGAGCACCGTCCCAGTTTCCAGCTGCTCTACTGATGCATCTCATGAACATCCCAGATGCGGAGTTGCTAAGATTTGATATGGAAATCCCACTTTACAACAGTGCCAGAATATCATCCCAGGCAAGATAAGAGCATTATCCACAGGAATTAAACCGACTGTGTAAGACTCGTCTCAGGCACTGAACTTTGGACACTCTGAACTAAATGACAGCATCTAAAAAATAAAGCTGTGATGTGCGAAAGCCCAGGTACAATGGGATCTATCTAGCCTCTGACTGAGAAGGCTGTGCGTTCAAACCCCTCTCCAGAGACTGAGCACATAATCTCGGCTGGCACGCCCGGTACCAGTACCGAAGGGGAAGGGGGGGCGCTATATTGACAGTGGTGCAGTGTTTCGGATAAGACGTTACATCTGCTGAGTCTCCCCTCACAGTTGGATGTAAGAGATTGAATGGCACTATTATAAATAGCAGGGGAGTTCAACCCGGTGTCCATTACACATATTTATCCATTAACCAGCATCACTAAAGAACAGATTATGTGGTTATTATCACATTACGTTTGCAGGAGCTTGCTGTGCGCAATTTGACTCCACGTTTCCTACATTACAACAGTGACTACACTTCAAACGTACTTCATTGTAAAGTGCTTTTGGACATTCCGAGGATGTGAAAGTCGTGAAAGTTATTTCTAAATGTCAACATTTAAAATACACGTTGCAATGGGTCATTCCTCTGGTCGCTGTTCTAACTTATTTAGTTTAAATGGCTGGAATCTTACGCTAAATGGACATCCAGTGAATCACTGATCTGTTCAGAGAAGTTCCACTGACTTTGGTAGCAGAATTTTCAGAAATGAATTTTTAATTTTAATATTTTCCCTTTGATAAAAATCACATCTCTTCTAGTTGAACAAACCAAAAACCGATGTCACTTCTGGAGATATTTCCATTTCTTTGTACCACCTATCAATATTCATAAAATAAACCCGTGCTGTTAGTTAAAACGAATCAGTAAGTGACTTTGTGGATCTGCTTTTGCTGCCATGAACACACTTCATGGAAACCAGTGAGATGTTTATGTAAATAAACACAGAAATAGAAATCCCAGATTAGAATATTGAACGACAGAAACACAAACAATGTTTCCTCATCAATACAGAATAGAAATAAACAGAGAGAGAAATGTTAATGTCTCAACGGATACCAGCAACAATTGATATTTCAGATATTTCTTTCACGTATTGGTGAACAAATCAATGATGATATCCACAGTCAGAATGGGAAAGATGCTAGTCAACGTATTTAGTGACAGCTCAAATTTATTCGTGACAATTCCCTGTATTCCCTCCCTCTCTGCCTCTCTCTGCTATCCACACCTTCTGCCTTGCCTCTAAAGAATGCCTCATTATCTTCACCTCACAATAAGAAGTCAATGTCTAACAAAAATGTTCCCTAAGGTCTATTTCCAGGCTTCAAACCAAATTGGTGGGTGTGCGGAGAGGCAGTTTTATAATAAAATATGTCGTGTGAACTCAAAGATCCTGAGTGTTTGATGGGACTCTGTAAAGGGAACTTTACTCTGCATCTAACCCCGTGCAGTACCTGCCCTGGAAGTGATTGATGGGACGGTTTCGAGGTAGCTTTGCTCTGCATAGACCAGTGATGTACCTGCCTTGAGAGAGTTTAATGGGACAGTGTAGAGCGGGCTTTACTCTGTAGCTAACCCATGCTATATCTGCCCTGGGAGTGTTTGCTGGGACAGTGTGGAGGGAGCTTTACTCTGTATAGACCAGTGCTGTACTTGCCCTGGGAGAGTTTGATGGGACGGTGTAGAGCAAGCTTTACTCTCTATCTAAACCGTGCTGTACCTGCCCTTGGAGTGTTTGATGTGACGGTGTTGAGGGACGTTTACTGTTTCTCTAATCGTGCTATACCTGAGCTGGGAGTGTTTGATGGGACAGAATCAAGGGAGCTTTTCTCTGTATAGATTCGCGCTGTACCTGCCCTGGGAATGTTTGATGGCACAGTGTGACATCACTATCCCAGAAAAATTTTATTATCAGTGCAACTTCCTGTATATTGCATTTCGTTTTTACCTGTTTGACATCATCACGTCAGCAACACGTAAACAATGGGCGACGTCATTGTTCACAACAATGCAGCGTCATCAATGTGACTTGGTCGCCATAGCTAAATCAGTGCGATCTCTGACCCTCAGCCACACGGATTGGTCGATTTGATCTCTATGGACACATCTATACCCCAGGGTCCAGTGCAGTAATAACCGAGACAGGTCCAATTGTAACATAGACAGAGTGAGGATATAGTGACAAGGTCTAGTGTAAAATAAACAGACACAGCGTCTAGTGTAATATAAACAGAGACAGTGTCTAGCGTAACTTAAACAGAGACAGGGTCTAGTGTAATATAAACAGAGACCGTGTCTAGTGTAATATAGAAAATACAGGGTCTCGTGTCATATAAACAGAGACAGGGTCTAGTGTAGTATAAAAAATACAGGGTCTAGTGTAATATAAACAGAGACAGTCTCTAGTGTAATATAAACAGAGACAGTGTCTAGTGTAATATAAAAAATACAGGGTCTAGTATAATAGAAACAGAGGCAGGTTCGAGTGCAATATAAATAGAGACAGGGTCTAGTGTAATATAAATAGAGACAAGGTCTAGTGTAATATAAACAGAGAAAGGACCAATCTACCAATCTATTATAAAGAGACAGGAGATAGTATAATATAAAGAGTGACAGTGTCTAACATAATATAATAAAGGATATCGTGCTCTAATAATAACTAATACATGATCTATTGTATTAGAAACATTGACATTTTCTAGTGCAATATAAACTGAGACAGAGTCTAGTGTAATATAAGGAGAGACAGAGACTAGTGAAATATTGACAGAAACAGGGGGTACGGTAATATAAACAGAGACAGCGTCTAGTTCAGTAGTAACTGAGACAGGTTCTAATGTATTATAACGGAGGGTCTAGAAATGTGATAACTGATACAGAGCCTAGCATAATAAAAACAGAGACCATGTCTAGTGCAGTGTAACTGAGACAGGATCTACAGTAATAAAATAGAGCCCAAGACGAGTGCAGTAATAGCTGAGACAGGGCCTTGGGCAATCTGAATAGAGAGATGGTCGAGTGCAGTTATAATTAACCAGGGTCTAGAGTAATTTAAAGATATAGAATGTCTGGAGTAATTTGATAGCAACATTCCAGCCATGCAAATTTTCATGTCTGTCTGACTGTCTATCTGTCTGTCTGTCTGTCTGTCGTTCGGTTGATCGGTCCATCCGTCTTTCCGTCCGTCGATTCGTACTTCTATCCATCTATCTGTACTTCTATCTAATATTACACTGGACCCTGTCTCTGTTTATATTACACTGGACTCAGTCTCTGTTTATATTACACCAGAGCCTGTCTCTGTATAAATTACCCGAGTCCCTGTCTCTGTTTATATTACACAAGACCCTGTCTCTGTTTATATTGTACTAGACCCAGCCTCTGTTTATATTACACTAGACCCTGTCCCAGTTTATATTACACTAGACCCTGTCTCTGTTTATATTACACTAGAGCCAGTCTCTGTTTATATTACCCGAGTCCGTGTCTCTGTTTATATTACACAAGACCCTGTCTCTGTTTATATTGTACTAGACCCAGTCTCTGTTTATATTACAGTAGACCCTGTCCCTGTATATAGTACACTAGACCCTGTCCCAGTTTATATTACACTAGACCCTGTCTCTATTTATACTACACTAGACCCTGTCCCAGTTTATATTACACTAGACCCTGTCTCTGTTTATATTGCACGAGACCCTGTCTCTGCTTGAATTACACTGGACAGTGTCTCTGTTTATATTAAATTATAACCTATCTCTGTTTATATTACACTAGACCCTGCCTCTGTTTACATTACTCGACCCTGTCTCTGTGTATATTAAACTATACTCTGTCTCTGTTTATATTACATTAGACCCTGTCTCTGTTTATATTAAACTAGACCCTGCTCTGTTTATATTACACTGGACAGTGTCTCTGTTTATATTAAATTATAACCTATCTCTGTTTATATTACACTAGACCCTGCCTCTGTTTACATTACTCGACCCTGTCTCTGTGTATATTAAACTATACTCTGTCTCTGTTTATATTACATTAGACCCTGTCTCTGTTTATATTAAACTAGACCCTGCTCTGTTTATATTACAGTAGACCCTGTCTCTGTTTATATTCTTTCAGACACTATCCCTGTTTATATTACACTAGACCCTGTCTCTGTTTATATTACACTGGACCCTGTCTCTGTTTATATTACACTAGACCCTGTCTCTCTATATATTCTTCCAGACACTATCCCTGTTTATTTTACACTCGACCCTGTCTCTGTTTACATTACAGTAGATTCTGTCTCAGTTTATATTACAGGAAACCCTGTCTCTTTTTATATTACGCCAGGCACTGTCTCTGTTTATATTATCCTCGACACTCTCTCTCATTTTATTACACCAGATCATCTTTCCTTTTCAAATACATATTGATTTCCCTATTTGAAAGTTATGATTGAATCTGCTGCCATAACCCTTTCAAGCACTACATTCCAGGTTATTACAACTCGCTGCATAAAAAATCTCCTTATCTCCCTTCTTTTATTTATTTTATCAATCACCTTAATATTTGTCCTCTGCTTACCGATAGACCTGCCGATGGAAACCCTACTTTAATATCAACTCTATGAAACCCCTTCACAATTTTAATTCCCCCCGAAGCATTCCCTCCTATAATAAGAATAATCCCATCCTCTCTCGTCTCCACATAACTGAACTCCCTCATGCCTTGTAGCAATCTCCTCTGCATCCTTAGCAAGAGCCTGACAATCTTCCTAAAATATGGATTGAAAGAAATGCAATCATTATTTGCCCTTCAGATTATTTCTAAGGATATATGCTCCCTTCAAATTTGACTGACTGAGAAGCATTAATTATATTGTTTTACTTGTTTTGACAATGCAGACGGTGACTGAAATGCTCAGCAACATCCGTCTCCACATGACTCATGTATCAATATGATTACTGTCGCCACCTGCTGATAAACGATATCTACTGCAAGCCCCAGAGCTTACTTGAAACATGATTCATAATTCCAACCACAATAACTTGCTTGAACGTTTACCCAGAGGATTTTTTTTTAGAGCAAACCACTAGAGGTGCAGATGATCAGAAAGTATCAAGGGCGGAATATCAAAATTATTGTTGCAAATTCACCTTCAAGCCATCACACAGAGCCGTCAGATTAGATAAACTTCCATAATGAATAAAAACCTCACAGGAAAAATGGTACAACCATGGCTAACAAGGGAAGTTAAAGATAGTAGTGCATTAAATGAACAGGCTTAGAATTTTGACAAAAAGAGTAGTAAGCCCGACAATTGAGAAGATTTTAGAATTCTGCAAAAGATGCACATGCAACTGAGAATAATGGAGAGAATATAAAATTAAATAAGCTATCAAAAACCTAAAAACAGATTGTTAGAGCTTCTACACGTGTATAGAAAATCAGTTAAATTACCGTACTGTACAATACAAAGTTAGGTGGGACAGTAAACAGTGAGGAAGAAGTAAGGAGGCTGCAAAGGTATATTGACCAGTTAAGTGAGTGGGCAAGAACATGACAGCTTGAGTATAATGTGGAGAAGTGTGAAGTTACGCATTTTTGTAGGACAAATAGAAACAAGAATATTTTTTGAATGCTGAGAAACTGGGTAATGTTGTTGTTCAGAAAGACCTGGATGGCCTTGTACACGAATCACAGAAAGCTAAAATAGAGCCAAAGTGAGCAATTAGGAACGCAAATGGTAAGCAACATTTTATTGCAAAA